>NC_133429.1:44045502-45245502 GCF_011762505.2 Arvicanthis niloticus
ATCCTGGATTTTTATAAGATAGATATGGATCTAAGCTCAAGCCATCACGCTTGTGTGGCAAATGCATGACTCAGTGAACCATCTTCCCAGCCTAAGATCCTGATCTAACATCTACAAAGTGTCTATCACTATATGAAGTAGAGGTCAGGGTTATCCGGGTGGTCCTGGATATTTGGCGGTGGGGAGTTACTTAGTTTACTTGAGTAGTCATGTATTTATTCTAGTTCAGATTAAAATTCAACTCATCATCAGATAAAAGTTAAACTTTTTCACGCATGTTATTATTTTCTTTACTCTGTACTCAGGGACTTGGATATTTGGTATTCACATGCAAAAACTGACATTCAATACTCTTATTAAAATTCTGCTTGTTAAATTTAATCCCTTGAGCTGCTCATGGAGAATACTCTGAGTGATTCTTCATTTCATTTAATAACGTATCTGTTTAATTTCTAAAGCGTGGCACCAGAGGGTTTTGACTCAGTGTTGTTTATCACAGCTTCAACAATTCTGTTGAGATAAAGTTTCAGTGGACATGGAATAGATTCTCACAGTTGAATGGTGCTAGAACCAGAGCTGGAAGTATCTATTAAGCTCACAGGAAAACTACCAAAGGGTATCACTGAAGGTCCAATTTACAGCCTCCAAAAGGGAGCTGCCTCAGCTGCTGGTGGTGCATGGAACGTGACTTTAGTGTGTGAACCTTGGAAATGTTCACTGGGGAGTCCTGGACTTGTAGTTTGTGCAGCAGAAGCTGTTCTGGGGCTGAAGTCATAGATTTCTGAGGCCCAAGACATGAGTAATAGATTGCTAGACATGAGTAATAGATTGCTAGTCTTTCCATAGAAGAGAAGCAGCAAAACCTCAGTGAGAAATCAGCATAACTATAGTGCAGACTAGAACTTCTGTCCCAGTGAGAAAGAATACTCATCAGAAAGTCAAAGCACGCAACCAACCAAACCGTGTGGAGTGTTTCCATATGCTCGGCTCTGTTTTGGATGTTTTGCAGACTGTCAAGTTAACAGCAACCTGTGTTGTGTTGTATACAGACAAGTCAAAAGAGATTGACTCTCTTTCAAGGTAAAGACTGGAGCATAGCACTCTGCCCCAGCAATGCGGGCGGCCCCCACAATGTACTGCCTTCACTGAACAACTCTCTTTCTGTATTCTTGTAGTGTTGATGCCTTGCACATCATAAAAACCAAACAAATGTCTGTCGGACTGACAGATGACTTGGAGTCACTGTGTGAGTAAAGGATAAATGCGAGAAACTCCACTAGGAGGAGACGATCTTTCATCCATCAAAAAGACAGCATAAGAATCCTCACCATGGTAATCTGGTTCATAGAGAGAACAGCATCCTTTCCCTAATGATCACTGTTCACCCATTTCCTATTAGCAAATAAATCCTGCGATGCTTCCCCAGCTACAATAGGACCCAAATTGGCTAAGTGCCATAAACAATATGTGCAACCCTGTAAACATCACCGGAAGTGAAAGGGTACATTCAAATAAATGGAACAAGAATGTTCTGAGCCAAACATGGAAGATTGCCTCTTCATTACTGTCCCTTTGTCTTGGCATCAAAGCAGCTTTCTAAACACTGGTTGTTAAACATTTTTAGTAAAAGGGGAGAGTGGTTGTCAAAATTCAACTTGAATGAAGCCTGTGGGAGGGAAAACAAACTTTGTCACCAATATCTTTCATTCAGCTATAATTTTTTTCTTCATTATAGTATAAAATAAAGCCTAGGATTATGTGCTTTTTCTGGCTTTTACGGTACTGGGTAATGACCAGTCCTGCTGCTCTGCCTGTGTCTTATTCTAGCGCTGTGCTTGAATGGCCACCGAGTGAGTGTCCATTTGAGGTGTTCTGGACAAACAAAGGCCTTTCCCCTAGGCTCTTCCAGACTGGAGCACTAGAAGAACACATATCTGTCGAGAGTCACAATTCTAATCCTAACAAATGTTATCCTACTGGGTTTCCCTGGAAATGGTCCTCCAGGTCTGAATCAAAATTCATTATCTAAGTTGGGAAGAAAATGTATAGAGGAAAGAAAGCTGCCATTTCTTCAAGTATTATTGTTTCATCCAAGTATGATTGACTTGGGCATCAGATGCTTGATACACTATTTGAACATACTGAAAATTTAGGCCGGGAGGGTTTTCAAATAACTGAAGGCCATAGGATGACCTTCTTAAAAATTACTTTGCCGAGTCTGTGTGGACTATTGAGAAATCATTTGCCTGTTTTATGACTTCTTGGCTTGGAGCCACTCAGCCTAGGCCTTATCTGGTCAGGCAGTCATATTTCCACAACTGTGCGATAGGATCTCTGCCAGTGTTATCTGAGTTCCTTGCAGCTGTCCTCAGGAGCCTTTCTGTTTACTCAGACAGAGAGAAGCAGACTCGTTTCTCCATGGAATCACTAATGTGGCCTTTAAGTTTGATTTATATGCAGCCACGGTCATAAACAGGCTCCTCCTCTCAGTTGCTCATCTAGTAACTAGCACTAGTGCATTCACCATGTCACCGAGGGCTTTCTGTGTGTGTCTTGTTCTATGCTACATAATTGAGAACTACTGACCATCCTTAGAGAGCCAGTGGTCTAATAACGATGAGGGATATGTCAGTCAACATTAGAGTATCGTGTGCCACATATTTCAAAAGAAAAACACGTATAATGAGGTCTCACGGGCGAATGTGATTTGATCAGGGGAAATGGGAAGCGAGATCAGAAGATGACTTTGAGGGCATTAAAGACCTATTCTCATAGATTTGGGAGGGCTTTTCAGCATCGTTGCTCTATTCTCTCACTGACACATTATTTATGAGACAACACAACGCACTAGGAAGAGAACAGGCATGAAGTATAGTTCTGTCACTGGCTATTTTGTGTCTTTGACAAATGACCCTACCCTGCTATGGCAGAAGACATTTGTCAATACAATACTGGTCCACTTCTATACTTTCTACTTTTTTCCCAGAAAAATTCTTTCTATATATATAGTCTTGGTGTTAGCAATTTGTCCTGTGAAAAATTAATTGCTTTCCCCACAGTGCTGGTCAGTCTCTCAGAATAGAGTTTAAAATGTCCAGTTGTAGTGGTGAATCATTAAGTCACACTGAGCGCCCAGTGGCTCACGCATGCTCTGCACCTGCCCAAGAGAGTCACACACATGTACACATGCAATCACACATACACACACACACACACACAGAGAGAGAGAGAAAGAGAGAGAGAGAGAGAGAGACAGAGAGAGAGAGAGAGATATTTAAAATGCAGCTAGCACACACTCCCCTCCGGTATTCCCGAGTTATCATTTTCTAAATCTATATTTTATCTTTGCTTCCCCAGACCCAAGCATGGGGTGACCCCTAGGGCTACTTCCCTGACTCTTACATGTTGGCAATTCTTTAATTCTGATCTCTCGGCTTCCCCGCCATGGTGTGGTCCATCCTACTGTAGAGTGAAAAATTATAAAGGCTATTTTATGAAATATGTGTAGATTTCTTCACCCTTAGACCTGGGCAGAAAAGTGCATATTCCAGAACGAGGAACTGAAAATAAGATTTCAGGCCTTCACTTTCCCCGGGGCACATTCCGGGTGGAGGACATTATTCCCTGAATCAAAGCTCAGGCAGTAGGCCCGCCTATGGGTGGAAAAGGCCCAAGGCAGGAAGACACATTCCTGACCATAAAAAAAAATACAAGCCATCTAGGTGGGGCTGTGACTGGAGGAAGTGAGAAATATTTTGTAATGACGGTATAGGGGACAGTGATTTGGTAAGACCACATTTTTGAGAAAATGATTGTACTGAGTGATTTCCATGGCCATTAACCTTTTAGGGTGGGTTTCTCTGGAATGTTTTGCTATTCTTACTTTATGTATCCTTGGCAACCCCTCACCCCCTCCCCACTCCCCTGGTTTGTGGTTTTGCTCTTTAAAAGACCCCTTACCCATTACTCTAGGCCAAACCTTGCTCTTCAGAGAGAGAGACCTTGTGGTTTGACCACCAGCCAATTTCCCAAATAAAGCCTCTGCTGATTGCATCCAGGTATGGTTTCTTGTGATCTTTGGGTGGTCGTGATCTCTTGAGACTTGAGGAAGGGTCTCCCAAGTATGGGGGTCTTCATTACAACCCTCTCATGGTGGAATCCATTCTTCCTCTCCCCTGCGTTTCTTGCTCAGGAATCCTAAAAGTCCCACTTCTTTCACTCTGCCCAGCCAATGGCCGTTGGCTCTTTATTGATTAGTCAAAAACCCCTCACTGTCTGGACATGCAGATTTCCACGTGAATCTGAATTTGGGATCCGAATTAAGACAAAGCGTTGGAACCAGTTCCCAACATCCAGCCTCAGTTCACAACATGAGACCCAATTCTCTGCAAGAAGACTTAATAATGGACATCTGGGGAAGCAACCAATGATATGTTCCTCTCTGGTGTAAGCCTCCTAGCTTTCAGTAGAAAGACCATTATTTCTATATAGAGTCAGAATGGTGAATTGTGTTTATAATAACACTTCTGTAGTTCCAGACCATAAAATATGATTACGCTAATTTTCTGCCACATCCTATGAGCCTTGCCTGCAGCCCATGCTTAGGGAAAGCTTATTTTTCTTTCAGACGACTACAATATTACTCAGGTTTTTTTTTTTTTTTTTTTTTTTAAGGAAAAGAAAAAAAAAAACACCAATTCTTGTGACTGATTCCCTCAAATAGGAATTGATTTCATTCTATTGTATGTTAGAAGTTTGTAATTCCCTTTTTGATTTTTTTCAAGGGGTTATAGTTTAAAAATTGCCTTGAATAACAGAAGAAAATTTGGACTTGGAGACTGTATTGAGATTATAAAAAAAAAACCTGGGGAATTTTGAAGTTTGATAAGTGAATTTTGCATTACGATATTGGCTACAAGCTTATGAGGGTTCAGGTGTGATAATGTGGTGGTTTGGATAAAAATGGAGCCCATAGGTTCATGTATTTGAATGCTTGGTCTCCAGTTGGTGGAACTGTTCCGGGATTAGGAAGTGTGGCCTTGTTGGAGGAGGTGTGTCAGTCAGGGTGGGCTTTGTGATTTCAAAAGCCCAAGCCATTCCCCCTTAGCTCTTTGTCTCTGTGAGTTCCAAGCTCCTGCTGTAGCTCTGTGCCTCCCTGCCTGTTGTGTTGATGATGGTCATGGACTCTAACTCTTTGAACCATGAACCCCACGAAACATATTCTTTAATAGGTTGTTTTTGCTGTGGTGACTTTATAGCAATAGGAAAGTAAATCAGGCAGTATCTTTAAAGAAACGGACATCTAAATTACTGTTTAAATGGATATACAATTCTCAGCCATGTTTTTCCTTTTCAGCGCCTAGAAAATAAGACTTCATTATC
Organism: Arvicanthis niloticus; assembly: GCF_011762505.2. Classification (NCBI taxonomy): domain Eukaryota; kingdom Metazoa; phylum Chordata; class Mammalia; order Rodentia; family Muridae; genus Arvicanthis; species Arvicanthis niloticus. The sequence continues at coordinate 44,050,885 of NC_133429.1, forward strand.
ACCTTGCTTCCTGTTGCTCTGTTCCAAAGTTTTAAAACAATATTTTATTATTCTATTTTCTTCAGAATTATTTTGTTCTTTCATTCTTTAAATGTTAAGAATTTTCTCCTTGACGTCTTTATATTTCCTAATAATTTGTCTCTGTAGAACATGGGTTTGCTGCTTGCTCGTGTGACATAGTGTTTCCTGTGTCCTGGGGTGGTCTCAAACTCATTATGTAGGCAAAGATGATCTTGAACATCCATCCCTCCCTCTGCCTCTCGTTTCTGAGTTCTGGGATTCTAAGCATGTGCCCCATAGCCAGGTCATGTGACTCTGGGGATGGCCCTGAGCCTCTAGTATGCTGGGCAAGCACTATCCCAACTAAGCCACACCCCTAACCTGAAGATATTTATTTATTTCTCTACTCAATTTGATTCTTGAAAAGCTTGTCTCTCTTTTTTCACATCCTGTCTATATTCTATTATAATATCTAGAATAGATATTATCAGTTCTTTTCCTTCTGAAGCCATTTAAAATTCTCTGACTACTTTATCCACAAACTGAAATTATGCTCTTTCTAATGTTTAGAAAAACAACATTCAGTTCTTTCCATTTAGTGCAATGTTTAATGCCTATTGTTTCTAATTAACTCTTTTAAATAAATTGTTATCATCATCATCATCATCATCATCATCATCATCATCATCACTGGGATGTGTGTATTACGGTGGTCACACATGCCACAGTGAATGTGTAGAAGTCAACAGACAACTCTGATGGATAAATTGACTCCATCTACTGTTCTGTAAGTCCTGGGGATGGAACTTGTGGCCTCAGCCGTGTATCGCAGGTACCTTTTTCCTCTTGAGCTTTTTGGCTGGTCAACTCTTCTTGGCTGCATATCTGTGCTTCTTTTATGTCTTTTGGGGGAAATTTGTTATGCCCATTTTAAATTTTCATTTGATCTCTTTTTTTTTTTAAACAATCCTTCCTCACCTAGAGATGAATGTTCATCTCTATGTATTCTAGAAAGTGGAGTGCTCTTAATATGGCATGTGGCTATGCCTGAGAACTGGTGTTCCAATGGCGAATCTGCCACTGTCTAGACACTGGCAAAGCTTAGGCTCCAATATGGCTGCTTCTCCTGGGGGGACTTTATCTGGACAATGAGGGGGAGTTGATTTTTACTTAGGCAATTTTCATATTCTTTTCTGTTGAGGTTTTGTCTTTTGCTGTTTATCATAATGTTAAATGTTGGTCCCCAAGATCTGTAGTCTTCACATAGCTTCTGGGAACCTGCCCTCTGTTAACTCTAACTGGTAAATAAAGATGCCAAAAGCCAACAGCTGGGAGAAGAGAGATGGGTGGGGTTTAGGTTTCCCAGGACAGAGACCATGAGGAAGGAGTGGGGGAGATAGAAAAAGCTGCCATGAAAGGGTAGGAACATGCAGGAGACAGAGCTGCCATGGAAGAAGACTGTGCAGGAGGGAGAAGGAGAGCCACCATGTAAAAGTGCCAAGAAAACATGGCCCAGAGGACTGGTCAATTGTGTCAAGAGTGGCCCAGATGGATATAGAAATTCTAAGTGGTAACTCAGAGTCATCAGAGGGAAATGGATTCTAACAGAATGGGGGTCAGGCAGTTCCCAGCCTTGTGTTGCTTAAGGCATATTAAAATATAAAAGCTGTGTGTGTGACTTTCACTCAACATAAATGGTGAAAGCCAGGAAGGAACCACACACCTGAATTTATTAAATATCTACAACACTTTACTCATTGTCGTTTCCCAAAACTTTAATCTCCTTATTGCAGGTCAGGAGTAGAAAGACAGATGAACCATGGGGACTCAGGCAACACATGTTCCTGTATTTCCCAGTTAGGTCCCTGGACCTTGCTAGTATTTGTCCTGCCTCTCTAGGTAGCTGGTAATTTTCCATTATTGCCTTACTGGCTTCACATTAAGATCTGCTATTGTTTTCCCACACCAATGTGGAATTTTCAGAAGAGAAAGCCTTAATAGCCCATGATCCATGTGTCCTCCTCTACCCCAGACTGCCTTTCCTTCCCATGACCTAGGTCATGGCTACCCTTCATCTCCCTGTTTTATCTATGGTTTTCCACATTTCTGCACATTCATCTCCCTCTGAAATTATCTCCCAGTACTGGGTAGGAAGACAGAGACTCCTGGTTGTGTTCATTGACTATGGCAATAATGATTTCATTCACTGCATCACTATATTCTCCACCTTCCTTACTCTGTCCTCAGACAGAACACAGTCAGAAACACACGCATCCATCTGAAGCACTGGCGGTGAAGAGGAAGGACTTATTTACACGTGAGGGAAGAGGGAAATGGATCTGTCTTTCTCTGGGACTCAGCTCTGATCTGTGGATTACTCCTTTCATTTCGACTGTGGTTCTCAACTGCACCTACACTTACTACATATTATAATCATCTCTAATTTTAAAAGCTTCTCGGGAAGTTCTCCTGCACACCCAGGGCTGATAATCATATGCTTTATCCAATGAATATAATCTATTTTAATGTGCTGGACAGAGCACAGCTCTGGATATTAGCAATTGCCTTCAAATGCTGCAGATAGAGCATCACTATTAGAAAAGTCTTGAAGGTTTAGAAGAGCCAAGCGGGACTGAGTCTCCCAGGGAAACAATAAATAAACACAAACATTTAGAGGCAAAGTCATTTCTATAATGACACTGCATGCTAATAGATCCATGGTAGGGAAAGCTATTAGGATGTGAAAAAAACAAAAACAAAACCACAGCTGCTCTGGTCTAAGAGAACATTTTTAGTATCAACCACGTGCACTTAAAACCTGCCTGTGATGTGGAACATCTCTAGGAATCAAATCAGCAAGAAATAAATCTATTCTCTTTGGCAAATGCAAAACCAAAAACAAAACCCCATGATTGTGGTAGGTTTACTCCTTTTGTCACTTAAAATCAGGAGCCAAATTATTTTTCTTGGTTTTCATTCTTGGGAAATGACCCACTCATTTTATAAAATGCCTTCACTCTTGCTACATTAAGGGTGTCTGATCCTTCATTTGTAATCTGCAGGGAGTTCAGATGTTACTCTCTGAGAAGCTACTCTTGACCATAAATTACCTGGCCTTGCCTTTGAAACTGTAATGTGTGAAAACAACGTTAAGGTTTCTCAAAATATTTGACTCTGTAGCTGAGAAAGAATCAGCCTGAACAAAAGTAATTAGTTTTCCCCTAGTTCCAGAAACTCATTTTGAGCTACACTATCAAAATGTCAGCAAATATTTATTCTAGTCTATGGCGTATGCAGCTCCACGATAGAACTGCATCCTGCCGTTAAGTGGCCATGATTCTTGAGTAATTTCCAATATAAATATATATATATATATATATATATATATATATATATATATATATATATGCTGGTGGGAGTTTTAATTTTATTGGATTAGCTTAGTCTTCTAGGTAATTAGGTTAGATCAAATTCCTTATCTATGATGATTTTATCCATTCAAACATTCTTTTCCCTTGCTAGGTTTTCAAGTGAAGACCAATCTACTATAGAGAAGGGGCGTTAGAACAGGAGCCTCTTATCTGTCATTGTTAGTTCCCAGCGGTGCCTAGAAAAGGCTTCATTTATGTCTCCTGTTCCCTCTGTGGCAGCTATTATAGATCTTCTACAAAAAGTTTACAGATGGTGAGATTTGAGGTGTCTTTATGAGAAAGGAATTCCTTTCCTGACTCCTTCCGGATGCACCTGTGTCTGTCATGCCTCTCAGAGAAAGCCAGTTTTAAAATCATCCTCCACACAGCCAGCCAGCCAGCCCCTGTACATGGCTCCTTCCATAGAGTTTACCTAGTCTCCCAGCTGCTGGAGCACACTTGTTACTGCTAGCCCCACCCACACCAGTAAGAAACATTTAGAAGTCAGTACGTGGGCTGGTGAGGTGACTTGGAGTGTTGTGGAGTTCCTGGGTTAGGTTCTCCACACACTGGGCAACTCAACCTCCTGTAACTCCAGCTCCCGAGGCTCAGACATCCTATTCTCACTTATTCACACACACACACACACACACACACACACACACACACACACACACACACGTTAACTGTCACTTAGCAGCACCTAATCATTGAACAGCATTGGCTGGTTCATCTCCCGGCCTTTGTTTCTGTCTCTTGAGTCTCCAGTCCATGAATTATCACAAAATTTAAGCCATTCGGGTCCTGATCATACTTTGAGTTACAGAGAAAAATATTTTACAAAAGATTTTAAGAGTTTTTAAAAGACAGAGGCCAAGAGTTAACCTGGTAGAGCTAATTGGCTGAGATCACAGCCAGGACTAAAACCCAGAATTCCTGGCTCCTTCTGGTCCACACCCAGCTCCGGGTGCTCCCATCCCATCTGGGGATGGGTGCTCTGTATACAGTGTTTATGACTATAGAACACTGGAGTAGCATCTTAGTCAAGGAAGTGAGTTGCTTCTTTGTTTTTATTTTGTATTCTAGTCAAATGGCAGGAGGCTTGCGCCTTTAACATTAGGATCAATTAAGTTATATATGCTACCATAACCATTGTATTCAACTTACTTGGAAGCTCTGAAAACCAGACATAAATGATGGTGAATGCCTCGTGAGAGAAATTATGAACCTGCTCTACTCTCATCAATGACCCCTGCCCATGTAAACGTCTAGAGTAAGGAGCTCACACTGGGAAATTAATCCTTTCATATGATTTTCAGCTTCATATTTAATTCAGGGTTTCATACTATGTAACGTGATCTCTTTCAGAAAGAAATTATATCATAATTAAATCTCCCTTTTCATTTTACATTATTCCCACAGGATTCTTTGTCTCATGATGTTCTGTTCTGCCCGAGTCTTGATTAGAAGGAAAGTTATTACAATATTACTTCTGAACAAAAAATAATAATTTGCCTACTCACAGCTGAAAATTTTAATATAAAGCCTCTTAGTCTGATTTGGAGAATATGTCACATACAGGTACCATTTGTTGTTGCTTTACATGAAGATTTTCTGACCCTGGACATGGTTTCATGGAAGTCATTTGCTGAGGTAATTATCTCAAATTAACCACCAAGCTGATGAATGGCTTACTGCTTAAAAGCTGTGATAGGGAGAGGAATAACTGAGGGTAGACTTGTCAGAAGGGGACGTAGACTTTTTTCTGAGTTCTGTGCAGGGACATTTATCAGTAGTCGGGCCTAGAGTGACACACCGGGCAAAACAACAGATTATATACAGGCCTTTGTGTACTGCGCCCTTCATCATTTGTGCGGGCTGGAGAGGTGGACTCTCCAGCCCACACCTGAGCTTCCTCTTTGGCAACGTCAGTACCTGCTCCGCAGGCCTTCGAGAGCCTGGGCTGCATCTAGATGCAGTGAGGTGTGAACAGGACATTGTGTGAACAGGAGCGATCTTCATGCAGGGTAGCAGAGGTCTCAACACCATTATTGCAACACTTCCTGGTGTGCTTCAACATCAAGTCTCTGCAATTCCTCTTTCCCGTTCACAGCCCCACCCAGCCATCCTCAGTCTCCAGGGGGTCTCTGCTCACCTGCTGTCTCTGCATTTTCCCATTGCTGTCACTCACGGAAAAAGCTAGAGTAATCTTTAAAGATATGTATATGTCCGACCCAACCGTGTCTCTGCCTTGCAAAGTCTTTTGCTCCTCTCGCTTGTCTATCAGACATGATACCTCTAATGAACATCTGCCACTGGACACATGGTTCCTGCAAACCTCTGTGGCTTTTACGGAGTAACACAGAACAACGCTGACTTTTATCCTCAGGAATCTTCCCACCTTTCTCTCTTTCCTTCTTTCCTTCCTTCTCTTTCCTTCCTTCCTTCCTTCCTTCCTTCCTTCCTTCCTTCCTTCCTTCCTCCCTCCCTCCCTCTCTCTCTCTCTCTCTCTCTCTCTCTCTCTCTCTCTCTCTCTCTCTCTCTCTTTCTCTCCTCCTTTTTGCCTGTAGTATAAACACCTTGAACCACTGAGTCCCTGAATCCTTCACACATTATCTCGAATACACTCGAGAATCAGCTTAAAATTTTCTCAGATAAATTGTTAGCAGTGTACTATTGGTATTACCTGGTTTTAAACAACTAGGAAATCCTGCTGTGCTATGATCCTTGTGGCTGAGAGGCTGTCTTGACGTTTCTAGCTACCACTTATATCTTGGTTTATGTGTATCATAAAATTAGAAATTAATTAGAAATTAGAAAACTCTTTTAGTTATACAAATTTATTTTTTAAACAGAATTTATAGTAGAGCCCCTGAAAGTAGCTTATGCACTTGTTTTAAATTGCTATTTGAGTCTCTGAAGTTAAATTCAAGCAGTCACCTTTGGAAAGAAACCATTCGGCTTATAAGTAGCATATGATGTGTTTTGTTGCAGGGACCCAGTGATTCTAGATGTTTATACGACAGGCAAACAGGAAGAGAAAGAAATGAAGAAATGAAAAACAGAAAGATAGGAAAGAAAAGAAGAAAGAAAGAAAGAAAGAAAGAAGAAGAAAGGAAAAAGAAAGAAAGAAAGAAAGAAAGAAAGAAAGAAAGAAAGAAAGAAAGAAAGAAAGAGACAGACAGGGAAGATTCCTGAGGATGAAAGTCAGCTTATGGTGTATTAGATTGCTTCCTACCTAACCCCTCCTAACAATGTCCTCTTCCAGACAGCATACGCCAGCTGATACGAGGCCCCTGACACACATACAGCAAAGGACTGCCGGGTCTGGCCCCAGTGAGAGAAGACACAACTAACGTTCAAGAGACTTGAGGCCCCAGGGAATGGGGAGGTGTGATGGGTGGGAATTCGGGGTTGAGACATCCTATTGAAGACTGGGGAGGAGAAATGGGATGAAGAACAGAGCAGTCAGAAGGCAGACCATAAGGGGGATAACAACTGGACTATAAAAAAAGATTGAAGAATCAAAACCAAAATCTTTGTACATGCATTCCTTATTCCCCATCAACTCTTCCAAAGACATTGAACCAGAGAGTTCTGGGACCATTTCCCCTATTAAAACATAGGTGTGGTCAGTTGAAGAGGATACAGCATATTGGTAACTCTCTGACAGGGCCAATTATTTCCAGCTGTAGCTGAGCATTGCACGTGCTGGTTATGAATACAAAGAAGCCTACTAATGGCCAATTGTCTCTATCTCACCTGAACGTCATTGAAACTTTGAATAAATCACTCAACAATCACTCACACGTAGGCACTGGACTTCTGCCCAAAATAATTTATTGGCTATTACTGAGACTAAGCTTTTTCCTTGTTTTTAAGAAAGTTCTTTTCTTGAGCATAAATAACCATATATATATAATTTTCTCTGGTTTATTTTTAGTAATAGGACCAATCATAATTTTGAAGATTTTTTTCATTCCTTCATTTCACTCATTCATCCATTCATTCACTTATTCATATTGGGTTCTTCTCACCCTTTCTCCTGTTCCAATGGATGGGTGTGTGTGTTAATCACTTTCCTGTTGCTATGACAAAATACCAAGGCAGCTCAGAAGGATGACTCTATTTGGCCTGTCGTTCCAGAGGAATAAGATTCCATCATGGAGGTGAGACATGGCCAACTGAGGACCAAGTATTCAAATATCTGAGCCTATGGGGACATTTCTCATTCAAAACATTACAACATGTCACCTGGGTTGTACTCAACTGTTGACCACAGTGGGCTTTAGAAAAATTATATGGTCTATCTCAAACGGAACCTGCAAATTTTCTTTGGGGTTATTTTGTTAAGAAATTAAACATTGTATATGTCCAATGGCTAAGATAATATATATACCTAAGGGAGATGGGGTGCAGAGAAAAGAGAAAGACGTAAGACTTCATGGGCATATTTGGGTAGCTTTTATAATGAGATTTACAAAAACATTCTTAGCATGTAATTTGAAAAATAAGGGCAAACATTCTTACTGTTGCATTGTTCCTTATATTGCAAGCTCAACATCAGAATTTTTGCCTGATTTTGAGCGGTAAATTCAATGTAAACAAAAATCCCCATCTAGGTCCCAGCACTGACTGAAAAGTGGCCATAAGCTCCCAAAGCTAACCCAGGAGCTATCTCAATTGCCAGCCGCTCACAAAGGAAAAATTAGTTTCCTCCAATGGAGTCTCACAGGGTACACACAGCTTGTGTAGTTAATTCATTTGTGGTGGCATAAACACAGGCCAGTCTTATCACTGTGGGTTGTCTCTAAGATACCTCTTTAGAGTTATAAAAGAGACAAACTAATCAAGGTAACACATCAAGGCAATGCCCACTACTTTACTGATGAACATCTAGGAATCCCTTCTGCCAACTTCTAAGTCTTGGAATTTTTTTCATTGCCGTTTAAGTCACTCTTCAGTTGAAACAAGCATGAGCTCATTCCACTAAAGTACCCATGTCTCCACAGACACTAGATTAAGCCCAGAAGTGGAGAAGAGAAAGCTGAGCGGGACTGGGAAAGTGGCACTGGGCGGAGACACTACATTTTAAGGCTGTTAGCTGGACTTAATCAGACTGCGCCTTGCCTTTTCCTCTCATGGTGTTTTAGAGCTCTGAGCTAATGAGCTATGCAGTTGCGCTAGGATGAACATCGGTACATATCTCTGGTTTTATGTTCCCACATAAACTGCTCTTGGCTGCACCCACGCCTCCAACTGATGATGTAAAGCAGCAGCACTGGTTCTCAAACTGTAGGTTGTGACCGTTTGGGGGGTCATATATCAGATATCCTCCATATTGGATGTTTATGCTACAGTTCATAACAGTAGCAAAATTACAGTCATGAAATAGCAGCAAAATTATTTTATGGTTGGGGTCACCACAACACGAGGAACAGTAGTGAAGGTATCTGGTTTAGGAAGGTACCACTGCTCTAAAGAGGAGAACATTCAGGTTTGGCTCACCTTCTCTTGGATTTGCTGCTTTACGTATGTCTCTAACATGGATGCAAAAGATCTTTTCCTGACCCACCATAAGTTCAGGGATTATGCCACTTAACAAAAGAGAAATTAACGAGGAAAAAAAAGCATGTATACTTATTGAATATGTTGCATGCAACATGATGGTCTTCATAATGATCCCAAAGTATTTGTGGAAATAAAGACCCCAAAAGTAATCATTATGAGGTTTGATGAAGAATGGCTAGTCACAGTGATGCAGAAATAGCAGCTTATAATTTATGTGGCAGTAATTTAGCAAAACCTCTATATTTGGTTCTCCTGTGTGTCTTCCTGTTTTCAGAGCTAAGGCATTCCTTTCTTCTAGATGTTAGGTCACCCTTCGCATGTCTACTTCAGGAAAATCTGAAAGCACTTCCTGTACTTGCTGCCACTTACATTCCCTTGAGGTAGCATGTCCTGATTCCCTCCTTCCTCTCTAACAAGGTCTGTTCCGAACAGCTCTTTGTCACGCAGGAAGCTATCTACAGAGGAGCTATCTATAGAGGAAGCTATCTATCAGAGACATGTGTGATGCTCACATGGTGACAAGTTGTGTCAACATTCAGTCTCTCTGCTGTAGTTGATATGTTAAATATCCCTCAGCAGGACATGCATAAACGCTTGCTCAGTCTGGTGCTGTTGGGAGAAGGAAATAATGAGAGGTCTTTAGGACACTGGAAACATTCATTCTCTTAAAGCTAGTAGGACCCTAGTCCCTTCCTCTTCCTCTTGTTGGCTTTTCTGTCATGAAGTGTGCAGTTTCTCTTGTCTTGCATTCCCTGCTATGATGTAACCCTATATGCAGGCCCAGCATGAATGAAGCCAAGTGGCCCTGAAATTTTCAAAACTGTGGGCTACAATAAACCTTTTCTCTTTGTAAGATGAAAGTCTTGGCATATTTTGTTACAGTAATGCTGCACTAACTGAAAAACCTTGTTCCCATACAAATTACTAGGGCAAAGAGACTCCATAAGGAACATGATAAAAGGTACAATGATAGAAAGAATGTTGCCATCTAAAGCAGGATGTCTATTATAAGGAAAATGTCAAAAAGAAAAGAGTTAACATATCATAAGCAAAACCTAAACATATGTTACAACCACAGTGACAGGTATTGCTATATTCTTGGAAAATATATTTAGCCTGTTTGAATTTGTAAAATTGTAGTTAGCTTATCCTCTTTAAGAGTATAAAGATTTTAAAAAGTTAATACATGCAAAAAGCACTATAACATTGCCTGTTAATTGTGTTCAATAAATAACATGAGCCAGTCTTTTCTCCTGGGGTAATTTGTAACAGCTCAAAGAACAGAAATGAAAGTAGAATTTCTCCTGAGCATTCACACTGTTGCATTCAGTTCTCCTGGATTCTCTCTGTAAGTTATTTAGAAAATTGTTACCTCAGAAATAACATAGGGGTCCTTAGAATAATAACACACAAAAGAATAGTCTCATTCTTCTGTTGTTCCCAGAAAACCTGGCCATGCCAATTACCAGTTGAGCTCTCAATGAATGCACAAATGCAGTAGGCATGAACCATGTATGAACACAGCAAAGAAAAAAAGAAAACATAAACCACGAGGCACCATAAAAATAAATACCCTAATAGGACAACTACATTATAGAATAAATTAGGTGTAAATTACTAGGGAATCTATGTACAACCAGATGCAGCTAATATGTTGAAATTCTTTATGACTGTTCTCTAATGCTGACTGAAACAGATGTGTAAAAAATGGTTAAGTTGTGTTTTCCAAAGGTGAGAATTTCCCTGGCTCTCTGTGTCCTCTCCAACACTCCTTCCAGAGACAGACTCATATTTCTCCTCATTCCCACCCCCACCAGTCTCAATGGGACTGTGATGAAAGTACAGATCAGAAAGGGAAAAATCGAAGTTTTTCTATAGTTTCCTCTTTAATCCAGTCACAGTGCTAGGAAAAAACCCAGTAGCCACATGGAGGCAGATGCCGCGAGCTTGCATCCTCTCAACAGCTCTCTCAGGGACTGTGACCTGAGTAGGTGAGATCAAGATCACGTGATTTAGAGTCTTCTTGGCTGAAATCCCAAACTTCCATGGAACTAAGGTAAGCCAGGCTCACTTATATCTTCTGTTGTTACTGATGGATACCAACTCTAAGCAAAGCCAAATGGTTGCCGTCCACTCTGCCGGACTTGCTCTGTAGCTGTCATAACAGGAACTTACCTTTGCATCACTTCTCATAGGCAGTTTGCCATTGGAGAGTCCTCATTGTCCTGAAAACTCAGAGAATGGTAGGCATTCTGGGAGTTTTAGATTACAGGTTTTAAAAAATGTGTTTGTGTATGTGTGTGTGTGTGTGTGTGTGTGTGTGTGTGTATATTTAAACAGATATATGGGTATGCAATGAGAGAGCTGTGGAGGAAGTCAGGAAAGACATTTCAAACCTCGACGCAACATCTCTTTGATCCCTTTCCTACATGACTACCTTTGCAGGTAGAAAACGCAGCTAACTAAAATTGAACAAAGATCGTTACTAGAAGAGTTCTGTGTGCAACAAGAGGGTTAGGAATAGTTCATGTCAGGAGTTAGAGGAAGGACTGAAGGAGAAGGACTTTGCAACCCCATAGGAAGAACAACAACATCAACCAACAAGACGCCCCAGAGCTCCCAGGGACTAAACCACCAACCAAAGAGTACACATGGAGGGACCCATGGCTCCAGCTGCATGTGTAGCAGAGGATGGCTTTATCTGGTATCAATGGGAGGTGGGAAGTGGCAGGGCTTGGTCCTGTGGAGACTCAGTGCCCCTGCACAGAAAAATGCTAGGGTCCGGTGAGGTGGGAGTGAGTGGGTAGGTGGGGGAGCACCCACATAGAAGCAGGGGGGAGGGGAAGGGAATAGGGGGTTTGTGGAGGGGAAAGCAGGAAGGGGGTGTAACATATGAAATGTAAATAAATAAAATAACCAATTAAAAAAAAAAGAAACAGTTCCTCAAAAAACGATAAGACAGGAACAGGATAGTAAACTGAAGACACCAGTAATAGAGTTCCTGGGAAGAAGACCCAGAGAACATTGGGAAGAACAAATTTTAGAATTATGGAAACACGTTATAATTTTATTTCTGGTTTTTGGTGATAAAATATTCTGACATGAAACAGCTTAAGGGAGAAAGCATTTATTTTAGCTCACAATTCTGGGTTATAGTCCATCATAATCAAGGCAGCAGGAACTTACAATGGCTGACTGCATCACATGCAAGAACAGAGACAGTGTAAATGCATACATGCCTAGCGCTTGGCTAGCCTTTCTTCTCTCTTATATAATTCAAGACCCAAAGCCAGGGAATGGCACCACCCATAGTGGGCATAACTTCCCAGCTCAATTAGTGAGATCAAGACACTCCCCCCACAGATTGTCTTGGGGGCCAATCAGATTTGGCAATCCCTCATTGAGATTCTCTTTCCAGGTGATTATAGATTCTGCCAACTTGACAATTTAGAATTGATCATCATAACATAGAAATCAATGTCTGTTCTTTGTTTATAAATTTATTGGTCTTGAGACTAACCCTAAAGATAATATTGATCCTTAATTAAAATTATAAAGTGAAAGTTATAGTGTCTGACTTATAGTTTACCTATAAAATTAAAAGACTTTAAGTCTATCTACAGAACCACAGTATCTAAAAATGACACTGGCTTCTACAACGCCTTACAACACATCCACCTTTTCTCTGTAAAAAGACATGAAAACATGCAGTTAGACATGTTGGCTTAGAGTCTCAGGCTGCCTCTGCCTGCATGTTCATTCTAAAGTCCAGTTAAAAAGCTTATTAAGAATAAGATTGATATTAACCTTGCCTGAAATAGGTGACTTTGCATAACCCCCTATGTCACGTGACTGTTGTAAAGATAAAATGAAGAATATATATTGCAAGCACTTTGTGAATGAAAAACCACATTAAATAAAACCCAGGCCTCACTACATTTATCTCAATTAGTTTGACAGCAGTATTTGCACAGCCTGGTAATTGTCACAGTCTTTGTTTGATAGTTTTTATCACAAAGAAGCTCTCAAATGGAAAGAAGATGTGAGAGGAAGAAGGGGAGAGGGAGAGAGGGACAGAGTGTAAGAGAGAGCGAGGCAGGTCTGTGCATTCTCCTGTAAATGCAATTTGTTTGAACAAGCAGTGCTTAGCAGATTTCCCCAGATGTTTCTGGTGATAGGTGACAATTCTAACATGTTCTAATTCGCTGGAACTTAATAATGTTTTACCTGTAACTTTAACAAATTAAAACTTTCAACTATTAAAACAATTAAAATGGTGCATTTGGCTTCCCTTGAGTTTGATTGATGATTAAATCCCAGAGAGAAACATTAGCCTCTGTAGTAGAATATCATGTGTGATGTATCCAAAGCTGTCGAGTACACTGGGGGAGACGACGTCAAGATTCAAAGTGCTAAAAAGATTCATGTCGGATGTGGGAGCAGCAATCGAAAGTATTTGATCTTTGGATACTAGACAAATAACAAGAGGGTTTTTTTTTTTTTTTTTTTTTTTTTTAATCATCTTTGAATCACACAGAATTACTTTTCCGGGAGGGAAAAACATAAAGCTGTGAAAAAAAAAAGTTGTAAATAAAAGGGTTGGACTTATCTTCTTAACCTTTCCATTGTTTCCAAGTACAAAGAGAGAGAGAGAGAGAGAGAGAGAGAGAGAGAGAGAAGAGAGAAAGAGAGAGAGAGAAAGGGATATATGAATTATATCACAATTTATTTGCCATAGTACCACTTATTTTAGATATTTAATAACTAACTGGGTTTCAGTTTAATATGCAAAACCTCTTAATATGCAGAATGACAGTCTTACGCAGCGCGTTCTAACTCTGTTCTGCAGCCTCACGGTGCACCCACTTGGTGTGCTGGAGGAGTCAGGATGAGGACAGGAGAAGAGCAGTTGCTTGGGCCTGATTTTATTTAACAGCCCACTGCCCTCTTGCCAAGAATCCACCACAGACCTTCCCAGAAGACAGGGATGAGCCTCACCTATGAATAGCTACTCAGAAGCTCAAATTTGATTCTAATGGCTTGTTTTCTCAGAAAGACTAAGCATGCCCCCCTCATCTCTGTCATTTCCCACAGTAGTAACCTCTGCAGATGCCACATTAAAAAAAAAACAAAAAAAACAAAAACCACGAGTTTGGTGGGCAGATAAATAGGCAGGGTACAAACAAACAGCCCTGTAAATCGGAAGCCTGTGTAACTCACAGTAAACCCTTCCCAACACTGGAAAGATTTCCTATCGGTTAAAATGGAGTGAGAACAACTACCCGAATGTTTATGAATAGAACATCAATAAATGATACGTTTTATGGTACAGCAGATGATCCTGTAAAGGTCCCATCTCTCACTGTGAGGATAAACATTCCAAACCACATTGTAAAGCATTGTGTCTACATTTATCCACATTCTAAGTGCACTGTAAATATTGGGGGGGGGGGTGTTGTAAAGGAACAACTGTCACCATGTCATTAAAGCAGGTTGGAAGTGATACTGACAGAAACATAGAGAACCCCCAGTCACACAGTTCAATCTCTTAGTAAGCATTTTCTGTCTAGCCCAGTGGTTCTCAGTTTGAGTCTTTTGGCACTGCCTAGAGACAGTTTTCTTGTTAAAAGTGAGAAAGTGGTAGAGTCATGGTGGTACACACCTTAAATTCCAACAGGAGGCAGAAGCAGGCCCATCTCTGTGAGTTCTACAGCCTTGTCTACAAAGTGGGTTCCAGGAGACAGGGCCACACAGAAACCCAGTTTCAGAAAAACCAAACCAAACCTAACCTAACCAACCCAACCTGAACCAACCAACCAACCAACCAAAGAAACAAACAAACAAAAAAATGGGAAAGCGCCTGATATCTATCATGTGAGGGACTGGCACGGTGCTGATTATCCTAGGCTACAAAGCACAGAAATATTTCACCCCTTCCCCCAACAATGTCATGTTTAAGGAAACCTAATTTAGGCAGTTTTCATCTGTTCATTCAACAAGCTATCATTTGCCAGGTATTTTTGTCTAGATAAACCAGAGAGAGAAATATCCACTGAACCCAGGATTCACACAGTGCTGGAAGAGAAAACTAACTAACTACAGGGGAAATGCTTTGATAAGTAAGAATTTGAAAGTCCCAGTGTTTCTAGAAATAAATAAAACCATCCATCAGTGTTCACACTCATTGATAACCAAAGAAGCAATTATACTAATTTTTTTTAATAACCAACCAATGATGTCTATGGCTAAGGTAGTAATTGTAGCAGGAACTGGTTTAGCAGGAACTGGTTTTTAACCTGTTTAATTGACCAATGACAACTTATGCCACTGAACGCGTCTCTAAAATCCAACAAGTGAGCAAGGGATTCTACTCTGAAAGTCAATTGTGAGGCTGACTAATGCTTGGAGTTTATTTCTAAGACTGGCATCAAACCAGGAGTGCTTCTGTAATCAGGTCAAAAATGTTGCTGCACCTAAGACTCAAATTCAGGAAAGAACATAGATTCATGTCAACTGTTTTTGTGTTAACAAATTTGCCTTCTGAGTCTTCCAAACCTTCTGAGCACTTCTCACTTTAAAACAAACCCCTGCACCGGATTGTTAACCATGTTTCCTCCATACCAGATCTTTACATTATAATCCATAACGGTAGCAAAGTTGCAGTTATGAAGTAACATGAGAGTAATTTTATGATTGGGGGTCACCACAACATGAGGAACTGTATTAAAGGGACAGTGTTAAGAAAGTTGAGAACCACTGCTCAAGACCAAGAAAGAGTCCCCTCCACTGCACACCATCCTTTCGTTCCAATCTGGTGTATGCTAATGCCTTCCAGAGTGTTCCATAGCTGAGATCAGCTATAAGTCACAGGTCATGAAAGGCTAACCACTAATACTGTTTTAAACATGGATAGAGGGAAGGTAGTCTGGCATTTAGGGTTAGAGCTAAGGTCGTTAAATGTTTTACTGTTAGTTAAGGTGTGAGCATACACTCCACACTCTGGAAGCAAGAAGAAAGATTCAGAGTTGACACTATCTTGGTGAAGTATTTTCAGAAAGAATGGATTGACATGAGCCAAAGAGTGGAGGGCCACTCTGGATTGGTGTTACACCATCCAGGGGCCAGATACGGGAGGGAGGAAGACGTACGGTGGGGGTAGGATAAATAATGTTTTCGAATCTCTTGAATTTGAGAGTCTGCAGGAAAAAACAGAGAGCTAATGTAAGAAGGTGATATTGAAGTCCATCTCAAAGCTTCTGCTATGTGGGATGAAAAGGTGAGTCAGGAGTTAAGAGCAATAATGTGCTTACAGAGGTCCTACATCAGTGTTAGGCCACTCACAATATCCTACAAGTCTATAGTCCAGATGGTTCCTTTTCTGGCCTCCAGGGGAATGGCACTCACATGCACACACTGACACACAGGTATACACATAATTAAAAATTAACTTAAAATGCATACTTCGATGACATAAAAGTCTAAAGTTATTATAAGACAGTACAAGAACAAACAGTGAGCATCATTTTAGTTAGCTTTTGTAGAAAAAAATATGGCTGGGGAACCCAGGGTTCCTCCTGCCATGCGGTGGGTAGTCAGCTGGGAAAGCTCTGGGTTCCTCCAGCTGGAAGTTGGCCCCGGCTGCTCATTAACTAAAGGCCTCTCCACCGTTCCTCACGGTTTCTCACAGCGCAGTCCCAACACATGAGGAAGTCCTTGGGTTTCCAAAACCGGTTTATTGACATGGCAGATGTTGGATGGATCTGGATGCATACCCCACAAAACCCAGGGCGGACCTGAGTTAAATAGGGAGAGGAAGAGGGGGAAGGGCTGGAGAGGAATGTTTAATCGGCTCCACCCTCTGGCCTTCAGGTACCTCATTAGTATGTAAATCTCTCTAGGGCCTGTTCATCTCTGTCCTCCACCTGTGTGTGACTGAAAGGCTAAGGTTGAATGGAGATTAGACCTCATGACAGGAGCCTGGGTTCTGGGGGTGTGGCCAAACTCACAACCCAAGAACCAGGACACCCTTCCATGGCCCGACAAGCTTTTATTTATTTGCATATTTAACTTGTATAAACAGTGGTCTACTTCATTTCACAGTTGGGGTTTCTTGTAGAGAATTATCTCATGAGGAGCATATTTCTAAACCCCAATATTCTCATTCTCTCTCTCTCTCTCTCTCTCTCTCTCTCTCTCTCTCTCTCTCTCTCACTAAATTGTGTGTGTGTGTGTGTGTGTGTTAATCTTGTATTCCCACTGATTTGAGGGGTGTGGTGGTTTCAATAGGTATAGCCTCCATGGACTCATGTGTTTGAATGCTTGGCCCATAGGAAGTGACACTATTAGGAGGTGTTTCCTTGCTGGAGTAGGTGTGACCTTGTTGGAAGAAGTGTATTGCTGTGGGGATGGACTTTGAGGTCTCCTATGCTCAAGAAACACCCAGAGTGACTCACAGTCTCCTTCTGCTGCCCATGGATCAAGATGTAGAACTCTCAGCTCCTTCTCCAGTATCATGTCTGCCTGTTTGCTGCCATGCTTCTAGCCATGACAATAATGAACTAAACTTCTGAACCTGTAAGCTAGCCCTAGTTAAATGTTGTCCTTTATAAGAGTTGCCTTGCTCATAGTGTCTCTTCACGGCAGTAGAAACCCTAAGTAAGACAAGGTGAAATCTAAAGATCCTTCTATTTAGATATCTTACCTTAGTAGATACCACTGGAGTGCTGAGTCTGTGACTCCCAAGAAACTTTTTGAATGTCACCCTATCTGTTACCCATGTTTCTTGTGCTCTATCGGCAGTGTGCTTGTGTGTGTGTGTGTGTGTGTGTGTGTGTGTGTGTGTGTGTGTGTGTGTGTGATTTTGCTAGCTGCACACAGTTTTTCTGAGTGTGAGATGTTCGGCATTCTGGGAACTCTTGGAAGGGTTTTTAAAGGCTAGAGTGTAGGTGCAGCTCTTTCTGTGGCTGTTCCTCCTCCTGTGGCTGCTGTTGGTGGTTGCTGGTTGCCAGGAAAGTTTGTTGCGTTTGTCAAGGGGTCATGCACAAAGAGAAGAGAAGAAGAAATTGGATATCCTGACTGTGAAGATCAAACTTACCCCAAGTTACTCTAATCAGCAAGAAGCAATCTACTGGTATTGACCCCCCCCCCTTCCCCTCTAGTCTTCTCTCTCTCTTCCCTAGTATAGGGGGGTTGGAAGGGTGAAATAGGGATGAATAAGGGTGGTAGAAAAAGGAGCCCACAAAGTAGCCAAAACAAAGGTTTTATTATCCAAGTGAATAAATTATGCTTCTGGCACTTTGTTAATGTGATTTGTTGATGTGAGAAAATCACTTTGGATGGAGATCAGAGAAGCTTCTGAACAGAAAATGTTTGGCTTGATGTTTTATTTGATGATGCAAAAAATAAATAATGAATAGTTTACCTTAAATGTTGACTTCCACATGACACAGCTGACTGGGAAAATACTGCATGTTTTAAAAAACCTCTGATCCTCTGTCTACTATAGCCTTTGTGTTACCTCTTCCGTTATGTCTCCTGAATCCTGGCTGCAGCAGACGTTGTGTTATAGATGCCCCATTTGGGGATGAGCACTACGCAGTTGCTCATTCTGTATAGTTTGACTAGTTGTTGTTCTCTGTAATAACTCCTTCTGCTGCCAAAGGAAGTTTCTCTAATGAGGGGTGAGAACTGTTTTAATCTATGGATATGAGAATATGTTTTTTTTTAGAAAGTGGCAGGATACTATATCAACTTAGTAAAGTGGAAATATAAGGCCCTGTGGTCTGTGATCTCTCCAGTCATGAGTATTATAGTTGGCTATATTATAGCCAACTCAGCAGGCTTGAATCCAAACAGATTTTGGTTTCCGCCTCTGCACCCCATCCCTGCAACATATTAATGCCAACACATTGCACCAGTGGGCCTATGTTGCTAGGCCAGCTGTTACTTTATATCTGTCTAGAACTGATGACACCTTTTGTCTCCCATACCCTAACACTGAAGGTTGGCCATCACAGAGTATGCTTCCAGGTCAGCACATGTTTGATTTTTCCAAATCCTGTGACTAAGTGTATGTCTTCCACAGAAAGATTGGTCTTACCCTCGAGTCTGGCAGACAACCAAGGGCAATGGCAAAGTTTCTTACACCCCTTTGACCAACAATTTGAATGGAGTTGTCCTATCCTTAGAACTGGGATTTTTGGTTGATCAACTATATTTTCTGGGGAGGAGATATCCTCATTCAGTGGGATAATTCCAATTAAACTATCATTACATAGTATGCCATAAAAAGTATAAATATAGACATCATAAATAGGCTTCCCTGTTGAATTTTTAAACATCCTTAGTGTTACTTATCTCTCTCTACTCCTCTCTCACTTCTTTACCCTCTTATCTACCTCCCCCGTTCCATTTCCCCCAGAATGCATTTTTCCCATTTCCCCCTTCACAGCACCCGGGTTACCCTTTTCCCCCTCTAGAGTTCTTCGTCCCCCCTTGAAATAGTATCTTCTACACATGATAGGGATGTTGTGGCCAAAACTCTCAGCATCTATGGCTGCACAAGAGCACACCAGCCAGCATTCCCTGGTATTTGGGGAAGGGTCCACTCCTAGTTGAGAAGCTATAGAATGCACCATGAATTTGATGGAGGGCCACGCAGAGGACACAGGAGGAGCTGGAAGACGGAAGAGGAGCAGATACTATCAAACTTCTTGTACTCTTCCGTGAGATTCTCAAACAGTTTTAAATTTGGAAAGTAGAAAGAGAATGACTTGCTTAGTTTTATTTTAATTCCAGTTAATTACAGCACTTAGCTCAATGAAAGTTTAGCTAAGATGTATGCTAAAGAGGGTGTCTTATATACTAGGTTTATCTTTGTTTATGAGTATATGAAAAGAAAGTATATCTTATGCATTTCTAGGTTTGACATAGTGCATTAGTTAGCTATGGCTTAGTAAACTTATTCATAGAAATTTATATCCTAATTTAATTTTTATATACTTAATCTGTCGTAAAGTAGGTGCTTTTATGTTCTCTTACTCCTGAAGTGGTTACATTTCTTGGAGCAGGTCCTCTGTATAATTCTTGCCTCCTTGTCTGACCATTGTTGCCTTACTACTTCCCTTTTTGGCTTCTTGCTGATGGGAAGTTATGACTTATTTTTTCCTTTTATTTATTTTTCAATTTTAATAACTATATACTTAATAAATTATGAAACTTTTCATACTGTAAGCTCTGCACAGCTACATAATATACCACAGGTGAAGTTCTGTATATGCCTAAATCAGAAATAATTTCTGCTCAGGGTTTGCAAAACCAAAAGCAAGGTGCTGCTATCCAGGCTCTACTTTTATATGCGGAGTTTATATGCTGATTAAATACAAGGTCAAGTATATTTCCTGGAAAATATAAATGTCCTCTCAAGCTCCAGTTACATGCTACTTCTTCCTTTGTTAACAGTAATATCAGAGCAGGAATGGGTCACAACCCTACTGATTATAGGGCGGTACCTTTCCTGTCATTTCTGCCTGGTGATCTACTATATAAATTTTAAAAATCCAGATTAAGTGAAATTGGAAACATCAAGGTGTATCTCCAAATAGTTTAAGCTTATTGCATTTTATATCCATATATTAAATACCCAAGTAATTAAATATTGGAAATTCTCATATACATATTGAAGCTGCTGTGCACATGGACTTGGTCTCCTCTCAAGCAACCTGTCTACTTTGTTCTGAGATAGATTGCTTATAAATACACAATCATTGCTGTAAAAATTCTAATAGAAAATAAAATGTACCATAGTCCATACTCCTGGTATAAAGAAGAGGCTTCAGGAAATTTGGAAGTACCTGACAGGGGTGTGGGGTGTAGAAAGAGAAAGAAAGAGTAGAACATGACCAAAAATAAAATATATTTCTTATAAAATAACTTCCGTCCACCCTATAGAAAGAAACAAAAAAGAAGTAAAAATATTCATTCATTTTACATAAAGTATTTAAACCATAAAAAAAAAAAAAACGGTCATGGGTCATATTACAATTCCTCATGCTAGCTCACACACCTCTTCTCTTCTCATAAAGGGGCCAAAGACAGGCAGACTAGGAATGGCCCAGCCTCTTAAAACCATGGATCTTGAAGATCATCCAATTCTGGACAGAATATCGAAGACGCTGTGTTAGTCTGTAACCATCCAAGCGCACACCAGTAGCTGAGAACCAAAGACTCAAGCACAGCCATTTCAATGTTTTTATATTCATAAAAAAGCCTTCAATCCCAAATAGATTTTCAAATACACACTGATTTTCTAAACATGATATCTACTCCATGGACCACAACTAAAAGTAGTTGTCTAACAGATCCTGGATTTGATGGGTGACAGAAAATACCAAAAGTTGCGTGGGGGAACGTGGGGGTGGATCAGGGAGGAATGTGTAGGGGGCTGGGATAGAGGGTCGATACAATCAAATACATTGTATGAAACTCTCGATTAATAAAATGTTGTTTTTATGAAATACTGACTGGAGAGTTATTTTTCTTTGAATGTTGTTTTTATAAAATACTGACTGGAGAGTTATTTTTCTTTGAGTGCGTTTTCTACCGATTCTCTAATGGCAGGATCGGGAATGGCTGCAGTTATTATATAAGCGATGAAATTCCAATTTTTTCATTAAGTTTTGGAGTCCTTAATATTTTGTTGAGCCGAGTAGCTTTTCTTTTGTGTCATGGCTCTACACTTGCACCCATAAGCCATGTTATCACAGAAGAAAAATAAATAAGTCTTTAATAATAATAGTAAGTCCTGAAGCCTGTTTTCATAATTTGGTGTGTGTGTTAAAAGTTAATTAATGAATGTTTTCTTTTTTAAAAAAAAATATATATCCTGATTACAATTTCCCTTCCCTTAACTCCCCCCAGTTCCTTCCCACCTCCCCTCTCATCTGGATCCATCCCCTTTCTGACTCTCATTAGAAAAGATCAGGCTTCTCAGAGATAACAATTAAAAATAACAAAATAAGCTAAGAGATAAAACAAAAAAAAAAAATCTCACATCGCAGTTGGACAAGACAAGCCATCAGAAGGAAAAGAGATCTAAGAGAAGTCACAATAATCTGAAACCCTGGAAGAGGGAGTGAGTGGGTGGGTGGGTGGGGGAGCACCCTCATAGAAACAGGGGGAGAGGGAATGGGATAAGGGGTTTCCAGAGGAAAAACCAAGAAAGGGGATAACATTTGAAATGTAAATAAATAAAATATCCAAAAAAAAAAAATCTGAGACCCACATTCACACAGTCAGGAGTCCTATAAAAATGCTAAACTGAAAGCTGTGAGATATATATATATATATATATATGATAACTTTTTCAAAAATTCTTTTTCTCTCGGGGCTGGAGAGATGGCTCAGAGGTTAAGAGGACTGGCTGCTCTTCCAGAGGTCCTGAGTTCAATTCCCAGCAACCACATGGTGGCTCACAACCATCTGTAATGGGATCTAGCGCCCTCTTCTGGCCTGCAGGCCTATATACAGGCAGAACATCTATACATAATAAGTAAATCTAAAGGAGGGAGAGGAAGAAAAACAAGAAAGTTTGCGAAAGGGAAGGGGTATGGGGTGAAGAACTCTGGGAGGGGGCATTCAGAGGGGGCAACATTTTAGGATGTAAATAAATAAGTTATTTTCTTTCTCTCATATATTACATCCTAACCATAGTTTCCCTTCCTTCCTCACCGCCTAGGTCTTCCCCTCCACCTCTTTTCTTTCCCAGATTCACTCCTCTTTCATTTCCCCTCAGAGAATGGCAGGCCTAATAGGAATATCAACCAAACATGGCATTAAGACTAAGCACATCCTCTCATATAGGCTGGACAAGACCAGTTGTTGATTGGCCACGCCCACAAGCTCTGAGCCACCTTTGTTCCGGCATTTCTGGCCGGTAGGACAAATTACAGGTCAGAGGTTTTACTGCTGGGTTGGTGTCCCAGTGCCTCCCCTGAACCCCTTTGCCTGGTTATAGAAGACGGCCGGTTCGTGCTCCACAGAGAAAATAAGTTTTAAAGTAAAATATAATAACTAGTCCAGAATTCTCAAGGCAGAATGAGTAGAACCAACTCCTCCTTTCCAAACATAAATTCCGGTCTTCTTCAGTGACCTGCTATGACATGTAGAGGCTCCAGAGCAGTTCCTCGTGGGCTGGATAAATCAGGTAATGCCTGAGTTATCCAATCACCGTGTACCTTGTGAACTGAATATTCAAAGGGCACACAAAAACCAGTTTCTGTTGTAGCATTTGTTAGTTCAGTCTACGGAGATGTGTTTGATGCTGATGTGTATGGGACCACTGAGATGTGAAAGTTAGAGCCCTCACCATCAAATGGTCCTGTCTTAGACTCTTGATAAGTCACTTGAAACATCATGACTTTAGTTAGGTTGCTTATACGCTGGCTGTAATGTTTCATCTTTAAAGTGGGAGAATAATGGCTTTCTCCATTTACAGTTTATTGTATTATCTCAGAAATCAAACATAATGAATTCAGTCATTTCAGTTCAGGAATATGAGATTCGTTGGTGCCTCTACTACTGTTGCCCTGCAACTTATTGTCAAAGAACAAATCAGAGACAGGTTAAAAGTCCCACACAATGTTCTCATCTTAAAGGAGAAAATGCCATGTGTATGCAGTATGTTAAATAATCAATCAGATTCCTCATGTGTCTATAAGACCCAAGAACAGGCTCACAAGGCTTACAGGTGGCAATGTAGCATAAGGGTTATGCTTAGAAACTCTGTTGGAACTAATGTTTCTGTGTAAGTTCTATTTCTATCACTGATCAGCTGTGTCACCGAAGGTTGGTTATTTATACTTTCATTACTTCCAAATCTTTTTATGTAAGATAAAGTAGTCACATTACATCCTTCACAGGGCCACATGATAATACCTATTTTAAAAAGTGCTTAAAATACTTGCTATTATAAATAAATACTTATTCTTTACAAGCAGCCTAAGACCTCGTGATAGATATTACTAAGAAATTATTGTGAGGTATGAATATAAGAACATTCAATAAACCTCTCTGGATTTGTTGGGGACATTGATCTGAGTACTTGGTCTCCACTTGGTAGAACTGTTTGGGGAGGGTTAGGAGGTGTGGCCTTGTCTGAGGAGGTGTGTCACTGGGTAGGGTGGGCTTTGAGGGTTCAAGACTTACTAGATTCCCAGGGCTCCCTCTGGACACCTCCTTGATTTACATATCAAGACAAGCACTCTCAGCTGCTCCAGCTATTCCTGACAGCATGCCTTTGCTCTTCCATCATGAACTCTAACCTCCTGAAACCGTAAGCCAATTAAACATTTTCTTTTGTAAGTTGCCCTGGTCATGGTGTCTTATCATAGCGATAGAAAAGTAACAAAGAAAAGTAGGTTTGCAAGGAGGATGTGATGCATAAGCAGTCATTTCCCATGCATTCGACCACTGGATTCTAATCACTGAAAACACATCAACTCTTCTACTGAATAAAATAATTTGGAGGTGCATTGCTTTAATTTGGAAGAAAAATTTCCATGAGGAGATAGCAGGTAACATATTTGATGAGGGTTACATATTTGAAAAAGAGAGATGAATATTTTGAGTGTCCACCAAATTCCCAAAACCTGGACAATCACCTATGCCATCTTCAAAGAAAATATATGAATATTTTTTCAACAATATTTTCGAGATTGAAGCTTTTGCAGCTCAAAGATTAAAACAAAGTCTGAGCTTGTAAGAGAAGAACAGCCTTGTGTGCATTAATTAAACATCTGGAGCCGCTGGATGGAAAAAAAACAGGAGTGGATGAAAAGCAGCGGTGATCCAGGCATGTGTGCATTAATTTCCACTCTTTCCTTCTGCCATCTCGTTCCCATCCCCCAAACCAGCAAACTGAAATCCCTGGAGAGTAAGAGAGAAAAGTTCTTCATACTAAAACAACAAATTCAACATACTAGAAGAAAAAGCACAAGATGCCTCAGAAAAGACTGCTAGGTTCTTTTCTTTTCCAAACTCTACAATTCCTTTGCCCATCTTGGGGAACATTGGTGTGTGTGGGGGTGGGGGGTGTTCAACAAGTTATGTGTATTTTAATGGTTTTATTTTCTTTTGAATATGGAACCAGAAAAAAATTGACATTGTTTTTAAAGTATGTGAGGTTTTTTTTTTTTTTTTAAAAAAACTGATTCTGGATGTGCAACACTTTTAAAACTAATGCCTAGGCCCTATGGTACCCAGAAATGTCATGTAAATACATACATATTTGTGTGTTTATGCATATATACACACACAGAGCACATACCCACATATACACAAATACACAAATACAAATACACAAAGGTATGTATATGTGTATATGTGTAAATATGGGTAGCTGGTAATATTATTAGTGAATAATATAGTATCTTCCAATTATATCTATTGATCCAACCTAATAAGTTACGTTTATGAATTGGACACTTGAACATAATTTGCTCATTGTATCAAATATTTAACATTTGTGAATTCCTGAGAAGCTACTTACCATCTCTTTGGGGTAAGACTACCTATTCCTTCTCTCAGGGAAACCTAAAGTCCAAATGTGTCAGCCCAAGAGCTATAAAGCTCCTGACTCTGTCCAGTGGACTGTTTTTGCAGACACTTAGGGTCAGACTACAAAACATTAATAAAGCAATTTGTGTCTTCAAAAAAATAAATTAAAAAGCCACCACTCTAAGACAATGACTATAATCTAACTGCGCGAAGGTTTTATTTTCTTTTCCTCAGACAAGTGGTTTGGAAACCATTCTCATTTGTACTTTGCAGGCCATCTTGGAAGAATGCACCACCGGGCTCCATTTTCACAGAACCTCTCCACTGGGCCGTGGCATAGCTTGATCCTCCATTAACTCCGTAAATGAGAGCAGCACAGAGGCTTATGATGAAACTTGCCCGACTCAGTATTCCAAGTCCCTGGCTCTTAAGGTACCGGCCCTGAGTTTCTACACTCATGCGTGGACTTAACTTCACCAAAGAAAATCTTTTGATGTTTATGATTGTACTTCACAAAAAGAAAATATTTTCCAGAAGCAATTATGTTTATACTATTGCCACAACACACCAAAGCTCTGACCAAAAAACTCAAGTTCCTGTCCCTGTATCTGTAACATGGGGTTTGTGTTTGTTCCTTCTTCAGAAAGAGCGCCCCCTGCTGTCCTTGGTAGCATTCTCTCACCAAAGTAAGACAGCTCCTGGAGTCTGTAGGTGTGTTTGTCTCCATAGCTGGACTCAGAAGTCCAGAGCAAATAATTAATTACCTACCGGAAGCAAGGGAAGTAGTTTTCTTCTCTTCCTTCTGAGTTCCTCATTCCCTCTCCCTAGCTACAGACAGATACACACACATACAAAAACGTGTGTGTGTGTGTGTGTGTGTGTGTGCGCGTGCGTGCGTGCGCGCTCACACACACACACACACACAAAGGAGACAGAGACAGAGAGACAGACACACAGAGAGGGGGAGAGAGACAGATACAGAGACACATAGAGAGACACACAAGTAGGCAGACAGACAGACAGACAGACAGGCAGAGATGGAGGTAGACAGGCAGACCAGACACTGGCCCTCAGCTCTCTCTGTCTGCCCTAAGAACTGTCAGCAGGATTTAGTCATTTAACTGGACAATGACTCTACCACCAGTGCAGCCCAGTTCTTGCCCCTTGCTGCTTTGGGAATTGGACTTTCTAGAGAAACGTCCTTCATCACGGGTCCTCGCTCAGCATGTGGAGTCACCATAGTAAATTACGCACACCAAGCAAGAGAACTGCAGAGTACAAATGAGTGGGCCTTTCCTGTCTGCGAATGAAGGCAGGGTGACAGTCACCAGGAAGGAAGGTCACGCAATTTTTACCCCCAAAGTGCAGGGGCAAACCGGGCAGGGAATAAAATCAGCCTCAGGGGCTAGCGGAGGGATACGTGCAGGGCGGGGGAAACACCGGGCCTTGGGGGGAACCCCAAGTCCAGGCGCTCTGAGTTCTCAGGGGCAGCAGATGTGGATCTCTAAGTAAGCTCTTATTACACCTGTTGACGCGCTTACGTGACTTTAAATTGGCTTATAAAGGAGGCTGGAGAAATCCTAAGGAGCCCAGAGAAGTTTGGGATAGATCAGGAAAGTGCCGGACTCTGTAGAGGAATCTAGGAGACTCAGCTCCACCCCTGCAGCGGCAAGCGAAAAGGACAAATCACCAATGACTTGGAGGGGTGGGGAGTAGGGGAGTGGGGACAGTCTCCAGACACTAGGATGCAAAGAAGCGCATCCTGAGGCAGCCTAAGACTGCGCTGGGAACACGGAGAGTTTGTTCCCCTGCCTAGGGCGAGATGAAGCGCGGACACCCTTGAACATCCCATCCAAAATCATTCGGGTCGCGCGTGGGATTACGCAGCCAAGAGACCGAGGGAAGGAAGGGCAGAGCGCAGAGCTTAGGACACAGGTCTTCGGTGGAGAGGAGGAAGCAGCCCACGCGGGACAGGGCCTCCCAGGCTCTGTACGGACAGCATGAGTTTCCCGCGAGGTTCTCACGACCGGCCCGTGGGCAACTCCAGCCCTTGGTGGCCTCTGACCGCGGAGGGCGCCAACGGCAGCCTAGAGGCAGCGGGGCTCGGGGAAAGTGGCAGCCCGCCGGGGGACGTCCGCAACGAGGAGCTGGCCAAACTGGAGATCGCCGTGCTGGCGGTGATTTTCGTGGTGGCCCTGCTGGGCAATAGCAGTGTGCTGCTGGCACTGCACCGCACTCCACGCAAGACATCCCGCATGCACCTCTTCATCCGACACCTCAGCCTGGCAGACCTGGCTGTCGCCTTCTTCCAAGTGTTACCGCAGCTGTGCTGGGACATCACCTACCGCTTCCGCGGGCCCGACTGGCTGTGCCGCGTGGTGAAGCACCTGCAGGTGTTTGCCATGTTCGCGTCGGCCTACATGCTGGTGGTGATGACCGCTGACCGCTACATCGCAGTGTGCCACCCGCTCAAGACCCTGCAGCAGCCCGCGCGCCGCTCGCGCCTCATGATCGCCGCCTCTTGGGTGCTGAGTTTTGTACTGAGCATACCACAGTACTTTATCTTCTCTATGATCGAAATCGAGGTAAACAACAACGGCACCAAAGCCCTAGAATGCTGGGGTACCTTCATCCAGCCCTGGGGTACCCGCGCCTACGTGACCTGGATGACCAGCGGGGTCTTCGTGGCACCCGTGGTCATCTTGGGTACCTGCTATGGCTTTATCTGCTACCACATCTGGCGCAATGTCCGCGGGAAGACAGCATCGCGACAGAGCAAGGGCAGCAAGGGCTCTGGGGAAACCTCGGGTGCCTTCCACAAGGGGCTTCTGGTCACGCCTTGTGTCAGCAGTGTGAAGAGCATTTCTCGTGCCAAGATCCGCACAGTGAAGATGACCTTTGTGATTGTCAGCGCCTACATCCTCTGCTGGACGCCTTTCTTCATTGTCCAGATGTGGTCAGTCTGGGATGACAATTTAATCTGGACCGGTATGTACTGAGTCTACTATGGAAGAGGTGTGCGTGTGCATGTGTGTGTGTGTGATATTTTTCACGTACCATTCAATAGTTAAGCTTCTACATATGAATAGAAGTCTCCTATGTCCACATCATGGAAATAAATAAACAAAATTGCAAATTCCTGGGGCCTCCACCCCAGGTACCTTGGGGCCCAGAATTCAGCATCTGCAGTATGTGTGACCATCTTAAGGCCACCAGTTGTGCCTAGAGCCACTAGTTGCAAAACACTTGTGACATTTTGCCAAATTACTTAGGCTTCTTGGATATCCTGCCTTCCAACCCATGGAGGTTCTGGGAAGTACTTTTAGTGCCATGGCTACATTTTGTTGAATTAAGGAAACTATCATAATTAACAGAAAACTTCTGATGAAATTCTTCCAAGAGCAAGGATAGAGCTAGATACACTTTACTGAAACAGACTGAGAAAGGATTCAAGAAGTCAGGAATTCCAAATTAGCATTTAGTTCATGCACCCGTCTTCATTATAATGTTTTCATTTTTTCCAACCATAATAACTTCTTTTCCTGACACCCAAAGCAGAAGTGTTAATTAGCTAAATTCATTAGCCTTCCAGCTGCAATTTGACAAGAAAACTATTCATGACACATAAATCCCTCTGCAGTTTATTGCGAAAGTTCCCCACCCCAACTGGCTAGTTTCATTTAGTTCATTCACAAAACAGAAAAACTCATTTCCCAGGAGGCTATTATTTGTTTTTTCATCTTGTAATATATCTTTTTTTTAATTTGAAAAAAAAAAAAAAAAAGACTTTCCAAACCAAGTGTGTTACAGAAGAGCTCCTGATGAAAACTCTAATCAGGACATAAATATCTGGAAGAAGCCATATTTTTCTGTAACTTTAAGATTGGCGTATGGAATATATACAATGCATTTTAATATATTATTTTTGAATGTTCATAGATTTCATTTAAACAAGTACTTTTTATAGGCTACATTGCCCATAGTGATAAAGAAATGCACAGTCCTTTTGGTTGATGCCAATCACATTTTAAAAATTCTATCTATTACTGTGATTTAGATACAAGGAGTAAAAAAAATTCACTTGTGTTACACACATTGAGGATGTCTGTTATTTTTAATACCATGCGTGGCTTGTGGTCACCTAGCACAGAGCAATGAATGGTTTGCACCAGTGGTTCTCAACCTTCCTAATCGTGCCACATTCGATACAGTTCCTCATGCAGTGGTGACCCCCAACCATAAAACCGTTTTTTGTTGCTACTTTGTAACTATAACTTTGCTACTGTTTCGAATCGTAATGTAAGTAGCTGATCTGCAGCTGGTCTCAGGAAACTTCAGTGACAAAGCTGTTTGCTGTGACTCACAGGCTGAGAACCACTAGTCTACAGTTTATTTTGCCATGATAAAAGTGGGGTGTTAGAAGTCATCTCCTAATCAGAAGACAGTTGATGTTTGATGGTTCTTATTTTTTCAATACCAGTTCAATAGTTTCACTGTGAAAAGTTTGATACCTATGTAGCTTGCTAGTTGTAATTCACAGAGTAGTTCAAAATCCTGTTGGAACCCTTAATTCAGCTACTTTCGAGTTTTGTTTTTGTCTGTTTTAATTCTTGTTTTGTTTCTGTTGTTTGAGAAGGGGTCACTTACAACCCAGATGTTTTTTAATTATAATTTAATTGCTTGAACTATAATCAAGCATAGTCTTAAAATCAAACCGAACTTCTAATGACTCACAAAAATTCAACGGAAGCTGGGATTCTATTTTAAATGCCCCCTTCCATAGAGTTTTTATCGAAATCTGCTAAACAGCCTAGATGCCACGGTCTGCCCAAATTATTAGGATAAATAGAATGCAGTATATGTGGTTATACACACTTCACATCTCCATTCTGTCAATACCATGTCTGTTCACAAAGGCTCCTGCCACCATATAGTAGACAGTTTTAAAATATTCAGTATCTCCATTTTAGAATTTATATCTGTTATATTGAAGAGTTGTAACAGTGATTGGTTTAAACTATTTGAACTAATCTTAAGATATTTTCTCTTACAACCAATCTCCAAAAAGCACTCATTTCCCTAACAAAATGTCCACTTTTTAATCACTAACATGCAACTTTTTGATTTGTCAGTCAGTAGGACATTAGATCCAGCACAGTGTTCTGGATCTCCCTCTGGCTATTAATATGATCTCTCTCCTCGTTTCTCACACAGATTCAGAAAATCCTTCCATCACGATCACAGCATTACTGGCCTCCTTGAACAGCTGCTGCAACCCGTGGATATACATGTTTTTTAGTGGCCATCTTCTGCAAGACTGTGTCCAAAGCTTCCCATGTTGCCAAGGCATGGCGCAGAAATTCACCAAGGATGACTCCAACAGCATGAGCCGCAGACAGACTTCTTATTCTAACAACCGAAGCCCGACCACCAGCAGTGGGACGTGGAAGGACTCCCCTAAATCTTCCAAGTCCATCAGGTTCATTCCTGTCTCCACTTGAGCTATACATCCATGCAGCCCGACTCTTGGGAGGGACTTCTGTGTCCAGCTAGAGAGCATAGCAAATGCGTTTACGTGAGATGGACATAAAATCAACTCAGTGTACACATTGTTTCTAGCTCTGTTTTTCCCATTGCTGTGACCAAAACCTGAATTCTTTTGCATAGAATATTAATGAAAGTGTGCTACACGGAAATGTGTAGGCCTGGTTTGTACGCATACTGACTTTATATTTTCTGGCTGATTTTTTTTTTTATTGTGTTTTTATGTCTGACGTAAGTGAGGCTTTGGCTGGTTTAAGTCACGTGATAAGCACTGTTTGTAAACAAAGTGAACTTCTTCATGATTTAAAGACCAGTCATGTGATAAGCATTGTTTCCAAACAAAGTGAACTCATTCATGATTTAAAGACCAGTGTTCCTGTCAATCTATATGTCATACAATGTCAGCAAAAGGTAGGGAGCGGGGCTTAGATTGAGGATGGAAAGGAGGTAGCTTGATACCTGGCAGCCCTTCCTTCACAGTCCTGATATTCTATTAGCTCTGAAACACATGCTCACTAACAGGCTGGAGGTTTGAGAAAACTGTGAATAGGACAATAATTTGTATGGGGGAGGGGGGTTTGCCACACTTCATAGAGGCATAAGAGGGAAGACTTGTACAGACATTCTTCTGGATATCTTAAACATTCATTGACCAGCATCATAAGGTATCCTGTGCTACGCCAGATGTTGACACTTAGTACCTATTTGGTGAATCCAGATTCAGAGATTCTAAGTCTCCTAGGTAACTCCAGACATAAGATACTCACAACATGTTTGATTTAAATCAGTTCATTTATTTCTTCACACTTCCCGGCCACACAACAGGTCCAGAACACAGAGGGTCCAGAGATGTGGACAAACTGGAGACAGACAGAGAGGGTGTCTGAGTTTTGTGCCTGTTCCTTCATGAATGTTTGACTTTCAGAAAGATACTTACATAAAGCGCTGTACAATAGGCTTGGTAACACTCACCTCACAGGGTGGTTGTAAAAATTAAATAAACTTAAAATGTGTGAAGAGGTTTTTTGTTTTGTTTTATTTAAAGTAAAGAGCTACCCATGGGCCAGCACATTGTTTTTTACTGTTCTCTTGGGGATCTTCAGAACTACAGTTTTTTTTTTTTCAGTTTATTTTTCATGAACTAACATTTGTTGTTTCATGTCTGGGACCTGAAATCCTAGCATTTAAATATAGATCTGCTGATTCACTGCAAAGCCCTGCCAGCCACTGCTTAGCCTGCCTTGCCTCTGTCACAGAAGTCTGCCAGCTCAGAGCTAGAACTCACTTTCAGTGCAGACCATCACATTTTTTTTTCCTTGATAATTGAAGATAAATTACAACACTTCTTGGCTGCGGGCTTTACATTTTTTTATCCGTGAGACTCTGCTGTCTGGTTAGCTCTTCAACATCAAGTTAATGATTGGATGATGAATCAGACATTTTAGCAATTCTCAAAGTAAGTAATAGCTGCTTTTAACAGTATTATCGGCTTTCTTTTTTTAACCCTATAGATAAGAGGCCGTCGGCTGGATGGCACCTGGGTAACCTGGAACCAAAAGTCCCTCCCCTCTTCATTCTGCAACATTTCCAAGTTCTCAGCCCCCAGAGTCTCTGGGTTGATAGGTCAAAAACTGTTTCCAAGCATTCAGGAGAGATCGTTCCCTTAGGTTTTAGAATTCTTCTTCCTAAAATAACAAATGGGGCTGTGATGTGGTAAGGAGCTTGCCTTTAAATCTATCTCCAGCACTGAAAAAAAAAAATAACCACACCAAGTAAAACTACACAGACACACAGACACACACATACACATGCACATGATATGCGTGTGTGTGTTGTGTGTGTGTCTGTATGCATGAGTGGATATGTGTGTGGTGTGTGCATGCATGAGTGCATGTGTGTGTGTATGCATGAGTGGATATGTGTGTGTGTGGTGTGTGCATGCATGAGTGTGTGTGTGTGTGTGTATGTGTGTGTGTTAAAAGTCACAGTTCAACATGAGCCATCAACTCCAGTCCCCAAATCTTTGTTGTTTGAGTTACAGCTGCATTGCCATAGCCTGTGTTAGATGGTCTATCTATTTGACAATGTTTCTTTGGTTATTAAAAATCTAAACCGTTTGGGGTAGTATAAACAAGAGTCTACCTTTTCTAAATCCATTTCTCAAACATTAGCTTTTTGGCATAGTTTCTGTTTCCAAATACCAGCAAGTGTCTCCAGGTTAAACATTACATCTGACTTTTCTTGGAGCAGCTCTGGAGTGACATGAAGCTACTAGCCAGGGTTTCTCCCCCTTTTCTTTCTTTCCTTCTTTTTATTTATTTATTTTTTTGTGGTAAAAAGGTATTACATTATGATAAAAGCAATCTGGCTTTGTAAAAGATTGTTTTCATTGTATATGGACAATTTGACATTAAATGTCTTTTCCTTTTAAATGTGTCAAGAGATTATGGAATGATCTGGGGGCCTAAGAAGATGCTGGTTCTACAGTAAGCAAGTTCTGGTCTTATTCTCTGCAGTTTGGGTGAAAGAAGGCTACCTAATGCTAAGCCTTCCTGATGTGGGGGACCCAGAGACAGCATGCATATAGCCCCAAGCAATGCTTTAAGATTCTGTCCTATCTCAGAAGGAAGAAGCTGCAGGCTAGAATGAAGAAGTATTCTGAGACAGGAAGCTTTCCTTTTCCTGATCAAAGGGAAGATCTGAAGTACTGTCTCATGCTTAATGACATTTACAGTCAAGCAGAGGTATGTCACTTCATTTTATTTTGTAGGTTACCTGAAGGAGGGTCCTGCAAGTACATAGCACTAATGTACCTATGTGGGTATTAGAAATATGATTGATTATAAAGGTGCACTAGGAGGAGAAATGTGGTTTAATGGACAGTTGAGACGTACCAACACACAATAACAAATACACATTTTGAAGCACACACTCAGTACCTGATGGGTTAGTTCCAGAGAATGTGTCACTAAATCCTAAAACTACTTGGCCTTTTGTTTTAGATCATCTCCGAAACATAGCCGCAGAGGAAATCGGGGAACTGTACATTCTGCCTAAATACACACTTCCGATCATCAATAACAAAGGCGTAGCACGCTCGTGACTAAGAAAGGTGCAACTGAGACCGAGAAAGGTGTGATGGCCAAGGAAGGGTGTGATTTCAGAAGAGAAATAAATCAAGTGGGTTTATTTATTTATTTATTTATTTATTTATTTTTTGCAACTTGCTGATCTGTACCAAGCTTATTTCCGTTTCTAAAGTGGATGAACATTTGGAATTTTAAAAAAAAAAAAAAAATCACAGCTTTTATCTGCTACTATGTAAATAAAGCAATACGACCAGCTTCAAGTTTCATTCTTGTCGAGCTGTAAAACTTGGGAGTTTTAAACTCATTTCAACACCGGTAGCTTTTATCGCGTGGCTCCACCTAAGACACAATTAGGTCTTATGTAGGGAGAAACTGAATCTACTCCTACATAATTTACTCCCAATATCAGACATTAGGCTCCTGTAAATTTGTATAAATGGAGCCTTTACTATACTGAAGGCAGCAGTTCTGTTAGAGAAAGCCAGGGAAAGATAGACATCCATGATGAACCCAACCTTGGAGAACCCAGTCAGCGCAAGTATTTGAGCCCCGCCCCTGACCCCGCCCCTGACCCCGCCCCTGACCCCGCCCCGCCCCCTCATGTAGGCTTTCAACGCTAGTCAGTCGAACGCTTGAGATTAGGAACACAGAACAATCAACATTAGACAGCGAACCTTGATTGGGATTTGACCTCAGACAGTTTGGGTCACTAATTGAAGATTATTCAGATGACTGTTGTTTTTAAAGACAGTGTCAACGGGCTGAGCGGTAAGTGACACGGTTTCATGTGTACAGGTCACCAGTAGATATTTTTCTAACATCCTTTATGTCTGCTTCATTATCATGAATCACAATAGACCTGTGTAAGCATAAAATATGTAATATTACAGATTCTTTAAATGTAGCTTTTTGCATTTACTGAGAATCAAACACAGGGCTTGCCTCACATATTCAAGACAAGTACTGCACCACTATTTTGGATTGGCAGCCCTTTCTTTACATAATTAATATATGTGAATATATTATATATGTCTATATTTTTATTTGTTTATTACTTAAATAAAATAGAAGCAGACGTTCATGCAATGAATTAAATATTTTTATATTTTCTGGTCAAATTGGCAAATACAGAAAAATAAATTTAAGTACAAAAGCTGACTTTAAAATTATTAGTAATCTGGAAAAATTAACATTTTTGTACACAAATGTAATTGTATTTATATCAGAAGATTTCCAAATTAAAAATATTGTTAAGTGATACTTGAAGTTAGTACTATAAAATATTATTATGAACTATTATCAAATATTTAGGATTTTAATTTTGGAATTGTATTTCAAATATATTATGTCCTTCAACTTTATATTCTGTGTAAAAAAATTTCAGCCTATTCTGCCTGGTTTAGTGAATAACTTTAGTCTCACATGGACATTGAAATATATTGAGATTATACTTAATATTTATTCCTTTAGAGAAAAAGGCTTGTGGTATCATATGATTATATTATATATGATATAATATTATGTATTTTATATAACATATTACATATAAATAAATATAAATATTATAATTACACATAATTTTATAATTACATTATACAATGGTATATTATACATATATAAATATGAGTATAATTTATACATTATATGGCATATATTTATATTATATAAAATTTATATAATACATAAGTATATTATATAATATACAAGTATATAATATACTAGTATATAATAGTAGTATATCTAGAATATAATGTAATAGTACATATTATATATTATTATATTGAAATAACTCAATAATATAATTTATTATATTAAAATAACTCAATTATATTGAAATAACTCAACTCTGTACTGGCATTTCTAGGAATGAAAACAAGCTACATATCTGCTTGAAATAATTCCTTTACAGTTCACTTTCACAATGAAATATATGTCAGGTTAATTGTGAAGATTTAGAAAACCAAGGATCTGCCTTACAGTTGGCTAACAGGCTGGAGAGGGAACCAGTCAGAATACTTGCCTTACACATCCATACAACCAGGAAAAACTTGTCCACAATATGTTGCTATGGAAAGATCTATATTTGAGTACAAAATGTTTATAGTACTTGACCATGGCAAGAGTAAGTAAAACTCTGTAAGTACATTTTCACTAAATTATAGCCAAGAAAATAAATAAATGCTATATTAAGGTGCCCAAAATAACTAGGGGTAGACAAAGTCACATGTATCATCTGACACTTAAAATGTCATCTACGCTCATTGATTTCTATAAATAATCCAATTGGCTTTGGGGCCTTAGAGATCAAAAATACTCCCATTTTACAGTTTTTCCAGCTAGAATCCTATCCCTGGGGGGCTAATAGGTTCAAATCATATTAACTGGCAACCTATGCTGTCTAACAGTTTCTTTTTAATTATTTGTTTGTAAATTGAATCTTAGCATAGACTAAAAGCTAATTTGGGGTTTGGCTTAAAGTATAGAAGTAGTGAACACTCAGAAAAGAAGCAAGAGAATTTTAAATCTTTATTTAATATACTACTGATGGGTTAAAGGCTTATTGCCAAAACTAGAACAATAACTGTGCAGCATAGCAAAAACTCACAATGAAACATTAATGTAGAAGTTGGTCTGTGTTCTGTCTTTAACCCTTCTTGGTCTCTAGCTGTGTGTTTCTTCTGTCTGTTCTCCAGTTCCTCTTTCCATACTGTTCTAGCTTGCTTTCTGTTTCTGTGATAAACCAATCTAGGGGAGGAAAGGGTTTATCTCACAAATCCCAGTTTACAGAGCATCACTGCCACTAAGGAAAGTTGGGACAGCAACTAGAGGCAGGAATGAAAGCAGAGACCATGGATGGATTATGTTTACTAGCTGACTCTCCAGGACTTGCTCAGCCTGCTTTTGTTATATAAACCAGGACCACCAGCCTAGAGGTGATACCACCTATAGTAGGCTGGGACCTCTCACACCCATCATTAAACAAGAAAATGTCTTATAGACTTTCCTAGGCCAATCTGATGGAGGCATTTTCTCAACTGACTCTAGCTTGTATAGACCTGACAGGTAGCTTGTATGTAACTTCACTCTGACACATACCAAAATGTTTGGCACTGTTGGTTTGTTGAAATAAACTTAGAGGTTTATTTCCTCTAAGACTGTTCTGTCATACTTGTCTTAAAAAATAGAAACAGTATCATTTATATTGTAACAGTTTCATGCCTGTCTAGTAAAAGGATGCAACTACTGAAATTAATGTAGATAATATGCATGTGCCCAGTATGTGTGTGTGTGTGATTGTGTGTGTATGTGTGTGTGAGTGTGTGTGTGCATGTGTTTATATGTGCATGTCTGTGTGTAAGAGAGACAGAGACAGACACACGTGCAGACAGTGGGGGAGAGAGAGAGAGAGAGAGAGAGAGAGAGAGAGAGAGAGAGAGAGAGAGAGAGAGAGGGAGGAGTCCAGAGGTCAGTTCAGGCGTCGTCTTCTCTTACTCCACAGAGTACTGTTTGAGACAGGGCTTCTCACTAAACCTGGAGATCATCACCTCTGGTATTTCAGACACTGACCCCCATCCCAGCTCTGGTATCACAGACACTGACCCCCACTCCCAGCTCTGGTATTTCAGATACATACCACTATGATTCTCACATGGGCCCTGGGTATGTGGACTTAGATCCTCAGGCTACGCACCTTACCCACTGAACCATCTACCCAGACTCAATTCAACTCCAACAGGCCTTACTCTTTCAATGGATGCTATTTCTACCAGATAAGAAACCCCAAGGTCTTTGGAAAACAAAATGACATGATTTAATTCTTATTGGCATAAGAAACTATTGCCTTTTACCGTTTCAAATATTCTTCACTGGTAAGCTTGTCTGTGGAATATAAATGTGACCAACTCTGTAGAACCATTACTGTGCAGAAGTTAAAAGGACCCCTGTCATTAGGTTTTATAAACAGTAATGCTTTTAGTGTCCTTTAGATGCTGCTTCCCTTCTTTATTCAATAGAGAAAAGGTGTCTCCAAACACCATTCACTGTAATGCCGTTAGCGGTGAAATGTTTCCTGTTTCTACCTATGCCGTGCATGGCTTTCTTATTGACCAATCTTGTATTGAGCTGAGTTGGGAACAGGGTCCAGAAGCTAAATATAAGTCTTCCTGTTTAGACTAATTCCTCAATCTGAGGAACTCTTTTTCTCAGAAAATGGCAGCCAGTGTTGGTGAGTCATAGTTTTATACTGGTTCATTAAGCCCTGTAATACGGCATTTTTAGTAGAGTCTGCATTTTTAGTAAATTCTGTTTCCAGGCTGGCTTCCCGTGGTTAGCACATGGATATCAGTTCCTTCCGGTGTGACCTTCTGACTCTCCTCTACACACTTCATCAGCCCACCTGTCTCAATATGCTGGTGTTCAGAGAAGTGCAGACTATTTCTCAAATGTACATTACAATTCTGTGGGGCTTCTCTCAGAAAGCCCTGTAACAGTAATGAGGTTCTGAGTTAACACACACACCCTGTCCCCTACCAGCTGTGCTTAAAATGGCACGGCTATGAATCCACTGAATAAAGAGGCTCAGAGGTACTGGAGGTTTTGATGTTGTTTCCTCTGTGCAGTGATGATGAAAATGAAGCACTTTCAAAATTTTGTCACAGATCAAACTTGTGCTTGGCACAGCAAGCCAAGCTCTGGTTTCCCAGAACATAGTCTCTAAGGATGGTTACTTTGCTGCTCATAAAATATGGTCTCCCAGATATCCACTCACAGCAGATGCCAAAGCATAGAATGCAGAAAAAGAGAATGGGCGTAAGTTCTCTCTCTCTCTCTCTCTCTCTCTCTCTCTCTCTCTCTCTCTTTCTCTCCATATATATGTAATTCTGTGGGTCCTCTCTCAGAAAATATGTAACAGTAATGAGGTTCTGAGTTGGCACACACACACTGTCCTTCTACCTTGTCCTCTCCCAGATGTACTGATATATACATATATATATATATGTGTATATATATATACATATACATATATATATATTTGTTGATATATATCAACAATTAATACAAAAGAGCCCATGGGAAAAGGGAAATGAGAAAAAATGATGCAATTATACTATAATGTCAAAAAGTGAAAAGAAGAAATTGTTTCATGCACATAACATAAACTTAAGTCTTTTAGAGTCTCACCTCTTTTGGGTAACAATCTCAGTCTTTCAGCTTGCATGTATAATCCACTTACGTTTAGTGTAGCTATTAGCATTAGGGGGTTTAAATACCCCTTTTCTATTTCTTTTATATGTATGTCATTTGTTCTTATGGTTTTCTTTCATCTGTTCCTTCTTTCCTTCCAGTTGAGTGTCCTCAATATTTTATTGTTTTCCTCCAATATTGAATTTCCCTTATCTGCCCATGTCAGTTGTATGCCCTGCATTTGACATTTTATATCTTTACCCAATAGTAGTCTACTTTCAAAGAATAACTCCTCATAATAATATAAAAGCTTTGCACAATATGCTTTGCTTCCTATAAGTTCCTCACTTTGTGTCACAAATAGTTCTCTGTGTTCTATGTCTCAAATTGCTTCCTGCTCCCTGTGATGCTCTTTTGAGACAGGTCATTGCTCTGTAGCTCAGACTGTCATAATCTCACGATTCTCCCATTTCTGCCTCTGGAGTAGCAAGATTACAACACATACCAGTTCTCCTATCACTCAAACTGGCCTTTAAAAAAAAATATTAAAACTACTGTCCCACTCCAGAGAATAAGCCTGAATGAATCAAGGTCATCATACTATAAACATATGCACATATCCATTTATTACAGACCTTGGAATCAGCCTAGTTTCCCATCAGTGGATGCAAAAAGAAAACATGGTATATACACAGTGGTGTATTTTTCAGCCATAAATATGAAGCCATGTTACTTACAGGAAAATAGATGGGTCTGGAGGTCACTGTGTCTACTTTCCTTATTGCTGTGACCAAATACCTGAGAAGAAGCAACTCAGGGCAAAAAGGGTTTATCTTATCTTACAGTTCAAAGGCAGGGTCTGTCACGGCAGGGAAACAGGACATGAGGAGCTTGAAGTAACTAGTTACATCATCTCTGCAGTGGGGAAGCAGACAAAAGACAGTACAAGGGGCTGGCTTATAACCTCAAGCTCCAAACGTGTGACTCACTTTTTCCAGTGAGACTCCACCTCTTAAAGATACTACAATCTTCATAAATAACATGACCAACTGGAAAATAAACGTTCAAGAACATGAGCTTATTAGGGACATGTTATATGTAAACTATGACATTATGTTGGATGATAAACTGGGCTCAGAAAGAGAAAGACCACAGGCTTTCCTCCTGTGTAGAATCTAGGTTTGGAAAAGAGATGTGAACTCTGTGGGAGGTGAAGGAGGTGAGGGGGAATAGGGTTGACAGAGGTAATAGGGGCGAGTATCATCAAAGCACTTTTCAGATACATCTGAAGTACCACTGTATGTGTATGAGTAATATATTTCAATAAAATTTTAAAATTAGACAAATGCATTTTGAAGTTATCCACATACCACTTTTCAGTATCTTTTGTTTGACTATATAATTACAATTATTCATCTGGAATTATCTTTTTCTGCCTAGGGATTTCATTTTTTAAAAAATGATTTTATTTTTTGTCTCTCTCTCTTTTTTTAATTTATGTGCATTGGTGTTTTACTTGTCTGTATGTCTGTGTTGGGCTGTAGAATCCTCTGAAAACTGGAGTTACAAGCAGTTGTGAGCTGCAATGGGGGTCCTGGGAGTTGAACCTATGTCCTCTGGAAGAACAGTCAGTGCTCTTAACCATTTACATTCTTAAACCATGTGTCTATCTATAGTCCTCAATTTTTTTTTTCTTTCTTTTGTTTGCCTGGAAAGAGTTTTTAAGATAAAGTGTTGAAGTCTAAATTAACAGTCTTTGTTTATGGAGTCCTGCGCTGCTGAACCATTGTGTTCTTGCTTCTCTGCTCTCAGTGCCAGTGTGTGATTACTTCTGCCTTCCTTCTTGCCCTCAGTGCGATTAACTGTCTTCCTTAGTCATGTGACATTCTTTGGCCCCTTTTTTATGGTATGTAGTAATTTCATCATGAAATGTTTTGGTATGATTTTCTGTTTGTTTTTGTTGTTGCTTAGGAAGCCTCTAGAATCTGTGAGTTTATAAAATTTAGCACATTTGCCCAAGTATTCTTTCTTTTTCCACTCTTGATGGGACCCTAGAACTTTGGGTATTACCCCATTGTGGGAAGTGGCTCTGCTCTCGCCATTACAAGGTGGCACTTGGCATAAGCATTGCTTGAGAGAAAAGACAACTCCATATATGGAGTTGTATGCACTGAGAGGTGTGGTTACCCGATCACCCCACCTTGCGTGATTGAGAGTGGCCAATTAGTGACTTCGTGGCAGCTGCTGATAGGATCAAGTCAATGCATATAAGGGGCTGCGGGAGCTGGGGAAAGGGAGAAGAGAAAAGAAAGAGAGAGAGGAAGCTCGATGTACAAGGATAGCTGAATAAACCTCTTGAAGAAGAACATGGTTGCCGTTGCCTTATTCTGCGGGTCGGACGTGGGTAGCGACACCCCATGGTCCACATAATAGTTCGTTCATATTTTGACCATTTTTTGTCCATTCATTTATGTTGATTCTATTTCTGGCTTCAGGGTCATCATTCATTATTTTCGCAGGTCTAGTCTTTTAAGTCTACCCGTTTATGGATTAAAGTGTATTTTATTCATCAATGAAATGTTCCCGCCCTCACTCGCAGTAGACAGCCTGCCTCTCCTCGAGCTCTCTCACCACTGCCTCGCAGAAATACTTCAACTACCCATAGTCCTTCGCCAGATGAGACCAGTGTCCAGGGCACTGGCTCGTCATCTCACCCGGGCCTATGCCAAAGATGTAAACTTTGGTGTGGATGCTTGAACCTTAATGCTTCATGGTGTACACCTTTTAGCCAATGCTGTAGCTGTTACAATGTGGCCAAAGGGAAGAAGAGTGATGATTGAACAGAGTTGGGGAAGTCCCAAAGTAACAAAAAATGGGGTCGCTGTAGCAAAGTCAATTGATTTAAAGGATAAATACTGGAGCTAAACTTGTTCAGAATGTTGCCAATAATACAAACGAAGAGACTGGGGATGGCACCACCACCGCCACTGTTTTGGCACCTTCTATAAGATCAGCAAAGGGGCTAATCCAGTGGAAATCCAAAGTGTGATGTTGGTTGTCAATGCTGTAATTGCTGAACTTAAGAAACAATCTAAACCTGTGACAACCCCTGAAGAAATTGCTCAGGTTGCTACGATTTCTGCAAGTGGAGACAAAGACATTGGGAACATCATTTCTGATGCAATGAAAAAGGTTGGAAGAAAGGGTGCCGTCACAGTGAAGGATGGAAAAACCATGGATGATGAGCTAGAAATTATTGAAGGCATGAAGTTTGACAGAGGAGATATTTCCCTCTATTTTATTAATACATCAAAAGGTCAAAATGTGAATTCCAAAATGCCTATGTTTTGTTGAGCAAAAAGAAAATCTCTAGTGTTCAGTCCATTGTACCTGCTCTTAAAATTGCCAATGCTCACCAGAAGCCTTTGGTCATAATTGCTGAAGATGTTGATAGAGAAGCTCTAAGCACACTGGTTTTGAACAAGCTAAAAATTTGTCTTCAGGTTGTAGCAGCCAAAGCTCCAGGGTTTGGGGACAATAGGAAGAACCAGCTTGAAGATATGGCTGTTGCTACTGGCGGCGCAGTGTCTGGAGAAGAGGGGTTGAATCTAAATCTTGAAGATGTTCAAGCTCCTGACTTAGGAAAAGTTGGAGAGGTCATTGTCACCAAAGATGATGTCATGCTTTTGAAAGGGAAAGGTGACAAAGCTCACACTGAAAAACGTATTTAAGAAGTCACTGAACAGCTATACATCACAACAGTGAAGATGAAAAGAAAAAGCTGAATGAGCGACTTGCTAAACTTTCAGATGGAGTAGCTGTGTTGAAGGTTGGAGGGACAAGTGATGTTGAAGTGAAAGAGAAGAAAGACAGAGTTACAGATGCTTTCAATGCTACAAGAGCAGCTGTTGAAGAAGGAATTGTTCTAGGAGGGGGCTGCACTCTGCTTCGGTGCATCCCAGCCTTGGATTCATTAAAGCCTGCTAATGAAGATCAAAAAATAGGTATAGAAATTATTAAAAGAGCACTTAAAATTCCTGCAATGACGATTGCTAAGAATACAGGTGTTGAAGGATCTTTCATAGCTGAAAAAATTCTGCAGATTTCCTCAGAAGTTGGTTATGATGCCATGCTTGGAGATTTTGTGAACACGGTGGAAAGGGAATCATTGATCCAACAAAGGTTGTAAGAACTGCTTTACTGGATGCTGCTGGGGTGGCCTCCTTGCTAACTACAGCTGAAGCTGTAGTGACAGAAATTCCTAAAGAAGAGAAGGACCCTGGAATGGGTGCAAGGGGTGGGATGGGAGGTGGCATGTTCTAACTCCTGGAATAGTGCTTTACCCTTAACAATGAACTGTGACAGGAAGCTCAAGGCAGGTTCCTCACTGATAACTTCAGAGAAGTCACCTGAAGAAAATGACTGAAGAGAAGGCTGGCTGATCACTGGAACCATCAGTTACTGGTTTCCTTTGACAATACACAATGGTTTACTGCTGTCATTGTCCATGCCTACAGATAATTTTTTTGTATTCTTTGAATAAAGTCATTTGTACATTACTGAAAGAAAATTCCCGTAGTTATTTTCTCTTATTTGCTTTCCATTTCTTTCCTTTGTTATGCTCATATTTTCCTTTGAATATTGGGACACACCCATTTTTGCTTTTGTAAATTAACTAACTAATTAATTTTATGTGTGTGGGCATTTTGCCTGCATGTCATGAGCTCAGTGCCCATGGAAGACAGAAAAGATCATCGAATCCCCTGGGATTGGAGTTACAGTTGTAAGCTATTGCTAGGGATGACAGCCAGCCATTTCTCTAAGCCCCTATTATTGCTTTTTACAAACTTTTATTAGTTCTTTGATAATCATGCCTGATGTTTTGATCGTATCTACCCAGTTCCTCAGATCAACCCGCACTGCTCTAGACACCCATCTTTGTAGCCTGTTCTGTTGTGTTGGTGTGTTAACCCCGCAAGCCTGATTTGTGCCACGCATGTAGGGTAGTTCGTATTGACTGACCCTTGTCTAGAATATGATCTGTATTTTATTGGGATGTCTTATAACTGTTTGATTCATGAGATGCTGTGAATCCTTGAGTGTCTAGAAGAAATATCCTAAGCAGAGGAAGCACGACTCCTGTTGGGGTGTAACACAAGTCATGCCATCAGCAAGGAAGGGTTTAAACTCATACTTTGACCTGGGGCAGGACAGACCAATGGGCAAGGAGTCACACCTGGGAATGTGAGGTTCGAGGACAAGGGTTTGATGTTTGTTTAATCTCCAGAAATTAAAGGAACTCTACTAAAGCATATCTAGACAACAGTTTCAAGGGAAAATATGCTTTCCAAATAAAGCTTTAAAGACCTTAAAGTGTATACTCAAAGGTTATATTTGTTATAGTCAAATGCTGAGAATGTTATATTCAAAATTTGAACTTTTCATTATTAATTCTTTCACATGC
This sequence comes from Arvicanthis niloticus, assembly GCF_011762505.2. NCBI lineage: Eukaryota > Metazoa > Chordata > Mammalia > Rodentia > Muridae > Arvicanthis > Arvicanthis niloticus. The sequence goes on from NC_133429.1 coordinate 44,095,701, forward strand.
AACATGTTTAGGAAATATAAGTCTTTAAAATTATTTCCTAATATGCAGTCATGTTAAGGCCACGTCCAAAGGAAAAAAGAGTATTTGGCCAATGCACCTGTTTTGAACAAAGGAAATAAATCTTAATTTTAGAAAAGGCCTGATTCGTGTGTCTTTTTTTCTATGAATCCTATCGAAAGAGTTTTTAATGAGAAGCTATCACTTAGAGCATAGGTCAGCTTCCTAACCCACCAAATTTATAAGTGTGAGAAGTCAGTAAATATATACAGATAAAATTTGATTTTAGATATGAATTTGAACAGGATATTTGAAAAGTCTTTCAAATCTTACAGCTTGAAGAAAAACTAAGAACAAGAGACAAAATGCCCTATGTGGTGTGTGTGTGTGTGTGTGTGTGTGTGTGTGTGTGTAGGGGGCTCATGCCACAGAGAGTGTGGATGTCAAAAGATGCTTCCCTGGACTTGGGTCTTTCCTTTCACTCTGTGCGACCCAGGGATTGAACTCGAGCTGTCATCCTTAGTGACAAATACCTTATGCCTTCTTACCAGCCCAAGAGAGAGGATTTTATAAGCATCTGAAAATTAAACTTATGTTTTATATTTGGAAAACAGCAGTATCTCCATATGGTCATAGACTTTTTACTACAGAACCAGATAAGGTCATTTGGGAGGAAAATGACTGGTGTTTCAAATATGCCCAAGAGCCACTTGAATTGTATTAGATGTCTTTGTCAGCTGAAGATCCCAAGTGGAGTGAGAGAGGTGTTTTCACCTGCCCACCCTTGTCCTCTGCACTCTAAGCAAAGCTGCAGGAGACATTTTATAAGTCTAGATCGTTACATTTGGGGGACACCTGAATTTGATTGGATCAATGGGCTGTACTGTATACAATGTTACCTTTCTGATTTTTATGTCTAATTTTTGCCTCGTCTCTGTCTCTCCAGAGTCTCTTTCAGAGCCATATAGGAAAATTTCAGGCATTCAACTTAATTGCTGATTAGAAGATGTTTGTGTGTGATTTTATCTTTCTGGGGATTTTTGCAGGTTTCTAAGAGAAAATGCAAAGTGTTTGTTGTCAAATCTATTCCTCCTTTACTTGTGACCTCTCCCATTCAGATTTCCTTCACTCCAAAAATTTTAAGGGCTCAACTTTATCTTCTTCACCTTTCAGTCCTCCTGAGTTTAATATGGGAGCATGGAATGAATTGAGTTGTCGTTATGACCCTGCCATGTGATCTTATGGGCATGCTTTGTGAGGGCCGTCTGCATTACTGTCTCTTCTTTATCATATACATTTCATCTACACTATCCTAAGCCATGAAATACAATAAAACCAGACACACTAAATCTAGTAAAAGAGAAAGTGGGGAAGAGCCTAAAACACATAGGCACAGGGGAAATTTTCCTGAAGAGAACACCAATGGCTTATGCTCTAAATCAGCAAATGGGACCTCATCAAATTGAAAAGCTTCTATAAGGCAAAGGACACTGGCAATAGGACAAAACAGCAACCTACATATGGGAAAAGATCTTGATCAACCCTACATCTGATAGAGGGCTAATATCCAAAATATACAAAGAACTCAAGAAATTAGACTCCAGAGAACAAAATAACAGTGTTAAAAATGGTGTACAGAGCTAAACAGAGAATTCTCCACTGAGGAAACTCAAATGAATGAAAAGCACTTAAATGTTCAACATCCTTAGTGATCAGGGAAATGCAAATCAAAACAACCCTGAGATTTTACCTCACACAAGTCAGAATGGCTAAGATCAAAAACTTAGGTGATAGCAGATGCTGGCGAGGATGTGGAGAAAGATGGAACACTCTTCCATTGTTGGTGGGATTGCAAGCTGGTACAACTACTCTGGAAATTAGTCTGGTGGTTCCTCAGAAAATTGGACATAGTACTACCTGAGGACCCAGCTACACCACCCCTGGGCATATACCCAGAAGATGCTCCAACATATAACAAGGACATATGCTCCACTATGTTTATAGCAGCCTTATTTATAATAGCCAGAAGCTAGAAACAACCCAGTTGTACTTCAACAGAAGAATGGATACAGAAAATGTGGTACGTTTACACAATGAAGTACTACTCAGCTATTAAAAACAATGACCTAAACCTAGCTCTAAAAATCAGAATACCCATGATACAACCCACAAACAGTATGACAGTCAAGAAGAAGGAAGACCAAAGTATGGATGCTTCAATCCTACATAGAAAGAGGAACAAAATAATCACAGGAGGTAGAGGGAGGGAGGGACCTGGTAAGGAGAGGGAGGGTGAGGGAAAAGGTGGGGGTGGTGCAAAATTAGGTTTGGGAGGAGACAGAAGAGAAGTACAGAGGGACAGGAAACTGAATAGGTGTGTAGCAGTGAAGGATGGGGAAGTGGGGGTATCCACTAGAAAGTCCCAGATGCCAGGAATGCAAGAGGCTCCCAGGTCCCTATGGGGATGACTTTAGCTGTAATATGCAACAAAGGGGAGATAGAACCTGTAGAAACCAGCTCCAGTAGATAGGCACACACCCCCAGTTGAGGGATGGGGCCACCCACCCATCTCAAGATTGTCAATCCAGAATTGCTCCTGTCCAAAGGAAAGGCAATGGAAAAAATGAAATAGAGACTGAAGTAAAAGCCATCCAGAGACCGTCCTACCTAGGGATCCATCCCATTTGTAGACACCAAACCATGACACTATTGCTGATGCCAAGAAGCGCTTGCTGACAGGAGCCTGCTATAGCTGTTCCCTGGGAGGTTTTACCAGTACCTGACCAATAGAGATGCAGATACAGCCAACCCTTGGACTGAGTCCAGGGACTCTGATGGAAGAGCTACAGGAAGGACTGAAGGAGCTGAAGGAGATTGCAACCCCATAGGAAAAACAATATCAACTCATTGGACCACCCAGAGCTCCCAGAGACTAAACTACCAACCAAGAAGTATACATGGAGTTACCCATGGCTCCAGATACATATGTAGCAGACGATGGCCTTATCTGACATCAATAGGAGGCCCTTGATCCTGTGAAGGCTTGATTCCCCAGTGTAGGGGGATGCTAGAGCGGTGAGGCAGGAGTGGGTGAGTGGGTGGAAGAGCACCCTCACAAAAGCAGAGGGGAGAGGAGATGGGATGGGGGTTGTGGAGGGGTAACCTGGAAGGGGAATAACATTTGAAATGTAAACGAATAAAATTATTCATCAAAATAAATAAAATAAAACCATATACGGCATCCCTATGGCATCTGACTCAGTGCTCTGAACCTCGTTTCTCTAATGTATCTTTCACTTCTTGAATGCTCTTAGGCTCCTCCAACCTTGTGCTCTTCAACGTCAAGCTTGGACCAGGCTCTTGATGTCTTAGGTTGTCTTCACATAAGAAAAATGTCTCACAATTTCTATGTGTAATGAAGCCAGAAACATGACTGATGAATCACGGACACTCTTCTCATTTATCATACTTATCAATGATATTCTGTTTTTTCTTTTTCCTTAAAATGGATCTCATTTAGTTCAGTCTGGCCTCAAACTCAACTAGAATCTTGAATTTTTGATCCTGCTGTTACCTCCTAAATTCTGGAGTTACAGACACACACTACCAAAACCAGCACATGTGTCTCTGGGGATTAAGCTCAAGGCCTTGATCATGCTTGGCAAATACTCTTCCAGCTGAAGCACATCCCTAGTGTACCCAGTGGAATCCTTATAACTAATTACCATCTTCTTTCTAAGCACTGGGTCTGTAGTTTAATTTTTGACATCATATAATGTAATATAAAAATATTAAAAATAATAAAAACACAAATCAAAGTATGATATTCAATAAGCACACATTTTGATTGTAAAATCTTGGCAAATAAAATTAATATATGTGAATGTATGTGTATCTGGATATATATATATATAAATGACTATACATACATATATTTGACATATAATAAGCTGAGACCAGATGAGCTTTTCACATTAATGAAAATGTAAGTCCTTTAAAAATAAATCATTATAATTTACTATATTAACATAATTTTTTAAAAACCACACAATCATCTCATTAAATCCAAATCAAGCATTTGCAAGATTCTGCATTCATGACTGATAAAAATTCTCAGAAAACCAGAAATAAAAGAATGTTCTCCAGCTGATTCTTTAAAATCTACTAGAAACACACAAATACACATACACAAACATATACATATATGTGCACACAAATATATATATCCAACCCTCCCACACACATGTGCATATACACACAAACACACACACACACACACACACACACACACACCTATACTTAGCATCATACTTCATGGTGAACGTTCCCCAAGACCAAGAACAAGCAAAGGTTTCTGTTTATGCTGTTATCATTTCACAGAATTCTGGAGGTTCTAGAAAACACAAAAACAAATGGACAGTGACAGAAAGCAAGAAGCAAACTGATCCTTGTTTGCAGATGACATAATACATTCTAAGGAGAGCATTAAAGCCATTAGAACTGACAGGAGGCTTTAGATGGGTCAAGACATAAGGTCTACATATAAGAATTAACTCTGTTTTATATAATAACAATTGGGAAATGATATTCTATGCACAGGAGAATCATTTTAGATTTGAGGATACTTCAAAGCTAAAGATAAGAGATTTTAAAAAAACATACATTATTTCAGGCAAACTGAAACTAAAGAAAGCAAAGGGGGCATCTTATCTGACAAGATAGACTGTAAGGCAAAACTGTTCCAGGAAAGAGTCATGAAACGACAAAGTCAATCAAGTAGGAAGACAGAACAAGTATCTTTTCACCCACTATCAAAGAACATAAGTAAATTAAGCAACTATTGCCAGAGTGAAGGGAGAAATGACAAGACAATCATACTTACTAGAGGAATCTAATCGCTCATTTTCAACGATGGGCAGCATGCCCAAACAGAAAATCAATAAGGAGAGAGAAGGCCTGCGCAACACTGGAGAGTGAGAGCAAGCGAACCTAACAGACACTTACAGAACATCCCACCCACAGGCAGCAGAATAAAGTCTCTTAGAGAGATCACACACAAGGTCAGAACAAACAGGTCACAATCAAGTTCAGGAGAATAAAACCACAACAAACATTTTTTCAGTCACAATGGAATAAAACCAGAAATCATTAACACACACACACACACACACAGACACACACACACACACACACAAAACCCAACAACAACAACAAAAAACGTGGAAAATTTAGTAGGACACAGAAATGTAAAATACTTTGGAGCAACCATCAACCATGACTCAAGAGAATAAGTTAAAGGAGAATTAGAATTTGTCATGGGGTGAACATAGAAGGTTCCTTACATACAGCAACAGAAGCATAAGTAGCATGTCCCACCAGTGGACTCTGAGGCTCCCTGGCACTCTGCTAGAGTTTTGATTAAAAACAAAAACAAAAATAAAACAAACAAAAACAAAAAACAACAACAAAAAACTCTAGTCCTGTTTTTTGAGACTTCACAGTATCTTACTGGTCAGAAATGTCAAGCGTGGGTCTCCCTTTGAGCTTTCAGGCCAGCTTTCTAATGAAAGGCATCACGACGCATCATATGGCCACAGAGAAATTGGGAAGGGTCATGCAAAACGTCGAATATGTGATCCATATAAAAGGTTTTCCTTGGTAAGACCATTCTCCTTACCTTTTCCCTTTACCCCTCTGCAAAGGCCTCATTCCAGTTCAGAGTTAGATGGACTCTCACCGACCCTGGTCTCTGAACTTGGTATAGCTCAGACTTGAGTTCCTGCTTCTGTACTGGACTCTGGGGATCTAAGGCTAGAAGAGAAGTATCTCCTTAATTATTCCAGAATTCCTGGTTGAAGTACAGCCTCTTAGGTTTCCTAACAGGAAGACGGTACGTTAACTTTGGTGTGTGTTCCTCAGCTATGGAGAGAGACTCTGGATGCTATCTACACTACCTACCCAGTATCCCACTCCCACACCAACAGTCTAAGCACCTGCCACTGCCACTGTGCCCTAAATCCCAGCACAGCACGGCAGGACCAGTGTTCCCACCTGGAAGAACAGCGCTTTGCAAAGGTTCACAGAGACTCTGTAAAGTCTGATAGAGTCTCTTCCAAAGGAACACCTTTCCTTTGTCTACAGCCTGAGATGTAATGGGTGGTTTCTAATATCTGTATTTGCTTAGCTTACCCTCTTTTTGCTCTATTAGCCTTCCAACATGAGTATCACCTATTTCCTCTCCTAAAATCTCTCTGAAATAACCACTGTTGTTTTCATTTCCTGCTATAGGCAATTGCGACCCTGGACAGGTTACCCACCCTCTTTGATGATACATCATCCCTTCTAGGCTTTCACCTCTATCCTTTGACTGTGGAGAAGAAATACAGCTTAAAGTTTTCTTTCACTTTCCTACACACAAAAGGTAGAACGGAAAAAACAGATCAGTTGCCTGAGTGATTTGAAAAGTCTATTCCAGTAGAGAAAACTCTTCACTGGCCCGAGAGAGGCTACAAGTATCATTTTGCTGGATGCTGAACTATAGAGGGTCACAGTAACTGTTGACAACAGCGTTTCACTATTATTATCTCAAACTGCTACTTGTTCTTAAGAAGGCTTTGTCTGTATCCCTGGAAGATCACATCATCTTTTGTGTAACAGACTTGACCACTGATGCCCCTGTGTTGCCGGGTGTTCTAGGGATTTCAAGCTGCTTCAGCAGTGTCTTGATGTTGCTTCTTTTCTTTATATTCTATCTGCCGTTGACAACCACATCTGGCAGGTCTGCCAATGCCGTGGCTTTGCAGACATTTTTCTTCCTCTGTATCATTGCTTCGCCTGGGGATGTAACATGGCAAGCACTCTACTGCTAGATCCGCTTCCTCAGTTGTACTATCTTCCTTTTCTACTTTGGATTACCTACTGCTGTAAAGTCAATATTCAAAGAAAAATACTTCTGAAAACATATCACTTCTCTGACCAAGAATCTTTATAATAAGTCCTGTTGCTTCTCAAGGTAAGCTCAATTTGCTGATGGCATCTGCCCTCTTTCAGTTTGGTGAGTTGGAATTAACTAGGATGAAGTAAACATTGACTATGACAGTTGCAAGCAAGCACTGCAATGCTCATGAAACATGATAAATTATGAAAGAGGAGGATCTTAGTCAATATTCTATTGCTGTGAAGAGACACCCAGTGACACACTTCCAACAAGGCCACACCTCCTAAACCTTCAAATACTGCCACTTCTTGGTGGCCAAGTACTCAAATCTATGAGCCTATTTTTATTCGAACCATCACAGGAGCATGCAGAGGGATCCTGAGTTGTGTGGGTTTTCCTGAGAAGATGTACAGAAATGTCTATTCACCCCAGGTAGGGCATAGATGACAAACCAAAGACATGCTAAGTCTATTTTGATGAACTAGAGAGTTTATTGGGGTGCCTTACAGGAGCACAGGTAATCTAAAGGAAGCTAGCTATGTCACCAAAAAAATGAACCTTACCATAGGTGATGACTTGCAAAAATACTCTCAAGAACTCTAAACAACTTTCAGTCAGCCTGGGGGACAGAAAAGCATCACCTTTCCCTAGTAATCATTAGTGTTTATATAATCTTTGATGTAGGTTCTGTAAATCCTGTGCATTTCAGGAATTTTCTGAGCCTTGTACATTTCCATAGTTTCTTGAGTCTTGACTCTCTCTTCCATACTTGGGGAACATTTTAATTTGGAGGAACTAACTACACAATGCCTCTAAAGTATGATGTTCATAGACTCAGCTATCAGGAGTCCAAGAAAGCTCTCTGCAGCCCACAGGTCCCAACTGAGTAAGAAGTAACATGGAAATGTGGTGAGATTCAAGCATCCACAGGCTATTCAAACTTAATTTAGTTCTCAATGTGAAAACATATTCACTGTCCCTATGTTCCCAGAACACTCAGCTAATACCATTTCCTATTTAAATACATGGTTTGCTTACTTAAGCCCAAGAATCACCTTGCTGTGATTTTTATAGGATTAACTTTTTCTAGCTTTTTTTTCTTCTGATTGCCTTGGTGCTTAGCCTTAGTGATAACTTCACAGGCCACACCCAGCAAAATATAACCATGCATGCCTTCCAGCATGAAATCATAAGCTTACTGCAACGTTATAAGAATCTTGTGACAATTTTACCATGAGAACAAGACCGCACAGCTCTCAAAGCTGGACTTTGCAGATGACAGCATCATACTGTAATGTCACTCATTCAAAATAAAGTTATGTTTGCTCTCATTATTCATAAGCATTCTAGCCTCAGGTTTTTATCACATTTATTTTATTTACATGTATGTTTGTATGTGCACACACATATGTATTCTATGACACATGTATGGATGTCAGAGGAAAATGTGTGGATGCTTTTCCTCCTTTCACTATATGTGGCCCAGAGAAGCCAAAACTCTGGACATCTTTGCTTTAGAATGTGGTTGGCTGTTCTAGCCTCATCTTTACAGAGAAACTAGTTGTCCAGTTGTCTTATACCATAACACAATGTATTTTTGCACTGGTGCATTATTTTGGTGAGAGGAGGCTGCTGAGATAATGAAAAATATATTTATGGCTGTCTGGTAATTATATGGAGAAAGAATAGCATACAGTACAGCCCCTTTTTACAGTGTGGATTTTGGAATGTAAATCAGTCTGTCTAAGAGGTTTTCTCCTAATCTGGACCAATTACCCTGTTGATTACATCATTAAAAAATAAATTTACAGGCTTGTCTTCTAGGAGTTCATCAGTTTATACATGTGGCCTTTTCCTTTTACACCATCAAGACATTTCTAAATTTTAGAAAAATATAAAGTACAGTTTAGAAAGAATGTAATTTTTCTATATATTTCATGTCATCACCTAGAGGACTTGAGGGCACTCTAAGACAAATTCATATGCTGATAAATAAGTTTCCAAAAGTTATTTCATGATATAATAAGCTGAGATAAGATCAACCTTAGGAATATTTGCTGCACAGTTCTGCATGGTTGAGAGAGGTGGGCCCCTCTTTTGCAGCTTCTTGGAAAGAGAAGTTGTAATTGGCTACAAAATTCATAGCACTCAAACTACAGCCAAAGTAGCCATTCCAGAATACAGCATGTTCTGAAACAGAGAAAAAAGAATATTATCTGCAATAGCCTCACTGTTTCCTTCCCAGGGACTCTGTATTTAGAGAAAATCATTCCCAGGCTCAACCATACACCAGACATTTGGCTTCATTAGCCATTTCACCAGCTTTACAATAATCCTGAAAAAGAAGTTTGGAGTAGCGTTTTACACACAAATGCCCTCGTATTTTACCAGTATAAACTAAGATGGATTTTAAATGTTCCTTATAAAGAAGCTTGCAGATGTTAGAAACTTTCTGTTCTTGTAATAAAAGTATGATGCCTCTCTCAGAGCACATTTTAGATTAAGAAGGTTCAAAGCATAGGTCATTTGGCTAACAGCATGGTATCTGATGAGTTTTGCTGGATTATCTGTGAAATGCAGGTGTTGAAGGTGTGCTCTGAGAATTGTTTGATGTATTTGTATCCAGTAAGGTTCCCTATAGAAAAATAACTATTAGGACATGAATGTATGTTATGAAATGGGGGATTATTAAATTGGCATCCACAATGGGACTTGAAAAATTCCACAATGACCCTTTATACATTAGAGACGCAGAGAATACAGCAGTGGCTCATTCCAAGAGGCTTGGGTCAACTTTAGGAGTCAATTCTGCTGCTGAGAGCCTAGAAGGTCACTGGAGAGTCACCAATATTGTCTCCATGTTGAGAGGCCAGAGTAACTGGAGTCAGCAGAACACCAGGGCATTATAGACACACAGAGAAAGAAGCAAAGGTTGGCAGATGCTGTCTCTTGCTTTCTTGGGTCTCTTTGTATCTGAGCTGTCCTTGGAAGTTCCATCATGTGCTTTTGAGCTCTGAGGTCTTCACAGATCAGTGTTGATGAAGTATTGTTCTGGATTTGATTTTGTGTCATATTTTAAAGTTATATCTCCATTTATAACCGATGTAGCTGTAAACAGAGCCCAACAGTATACTCATCTATTACTAAAGAAAAATGAGATATGATTCTTGCTGTATAAGGGACCAACATGTAGCCTCCTTCATTAAGTATGGGTTTTATTTGAACAGAAGGAAGAGCCACAGGTTTGGGTTTAATGCAATCAAAGTTTGCTCTGGCCCCTAATTCTTTAAAGAAGAATTAGGGTGTTACGGTGATTTTACTGTAGCCTGAGATTGAAGGTTATACTCTGCCATTTGTGATAAATTTAAATCACTTAGCCATAGTCCTGGAAAATTCAGCCCAATAATGTATGGAGACCCTGATATGAATAGCCACTTTTGTCTCTGTCTCTTTCTCTGTCTGTCTATCTCTCTCTCTTTTTTTTTTATCTATTTGTTAAACCAGTAGTTTGTACTTACTATGTCAACAGGAGACCAGGAGTACTCACTTTATGTTAAAGAAAATTAAGTCTGTTTTATTAATAAATTCTAAATCTGCAGTATAGTTTCCAAACTACAGAAAAATAAGATTTTAACAAATAAATCAATGTAATTTTATTAAGCTTTCTACCATCAATATACATAACACTTCAACTCACTACCAAAATTCTACTCCTTCCTAGGAACTTAAGCACACAACCCCCTCAGCAGACACCTGCATATTATATCAGGCTGATGGCCCTATGGAGGAGCAGGCTGGGTCTTAACCATTGTTGCTTTTATCTCCCAGTGACTGCAAGGTGCTTAGGCCTTGTCTCAGCAGCACCCCATTCTTATCGCTGCTCTCTTGTGTCATACAAACTAGAGGAAAGCAAATCTATAGACTATAGTCTAATATTCTTGGTGGTTTGACATTTTAAATATGGCCAGAGAGAAGGCTCATCAGGTAAGTAACTTGTAGTACAAGCCTGATAACCTGAGTTCAGTCTCTGAAGGAAGGAGAGAACCGACTCCCCAAAGTTGTCTTCTGACTTCCACAGGGGTACAATTGCACATACACACCTAAACACAACACACACACACACACACACACACACACACACACACACACACACACACACACACACACACACACATACACACACACACACACACACACACACACATACACACACACACACACACACACACATACACATACACACACACACACACACACACACACATACACACACACACACACACACATACACACACACACACACACACACACACACACACACATACACACACACACACACACACACACACACACAGACACACACACACACATACACACACACACACACACACATACACACACACACACAGACACACACACACACACACCTCACTCACTTTCTCTCACACACACACACACACACTCATACATAAACACACTCATACACACACACACTCTCACACACCATGATAACAATAATTTTTTAAAAATTAATTTGGAGAGTAATAACAATGATTGAAATGTGTGAAACATATAGAATGTTAGAATGTCAATGGACAAATGGACTGTCTATCTATATGGTATGTGCATGTGTGTGAGTGTGTGTGTGTGTGTGTGTGTGTGTGTTTATGTGTAAAAAAGAGAATACACAGGTGTTGGTGGAATGTCATGGGTAGCTAGCCTCTTCTGTTTTAAGAAATCTCAACAAATAGGAAGGCATTGAGAATGGGAAGAGTGACCAGACACCTGGCTTAGAACACCTTTAAAGTCTACTTTAAATTCTAACCCACCCCAGCAACCACCCTCCTTAAGCTTCTCCAGAAATAAGCATTGCCCCATGCAGCGAGCACTTGCTGGCCTGCCCTATTCTATCTTACTGGGAGAGGCTGAAGAGCAATTTCCAAGGCTGGGCTGTGACTCATGAAAAGAAGCCGAAAGAGAACATTTCGTCAGTGTGGCCTTGAAGGCTGCATTTTGCCTCCAGATTATTCTTTGAAAATATTGAAGGGTGGGGAAATGTTTGGTTAAAGAATTCAGTGGAGCCTGGTGTGGTAGCTCTACAGATGAGGGTGCTTGCCTCACAGACATGGTGACCTGAGTTCTATCCCCAGAACCGACAAAAAAGTGAAAGGAGAGAATCAGCTCTCTAGAGTTGTCATCTGACCTCCACATGTGCACATGTGTATGCACCCCAAATAAGAATAAGAATAAGAATAAGAATAAGAATAAGAATAAGAATAAGAATAAGAATAAGAATAAGAATAAAAGAATAAGAATAAAGTTAAGCAGGCCAGGTAGAGGTCCAAGTGGGTAAAGTGCTTGGTGCACAACCATGATTTCCTATGTCCTGAAAAAGCTAACCATGGCAATGTGTGACTATAACCCTAGCACTGAAGGTTGAAAGGGTCAAGGGGTGGCAGAGTCAAGCAGCTCCTGGGGCTTGCTAGACAGCCACTAGCCAGAATGGGGAGCTCCAAATTTAGTGAGAGCCTTTGTCTCTCAGTAGGTAAAGTGGAAGACAATGGAGGAAGACTAACAATGTTTTAGCCTTCATGTATGTGCGCATGTGCACATGTGGTATCCACACAGGTGTGCACACTTGAAGATACAAATATTCGACACACACACACACACACACACACACACACACTGAATGATAAAGCAGAAAAATTACACAAATGCTCCCCAAAATGTGTTGAATGGAAACCGGTTTCGTAGAAGTGCTTGATTCATTTTAAAATCACCTTTAAAAGTGTGAGATAGCCGCATCTTTAAAGAAAGTTGAATCAGGCCACTTCTTTGCTACTTTCTCAACCTACAGCAATACAGCTGACAAATTTTAAGATGAAGACATGTGTAATCAAACACGTTGCTATGATGGGATGGATGACTCCGGTTGCAACTTGCAAAGAATTTTCTGGGCTTACAAGTTAGCACCTGACATGAAACTTTCACTTTATCAATCAGAAGGGGGAAATCACATGCCTTCCAGTATTCCTCGGATTTACCCCTGTTCTTCGAAGCTGAGATTCCACTTTGGAGTCTATAGCAATAAGGCTTGTTGTGGGAGTACAAGGTAATGAAGGGAACGCAGAAAATACAATGAATCTAGTTCTGGGTCCTCGGTACACACTAGTTAACATTGTATCATAAACGACGCATCTCTCACTCCTTTGATGATGCTGGAGATCCCAAGACTCACGGGTACCTGAGAAGCTGCCTGTGGTCCCTGAGCAATCACTTCATCTTCCTTCTCCTCTGCCTTTTTATCTCTATGGGGATAGCAGAGGAGGGGTGTGAGGAACTGAAACAGGAAACGTCTCCTCACGGGTATCCTGGAATTGAGGCAGCTCAAGAGAACAGACTGCTAAGGAATTTGGCAAGCAGCTATTTGTACTTTAGAAGTTGGCCTGGTGAATGATGGACATATTCACACCATGGGAATCAATGTCTGCGCTTTCCCCCTCCATCCCATAATAGAGACCATTGTTGAACATCTATCTGCACCTCACTGTATCCTTCACCGTTCTTTACCCCCTCACTAAACACTGAAAGCATCTGTAGACTGCTCTTTCCTGACCTACGGTATACCGTGGGACCTCTCCTCACCCATGATCAGAGTGAAGTGCAGGGCAGCCTTCCTAACCCGGTGGAAGGAACAGGGAAATGAAGATAGGTTGCAAGAACGGCAAATACACAAACACAAAATAATGCTCCTAGGGAGTGTGGGACACGGGCTCCCAGAACTCGGGAGTTATAGATAGGAGGAGCTTCTAATTCAAGGCCACTGTGAATGATGTATAGGACCCTACAACACTTCCCAAATACACTTGTAAATATTGGCCAGCCAGATACTACTGCTGAATTTATCTGATGAAGGAAGATATCAACAAACTCAATTTTCTTAGAGAATACTTTTAATAAAAGCCACCTTAACGTAGGTCAGCAGGTAAAGGCTTTTGTTCTTAAGCCTCACATCCTGAGTTCAATCCCCAGAACAATATGTTGGAAGAAAAAAGATAACTCCCCAAAACTTTCCTTTGACTTCTACATGTGAGCTGTGGCATACACATGTGTGTGCACATGCACACACACACACAAACATACACACGTATGCATGCACACAGACACATGCATGCATACACAAAGAGAGAGAGAGGGGAAAAATAAATAAGTAAATAAATATTTTAAAGCCTTAAATTAGGGGGTTAAAGTTGAAAATTTTATGGCTACAGATATACATATATATACATATATATGCATTATAAGGAATTATCAGAAATATTTATAAGGGATATTTGATATTACATATATAAAATTATCTATAAAAAATAAATTATAAAAATAATTTGTAAGGAGCAAGCTATAAAAATAAATTATAAGTAACACTGTAAAAATATTTATAGGGAATATTTTAAAACTAATTATAAGGAATATTTAACAATATGTAACATCAATGTGATGGTAAAAATAGAAATCAAGAGTTCTGTAAGTCAGTCCAATAGTCAATAGTCATTAAGAATGAAAAGACACAGAAATCAGTAATAGTCCCAGTGCTAACATCTCTAACATTCCAACTCACTGGGGAGTTTACACTCATCCATTCAACAGTAACAGTAACAGATATCAGTAACAGTAACAGTCTGCTCATGTCTTTTTCTGACATTTTAATTCACTGGGGAGTTTACATTCATTCATTCATTCGGCAAACAAATATTGAATAAGGCTGTATGACAGGCGCTGTTCTAGATGCAGGGAACGAAAGTCATTAAATACCTAATAAAGTGTTTCTTCTACAAAGTAAAATGTTTTCAATTCCTATTTTCTTCTTTTCTCGGGCCTCTCTTACAGAATCACTGAATAAGTGTGAGGAGAAGTACACAGGCTTTCCAGCCAGCCCCCTGATCTGCATAGCACCCATGTTGCTAATGGAAAATTATTCATAGTACTCCTAACAATAATTTAAAAACCTGTCGGTGTCAAAAATCTAGATGAATGGGATGTGAAAGCATACACATTTATGAGTTAGCGCAAAAGCATACAGCACATTGTACATGTTATATGTTTAAATTGTTAGATTAAACATTTATTTCCTCAAACATTTAGTATTTCCTTACAGTTTTTTTGAAATGTACAAGACTCCATTTTTATCTATACCCTGCTCTTGAGAAATAGAAAACCATGAGAATGTGTTTCTCTGAGGGTAACTGATTCTGCATATGTACTAGGGATGTACCCAAGACCTCAAGCATCAAGTGCTCTAGCACTGAGCCCCATAGTTGGCTACTTAACATCCTTTACCTCATCCTCTTCCTCCCTCCCTGGTAACTACTATCCATCCTACCCTCAGCTTCTGCAAGGGATCCACTCACTGGTTTTCAGTTTTTCAACTAGTACATTAAAACACAATTTCTTTAAGTGTAAGTCACAATCCCATGTTGGGGGGGGGTCACAAAACTGAATCTTGGGGTCATTAAAAAGGGGGCAATAGGAAAAGGTTTCTGAATGGGCAAAAATCAAACATTAAGCAAACTCAAGTACATAACAAATCCAAGATGCTTCCAGTGGCACACGCCAATATTGTACCACATGACTTCATTGCAGCCACGGTCTGAAAACACAACATGGGCTAGCCATGTCATGAGGCACACAACACCAACAAACAACAAACAGCTCCTCAGATACAAGGCATACTGACTCAAATTTAAGACAATAGCATGTTATGGATTGCAGATAGATAGATAGATAGATAGATAGATAGATGATAGATAGATAGATGATAGATAGATAGATAGATAGATAGATAGGTTTATATATAATATATATATATTATATATATATATAACCTAGTAGGTTTATATATACAAACTATATTCATCTCTAGTTTCTCTGTGTGTGCATCTGTCTGTCTGTCTGTCTCTCTCCTCTCTCTCTCTCTCTCTCTCTCTCTCTCTCTCTGTTTGTCTGTATGTCTCAAACACAATTTAATGTGTATATATACATTTATCAAAAGTGAAATAACAAGGAGACGCAATTCCAGGATGGACCACTTTACTAGCATGTGTGAGGTCTTATTATCAATCTCTCACACTAGAGAAAAAGAAAACATTAACTCTATGTCTCATGTTATATTTTCCCTTTGAACGTAGTAGAAATGTACTTATCCACTTATGTGTTATTATTCATAACACATGACACATAACACAGGAACACATACAGACTTTGGAGTTATCGTTCGTTCTAGGATATGTTTATATTTCATCAATGGAAGATATATAAATATAAATGACATAGATAGATAGATAGATAGATAGATAGATAGATAGATAGATAGAGACAGAGACAGAGATAGAAGGAGAAAGAAGAAAGCAAGCAAAGCTAGATGAGTGAGGGATGACACGGTACTGGGTGCCACTCGGCAATGCAGCAGGCTCCAAAATGAGGGTTCCTATTTCTGCTCCTATAGAAACATAATTTAATCATGGGAAGCAAAGGCTTTTAGTGTAAGTCTCAAACTGATGTGCCCTTTGACAGTAATGTTAGAAAGACTGATGCTAAAACTGCTGTTGGAGTTCCTGACTCAAGGTTCATTTAAAGAAAAATAAATGTTTTTTGTACTAGGACTAGGACAGAATATCCAGCAAGTTCTGAAACAACCTAAAGATGTTTGTGCCATTTTGTACTGAATGTTTATTTACACAAAGTGAGATTTTTAGCATTAACAATTATAAAATCAAAATATTGATCAACTCTAGAAAATATTAAATATGCTTTACATTCTCCTGTTTCAAACATTCAGCCAAGATGTTACTCTTTACATGAAAGTAAAGACATGCAGCTCATTACTGTGCATACTAACTGCATTTTTTGTAAATTATAAAATTCCATGTGTGCCAAAGAATTGTTTTTATTTCTTGTTATTAAAAAATTTTCAGACAATATGTTCTGATCATGTTTTCTCTCCTTTTCTGCAAAATTGCTTTAAAAATAAGTCCATTTATTATCAGTAAATGTTTAATTTATATACTTACTTTATAGATCTGTATACCTGAGATCACATAAAATTTTGAGTAAAAAGTAGTCATGAGTGGAAAAAGTTCCAGATGGCTTACACTAAATTATTAAAATTTACACACCAAGTGTAATGTTCCAACTATCTCCTCAGACAGTTACCATTTCTTTTTGAGGAAGCAATCCTCTCCTCCAGCACACTACACTTCTGCTGTCTGTAGTCACGTGCTGAGGGATGCCATACCGAACTCCTTGCTTCTAACTGCAACTTAATAGCCATTGATCTCCCTTCCCCGTCCTCCTCTGATCCTAGTTTCCCCTGACTCAGGGAACACTTTCCTAATCCATGTAACCATTTTCTTCTCTACTTCTGTGAGATCAACTATTTTAGAGTCCATGTAAGCAGAGCTACACGGCACTAGTCTTCCTGTGCCTGACTATATCGTTTAAAACAATGTTTCAAAGATCTATCCATGTTGTCAAGAATGAGAGTCACACCTTTCCACTCTTAAATAATATCCCATTGAATAGCACACTCTATTTTCCTCATCCACTCATTGATTTATCAATGAAGAATTGTTCTATTTCTTAGCTACAGCACAAGCACGGGAGGAAAGCTTGAGAATTACAAAATGACACCTTACTTTTCTTTTCTTTTCTTTTCTTTTTTTTTTTTTTTTTACAAACATCCAAACATTTTTCCGTAATGGTTCTGCTGATTTACTTTAAGAATGATGTGGATGAAATTTGAACGAGCATTGTTAAAGTAAAGAGAGAAGTTACTCATGGCAACACAGTATCTGATTTCAGTCCAGACATTGCGGGAGTGGAAGAGAATTGTAGCAATTGTTTAAAAAAAAAAAAAAATAGATCCATGGGCACCAGGTTTTAAAAGAGACGGATTGACAGGTGGTGCACAGAGGGGGTTTAGCATAGTAAAGCCTGCGGCACAATACTATTATGCTGGTTACAGGCATTATAATTTTGCCAAAACATATACCATGTTACTGCACAATGACTGAAAGTTTACTTGCTGGAAAATAATCATTTAAAAATTAATGCAGGGTAGACTTTGGGGAATGAAAAATAACGTGATCATAGCATTAATATGCAAACCAATTCACTGAAGAGGTGGAGGGAGCGGTGCTGATCTCAGCAACCTCGGAGACAGATGAACTCTAAAATATTAAAGCAAGAGAAAGAACACATAAACTGCTTTGGTTTTTAAGACAGTTTCTCATAGAAGTGTGGGCTTGAAATAAGCCAGGTCTTCTCATTTCTAAAATGGGAACTTGTAGGAACATAGAATGATGTGGGTGGCAATGGGTTAGAATGAAGGAATTTATATTGGGTATAAGTGCAAGTGTGCACTGTAGAAATTTTTATACATCTACATATAGATACAGATTAGTGTGCACATCTGTATTCCCTTACTATAACTGCTGAGAAATATGAAATAATGACATTCAGAGCAGCAAGCATCCCTGGCACACAGATCATGATATCTCATAGAAGTCTATGAAAGAGGTGGAGCAGGTGAAAGGGGAAACAAAGGAGGGGGGAAGAGGAACAGAAAAAGAGACGAAGTAGGAAGAGAAGGAGAAGAAAGAGAAGGAGGAAGAGGAGAAACTAAGATCCTTGAAGAAATATCTAATTACAAGATTTACAGAAAAAAATATGCAGCTTGAATGTGGAGCATCTTGTAGTTTAGAAAGTTAAGAAATATTTAAAAAACAAACAAACAAAAGAAAAACACAACCAAAACCACCCTCAAGCTAAACTGATGTGGTTGTATCAGGCAAACAGAGAAGCACAGCAGATAGCTAAAGTATTACACTGTGTTATGATCCAAAACAGAAGATACCCCTGAGTCCATAACAACATAAATGATTAAATAAATCAGAGAGGAAAGAGATGTCCTGTGAAGAATTCTACATGATGTCTGTATTTAGTTAGATATCTACTCTTAAGGAGGGTGAGGAATATAAATCCCCCACTCATTAAGTGTGGTCTATGCTCAGGAATTACCATCGAAAAGCACTCAAGACAAAGAATAGCACAGAGCCTCTACAACTGAGATGACAGCCAGTACTATACCTCAGCCAGGTAGTCAGCATCAATGATAAGCTGAATTGATGATAATATAAAGCGATGTGTGCAGATGGTTCTCTCTCTCTCTCTCTCTCTCTCTCTCTCTCTCTCTCTCTCTCTCTCTCTCTCTGTGTGTGTGTGTGTGTGTGTGTGTGTGTGTGTTCTCCCTCCCGTCCTCAGTCTGATCACAAGAAAAACACCAACTAGACCCAACGTGAAAGGTATTGACGCTTTACCAGTACTCTTTCAAAACTGTGAAGGATCAGAAACAAAGATAAACTGTCACAGCCAAGAAACTGAATTGTGCGGATTTATGTGTCCCGGATAGAATTCTGGAACCAGAAAATAAGCTGAGAATAAACCAAGGGAACCTGAACAAAGTGTGCATTTGACCTAACACCGGTAGCCAAACCTTGCTCGTGAACCCTAATAAATGTACCATATGACTGATGATACAAATAGCTTTATGGGAAACTTTGATACTTTGTATTATGAGTCTGTAAACCTCCTATTATTAGCCAGCAAAATTCCTCGGCAAGATAAGGCTGCTGAGTCTTTCTTGTATGCCTAATAGCTTGGGTTTGGTACTTGGAACCCACATTGAAGAAGGAGAGAAGTGACCACACACACACACACACACACACACACAACTTCTACTGGTCTAAGGTTAATTATTTAATTCAAATATTTCTAAAGAGCCATTTAAAAACAAATGAAGATAGTTAAGCTGACCAGCTTGGTGGCCGTAAACTACAAACTGCAGAAGAGTAAAATAAAAAAAAATAAAAAGAAATAAAACCAAAAACATCACCTACTTAGATTCCAGCGGGCTTATGATTAGATCTTTCACGCTAATAAAAAATCCATTGTGATTTAATTAGAAGTTCTCAGCAGAGACTTTGTCTTCTCAGGAGGTGTCTTAGAAAATGGCAGAAATAGTTTGGGCTCTGGTGGTTTGTCGAAGGTGTTGCTGGGATTGAAAACGCTAAGGAGGGGTGGACAAACAGGCATGTGTCACCCCAGAACTGTCTTTACAAGAGAAATAGGTCTCCTAGGACCCATGGAAATTAGAAATGACTTAGTCAGCGGACTTTCATGTGGGTTTGTTTACATGCTCCTAGAAACTAACTCCATCGTACAATCAAGTGCAATGTGGTTTACGTCATTTATCCAATTAGAGAACAACTAAAAATTAAAAGGAAAGTTCTATTTTTTTAACCAGGACCAAGGCAACTCTTATAAGGACAACATTTAATTGGGGCTGGCTTACAGGATCAGAGGTTCAGTCCATTATCAAGGTAGAAGCATGGCAGCATCCAGGCAGGCATAGTGTAGACTAAGTTGAGAGTTCTGCATCTTGTTCAAAGGAAAACAGGAGCACACTGGCTTCCAGAGAGGTAGAATGAGGGTCTTAAAGCCCATGCCCACAATGGCATACTTGCTGAAACAAGGCCACACCTCCTAGTAGTGCCATGTCCTGGGCCAAGCATATTCAAACCAACACAAAAATCTATGTAATAAACAGTAATTAGATGTTTGATTTATAAAGGAACAAAGTAAAATGAAGTTGTATTGGTTTACAAATTTAAGTGTCATGGAATAAAAAAAATCATAGAGAAAATGTTATGTTCCAAATATTAATGATAGATACAAATAGGTCATTGATGTTGAAAGATGTGCTGTATGGGAAAAAAATGCTTTTTCTAAATTGAGTACTTGTGCAAGAAGCTATCCAAACACAGCCATTTGGCAACATGGCTTTTAAATACATTTTCCTTTGAAAAAGACACGGAAAGCTTAGATGACTTTTCTATGCATACATTTTTGAAAGAGGACAAAATAGTAGCCAATGACGCATTACTTAGTATGACTTTACAAAGACATCATTTGCCACGACTAATCAAATACAATGATGTTATTCTGAATAAGTAATATTTATTATATGTATCGAAAACAATGCAGATTGGATTTTTAATGCCCTATTTTGTCCTATATATTTAGGCATTTTATGAAATCTGTGACATAAGTTCTATATTGAAATGATTATATAATTATTGATTATTGAAAAATCAAATTATTGATTTTTTAAATCCTTACTTCCAGATGGTCCATCACACACATTCTCTGTCAACTCTTCCATCAAGGTTTTTTTTCCCCCCAAGAAAAACATCTGGGCAATCCTGTTAAAGGTTTTAGTATCTGAGACCATTTTTCAACAAATTGCAACCTGTGACTGAAAAGCAAAAGCTGTCTCTGGCTACGATAGGCCACCCATCCCAGGATGCCAACTAAACAGATGAGTAGTGGTAAACAACAGGGAACTTTTACAGTGTGGCCACATCAGGAGAAAATAACAAAGGGAGCCAGTGACCAGCAAGGCGTCCCTTCCTGGTACTGACTTGAGCTTTATGCTCACACGGCGATGGGAAGAGGCAAGCGAAGTCAAGTAGATCTGGTCAAGCAAGGTGTGGTCTGATCTCAGTACCCCCTCAACTCCATTCTGAACTCAACCTAAAGTACTTCATCTTCTCCAGGACAGATCACACTGGTTATCAAATACCAGATAGCCCTGAAAACATGCATATGAATAACATACAGACTGAGCAGGTTATATTTAGAAATATGTAGGCACACAATATATTCCTATATACACATACATGCAGGTAACCACCATGGAAGAGAACAGAGATCAAGAATTTGAAAGAAAGCAAGGAAAGGTATTTGGGAAGGTTTAAAAGAAGGAAAGAAAGGGAAAATAATGTAATTTCTATAATCTCAAATGTAAAAGGAACAATATAACAACAAAAAAGTACATAGCACTTCAGGGAAGAAGGTAGTCCTCAGAAACCGGTTACTTTTGCTACAGGTGCATCCTGCTCTTATGAATGGCTGCTCTTGGCTGCTCTTGGTAGGGCAGGGAAGCTGAGGTCAAGCTATGTCCTGCTCTCATTTACCCCAAAGTATATAAGACAGTGTTTTCCAGAGTGGACATTGCTCTTGGAGACTCCATTTTACAAGCAACTTCTGACTGCACTTTGTAGAAGGAGGATGGACTGCAGCCCAGATGTGGACCCAGAGGTTCACCATCTGCCATTCACCACCCACCCCCACACACTGATAAGTGTCTGACTCCTGGGCACAGAGAGGGGGCCACCCTGTAAGGATATGGAGAATTGAAATTATTAGGGCAAGTGGGCATATTAAAATCAGAGAATATGGTAATCAGAGGAACCAGATCCAAGAATTTATCAGTCACACGGGGTTGAGAAAAGAGTGTAACTTTTTCACCTGGATTCCTTAAAGAGATGAACACCTAGCCCTATGCTGGCATGGCCAACACCAACCAACCATATGGTACTTCGAGGGTCTTAGTCAGGGTTCTCTTGCTGTAAAGAGACATCATGAACATGGCAACTCTTAGGAAAGAAAGCATTTAATTGGGGCTGGCTTATAGTTTCAGTCCATTATAGTCCACTATGATTATGGTAGGGACAATAGCAACCCATGGATATGGATGGTCCTAGAGAAGTAGCTTAGGCTTCTACATCCAGATCCGCAGACATCAGGACAAGACAGTGAGACACTGGGACTGACTTGGGCTCTTGGTACCTCAAAGGTACACTTCCTCCAACAAGGTCACACTTCCTAAGCCCCCTCAAGTAATGCCACTCCCTGGTGATCAAGCATTCAAATATGTGACCCTATGGTGGCCATTCTTATTCAAACCCCACACCTGGTGTCTGTGTTATGGTGCAGACTCCCAGCTTGTTCTCCTGCTTCCCACTCCACCTGTTCACCCATTTAGACCTATACCTGGTCCACTGTTCCCTGACCCTGGCCAATTTCAGTCTCAGACTTGACTCCGACTCCAGCGGTTCCGTTATCACCTTCCTTCTGGCATTTGTCTGGTTCATAAATCCTATTTTTACATTTTTCACAGCCCACATCTGAAGCCTCCTGAATTCTGCTGCAGCCTCTTTAATTTGTATTAATTTTTGTAATCCATATCTAGACAGACAGATAGACAGACAGACAGACAAATACGTAGATAGATAGATAGATAGATAGATAGATACATACATACATACATACATACATACATACGTGCATAGTTACATAGATACATAGATGATAGATGATAGATACATAGATAATTGATAGATAGATAGATACATAGATAGATAGATAGATAGATAGATAGATAGATAGACAGACAGATTCATACATAAGGGAGTTAATATTAGTGATTAACATTGTCATAATGAACTTGTATTTGACACAGCCAGAATGGAAACATTTTATAACACATTGTTGTCATCAAAATCATTAAATTCTGTGAATTCAATGAATTCTGACATTCTGGAAAGACACAGCATATTTGTCTGTTTCTGGTATAATACACTTAAAACAGGGATCTATCCAGAGAGTTTCTGCTGTTCAGAAATCCATTGTAATCATTACTTGTATCCAGCTATGAACACTGTTAACTACAATAATGACTAGCCTGGCAAGACATATCCACTGTGTAACAATGACACAGACACCATAGTTGTAACTAACCACTTTCTGATGGGATTTAAGTTCAGCTCTCCAACATGAAACCCAAATCTGGTACTATTACCAGGCTAAGAACCTGTAAAAACCTAGGCTAAATAAGCAATGGGTCCCACGAGAGAACCTACTGCTATTATGCTGCTAAATTACCATAGTGTTAAACCAAATCCTAATTTCTTTTAGGAATATTCATCAATCAATGCATCTCTCAACTCTCATCTAGGAAGCTTCTGTTTAAACAGGTAATAGAGTGACCCAAAATTGGACAAGGTGTAAGAGACTGTATAATGCTCACCCATAAGTAGAATATATGTTATATATATATATTACATATTACACATTACATATTACATATTATGCTGTATATAGTATATTGTATATTGTATAATATATATAATATTACATACAAAATAATATATGATACATACATATACACACACATATATACATATACATATACATATACATATACATATACATATACATATACATATACATATACATATACATATACATATACATATACATATACATATACATATATATATATATGTTGGAGGAGGATATATATACATCAACCTCTTCCTCCACCAGTTCGGGGATCACTGTGGAAGAGTGAGTGGAAAGATTATAAGAAGCAGGGGCAGTAGATAACCATAAGGAAACATATTCTGGACATAGCAGGGTACCTCACATATGAATGTAATGGTTTTGACAATATATATAAGACCTGTGCAAGCACAAGACAGACCAAATTCTAGCATGGACAGTGAGGTTGGGCACACAGTCCTGCCCCTAGCAATGGAGATGTTGTCAATTGCTAGCTGCTGGGAGAAAAAGAAATGCTTTTCTTTAAGTATGCATCCTCTAGTCTATTAAGCATACTCTTCTGAAAGACCACATATGTGAGAATATTTAGGCAGCACAAACTGGTCTTGAAGAATTTTTTTTTAATGGAGGGACATAAAGGTGGGTAGGTTGTGAAGGTACATGGGTCTAAGAAGAGATATGTATGATTAAAAGATGTTTTATGAAACTCTTAAAAATATAATTCTAATATATATACATATATGTATATATATGTGTGTGCTATATATACATATATATATATACACACACACATATATATATAGAACATATAATATATATATATACACACATATATATATAGAACATATAATATATATATATATATATATACACACATATATATAATATTGGATATATAATTATATATATCCAAGGTGAATAAGAAGGAAACAGTAAGGGCAATGGCTTATCTCTGTATGTTCAGATGAATTAAAGGAGACAGACCCATAAGTGAAGACTGAGCTGCCAGACTTGCACCATGCTTTTTTTGTTACCTTGTGTATCCAAGCATGGAGTCAAGACTTGTCAATGACAGCAGCTTTCACATGCCCATTTAAAGAATGGAGTATTACTCAGCTATTGAAAATAATGAATTCATGAAATTCTTAGGCAAATGGATGGAACTAGAAAATATCATCCTGAGTGAGGTAACCCAATCACAAAGAACACACATGGTATGCACTCACTGATAATTGGATATTAGCCCCAAAGCTCAGAATACCCAAGATACAACTCACAGACCACATGAAGCTCAAGAAGAAGGAAGACCAAAGTATGGGTGCTTCGGTCCTTCTTAGAAGGAGCAACAAAATACTTGAGGGAGCAAATAAGAGGATAAAGTGTGGAGCAGAGACTAGAGGGGAGGCCATCTGGAGACTGTGCTACCTGGGCATCCATCCCATGTGCAATCAAACACAGACATTGTAGTGGATGCCAGGAAGTGCATGCTGACAGGAGCCTGATATATGTCTCCTGAGAGGTTCTGCCAGAATCTGACTTATACAGAGGTGGATGCTCACAGCTAACCATTGAACTGATCATGGGATCCCCAGTGGAGGAGGTAGAGAGAAGACTGAAGGAGCTGAAGGGGCTTGTGGTCCATGGGAAGAGTGACAATACCAACCAATCAGATCTCCAAGGGTCTAAACCACCAACCTGGGAGCATGCATGAAGGGACCCATGACTCCATCTGTATATGCAGTGAAGGATGGTCTTGTTGGGCATTGGTGGGAAAGGAGACCCTTGGTCCTGTGAAGGAGGGATGCCCCAATGTGGGGAAATTGGAGGGCAGGAAGGAGGGAGTGGGTGGATGGGTGGGGGGCACATCCTCATAGAAGCAGGAGGGCAGATGGGTTAGGGGTACCTGGGGGAGGGTAAAGTGGGGAAAGGGGATAACATCTGAAATGTAAATAAGTAGAATTTCCAATTTAAGAAAATGTGTAAGTTGGAAAGGAAGGGAGGAAGGAAGGAAGGAAGGAAGGAAGGAAGGAAGGAAGGAAGGAAGGAAGGAAGGAAGGAAGGCAGGCAGACAGACAGACTGGTAAACTCACAGTTTACTTCAGATTCCTTTCAGTACCTAATATCATCCAAACCAACCCCAGTTGCATACATCTGTCACCCCCAAGCTCCCCCCTGTCTTTCACTCCTAAATAGTTCTCAATCCCCACCACGGTATAGGAGAATCTTGAAAGAGAACACTAGAAAAATGCAGGGCAGTCATCTGGAGAACCCAAGGGGATTGGCGTGCTTATGTCCTCGTAGTCATCAATGTGCTTCTCCTGTCGCAGGCAGCTACATCTACCGAGGTAATATCCCGGGAGAGTCAGATTCAACCGAGGCATTCG
Source organism: Arvicanthis niloticus (assembly GCF_011762505.2). Taxonomy (NCBI): domain Eukaryota; kingdom Metazoa; phylum Chordata; class Mammalia; order Rodentia; family Muridae; genus Arvicanthis; species Arvicanthis niloticus. The sequence goes on from NC_133429.1 coordinate 44,122,044, forward strand.
GCCTTGTAATAGGTATTCAAGGAAACCAAGGATGTACACCAAGATTAGAATGAATATGATGACTGAAATCACTCTACAAACTATGACATCACCGTCCTTGCATTTGTCCATGCCCTAGAATCAACGCCTGTTTCAAAAGATTTTTGTCCATGAGCTCAAACCAGAAATGCATCCTTCTGCATATCCTTTTTCATAAGAAGCAAGGGGGTAGAAGGAGGAACACTAGTTGTGATATTGACCTCTGAACTTTTTTTATCGTGTGTGTGTGTGTGTGATGTGCAGACAACCAACCCTCTATGGGTAACACCTTGCATTATTCACAAAATGAAGCCTTTTGAGTTGGGGATTTAGTTCAGCGGGTAGAGTGCTTGCCTAACGTGAATGAAGCTACAGGTTGGATCCTCAGCACTACATAAGCCAAGAGTAATGTCACAGCACTGTCATCCCCACACTTAGGATGTGGGGGCAGAAGGTTCCAGAGTTCAAGGTTATCTTTGGTTGTTATATGAGGGTTTGAAGCTAGTCAATGCATGAGACCTTGGAGAAAAGGAGGAGGAGGAAGGAGAAGGGAGGGGGAGGGAGAAAAGGAGAGAGGGAGAGGAAGGAGATAAAGAGGGGAAGAGGAGGAGGGGGAGGGGGAGGGAAGGAGGAAGAGCAGCTATGCCTGTGTCCCGGCAGGGCCGAAACACACTAAGAAGTGAGCGAGTGGTGGAGAATATGGAGGACGAGAAGCTGAGCAGTGTGGGCTGTGAAGTAAGGTGGATCCCGAGACACAGAAGTGGATGCTGTTCTTGCTTCTTGGGAAATGGTGAATTACACTGTCCATCAACAGCCTGTAACAAATGTAAGTGTCACTGGACTTTGACTTCTTCCTTTGAGAAGACCAACACTGTGTGAGATGCTGTGGTTCCCGGAGCTTCATCCTAGCCCAAGAAGAAGAGCAGGACCTGCAGAGTGGAGACCACAGCTGACTAGACATGCCCTGCTGTGTTCGCTTCTCAGCATTGGCCGGCCTCTCTAGTTAGTTGTGGTGGTGGCTCAACTTTGAGTCTGAACGACTCTACCTTGAATTATAGTTTTACTGTGCTGTGTTTAACTTTAAGGAGAGACTTACTTCGTTTGGAAATTATTGGGATTGGAAAAATATTTGAAGACACCCAGGGACCCTGACTACCCTGTGACCTACCCACAGCCCACTACAATGTACACATGTGTGATGAAGAGATAGAAAAGAGAAGCAGAATGGTCTGAGCAATCTGAAGAGAGGTAGATCTGGAGACATAAGGGTGGAGAGGAAGAGCCTGGCGCGAGTAGCCTGGGACGCCACCTGAGGTTATGGGGAGGTCATGGCCCATGCTACCATGGAGGGCCATGTCTGAGTCCCTGGCCATGCAGCAGTAGGGGTCTGTGTTGATGTCCATGGCCCATTTGACCACCAAAGGCCATGTGGTCATCCCTGGTCTGGGCTGCCAACTGGACCATGTTGCTATCTACAAGCTGCACAGAGCTGGACCTGGCCTTCACTGGCTGCAGCACTCAGGAGAGTGGCCCTGCACCTTGTCCAAGCAGCACAATAGAGCTGTGACATGGGTTCAGGTGAGCAGGCCCTGAGGTCCTGAGTGCAGGAGAGCTGTCCCTGCCCCCTCGTCTGCCTTGCAGGAGAGAGAGATGCTGTCTCCTGACTCACCTCTCACAAGGCAGGAGAGTTGGCATTACCCCTCCCTGGGTGCATCCCTTGTGAGAGCAGATCCCTCACCTCACCTGGGTGGCACAGTAGAGCTGGTCCCTGTTGGCATGCCCATGGGAGAGTAGGCTCAGTAGGCTTGAGGACTGGAGAGCTGCCTGTGGCATTGGGTATGCTAGCCAGTCAGATCAATGCTGGAGTGCTTGCCCTGGTGGTAAGGGTGTGGGAGAGCTGGCAGGCTGACAGACTCAGCTACCACCCAGGCTCAGGTCCAAAGCTTATGAGTTGGCCCACCCCAGTATCTACACAATCTATAAAGGGCTGGAGCACATGAAGAGGCCTGTCCTGTAGATTCAAAGCTGCAGGATCTCTATGACACAGGGCAACCAAAGAATAAGTTAATTGGAATTCTGGTGAGGACCCAATATTGGTGGTGTAGCAAAATCCAGAGGTCTTGAACTAGACCAGTGACTCATGGCAATGAACATTTGCAAGGGAAGATGTGGGGACAAAAGAGTAGACTGTGTGACACACCGTGATACACGACAACTTCCCCAACAAGATGCTTTTGTTTTGGGGTTTTCTGTTTTCTGTTTTGTTTTGGGTGGTTGTTGTTTGTGTTTTATTTCGGAGGAGAGGTTGCAAAGGTGGAGGACAGATACGAAGGAACAGGGAGGTGAGTGGGATTGGGGTACATGATGGGAAATTCATGAAGAATCAATAAAAAGGTTTCTTAAACTAATTTTTAAATAACTCCTAATGATATTCTGTTGTCTTATTCAGCCACCATCAGAGAAACTTCCCCTGAACCAGATAGGAACCAATACAGTGACCCGGCCAGACAGGTGGGAGGGTGAAGACCTTGGTGTGGCAGGGGGACCCTTGGAACACACAGTTCTAAATGAGATATTGCCTCAAATCCCTCCCCTCAGAGCAAAGGGAATCCTGTGAAAGGCAAAACAGTTGGGGAGACAGAGGACACAGAGAACACCAGGAGAACAAAGCCTCCTAAAAGCAAAACTCACAGGAACTCAGAGACTGAAGCAGTAAGCACAGGCCCAACATGGGTCTGCACCAGGTCCTCTGCGCATTTCCTATAGCTTCCAGTTTAGTACTTTCGTGGGATTCACAAGTGTGTGACCGAGTGGGTCTCTGACGCCTGTGCCTTGTCTTAAGGTTCTTTTAGCTTTCTGTTGGTTCCTCTTGTCAACTTTAATATAAAGGATTTTTTGAAATTCATCTTATATTTTATTCTGTTGTGTTTTGTTATTATTTCTTAAAAGCCTACTCTTTTCTAATGAGAGACAGAGAGGGAATGGATCCAGATGGGAAGGAACTAGGAGGAGTAGAGGGAGGGAAAACTGTGAACAGATTAAACTGTCAGAGGAAAGAATCCATGTTTAAGGGGGGAGGGGATTGTTTTAAGTGGAAAGAGCTTAAAGAAGGCATAAGCCTTGAGTTAGGAGAGTGTCAGCACGCAGTTGAAAACTTACTAAAAGCAACATTTACACTAGGGAAAAAGGAAAACTACTTATCAAAGGGAAGGGACAGATTAGCGGTTAGGGGAAGGGGTAAAGGGACAGGTTAGGGAAAGGAAGAGGGGGGAAGGGACAGGTTAGGGAAAGGAAGAGGGGGGAAGGGACAGGTTAGGGAAAGGAAGGGGGAAGGGACAGGTTAGGGAAAGGAAGAGGGGGGAAGGGACAGGTTAGGGGAAGGAAGAAGGGGGAAGGGACAGATTAGGGGAATGGAGGAGGAATGGGTATGGTCAAGATGCATTGTATACATATGTGAAGTTGTCAAAGAACGATCTTAAATATTAAAAAGAAAAAAACCTAAGAACCGTGAAAGGTCAGAAATGGTTATTAGATCAATCAAGTTTTTGTTGTTCATTTTACTTCAAGAACCTACAATGTGCCAGGCGCTGTCCTCAGTTTTGTGAATACGGTCATGGATGAGAAGACAGGGCTTCCAAGCTTGTGAGGTTCATTTTAATACAGGATGAGTATGCACTTCAGAGCCAGGTCAGGAAGCCCCTCCCCTACCCCCAGAAGACCCACACTGGGAAATCCTCTAGGTTCTGCAGGCTTTACCTTGGACAGTGCAGTCTCAAAGCAGCCATGGAGCAAAGGTAAGCACAGAAGCTTAGGGGCCAAATTGTACCCACTGCTTAGATTAAATGAATTAGTCACTTGGGTCAAATATCTGTTCATATATTTTTACTTCTTTTCATTTGATTATGAAGAGCGTGACATGAAGGGGGATATCTGTGGTGCTGATGCTAGCCTTTAAAGGGGCAGCTCCTTTGTTTGGGGGACTTGGACTCGGCAGGCCTATTTTATTATGCAGAATGGGCATCAAAGCCTGAAAGGGATTTGCTGAAGCAAAGAAGAGCAAAATGTCTCTGGATATTAAAGTGTCCACGATGTCTATAATTTACCTTTAAAATGCCACTAATAGACCTGTCAGGTGCAGTGAGAGGCTGAAGTACAGGCCTGGAAAAGTCTGCTGCCCTCCCTAATCAGGACTTCATGCTGAAGTGACAGATGGGGATAGGGAGAGAACTAGAACTTTAGCAAAAAGTCCCCATGCTACAGAGACAGCTGCTCGAAGCACTCAGGTGCCTTTTTTCCTCTCTTATCAGCTGTCCATGTTTTATTAATTAGCATAATGATGAAATCAGTAGCTTCTTAATTAATAGGAGTTAAAAGTAGGCGTTCCTCACTGAAAAATGGTAAAACTGAAAATCTGTGGGTCGGGCGCGGGTTTAAGCACAGAGTTTAGGAAGCCATGATATGTGGACTTGGTTGAGTTTGCCCAGCTAAGTTTTTACATTTTTAAATGGTTAAAAAAAAATAAAACAGTGGTTTTTGACACGTGAAAATGTCATCAAGCTCAGATTTCAGTGCCTTTAAATGATGCCTTACTCAATAGGGCATTAATTAAAAGGCTTGTTGTGATATAGCCACTAGTGACTGTGCACTGTTCATTGCTAGGATCTCTTGTCATGAAGGGTAACCCAGAAAAGAGTGCAGGTTTTACACAGTATAGTGTCTCAGCCGGAGACTCACCTCTGTCATTGAAGCAGAAAATTAGCTACAGACAATTACAGAACAATTGATTTTGACTGTGCTCCAGTGTAATTTTATTTACAAAAGCAAACAGTGGGTAGAATTTGGCCTCTGGGCTTGTGTGCATGCCCTCGGTCCAGGGCTACTTTGGGCTGCATTGTCCAAACTGAAACATGCAGAACCTAAAGCATGTCCTAATGTGTGTCTTCACAGGAGGGCCCTCCCTGACCTATCCCTGAAGTATGTACTCATCCTGTCCCTTGTCCTCATTATTACGGAATATAAACTACACAGCTTGGGAGCTCTGTCTTTATTATCCAGAACTCTAGTGACAGAACTTAAGATGATGCCCGGCACTTTGTAGATACTCAAAATGATTTGAGTCACTACATTAAAAACGAGTAAATGATAGACCACATAGAGTCCTGACACTACCGGGTACCCAGCTCCATTCCATTTGGAAACAGTCTAACAAGCGTGCTATCTTAGAGTACACTTAGCTCCTCTCCCCCTGCAACTTCCCCTGGAGATTTCAGTTCTTTGTTGTCTACAAAAGTCTGCTTCATCTTTCCAGGTAGCTTCCTGGATCATCCAAAGATGATTTTGATGTTTTCTGAATCCTCTCCCTCAAATGAATCCTCTCATCTGTTAACTCTCCCTTCCATGATGAGGTTTTTGGCCCTGTAGAAGACCAGCAGCCCCACTGAATATTCACAATACATAAATCTGTTATTTGTATTTAAACCTAACCCTGGGACTGGGAACAAAAGATCAGTGTACCTGGAATGTGCTACTTTGTCATTGCCCCAAATGTGCCAACCCAGCATGCTTTCTTTACATGGCCAATCACTGAGGTCATTGACCACATGTGGTCCTTGCATTAGAGGTATACATTACATGGTTAGGTTCCTCTCCATTTTAGTCTTTTGATTCTGTGTGGATATCTCCCAACATTACAGAGATACTTTTAACTCACGTCATATGTGAGTCTACTTGAAAAGTAGCAAGTATATAACGTAGGAGGTTTTTTTCCTTCTTTGGCATTTGCACAAATGCCATTTCTAAAAACTGTGTTGCACAACCCTGCTGTTGTCTTGATTTTAAAACTAGCTTTTTAAAAACACTCTGTTTCTTGGCAGTCGCACTACAGACCCTGTGGTTCTCTGGCCCATTTATGACATTTGTAGATGCCTCTCTCCCCTGTGGATCTCGCGGGACTGAAGAACCATGTTAAGCTCTCCCCTATTGAGAGAGAAAATGGCATGTCTAATCTAATGAGACATCTGTAATATTGTTTTTCTGCTAATCAGAGTATTTTGATGGCTCATTGTTTCACATAATTAACCAAGATGCACTGAAAGTAAAGGCATTACTGCCTTACCTGAAGAGCTAGATAGAATTGCAGAAAGCTAGCTGAGGCTAGGGAATGTCTGAGCCCCTAGTGCACTTAGACTTTCACGGCAGCCGAGAGTTCTGCTCTGCCTATAAGGCAGGATATATCAGTGTTTTGAAGGTTCTCACCGTGTATTAGAAAACAAAAAGGAGAAGGTGTGATCTCAAGTGACTATATCATGGAAATTCGCTCTCCTGAACTCCACTATAATAGACTATTGAACAATTCCCTTCTTTAGAACCTTCAATGACCTCAGGAAACCAAACGTCAACTTGATATTCCAAAAGCCACAAAGTCCATAAGAGAGAATTTTGTACTGGAAGAATGCAGTATTGATGCTGAGAAACACCTCAGGTTGACCTCTGGCTTAGCTCCCTTGCCAACTAAATGGTTCAGGGAATGTTTCTGCATGGATTTTAGCCTCTTTATACGTGTATGAAATGTTGGATTGATAAGTCAATGATTGCTAGCAAATGTTGGTTCCTTTTCCTCCCAGCAACCATGGGATGTAAAACAATGCCTTTTAGTGACATCTGCAGAAACCAAGAGAGAGGAAAATGGTCACATGTGGGCAACATACCTATCATTGTAGCTCGTGGAATCTGAAGCAGGAGGATGTTAATCTGGAGGCTACCTGGGCTGCATAGAAAGGTTTTCCCTGAAGAAACAAGAGTAGGAATTAGTTTTTCAGGCATAAGACACTCTGCACCAGCTATGATGCATGGGCCAAAGGCAACATATGATAGAGTTATAACAGCTGCTCCATAGCTAGTCACTCCTTAATATCCTAAACCACGCTTTCTGTTTCCAATGAAGTTGGATGGAAAACCAGGCACTCAATTTGTGTTCTCCTAAAAAAGATTTGGTAATTCTGGAAAGGTGTCTGACTATTAAAAAATTGGAGAGGAGGAGCTAATGGCATTTTATGGTCAAGGACACTATTATACTTCTTATAAGGCATAGGGTGGCACCTTTGACCTACATTAGGGGAATAGCCAGCCACAAATGTCAATAATGCTGAGATTAGGAATCCCTATAGGCTAAATAACCTCCATTTCTTGGTATTTGTTAACAATGTAAGGCCAGTTCATAATAAACTAATGACAACCCTGTTCTCTTTCCCAACATCAGCATTTAATGTCTGCATAGTTCATGCATCATCAATAATGACATTTGTGTAGTGCTTTAGAGTTACAGGCTATGTCCATGTTTCTCATTTAACCTTTACAGTAACATTATAAGGCCTCTGTTGTCAGCAATCGTAACAGCTGAGAACGGTGGCAGGAACCTGTAATCCCCTCTCTTGAGAAGCTATACAGCCAGATTATAAAGTGTGGGTCAGCCTGGGCTACCTAGGCAAACCATATGAAGAAGAAGAAGAAGGAGGAGGAGGAGGAGGGGGAGGGGGAGGGGGAGGGGAAGGGGGAGGAGGGGGAGGGAAGAAGGTAGAAGGAAGGAAGAAGGTAGAAGGAAGAAGAAAGAAGGAAGAAGAAGACAAGGAGAAAGAGGAAGAGGAGGAGAAAAAAGACAATGATGACAATGACTAAAGAATAATGCAGTGCCACAGTTAAAGATACATTCTAGTAAAGATTATAGTTTAAGAGCAGAACAAAGACCTTTGTCACTAAACTCATGTTTGCTATTATCTTCTTCCCCATGTGGCCTCAGTCTGCCCCATGGTGTTCTCAACACAGAACCATGGTCACCTAGGTTCTAGTAAGGTAGAAGATCTTGGCCAAGGATGCATGTGAGACTCACCCTGGAGGTTTTCAAATGTAGATTTAATTTCTGATGGTGAGAACAAGACAAGCATCTCTTCCAACATTGCTGAACCCAGAGAAATGAATCTGACGGTATTCCAGGTTTCAGAAACCCAGTGTGGAGTTAGTAAAGCCTCCCATGCATCAAAAGTGACTGACACTGTCATCTACATTGAAAACTTTACATTCCAGGTCAAAGATACTTTTAAAACAGGGCTATATTTGTTGTTTTCTTCTGTTTTTTTATGCCTCTTAATATGCCATACATAATAAATTTCACAATAAGAAACAGGATCTATTGAGAAAGCAATACTGTAGTCAGTACTGCAAAGTTCACTAAAGACCCAGTTCATGTGGAAGATGGCAGAGTCAGCACCCCACAGGTCCTGCCTCTGTGCTTCAGTCCTTTTACTCACCTCATCTTGTTTGCATTGCTAACTCCAATGGCTTTCTACCTGGCCTTTCTAGCACTGATCCCTAGGTGCTGATCAGCAGAGTGCAATGTTTCTAACTGGTTACTTATTGGAAAAGCACTCTACTGGACAACAGCCTCTCTGTGGGGATTGTGTGCAGCCCTGAGCACCTACTGGGAAAAAACCTAGTCTACATTTCAGCCAGATCACCCCTTTGACAGACATTCTCATTGGTGGTGCAATGCTCTGGGTTTGTCATAAACTCTCTTCAGGTTTTTCTCATCCCCATGAAATTAATATTATCTCAATACTGCAGTAATTCTCTCAGACAATGACGTTTAAAATGCCATTCCATCTCAGAACCAGCTTCACCCAGGAATTAATGTAAATGAAAACTTCAGTACAGTCGCAAGCTCACTGAATCTGAAAATCTGGAGCTGGACCAGGCAGGTGTTTCTCATATAGATAGACCCCCCCCAAAAAAAAATATGAATTAGTTGAGTCATCGATTACCTACTCCAGCTCTGTGTTGAAGTGATCTATGGAGCTTTGTACAAGCAGAAATAATCTGCTCCTAAACCAACATCAATTAACCATGTTTTGATTTTCATCTTCCAAGGACGCAGCCCCTCTGACCAAGAATTTTCTTTTATCATGAGGAAATGACTCATGCATCAATTGTTGGGTTGAGGGTTTGGCTTCATAGTCGTGTGCATGCCTAGCATGTACTAGATCGTGAGTCTGATTCCCAGTACAAAGCATAAAGAGAAGTGGAAAGAATGGACACAGGAGGAAGGGAGGAGGAGAGAATTCAACTGCACAATACATGATCTTCAAAAAAAAAAACAAAAAAAAAAAACCTCTTACATACATCCTTCCACAATGTGATAACACGCACTTGCCAAATGGTAGGACCTTGTAACTCATCTGTTGAGTCTAGTCTGAATTTGGTGATCATCTGGCCAGTACCCTTGATAGAAACAACATTCTTGACTTCCAAGTCTAGTGCGTAAAAGTTCTTGCAGCCTTTGCCCAGGCTTCACAGAATGTTATTATTTTCCCAAAAGGGTCAAATCGACATTTATAAAATAGTTCATCCAATAATAGCACTACATAAATTTTCTCAAGCTCAGTTGAATGATGAAGGCAGACACAAAAAGACAAAGACCACATGACACATCTTACATGAGGCTCAATGGTCTTCGAGATGCTCACAACTGAACTTCAGCCACTACACAGGAAGAAGCTCAAGTAACAGCAGAGACTTGTGTGCATGTCTTAATTATTGTTCTATTGCTGTGAAGAAACAACATGGCCACAACAACTCTTATAAACTAAAGCATTTAATTGTAGCTGGCTTACAATTCAGACGTTTAGTTAGTCCATTACTATCCTGCCAGGGAACATGGCAACATGGCAGCATGCACGATGCTAGAGCAGTAGCTGACTACATCCTGACAAGCAATGAGAGAGAGAGAGAGAGAGAGAGAGAGAGAGAGAGAGAGAGAGAGAGAGAGAAAAGAGAGAGAGAGAGAGAGAGAGAGAGAGAGAGAGAGAGAGAGAGAGACTGATTTTGGCATGGGCTAAAGAAAGCCAGTGACACACTTCTTTCGATAAGACCACATCTCCTAATCCTTATAATCCTTTCAAACAATCTCACTTCTTGCTGATCAAGCATTCAAATACAGGATCCTATAGGAATTATTCAAACTGCCCACAATGCAGGCACTCTGGTCCATGCCTTCATTGGAGTTCTACAGCTGTATCTAAATCAGCTCAATGAGCTACCCTTGATCCTAGCCTCCTTAGTGGATTGAAAACATAATCTATATGGTCCACAGAAATCAACTAAGTGGGTCTCATAGAGCTTATGGAGACTAAAGCCACAATCATGGACTCTGGGTAGGTCTGAACTAGGCCCTCTGCATATATGTTGTGGTTGTGTAGCTTGCTGCTCCTGTGGGACTCCTAACAGTGGGAGTACAGATATCTCTGACTGCTCTTGGGATCCTTTTCCTCCTGTTGGGTTGCCTCATCCAGCCTTGATATGAGAGTTTGTGCCTAGTCTTACAGACAGTAACTTTTATGCCCTGTTCCTGGGAGGTCTATGCTTTTCTGAAGGTAAACAGAGAAAGACTGGATCTGTGGAGAGGACAAGGGGGTGCAGGGAGGGGTGCAGGGAGGGGTGCAGGGAGGGGTGCAGGGAGGGGTGCAGGGAGGGGAAACTATGGTCAGCATGTAATGTAGGAGAAAAGAATAAAAAGGAAGGTAAGAAAAGAAAACATAATCTGTAGTCACTGAAAAATCATTGTTTAGAAATAAGAGTTTTTAACTGGTTTTGCTGATAAAAAAAATTATCTGAATTTAAAGGCTGAAGATGCTAAGGATGTCATTGAAAAGTAAAATGTTTTCTAAGTAAAATTCACAGATGACCGGTCCAGGATGGCTTTTCCTAAAAAGCAGACTTTGGAACCTCAGTTGTGAGTGTTTAGAGATCGCATCAGGGTCAGAGACTATACAGACACTTTGGCAATAGTCATTTTCCCGGGGAGACAGGTAAATAGGAACCTCATAAATGTCACTTCTCCCATCTTCTGGATAAATTTGACCCTGTATCAGAAACTCAAGCTGTGACCCTCTCCCCCAAACTTTTGTATTTAGCATTCTTTCAGACAATAATTATAGTGAAATTGGATTTGGATGACAATTGCTTTTGAATCAAAACACACACGCACGCACACACACACATGGGCACACGCGCACACGCACGCACACGCACACACACACAATACTGCACAGATTATTCTTGTCCTATTTTTTGTCACAATACATCAATTCCACAGGGACGTTTGCCTTCAAAGTATATCTTAAGAAACATGGGCACTAACTTGCCAGACACGTACAATACAGGTTATCAGCGCCCTCTTTGTAATTCAGCAGCTCTTGTCTTGCACCTTTTACATCTACGACCTTCACATTCTCTCAGTAAATAGAAGAGTAAATTCTATCACAATGAAACTCAGATTGTAAACCAGTATTTTGTGTTTGAGTTACTGTCTCTTTCATTGATAACCTTATTTAATATCTTATAGGCATATCTCATTAAAAAGCAAAAAAAAAAAAAAAAAAAAAAAAAAAAAAGACTCAAGGTAAGCTATTCCAGTTACTAAGAATAAACTCAAAACACAGGTGCAGATATGTATGGCTGGAATGTCCCCAATCATCCTTGGTTCAAATTGCACAGCCATTGGAACATGAAGAAGCGGGACCTTTGAGAGATGATGGAGGCTGCCTTTGTGATTGAGTAATGCTGTTATTACAAGAGTGAGTCAGTTATCACAGGATTGGGTTTCTGACTAAACCCGTGGGTTTGATCTCACGCCTGTCTTGTGTATGATCTCTTGCCTTCCCACTGTGTTACAAGACAGCACAGAGGCCTTTGCCAAATGCTGCCACCACATTCTGAGCCAAGCAAACTTTTGTATAAATTGTTCAGTCTGGTAAACTAAGGCAAGCCATAACAGGTACTTAGCTCACATGCTTCCGGTCTGCTTCCCACCTCTTTCTTACAAAGCACAGGCAAGCATGGCTCTGTAATACACAGCTTCGGAATTCACCACAACCACTGCCACTCACCATCCTGTCTTCAGAATTCGGTTGTCCTTTGGTAGCAGGAAATGACCTAGCTTTATTTGTATTGCTGCCTGTCTAAATCTGTTGAGCAGAAGAGAAGACAACCAACCAAGTGGCATGGCCCTGAGGCTAGATATTTTAGAGAAAGTATTTTTTTGTTGTTGTTGTTGTTCTCAAGAGAAACTAATTTTGCCTTTGACATTACAAACACAGTATCATATATTGTATAACCTGGTTTTAGTATGGTAGCTAAGATTAAAACTTGACTTAAGACAAAGGCCAGAAAAGTCCATCAACTCTCAGTATTTTCTTACATTAAAGCAAACCAGATTACTGAAGAGTTTATTTTTCTATTGAAACCAATAATAAGTGTTCTCTAGATGTGTCTGATTACCCAACCATGCACCAGCTGAAGTTTCATAATAACAAACGGTCTGGGATCATCTCTCGGGCCAAGTTCAACCCAGTTAAAGGATTTCTCCTATCTGGATCAGCCCATGACCTCAGTTGAGCAAGCAGGAATCTTCAAAGTACATGCAGGCAAATAAATCAATACTGGACAAATGTAGGAAACGTTCTGCTGTCAATTATTTTCAGGGTACTTGACCAGTCATTGCGGAGTACACAAGATATAAAGCATGCTTAGTTTGCAGAGCAACCCAGGGCAATCCAGCCAGGGTGTGCAGGCAGGGAAGGGGAGGAACCTTCTTAGCAAATACAAGTCCCCCACCTGCCAGGGGCATTTATTGCATCCCCTGCAGAGTAAGACCTGGTCTATGGCAGGGGTGCAGAAGATGACAGCCAAACCAAACAGCTGGCAGTGGCCAGGCAGACTTCTTCCCCTGGCCAACAGCAGGAAGAACCCACCAGATCTTTTACACAGCTGGACTCACACGGATGAGTTAAATCCTCTGGGAAGACTGACTGTGTGGTTGTTGCCTGTCAGCTCATCTCCTCTGGAGCACAGAGCAGCAAACCTGAATCCCAGCAATGGTGGGTGGAGTTTTGCTTCGACCCACCATTGAGATATTGTAGCTAATGACAGTAGCTCTCCCGGAACTTAGAATTTTCATTCTTTTTTGTCTTTCTGGCTCCCACCTTTTTTTATACCTCTGGGTTTTGCTATGTTTTATTTTGATGCTTACACCCCACCCTGTCCAATTTTTTTTTTTTAATGGCAGGTAAGTAGCATTGTAAAAATCATTGATAATCAGGTTCTGTTTCAGTATTGAGCCGTCCCCAATATAGATAGGAGATTATCAACAAAGTAGATTTGGGTATGAATTAATTGACCTGACATTGTTACTAAAAATTCCTGAGATTCTATAGCTGCCGTTAATACATATCTCTATGGAGAATTTTGTTAATTTAACTTTGTGTAAAAGAAGCTGATTAAAAGTGGGGAACAGTGGATAAAGGCACTTGCCAGCAAGCCTGATGACTTGAGTTTGATCTCCAGAACCCATATGGTAGAAGGAAAGAACAACTCTACCATGTGGTAGAGTCTCTATTGTGACATACGTACAAATACATGCAAGCACAATAATAAAACACATAAAGCAGAAACTTTTTTCTAAAAACTTTATATCTCTATTTTGAACAATGTGTTCACCTTTTTGAGAGAAAAAAAAATAGCCTTCAGTAATTTCATTTCCCACTATCTACTTTCCCAACATAGAAAAACAGCATTTTGGTTTGCTTTAGGGTATTCTTTTTAAACTGGTATTTGTAGATCATCTACTTTCTTTGGAAAAACCCACCTGGTCATTAGTTACTTCTCTGGTTTAGTGAAAATAAAATCAACATTGTTTAAATCGTGTTAATACACTTTACAATATGTATGAATACAGATGAACATAATACAGATAATTTGAATTTTATAAAAGTTAAACAATGGGCCCAGAGATGTCTCAGTGGGTAAAAACCAATCATCATGCAAGCCCGGTAACTGGGGTTTAGATCCTTGGAACCCATATGAAAAGGCAGGCCCAACAGCATGCATTTGTAAGATGGAACACAGAGACAAGTCACGCAACTACTTCTGGACCAGCTAGCCTGGAGTATGCAATGAATCAGAAAAACAAGATAAAGTCTGTCTCAAAACAAGATGGAAGCCAAAAAACTGGCTACTGAAAGTTGTCCTCAGACTTCCACATGTACATGCATACCCACATACACCAGGTGGGGGAGAGGGACATAGTAACAGGGATGCAGACAGGGAGAGAGATAGAGAGGGGGACCGTTAAAGGGCACGGTGTGGCACGCCTTTAATCCCAGATCTCAGGAGGCAGAGGCAGGCAGATTTCGATGAGTTAAAGGCCATCCTGATCTACATAGTGAGTCACATTTTATAGAGGCTTAAAACAGCAAAACCGTAAGGCCATCGTATTTCCCATCAGATCCAATCAGGGATGAGCATACATCTTCATAGTCTTCTAGCCCCATCTACATCCAATCAGGGACAAGCATATATCCTGATGTATTACCTGCATATATCCAATTAGGGGCAAGTGTACATCTTGACACATTTCCCGTACTTCCTGTCTATATCCCATCAATCACATCTGGTGCAGTTGGGTCAACCAAACATGATTAGGGGAGGGAAAACATGTCACTTGTTATTGTATATGAACAACAGCCTCCAGCATCTCAGGAAGTAGCTGTCCTTGGATGAGGGGCTTACAGGTTAGTCATTTTGTTTCATGGATCTTTTAGGCACAGTAATTAAAACGTACAATGTCAGAAGTGAGAGTATCTCCGAGAGTGACCTCAGGGAGTCAAGGGACACCTGGGGCCAGGGCCAAGGACTTGTGGTAGGCTGCTGCACTGAGCCAGAACAGCCTCAGTTACCTGCTTGCAAGCAATAGTGGGGCTTGCAATGAGGTTTGCATGCCCTACCAGAAAACACAATCAAGACACTGTGACAGTCACCAACAAGAACGGGAGAAGAGAAACACAAACTTGAGGGAAGAGATGAAAATCTCAACCCAGCAAACAGTTTGTGCCCAGTACACAAGCATGCTTAAATATCAACTGCTTTTCACGGGAGGGGAAAAATTGAACACTGTTGTGTATGGAAAGAAGTGGCGCAATGCTCGCCTTCATAGAGTGGCATGCTAAAGAGCAAGGCCACAGGGTGTGAGAGGAAATTGATGGTAAACCAGCAAGAGCACATGACAGCAGGAGCCTGCTGAGACCCCATGCCGCTGCAGAAGTTTCTTACAAAGGTAGACAGTCAAACGCTCTTACCATACTACCATATTACACACGTGGAATGCTTACCCAAGCTAGGATAAGGCTCACACACTCAGTCTTACATGAGAATTATGGTAGCTTCAGTAACAGTCCCCCCTCAAACTGTAAGTAACTAAGGGATTGTCAATAAGCCGGTGGGGAGTTAATTAATTGGTACACAGAGACAATTTAAGATTCAGAGAAAAAAACTTGTTTTAAAAAAGGAGCCGCCTGTTAGAAAAATCATGTTGGCTGGTTCAGGAAAGGAACTGAGAAGCTATGACTGGGCCTTGAAAGAGACAGTACAGCGTATCAGAAACAACGTGGCAGGCCTTAAAGCAAGAGTGGGGCTTTCCTTTAAAACATGGCAGGAACATCATTAAAAGGAGAGAGATGGCCACACTGACAGGATAGGGAGCACAGTGGCCGCCGTCTGTCAGAAAATCCCCTGAATTAAGGAAAGGGGTGCAGGAAGCACAACATCATCTGAATTAATTCAACACATGAAGGCACCAGGTATGAAAAGTTAGGAGCTCTAGGGCTACAGCACGGCACGCACATACACAGAAACACACATACATATACACCAACACATACATACACGTACACAAACATGCACACAAACATGTACACACACACAAATACACACACATATATATACAAACACATAAACACACATACAAACACATATATTCACACACAAACATACACATAAACACATACATATATACTAACACACACAAACACATACACAGAAACATGCACACACAAATGTACACACACATACACACAAACACACACACCTTAAAAATATTCTACCAACTAAAAAAAAAAAACAAAAAACAAAAAAAAACAAAACAAAACAAAACAAAACAGTCCCATAGCCCATAGGGCTATCTCCTATATTATTTCTGTCCCATAGGGCTATCTCCTATATTATTTCTTTAATAAAATTAAAGAGTTTATTTTTTTCTTTTTTTCTTTTTTCTTTTATTTTATATTTTATTTACATTTCAGATGCCATCCCCTCTCCCCATTTCCCCTTCCTAGAAAACCCCTATCCCATGCCCTCTTTTCCTTTTTTGCTTTTATACATTTTTTTAAATGTTAATCAAAGGCTTATAAGTTTGGTAATGCTCAATCAGAAATGTAACCCAATACCCAGCCTAGATATATCAACTATCTTTGACTGGTGGAGACACATGAACATCTGCCTCCCTGTCTCCCCCCTCTTTCTCTCTCTTTCTCTTTCTCATCACCTAGCTTCTCCTCTCCTTCATCTTCTCCTCTCCTTACTACATCTCTTCCTCTAGGTACTCCTTCCCCCTTAGCTCCTCCTACATATCACCCTTCCTGTTAAAATAAAACTTTTCTCTCAAAATGCAATTAGAGCATAATTATGCCTATTTGTACCAGTGAGGTACAAGATAGTCCTAATACCCAGTCCATCATTTTGTTGACTAACCAGAACCTCTGTCATCTCTCCTAACTAAAACACTTAGTTTTGAACCTGGCTTTTTTCTTGGCTTTAGAATGAATGTCAACTGAAAACCATCCACTCAGATCTTTTCTCTCAAAGTAATTAGCCAAGATTGGCTATGAGACTATAGGTCTTCAACCCCATCAGAAATCCAGAATGACTGAGTTAACTGACGTTATGGGAAGCACTAAGCATAGCTTCTAAAACTTAGCCAATTTATAGAGACCGCTGAACACCTGGAAAGCCCTTATACTACCGAATGCTGGAGCATCAAATCTTCAGCCTTCTGGCCCAGAATCATCTGATAGACCTTAGTGATGCAGAATTATTAAAGGCTGATTACTCTGTCTAGGCAGATATAATCAGTCGACTATTCTGCATGTGTGTCCTTTTCTGGACAGTAATTTGTCTGTAGATGGAAAGAGGCAATTCTTGCCTAGTGGCTGTCACCACTGGAGTAACTCCAACGATGCTCAATTTCTTCTTAGAATCCATGACAGGAAGCTATCAGGAACAGACAGGTCTCTAATCAAAATGAACATTAATATAGGAATATTTGTAACGTCAATTCTATGGACTTCTGACGTTTTGAAAACCAATAATTTCTTAAATGGTACAAAATTTACTTTGATTTAAAATTTAAGGTTTTCATTGGTATGAGCTTCTTATTGATATAAAAGTGAGATGAATACTGATACTCTCATGGGCATTGTGTCTGTAGAACACATTTAGGAATACAATGCCTAGACCCAGCCCTTTTTTAACTTTTTTAACTGATTTGGGACGGTTAACCTATGAGTTAAGGGACTATAGCAAATTCATAGCTTTGAGTTTATTGTTAGGGTGTTTTCTATATTTTATTTAGAAATAGCTGAGAGGAGTTAACAGACAACAGACCAGGTTGCCTTACATGGATAGTTGGTTTCCTATATTATTTCAATGGAATGGATGTCTAGAAAAGGTGGGTGTGGATAAAGGTTACCAGAGGGAAGGGAGCATTTAAAGAAGTAAGTCAATAGGTTGTTTACTGTGCTGAGACTACAGTAGTCACATAACATTATATATCTCTCAAACTACTGAGCAGCGATTCCCAACCTTCCTAACGCTGAGACCCTTTAATACAGCTCCTCATGCTGTGGTGACCCCCAACATAAAATTATTTTTGTTGCTACTTCATAACTAATTTTGCTACTGTTATGAATATATGTTCAAATATATGAATATGAATTCATATGAACAGATAACATATATAATATAAATATCTGATATGTAGGGTATCTGAGATGAGATCCCTATGGAATTGTCACTCAACCCCCTAAAAGGGTCACAATCCACAGGCTGAGAACCATTGCTATAGAGCTGCAAATTAAAAATTATCAAATTAGGGGCTGGAGAGATGGCTCAGCATTTAAGAGCCCTGACTGCTCTTCCGGAGGTTCTGAGTTCATTTCCCAGCAATTACATGGTGGCTCACAACCATCTGTCATGGGATCCAGTGCCCTCGTCTGGTGTGTCTGAAGACAGCTATGGTGTATTTATATACATATTAAATAGATAAATCTTTATAAAATTATCAACTTAATGTTTACAAATGTTTTTAATTAACTGTAGGGAACAACGTGAGAGAGGTGAGGTGCTAAACTGTAAATTTCTGGACGTAAGTAGAGCCCTGAAGACATAAGCTGAAGGAGTTACATGTAACAGTCTGCACTCTGTGTAAGGGCTCACAACGTCCCCCCCACACACACACATTTACATTAAACAGGTATATTAATGGACTGAGAGCCTTGTTTGTCGCTGGTTCCGTGGGAATTTGCAGATAAACAAGGCTAGCAGAGAGTATGTTCCATGCTCCATGTAGTGATAGGTTAGAGGTGGGGGCAGCTATGTTTTTTTAAAAAACAGAAGCAAGTATTTAATGTGTGTGTGTGTGTGTGTGTGTGTGTGTGTGTGTGTGTACAGATGGAGACATGCACACATATACTGGTGAGTAGATGAACATATACTCCCTTGATCTGCGAGTTAAAGAGCCTAGAAACAATAAGAACCAGGTCAAGGTTTTCTTCACTTCTAATGCCATGACTGTGGTGGCCTTGGATCAGCATCTGGTTCTAAAACCAAGACAGGAAATAAACAAAAGAAGCCCACAGTGTCTTATAGGTCAGAAGGCAAAGCAATTGCTCAGATGGAGGGGAAAAGGCTTTAAAGAACTTTGTCAAAGGGCAGGGAGCTTGAAAGAGTTCCCAATAGTCAAAGCTAGAACAGCTTAAGAAACAAAGTAAACCAAATTATAAAACAAATACCCATAAATCAACAAATAGAAGGAAGTGAAGAAACAAATCTTTCAGAGAATTACAAATAATTTATGAAGATGCCCTCAAGGTGGCAGAATCTGAGTTCCCACTTCCTAAGTACAGACAGCAAATGGTGACTCATTCCCAAAGAGGAGAGACATAATTCACAGTAAAGAAAGCTAGCAAGCATGTCCTGAGCTGGATGGTTAAGGCAGAAAGCACAGTGGAGAGATGGCTCAGTGGTTAAGAGCCCTAACTGCTCTTCCAGAGGTCCTGAGTTCAATTCCCAGCAACCACATTGTGGTTCACAACCATCTGTCATCATGGGATGTACTGTGACAGAAATGGCTCTCTTTCTGTCTGTCTCCCTCCCTCCCTCTCTCCCTCTCTCCCCATCCCCCCCCCCGTGTGTGTGTGTGTGTGTGTGTGTGTGTGTGTGTGTGTACTCTGGTACAGCAGCTAACTTTCAATAGATACGATGCAATATACTTGACAGATACATTTCAGAACTGTCAGAGGCATCTGAAACAAGGTACCAGTGAGGAGCTACCACAGACAAGAGAAGACTAAAAAACTTGACAATTCAATGTAATGTGTATCTGGGGTTCTTATTACAAGGTGGACGTTCATTCAATAGTAAACTAAGAAACTGAAGTGCACTGTGGGTTTTAGCTGATATGCCATCAGTACTAGATTTAGTAATTCTTGTGTAAATAGAAATGGTAAGTAGACAACATGGGGTGGGCAGGAAGTGAACCCTGTCATCGCAAGGTTTCCTTAATCATTGAATTTGTCAAGGAGTGTGTGTGTGTGTGTGTGTCTGTGAGAGAGAGAGAGAGAGACAGAGACAGAGAGAGAGACAGAGAGAGAGAGAGAGAGAGAGAGACAGAGACAGAGACAGAGACAGAGACAGAGACAGAGACAGAGAGAATACTGATCATTTCACACTGGCCAAAGTGTGATCATACTAAAGAAATGTAGCCTTCAATTATAGACTTAGTAATGTGTTTAAAAAACAATTCTCTAGGCACTGATATATTCTGTGCTTGGAGTTACAAGTATATAAGATAGTTCTCAACGAAAATAGACAAATATCAACTTAGAAACAAGTCATCAAAAGAGAAAGAAAAGGAAAAATCTGCCCCTAGATTCTCAACATAAACTGAGATTTGGAAAGGTCAAGGAGAGGAGATGGCTCAGTCAGAGAGCTCTCTGTGCAAGCATGAGGCCCGAGTCACTCCCCCAGCAAGCATGTATGTGTTTATGGTGTGGTGACATGTGTTGTAATCCCAGTTTTGGGAAGCAGAGATGGGTGGGTCCCTGGAGCTTGTGGAACAAACAGCTCAGGGTGCTTGGTGAGTTTCAGGCCAGGACAATAAGACATCTTGCTTTTAAAAGGTCTCCAGCATAAGGTTGTCCTGTGCCCTCCACATGGGTGTGTAAGTACACATGCTCACATGTATACACACAGAAAGCACACATACACACACATATGGAAGAAGAGAGAAAGAGAGAGAGAGGGAGGGAGGGAAAGAGACAGACAGAGAGAAGAAGAAGAAGAGAGAGAGACAGACAGAGAGAAGGAGAGAGAGAGAGAAAGAGATGTGTTTGACTTCTTCCTTCATTCAAAGGTCAATTAGAGACAACATCCCACAGTGGTGATTGGGAAACAGACAATGTTCTTTCCATCTGCAAAGAACATCTTCTACTTCAGGGAGACCTTGAAACAGCATGGAAACTGAACCCATGCTCAGGATGTTGTGCATCTAACACACTCTAAAAATAGGCTGTCTTCATACTTTTCTTACTGCCCCACCCTTAGCCCAATGGAAGCATCTCACTGGGAGAGAAATCCTGAGCACTTTTTCTAGGTGAGGAGTTATTTCACACTTCACTCTAATATATGGTGTGTTAAAGGACCCAGATTATTATTAGAATCTTAAAAAAAAGTTTTCACCCAAACATGCTCATTGGGAGAAGATGGGGTAGCAGACAGACAAGTCCCCTAACTGAAAAAGACCCCTTTTTTCTCTCTCTGCGACACTTCTGATCAGTGGACCTTGCTATTATGAGACCTTAAATGAAGGGCAATCTCCCCAGAAAAGTCTTTGACATCAATCTGTAAATATAGGACAAGAAAGTTTTCATAGCCAGGAAATCTCAAGAGGGTGGTTTTTACAGGAACTATTGGCCCAGTGGGAAATGGCAGGATTTCTTAGATTCTGTTTTTTGAGTATGAGCCAGAAGCAGATCTGAACCAAGTGGATCAGTAACTAGAAAAAAGGCTTTCTTACTTTACCTTTCTTCTTGAAGATTTCTATATAAAGCCCTGGTGCCTTGCTTAGACTTAAGCTTCCAACTCTGGGGCTGAGGAGGTGGCTCAGCAGTTAAGGGCACTTGCTGCACCTTCAGAGGAGTCAGTTCCCAGTTCCCACTTCCCACTTCCCACTTCCCTCTTCCCACTTTCCAGTTCCCAGTTTTCAGTAGCCATGTTTGGCAGTTCCCAACCTTCTGTAACAATGCCAGCTCCAGGAAATCTGATGCCTCTGGCATCCTTGGGCACCTGCATTCATGTGTACACACCCACAGGCACACACACACACACACACACACACACCATCATCATCATCATCATATCATCATCATCATAGTAATAAATGTTGTTAAGAGCTTGTCAGCCCAGTAATATGGCTATTATTCTGTTCCATGCAAACCACCCTTAGAAACAATACCAAGTTCTACCTGGGTAGGGTCGTCTCCAGCTGGATAAAACTTGTTTCAACATGGAGTCCCTAGTTACCGCGTTGGCCTCATCTCTGGTCCTACCCCAGTAGCATCCTAAGTCCTAACCCTCAGACACTCGGTGGCCCTCAGCTAGGCTTTCTAGAATCTGTTCCCACTTCCTGCCACGGTCTGGCGGGTCTCCAGCCTGTTCAACAAGTTCATTCTTAATGCGTCCTTCAAAATCCAGCTCAATCACTGCTGTGAACTGTCTCTTACTGGTCCCCTGACTCCAACCAAGAGGTCATCCCCCTCTGTGCTCTGTAAATAGCCTATGCTCAACCCTCCCTTAGTGCTGATACTGGGTCCCATGTATCCGTCAGTGGGTCCAGTACAATGATCAAGCTGTGAGTTCTCTGAAGTCAACAACAGTATCTATTATTCCGGATATCCCGAAATACTGTATATCTAACGCGTGGCATCTGTCACTAAAAAGGGGATTAGGGAATGAACTCAATTCATCAAATGCCTGAAAGCCACAAATTGCCGTGGGAAAGTCAGGCACAGGCAAAGCAGACACCACACAGTGAAGCAAGAACGGAGTAACCTATTGGCCTTATGAAAGAATTGCGAGCTGACGGTTTGGCCCCCCTCGGGGTGTCTCACTCTTCTGTGGAATGTGCTTTCCGAACAAAGCCACCGAGAAGGGATCTTCATAATGCAGCCTTTATCGTGCCATGGTCACGTTTATCTGCTTCCGGTCCACAGAGCAATGCGCCTGTGCTTGCACAGAGACCACCCACCCGAAGCACCCAGCCAGTTTGCTTAGTGAGTAGGAAAATCCAAGTCTGTCCCAACGCACTAAAGCTTGAAGATTGCAAGTGAAGAGGAAGATCTTTGTTGGACTTGGGTTTCAAACCTACTATGTGCCGGGTACTGAATTAGATACACACAGTAGGTTTCACATTCCGAATCAGCACATATATACATATAAATGTGTATATCCATGAATGCATATACATATAACTGAAATGGGTGTCACAATCTTGTTTATCCTTATGTGCTAAGAACTCAAACTCAAACTTCTCTGCTGCTCTAGTGTGTTTCAGCTGTTAAGGTTGATTTGAAAAGCAGCTTCTCGGGGCAATGGTGCACACCTTTAAATCCCAGCACTTGGGAGGCAGAGGCAGATGGATTTCTGAGTTCGAGGCCAGCCTGGTTTACAGAGTGAGTTCCAGGACAGCCAGGGTTATACAGTGAAACCCTGTCTTGAAAAACAAAACAAAATAAAACAAAATTTGAAGAGCAGCTTTCTAGAAAGTAAAAGAGCAACAGATCTGAGGAGCTGAAAGGAATATCCAGCCAACCCAAAGGGTCCATTGAGGCTAAGAGTATTACAGTTAATGTAAGCCTACTGGTCATGGCTATGGGAATCACCCATACCCACACCCTTGTCATTCAGCTTTCAGGAGACCAGCATGGGGTAGGGGGAGAACTAAATTTAACTGGGCTTAGGGTTCTCAGATACCTGTGGTGATGGTCAAATCAAATGCATGAGGAGCTATGATAATTTCAAAGCATGAAATCCAGTTCTGGCAAGGCCATACAAGAAAATCCAGAAGCAAAGCAATAGGGGAAGTTTGTGAGGTGAATGTCTGGGGTCCAGTGGCTTCCAGAAAGGAAAACATAGGACATCAGAAAGAATAAGAGACGGGAACACAGAGGAGGGAAAACGTACTTGGGAGGCTGAGATCACGGTGTGAGTATCCTTTTTGGTAAGCACAGGAGCAAGAACATGACTGGAAATGACCCAGGCAGGGAAGAACTGAGGTCAGATACAGGGCTAGATGCTGGAAGGAAGGGAAGTTAAGGACCCCAAGCACACGGTGTGGAAAGAATCATCTATCCGGATACTGAAATAACTGAAAAGTGTTTAGGGGAAAATGGACAGCGAGCCAGGAGCTAAAAATAATAAAGAAACAGAAGGAGGGAACTTCTAGAAGGAGAGGATTCCCTCGGGGAGGGTGGTGCTAGTCTGATGGTGGGGACTCCACAGCTTCAGGTAATGGAAGGGGACTGGTCTGGTGACATGGTGGTTCCAGGTAGCTACAGAGGATGAGCAGCCCCCAGCAGGCCTCATGATTAACTTTGAACCTCACCCCTTGTTTCTTTTCCTCCCTTCCTTCCTTCCTTTTTTTCAAGACAGAGTCTCCTATGTAGCTCTGGCTGTCCTAACACTCACTGTATAAACCAAGCTGGCCTTGAACTTGCAGAGATACACCTATCTCTGCTTCCCACGTGCTGGGAACTAAAGGCTCCTAGCTTCACATCCTGTTGCTATAGTAACGCTGGCAAGGAAAACATCACCAATGCTTCACCTTGAACTTCCTGGTCAAAGAAAAAGAAGAATGAGCCTGTTGCCTGGGTTGAGAGATGACTTTCTTTTCTCTTTTAATTGTATTTATTGGTTATTTTATTTATTTACATTTCAAATGTTATTCCCCCTTCCTAGTTTCCCTTCCATAAGCCTCCTATCCCCTCCTGCCTCCCCCTTGCCTCTATGAGGGTGCTCCCCCATCTGCCCACCCACTCCTGCCTCAGCACCCTAGCATTCCCCTACCCTGGGTCATTGAGCCTCCACAGAACAAAGGGGCTCCCCTCCCCAGTGATGCCAGATAAGGCCATCTTCTGCTACATGTCCAGCTGGAGCCATGGGTAACCCCTGTGTACCCTTTAGTTGGTGGTTTAGTCTCTTGGAGCTTTGGGGAGGTCTGGTTGGTTGATATTGTTGTTCTTCCTATGCGGTTGCAAACCCTTTCAGCTCCTACAATCCTTGCCCTAACTTCCCCATTGGGGTCCCCACGTTCAGTCCAATGGCTGGCTGTGTATATCCACATCTGTATTGGTCCGGCTCTGGCAGAGCCTCTCAGGCGACAGCTATACCAGGCTCCTGTCAGTAAGCCCTTCTTGGCATCAGCAATAGAGTCTGGGTTTGGTGTCAGATGGGATGGATCCCTAGGTGATGCAATCTCTGGATGACCTTTCCTTCAGTCTCTGCTCCACTCTCTGTCCCTGCATTTCTTTTTGACAGGAGAAATTCTGGATTAAAAATATTAATCCAGAGAGATGACTTTCTGGTTGGTTCCTTAGGTTAGGGTATCACTCACTATCCCCTCCTCCCTTAAGATCTGATTTCCCTGGACTTGTCAATCAACAGAGAAGAAACTACCCCCCAGAAACTCTCATTCATGAGATGGGGGAATGATTACCCCCTGAATGGAATAATGTGTTTACCCTTCCCAGAGCCCCTCCCTTCTTCCCCTCAGCAAAGTCACTTGGGAGCAACTTTTGTGCTGTCTAAATCCCTTCTTCCTCTTTTCATTTGGGTACTGACCAAAAGCCTGACATGCTTTCTGGGACACTGTGATTCCTTACTCTTTCTCTGAATGTCCCCTTCCCTTCTGCCAAGCAGCTGCTTGCTGCTGGCTGCCTTTGCTACTTCCTGGACTCTGGTTCGGAAGGCAAGGCTTTCTCTCTTCTCAGTCTCCCTCCTCCCAACAGCTGCTGGGAGCTCTTTTGTTTTTCTCTCAGACTCTAATAAAATTGTCCTTGGGGTTGCTTCTGAGTCCCTTTCTAAACCATTTTATCAAAACAGCTAACAATTCAAAATGGATCACAGATTTTCCTAACTTTAATTGGCCTGTCAGTAGCTACTATACTTCCTGGTCCAAGGGAAGGAAGATAAGGAAGCAGACACTGCCTGTTCCAAGGTGAGGACCAAGAAAGGGGCAGCACTGAGCAGGGTGTGTGAAGGGGGGATGGGGCCATGGAAAGGAGCAGTGAACCATGAGGAATTTTGCAGATGGCATAGCCTGTTAGAGATGGGCCAGGTTGAGCTGGTTATAGTCATACAGATAGTATCTAGTTTCCCGAGACTTTCCCACAAATAACTAAATGAACTTAAGCCATTTAGTAATTTAAGCCAAACCTGCACACTTACTTAGTGTCTGGCCTTTGTAACTAAATGATAGGGGGTTGGGGGAGGCGTCACCCGGCTTCCTTTCCCTTACATGGCTTCAGATGTCCCATGATACATTCTTCTCCCCCCCCCCCCCATTTAAAACAAGCTTTTTCATTCCTTAACACTCTTGGTTACTTTTACCCAGAAGTAAATACAGTCAAAGTTGAATTATGTCAAGAGGCAAAAAGGTTTCATTTGACATTAACTCAAGGACCCATGGATTCCACTTTTCTCCTAGGAAGCAGTTTAAAAACACGCATGCAAATGCTCAGTCTACTGATTGCTGTCCTTCATTGGTTTGTAGCAGCAAAGGGAATTCAAATAAATACATTAAGCACTTAGAGAAATACCTAAACTTCACAGACATTTCAAGTCTTGCTTGACGGCAGTTAACAAAAATGTAGCATGGGCTCCCCCTACTGGGCATATAGTGATACTGTAGTATTGCCCTAACGCTGGTGAATATTTTTAAATTTTTGTGTTGTGTGTGAATATTTTTAAAATTTTCATACATGAATATTGTATTTACAAGATTTTGTGCATTCTTCCCCATGATCAAAATTCTCTCATTTCCCTCAATTCCTTCCCAATCCATGACCTCTCCTTTAATCAGCATTGCTACATGTATGTGCACACACACAGCTTACTATGTCCATTTAGCTATGTTCATATGCGGATGTGTTTAGAGCTGACCAGTTGGGATTGGATAACATATCAGGGGGCTCATATCTATATATATCATATATATATATATGAAAATACTAGGAGAGACTTGATAACTTGTATGATTAATTTGTTATCATTTTTAACATTACTGCCATGCTGTGGGTGACAGGGAAGTGGCTTCCCTTTGCATTTACATTGTTATTTTTATATATGTTCTTTCATTTTAGGCCCTTTGTGCAACAGTGGGGGGTGAGCCATAGCTTGTCTGCCCATTCTCACAGTGACAGACATCTAAGTTGTTTCCACATTTTTTCTATTGTATAAGTGTGTGCTTGTTAGGTGTTTTGGGGGGTGTTTTTTGTTTTTTGATCAACTTGACACAAGCTAGAGTCATATAAAAGAGTCCCTCAGTGGTGTCCGTGATGGGCAGTGATTGGGACATGTAAGCCAGATAAACCCTCTGTTCCCCAAGTTGCTTTTGGTCATGGTGCCTCGGAGCACAGTTTTGACGCCTCTCCTGTCTCAAGAGGATAGCATCAGACCTCAAGAATTAGTCATCCATCCCGGTAGCAGTTACCACCACTACAACTCAATGGAGCAAGCTTGAAATGTCACAATCTAGATAATGCAAAGACCCGATGAGAGCCACCACGTAATTTAGCTGGAATAAAGGCACTCTCAGGTAAATGGATGTATTATTGGCCAGCCAAACCAGCCATTTGAGGTCGCTGCCTAAAATGATTATTTTTTCTTTAGAGACCTGGATCCCATCGATGATTCATTTGACAGATATTAGATACAAAACAAACTTTGTATAGAGAGAAGATCTTGACATCTGTCCTTTTTGTGGTTGAAATCCCATTCTCCCACCAACTCACCTTTCACCTTGGGGGTCCGGGGGGCGGGGAATGCAACTCCATGATCTGTTTAGACTTGGAAACTATCAGGCCGTGATCACGTTTAGGCTTCTCCTAGCTTAGCGGCAGTTTAAAGACAGTTATCACATGGGGATATCAATTGCAGCTATAGATGTTAAATCAAGATATTATAGTCCATGGGAGGGGGGGGGAGAAGGTGATGTAATTCAAGGCAAAGGGAGAAAGAGTAAGAATCACAGTGAGTGCAGTCTTTGTAAGGAAACCTGAAATGGCTCATGGTCCGCATAGCTATAAAATGGTAACCTAAAAGATGTCAGTACCTACTCACCCCCTGAGGCATTTTATAGCTACTTAAACTACATATTTACAAACCTTGATGTACATGACTTCAAAGAAGTTAGATTTGTAATCTTCAAAACAGAAGAATAATACCCAATATACCTGAGGTTTCTCCTTAGACTTGTATATGAGAGCACAGACCCAGTGGCAAACATTGTTCCGACTTGAGACCTGTCTTTCCCTTAACGACCTGGCTGAAGGATTCCTGAATGTGTTACATCAATGCACTTCAGCTATTCCAGACAGGGAAGCTGTGCTGTCCTGGTCCACAATAAACCTGGGTTTAAAACAATGATTTCTCTGGATTGCAGCCTCTAAGGAGATAGGAACTCCACAGGAAGACCAACGGAGTCAACTAACCTGGACCCTTGGGGCTCTCAGGGACTGAGCCACTGTCCAGAGAACATGCACTTAAGGGGAAAAGTGTTTGGCTCTTGATTTGAGGGTACAGTTTACCACAGCGGGGAAGGCATAGAGACAGGAACATGAAGTCAGGGTGCAGGGAAAGATGAACGCTGGTCCTCTGCTTCACTTCTCCTGTTTCCAGTATTCAGGCTGGAATTCCAGTCCACAGAACCGTGCTGCCCATATTCAGGGTGGGTCATCCCACCTCACTTAAAGTTCTCTGGCAATGGCATCACAGATGCAGCAAGAGCTGTGTCTTTTAGGTGACTCTAAATCCTGTTAAGCTATTAATCAAGATTAACCTTACAGTAAATGGCGATAAACTCTCCAAGAGGCAAAATTGAACTGTGATATTTGGATGGTTGATACTATTAAGTTCCACTGTAGCAGATAAGAAAGGCAAATAGGATGACGAAAATCGCTGAAGATACACTGACTACAGAGCTTGCTAAGTGCAGCCATTCAATCCCTGAACTTCCTAAACCACTGTACCATTAGGGGAAAGCTTGATATGAAGGAGGATAAGGGAAAAGGGAAAAGAAACCGAGGGAGAGTGAAAGAGAAGACACATGGACATTTACACCGTTAACTGCTTAGGGGACATCATCCTTCTACCTGGCCTATGCACACCATCATCTCTTAAGTACACCATCTCTTGCTTCTTTTCCTCAGTGTCTATTGCACGTTCTCAGTTGATCCCATAAAGTATGTGATTTGAGCATTTTAACTTGGCCTTTCTGGGCCAGCTTCTCTTGGATAAACTGGAATACTATCTTCACCTCAAGGTGATTCCCAGAAGGTATGTTCTTTCTCTGGTCCAGAATTCCTTTTGAAGAAAGAACCTACAGTCTCTATTCTTTAAAAACACTAAATTGGAACCATTTTACACAAGAAGGCAATAAAGTCTCCTTCCCCGGCCACTTTTCTCACCAGTGCAGTTTGGATAGCTAGAAGTGTTGAAAGAACGAGTAATTTTGCGTGAAATTGCGATCTGTCCGTAGAGGTCGTGGTTTCTAGCTATTTTCCTGCTGTTGATAGTTTCTCCTCTTTGTCATTGTGGACCGTGGCTATTGCTTTTCTGTTCTCTAAGTACCAGTATGCTTATGGTCACTATTACACTGATTGGGCCAGCACCACACCAGAAAGATCAGGACACCTCAGCATCTTGCAAGCAGCGGCATCAGCCCGCACCGGAAGTCACTCCTCCAACATACCCACACCGGCAGCCACTCCTCAGACACACCTACCGCTCTTCTCTCTTCTCTTTCCTCTTTGTTCTTTGTCCCTTTCCTTTCTTACTCAGATCCCTCACACTCTGACCTCAGGAACTCAGTCTGAGTCCATCACAGCTCCACTCGGAACCACTTATTTTGTTCTGGAAGCTTTCTGCTCTTAAAAGTTTTGTTTGCTATATCAGTTTTATCCCCCAGACTTCCCAGAGAATTAGATATTTTCCCCCGGGATGTCCCTGGCCCGTGTGCACTGGAATCCTCACACACCAACTCTTCCACTTGCTAAGACATCAGGATTCTACTCTGAGTTGCATTGCCGAGTCTTAAACTCAAGCACAAACCTCTTACTTCGTGACCATCACGTGATGTCTTGGCACAGGAAGGCTTTGAACCAGGATTGTGGTTGGAGAAGAAATGAAAGAACATTCTAGTCATCCTCCCCCATGTCCTTTCTGCCCCACCCCCAGGGTTTTCTTTCCTGCTTTCAAGTGGGTGAGTGGGTGGTGTTCTGTTTTACCCACTATAGGTCCTTAAAACAGGGGTAGGGTCATATTCTTCAGAGTGTAATATCTACAAAATTTGAAAGGCTTTTCCTCATGAATACCAGAAAGCTAAGAGGGAGGAAGTGAGGTCATTCCACAACTAAGCTCAAGGATGAAGGGAGGAGGTTAATAATTCGAAGTATAAGAACAGACACCGAAGCAAGTCTTCATCATCCCTTCAGCCTTCTACGTAGTCACGAAACCAGTCAATCGCCTATCAGTCAAAACTGATATAGCAAACAAAACCACACACACTGCAAGTCCTGAAGAGGACTTCCAAAAACATGGAACTGAAGGTTCACAGAGAAGGAAGATTAGGATCAGGTTTGACCACTTGCT
The DNA here is from genome assembly GCF_011762505.2 of Arvicanthis niloticus. NCBI lineage: Eukaryota > Metazoa > Chordata > Mammalia > Rodentia > Muridae > Arvicanthis > Arvicanthis niloticus. Next base: position 44,152,146 of record NC_133429.1, read on the forward strand.
TGCATTGGCTCAGTCTTCAGCTAAGCTGCTCTGGTATAGACAATATGGCTGCCAACATCACCAGAACCAGGGTCCTGTTATAGGAGCTGCCTGGGGCCATATGCCTGTACTTCTTAGAAGAAATTAAGAGGCATACTAGCAAAGGAAAATTAATTTATTTACACTTTGGCCAAAATGATGAGAGAGATAGATTCCTGGATTTCACTTCTTTGTAACAGAATTACAATTTTATACAACAACAAAAGCTGGAAAATAAGAAACTATTAATTTTCCAGAACCGCAAGCATTCCTTTCTGGAAGGCTTGTTCCTCCTGTGTCTGGCACCAGGGCTTCAGAATTTTTCTTCTGAATGGGATTTCTGGAGATTTTAGTTCTTTAGGGCCCATGGTTTCAATAGTTTAATAGCTGAGTGGACACAAGTGTCTCTTTAGGGTAAACCTCTCCTGCAAGGGTGATCACATGTCTATGACCGCATCGTGAAGAAGGCAATGGCAGTTTAGGGTAAAAGTCCTTAGGTTCACACATATTAGACCATTCCCATAGTCAGGATAATATTACACAGTGATTTGCTTAGATTAGGTATCTCTGATGCCTAGATATTCCTTCTAGCCTGGAAAGTGAGATGACCCTGCCAGGTGTAAGCAGTTGCAGGTGGAGTCAGCTAAACTAAAATCCCCGGCTGCTGCACCAAAGGTAGAACAATGGTTTTTCACAGAGCAGCACGCCTTCCGTTAGGACCAGGGCAGGGAAATGATGTTGTTGCCTAGGCAACAGACATGCCCACTGTACACCTCAGCATAGACTTCTGCAGATAATGAATGTTCATGTAACTACCCCTGGTAAATTTGTCATCACATGAATTTTTACCAACTATTTTCCTCTTAAGTTTACTTTCTATGTTTTGAAAGTGAATGCAACTGAAAGTCATTATCTCAAGCACTTAAACACACTTTCTGTTAGCTTAAACAAACTAGCTGTCATTATGGCTCTGCGGCTGTGTGTGTGTGTGTGTGTGTGTATTTGTGTGTATGTATTTGTGTGAGTGTGTGTGTCTGTATGTATGTATGTGTGTGACTTTGTGTGTATGTGTGTGTACATATGTGTGTATGTGTATGTGTGTATATGTATGTGTGTATGTGTGTATATATGTGTGTATGTATGTGTGTATGTGTATGTATGTATGTATGTATACGTGTGTGTATATATATATATGTGTGTATGTATGTGTGTATATGTGTGTGTGTCCTTCAACTTTATTAAACCAAGGTCTCTCTTGCTTCTGCAGCTCTGTTGTGTACTCCATGTCAGCTCGAGTCCTGAAAGCTTTCAGTTAGTTCTCCTAGTCTCCACCTCCCTTCTAGCCATAGCTGCAGTTGTATGTGTGTCTCCATGTTTTATGTGGATTCTGGGATCAAACTCAAGGCCTCAGACATGCGCAGTAAGCTTGTGTACAGGCTGAGTCAGCCCCACGGACCCCACGTGACCTTTTGCTCTCCCCCCCACTTTTCCAACCTCATGTGCCGCCTCCTGATCTCCAAACCTTAAGCATATCAGAAGATAAAGTGGAGTCATTTGGGAAGAAAAGTACCTTGCTCGCCGATCCCTGTATTAGTTTTATATAAGTGCTGGTGGTTTGGATTAAACGTGCACTATTCAAGTCAAGGTCATTCCGGAAGTCCCGCCCTTTGCTCCTTTCACTCAGCTTTACTTCCTTGCTGTGCTGTCAGAGTTAATTTCCTGCTGTGGTTCCAAAAGATGCAGCCTTCCGAAATTCAAGCTCATTTCTGAGTATTTTCCTTGTTTCAAGCATATTTTTCTCTCGGGGTTAAGTGTGGAATCAAGACTCAGGGGACATGATGTCCTTGTATTGTTTTATATAACAAATCTTTTCCCAGACTCTCCCTGAGGACTAGACTGTGTATTTTACTAGCTCCTGAGCAGAAGACTTTGGCGGCGTTTTAAATCTGTTGCTTTCTGGTGATCACAATCCATAATCAAGAGATGTACAGTTTAAATTCTAGATCCTCAACTAACTTAGCATCCGTATGTAGAAGAAAGTTCTTCCAGAGATCATTCAACCACTCTTGGGTGATGTAGGCTTCCGTAGCAAAAGCAGGAACACCTCACATGTGGTTCCAGTCAAACGCACACTGAAATCATGTGGAAGTATTGTACACCTTGCTCTTCAGAGAAAGAGAGAGCTTATGGTTTGACCACTGGCCAATTTCCCTAATAAAGCCTCTGCTGATTGCATCCAGGTATGGTTTCTTGTGATCTTTGGGTGGTCGTGATTTCCTGAGACTTGAGGAAGGGTCTCCCAAGTATGGGGGTCTTCAGTACCATAGGTGCAAGATTCATGATAAAGATATATCCGTTTAGTACTGGATACCACAGGATCTCATTCTCTGCATTTTGATCAATTGTTATTTTCTGTAACAATCTCTGTTGCAAAGAGAAATTTCCTTGATGATTGATGAGGGCTACACTTTATCTGTTTTTGTAACACCTTTCCTTCTTATTTAATCCTTAACTCTCACTGTTACCAGGGACCCCTTTTTAGTCCAATAAAAAACTCCCTTCTCTCAGATATAAATTGAATATAATTATAACAATTATGTACATTATAGGGTGTGATAATGTACTTAGAATGTCTAGTTTATTATATTTGGCAACACAAAGTATTTTATCATCTATCTTTACTTAATGAGTTTATAATTGTGTACCTCAGTTATGTTTGATTTTAATTTGTATTACCATCTGAAAACCATCCTTTTAAATCTAGAACATCTCTTTAATGTTAAATAACTTAAACTTAATTGTGAGATGATACCTAGTCTTTAACCCCATCAGAGGTCTGAGAAGGAATTAAATATTACCTGAGTGTGTAGGGAGCACAAAGACACAGCTCCCAAAACTGTAGAAATGACAGGGACAGCTGACCACTCAGACAGTCCCTAATGTTTCTTATAATGTTGGAGTTTCTATCTCTAGCTTTCTGGCCCAGAAACAGGAATTATGAAGGACTAGCTTACCCTGTCTTGGCAGAGATTATCAGTCGGTTATCTTGTATAGGTTTATCCTTTTGGACAGCATTCTGTCTGCAGATAAAATTAGGGCATTTCTTGCTCAGTGGCTAGCTTGTCACAGTTGAAGCAACTCCACATGGAAGTATTGGTGTTCATCACCTTCCTTGAAGCGGAATTGGGATATTGTCAGGAGCAGACATATCTTGTAGTCAAAAGATCTTTTAATAATGAAATAACACTAAATGCCATTCTGTGGATCTCTGACTCGTTTCAAGACCGTCTGTCTACATACAGCATAACTGAATTGTTAAAAATTGATTATTGTTAGCTATTTGTTGATTGAATAGCCTTGAAAACATTTTATTGTAATTAGTAGAATCTAATATGACCATGAGTTTGACTATCTGACTATTAACTTGCATTACTTAATTATTCTAAAAGGTTGTAATAGCAGCTATTAAAGGGGTTGGTACTAAGCCTTGTATTCTTAAATGAGTTGCATAGGCATAATGCCTGTCTAAGAGTAATAAAATTAATTTTAAATTTTGTATCAATACCTTGATTTATACCAATGGATACCTTAAACCTATGTCAATATATAAATTCTGTACCAATGTAAGAAAATATAACTTCAACTCTGCATCAATGTAAGATTGTAGCTATAAAATGCTTTGTTTAATAGTAAATTTAGTAATTCATGCCTATTTGTCTAATTTCTTATAATATCACTATATCCCCCATTTTTCTTCTCAATTGTCTTCCTTTTATCTAAGAAGAGCAAAGGAAAGCTAGAAGTCCCTGAGTCTAAGCTCCCTATTTTGCTTCTTCCCTTCCAAGACTATAATTATTTTTAAATTATCCCTTAAAATGTCCATATATGAATAATTCATAAAATGACCAAAACCACCCACCCCAATTTAAGAGTCTGGGATGAAGATTTTCTTATAATTGCCTTTTGTTGATTCGGGGCAAAGAATTTTTAACCTAAAAGAAATTGGAAAAAAAATTGTTAAGTCAAAATAAAGCTAGTTGGCATTATTTGTTGTCCAGTCTTTATGTTGAGAAAGTCCAGGGCTTAACTGAAGTCCTGACTGGAATAGTCTAAAAGGCTGGATGCATCGAGGTCACTGGGGATTAGCGGCCCTTTCTGAAGCTGTTCTCAAAGCAAGTCTCTGGAAGCAGCATCAGCTGAGGCAGGAGCAGGCAGGGAGCTGGAATAGCCTGTCATTTCAGCATCGCTAAGGGTGAATTTTCTCAGGGCTGCCATCTTGGTGTATCATTCTGTAATATATGAACCTTACAACCAACATTTAGTATAGAAGGTGCAAGGTGCACAGATCAGTTAAGGATGAAATTTTGTTCCTTGTTTGAGCAGGTGAAAGACAACTGTTTTTTGTTGTTGTTGTTGGTTTTTTTTGTTTTTTTTTTTTTTTTTGAGTTGGTTTGGACAGTAACCAAACTATAATAAATCTTCATTCATGCCACATGAAAGTATGGCATGACAAATTTTGAGAATTTTGTAGTCAACAAGATTTATAGGCTACGTATAGCAGAAGTTCTCACTAGAGACGTTTTTTTATGTCTCAGCCAGGTTTAGGGCTGTTCTCATGTAGAGGGATCAGCAAATCATGTCACCTGTCCTGTTTGGGTTTCCTTCCTGTTTGTAGCCAAGCTCTTCAGGGGTCACCCTTTAACAACACTGACCCTCCTGACTTTGAAGGAGCCCAAAGCCCTTTTTTCTTTTCTGTCAGCACAAATATAGAGTTTTTCTCCCAAAATAGCATGTCCTTGGTCCAGCAACCCAAAGTCATCAAAAGTCTAGATTGATTTAATTTAGCAGTCTCTATTTACTTAGGCCTGCTCTGCTTTGATCTTTCTCAGAGGGTTTTTTTTGTTTTGGTTTGTTTTGGTTTGGGGTTTTTTTTTGTTTGTTTTGTTTTTGTTTTGTTTTTCGAGACAGGGTTTTTCTGTGTAGCCCTGGCTGTCCTGGAACTCACTCTGTAGACCAGGCTGGACTCAAACTCAGAAATCTGCCTGCCTCTGCCTCCCAAGTACTGGGAATAAGGATGTGCACCACCACTGCCCTGCTCTCAGAGAGTTTGTAATACCATTATAACCACCTAACTTAGAGCCACCTTCATTTTGATAGTTAAAACAAAGGGGGAGAGCCTTTGAGGCTGCTTGGCAAGAATTTGACATGGGCCAAGGACAAGGAAACGGGCTTCAGGCAGGAATCTGACATTAGGCTAGAACAAAGAAGTGATTTTAGACAGGAATCTAAATTTTAGGCTAGAACAAGGAAGTAGACTTCAGACATGAAAATGACTTTGGGCTAGGACAGGGAAGCTGGCTCAGATATTTTAGTCAACCCGATAAGCCCTTAGAAACAGTGAACATGGGAGTGACCACAGGAATTTTGTTTTTTACTGCCTTGCTTGTTCTTTGACTATTTGTATCTATTGTATTGCTAGTCCCTCAACCTAGAACTGACCTGAATACTTGCATGTAATTCAAATGGTATAAAAGCAAAAAGGAGGAGGGGGGAGGGGATAGGGGGTTCTAGGGAGGGGAAATGGGGAAATGGGATGACATCTAAAATGTCAATAAATAAAATATCCAATAAAAAAGTAAAATAAGAAAAATCAGTTAAAATAATTTAAAAGCATTATTATTATTATTATTATTATTATTATTATTATTATTATTATTAATTCTTTATTGAGACAGGGTTTCTCTATCTGTGTCTGTGCCTTTGTTTCCTACACATTGAGATCAAAGGCATGGATTTATTTATTTGTTGATTTCCACTAATTTCTCTGTTCTTTCCTTAAAACATGTATATCAGTTTCATTTATTTCTCCATTCTTTGGATACTAATAATAAATATATGTATAGCCACTTTCTCTTTATATAAATTGAATTTATTTCCTTCCTTATCTTTAAATTCAACTAAATCCCCTTCTATTTACTATATAAGCTGATTTTCAGGCCAACAAGGTACATTATTGTATTAAAGGGATATTTACTCCTCCTAGCTCTTTAGTATGGCTTGATGTGGATCCATCGTCCTGAGGAGTTGTAGCTCTTCAGCCAGGTGAATGCCTGCCCAACTGGAATGTGAAGCCTCCATCTAGGTCAGATATTTCATTCTCTTGGTCACAAAGAATTAGTTTGGTTTTGTTGGTTGTTGTTGTTGCTGTTATTGTGTTGCTGTATTGTTGTGTTGTTGTTGTTGGGTGTTTGGTTTATAGTGTACTGCAAGTGTACCATGAGCTCATATCACTTTCTTTTCACCAAATCCCTCTTACAATAAAGAACTTCAACTCACAATCAACTGACAACTGGGGGCTTAGAGCAACCTTCCACCTGCCACTCCTTTGCTCAGCTAATTTTCTGTAACTTGAAGTGCTCAGAAAAGGGCTCCCTCTTCCAGAACCACTTTTCTCATTTCTTACATAGTCTTTTCCCACTCTGGAAATGAGTTCAAATACATCAAGACTATCTTGTGCAAACTAGTAACATTGCTTCTAGCACACTTATCTGCCTTACATGTCTTTCTTCCATTAAGGGAGCATTCATAAGCCCCTCAACCACTGGTGGTGTCTCTTCAGTTTTACTTTGGTAACACTAAACACAGTGAATGTGAAGCCAGCCTTGTTTACATTGTGAGTTCAAGGTCAACCTGGCCTCTATAGCAAGACTCTAATAAACAAATAAGGAAGAAAACAAAAAGATCAAGTATTTTCATGCAGACAAGAAAGGTAAGTTGGGTCAGCGGGGCTGAGCCAGTTGACTTCATGCCAAGTGCAAGTTGTATCCCAATCTTCTGGGGCCAGAGAATAAACATGTGTTCTATGTTTATCATTGGAAGTTGTGATAGAAAATGAGTCCTAAGATTCAGTTACCACCATATCTGCTGGCATCCCATTGGCTAAAGAAAGTTGATATGGCCAAGTCCAACATCAGGCAGATATGTAAAAATGAGCCTCTGAGAGGCCACAGGAAATGGTCTTAATATTAGTAGGAGTGATTTTTGACCAGTAGTCTAATCTATGCACCCACCATACCCAAGAGAGCAAAAGAAGCAAAGGAGAAATCAACCAGAAACGTGAAAGACAGCTCTGTGGCCGTGCAAGTGTGTGGCAGTACAGGTGAGCTGAAGAGGCTGAGAAATGTGGAAAGGGCTCTCCCAAGAAAAGAACCCATCTATGAAGTTCGCTTTGCATTTTATCTAGGCATCCAGTTTGTATCCATAAACCTTGAAGATCCAGCCCTTAACTTCAGCTGTCCTAAACAGGTGCCCTAATTCTCAATACCAGAAACAGGAAGTGTTCCTTAAGGGAAGAACTCCTTTCTGGACATTTCCATTTTTTTCTAGTGTGTGTTCTTGGCTGTGGGTTGTCTCTTGACCTGTGACTAATTAAGGCACAAACATTTACAAAGTCCAGGCTTTGTTAGCTTCTAAAGCCTAAGGGAACTTTCAATTTCCATTATTCTACGTAGAAGTCAGCAGGATGAAGCCACAGAGACCTATCAGTTCTGAGGAGCAACAGCAAACTTTGAACAAAAGTTCTGGATGGAACCTTGCCTTACACTGAACCTTCTGGAAGGCTCATTAACTTCAGTGTTTCAGAAAATACCAAACTTCAAACATGCCTGTGAGGTGGCTCAGCGGTTGAAGGCACTTACTACCAAGTCTGATGGCCTAAGTTTGATCTCTGGGACCCACATGGTAGAAGAAGAGAACCAACTCCCACAAGTTGTTCTTTTACCGTTGCATGAACATTGTGGCAGTCACATGTTCATGTGACACACACACACATATTCATTGGGAGAAAGATGAAAGGAGGGAGAGAGAAAGATAGGGAAATAAATAATCTAACAATAATCTAACACATTTTTAATACATCAAAGTAGTCAAGCCACTATTTTGTTTCCTCTTGAAATAGTTTTTGATGAGGCTGCTGTTCCTAGCTATTTCCCCCTAATCCTTCTCTGAAGCTACTTTCTATTTGGCAAGGCAATATTTAATTAACAACTTGAAATGTAAGAGCACCTCCTGTTCTCAACAGACAGCTTCTGAGATTCTCAAATGCTGACAAAAGAGCCATGTGTTCTGTTTAAGGTCTCAGACAGCATTTAACATGTAGAAATAGTAGATTGAACTGTTGGTTTGACAGCCTTGTGATGTTCAGAATTATCTCGGGTCCCACTCTTGTCCTTAATAACAGTGATTGTAGACCACTAGCTTATGTGGATTTATGTGACACCATGTGGCTTCTGTAGAAATATTTTCAACCCTCGTTTCTACCCTTGTCTCTGGTTCTTGCCACTTCTCTCCATCTTGCTGTCTATAAAACAATCTGTCACATCCTAGGCAGAGTAAGCCCTTAAGAATCTTTTTTTTTTTTTTTTTGGTTTTTCGAGACAGGGTTTCTCTGTGTAGCCCTGGCTGTCCTGGAACTCACTCTGTAGACCAGGCTGCCCTCGAACTCAGAAATCTGCCTGCCTCTGCCTCCCAAGTGCTGAGAAACCACTGCCCGGCCAGCCCTTGAGAATCTTATTCTTTGTTCTGAGAGGGGCTTTCCAGTTATTTGCAAAACAACATGGCACTTCTTCTGATACAAATCCCCTCATACTTTCAAGTGTGGCAGTCCTTTTTTAATAGAGTAGTAATTTTTATCTCTGTGAATATATTAATTACTAATAATTATTTCAAGGAACATTGGTGAAATAGAAAATAATTATTGTTTAGTACATACCATGCTTTGACCTAACATTCCTTGATTTTTTTCATAGCTTATCTCTCCATCCTGAACTTAACCTATTAAGTAAGGTTCTATGAGGAAAGAAAAAAGAAAATCTTAAAGAGGTTAATGAGATGTCCAAGACACGAGTGCTTTTAGGTGATGATCCTTAAATCTATATCAACAGGCTACAAAACCTTTAGTTTCAAAAGGGAACTTTAAGCAGATGTTTAAAGTTCTTTGAGACTTTGACATTTCTACTATGAAACAAAGGGTTAACTCAGAGGCCACCACTGAACATTCTAGATAAACTGAGTCCAAGTGGCTTCTAGGAAATGTGCTCCAGGAACTTGACCCATATCACGTAGCTGAAAACAGTGTCCTTACTCACTGGAGATTTGTGCACTGTAAAAGCACCAGTGGAAATCCAGGTTGCCAAGTCTCAGAAGGGTTTTGGTGGAAAAACTGTGCCATGTGTTTGCTGAGAGAATTAAGCTTGCTCGCTCTGGTTTCTCTGGAATAATTAGAGCCTCATGAATATTCTCTCCTGGATTCTTCCCTATGAGCTTATGTGACTGGGCCAGTCTGTCTGAGTCTGACAGCTCATTCTAGCTAAACAAAAATGGTCTTGGGAACACCTAGCTAGCCATTCCACAGTTTGTCATGAACTCACCACTGTTTTTATGCAACCTGGCAAAGAACCAAGGAGTGGCATTTCCAAAGTTATTCTCTCCAAATAACTCTAAGGTTGAGTCACTGAGCATTCTTTTGAGGTTAGAATGCAAAGGAGAAAGAGAAGCCAGTGTTTCGCCTTGGCAACTGCAGTCAACACTGACTGCGGGTCAGCAACTTTTTTTATGTAAAGACATAATAATTAGTTTAGTCTTTTCTGGGTATATAATCTTTTTTTACTTATTTGTTCTGTGACAATGCAAAAGCTGTCACATATAAGGTATAAATAAATGTGTGTCATTACGTGCCAATTCATCTTTATTCATAGTCACTGAAATACAAGTTTTATGTCATGTTCATACTTTTGGGGTACAGGAGTTGCCCCCCAAAACCACATAAACATCAATCTCATCCAGATAGGAATGGTTTATTGAACACACACCCTAATACTGATTGATCAAGGACATAGCTCAGAATTATCTGAGGCCATGATCCTGAACAATTTTCTCTGTCAGCTTATAAAGTTAAAAACACAAAAACCACAATGAACTCAAACACAGGTACAGGAAGTGTCTCCCAGTGGTTGGCTCTGACTCAAACCATTTTAGACGTAACAGTTCATATTGACCTTTAAACTTGATGGGTCTTAGTTTAGTAAAACTTTGTGGAATTTCTTAAGATTAACAAACCTCAGAACATCACAGGATATGTGATCAGAATGACCCTGCTCTGAGTCAATTCATTTTTCTGTGTCAATGACGGGCAAGCATATTACAGCAACAGTATGAAATAGCTGGCAGGCATGGAACAAAATGGCTGTAGCTATGCTGGGGGAGGGGCCAGACCTCAACACATACCACAAAATACTTTCATTTTTAATTTTTTTCTTTGTTACTATAATCAAATATATGAGACTAGGTAATTTATAAAGGAAAAATGTTTCAGTCTAAAGCCTGGAAGGCCAGCAGTGTAATACTGAGATCAATTTAGGCTCTTGTTCTATATCTTAATTTAATAGAAAAAAGGAGACTAGCAAGTGACCATATATGGAAGAAAAACCATGAGAGCTGGCATTGCTTGATCGCATCCCAGTCACAGTAAATACTCTAGTCCTACAAAACCAAGAGCCTACTCACTCCATAGAGAAATAGCCCAGTTCTATCAGGGCAGAACTGGTTTGACTTCTGAATGACGTAATTATCTCTTAAGCTTCTCACCCCTTTGCAGTACCATTGCTTAGAAATCAAGTTCAAAAACTTTGGGAGGTAAAGATGATAGCATCTTTAAAATCACAGGTCCACCTTTGATTGTACAGTGTGCACTTGTGTATAATTGTGCACACTGATTCTGCCCTCACTTAGCCTCTAGATGCAAGATGCTTGGTCCATCCTGAGCCTTTGAGAGCCACACACACCCACGTTGTCCATGTTCCAGATGAAGACTGTCAGCGTGACGTTCTTCTCTCTACTAGCGTCTCTGGAGTTGGACAGGTCTGTAGTTCTTTACCTTAAAACTACATACTTGAAAGGTACAGAGTCACCTCAGCTTTAACAGCCAAACTCTGAAACTCAGGTTATTTTATTCTAGCAGCCATGTAAGAAAACAGACAAAAAGGAGCTGGTATTGGTTCTCTCAGCTGAAGTTAGAGGAAGCAATGATCTAATTTTCAGTATCCATTTCACTTGTATTCAACATACAACATGCACTTCATTTGTATTAAACATGTATACATATTATATATATAATTGTATTTAACATATATGCACTTCATTTGTTTTAAACATGTATGCACCTTATATGTATCCAACAACATGAGCTTCATTTGTATTAAACATATATACATATTATATACAGTTATATATATAATATAATTTGTATTATATTATATAACATATAATATAATTTGTATTCAACATATATGCACTTCATTTGTATTCAACATGTAAGGCAAAACTATTAAATTTCTGCTATTAGTTGCCTGAAATTTAGAGTCATTAGAGAACTAAGTGCTGAGAGACCACACAACTGTTGCAAAAAAAAAAAAAAAAAAATTGTATGTTTCTTTTCAATAAAAAGTCTGACAAGGATTGTGGATTTGGTTGCATACACACAACAGAAGCTTATAGAAGAAAAGAATTCAGATTGTCAAGCACAGAGAACCTTCTAGGACTTTCCTCAAAAAAACCAGCTTGGGCATTTCTGAAAGTCAAACCCAAACTGGCTGGATAAGCAATGGAGGTTGAACTCCTGGTGACTTTTTGCCAGCCTCCATTTTAAAGGTTTCCATGCTGAGTAAGGAAAAAACTGGAGCCCTGAGAACTAGAAAGAAACTAGAAAGAACTAGAAAGCCCTTGGGAGAGTCTCAGACAAAAGTGTGTCAGTTTTGTTTCCCATTGTAACAAAATACCTTCACAGAAGCATCTTGAGGGAGACATGGCTCCTTTAATCTTATATTTCCAAAGGGATACAGCCCATATTTGGAAAAGACACCGTGGCAGGCAGCAGAGGATTGGTGATAAGAGTAAGAGACCAGTTGGTCACATTGTATCCACCACAGCAAAGTGAGTCTCAAAACCTATTCCCAGTGACTCATTTCTCCATTCAGGATGTAAGTCTCCACAGGCTTCCCAGACAGCACCAGCACCAGGAGACCCTGTGAGCCCATGGAGGAGACTTCACATCCAAGGTCTTCTCCAGTGGCACCTGCAGGTAGATGCTGAGCGATGGTAAATGGGGCCACCCAGCCATCTGTAGATCCTTGAAGAAGACTCCCTCCCGTGGCTCTACTTGAAACTTAGGCTCCTCCACCTGAGCTCCATTAGCACAGCCAAAGTCAGAGACTCTCCTTTCAAACTAAATACAGATCTCACACATCTCCAGAGTCTAGCCCAACGTAGCCAGGTCCTATGTGCAATGTTCCACCTTTGTCTGGGCACCCCTGTATGTACCTCAACCTATATCTATGATTCCTCCAGAATGTGCCCCACCCACCAGCACTCATGGCTACCATCTTTGCTGCATCTAACCTCTCCACCCAGACAGAATCGTGAACATTCTCGAGAACCTAACCTGGTAAGGTTCGCTGACTCTCCCCATCCACACCTGCTCCGCAAAGTATTAGATCAAACCGGGCCAGTGGAAAGACCATGAGTCCTCCACTTTATACAAAGAACTACAGGCAATTAAGAATGCTAATAGTGGGAGAGTCTTCCCCAGGGAAGAGCACAATGATTAGTATTCGAAATCAAATACCCCAATAACGTACATCCAAGCACCATTTCAGAGACGGAGCAGGTTATATTTAGAAATATGAATATGTGCCCATTTAGAGGGAAGAAAGGGAAGAAGGCGCTGGAATTACATTAAAATCTCCAAAGTAAAAGAAATAATTGAAAAATACATAACAAAAAATAAACTACATACATAACCATGCTAAAAGTTTCAAAGTCTGCCCATCTCTCAGCAGATGCCATTATTTTATTGGATTTAAATACTTACTCTTTCGCTACCTTCCAATTTTGCACATTACTAAAGAGGGAAACTTTTTGAAACTTTGGATGTATTAAATTGAATTACAACTTGTTTCTCAAATTTTGTTACTGTGTTTTGGAGAAACCTACTTCTTCTGCCAAAAATACATTCCTTGCTCTAGACAGAATGTGTCCTGATTTCAAACTAAATAGATTTTTAAGTAAAGACTATTTTCCCTAGAATTTAGCTTCATGTGCTTAAATCTTTGAAGAAACCTCTGTTGAAAAAATTTAAAATTGCATTTGTAAAATTGCCGTATAAAGAAAAAAACTAGTGATATATTTTGGGTCACATAGTAATTTCATCCATGCATATACACGGCTTCTCCTTGTGAGATATTATTTCTCCAATTGCTATGCAGTTTTAAAGGGGGGGTTGCTGTTATTAAAGTTTAAGAAGAAATATACAAACATGGAACACTGCCAATGAACACTTGGAGGCTGCATATTGAAGGAGCCAGTAGCTAGAAGAACACTCAAAAGAATTCAGAGTCACAAGGGAGCAAAATAAACACGATACATCAAAAAAAGCAAGTAGGATCAAATACAGTGTGTTTCTTCCTAAAAGTATCACTGGCTCTTTAATCTCAAATTTCTGAGTTTGTTTCCACTAATTGTAGGTACCCCGGCCCGAAAGGATTCCACAAGACCCTAGGGAAAGGGGCAAAAGAATAAAGAGACAAGAGACACAAAGAATGAGAGCTAGTCTGGAGTTCTGATCAAGCTCTGAAACTTTAATTTTGGGGGCAGGTTATAAAGACACAGCAAAACTGGAAGTTTGGGCGAGGGTCATTGCTTAGGGCTATCCCACTATTGAATCCTCATTGTCTTAGACCATCCCACTGTCATATCCTTATTGCTCTAGACCATGCCACTGTTGTAACCAGCTCCTAGGAAATGCCAGACGTTCTTTAAGTTCCTGGGACCTGAGACCCTTTCTTAATCTTGTAGTGACTAGGTTTCCCAGAACAGCAGGTAATTTCCTGGGTTTGGCTCCCAGCATGTAGGTGCTTTAAGGGTGGGGACTGTATCTGATTGAGAGGTTTACTCTAAGTTTAGACTGCTCACACAATCGAGGCCCTGAGAAGTGAATGCATCTGATTCAGTAATGCGTGCGTAAGGTCTCTATCTCTCGCATTTACCTTTTAACTTTCCTTTTGCTCCCATCCATCAAATACTCCTAATCTGCTTTAATTATAAGGGAAGCCCTTAAACTAAGCATCCAGGCTTGTTCAGCATTTATATGGGGATACCTTCTTACTTGGGTTCACTCTGAACTTGTCAGCTGCCCCTGGCAATTTCTTCCATCTCCTTCCTCAAGACCTCAACAACAACACACCCCAGCTGCAGCAATCAGTACCTTCTCCTGGCTGTCAGTGATCTGCTTTTGTGTCCCTTCCCTCTTCCTCACTCTCTAAATCCAGTTACCAAGTCCCATGAGACACTTCCAAAGTTCGTCTGTCTGTCTGTCTTTATTTCCTCAGTCACTGATTCTTTCTCTCAGGATCTGACAACAGGCTTTTACATCACTTTCCTGGATTTTTATCTGCCCACCCCCAACTCCATCCCGGAGACACCCTTGAGAATTCAGACTGGATTGTGTCCCATTCACAGGACAGAGGCTCTCTTTACATGCATCTCACTTTATGATGCTGCCACTTTATTTCTGACAACACAGGAAGAAATTCTAGGCCCAGCTGTTGGGTTAGCCATACTTCAAACAGGAAGAAGGGAGAAGAAGCCATATTTGAACAGATCCAATTTATTCCTGAAATAACCTGGTTACGATTATCATTCTCAAAACAGACACAAGAATTAGATTCTATTCTGCTCTGAACCCAGCACACACGTTTTAGGAAACTCTGAAATCTGATCAGTAGACAGTTTGTTTTTAAAAGTTTAGAGTTGAGGATATGACTCTGGTAGAGACCCTGCCCGGCATTCATAAGGTCCAGGTTTAATCCTAGTACAGCAACAACAAAAATTTTCATACTGGTCAATCTCAAGGAAAGAATAATATCTAAGACAAAGCCACAACTCTCTGTCCCATAAGCTGCCTCGGTGGGTTACAATATTTGCCCCAATTTTATTGACAGAATAACTCTGTTAGTTCTGGAATAGTAAAAAAACAAAACAAAACAAAACAAAAAAATAAACATTTCCCTCATAGTTACCACTGTCAGTTGTGGGGATTCATACCTCCCGATTCCAATATTTGCAACTTGTAATTGCTGTGAATTTTGTTTAGGGATCTAAGGATATAGCCATGAGTAGCAGACTTCATGAATAAGTCTATTTTCTCTTCAAAAAGAATAAATAAAATTGTGCTAGAAAATAACTACTTACATAGTTTACTTAAATAATTTGCAATATCGAAAAGAACTATGCAGAATTAACCCTGTAAGCTTGTAAATCAGCAAGAAAGCACCAATAGAAACAACCTGGGGAAAGCAGTTTAGCAAAAGAACCGTTGGAAAAGATAATGTTAGTAGCAATCACCTGTGTTTAGAATCATCACTGGCTCAGAGACAGAGAGGATTATATGGGGGCACTGAGCAGCCCACAATTTTTAACTGAAGGGTATGGTAGTCAGAAATAACTCAAAAAGGAGGAAGGCAAGGAAACAAATTTCCAGACTGTCTTAGTCAGGACTTCCTTGTTGTGAGGAGACACCGTGACCAAGGTAACCCTTATAAGGCAAACATTTCTTTGGGATGTAGCTTACAGTTTCGGAGGTTTAGTCCATTATCCTCCTGGCGGGAAACATGTCGGTATTGCGGCTGACAAGGTGCTGGAGAAACCAAGAGTTCTAATCTTGATCTGAAGGCAGCCAGGAGGAGACTGAAACTTCACCCTGGGCAGAGCTTTAGCATAGGAAATCTCAAGGCCCACCCCGTCAGTGATGAACTTCCTCCAACAAGGCCACACCCCCAACAAGGCCACACCCACTCCAACAAGGCCACACCTAGCAGTGCTGCTCTCTGTGGGCCAACCACTCAAACACATGTGTCTATGGGAGCCATACCTGTTGAAACTCCCACACGGAGCTCACTTTGTACTGTCTGGCCTGATCTTTTAATTATTCATGTCCACTCTTCATATATAGTAATTCTGATAAAGGAGATAGGCTCCCAAGTGCATAAGAGTGATAAGTGGGGGAAGGGATCTAGAATCCAAACCAGGTAGAGCCTTGGATAACCAAACGTCTGCCCGTGCTTGCAGGAGAGAATAAATTGACATTGAAAAGTAGCTGCTTCTGGGCTGCAGAGATGGCTCAGTGGTTAACAGCAAACACTGCTCTTGTAGAAGACCTGAGTTCAGTTCCCAGCAGACATATTGGGTACTCACAACCACCTGTAACTCTAGCTCCTGGGGATTTAATGACCTCTTCTGGTGTGGTTCTCGGCACTCTCACACTTCCACAAAGACATACTCTCGCGCGCACGCGCGCGCACACACACACACACACACACACACACACACACAAATAAAATAGAATACTTTTGTTGTTTTGGGGGACAGGGCTTCACAGAGTCCTAGCTGTCCTGGACTCATTTTCTAGACCAGGTTGGCCTCAAATGCAGAAGGATAGTATGTCTCCCAAGAGCTGGTATTAAAGGCATATACCACCATACCCAGCATAAAACTTATTTTTAAAGTAGATGCTTATATTATTGTTCATGTCATCTAAGTTACAATACAGTGCCTTAGTTAGGGTTGTTAATGCTGTAAGAAAGCACCATGGCCAAAAGCAACTTGGGGAAGAAAAGTATTTTCCCTCTTATACTTCCACATCAACCATCCATCCTCAAAGGTAAAGAAAGGTATTTTTTCCCCTTACATTTCCACATTACCATCCATTGTCAGAGGAAATCATGGCAGGAACTCAAGGAGAGAACCTGGAGTCAAGAACTGAAGCAGAAGCCATGGGGTAATGCTGCTGCTTACTGGCCTTGCTCCTCAGGGATTGCTCTTTTTTTTTTATATACTCCAGGGTCATCTGCTTAGAGGATGGTACCACCCACAGTGGTCTGGTTCTTTTCACATAGGTCAAATCAAGAATATGCCCTATAGGCTTACCTACAGCCTATAACTGGGTCTTATTAAGACATTTTCTGAATTTAGTTTCCTTCTACGTAGGGGACTAACGTGTCAAGTTCACAAAAGACTAGCCAGCACACCTGGCTGGAAATCACTCTGAGAGAGTAATATGAGAGAATGAATGCATGAACTCATATCTTTTTTAAACCAAATGTGGTGATAGGAATGATTGAGTTAAGCACGAAGCAGCTTAATAAACCAGGGCTGCCTCGTGGTTTTACATCTGGGTCTCTCTGCTCTTCCTGAGACTTTGAAGAAGCTACTTCTCTATCACAGTATCTTCTCTGAACACCCAGCATGGTTGCCATTGTCTGCACTGAACACAGACAGGAACAGAAGCAGCTGCAGGGATTAGAGGACAGACGTGAGGAATTAATTTTCCGATCTGATGGGACAGAAAAACAAGAATTGTCTAGATATTATGAAAAATGAGACTCTTGTCAGTAGTTCAGGCTGGAAAATTGCATCTGTGGCTTCTTAGGACAGGAGTTGCCTATGGCAATGCAGCTTTTCTTGCAAATTAAAGTGGAAATGGGGGCCATGAGGACTGACTGACAGAGCTTAGGGAGAAAATGTCAGGCTGGGGTGGTAAGATTTTCATTTTAAAGCATAATAAGAAAGATCCTCTCTGACTGCTCTAAACGTGCCTCTAATATCTTTAAACCACAGGGCTCATGTACCGGGAAGATAATCATACCATGGCCCTGAAAAGGGTAGATTCATATTTTCATTTCATGAAGACAGAGGCTCATGAGGCTTTGTGTAAAGTACAGGAGAATGACAGGAGACACAGAAAAGTTAGAACAAGATCCCTGGATGCATTTCAATAGCCTGAGTACTGTGAACACCCAAGCAACTTTGGTGCTTCTCACAGTTAAGTTAGTTTTCTGTGGCTGTGCATAAATGATCCCAAAGTCTAGCTTTCAAACAACTGTTATTTATTACCTGATTTATGAGGATCAGAAACAGGTCTCACACAAGGCATCAGTTAAATGACAGACAGCTACAATCACCCAAGTTTCAGCCAGTGAAGGAAGGATTCAGGCCTAAGCATCTTTATATGGCTGCAGGCAGGCTCCCAGATTCCCATGAAAGGTTTCTCACCAGAACCTTCTGCCCACCATAGAGTGACCTAGAATGACCATATGTCAATGTGTTCAAACATATTCACACGCATGCGTTCTTTGAGAACTCATATGTAGGAGAGCATGCACATATTCATAGGCATGTAATTCCTGAGTGCTATCATGCAGGCATTCATGTGTGTCTTCATACATTTGCATGAATTCTGAATGCTGTCATGTGGCAGCTAGTATGCAAGTGTTCGTTTGCATGCAGTTTCTGAGTGCTGTCACGTTGGCATTCATGAGCATGCTCACATGTGTGCAGTTTCCAAGTGTTCTTCTTGGTGAGTGTGCGCATGTGTTTTTACATTCTGTATCCAAGTGCCTTGACGCCAGTGTCAAATCATAGAAGCATACACAACAGGTAAACCATAGATAACATGTCAGCCATCAGACACATCAGTCCTACAGAGGTCCTCTCTGATGTGTGCTGCCTAGATAAACCCCAGCACACAGGATTTAAAAGGAAATCATAACATTCTTAAAAGAATTCAAGAAATCTAGGGAAACATGAACAAACACTTTATTTAACTCCATTATTCTGTTGGGCTTTCCTTTACGTGTGACTTGTGTTTTGTTTTCCAGCATTCAATAGTATTTCCTTGTCATAATATTTAACATTTTAACCATGATATGAGTTGATAAGTTTTATTTCTGGTCTTGTCTAGTTGGATGTCTTGATCGCTGTTTTATTGCTATGAAGAGACCATGACCAGGGCAACTCTTATGAAAGAAAGCATTTAATTGGGGGCTTGCTTACAGTTTCTGAGGGTTAGTCCATTGTCTTAGGGTTCCTATTGCTGTGACAAAACACCATGTCAAAAGCCGGTTGAGAGGAAAGAGTTTATTTGGCTTACATTTCTACATCATTGTTCAACATCAAAGAAAGTCAGGACAAGGACTCAATCAGGGCAGGAACCTCAAGGCAGGAGCTGATGCAGAGGTCATAGATAGGTGCTGTTTACTGGCTTGCTTCCCCTGGCTTGCTCAGCCTGTCTTCTTATGAAACCCATGACCACCAGCCCAGGAATGGCACCACCCACAAGGGGCTGGGCCCTCCCCATAGATCACTAATTGAGAATATGACTTACAGCTGGAACTCATGGAGGCATTTCCTCAACTGAGACCCCTCACCCCTTGTCTTAATACCTGTTCTCTCCTGTTTGAGACACAGATCCTTTTGACCTGGCCAGGATGCCCAGCGAAACACAAAACCTCCACCTCATCTCTCAGCCTCTCTAGACAGCACTGCCCTTCCCCACCCTCCTGCCCAGATTCACGCCCAGAGTGTCTTGTTCCCTGATTCTGGCTACATTACTCACCTGATGCCCACTTGTGCTGTATCCTGTGTGTGGAGGAGGTGGAAAGGTCTCTGATCTAGGAGGCCTCTTGCCATATAAGCAGAGTGGATGCAGGAGAAAGGATACAGCTCCATGAGCTATGTTGTCCTATCTCTCTGCTCCCTCCCCAGTCTGCTTTAAGCAGCTGGTTGTACCCTAGAAAGGAGAAAGTAGTTCCCCTAGTCACACCCAGTGGGAAAAGTAGAAGTTCAGCTTTTTCCCGATTCATCATTTGTCTCCTTCTCTACCAAGGACTTATATAATTGGAAGACACCCAAACCCTCCCTTTTCAGAGAATCCACAGTAGCTGCTGGCTTCCCTTAGGGAGAAAGTCACTAAGGACAGATGGACAAACACTTGGACCTCACCCCTCTTAGAGATAAGACCAACCAGAGTTTACTAACCCAGGATGCACAAACCCCATCAGCCCCACACTTGGGTATGGGAATTCAGAAAAACTGGACCTGGGAATTCTTTATCTTTCAGGTGAACCTCTGCTCTCTATGTCCCTCCCAGGCATGGAACAATTATGGATCTTGGGAGAGAGAGAGGATCACTAAATTGCATCGTGAAGAAGATTGACTAAAAGAAGGTCTTCATATATTATAATTTTATGCATGTCCTGCCAATAGTGAATCATCCTGCCAAGGACAAGCTACCTACATCATGTCCTCAAATTACCAGGCTTGTTTGTATTAATGATTTAACTAAATGCATCTCCTCTGACTCACTGGAAAGTTATACTCCATCTCTATGTATACTTGTCTGGGTTATCCCTCTACGGAGATCAGAAGGTAGTTCATATTGGCCGCAACTCAGTGGTAAGAAAGGTCAAATGGGGCTCCAGTTCTAGCAGGGGCAAGAAGAGCCAGTGCAACTTCTATAGGCCTCAGTCTTGCTGGTTAGGACCAAAAACTTTAGGGAACTCGGTTCTCTGGAAGACTTAGACCTAGGCCATTGGGGAGATTCTACTTACAGGCTGGAGAGCTAAGTTGACTTGTTTGCAAAGGTAGTCCTACAGAACTGAGCGAGGCTCGACCTTTTTATTAAACAGGGTGGACTTTTCATGGCCTTAGGAGAAACTTGCTGTTTCTATGCTAACCAATAGGGGATAATTAGGGAAAATCATACCTTAAGGAAAGGGAGAAGAGGAAACATAGATTAGATAATTGGTATTGGTCTCTGTTTACCTGGTCCCCATAGCTGACCTGTCAGCATTAGCCTGACCATTGTTTTTATTATCCTGATCTGGCTAATGGTAGGACCTCAATTGCATGGCCAGCTACATCAAACAGAGAATAAACTCTGTTAAACTACTGGTTCATTGGACTAACTATGTCTCCCAGAAACAGGATAAGTCAATGATTTGACTCATACCCAAGAATGCAGTGGGGAATGTGAACAGGCAAGACATGGCAGATGTTCCTCCATCTTACATCTTTGGTGAGACCATTTCAGGTTTAGCTTGAATTTGATCTCCTTGACAGAGAATTCCATGGAAAATTACCCAACTCTATTCCAGGAACCTAAGGTCAAGATGCCCTAGTTAACTTATCACTTATCTTAGCAAAAGTTCCCCCTACAGCTGCCAAACAAGATAATACAATCTGGATTTTGCCTTTGAAATTCCCTTGCTCTGAAAGCGTGGCACCATTGCGTCCTGAATATCTGAGTGTAGCCCTAGATATCTGTAATAAATATTTTTCAGTTGGCAATAGACTGTGTCTGAGCAGTCTTCTCTGGTGGGCTCCCCACAACAATTTCCTCTATGATCTTGTTGAATTTCTGGTCTTTGTCACTGTTCTGGGATTCTTCTCTCCCATCTATGTCTAGAATTCTAAAATTTGATTTTTTTTTAATCCTAATTCTAAATATTGCTCTGACTCTAACACAAAACATACTGAAACTCTACCTAGAACCCAAATCATACACAGTTCAAACCATATTCATAACTGTACACCAAACCTAGTGGTAGTTCTGACACTCACCATGTAACTAAAACAAACCTGATTCCTAACCCTCATTGTGAGCTCAGATTTAAACCTAACCCTGTTCTGACAATCATGATAACCCTAAACCTAACACTAGGACAGTATGCAACTGTACATCTATGTAATTCTAACTGTAACCCTAACTCTAACATTAACTGTAACAAAAGCCCTAACTCAGAATATAAACCTAGATCTAAACCTAACTATAGCTTTAAAATAAAAAGGCTAAATTTAACCGTGAC
Organism: Arvicanthis niloticus; assembly: GCF_011762505.2. NCBI lineage: Eukaryota > Metazoa > Chordata > Mammalia > Rodentia > Muridae > Arvicanthis > Arvicanthis niloticus. The sequence continues at coordinate 44,173,919 of NC_133429.1, forward strand.
CCTAATCCTAACACTAACACTAAACCTGACCCTAGCTCTAATCTTAACCTCACAGGCATGCAGTTTCTGAGAATGGTCACAGGGCATGTGTGCCCATGAACACATGTGTGTTCCTGAAAAAACTAAAATATCTGCACCATATTTCTAACCAGCTGCATGTATCAAAATCCATCAATAATACATGGAAATGTCATTTGGAATATCACTTCTGCTAATTAACAAGTTTCTTGCAGATTTAGATAGCACTATTAGAAATACCGCTGCCAGCCTTTTCTCTACTGTGGATTCTGCAAGAGTCTTTCAAACGGTAATTGCTCATTCACAGCCTGTGGATTTCTGATACAGACACTTCAGATTTTAATGAATCGTTTCTAGAGCGCAGAGGAAACGGCACACACTTGTATTGTCCCCATTTACTCTTAGAAGCACACACTCGTATCACACCCCACATCCCCGTTTACTCTAAGAAGCATTTTTAAATGACTTGTAGTGGGTTCAGCAGCTCCTCAGTTTAGGCTGATATAACAAAGTCCTCTTTGGAAAGAGGACAGCTGACTAGCTGACATCCTACCTCCATCCTTCTCCCTAGTGACTCCTTAGCCATGCACAGTGGCCTTTTCCCTGATTTACTTGGTCTTGCAGGCAGCATACTGGCAGTGCTTTTACATCTGACCATCAGAGGTCAGTATACCCCAGCTGATTCAATATTTTCCTTTTCAAATCTATAGAACACAAAGAGGAATGCATGGGTAAGTGTGGCTTTTAAAGAGCATTTTCTTGGTCTTCATGGGTGAAAAGGCAGTACATCTCAAAGAAATCTAAATGGCTCTCTCTACGCCCCTTTTATAAGCATATAGGAAAATAATGCAGTCTCACTTTTACCGACCAGAAAAGCAACACACGGCAGTGTGTAGTTAACCTGACACTTAAAGTCTAATTAATAACCTATAGGTGTGCATGTGTGTGCGCGCGCACGCGCGCGCGCGCGCGCACACACACACACACACACACACACTTATATAAATGTGTATGTGAAGATCTGACCCTCACTCATCACAACTTACCTTCCATCTTCACTACACCACACCTGTGCTTATGTACGTCTTTATTTCCATGACAACGGTACTAGGCTCCTCTAGGGTAGCATCTCTTACTTCCCTATTGAGTAAAATTAATCCAAAAAATTAAATTTTCTAATCAAATAAATAAATTAAATTTGCTTGGTCTCTCTGTCTTTCCAGATGTGCTATAGGAGGCAAAGAATTGTGCATGCACACGTATCCCACCCCCACACAGAAAGAGAGAGACGGAGGAGACAGACAGAGAGACAGAGGCGGAGATACAGAGGCAGAGAGACAGAGAGACAGAGACAGAGAGACAGAGACAGAGAGACAGAGACAGAGAGACAGAGACAGAGAGACAGACAGACAGAGACCGAGAGACAGAGAGTTAGAAACAGGGAGAGACAGAGAAACAGGGAGAAAGGGGTAGGGAGGGGGAAGAGGGAGACTGAGAGGGATAGGGAGAGAGATTTGCAATGGAAGGTACCAGTTCCAACCCTGAGAACCCCCTGACTATAAAACCCAGAAGACACGTAGGAGCTGTGATCAATGGCACTGGCCTGTAATCCCAGCTCTTGGGAAACAGAGACAACGAAGTCAATAGTTCAAGGTCACCTTCAGCTATACAGCAAATCTGAAGCCAGTCTGGGCCACAAGAAATCTTTTCTAAAAAAAAAAAAAAAATTCAAGAATTTCTTCTCAAGAATTCAAGAACAGTGGCAAGTATTTTTATTTACCAGACATATAATTATTTACTTTTTCCCAGCAGCAGGAATATATAAACACACAACTTTTACATTAACATATAATTTTTTATGCATTACAAATATTTATAAATGCATTTATAAATGTTTACTTATATGTTTTTTTATACTTTATTTTATACTTTTTTATACTATATGTTTTTATACTATATGTTTTTTTTACTTTATATGTTTACTTAAATGTTTTTAAATACTCATTATAAAAGGTAACTATAATGCTTAAATATGCTTAAGTATATTTTTATTTCCTTTATATTGGCAGTTTTGATTGCCCTGTAATATTATTACAATAATAATATTTAATTATATAGTAATATGATATAAATCATATAGTAATATGATTAAATATTTACCCATTTATAATTTGTTTAAAATTACAAAGATTTACTAGCACTTTGAAATATTTGAGAATAGTTTTTAAAAGATAAAGTATATTAAACAATTATATATATCCTATTTAATGCTACATTTTTTGTTGTCAGCAAATAATTATTTTTTCTTAGCTTCCTACAACGTAAAGGTCTGAGCCTTGATCAGGTTCGTGTGGACACTCATTTTAAACGACAGTAGTAGCTAAAAATACCCTATGAAGGTGTTTTGACAATATGCATCCATAATTTAAATGACGTGTTTAGTAAGTTTTCATTAATAATTTTATCATCACTTCATAGTTTAGATTAGAATCTCATCATTTTGAATCTTATCACGTGAGAGAAATTTTTCATACCCTTGCAGGAAATGATTGGTATTGTTTTCCCATTGATCTCCTAGGGTTCACTGCGGTGTTAGAGTTTCTCCAGCATCACTGAAGCTACTCGTTGGTTGGAGAAAGTTGGTTTGGTTTTCTCAAGCATACACGTACTGAACTAGAAGGAATCTGTCACACGTCACGACACACTAAAAGTAAGGAGGTGCCCACGGCAAACCCACTCTGGTCAAAGGAGGCCACAAACACCGTTACAACTCGTGACCATGGGATAGGTGAACTCAACAATCGAATCTAAATATTGAATATTCCAAGGGATTTTTTATTATTATTATTATTATTATTATTATTATTATTATTATTATTAATTTTAGAAACAAAGAAATAAACATAAATGTATTAAATGTACATTTAAATGTATTAACATGACAGCACATCATCTCTTTCACAGGCAGAGCTGACATCTCTGTGCCATCCTCCCCTCTAATACCCACTGCCAGAACAAGGGGTCATGAAATAGAAGAACTCCACATTTTGACCTTTTGGCTTTAAGTGTATCCTCTTAGAGTAGAAAATGCTACTCAGTTTCCTTTTGCTGTAGCAATGTCGGTTTCTTTTCACACACCTCCTGAACAGGAGTCCTGGCACAACTTAGACTACAGCCTCTTACAGCCTCTGCTTCTGGTCCTGGGGACTTTAATCACACCTTTGATTAGTGCTGGGGCCCTACCTGGAGTGCCTGCGAGGAACTCCTGTGGAGTTTGCAGTCTTCACATTCTTGGGATTGTAGGACAGAAATCTGGGTGATCCTGGCAGTGGACTGGAGGCTGCCGCTCTCAGCTCCTAGAAGCTGTGAAGTACCTTCCTCCTTCTTCACAGTCATGAAAGAATCCAGAAAGATGGGAGCTACAAATGTTTGTAATGTAATCACATGATCACCAACACATGACCGTGTATTTTGATGCTTATGATCTGTCCTTATAAGCAAGTTATAGACCCACCCACACTCAAGAGGAAAAGATCACTCAGGACTGTGACAACCAGGAGGAGGTAGGGAACATGGACCACCTTAAGTGACTACTTGCTATCATTGCTGCCTAAAAGGGAGACACAAGAATAAATACAAGCTCTTAAAGGGTTATTGGCTCATGCAATTTCAACTATGTATCATGCAGAATACTAGTGCTTTAGAGTCTTTTCAAAGACTTCTCTGTTGGGATCTGACAAACCGCCACCTGTATTTTCTATGCTGTCTCTAAACTCCAGGAAGGATTCAGGAGTAAAACCCATCAATAGATCTCACTCTGCCAAGGTCGGAAGAACAAACAGAAAGGACTGCTCATCCTTGCCCCCAGGCTCATCAGACTGAGGTGTGCATGTCTATGGTTCTGAGACTATGGTGGCATTCTGGACAACCTAAGCAGAGGGGTGTCATGATGTCTGACAGTTCCTGCAACTTCATGGTTCTCAAAAGTTCATCTTCCCTGACTTCTCTATTCCTGTACACTTTGTAAACACTTGATTACCTGAACTCAGACCTCTTCTATTTGAATCAAAACAGTTTCTTTTAAAATGGAGCTCTGACTGGAAGTTAAAGCTGCTTTTGTGAACTAAGATCCCCAATCCTGCTTACCATCCTCTGACCCAGGTGTAAATATTGCCGCTGCTTTGTTGCTTGAAATAATAGAGTATGAAGAAGGAAAAGGGAGACGGAGAGAAAAGGGGGTAGATAGAAAAAGATGTTTCTGTGTGGTCTTTCCAACATCCAGGGATACTGTTAACAGTCTGTTTATCCACTGGTGTGTAACAGACCATGCAAAGCTTGTGGATGTAAAACATACTTACAGTCAGGACTCTGTTGGTTAGAAAGCAGGACAGGTGTTCTGTGAATTTTCCTGGGCAGATGTGAATAGACAAGGCATTGATGACAGACCAAAGAAACCATTCTATACAAGTCAAGTTTAGTGAAGCACTGATATTATTAGTGTTGTCTACAGGAACATAGATTACAAGGTTATTTGAGAGAGCACGGGTGATTCTAAAGTCGTTTACGTCACCCCAGCTTTTGAAAGTTGCATCTCTGATGTTCTTGACAGCTGTATCCCTGAAGATTTCTGTGCTGTTTGCAGGCAAGCTAAGCTGGCTTAGGGGTCTACTCAGCAATTGCTTACCGTGTTTATCACCTCGAGGAGAGACCTTACAAAGCCTGTAACTTCTAGAACCTTCCTAGATTTCTGTTCCTTGGAAGCTACAGTGGTTTGAAGGAGAACGGCTCCATGGACGCATGTTTGTATGCTTGCTCCCCACTTGGTAGAACTGTTTGGGAACGATATGGATGTGTAGCTTTATTGGAGAAGATTCCAGAATCCCATGATTGCCAGTTAATTTTTGTGCTTCCCCTTGTCTTGTGTTTGTTGTCTCAATATGCAAGCTGTCATCTACTACTCCAATGGCACTTCTGAACCACTGCTGCTGTGATAGTCTCAACAAACATCTTCTTACATATCAGATGAAGCCCCTGCATACTCAAGGCAGAGGTCACAGTAAGGGACAGAAACCACAGTTTCGTAAGGCTCAGCCTCAGAAGCACCACGATTATATCTACTACAATTTATTGGCTAAAGACTTACTAAAGGCAGCACAGGTTCAAAGAAAAGAGTAGAAATCAACTCAAACTCTTGACAGACACAAGATTGTTTGGATGCACAGACACAAACAAGAAACCGATGGTGCCACATTGGGTTGGTTTTGGGCAGGAGGTTGCTTCTTTGTTGATTTAAAATAGATTCTTACTTTGTAGCTAAGGATAGCCACAACCTCATGGTCCTCCTGAATGAGCCTTCCAAGTTTAGGAATTAAAGGCTGTACTTCAGTGTCTGGCCAATTTTGCCGCCTTGGGTACCTGGTTACCATAGTGAGTACCATCCTGAAACTAAATTTTTCACTCAGTGATAAGTCTTGAAAAATCTACCCTAGTTACTTGTATAAATATACCTCAGTCATTTCTTCTGATTGTTACATATTATTTATTAATATGTCACAGATTAGAAGAGGTATGGGGCCATACCTGTAATCCAAGCATGTGAGAGGAGGTGAGCCTTCCACGTAAGCTACACAGCAAGTTCATGTTCAATCTATGCTACGTACAAGATCCTGTCTCAAAATAAATCAAACTGTACTACAGTTTATTTAGATATTTTCCTTTGGGGACATAAGAGAAATTCTGTTCTTCTACTTTAAATTCATTCCTGAAGATAATTGGTTTTGTTTACATCCGATTGTTTCTAAGGTTGATCCTGGGTGGTGAAATTTTGTAGTTAGCATCATGGGACAAAAACACACCTAGGAGACAAAGACTATCTACTTACATCAAGAACTGGCTCAGCCAGCTTACACCTACACACTCAATACTCTTCCAGCTTCTCTATCAAGAGCCAATACTATAACACTTGGTCAAGACATTATTTTGTTATTTTAATTTACTTTAATGTGTGCATGTATACATGTGGTGCCTGTGGAGGCCAGAGGACTCAGAGCCCCTTAGAGCTGGAGCTACAGGTGCTTGTGAGCTGTGCAATGTGGGTGTTGGGAGAAGAACTGGGTTCTATCACAAAAGCAGTAAATATACTTCTAACTGCTAAGTCATCACTTCAGTCCCACTATAAGCTTTTTAAATGTGCACCACTTAGAATGCAGTATGTTACTCTTTTGTTCACTTTCACGCCCCTGTCCTCAGAATGCTCAATTCATTACCAACCTTATTGGATGCCTTGTCTGTTTATATCCCTTCCCCATTTCCCTTATAGTGTTTTATGTTTTAGTTTCTTTGTAGAAATAATTGTTTCTATTCTGGGTCCTAATTCTCTCAATTTTACCTATTAGATGGATTTGGATGAAAGCCAGCATTCTGGCCACAGACTGAAGTTTACATGAAGACGGAGTCTCAGAGCCACCCCATCAAGCCCAAAGTGACTAAGCACAATGACCAAGTTATGTTCCAGAGTGAGCCAGATTTCCAAAGACTCCAGGAAAACCTCATCCCCTGAGGTTGCCATTTCAAATTCTGACAGAATTTCTCAAAAGTGCAGTTCTCAATCAATGGCTCACAATCATGTGGGTGCTTGAAAAACAGAGACATCTCCTGCCTTAGAATTTCTCGATGTGAGTGAGGGACAGAAGCGGTCAGTTGGAGCAAAGTGTTCACTGTTCATTAGTAGAATCTGAGAATCACTAATGTGATCACAGATCAACAGGTTGGAAAGAAGGATATAAACAGGAAAGCTCATCCCCCGGCCTTTTTCTGGGAAAGAAAAATAGAATTCTATCATAGAGTTTGAGAGCTATGGACATCTCAGAGATCACCCATGATGCTTAACTCCCTCAGTCAGCATGAGATATTCATCCAGACCTCTGAAAATCAGACCCTTTGGAGGGTAAGTTGGATTCCTGCTTCACACAAAGCTTTCTTATATTCCAGCCACCCAGAGCCCAGCCTGAACCCCTTGTTTCATATAAAAACAAAAACAAAACAAACAAAACAAAACTCAGACCAAGAAAGGTTCACATCTATTGTTTTGCTTCAGCCTAGTTGCCAAGGCTTAGTTGTTATGACACACCTTCGAGACTCTCTGTGTTCTTTCATGGTTCCTCAGCAGGGCTGGTTTTATCTGGTGACAGTAAACACTGCAAACACTCTGATAATAAAGTGTTCTCACGAGGTTGGCAAATGTTCTTCTCCAAAAGTCAAGTCTTGATGTAGTATCTGTTGCTCTAAGATCTAAAATCCAGATCCTTGCCTATGGCTGCATCATTAAACAAGGGACACACCTGCGAATGATGTGAGGCTTTTAACATTGCTCTTTTTCCCCCCCTCTGGCAGTTAAACAAACAAAAAACAAGAACTCTACAGCCATGCACAAGTCAGAGCCCAGGTCCTGGGTATTTGTACTTATTCTACAATAGCAGGCTAGCATGTCCTCGGAGACAGAAAGGATCATAAAACGTAACCAAGCTTTACAGTTTTTATTCAATCATTCGTCTTTTTCTTTTCATTCTTTGCTGTCCCTGTTCCCTGGATTCTCATTTATTTTTATGAAATTTATAGCGTCCCATAAAATAGTCAGCACCGCCAGAGTAAATGAGCCAGGGTTTGGGAACAAGGAGTCCACATTCTAATGTTCTCTCTGCTCGACTTGCCAGACACAAAGCCATTCATTTACTGTCCTTCTTTCTGCTGTATTGCGACATGGATAAGATAGACCATGACCCATTTGTCTCCCAGGATTCTTGTGAGGCAAGACTGATTAAAGTCTTTTATAAGCATACTTTATTATTTCCCGTGATGTGCTCTGAAAAGGCAGGTTTGGATACAAAACATGGTTGTTGGAAGCCACACCCAAGGGAATTTCCTGAAGTCAAGTGTTACACATAAGCTTGACCTGAAATGTAAGGATTCCCCAAAGGTACAACTGTGAAAAAGTTGCACAAAGCTGGAGAAATGACTACCTAAGGATACGCATGTGCATGGATACCTTTAAATGTTTTCAACTGGTATCCTGTATCAAATAGGTTACTGTCTCATTGTAAGTCAACAATTCTCACTGTTCTTTGTCTTTTGAGGACAAGGGAAAAGTATACATTTTTGTTAATTGTAAGTATAGCCTGGGTTTCAAGAAAATAGAAAGAAACTATACAAACAGGACTGTAATAGTGATTAATATATTTAATTAATACACAATTAGTATTTCTCAATGTAGTTACACAGAAATAATCTAACATTTTCATTATTTTTCTTCACACTTTCTTTTAAATGAATAGACAAGTTTATTTGTGTATATGATTCAAGAATAGGATGAAATTTTATATGTGTTATTAGTTCTTAATTTTTTTATAGTTTGTTTTTGGCTATTTGTTTACCTATCTGCTATGTATGAGATAGACAATTGTGTATCCTAGACTGGTGTAGAATATGCTTTGTATCCCAAGGTAGAATTAAATAGACAGTTCTCCTTCTTCATCTTCTCAAATGCCATGATCACAGCATAAGTCATAATACCGGGTTCCATGTGTGTGTGTATATGTGTGTATGTGTGTGTATGTGTATACATGTGTGTGTGCATGTGTGTGTGCATGTGTGTATGTGTGTATATGTGTGCATGTGTGCGTGCATGTGTGTGCATGTGTATACGTGTGTATACGTGTGTATGTGTGGATGTGTGTGCATGTGTGGATGTGTGTGCATGTATGTGTATATGTGTGTATATGTGTGTGCATGTGTGTGCATGACTTGTGTAATTGTGCATGTGTGTCTTTATGCATGTATGAGATATATAGTTTAGACTCATTTACTTTATATAATGTATCAGAGTGTTTTGTCTCTGTGTATGTATAAGAACCATGTGTACGTAATGCCCCCCAAAGCCAAATTAAAGGTTGGATTCCCTGCAACAGGAGTCATAGACAATTGTGAACCACTGTGTTGAACCCAGAAGCTGATCTCAGGTCCTTGGCAAGAGCAGCAAGTGCTCTCAACCACTGAGCCATCCCTCCAGTCCATATGCTTAAGTGAATACCATCCCTTCTGTGTCTATTAACTGCCTTCTAATAGTTCAAATCATATCACGGCTTCTCGATATTATATACCATGGTGATTCTTTTCCTGATCACTTGTCTCTCCTGTTAGTTGTTAAAAGTCCACTGTGACTGAATAGATTAAGCTACTCCAATTACCAGCCCTTGCGACATCACAGAATACTTCACGTTTTCCGAGTTCAATATACTTCATCCTTATTCTTCTATTCTGTGACCCAGCTCTTCAAATTTCTCCTTAGGGTCAGTTGTTTTTACTGTAATAATGAGATATCTTTGAGTAGATTTCCACACATTCTACATTCCACCAAAGGACAAGGAGAGAGAAGGGTCATCCTTCAGCAGCAGAATGAACAATGGAGCCATTCATGACGCCAAGCACTTCCTGGTGCAGTATCTCCTTCACGGTTGGAAATTATATCAATAAACACACAAACCAAGTCACTTGCAGGGACACACAAAGGGAGAGAGCTAGATTTTAATGCAGGTCAGATCAGAACCCTGGGTAGGTACTGATTTTGTATAAAGACTTTGCATAAAAAAATCCATATCTCTCAGTAGACAGAAACCAAACTGAGTGAGTGAGTTTCAATCATCTCGTGAGCACACCTTAAAGTCCTCAGGTGGATTTCTACCTTGATGCATCTCTCTCAGCAAGTAGGGTCTCATCTGTGTTACATTCATGCTCTCCTAACTGGAGCTGCGATCTGCTGTTGATGTTTAACTTTGTAACTGTTTGGCAGTTCCATGTTTATGTAATGAGTTATCTCGGTTTCCATCCCGCTCCCCTTTCTCATCCCACTTTTACTCCCTCTGAAAGACATTTCTCAACAGAGCTCTCCTCTTTTGTGTGATGCACAGAGTTTAATGTGAGTTTCTTGCCTGACAGAAACTTCCTCACAGGCCCCTCCCCCACCCCTGATGAAATGGTGATATGCCCAGTCTTATGCAAGACTTATGCAGATAACCAGAGGTCCAGTGACTTCATGAGTACTGTGCCTGCATCCAAAAAACATCTCGTCCTTGCATTAGACTCGTCTATAAAATTAGATCCATCTAAGCTTTAAAATTACAAGTTTATATATAAGTCCACATGTTAGAAACGAGACAGTTCACTGTTACCAGATGTGATGGTTTGAATAAAAATGGCCCCCATAAGCCCATAGAAAGCAGCACTATAGGAGGTGTGGTCTTGTTGGAGTGGGTGTGGCCTTGTTGGAGGAAGTGTGTCACTGGGATATGGGCTCTGAGGTCTCAGATGCTAAAGCCAGGCCCAGTGTTTCACTCTCTTTCTGCTGTCTGTTGACCTGAACGTAAAACGCTCAGCTACCTCTCCAGCATCGTGTCTGCCTGTGTACCCCCATGCTTTCTGCCATGGTGACAATGAACTAAATCTTTGAACCATGAGCCAGACCCAACTAAATGGTTTTCTTTATAAGAGTTGTCACAATCATGGTCTCTCTTCACAGCAATACAAACCCTAAGACAATCAGATGTGAGGATCAGGGGCATAATCGTGGAAACTGGTTGATGACAGAAAGTCTGTTGAGAAAAACCACAGGCTTGATGGATGTAATCTATGACAAGGTCATCTGTAAATATGTAAGGTCAAAATAGGATGGAATGTGTACAACGTAACTGAAATGTCCAGCAGGCATCACAGGGAAACCCTTCCATGGCATGGGCGGTGGCTCCTCCTGCTTTGATGGAGAGGGGAGCCATTGTTTTGCCACAGGGCTTGGTTTGGGGAAAGATGAACTTGATCTTTCTATCACTCTCATCTGTATCTAATATCATATGTTCCATGTGACCCCATGTCACTCAATGTGTCTCCTAAAACAGCACAAAATAAAAGGCTCTGAAGCCATCGTGTCGTCAAGACACCTATGCCAACTCTGGGAAATGAATTTTGAGCAATACCCGTAGACAAGGAAGTTCAAAATGACATGTTTTATACTGTATTTTTGAGAAGCATAATGTAGTGCTTTTGAGAAACTCCATTAATATATTTGTAAGATTTTTATTGTCAACATAGCAAAACACAATGGTGGTACCCCCAGAAAAATTATATCCTATCACCCAAAAAAGAAAGGGGAGAAGGGCCCCACGCTTCTATAAATCTGCTCTCAGAAAAGCCTCTAGTAGATCCCACAGGCAGAGAGCAGCTACCTAACCCTTGACAGAGATGAGGCTACTTTAACTGAAAAATAATGGAACACACAGCTGCCGAAGACGGGAGGCGCTTCCCGCTTCCATCTCAGCGAGGCTAGATTATTATTGCCTCTTAAATAAAAGAATTCGTGTTGGGAAAGGAATGTAGCCGCTGATGCTTGATGCCTTAACCTTCTGACACTTCATATTGGAAAAATAAAATTGATGTCAGGAACGTGTGGCTCCGCTAACACAGAGCTGGGATGACGGGAGCAAACTGAAAGCTGTGGAGTATTTTGCGGGCACAAAGTAACAGAACAAAAGAGAGGCCCAAGACAGCATTGTCTCAAAGAGACAGCCCTTAAAAGGGGAAGACTTAGAGGAGCCTGGTGGCATAGGAGAATTCCGTCAAGGTCCTGTCTCTCTGCTCCACGGTCTCTGTCGAGTTACAGGAGAAAAATCTTGCCTTTTGAACAAAAGCGCCCCACTTGGCTGTGTGTTTAATCAATACAATGAGACAGTCACCTAGGAAATTTATAGGTTAAGGTTATGAGAAAGGAATAGAGAGAAAGATCCTTGGAAAACTAATTCTGATGGGGCAGAATTTGCTACACTTTCAAGTAGCATTTCGTGGGTTCAGAGGAAATAGGTGTGGCTTGTGGACACCAATGGCTGCCCGCACACAGTGAAGGACATGGAGAAGTTTCTGTTTTTGTGGGTAGTGCTTGCCTAGGTTCATAAGAACACCCATTTAGAAACTTAAATGTAGCACGTGAAAGAGAAGTAGTAACAAAAAAGCATGCTAGCATGCATTTGGAGAGCCTTAAGACTTGGTAGCAGACTAGAATGTAAAAGGCAAAATGGAGAGCTGCCTCACCATTTAAGGGCACTGGCTGCTTTTCCACAGGACCCAGGTTCAATTCCCAGCACCCACATGGCAGCTCACAATAGTCTGTAATTCCAATTCCAGGGGATCTGACACCTTCACGCAGACATACATACAGGCAAAACCCCACTCGATGACTGAAAAATAATTTTTTTTAAAGGACAAAACTGTCAGTTACAAGAGCAGTCAGGGACCCACCGGCCATCTTCAGGGCACTCCTGAGAATCAACAAACTTCTGAAAGAAGTCATGGAAGATCTGCAGGGAGGTTTTGAGAGTTTTTAGCTTTTTGAGGAGTGCTACAGTGTGAGGAACACATAGCCTGGAGTCAGGTCCAGGTCTGACACATAATAGTTTCTTTGGAAATTCATTTCTTCCCATGTAAAATGAGGGTAGCATTTCTCTTCTGTAGGATGTCTTTAATGAGCTACTAACTATTGGCAAAGTAGCTAACATACGGAAGACCAGTGAATGTTTTTTTTTATTAGAACAAAGAAATCACAGATCCATGGAATGTGCAAGCTGGCGATATCCATGCATACACCAGAACCTTTGCACTTTGTGAGGAATGGGCAAGCTGGAGGCATCTGTGCATACATCAGAACATTCGCATTTGATGAGGCAGTGCAGATTCAGGGAGAGTTCGAGTCTAGCCCTCACATGCCAGAGTACCGAGGGTGTTCAGACAATAACTTGGAACCCCAGCCATTCAAAAAGTCTGCTCTGGAACATTCTAGAAAGTAAAGACATGGACAAAGAGGAAAAGAATAAGAACTTCTTCTATCACCTTGCTATAGACAATCTATTTTCCTTTCTTTTAAACATTGGGTTCCGGTCTGGGGAGATAGTAAGAGCACTCCTGCAAAAGCACATGGACCTAAGTTGGAAGCCTCAGCATCCACTTAAAATGGCATCAGGCGTGGCTGCACATGCCTGTAACCACAAGATGGGGAGGGGAGGGGAGATACATGGAACCTGAGAGCTCACTGTCTAATCAGCCGAGTTGAAATGGTGAGCTTCTGCTTTGGTAGAAGACCCTGTTTACAAGACAATGAGGCAGACACTAATAGAGGCGATTACTTGCTGTTCTGCTCTAGACTGTGTGAAATACATTTTTAACGTGTGTATACACACAGTCATAAAATTATGGGCATAGAACATTCATGTGCATGCTCGTTTAAAGGAAAACTCTCATAGGCAAAAAGAAGTTAGAAAATGTTTGCTCTGGGCCAGCAAGTAGGAAGTCAGCAGGGCAGGCCTCAGTGGTGCTGTGTCTCCTCCTGCCTGTCTAAAGCCAGGCTGGAGCCACACATTTCTCCTCAGGAAGACTGCATGTTTCCAGGCTTGAAAGTGGCTGGCTGAGGACACATACAACATGGAGAATAAACTGTTTCATTCAGAGTCTGTTGATTGAAGGATTATTAATGATGGTGAATTTTATAGGTTAACACAAGATATTGTGGGTGGGTAGATGAATGAAGAGTGATAGATAGGTAGATAGATAGATAGATAGACAATAGATAGATAGATAGATAGAATTGATAGATGATAGATGGATAGATAGATACAGACAGACAATAGATAGATGGATAGATAGATAGAATTGATAGCTAGATAGATGATAGATGGATAGATAGATAGATAGATAGATAGATAGATAGATAGATACAATAGATGGATGGATGGATAGATACATACATACATACATACATACATACATATATAGATGGATAGATAGATAGATACAATAGATAGATGGATGATAGATAGAAGATAGATACATAGATAGATAGATAGATAGATACATAGATAGATACATAGATGGATACATAGATAGATACATAGATGCATAGATAGATAGATAGTTACATAGATAGATAGATAGATAGATACATAGATAGATAGATACATAGATAGATAGATAGATAGATAGATAGATAGATAGATAGATACATACATACATACATACATACATACATACATACATACATGGATAGATAGATAGATAGATACATACATAGATAGATAGATAGATAGATAGATAGATAGATAGATAGATAGATGGATGGATGGATGGATGGATGGATAGATAGATAGATGGATGGATGGATGGATGGATGGATGGATGGATAGATAGATAGATAGATAGATAGATAGATAGATAGATAGATACATAGATGGATGGATGGATAGATAGATAGATAGATAGATAGATAGATAGATGGATGGATGGATAGATAGATAGATAGATAGATAGATAGATAGATAGATAGATGGATGGATGGATAGATAGATAGATAGATAGATAGATAGATAGATACATGGATGGATGGATAGATAGATAGATAGATAGATAGATAGATAGATAGATACATAGATACATAGATACATAGATACATAGATACATAGATACATAGATACATAGATACATAGATACATAGATACATAGATACATAGATACAATAGATGGATGGATGGATAGATAGATACATAGATACATAGATAGATAAATACATAGATACATAGATACAATAGATGGATGGATGGATAGATAGATAGATACATACATACATACATGGATGGAGAGAGAGAGAGAGAGAGAGAGAGAGAGAGAGAGAGAGAGAGATGGGAGGGTGGATGAATGGATTGATGGATGGATGGATGGAGTGAGATAGCTTTTCATAGTAATATATAATCTAGTATTTGAACAACTAGGCACAATATCTTGTGTTAACCTATAAAATTCACCATCATTTTTGGTTTGTGAAAACAGGATATATCTGGCTTTTTTTTCTCATTGATGTTTTTGTTTTGTTTTGCTGTTCTTTGGGGACTTGGGAGAGATTTGTTAGTCTTACTGAGTTATTTTGATATTAATGTATTTTCCGAGTTATGTGACCAGCAAGTTATTGCTAAGCCTCCATGCTCTAAATTCAGTGGCTGAAATTGGCAAATATTTATTTCGTGAATTTCTGAGGGTCAGCACTTTGGGCTGTGTTCCTCTGAGCTTGTCTTGTCTCTGGTGGATTTACTTCCGTGTGTGAGGTCAGGTGCTGGCTGATTCAGAATAGCCCGTCTCAACTCCACAAAACCGCTCATCTTCTATTAGCCCAGCTCAGGGTTGATCATAGCAGAGCCTTAGTTCCTATAGATGGCAAACGCTTATGGAAGCTGTAAGGCTGTATCATCCCCAGAGAAGTCAAATAGGCCTGTCATCATCTCAACCTGAAGTCACTTGAGAAGCTGTGACTACGGCAAGAGACCATTTGGCCTGACATTTCCTACACATAAAGGCTTCTTTGTGGGGAAGGAAGTGTCTTCTCTGAACAGGACTGAGAAAACAGCTTTGATCATCAGAGGCTGGCATTTGGGGCTCCAGGGCACATGTGTAAATGAGCTCACATCCACTCCCGATCTTTGGTAGCTTCATAATGCAAGTCTAGCATAGCCATGTGTCCCAGGGTTATGGCGGCAGACAACAGAGAATCTTTGGGTCTTGCTAGCTACCAGTCTAGCCCTGGGTTCAGTGAGGGAACCTGACTCCAAAGAACAAGGTGGAGAATCATAAAGAACACTCAACAGTCTCATTCTTCAGCCTCTGTGGACCAAGGCATGAGAATCCATGCAGGCAGTCATACACCACAGACACATACATTCTCTGTCTCTATCTCTGTTTCTCTGTTTCTCTGTCTGTCTGTCTGTCTCTCTCACACACATACATACACACACACTTATATACAAACAAAAAACAAACATTCTAGAGAGTCCTACATTATGGGCTCCACTCCCAACCATGCCCATGGTCATACAACCTCCTTAAAGACCTAAAGATGAATTTTCTCCCCATCTCATTTTACTGTAAGTCTGTCTCTGGGTCACGTCCATGATTCCCTGAACCGAGCTGGTTTCAGACATTTCTCCTGTTCATCAGCCTCATGGTATTTTAATGCTATAAACGCACTGTCCATCTGTGTCTGGGCTTTATGCAAAAGAGGCATAAGGAAAGCTTCCCCAAGTTTCATGAACTAGAGGTCACTGCTACTGGGAACATGCACAACTTTCTTCTTCAGCCCACGGGTATGTATGAGTCAGTGGCAGGGCCATTGCCTAGCATGTGACTGCCTAGGTTTAGCTGCCCGGCAGTACAAAGAAACAGAAAGAAAAGAAACAACGCCTTTCTGGTTCCCACCATGTGGCATAATCACACGGCAAGTTCCAGTATCCAACTCGAATAATAAATCAGGGGCTGCTGATGGCAGCAATCCATCTTCCCATGATGGACAATAAAAACGAGGAAGATGGAGACAGGGCAAGGGGAATTTCCTAAGTGAGGTTTCACTGATCAGCAGAAATCAAAGGCCAAGAAGTCAGCTGGTATGACTGGGAACTGGAGGCTCAGAACTGTCAGACCCCAGCATCAAAATCCATGTCTGCACTTGCAGACACTCAGGGTGCAAACAGCCAAGGAGGTGGCTCCTTAACCAGCAGTGGTTCGATATTGTGTGTGTGTGTGTGTGTGTGTGTGTGTGTGTGTGTGATTATGCACATTTGTATGTGTTTATGTCTGTGCCTGCATGTCACTGTGTACGCACATATGTATGTGCATTATGAAGTAATTAAGCATATCTTGGATAGGTGATATGTCTCTAAGGCAGCAGTTTTCAACCTGTGAGTCACAACCTTTTTGGAGGGCAAATGACCCTTTTACAAAAGTCACCTAAGACCACCAGGAAATACATTACAACTCATGAAAGTAGCCAAATTACAGATCTGAGCAGCAAGCAAATAATTTTATGGTTGGGGAGGGCCATGATAACATGAGGATCTGTGTTAGCGTCTCATCATTAGGAATGCTGAGAGCCACTGCTCTAAGGAATAGTTAGGCTTTTCTTGTGCCTTTAGCTCACTAAGCTAGTCCAGTTCTATTCAAAATAACCTCTAGAAGTAATGTTTCTGTTGATATCCCAGTTTATTAATTGTTATTCCTCTGTTAAATCCCCAAAGCTGGTTTGTTTGTTGTTGTCATTGTTGTTTTGGTTTTTTTGTTTTTGTTTTATTTAGAAACAACATTACAAATGAATAGGCCAAGGATGTGTTAAATTTGCACTTGATATTTAACCAAGAAATTATGAGGATCTGAATTATTTAAAAATATTACAGCATCACACCAACACAAACAGCTCACACTGGAGGTAATTAGGATGCATGTCAGTGGTTTTCTTAATGAAGAGATTAAAGCATCTTCTCAGGACAAAATTTGAGGGTAGGGATCATGCTGGCATTTTAACTGTGTTGTCAGAGGCCGAGTTTACAGTGTAACAGCAAAGGCGTATCCAGTCAGTGTAAGCTGTATCCTTAGGCACTAAATCACACAACCTTGTATCTTCAAAGACCAGGAAAATCCCGGACCAGAATCCTGGGATTTGGCAGTTAGGCAGGATTAGTTTAAGTGTCCTGAACTATTTGAAGCATGAAGGTCTGATTCCCTGGCTCTTTGGGCTTGTGTGAGAGAGGTGTTTGCTGTAGCCACTAAGAAATCCATGCTGCAGGGAGCTTCAGGCAGTGACTGATGAGGGATCAGAAGGACTTCAATTTGAGTTGTTAAGAAAAGAACACAGTGGGAGAGGAGGAAGGAAGGGTAGCTAGAAAACCACCTTTCACAGTGAGTACCAGTGAAAGAGGAGCGGGCAGTTGTAATCCGGGTTGGGTTAATGACTCTTCAGTGTGAGCTTGTCTCTGTTTTACTGTGGAGAAACGTTAGTTAAATAAATGGTCCAAGTATTTACACAGAGCCGGAAATCAGTTACATTGTAAGTGAAATAAGCCAGCCAAGAAAGGACAAACGCTGTGTGATTCTACTTTCCAGGGTGCCCAGAGTACTCAAATTCAGTCAGGAAGTAAAGTAAGGGCCTGTGTAACGAGGAGGGAGAATGGGAAGTTCTTTTTAATGACTGCAGTCTTTCACTTTTCAAAATAGTTTTTATTGACGTGCTAGATGTTTGCGCAACAATAAGAATTTTTTTAAAAAAATGGTTAACATGGAAAACGTTATGTGTAAATATATGTTTTCATCATTAAAAATAAAATCTGATTATATTTCAAAGATGATTAGATGGCTAGTTTTAATTTTATTCATTTGCCTTTTTTTGTTCCTTTAAAAAAAAAAAACTGTAGATATTTATTAGTGACAAAGGAAAACCAAGTTATATGGGCAAGAAAAGAAAGCCTATTCTAATCTTCAGTTGAGACTATTTCAGAAGCTGCTTTTTCTGCCGCGTGCCTCCTAATATGTGTCTATAGAAGATGCACACAACAGTCAAGCCCCTCCTTCCTCACACCCATCATAACCCCTTATGTAACGTAGGTGGATTATCTGTAACAGGTAGAACAAATTACATATTGTATCATCTCCAAATAATACAATCGGGCATCATTAGACCCATTATAAAGATGCAGGAACTGAAGAAGAGACTCAAGATCCCTTGGTTTGTAAAAAGGCATAGAAATCCAGCTGTCCTTGCTCCTGAATCCACATCCCCATGCTGCTTCCCAGAGGCAAATCACCTTGCCAGTTTCTTTAGCCAGTGCAAGCAGGACAGTGTGAACCTCTTCTTCCAGGCTTCCCGCCCCCTTTGCAGTGATCCTGAACTCTTTGCCACTAGGGAAAGTTACGATCCATCCAGAGAAGTGTATAACCGAGGAGATAGTCTGTCCCCCAGTAGTCAGGAATTCTGTAATCTCTGAGAGTGGCAGAATGCTTGGGACAGGCTATGGGTAAAAAAAGAACAAACTTTTCTTTTGGGCAGTGGCTCTATTCGTCCACTCACCATGTGTGTAGAACAAGAAGTAACAGAAGGACAGTCAGGAGGAAACAAGAAAGAAGGCTATAGGCGAGGAGGTTGGAGCGAGCAGTCCTCACATCCGGGTTCCCAGGCCTCAGTGGTAAAAAGCCAGTGCTTCAGCTGTATATCAAACTAGGCCTAGATTATAGATTTTTGGAAACAAAACAAAACAAACAAACAAACAAACAAACAAACAAAACCCTCTTGTTCCTCCGAACCTCAGAAGGACACAAAAACCTAGAGGACAGCACTGAGGGAGAGAGCATCTCTGATGGTAAAGGAGCAAAGAAACAGAGTGTTTTAGTGGTGGCCACCATGCAGCCTGGCCTGGCCATGAGCTTCATACATGAGAAAGGCATGAGATGTCACTCCTCAACCTTGTATCCTGGATGTCACTGAATTCAGCGATCTATGTATTGTCTGGAAGTGAATGTAAGGTATCAGGCTCCACCTGAGGCAGGGACTTGTGACTGCTACAACCAAGTGATGAATTCTCGGGGGTTGGTACAGTCTGTTTTTTACATAAATTTAATTTAAAATTTTTCTCTTTAACGCTATCTCAAGGGCCCCAAAAGACACCAGTAATATAGGCAGAGCTATTATTTCCATAACAGAATGAGAATTGCGAAGGCCTTCTCAATTTCCTCAGAGACTCTTGGGATAGGGGGACAGCTCCATCTTTCTTTCCTGTTGGCATTTTGGACATTATTTGTCAGAGTTGAGAAATTCCTTCACTTGTACCCATAAATCTTCTCTCATTTCCGCCTATGTCCAGGAATGATGGGAGAGCACAAAAATGTGTTTTTGTTCTGCCCATCCCTTGTGAAACCTCACCCTGTGCCGAACCCAAATTTAAGGGGCTTTTTCCTTGCTGCCTTCTTGAACTCCGACCTGACACAATAGACTATGAATGGCCTCTAGGAGTGACTATGAGCTGTGATTATCTACACACGCAGGAGTTTATTCTCCAGGTGATCTGCACATTGTATTTACAAGACTTTGGGCTTAGGTTGGGCCTGTCAGTTTTCATCTCGGAATGCCAGGAAGCAATGAAGGGGACTGCCATGTGGCTTTGGAACTAAGACTGTATGATTAGGAGTCATGCCAACCTGGCTCTGAGCCTTTACGCTACCTGGTGTGTAACCCTTCATAGACTGTTAATTGATTTGGGCTTTAGTTTCTCCAGGTAAAGTGAACATAATGCTTCTCAAATATCACATATATGATATGATGACATGGCTCAGGTGTTTTCTTGCCTGGTGCTTTTCCTATTGGAAACTTGGAAAGTTCCAGATCCTGTTTGTCGACCTGGCCTGGATCATTCAGCAAAATGAGTCCCAAGTGGAGAACTTGGCCTCCACCTGAGTAATGCAAATATGTGTGTGTGTGTGTGTGTGTGTGTGTGTGTGTGTGTGTATACATATATATTGAGAGAGAGAGAGAGAGAGAGAGAGAGAGAGAGAGAGAGAGAGAGAGAGCGCTTTTGGTAAAAATAAAGCTAGCATGTAGCAAGCATCCTAATAAACAAATAAATCCAGAAAGTTGAAAGTGCCAGACTGTAATGAACACAAGCCATCCTGAGATACCACCCAGGACAAAAAAGATCCTGGAGTCATGAAAAAGTCTTGTGTTATTTCTGGGGGGGGTGGGGGGGGAAGGGGGGAGCTACAGGGTGCCCTGGAGAGAGGGCTGAGTAGGTACTGTGGCTGACAGGGTATTTGGATTGACATTCTGGAAGGAAGCTAGTCCCTTTTGAAACCCTGAAATAAGAACTACATTGACCTAAAAAGGGGAGGGGGGGATGAAATTTGCTAAAACTGAAAGGGGCAACCTTCTGATGGCTTTACATGAGTTTAGCACATCGAAACTTTATTTAAGCCAATCTCTTCAATGCCAGTATATCTGCAGAAAGGAAGGTGGGACACAAACATACATGGTCAGTAACTTGATCTGAGACACCTGAGCCATGTCAGGTGTTTTCTTTCTTGCCTGGTGCTTTTCCTATTGGAAACTTGGAAAGTTCCAGATCCTTTTTGTCAACCTGGCCTGGATCATTCAGCAAAATGAGTCCCAAGTGGAGAACTTGGCCTCCACCTGAGTAATGCAAATTAGAAGATGCAGTGATTCGCTTAAGTCACACGGCTCTACTGGAAAAGGAGCTGCTTTGGCTCAGGGGCCGATGACATCATTCGTTAGACCAGCATGACACAGAGTCCTCCAGCTCACAGTGCGGTCCTGTATCCTGCCACTACAGGGCACTTGAAGTCAGTCCCCTCCTCCCCGATTCAAGGTCTTATTAGCTGCCAAAGCTGCATTCATTTTTTTTTTTTTCAAAGAATGAGGATCATTAAATTTGAATCCTTCCACCATTATGTGCAAATCACATCCTGGGTTTTCTCTGAAAAGTTTCTGGGGACAGTGTCTGGGGTCTCCTCTTTTTCAAATTACTGAGCAGAGCGTGCCTTTTTCCTCAGAGCCCAGCCCAAGTTTCCAGCCTAAATTTAATGTACAAAATGCCAGTCCTTCAACCCCAATTGGAACAAAGGGGTATAGGGACAGATACTGTGAAACAAAAGGTTAAAAAAAAAACCACACCTTAAGTCTGTATCTTGGTATTATAGTGCTGGTAGCATAGATAGATAGATAGATAGTGGACTCCATCGCTGGAAAATCCATGTGGTGCATTTTCTATTTTATTCATTGTATTCTGAGACATGGTCTTGCTATGTAGTCTGACCTGGCCTTGAACTCACTGCTCTACTGGGATTCCAGTGGTGTGCTGCCACACTGGTTCCAGTTTTCTCATCTATAATATGGGCCCTGTTGAGAGAAGGTGCTCTTGGTGCCTGGGCATCAGTCCAAGTAGATGGTGAGAATCATGTCTGGGCATTCAGTATTCCGTGCTCTACCACTAATAATTAATCATGTGATAGAGATGACAAGACTGGCTTTCCTCCTCTTCCAGTTCTTTGTGCTATAGGCCCTGGGATGCTTTGTTTCCTTTTCCCTAAACAGACATTTCTTTAGTAGGAAATGTGTTCTAGTTCTGAGGTCATGGTCTCATTCATTATCAAGACTGTGATTTGTCTTTGGGTCTCTACGGAAACTCTTAAAATAGAAGCCTTTGTGGCTATAATAACACGAAGGCTAAATTACATTATTAATCGTTTAAAATTACTCTTTCGTCTACTCACAGAGCTTAAAACTTATCTGGGGTATGAATCTGTGTCTATTCCTTAATAAAGTCAGTCTATGGGGCTGAAAGGTAATACAGGCTAATTTGCAAATAACTGAATTTAAACCCTGTGGCTATACTCTGTCTACTGTGTGACTCTAACTACACAGCTGCTATGAGATCCTTAATCTCTTCATCTATATAATAAATAATTAGCTATTTTAGCTAAATCTTCATGACACTATTAGAAGCCCGGATGATCTCATTTTAAACTTCAGCTGTCACTGCAAACTATTGAGGTAAATTACAAATATTGAAGATTACTTATTCACAATAATCAAGATATGGAAACAGCCTAGAGGCTCATCAACAAATGAATGGATAAAGAAATGTGTTATATAGACAGAGTTATATAGACACAACTATTCAGCCATAAAGAAAAGTGAAGTTATGGTATCTGTAGGAAAAATGGGTATAACTGGATATGTTGTCATGTTAAGTAAAACAAGCCAGATTCACACACACACCCATTCACACTCACATACATACACACACATGTACACACATACAAACATACATACACACACTTTCACACACACATACATTTACACTCACCCACAAGCTAACACACGTTTACATACACATACACGTGCACACACATACACACACGTGCACACACATACACACTCATACACACTCACACACACACTCACACTCATTCATATACACACACCAGAAGGAAATATATATAAGCAGGGACTATATACATATAGGGAGATCAAGGAGGGTAGTGAGGGGCAAATATGAACTAAATACAAAATATGTATATCAAAATATAATAAAATTCATATCTTGGTAATGGAGACTAAACCCAAGAAACCCATTATTTTGTACACCGATTCCCAAAAATCATAGACTTTTATTATAAACTGAGATCATAGGGCAGAGACCCGCCATTTTCAGATTGTCGTCAAAGGTATGATCAGGTCATGAGAACTCTGGCTTACCAGGCTGACCACTGGGAGGAGCTGGAGTCAGCCACCATCCGCCCGTGCATCTCACGATGATGCTCACCTCATGCTGCCCTCTCTCTCCACTCCCTGACCAATCACAGACTTTCTTCCCTTTGGAGGGTAGGTTCACAGCAGACCGCAGCCTTTAATCACATGTCAGCTTTTGAACATCAGAATTATCTTTATTGTTCTTCCACCTCACTGAGATGGGGTCTCTCTGTCACTGCCAGATTTACCGTATGGCTAGCCCGGCTAGTCTGCTTGCCCTGGGGACTTCCTGTCTGCATCTTTCCAGGCTGAAATAACAAGGGGTCATCACACCCACCTGCCATTTGCACTGTTAAGGGATCCAAACTCCAGACCGCATACCGCATTTTAACCAAAGAGCCATCTCCCCAGCCCCTCCCTCCCCATTAGCCTGTATCAACTATACAAAGCAATGGGTTTCAAGGAACTCAATTTTTCCATCCTAGAGCTCCCATTTCTAGGAATGAGTCTGCGTGCCAGTAGTCTGTATTGGGAGGAGTAAGGACTGAGTCTCGGAGCAAAGCGTAATATCTTTCCAAGGTTGGAGGTAAGGGCGCTTTTGTGTAACAGTTGAGTAAAGAGTATGCCAAAATCAACAAAAACAAGATAGTTTTAAATAACTTTTGGTTCCGTTTTCTCGATTAATTAAAGTCGAATAAAATTAGCAGAGATACAATTATCTTACATAGGCATATATTTTTTAAATAATTTTTAAAATTATATATGTATTTGTATCTGAGTGTGCAATGTATGTGCAGTGGCCCGTGGAGGCCAGCAGAGGGCACTGGATCTCCTGGAGCTGGAGTTACAGATAACTTAGTTGTAAATCACCAGAAGTAGGTGCTGGGAACTACAAGAGTAGCAAGCACTCTTAACTGATGAATTCTCTCTCTAGCTCCTCTGTGTTTTATGTTTTAAGACAAATAATAATACAAAGGTGACATTATTAAATGAAGGGAGTCTAGAAACATCCATTAGAATTTCCAACGAGTCCCAGGGAGAGCGGATATCCACTTGAGTGAGGCTTCCAAGGAACGAACAACAGTCGAGAGTAACGTCAACATTAATTTCGGCACTTACATCATCCAGTGGGAAACAACCAGGAAGTTGATATGATCCGCTGGAATTCATGAGCATGGAGCGGAGAACACGGGATTTGTTCTCTCCGTGGATGAGCTTCCCACGGCTGAGCTTCTGGACGCGTCGTGGGATAACCTCTGTTGGAAACGTACCCTTCTAGCTTTTCTCAAGGGCACGATGTGTCTACTCTTAGGCTGTCTGGCCATTTTGCCTTTCCTGTTACAGAGTGAGGGGACCCGACAAGGAATTTTGGGGGGAAATTAGTATAAACCTGTTTGAATCATTTCAAGATGCAGACCACCTGCTTTCAGGACCAGCAACTCTGTGAGGTCAAACAACACGTGAGGATTTACCAATACAATGTATACTGTAAGCTATCACAACCCAGGAGATTAAATTAGCAAACAGAAACTCAGCACAAACACAAGCTCAGGACCAGTTGGCTTCATTAGTGGATTTTATCAAATTTCTAATGATGAACGTATACTGATCACTTGCAAGGTCTCGTTGAAACATACAACAAACAACAGAAAGGGTGGAGGACACTTCCCAGCTGATCCTGAAAGGCTGGATCTCTAGTCACAAAACTAAAAATGTCACAATATCAGAAAATTTCAGCCTAGTCGTTTCTGTGAAGAGAGGAACAAAAATCCTTAATGATGCATTACCAACTAAACTCTAGCAAGCTATCGGAGCAAGGGGATTAAATTAGTCACCAAACCTCATCACAAACACAAACTCAGGACCAGATGGCATCATTAGGAGAGCCCATTGGACTTTTAAAGATGAATTTGCACGCAGCCTTATACACCACGACTATGTTAGGCATATCTGTTCACTGTGATACAGTGGGTAGCATTTAAGCCCTTGCTTACAAAATATCTCCTCAGCGTCAATCCCTATAGGGAAAAGGCATAACCAACAGAACAAGTTGACTGAATGTCATCAACATTTCAAACCTTGTGCTTTGGAAGACACTAAACCTTCCATTCTCAACCTGTGGGCTGTGACCCCCCCCCCTTTTTTTTTTTGGCAGTTGAAAGACATGGGTCACGTAAGACCATGGGAAAACAGAGATTTACATTGTGATTCATGACATTAGTAAAATTACAGTTATGAAGTAGTGACAGAAATAATTGCATGGTTGGGTTTGACCACGATGTGAGGAATGGTATCAAATGGTATCAAAGGGTCAGAAGGTTGAGAACCATTGATGAACAATGAAAAAACAATGAATAGATGAGGAAAAACGTGCTATACTCTTTTATCAGCTAAAGATATACACTTAAGATACAATAACACAAAGCAAATGACCCAGTTTCAAAACAGCCAAAAGATTTTTAACAGACGTGTCTTCAAGTAAGATGCCCAAAGGCATCCAGCACCGTCAGTCGTTAGGGAAAAGCAAAACAAAGCCACTGTTCCGTTTTGCAGCTTGTAAGATGGCAATAATAAGAAACCATCAGATGTGGAGACATGCTGTCATCTACGAGCATCTTACATGCCCTTGTCATGGTGGCAAGCAGCAGCCTGACAACTCTTCAAACCCTTCACCACACCAGGTGACCCTGTGAATCCACCTCCCAGTGCATGTCCCAGAGCACTGAAATCGTTCACTGTTAAAGCTAGGTTTATAGTGGACAGGTAAAAAACCGGTCTTCCTCTATCTTCCTCCAAGGCGGGCGGTTCTCAATCTCCCTCATGCCACGACCTGGTGATGCTATTCCTCATGTTGTCTTGACCCCCACAACCATAAGATTATTTTTGCTGCTACTCCATAACTGTAATTTTTCTACTGTTATGAATCATAATGTAAATATTTGATATGCAGGATGTATGATATGTGACCCCTGTGAAAGGGTCATTCATCCCCCAAAAGGGTTGCCACTCGCAGGTTGAGAACCGCTTCCTTAAGGCCTGAAACAGCTTAAAAGGCATCAAAACTGTTACTTTGTTTATCGTCTCCCAGAACACACTCTTCCAGTCACAGATCCTTTGTGTAGCTCTTTGGTCTCCGTGTTGACTTCTCTAATCTTTGTTCTTCTGTCTCTTTGCTAGTTTGAAGTGTGTTTGGCTCATGCCTGTCTAGTTCTTTGAGTTGCACCATTAAATCTTTGGCTTTAACTCTTTCTTCTCTTTCTTCTTTTCCTTTCTCTCCCTCTTTCCCTCTCACACTGGCCCTTTAGAGTGCTTTTATGGAAAGCAGTTGCTTCAGACATGCCATTTTCATTTGTCTAGAGAAGTATGCCACGTGCCCTTTGGAGGAGAAAGGGTCATCAGAAGTGTGTCCTTAGGACTACATCTTGTCCTGTCCCCTTCCCCGCCCCTTTTGCCTCATCTCCTTCCCACACTCCTCTTCTCCTCTCCCTAGCAGTCACGATGAAAACTGCTTCGTTCTGACATACCCTCCCACCATGGTGAGACCTCTGAAATCAACATTAAAATTAAGCTTTCTCTCTTCTGCTCTTTATGACGGCTTCTTGTAGCAGTGTGGTCTGACCGAGACAGCCACGCATCGGCTCCTATCAGGACTTCTCGTTGCAGACATTATTAGGCTGTTACTATTTGCTGAAGGTAGGGATAGAGGGAGGGGGAGTCTAGAGGACTGAAAGACCAGGACACAAGGAAGTGGTACAAACGTAAGGGCCAAATAGCTAAAGAGGGAAGCCAGCGTGTGACATCATCACAGTTACAGGTCGGCAAGTGTGCATTTCGTGTCTAAAGGCATCTGAAACACAACAGAAAGGAAATAAAGGTAAACATGTCCAAAACTTCAATTAGTTTCTCCCGTAAGTTGTCTCAGTGAATAGCAATTCCCATGACTTTTCTATTACCATTTTTTTTTCAGTCAAGAATATAGTAAAGACAAGCTGCAGTCTGTGAGTAAGTGAACAGTGCACGGTAACGTATGTGTTAGACGATCGGGCAAAAGGCCATGTGTAGCCCCCTCTGTTCAAACTGTCGATGGCCGGAGGATGGAAATCGACATGGTTGCTGGATAATGAAATCACGTGTCCTTTCCGTGTGCAGCCACAGCAGGAGAGGTGCAGACACAGAGCTCGGACAAGTAGCACCAAGTGAAAAGTCACCCAGAAAAGTCAACCAAGTTCCCTGAGGCAAGCGTAGCATCTCCCTCATAGCAACCCTAGCCATCAACGGTGCTGACTGACTGCAGAGCCTCCTGGCAAGCCTTGTCCTGTGAAAAGACTGAAAAGAAGTATAAATGCATACAGGCTCATAATAACCATAGACCCTAAAGAGGAAGAGAATTAGCAATAACGATAATAGCAGTAATAATAATAATAATAATAATAATAATAATAATAATAATAATAAGCAAGTATATGACCTTTTTGAGAGTAACAAGGTTTAGTATGTGATCAAGCCTTTGGTGGTGGCAGAAAATAGGCCCTCTGCAGCTTTGGATGTGGGATGCGTTTCCATGGCTTGAACTAGTAAACTGATACTACAAACTGAATCCATCTGGATGGAGTCTTCCTGCACTGTCCTTTGTCCCTGCATGGAGAGGTTGGGACTCTTCAGAACCA
Organism: Arvicanthis niloticus; assembly: GCF_011762505.2. Taxonomy (NCBI): domain Eukaryota; kingdom Metazoa; phylum Chordata; class Mammalia; order Rodentia; family Muridae; genus Arvicanthis; species Arvicanthis niloticus. The sequence goes on from NC_133429.1 coordinate 44,201,759, forward strand.
CTCTTCAAAATCTGCACAGAGACAGGATCCTAACAGACTAGTTATACTGGGACCGTCTCAGAATGCCGACTGCTGACTTTGTGGAAATCTCTTAGTTACAATCCCCTTTATGGAAGCCAAATTATACCAACTAAGGGGGCATCTGATTATTAGAGACTCTGGAACAAACGGTGCCGGTGCACATTCCTATGTCAGGAGCTACCTTAAAAATAGGCAGGGAACGATGTGGCCTTTCTTTCCCTGTGAGAGTAAAACACAGCAAAATAATCGACTGAGCCCTTCACTGCAGAACTCTTCAGTGAGAGAGAAATTAGAGACTAAAGGCCATGGACAGATCATCTTCCCCTTCAGTAACCCTGGAGAGCCTTGTGGGAAAGCTGAAGGAAGGGAGGGTAGGAAAATGGAAGGAAGAGAAAAGAGAGAGGAGGAGGGAAAGAAGAAGGAAGGAGAAGGAGGGAGGGTGGAAGGAAGGAGAGAGGGGGAAGGGAAGGAAGAAGAAAGAAAGGGGGAAGAAGAGAGGAAGGGAGGGAGAGAAAGAGAGAGAGAGAGGAAGTCCTGACACGCGGAATTCTTACTACTTGTCTGCTTGCCGCAGGGGATGCAGTAGTGTAAACTTCTCTACCAAGCTTTATGTTTTAAAGATTCTTCTCTGTGCCTTCTACACATGTTACAGTTGTGTAGCTTGGTCTTCTTGTAGGACTCCTAACAGAGGGAACAGGGCCTGTCTCTGACTCTATTGCCTGCCTTTGGATCCTTTCCTCCTGCCGGGTCGCCTCATCTAGCCTTAACAGAAAAGAAGGTGCCCAGTCTTACAGCGACTTGATATGCCATGGCTGGTTAATATCCATCGAGTCCAGCCCTTTTCTGAAGAGAGTTGGAGGAGTGTATGAGGTGAGTCTGGGGGTGGGGGCAGGGATGAGGAGAGAAACTTGGAGAAGAGGAAGGAGAGAAAACTGTGGTCAAGATGTAAAATTTTATCATCCTCATTACCATCATCAGCATCATCACCACCACCACCACCATCATCATGATTCTCCTCTGCTCCACCCAGCCAAAAGTCCCTCACTCTCAAGCCTGTCCCTCTTTCTTGTGCATTTTTTTATTATTTATTTGGGGGGTGAACTGGGAGGCGCGCTCAGGCATATGAGTGCATCTGGAGACAGTGATTGACACTGAGATACCATTTCTCCATTTCTTCACCTTTTTTCTCTTCTGTCCTACCGTTTTTCAGAGGAAGTTCTCTCCCTGAACCTGAAGCTCTCCACTTCAGAGTTAAGCCCTGAGATTTATCTGCCTCACCTCCACCCACTCCCTAAGCATCAGAGCTATACCTATGGTGTCTGGCTTTACACAGGTGCTGGGGATTTGAACTAAGATCCTCGTGCTTGTGCAGCAAGCACTTTATCCACTGAGCCATCCCCCAGCCCTCCTTTACTCTTGCCTGTGATTTCCTTTATTGAGTGCCATTCTCTGCTACTCTCCTCTTCCATCATGCTTCTCTCATTTACTGCCCGTTTCCCTCCTGCAGGATGGCAGCACTGTGGGAGCAGGAGAGCTTTGTCTGCTTAGCAACTGCTGTTCCTAGTGGCTGGAAATCAGCCTGGCATAAAACAGGCACTCAAGTAATTTTTTCTGGATGGGTGGGTGGGTGGATGGATGGATGGATGGATGGATGGATGGATGGGCAAACAGGTAGACAGATGGATAGATGGATAGGCAAACAAATGGATGGATAAGAGGATGGATGGATGGATGGATGGATGAGTAAGTAGATGGGTGGTGGATGTGTGAGTGAGTGGATGGATGGATGGGCAAACAGATGGATGAATGGATGGATGGATGGGCAAACAGATAGATGGACAGATGGATAGATGGATGGATGAATGAATGAATGGATATGTGGTGGATGTATGAGTGAGTGAATCAGTGAGTGGATGAATGGATGGATGAGTGGATAGATGGGTAGGTAGATGGATGGGTAGGTGGGTGGATGGATGAATGAGTGGATGGGTGGTGGATATGAGTGAGTGGATGGATGGATAGGCAAACAGATGGATGGATGGATGGATGGATGGATGGATGGATGGATGGATGGATGGATGGATGGATAAGTGGGTGAGTAGATAGGTGAATGGATGAGTGGATGAACAGATGGATGTAGGAAGAGAGAGCTCAGGTTGGATGGCATCTGGTCTTTCCTAAATTCTATGAAACCACCTAGTGCGGCTTCAGGATCTGTTGGCTCTGGTTTCACTTCAGCATACTGACTTTTATCTCCTGCCCAACCTGGGGCAAGGCTTGAACACAACAAGGACAGACAACAGAACACCTCTCATCACATCTGTTTTATTTCCCCTGTCCTCTTGTTCGTCCATTCTGCGGATGAGGCCCTTCCATCTAGTGGTTACTTAATTTCCTCTTCCCCACTGCAGAACTAATGCAGTTATTAGGAGAATTAATGAGATGGTGGCTCTGTGGTGCTGAAAGGCTCCATAACAATTTTTTATGAACAATTGCGATGCTATTTCCTTCTCTTCCTTTTCTGTTTCCAATTCAGAGTCTGGGTTTTCATCTCCTTCCTTCCTCCCACAAATTGTAGGAAATCACTACAGTTGTGTAAACTAGTTTAAATGGGCCTCTGAGGTGTGCTTCTGGTTGTTAAGTATCTCTCCTGCCCACCCTGGCACAGACTCTAATGACTGTAATGGTATATTGCTAAATCCAGTGCTGATGATAATGACCCTGCCAACCTTGCTTCCCACCCGTGGGAGCCATCAGCCGACAGACCACACCTTTGGCATGGAAGTCGTATACATTCCTACTGTGAAAACTGCATTCTCACCAACACTCCATAACTTCTCCTTGAGAAAGCCTCTGCCTTCACATTATTTTTATCATTTAGGGAATTGCCCAAGACTTCATAATTGTGTCTTCTAGTCTATCTGAGGAAGCAGGCTTCCGCAGATGTTATCCTTGGTGCTCTTTGCTGCCTCCCCATGACTTGACTTATCTGTCAGGACTTGAAGGGTTGGATGCCAACGAATTTGCAATTGGCTGAGAAGTTCTGATAACTTCCAGGTAGTCACAGGCAGACCTGGAGTCCACTTCTCACAGAAAGTGCTGTCAATGGAGATGGAAAGATAGCTTTTGCTACCAGTGAGAGGTGAAAAAAACTGATAGTTTTTTCCCCTGCTGGATATGAAACTTCTTGGGCCCTTTACAGAATGGTGTAGCACCATCATGCATATGATAGAATGTAAAGTTCTCAAATACACCAAGTATCTTCCTGATATGGGGTATTCAAATATGTTTGGTTTTTGTAGGGAAAGGATCTCTTTCTCTCTCTCCATCCCTCCCTCTCTCTCCCTCCCCCTCTCTGTCTGTATTTGTCTCCCTCCCTCTTTTCCTCTCCTTCTCCATCTTCTTCTCCCTCTCTCCTCTCCCTCTCTCCTCTCTCTCTTTCTCTCTCTGTGTCTCCTCCTCTCTTTCTCTCTCCTCCATCTTCTCCCTCTCCCTCTCCCTCTCCCTCTCCCTCTCTCCTCTCCCTCTCTTTCTCTCTCTGCGTCTCCCCCTCTCTTTCTCTCTCCCTCTCCATCTTCTTCTCCCTCTCCCTCTCTTTTCTCCCTCTCTCCTCTCTCTCTTTTTCTCTCTGTGTCTCACCCTCTCTTTCTCTCTCCCTCTCCATCTTCTTCTCCCTTTCCCCCTCCCCCTCCCCCTCTTCCCTTCTCCCCTGTCTTCCCCCCATCATGATTGTTATGTGTAATTACTCCTGCCCAAATGTGAATTCATCTGCCTCTCTTCTGCAGCTCTATGCTCCTGTTTTCCAGTACAATGCCTGGTTCAGATCCAGCTACATAATCTTTGGGGTTCACACTAAACAATGCGGGTCTTCTTGCTCACAAAACAGAAAGAGTACTGTTAAGACAACTGAAGTGCTTTCCTTCTGTCTCCTCTCGCTCTCACTTTTTTTGTTTTTTTTTTTTAATGATATTATTGCTTGCTTCCTATGTAATATGGAAACAGTAAATCTTAAATTAAATTAGTAAGCATTTTAAAACCACATGCACATTGTCTTTCATTAGCTTTAAATGCAAGGATGAACAGGATCCTCAGAATTCCACTGTGGGTGCCATGGCTCGCACATGCATATGCACAGACTTTCGAGAATAGCAAAAGTGCTACACACAAACCAATCCAATTATTTTAGCTCATTTCTTGACACTATGCCCATTCTACCAATGCTGGGCATCTCCAGCCTACTGATGGATATGGAATGGCTGGCAGGAAGGATATCACCTCTCCACTTCAACAGCATACCTTGCCAAGATAAGAGGATGCAGCTATGTCCTCCATGCTCAAGACAAGTCTGTCGTTTTCTCCATGCTGGAGACAAGTTGGAACCACACGATGCTATCAGCATGCTTGTATATCCCAGACCCTTGAGCTCTTAAGGAGTCTCGCTAAAGTCTTGCTTGTATTCATGCGTCTACTGGAACTTCACCCTCATGGGTGTCACGATCTGTAGCCATGGGGCAACTAGAGAGAGGCTTACATGTGCTGTTTATATGTCTTCTGCTCAGGCCTGTGTGCTAGAGCCACTCAGACAACTTTTGCTGAACAAATAAACAAATTCAGTCCATCTCTTTGACCTTTCTAGTAGCTTGTGCTTCGGACACTTCCTCTGAATGAAGTGCTCAGGTTCTTCAAGCCTTTACTTGGTCATTATAAGTTCAGGAAGAGAAGGCAAGGCTCTTGGTAGTTCGAAGGTACAATGAAAATCCAGAGGATGGTGACTTTTTAAAGACAGAACCAAAGAAAACCGGTTCCTTTATCCCTTGAAGAGTAGTCAGAAGCCTAAGACACGGACAACCAAGGTATAGTGAAAGAGTTAAAAGTTTTTAAACCTTCCACAGACGGAGTCAAGAGTGCAGATCAACTTGTTCTGTGCTCTGAGTCGTAGGAAACTAGCTATCCACAAGACAAAATAAATAAGATAAGAGTTCAGAGCTGGGAGTTCAGGACAGCGTGACCAAGCACTATGGGTACCAGGAACTAAAAACTGACCATAAGATAGATTAAATAGGGTTTGAGCTGGGAGTTCAAGTTAGCGTGCCTGTGCACCCTGGATACCAGAAACTTGACTGACCACAAGATAGATGGCTGATTACGTACAGGCTCTTAGAGAATAGCCTATTCCTTGTACCCTGTCACAAACTGAATAATGGGCTGGGACTTTCCATAGGTGCTCTCCAATAGCCCTCCTTTACTCCCCCTGGGTTGTGGTTTTCCCCTGAGTTGGGGTTTTGGGCTTTAAATTTTCTCTGTCTCCAAAACCCCGGGGTCAGACCCAACTGCCCCTGCGTGGGTCATGGGTCTTGACCTCAGTATACTGATTAAAATATGTCTCTTGCTGATTACATCAAATTTGATGTCTTACAGTTAATAGGTGGCCATGAATTCCTGAGACTTAGGTGAGGTCCTCCATTCATGGGGGCCTTACAATAGCAAGCTAGACTTATCAATCAGGGCTCCCAAAAGAGACAGAATCAACAGAAGACAGACAGATAATGAATGGATGGACAGACAGACAGATGGATAGACGATTGGATGAATATACGAGTAGAAGGTAAGTCGGGATATAGGAAGTAGATAGACTGAACATTGGCTTGTGTAGTTCTAAATGATAAGAATCTCTACATTTGCCACATACCAACTAATAATCCAGTGACGACAGTGGTGTGATTCCCTGTCCTCCCTTGTACTGTGTGGGGCCAGCAATAGATGGGATGATACCCTCACACATTGTTGAGGAAAACCTTCAGTCATCCAGTTCTACTCTCCAGGAAACACCCTCACAGGCAGTTCTGCATATAATGCCTAACTAATTATCTAAGTATCCCTTATCCTAGTCAATTTGGTATATCAATTATTCATCACAGTTGAGTTAGGACCTCGGGTCTTCAGTGTCTGTGAGGGTCCATCTCAGTACAATAAGGGACCTGAAGTGGGACTGGCCAACTATGTAACTCAGGTCCAACTCCATAAACTTCAGAGTAAATGGGCTTGCTTAAAGTTGGTAGAGTACTGATGGGAACCCAAGAATTCGTTCTATCTGTCTGTCTGTCTGTCTGTCTGTCTATCTGTCTGTCTATCTATCTATCTCTATCGTTCTCCCTCCTTCCCTCCCTCTCCTTTCCTTCCTTTCTCTCTGCCCCCATGTGCGTGTATGTGTATGTATCACATGTGTGTATGTGAATGTATCACATGTGTGCATGTGTATATCACAGAGTATGCATGATTCTGAGAGTATCTAGCAGGAACAGACAACGATAAGAATTCCACAGTCCAGCCTGGGCTTCACAGTCTGATGGGAAAGCATGCTGAGCCATGATGAGCTCAAGATGGGTTCAGCAAAGGAGGGAAATAATTACTGAATCTTCAGGAATGACCTCAGGACATGCTTTGTTCACATCGGCCTCCAGCTTTCTTCCAAAGAAAACAGGAAATCAGCATTCTAGCGCTCTTCCACTCAGGTAGGTCAGAAACGTGTCTGACTCTCTCCTGCATCCTTCCACAACCCCATCTGAGAGCTAGGTCTGTTTGCACATTAAAGCCAACGGCTCTTCGATGACCAAGCCTCTCTGCAATCTTCCTTCTCTTCTGAATGACCCTTCTGACAAAACGTCAATAATAGTGACTAGAAAGAATCCAGAAATACAAGACAAAGGGGCAAGAAAAATTAGAAAACATAAAACCCTGGTAAATGGTGGGAAGTACATGCACTTAAGTACAGATTCTTTTTTTCTTTTGGAGCCTTTCAAAGCTCATTGATCCTTAGATGTTTAAAAATGTTCTGTTAGACTTGACTGCTATTTCAGGGACATCAATAAAATTTTCTCTCTAAAATGAAAAGAAAAGAAAAGAAACATATTATTTTTTATTTAAAGAACTATTCTAGGCATGAATTGAGATCTACCTGAAAACATGAGACTGTATCTTAAGCTTTTCCTTTAAAAATGTTTTATTTTGAGAATTTCATGCATGCATACAATGTATTACGATTGTATAAACCCCTGTTTCCCACCCACCTCCCACAAGACCTTCCCCCAGCACATTCTGATTCCAGCGTCATGCTCTTTATTGTTATAGGTTTATTTCTATATATCCTACTGCATGCAGTTAGTGCTGGCATATATACATGAATATGGGACCATCCACTGAAACACAGCAAACCCACCAGTTTCCACAACCTCAAAGAAAAATGACTCTCTCTTCTTTATCCACCATCAACCGCCCATCTAGCTCCTTAGCCATGGATAGGGCTAATCCTTTATCTACACTGGAATTTTCCTTGACTTTCCCCAGGTAACCACCGCTGCTATGAGTTCTTGAGTTGGTAGCCATGTCCCATCCAGAGGACGGCTGTTCACAGTGCTCCTTCTTGTGCTCCCATCCTTGTGTTCTTTCTGTCCCCTCTTCTATGATGACGTTCCCTGAGCCTGGGGTGGGGGAGGGACAGGTGATGTAGATGTCCCATTCAGAGCTGAGTTCTCAATGCCAGTTATCTTTTATCTTCAGCACTTTGACCAGTTACGATTCTCTGCAATAAACATCGCCCAGAGAAGCTTCTCCACATAGCGATAAGCATTTAAGAGGCAATTTGACAACAAAGTCATTATCCAAAGTAACAATAGTATGTTACACACTCACACACACACACACACACACACACACACACACACACGCCCAAGGCCTATATGACTCTCCCCAAGCCCAGTCGTAGGCTTTGACCAGGTTTATATTCCAGAAAAAATTGCTCTCTGAAGTCAATTAGCACTGCTTCTAATCCCAAAATCTCAGTGGCAATTTCCTAAAATGTTTTAGTTTATTACCTGAACCGTCAAATATTTTAAAGCCACACCAGGTACAATTTAAACTAAATTGACAGTTTGACACAACCCAGAAAAATCTGGGAAGACACTTTTCAGTGGGAGACTCTCTGCATCAGGTGACCCACAGGGAATATCTGAGGGCCAAGGTGGACTTAATTACATTGATTGAGGTGGGTATGTTCACCCATTGTGGATGGCACCATCTACTGGATTTTGGTCATAAAATATATAATGTAGAGACAGCCAGATGAGTACTTGGCATACATGTATATTCTCTGTCTCTCTCTGTCTCTGTCTTTCTCTCTCTCTCTCTCTCTCTCTCTCTCTCTCTCTCTCTTTTTCTTGTTCTTTCTTGCTCTGCTCTATCTCTCATGCTCTCTCTCATTCTGCTCTGCTCTTAGATATGATGTGACTCCCTACTTCAAGATCCTGCATGGTGTTTCTGACATAATGAACCATAACCTAGAATTTTAAACCAAACAAACCCTTTTGCTTTGAGTATTTTGTCACAGACACAGAAATAAAACCAGGACAGCAGGTGCAGCACACATCACAACTATGAGATGGCTGAGATAGGAAGATCAAGAATTTGAGACTAGTCTATAGGGAAACACCTCCTGCCCCAGAAAAAGTTTTAAATAATATAAAGTATTTGTAAAATGATAAATAAGACTGACAGTTTCTCTATATTTTCAGGGTCAACAAAAGGCAAGAACAATCATTCAATATGTAAAATCTTATTTTCTATGTGTTTTATGCAAAATTCAGATGTTGGAGCGTTTTCCTTAAAAGTGTTGCCTTATAATATGATTCTTAAATAGGGGTTCCTATCCTGTGGGTCACAACTCCCTTGGGGTTGAATGACTCTTTCACAGGGGTTGCCTAAGACCATCAGAAAACAGAAATATTTATGTTATGATTCATAACAGTAGCAAAATTATAGTTATGAAGTAGCAATGAAAATAATTTTATGGCTGGGGGTCACCCAACATGAAGAACTGTATTAACGGGTTTCAGCGTTAGGAAGGTTGAGAGCCACTACGCCAGGGCAAAGAAGCCATTTACTAAAATGAGCAATTAGAAAAGAATGTAACACATTTATATAGACGTGCTCAGTTCCATCTTTTATAATTTAAGTCATTCGAGTATATTCTAAGTATAAGAAATGGCACTCAAATACTTAATAAAAAAATCACACAGGCTGGGTATGCTGCTCACATGGTAGAATGCTTGCCCAGCATACACAAAGTCCTGGGTTTGATTCCTAGCCTGGTGTAAGGCTGGGCAGTGTGGTATACCCCTGTAATCCTAGCACTTGGGAGGTAGAGGAAGGAGAATAAGAAATTCAAATTCAAGGTTGTCCTTGGCTACATACTGAGTTACCGGCTAGCCTAGGCTACCTGAGGCCCTGAATAACCACCACCACTCCCACAAAAAGGAAAGAAAACACAAAAGAATCTTGGCAAACGCTACTGAATAGCTAGTTTACCAACAACAGGACCTGTCTACTCTTAGTCAATATTTCCATCTCTAGCTAGATAACTGGACTTCACCATTGTGGAAGGTGGGATCAGATGTTTGAGCTATAATATTAATATAAATGATGATTTTACTCAGACTCCCCAGTATTCTGAATTTTAATTAGCAAATCCATACTCATCCAAGGGAAGACATTTGTTTGGGCTAGCCTCTGCTCCTTTGTCTGTTTTTTTCCCTTGTGACAGATGGACTGTTGTTCTTCAAGTTCCTGGTGTTTCGACTTCACCTTTTAAACATACTCCAGGAGGCTGCCGCTTTACAGCCTCTTATTGCAAAGCCACAAGCTCCGCCAGGCTCTTCTGAGCACTTGTGAATCTATGCTTTACGCTGTTCTTCCTGTGTTACACGCTGTTCTCGCTATGCCTGGACTCTCCGGTGTGTATCCCGATGAGTAGCCTAGAAGCTCACTGGGTTTCCAGCCAGCACTGTAAAAGCAAGTAACAAGAAGCGGCTCTACCTTCTTGACTTCATACAAGGGTTCTCCCCAGATTATTTTGCTTCTGTCTTTACTATTTGTCAAGACAAGTCAAGTTTTTCACATCTGTTTAGGTCGAAGCCAAGAGAACACGTTTAAAAAAAAAAAAAAAAAAAAAAAAAAAAAGGTCCCATCGGATGATACAGATACAGTGAAAGGAAAAACAAATCTAAATGATTTATGTAATTTTAAATTTTTTATTTTGGGACTTATAATATAATTTCAAAAGCTACACACATAAAGCCTGACCAGCATGTCTGCCTAAATATAAGATTAACAAGGACAACAAAAATAGACATGATAGAGCTGTCAGGGGAAAGCCCAAGAGACCTCAACCCTGCACGAAGAATTACAGACAACTAAGGAGGGCCAAGAGTTGGAGAAATGTCTTCCCCAGGGAAAAGACACGAACTGGGTGTCCAATAGCAAGTCAGGTCAAAACTGAGCAGGTTATATTTAGGAATAATATGCATGTATGCATATAACAGCAACTAATGAAAAAAAAAAAGAAGCCATGAATTTGAAAGAGTAAGGGGGCAGTAGACAGGTTTTGGATGGGGAAAGAGGATTTCTAAACAAATTTTTACATGTCATAATAGTGTTATATTTTCAGAAAACCTACAAAGATAGTCCAGAGAATTCCCAGGCACCCTATTGTGAGAATTTTCCCCTAGTGTGAGTATCTTTAATATTCCCTGTAATGATTTGTATATGCTTGACCCAGGGAGTGGCACTATTAGAAGGTGTGGCCTTGTTGGAGTAGGTGTGTCACTGAGGGGATAGACTTTAAGATCCTCATCCTAGCTGCCTGGAAGCCAGTGTTCTGCTAACAGCCTTTAGATGAAGATGTAGAACTCTCAGCTCTTCCTGCACCGTGCCTGCCTAAACGCTGCCACACTCCCACCTTGATAATAGACTGAACTTCTGAACCTGCAAGCCAGCCCCCATTAAATGTTGTGCTTAAGAGTTGCGTTGGTCATGGTGTCTGTTCACAGCAGTAAAACCCTAACATGTACCATTTGCCCTCTCAAGCAAGACAGTTTCAGCACATGACTGAAGGTGAAGCCCATGATTTATTTGGGTTTCCTTAACCCTGACGATCTTTCCTATCTTAAGATCCCATCCCTGGTGTCACAGGGCTTCCGGTTAACATGTCTTTGACTTCTCTCGGCTGTGATATTTTCTTAGATTACCTTTTGTAGAGACTGCTTGTGCCTGTGCTTCTCATGGTTGTACAGGATGCAGGAGTATTAACGGTGTAGGCTACAGACTCCAGGTACCATTCTCAGTACTCCTCATCACAGACTCATAAAGTGGGTGCGACTCATCGTGACCAACGAAGACGATTACTGCAGACTCTAACCTTCATCTGTGAGCTGAGGTGGAGCTGCCCAGGCTTTCTCCCTGGATGCTACTTTCCTCTACCCCTTCCCCAAGGATACTCTTTAAGTAAGGATGCTTCCTGTGCAGTCCATGGGTAAGGAAGGTATCATGTCCTACTTCTCTGAAGGCAGGGTACCAACACAAGTTATTTGCACTCTTCTGCATAGAAGAGCGGTTTGTTCACCCAATGCTTAATCTGTATTCAATCACCTATTGGCAGTATTATGGATGTCTTCTTTATTCTTTGCCATATAATCCAGCATCATGTTATTCTTTTTTGTTGTTCAAATTATTCAGGCATGCCCCAAGGAGCCCTTCCCATTGTCTCTCTGTCCCTTTGATGCAACCTCCTTCTGTATTTCTGAGTATTTTTTAAAACTCTCTGGGACTCCAGGCTGCCTGTTCCAGGTTTGTATTTTCTATCTCTTGTTTCAGCCTTAGAATGCATCCTTTCTCTAGAGAGCCCTGCTGTTTCTCTCTCTAGATAACTCAACGCTGACTGGTTTATGTTTTGAGCTCTTGTTTTTGTGTGTGTTTCAACATTGAAAGAAGGCTCTTACAAGAAAGCTTAATGGTATAAGTGAATTCCTGGATCCCATAATATGTCAGGCGAGAACTGACTCCTAAAAGTGAGCCTCTGACCTCTGCATGCATGTGCTTCAATGCGCGCGCGCGCGCGCACACACACACACACACACACACACATACACTTTTTAAAAGACTTGATGGAAAAGAAGTATTCCTAGAGACCGCATACAGTTCCAGAATTTATGCTATCCTGACTATATTTTTGTAACAATAACAGTTAAGCAATCATCTACTCAGTGCTTACTAAGTCCAGCCCCTGAGTTAGATTCCATATTTGACAAAATTATGCACTTTCTGGATGAATTCAGCTCCATTTGCTCCATGAGCCTTTGGCTGCTTGATTAATAGAGGGTCTACCCTCCTCTACTGATCCAGCCATCTACAAACTGTCCCTGGGGAAACACAGAGCAGTAGCATGACTGTGGTCCTTGGACATAACCAGACCCAGCATTTCCTTGCTAACACAAGGCATTTGTAGCTACATAGAGGATCATGGAGCTGACATGACTGACTTACAGTAAACTCCAGAGGGCAACATCAAGAGTCCAGACTACAGCCTAGAGTCAGAGGACCCATCTTCAAACCACACCTCACAGTTTTAGCTGGGAAGTTGACTGAATGATTCAACTCTCACTCTTATTTTACACGAATGGTTTAATTACAGGTATGACACAGCATAAGTGTCATGAACGTAGTCAGGTTCATTAACATAATGTGCTTATGCTTGCCCGCTGAGAGTCAGAAGTCCATAAATCCCAGCTGTCACTCTTCGGCTACACATGAAGTGCTTGAGGCCCAGAGAGGTCATGCAATGTATCTAACTAGCTGGTTAAGATCCATGTCTTTTACTATAGGTTTCCATCCCTGGACTGTAGGTTATATGAAGATTTGTTAATCCCTAGACTTAAGGAGTTCAACAGGAGCACAGTACACCAGGAAGAATACGTTTGTCATAAGAACTAGGTTAACATGGTATTAGGACTTTTATTACTAATTCAGTTGTAGACTTCACCCATAAGAACACGGGGTCAATCTCCTGGGACAAGCATATTGTAAGTCTTCATTCAGTTCATGGTTTCCATAAAGGAACAACTAAGACTGAGTTTATAGAATAATAGTGTTCTTTCATTTTTTTCTCTTCCCAAAGAGGGATAGAAGAGAAATACTGTATAAAACAGGGTATTTTTATATAAATAATGTTAATTTAAAGCTTGTCTTGAGCCCATTTTTGCAAGATTGTATAATCTCTTGAAATAAGAACAAGTACACTCAGACGTCACGGAAGTGTTTGCTGAGAACCACAGACCTCATAGAAGGAAACCTTTCTCAGTAAATGACAGAGTATCAGCTCACTATTTCCAAATATTATTGTCAATAATTGGTCACACTCTGGCACCCCTACATTCAGTATATCTTGGCATGGGCTTCCTAGCAAACATCAATAGCTTAGTTGTAACTGAGAACAATAATTTTTGTACTAAAATAATAGAATGCTAAACGGAATGTAGTGTTTAATTGTGATCCACTAGTTAGCAGTCATCCATGGGGCTGGAAAAAATACTGGCAAAAGATATCCCTGTGCCTTTGAGGATTGTACTCAGGTATCGGGGTCCTACACTTTCGCCCACCTGGCCAGACTTCGGCTGTCACTGAGAATTTCATTAATTAGTTCATTACCATATCCTTAACTGCTCCTGACAAGGGGGAGATGAGCTACTTTTGACGTTCACCTCTGTCTCTCTCCCTTCTCTTTGCTCTTCTGAGATGCTTACAACCAGTAAAGCAGGCATACAGAAAGTAAGGAGACAAGAAGCAGAGAACTTGAGTAACCAGACTAAATATGTAAACCACAACACTGCACCACTGAAGGTGTTAGCTGTGTGTCAGAATGGATCAGCAAGAATAGAGAAACTCAAGTATGCTTAAAATGTTAGGGGCATCTGTTTGACTCTATGCCTTGCATTTTCCTTCTTTCCTTCCTTTACTCCTCCTCCTCCTCCTCTCTCTCTCTCCTCATCTCCCTCCTCCTTTTCTTCTTCCTCCTTGCCCTCCTCATCCTCTCTGTCCTCCTCCTCCTTCTCCTTCTTGCCCTTCTTCTCTTTCTCCCCCCTCCTTATCCTCCTCCTGCTCTTCTTCCTCTTCCACCCCCTTCTCCTTCTCCTCCTCCTGCCCCCTCTCCTTCAGAAGTATTTCTTTATTTCTTGGGAACTAAGTTTCACATAATTTCCTAAGTAACATTTAGAAAAAACAACTTTTCATTATAGTTGATGGACTTGGGAAAAAATAGGCACCATTTTTCTAACTGTTGTGATAGGCTTGGCTTCTCTCCAGCCTGCTATAGTACTCAGGAGGTGGTCAACTGGAGCTGTCCTTGTTGAAGCATCTCCCATTCTCTGTGGCAAATGCTTTCAGTCACCCCTTCATTGTACAACTGCAACCTCGTCTCTTCTGCAGCCATTTCCCCCTAACATCAGGTGTGTCCTGATCCCTCATCGAGACAGCGTCCTGCGTCCTGCACTGTGCTCATTCCCACAAGGATTTCCAGTTCACTAAGTGGAAGATTCCCAAACATCCCGTGAAAAGAGGAAGATATTGTAGGAAAGGGAACTTCTCAAACCACAGGACAAGTCACAAGGGGCACCCTAGGCTCCTTGGACTCTGGGTCATTTCAGTTCCTAACAATGATGAGGAAATAGAAATAGAAATTATTGGACCAAAAAAAACTACGAGACTAAACTAGGGACACAGGGATCCACATAGCACATAGCACATACAGTGCACAGCAAAGACAGAGAATGACCCTCTATAATGGGATACATCTGGCAATGTTGCTTCAAGATATTTTGATGGCTTTTAGAATTTCAAAGGCTTCTTTGTCCAGTAACTATTTGTGTTTTATTTATGATAAATTCTTATGAAAATACATTGTCTTTATGTTTGAATAATAAGAAAGCATCAGCTTGGAAACCCCAGGCCTTTATTTCATATATATCATAAGTCTGTTGTTGTTGTTAAACACGGGAGTCTGAACAAGCTGGTAAGATTGATTGCTAAATTGGGTCAATGGAAAACTGGAAAAGCTTTCAAAATTGGTATTTCTTGGTTCTGAATACTTTGGGGGCGGGGGGCGGGCTGGTAAGATGTCGAAGCCGTAAGGGCACTTGCCACTGAGCTTGGTGAGCTAAGTTCAATGCCCAGAACCCACATGGTGGAAGGAAAAACCTACACCAGCAAGCTAACTTCTGACCTCCACACATGTGCAATACACAGCTCACCTGCACAGATACACACAGCTCACCTGCACAGATACACACACACACACCCATGGGCACTTGTGTACTCGCATGATCGCGCACAAACAACCCACCCCCTCCACACACATATAAAGCAAATAAACAAATAAATACAAAATACTCTTTTGTATTTCAACTTTAACTGTAGCTCAGGCTATTAGCTGTGAGCAATGGAAAACACCAGTTTTAGAAGTCCCACGGGCGAGACTCTCTTGAGAAGCCTGTGCCCATGTCTTGGGTGTGTATCGCCAGCTTGTCGGTTTTGAGTTGTTTTGTGTATGCTATTGTTTGCTTACTTGTTTGAAGACAGAACCTCTGGTTGTCTCGGGCTTGCCTCAGACTCACTATGTAGCCAAAGACGACACTGTATTTATGAGATTCCAGACCTGCATCAGCACACCCAGTTTATGTGGTGCAGGGGATGGGACACAGGTCTTTGTGAATGCCAGCCACCTGAGCCACATCACCAGCCCATGTCACTCCTTTTCTAAGACCTCTTCTCTCTCTCGATGCCTGTGCTTAAGCAAAGGACCAGTTTGAAAGACAATTAGGGACAAGTCACACCACTGCGTGATTCCATGTTCTTAGTTTAAGGTCTAAAATAAAGATGTCTCAGAGAATACACAAAGCAAAGGGGAGATTTCAGGGAAGAAAGAGAAAGATGTGTGAGTGACAGGCAGGAAAATGTAAGCATCACGTGGCTCAAAAGGACATAAGCAATCAGCACCTTACGAGAAAGGCTCACAAAATGCTTGCACACACCATTGACAGCGGCGGCACGGTGCACAGATGCTATCACAGTTGAGAAGAGGCCTCAAGGGGCTGAGTAATCTGTACATGCTTATAGGCTAATCCCCAAACAGCAGAAAAGGGGAACAGCCTGTGGCTTGCTCATCCTTATCATCACCACCGCCATCCCTCACTCCAGATCGTCATGCATCTAGACACTAACACACTGTGCCTGAGACAAAAGTAAAGTCACGTTGATGAGCTGTGTCTGTTTTGTTACAAGTTGCCTGATTTTATAATGTGTTCTAGAAGCCTTTGTTTATGTTTTAGATGGGTTTTTTTGTTGTTGTTCCTTTTTTTTTTTTTTTTTTTTTTTTTTTGAGATAATGTCTCAGGTAGCCCAGGATAGCCTTAAACATGTTATATAGCTATATTAGACTTGTAATCCTTCCACCTCTGCCTCCCCATGTTTTCGGTGGGGGTACACAGGAGGGAGAGGTACAGCTACCTATGAATGCTTGTCTCTATCTTCTGTGTGTGTGTGTGTGTGTGTGTGTGTGTGTGTGTGTGTGTGTGTGTAAGAGGAAAGAACACAGACAACTCAGTAAAGAACACCCTTGTAATCCTCAAATCCAACCCAGAAATCTGTTTTTCCTTGTTGAGAACTGTCTTTGGGAACAATTCCATCATCAAAAATAACATGAGGAGGACTGGTGAGATGGCTCAGCTGTTAAGAGCACTGACTGCTCTTCCAGAGGTCCTGAGTTCAATTCCCAGCAACTACATGGTGGCTCACAACCATTTATAATAGGATCTGATGCCCTCTTCTGGTGTGTCTAAGTACAACTACAGTGTACTCATATAAATCAAATAAATAAATCTTTAAAAAAAAATAAGATGAGGAGGAGGAGAAGAGGAGGAGAAGAAGAAGAAAAAAAGAAGAAACAGCTCTCACAATACATCAATGCATTTAAGGTAATATTTATCAAGTAAATATTATTACCTACTATATACCAGGCGCTGGACTATACACTAGGAATACAGAGACGAGCCAGTTAGCTAGACATGCTTTCTCATCTTTTTAATTCTGAGGCAAGGTGTCACTGTGTGGCTCAGGTTGGCTTCGAAGTCTTGATCCTCATCTCAGAGTCTCCCGAGTACTGAGATTACAAGGGTACACTACTGTTCCTTGACTCGATGGGAAGACAATATGTTAAATGTTTATATGGATGTATAAAATTGAAGCTGCAAAAAATATGTTAAGAAGGAAAAAGCTATACATGATATTGAAATGGTATCTCATGTAAGTGGTCCATCTACAGTAGGTAGAGAAGCCACTAATGGTGCCAAAGATAACTATGTACTAATCCAAGATGTGTTCTCTTGATGCATGCCACTCACTTAGAGAAGAGCCAGACCTGTGGCATGCTTGCTTCCAGGGATCGGAGGCTGGGCGCCTTTCAATGTATGCTCCCTTCTGTGACAGCTTTTATTTATTTATAAAGAATTTTTAAAAAGAATATTCATTTATTTGCAAAAACTTGTTTCTCTTTTTTAACTCCAGAGCACATGGTCATACTGTCAGACTTGGTGACAAGCACCTTTACCCACGGGGCCACTGGGCATGCCCTGGATCTTTGTCATACTGAGAAATAGCAAGGCAGAGACGGATCAAAAGGCAGAACATGCCTGGCAAATAAGCTTTGGATCAAGCAATTTTAAAGGCTGATCTGTTTTGCATAAAATCTGAGAACAAGATGAATCAGCTTGTAGTGAAGTGACAGCTGAAGAAAGTACTTACTGCTGCTCTCCAAAACACAAAAGCAGACAATTTGATTTCTAGGGCTTAGACCTGACATAGGAGAAATATAGGGAACACAGACACAGCCCCACACACAGCCACACACATACAGACACACACACACAGACACACACATACACACAGACACACATACACACAGACACACACACATATATATACACATACAGACACACACACACATGTACACATACAGACACACACACACATATATATACACATACAGACACACACAGACACACAGACACATGTACACACACAGACACACACACACACATATATATATGTATATATATATACACACAGAGATACATACACATACACACAGACACATATATGCAGATACACACAGACACACATATATATACATATACAGACACACACACATATATATACACACACACATATACACACACACATATATATACACATACAGACACACACATATACACACACAGACACACAGACAAACACATATATATACACACACAGATACATACACATACAAACACACAGACACATACAGACACACACAGACACACATGCATACAGACACACACAGACACACACACACACACACACACTGCCAGCACCAAATGAGCATCTCCATCATGGGGCCTCTCCTCTAATGAAAAATCTTTATGACAACTAAAATACATCCAAGGCTGGGAGCTGCCCGATTCACTACAGGAAAGAAAATTGGGGGGTGGGGTGCGTTTTCATGTGCTAGTGACTCTGAAAACTAAGATGCCATAGATGAATCCAGCTGTGGGTGTCTAGGTGTTTGAACTGTTTCCATTCGTTTAAAATTTGTCACAGAGAACTTTCAACCTCCAGGGATAATGTTCCATTTGTCACCATTTTAATTTAAAAAGGTTCGAGTGAACACAAAAACGCAGAACTCACCTCAAAGGGAGCGAAAGATTATTTATTCTGGAGCCAAATATGAGTGAGGTTTGCCTAGGGACACGCATTCAGGTTGCCCCCCAAACACCATGTTTTAATGTGGTGACAGTTTCACCAAGCTCTTATAGTTACAAAACAAATGAAAATCACAGATCAAAGCACTGTTTCAAGATCATTGGTGGAAAGCCCAGAGAAACAAGGTCGTGTGTGCTGTGGTTGCTATCTCATGGCCTTCTTAGCATTTGGGTTGGTGGAAGCTTGTGGTCAGTTAGCACATCCCAAAGGGTTTCATGTGATTGACAGTCATGAAGACCTTACATCAGACATGGGGGTTCTCATGAGGTTATAAAGGGTCCTAAGATAACCCATTATTTAGCTCAAATCTTTCAGCTTTCCAACATCCCACAATCCCAAAACTCCAAGCGGACTCTTTATCAAAGGTATGGCTTTTTTTTTTTCTTTTTTTGAAAATTCAGTTCATACCAGCATTAAGTTGGCATAAGTCCTAGGAGTGAGCCTATTGCTTATGACATGTTTCGACAGGTTGACAAACCGCCTTCCAAATACTTATGTCTATGCCCATAAAGTAGGTTTGCCCTCAGCCCCGGCCAGAAAGGTTTGTTTTTGCAACAAACAATAAGGAATGCAAACACATGGCTGGTCAAAGTGCTGAGAGTAAGTGATCAGAGAGGGTTCAGCTCCCAGGGTTAACATCTGATTCACCCCTCCCAAGTCTTGAAGAACATCAAGAGAGAAGGGAAATTAAGAAAGAAGAACCAGATGATGGGGGGAGGGGTGACGAAACACTGTCTCCGGGGCATGACATGGCCATTACACTCAAAACCCCCCACAGCCACAGTTGTCTTCACAAGGCCTGCACATGACTGGACCTATCAATATCTCAACCATGGATGCTAGAGGGATTCATGGGTCCCTCCCTGGAGGACTACTGGCAATTGATAGCCACCAGGTGGGAGGGAGTCATCACCAGTGGTGCAGCTGTTGGTGAGAGTTACCCATGCTCCAGTGGGTAGGTTCACATCCCTATCCATATGAGAGACTCTGGTTAAAATCAATGCTCCACAAAATAAATAAATAAATAAATAAATAAATAAATAAATAAATAAAATGACAGAGAAATCGTTTTAGTTAGGGTTTTACTGCTATGAGGAGACACCATGACCAAGGCAACTCTTATAAGGACAACATAATTAGGGCTGGCTTACAGGTTCAGAGGTTCAGATCATTATCATCAAGGTGGGAGCATAGCAACATCTAGGCAGGCATGGTGCAGGAGGAGCTGAGAGTTCTACATCTTCATCTGAAGGCTGCTAGCAGAATACTGACTTCCACGAAGCTAGGATGAGGGTCTTAAGCCCACACCCACAGTGACACACCTACTCCAACAAGGCCACACCTCCTAATAGTGCCACTCCTTGGCCCAAACTTAAACAAATGACGACAGAGACAGAATTGTGTGCGGGTGATCTGTTGAGGGGAGATAATAACAGCAGAAAGGAAAGAAGGGTACCAGGGTATGTATGATGAGCAAGTAATATGTCTATGAGACTCTCAAAAACAAAGCTAACTTTTTTAAAATAAAAAAGCCTCATTTGTAAAGGTTTTTCACTCAATATATTTCACTGAGAAATATACTCAGAGGGTAGAGGAGATTGGAGGTCTGGTATACAGTTCCACAGTCTAGACATCAATTTTTAATATATAGATCCTATATAAAAGGTTGAAAACAGAAACCAACTTTTAATGAGATCTGACAATAGGAGGAAGGAAGCCCCAAGAAGGTATTTCAATACTCTTGCTGGTGGGGCTCTCACCTCTCACCCCTCATCTTCTTTGTTCTCTACTGTGGCTTCCTTGCCGTTCTCTAAGATAATTTAACCTACTTTTTAAAAATCTATGCTCAAATTTAAAGACAATGAAATTGTGAACGTGAAAGCAAACTCAAGCTGCCAATTCATTTTCCTAACTTAACAGGGCAAGAAGGCTAAGACTCATGGAACTTGCCCAAGCATCATTCAACTAACTGAACGAGAGCAGAAGTTTAAAAAAAAAGAATGCAAAAGATTTATTTCCCCTAGTATTTGCATTACCATTAACGCAAAACACCAGAAACTTCTTTTTTTCCAGTGGGAATGTCTTAAGGATCGTCATCTATCTTTGTTGACATGCCATATTCAAATCAGTGCCGCTGCCTCCTAATCCTGAAGAGCTACAGAAAGACCTGTGCTAAACAATTCTTCTTTTGAACACATGATTTCCCCAGTGCCATCTGTTGTCTGTCCAGTTTTACGTATATCGATAGAAAAGAATTCCTTCCCTAATGATCTTGGGTTTTGTAAGCCAGACAATTCTGATTGGTCCTCTGCTCACTACATCAGTTCTGACAAACATTCTATCGGAACTCGCAAAGAGATCTGGAGATGGAAGAGGAGTGTGGAAGGCCAAGCAGGGATGGAAAAGGCAATACTGCCAGCTATGGGTGGGGGTTGGGTAGGCTGTGCTTTCATTATTAGCAATGGTGAACACACACCTTCCACCATGCTGTGGCCTGTTAATCCCTGTTGGCTTAATGAATGAAGAGAAAATGTGGAGGCTGAACATGACAAATGTGTGTGATTTGAAACAGAGAGATGGGACCGCATATGAGATATAAGATAATTACATCAGTCTAACACAGAAGGCTTAGTTAAAATACCAACGCCTAGGTGTGGTGGCTTATGTCTATAATTTCAGCGTTCATAAGGCAAAGGCAGGAGGATCACCATAAGTTTAGGGTTAACAGTTCTAGGTACTGAGATTCAGGCCAGTCAGGATTTATTTAGCAAGATACTGTCTCAAACCAAACCTCAACACTATTGTTGATGTCAAGAAGTGCTTGCTGCCAGGAGCCTGGTATAGCTGTCCCCTGAGAGGCTCTGCCAGAGCCTGACAAATACAGATGCTGATACAGCAAACCATTGGCCTGAGCCTGGAGGCCCCAGTGGAAGAGTTAGGAGAAGAACTGAAGGAGCTGAAGGGGATTGCAACCCCATAAGAACAATATCAACCATCCTGACCACCCAGAGCTCCCAGGGACTAAACCACCAACCAAAGAGTACACATGAAGGGACCCACGGCTCCAGCTGCATATGTAGGATTGTCTTATCTGGCATCAGTGGGAGGAGAGTCCCTTGGTCCTGTGGAGGCTCAATTCCCCCACAGTTAGGAAATGCTAGAGTGGTGAGGCGGGAATGGTGGGCAGATGGGGAGCACCCCCATAGAAGCAAAGGGGAAAGGAGATGGGATGGGAGTGTTGTGGAGGGGAAATGGGGAAGGGGGGGACAACATTTGAAATGTAAATAAATAAAATAACCAATAATTTTTTAATGCTGTCTCAAAAGAAGAAGAAAGAAAGAAAAATTCCTGAGAGACAGCTAGTTCCTTGAACTGGATTTCATGGTGCCTGCTCAGTTGACTTCTATTACAACTTACCACACTGTTCTGTGAATGAGTTTAACTTATCTGTCTCTTCCCCGAAGAAGAAAATTCTGCTTTGAGGATAAGAACCATGATCTCCATGTTTTAAAAAACATATTCACTTTACATCCCAATATCAGTCCCACCTCTTCCCAGTACCCCCTCCCACAGGCCTCTCCCCATTCACTCCTCCTCTTCTCCTCTGAGAAGGGAGAGACCCCCTGGGTATCACTCCCCTCCCCTGGGGACCAAATCAACAAGATGCCAGTAAACCTACCGAACAACAGATCAATCAATTTATGTTAACTTGTATAATGCTCATAAAGCTATGACTGTCATAGTATAGCATCTTGACGGCTAAATTACCCTCAGTTTCATCTCAAAGATAACAGATAATCAATTAAAATATGTGACATAGTCTGAATGATGAGAACAAGCCCCTGATGCCGTGGTATAGGTAATAGTTGGAAGACTAAGATGGTGGCAGAGGCACAGAGAGAAAGGGACTTGAATCTGGATGCCACTCCTCTCAGCCTTTTGTGTCCTGACATTCGGGTTCTATTGATTCATTTCCAGCTGCCATCTATATTATTAAGTACCCACTTTGAGTCCAGTGTACTTGTGACCTTGACCTTTCATACCCAGACCATTTAGTCTCTGGAGAGCTGTCATCGGGTATGTTTACATCATCTTCTATCTTCTCTTTAAAGTCTGACAAGTCCACCATGATTTGATTGGGGGGGGGGGGGAAGGAAAGCACCCTGCCACTTACCTTGATGACTTTCATCGATTCTGTCAGCAGATGCATCAACAAATATGGACAAACAAATCATGTAAGCAGACCTTGTCTTAGGATGGGAAATGGGAATGTTCTGACATTAATTCACCTTGAAATTTTGAAAAGAAAATATACCCAGGTCGTGAACACGTGGATTGTTATTAAAGAGCCTTGAGCAAAGGGAGAATTTTAACATTATTTTTATTTTCGTTCCTTTGCTTCTTTCTTCTTCTGGGATTGGGGAATTAAACCTAGAGCCTCAGGCAAGCCGAAGAAGAAGTCCACCTCTGTCTATACCCACATCCTCTTTTCTCTTTCTGTTTTGAGAACAGGTCCACTAAAGTACCCAACCTAGCCTTGGGGTCACTCTCTAACCTAGCTAGTTCTTAAATCGAGATCCTCTGGCAACAAATATACAGAAAATAATTTTTTTTAATTTACATTGTTTACTGGCTTGCTCCCCATGATTTGCTCAGACTGCTTTCTTATATCCTCTGACAACAAATATACAGAAAATATATATTTTTAATTTACATTGTTTACTGGCTTGCTCTCCATGATTTGCTCAACCTGCTTTCTTATAGAACCCAGGACAAGCAGCCTAGGGATGGCACCACCCACAATGGGCTGCCCCCCCCCACACACACCATAGATTTCTTATTGAGAAAATGCTTTACAGCTGGATCTCATGGAGGCATTTCCTCAGCTGAGTTTCCTTCCTTTCTGATGACTCTAAGTTGTGTCAAGGTGACACACAAAACCAGCCAGTAGACCAGTTGTCCCGTTGTCTGTGGTCTTGCTGACTGTCTCATTTCCTCTGAAGCACAGAAGGCATATTCCTCTGTGTTGACCATCTTCTTTAGAGAATGTACATTGGTTAGACTCTGATTTATGAAGTCTCTACGTCCTCTGATCTAGAGGATGGGTTACTTACTTCAGCTGTAGGACACTTTCAGAAATGCCTCCATAAAGAGCTAACCTGGAGGAAGGGCACAAATTGGTCCTTTGAGCTCCCCTCTGCATCTGCACTGGCCTCCAAGCTGTTGAACATGCAGAAGGTCAGTTGCCCCCATTTGGAAGAAAGACTTGGGCATAAGATGTCTGACCAATTTTTTTATTATTATTTATTGCAAAACAGATCCAGCTGGACTATGGTGTTGAAGGTTGTGTTGTCAATTATTGGTTATTTTTCTCTAACAATTATCTGAAACTATCTGACAACAGTAGACAGGACAAGTTAACTTTTTCCCTTAAGGGTAAGTGTTCTCAAATTGCCTGGGAATGAGTAGAGCACATGACACTCTATTCTGGAGTTTCCTTGGTTAATGAGACCCAAGACCCAAAATATTACTGGGAATTAGAATAACATGTTTTCCTCAGCTCCCAGCATGCCTTAGTTAGAAAAAAAACCTAAGCTTTTTTTTTTCTTTGAAGATTTATTTATTTTATATATGAGTACACTGTCTGTTGCTGTCTTTACCCACATCAGAAGAGCTCATTGGATGCCATTACAGATGGTTGTCAGCCACCATGTGGTTGCTGGGAATTAAACTCAGGGCCTCTTAAAGAGCAGTCAGTGCTTTTAAGTGCTGAGGCATCTCCCCAGCCCAGGACTAAGCTTCTTGACTGTCAAGACCTACTGGTTACTTTGACTGGCGAGAATCAAGTTTTGCTCTCCTTCCCCCAATCCCACACACAAAACATACTATTAACTCTCAGATACAGCAATAATTTTTTATAAGGATCTGGAGCTATCTGAGGGAAACCAAGAATAAAAAAGGCTGCTTTATTCTGGCACAATATATTGAAGGCACAAGGGAAACTGTAAGATCTCTTCAGAACCAAGTTGGTCATTAGGTAAAACAATGTCTCAAATCCAGAAGATCCTAGCATGGATGTCTGATATAGGAACCACACTAACCTTATCACATGTTAACAGAAACACCAGAGAATGTTAAGTAAACATAACCACATAGGTTTTAGGTTAACATAAACATAGCAGAAAATAGTACATACGGATGGGGAGAAATTGACCTGGTGGGTGTGGCCCCAAAATGCCAAAGTAAGAAAACAGACATGAGAAGGAGTTTCATAGTCTGAACTCATGGATGGGGCATCTGACAGGAGCCATCTAGGAAAGGCTAAAGGCAAATAAGTAAGTTTTCTGGAGATGGTCCAGTGCTTTGCATGGCTGTAATGGGTAAACTCTGAATTACAGTCTTTGTAGATTTCTTCCCAGGATTACTTTGCAGTTCCATTGTGGCTTTCCCGTCATGATTACATAGTCTAATGGTTCCTGGACATTAGCCCACCCTATTGGGCAGATTTCCTGCAGATCAACATAAAGATGAACTTTCATGAATTAATGTTATTTGTATGAATTAATGATTTTATAGACTTCCTGATTTGATTTAAATAATGTTAAGAAGAAAGTTTTAAGAGATGGTTTTAGTTGTTTTGCCAGAAAAAAATATAATAAAGTTAGAATCAAAAGTAGAATGCGCCCACTTCTCATAGAATAGTAAGTAAAGGCTGCATTATAAAAAAAAAAAAAAAATACAGGGAGCTTTCACAATTACACTAAAAAGAGAAATAGGATTGGGACAAATTTGTGATCAAGGAAAAACATTCATTCTAGGCCAGGTCCAAGGTATGCACTGTGATCACGTGAGGCCACGTGCTCTGAACTTATAATGAGCTTACAGAGTGAAACACTGTTTTGAGCTTAACTATCACCATCCTTCTGTAACTCCACTCTTGTGTAACATTTTATCTATGAGGTAAGTTTTATAAAGAACTTTTGTCTCAGAAGGAATATGAAGGTCAGAGAGAAGGAATAAAGTGTGACTTTGGGGGCTCTGCCTGATCCACCAGATGTGTGTACGTAGATGTCTGTTTGTATATAGGTATATGTGTATATATGGAAGTATTCATGAGCACATGTGGCGTTGATGAGACAGATGGTCGAGCCCTAGCAGAGTGTGTGTGTCTATGAGTATGTACAGGTCTGTGCATGTTGTCTATGTAAACACATTTTCTTTTCCTTTTATGCTTGGTTCACAAAGAGTTAATGAGTTCCAAGACTCTCATCTGGTCATGAGAGGCTCCCACAGAGAGTGAAGAACACTTGCAATTAAGTCTTTTTTTTTCTTCTCAATCCCCTGCTACTGCCCGAAATAGTTTATTACCAGAAGCCAACGGCTTTTGGACTTAAAATAGCAAAGAGTTAAGAAAGGTAAGTATTACTAAAAGTAAGCAATCTTAGCCCTTGAAAACTAAGTTTTGTCCCTGAAATCCGCTGCTGCTACCATTGCTACTTTCCTCAGTACCTGGTGCTGGGCAGGTTCCCAGCAGGCATCCATATACCTTACCACTAATTGTAACTGAAGACCCCAACAACTGTCACCTTGGTTTCATTTTGAACATTTAGCCCTTAGGTCGGCTGGGACAGGAACCCATAACAGAGTAGGTACAGACAGGAAATTGTGCTTGGCATATGTCAACATTGCTGCTTTGGAGGAATTAAAAGGGAAGAATCCATGGTGTAACCTTGCCTTGTAGCCATCTGTAAGGAGAGCAGAGGGTGCGTGCCCATCTCCACATTGCCTCAGCAGTCAATCAAGTCAAACAAAGTTGCTAAAAGTAGTTGATCCTGATTGTTAAACCTCTGCAGTCGACAGAGGGAACTTTCACTCAGAGAAAAGCAACTGCCTTGTGTCTTTGGATCAGGTATCAAGTGATGTAGCCTTCATGGTTCAGTGCAGTGCTGGTATCCTTGTTTTGGTCAGATGCCTGTGTGTCTGACCCTGTTAAGCCTCTCCAAATGTTCTTCCTTCTCCTAACTTGGAACACAGGTCTCTCTGGCTCCCAGGTAAGGACAGAGGTGAAAGGAAAAAAGATGGCATCCTGTTCTCAGGGAAAATAACTAGGGAATTAAGTTTAGCATTGTTTACCACCCCCAAGAACATAACCATAGGCCATAAATATGCAGGAAAACAACCCAGCTCCAGCCACCATGTCTAAGGGAATGAGCCTGGGAGAGGAAGGTAAAGATTTTTGTCTCTCCCAAGCCAATAGAGCACCAAAGCAGAGAGCTTTCGGACCTACACGCAGTGAAAAGATCAAACCTGGAGATTGACACTCCCTGGGAGGAATCTTAGCCAAGGGCAAGCACTGGTGACATGAGGTGTCAGATGCTTAGCTCACCTGAATTGTACAATATAGTATTGTCTCCAGCTGTGTCCTCAGAGAGGCATCTGTAACAGTCCTATAGAAGCCACTAAGGAAGTTGGGATCCCACCTTGGGTACCATGTGTTACTGGAGAAATCAGAGATCTCTTTTAAGAATCTTTTAGGTTCCTTTAAAGATTACTTCAGTGTTTGGTAACCAAAGGACAGAAGGCCCCAGCCGGAACCTTCTTCAGTCATCAGAGGGGTAAGGTCACAAGTATTTGTGTCAAAGGGGGCTTTGAGTCACATCTGGACTTGTTCCACCAAGGGCAGTTTCTTCCAGTCCAGTCCCTAAATGTCAACAGAGACAAGCTTGTGCAATCCAGAGACGTGCCAGAGCTAACAGCTGTCAGCTTCCTCTTGCTGTCACCCTTTGCAAGTCTGCTGACATTTACTTTTTCAAAAGCTTTACTAGTTACCCTGTGAGAGGCCCAGCCTTGGAATTCACTCATGCCATGGGGGCTTGTGTTTATTCAGACAAAGTTCTGTGTGCCCGGCACTGCAGGTGCTGTGATTTTTTTAACAGAAAATTCTTGTAACAACCCAGCAAGGTAGGGATTTTTCTTCCCAGTTTAAAGATGGGCCTCAGAGAGTTTACATGATGTACCCAACATCACAGTGCCAATTGTTGGGATACAAATCTGGTCTAGTGTTACTTGAATGAAATGGTCTTCTGTTAATTGAATGAAATATACCTGTTCAGTCATTGATATTATTGCAAAAATAGCTTCCTCCTTCTTTACAGTTAGTGGGAACACAGATTATGGGCTTCTGCATGGTTAAGGCAATAGCACAGACAGGAAGCCATTGAAGGCTCCCAGTGGGGTGTGGTCAGGGAAGGATTCGGTTCTGTTTAAGAAGCAGGCCACCGGGAGTTTGACCATGCTCCAGTGAGTATATAGATAATATATACAAATTAGGCTTGTCTTTTTTTTTTCTTCAAATTTTTATTTGAGGGAAGGGTGTTTCAAGACGGGGAGGGCATGGTGTGGGAAGGTATGGAAAGCAAGTGTGATAGAGGTGCATGATGTGAAATTCCCAAAGAATCCATAAAAATATTATGTTGAAAAAACTGTGTGTGGAACGTGCAAAATTCCTGCCTGAGTAGCCAGATACTATTCTACCTCCCCAGTGTTGTGGTGTAAGTGAAACATGTCTCTCATGGTCTCGAATATTTGAATACATGGTAGGTGGTACCGTTTGTGAATGTTTTGGCGCTACAACCTCAATGAAGGAATTACGTCATGGGAAGCGGAAGTAGTACGTCGTGGGAGGCGGGCTTTAGACATTAAAGCCTAATAGTGCCTTCAGTTCCGTTTCTCTGCTTCATGCTATTGGCTGAGGTGTCTCACCTCTCCACAGCTCCCATGCCTTCCCCTTGCTGCCATGCTTCCATGCCTTGATGGACACTTATCCTTCTGGAAACATAATACATAAAACAAGCTCTTCTGCAAGCTGTTTTTGGTCACTCTTTTGATCACAGCAACAGAAAAGTAACACACCAGCTGAGCCTCAGCTATTGAAAGATGAATCCCACCTCTGAATTCTTGCATACAGGGTAGGTGTGTAGGGCATACAGGGTGTATATAGGGCCAAGCTCAGTATTGTCATATCTGTCTGCTTAACTTGTGTTTATCTACCACAATACCTTTGTAAAAGCAGCTCTACTAAGTTCCAGTCCATGTATTTTCCTTGGCTCTTCACACAGCTCAAATCTATTTTGTTCTCCTTCAAGCATAGAGAAACCCTTCAGTCGTTGAGAATTATGCTTCCAAGGGAAAAAAAAATCACATCATAGTTTCAAGTCAGAGAAGTTGGTGTACTTAATTTGTCAAGCACAAAGGAAGCTCTATGTCCCGAGAAGTGAGACCAAGGCGACCCAGAATGCCTTCTGGAGAAGCTGGATTAGTTAGGGATTAGCCCTGGCTGAAGTCTTGGGCCTGCCAAGCTTGTTCACATCCAGACTAAACAGATGGGGGTAGCAGGACAATGTGAGAGATCGAGCAAGCATCACTGACAAGAGTGTAATGGAAAGAGCAGGTTCCAGCGAGGTGTCAAGCCATCCAGTGCCAAGGAAGACATGAGTGAACAGTAGCATCAGGACCCCTCTGAATGGAAGACCCACATAATAAGATTCAGAAGGTACAGAGGCCTTCAGCTTGAGGCTGCAGCTCAGACCATTCTCTGAAAGCTGAATGTGCCCCTGTACCTCATTACCAGGTGCCACCCTTTGAACAGAGCACCCACAGTTTACCTTGGCATTTACCTGAAGCTAGACCTTGTGTTTGGTATGTTCTACACTCAAGATAGAAAGTACATTTTCCAAATGTTTTCCTCTAAATGGCTCTAAGTTAGTGCTGGCTGAGGAAAAAAAAATTAAGTGCAGGTTATTATTCTCTCAAGGTCTGTCAGGCAAAATGAGTGTCAGCTGCTGCTCAGGGTTCAGGACCCCTATCTCTTCTCTGCTTCCTGTTCAACTATTTTTCCCAACTCCCAGTTTTGGTGTTCAGCAGAGGCCTCTTGTCCACCACTGGGAGCCTAACTGCAGCTCTATAGAGGTTCCTAGAATCAATAACTTCCCAGAGACTTCCCATGAACTTCCTCCTCAAGTTCCAAATTCAGAGGACATCTCATTTATAATGGGCAGTGTTATTTTGACATCATCAATCCTCTCAGAGCAGGTATTTTTACTCCTAAGTAGGTGACTACATTCTAACATGTCCTCCAAAATCTGTAACAAAGCAGCCAAGATTCATCACCAGGCAATGAGTAAAAACATTATGTTTGAAGGTGAGATGGAAAGACGGCTCACATGATATGCTATGTTTGGTTGATATCCCTGGACATTCTGCCCTTTTCTGAAGAGAAAGGGGGAGGAGTGGATCTGGAGAGGAGAGGAGGAGAGGGGAAATTGTAGTCAAGACAACATATATCAGAGAAGAATACATAATAGAAAGGAAGAAAGGAACAAAGAAATAAAAAGGAAGAAAGAAGGAAGGAGGAGAGGAAAAAAGAGAGGAGAAAACAAAGAAAGGAAGGAAGGAATAAAAAAAGAAAGAGAAAGACATCTAAAGGCAACCTTTAGCCTTCATATGCACATGCACCTGTGTGTACACATGAACACACACACACACGCGCGCACACACACACAAAGGAAATGAAAAAAGCAGAGGTTGGGAATGTAGCTTAGTTGATGGGTATCTGCCTGGAGCACACGGAGACCTGCATCCATCCCCAGCATTGCATCAAACTGAGTGAGGCAGAGAATTCATGTAACCTCAGTGTCAGGAGTTGGAAGCAGAAGCACCAGAAGGTCAAGGACATCCTCAGCTACCCAGCAGGCTGGATGTGAGCCTGTGGCACGTAAACAAGATTTAATTGCTTTATATTTAAAAAGAAAATAAATTAGAAAATCCATTCATTCGCACATTTCTGAACCTCAACTGCTTGCATCCAGTTTTCCAACATATCCCTCACACACATCAATGCTCAACAAAAGGTAAGATGAAGACGTGTGAGCCTTACAGAACTGCATACAGCTCTCTTGCTGGGCCTTTTCTGATGGTAGAATGAGATCAAATGATTTTTTTTTTCCAAAAATAAAAAAAGACAGCTAAATCAAGATCTGAGATACTTATTAAGTTTAAAAAAATGATTGTTCTTTGAACCAAATCTCCAAACAGGACTTTAGTTCTTCTATTTATTTCTATATTCAGACATAACCTAGTTTCTGAAACATTGAAGTCAAGGTGATTAGAAAGGCCTATTTTGTATAAACTTTATTTGTGAGCTTCACATGTAAAGTTAACCGGTATGTAGAGAGGAACTGATTTGTGTCATTTGGGAACCTTCTGGAGGAAGTCTCTGTAAGGTACCAACGCCCATTTACATTGCCATGTTTGCAGAGCATGTAGGCGCCTTTCTACTGCCTGATGGCTGGATACAGAGTTTGCATCTGATCACAGCTAGCCAATCAGAATCTCTTCCAAGGCTTCAGCATCTGAACACAGAAACTTGAGCCTCTGATGATCATTTTAGCTAGAAGATGTGGAAAAGTAAGGGCTGGGACCATGACATAGGTCAAATCTGGAATATTCCCCCAATGCCTGCATGTTAAAATTTTTGTCTGCATATATTAGAAGGTAAAGGAAGCCTCTACAGGATGCATCTATAGGAAGTCTCAGGTTATTGAAGGCGAGTACTCCAAGGGACATCTGGACCTGCCCTCCCCTCATTTATCTCTCGGTGATCCTACAGTAAGTGTTTCCTCTGCACTCATTGTTACACAGACAGTAGGGAGGAAATTAAACCCCAGCATGGATGGAGAAGAGACCTCCTCAGGGACAAGGGCCCTGCGAGGCTAGCCATGCTTCAGTACCCATGTGCATTCATGAAGCACTAAACGGATCTGATGGTATTAAATCACAGAGCTGGGGGGAAGGGGGAGCAAGGGAGGGAAGAGTGAGGAAAAACAGAGAGATGAGAGAAAGAGAGGAGAACATGGAGTTAGGAGAGAAATTTTAGTGGGATAGGAGAATAAAAGGGGAGAAAGTGGGATGTATTAGATCCAAATACATTATAAGTAAATATTTTTTAAGTAAATAAAAGTAGAAATAGGATGAATGCTAGCAAGCCATCTCAGCAGGGGAAGAAACATGAAGCCAAGTGTGACGGCCTGGAACATACAATGTGGGGGAAACGACCAACTCCTCCCAAAAATTCGTCTTCTGACTTCCACATATGAGTCCCAAAAGAAGAGTGGGTCTTGTAATTGTTCAAATGTTAGGATTACTTGCTACTGGTTACCAGGCATAATTCGGCATGGGGGTGGGGGGGAGGAGGGGATGCCCAGGAAGAAGGCAGAGAGGTTGCTGACACACATAACTGAGCAGACAGAGGAGACAAGTAAGGATCCAAGCTCATCTAAACAAAACCAGAGTGGCAAGAGGGTGCTAGCCAGAGGGAGATCTGATAGAGAGGAGGGACATACAGGGCGGCTTTTATCCCTTGAATTCCTAATGGGATTTATCACTGACTCCTGTTACAATGTATATCAAACTGTAGTCATTTGACCATCTGGACTTAATACCTACTCCTGTTAAAATGTATATCAAACTGTAGCCACTTTCTCTGCTGTCTCACTGTCCAGCCTCATTAGTCCAGCATCCTCCTGCCCACCTCTGTGCTCACCCCATTAGGACAGTCTTAATACATGGCCTTTTAAAAACATCAATCAGATCACATTCCTTTGGTGTTTACAATTCCCCAAGGCCTTGCTCTCTTGCACTGTGTACAAGTCAAAGCCCTTACTGAGAATGTAGAGTCCTCTCATCTGCCCCGTTGTCTCTGAACTCACCTCCTTTCCTGCCTTGTCTCATTAGCCACAATGGCCTCCTCTGACTTCCCTGATTCCTCGTATGATCCCACCTTAATATGGCCAATTCCCTCACACTGTACTGCTTGGCCTTAAATATCTGCACAGCTAGTCTCGTTCCTCTTTCAGGCTCTGAGAAGATATTCTTGGAGACTTTACCTAGCCCCATTTTCTAAAGGTAGAATTCCTTTTCTTTACATATCCCATTGAATTTTCCTGCTCTGTTTTTCTCCTTAATACTCATGGCTACCTAGTGTGTTAATTCATTTTCTTAGCTGTCATTACAACTGAAGGCAAGGAGGTGGCACCTCGGTGCATGCGCAGTCGAAGCAAGTATAGCCAAGAAAAGAAAGGTTTACTAGCTTCAGGGGGTAAGACAAGCATGAAGGTTTTTCCCCCAAACCAGTGCTCTTCAGAACAAAGGAATTTTATATAGAAAGCCCATCACAGTTGTGTGGAAAAGGACTTTGAGGGACAGGCACAAACCAGAGCATGCTCATTTAGGGTGTACATTACTGAGCATGCTCAGTTTAAGATTATAGCTCAAGGAACAATGACAAGAACACTTCCGGGCATGCTTAGCTTCTATCTTAAAGGTGGCAGGCAGGAAGCTTCTTGCTATACTTAGCTTCTTTACCCCAAAAGGTTTTATCCACAGCCAACTGAAAGGACATTTTGAAAATATGTTCACACGGGAGTTTGTCCCTAAGGGTACATAACTCAGTTGATAGCTATCATCATGTTTCATGGTGTGTGTCCCTAAAAGGCAGGTTCCATAATGGCTGGGACTGTTGTGGTCTTGAGGTTACTGCTATTTCTCAGAATCTAGAATAATGTCTGATCACTAGAACTCTTATAAATGTTGACTGAACTCGTATGTGAGATCTCTGTTTTATAGGCTAAGAAATTAATTCATAAAATCACTGACATCAAGCTGAGGCGATAACTCAGCAAGATACTTGCTGTGAACACATGTGAACCAACGTTCATTAAGCAAAATCCAGGCAGGGTAGAGCACACTTATAATCCCAGTCCTAGGGAGGTAAAGAAAAGCAGATCTGGGACTCACTGGCCGGCCACTTTATCTGTTCACCCAACTCCCAGAACAGTATCAGGACATTCTCCACTATGAAGACTTGGAATCTTTTCATGAATGCCCCTCCATGATTGTCTAAATCAGCAACAATGAGCAGATAAGAAAGGCTTTCCCACAAACTGCCTCTAGTCATACATTTGCATGACTGCATTGTATTTGTACATTAAAATATTACACAAAGATGGTAATCACAACATTATATGCATGACCACAATTTAGAAGCTCTGAAGTGTCCATCAATAGAAAACTGATTAAATGAATCCATTTGTATTCAAAGTATGGAGAATTTCAGTAGATGGGAAGGAGATTTGGGCAGATTCCTAGTCCTGATTTGTAATACTTTGTTAGATAATACTTATCTCCAAGAATATAATCCATAATGGCTTATACATGGTGCAATAAAAACTCTAGAAACTAAAGGATTTGCTATTTTTTAACTTGCTGGTGAAATCCGGCCAATTCTGAACTCGCTTGGCAGCAAATACTTAACTGACATGAGAACATGTAAAGGCCTAATTTATCTTACTTGGTGTGAACAAATTAGTCATAGCTCTGACATAAGCAAAAATGTAATGCTTTTAATTATGGGGTACTCTCTTCAATTCTACTAGTAGGGCTATCTGATATTTGTGAACCACCCCCTGTATTATTTCTCTGAAACTACCTTTGTGTATGGCTTACAAAAAGCAAGCAGACAAAGTAAAGACTCCTATCTGTGGCCCTTTAAATCATTTAAATAGTTATACTGGACATTAGAGAGGTGGCACAGTGGTTAAAAACACTGACTGCATTCCCAAAGGAAACAAGTTCAAATCCCAAAACCACATAGCAGCTCACAACCATCCATGATTCCAATTCCAGGGGATCCGATATCCTCTCTGGCCTCCATGGGCACCAGGCATGCAGTTAAATCAGCCATCACATAAAATCAGACAATTAAGAATGAAGAGATATGTATGTATATGCCTGTGGATTCTGAAGGGAGCATATAGTTTTATAGAGAAGGACTTTACAGTGATAGTTCTAAGGGAGGAACTAGAATGGAGTGCACAGGAATCAGCTCCTCTGCTGAGGCCCAGGAGTTCATGAGTCTTTTCCAGCAGTGTTGTCTATGAGATGGTTCTGCTCCAAATACCTGGCATCCCCATGTGTCTTCACAAAAGTTCATGCTATCCAATGAGAGGCTTAAAGACATCTTATGTTGTATCAACTGTCTGTCGGTAGTCCAGAATGAAAAGGTGCAGGGAAAAATCTCCTTTGATTGGCAACATGGATAAAATTTCCCCCAAAGAAAGAACTGTTGAGGTTGATGCAGAGAGTTGAGAGATGACCTACTGGGCAGACAGCAGCAGGTGAATGGGACAAGGTTCAACCTGCCATTTCTACAACTAATCTGTCTACTTGGTGAGAGGTTGTCTTAGTTACTTTTCTACTGATGTGCTAAGATACCATGACCAAGGCAGCTTACAGAAGAAAAGTTTATTTGAGGCTTACGGTTTCAGAAGGCTAGAGTCTATGACCATCATAGAGGGCGTAGGGAAGCATAGCTGGGGGAGCATAGCATCAGGCAGGCATGGTGCTGTAGCAGTAGCTGAGAACTTACATCTTGAGAAAGAACCTTAAGGGGAAGAGAGAGAGTCTGGAAATGAGATGAGTCTTGAAACCTCAAAGCCTGGCTCCTGTGGCACACCTCCTCAAACAAGGCCACGCCTCAATCCTTCCCAAACAGTTCCACCAACTGTGGACAGAACATTTGAATATATGAGCCAGTGGGATCATTCTCACTTAAACCAGTACAGTGGGTAAGCCTTTCAGGCACTCTAGCTCTTGTTTCCCATCTACGAAGTGGGAAGCTCTTTTGGCTCTTACAAGTCCCATATTTCTGACAGACTAGATACAAATGTGTCTCAGACTTATAAATGTATATGAATTGCCTAGATACAATGTGTCTTGGACTATAAATATATATGAATCATCTAGATACAGTGTGTCTCAGACTTATATATGAATCATCTAAGTATATTATCTAAAAAGTACAGTTATGGGGCTGAGATATCTCAGTTTGTAAAGCGCTTGCCATGAGGACCTAAGTTTAATACTTTAACACCCATGTAAAAAGTTGGGTTCGAGTGAAATATACCTGTAATTCTAGTGTTGGGTATTGTAGACAGGAGGTTTGCTGGACCTTTCTGGCCAACTAGTTTAGCTGAATTGTCAAGTCCCAAGTTCAATGACAGCCTTTATCCTAAAAAGTAGGATTGAAAGTGACTGACAAGGACACCTGACATCAACCTCAGGCTTCCCTGAACATGTGCCTGCATGATAACTGAGCACTATACAGATAACTGAGCACTATACAGCAGCCTGCAGGTGGTGAAGCCACCGGGCTAAAAGCAAGCAAAATACATTTTAAGCGTTTAACTGTTTGCTTTATTATGGCAAAATATTATTCAGCATATCCCTGGCAATGTAACATATTGCTCTTGAGTATCTTGAAAGCAAGCTCAGACACGTTCATTAATGGAGTTTTTCCATTGTTAATGCAAATGATTCTGGTCCCGTCATTAATCAGTAAGCCAACGTGGTGCATCTGTATGCTAACTCCCTGAAGTATTATCTAAGAGTTTTGCTTTCAGCTAGGTTTGGTACTTCACAAAGGAGTGTAACACTGGCCCAGAGTCCATCCATACAAAAAGCAATCATCTCTCATGGTCGGCACGATTCATGTAAACTTTACAGAAACATTTTGATCTGGAGATAATTCATTGTTCAATAGTAACAGGATATTAACCAGCAGAATGTAGCTCTGGTGTCCCTTGGGAACAAGCTAGGTTTTCATTTATGTCTGCTCAGAGTTAAGTATGCAGATGGGTTTTCAATGAATAATTCATCACGATGGAAGTGGCGTTTTCTAAAGTGCATCACATGTAACTCTCAAAGATTCATGGCGAGTTTATTTGAGGTTGTGCCTACATTAGGAGGTCAAACTTTCCTCTGATAAATTTGATAGTGTTTAGTCTACATTAGGTATAATTTTAGAAGTACTCTCATGCCAGACACTTTCCAATTACACTTTCAAACTAGAAACCACATCAGAAAACTGAGTTGGCTGAAGCATTAATTAGTTTCAATGTGCCCTTAACCTGCCAATTTCTGTGTCCGCTCACTGGCTCTGTTTGGGAATACAGAAGAAGAGAGCCAAGCTACCCTAGAAAATCTGTTTGTGGAAAACATATTTTTAGAGTTTAGAGCTCTTGGCTTATTTTTTTTTTTAACTCTCAGGTGGTATGTGATAGGGGTAAGAAGTAAGTAGCTAAGGAAAGGGTTCCCCCAGAAAAGTAAGTAAATGTTTATACTAGATAAGGTTCGCTAGAGTCACAGAACTTATGGGTTGTTTCTCTATATTGAGGGAATTTATTGTGATGACTTACAGTTTGTAGTCGAACTAAACCCAAAATGGTCAGCTGTGAATAGGAAGTCCAAGAATCTAGCAGTCGCTCAGTCCCAAGAGGCTGGTTGTTTCACCTGCTCTTCTGTAGAAGTAGGATCCAACAGACGTGCTGGCAAGTAAATGCAAGCAGGTGAAAAAGAGCCAATCTTCTTTCTTCCAATGTCTTTTCGTAGGCCTACAGAAGAAGGTGTGGCCCATGTTGAAGGTGTGTACCACCACACCTGGATCTGAGACTTGGCTTTGTCTAAGACTGGCCTTGAACTCAAGAGATCTCTTTGCCTTAGCCTTCTAGGATTAAAGGCTTGTACTATTTTGCTTGGGCCTAAGCTTTTCATGGCCACTATGCCTCAAGATCTCTATGCCAAGATGCAGATCAGAAACTTGTGTCTTCCAGCCTCAAGATCTGGATCGCAGGTGAGCCCTCCAACTCTGGATTGTAGTTCATTCCAGATATAATTAAGTTGGCAACCAGGAATAGCCATCACAATGTTCATATGGCTTAGCCTGGACTGTAAACTCCTCCTTCTGTTTCCCCTCTATCCCTCAGCTGAGTCTCCAGCATGAGCATTTCCCAGAGGGCCCTTGGGTATCTGTGGTAGCCCAATGTTGTTTGGCTAGAGAGTGTGTAGCCCCGACATGTGAGCAGTGCAGGTAGGTGAGGTTGTGGGGTGTTTAGAGTGTGAAACATTCACACTTTGTACACACAGGACTTTCGGCACAAAATTCTTTGAGAATTCGAGTATTTTCCATTTGTTTTTTCTTTTTGGGAATTAGTTGTTGGAAACAGGGTTTCAATAGCAACCCAGCCTAACCTCAGACATGTCATTCGGCTGCTTCAACCTTCTGTGTGAACTGTGAGACTGCAGGTATGCACCACCACACCCAGGACTCAGACATCTACTTTTTATTTAAAGCTTTCTTCATAGAAAGTGGTTTTCCCCCACTGAAGAAAATTATGGATCAAAAAAATCAATATTATTATTTGATCAAATTGTCTAAAAATATGTTGAAACATCTGGAGAAAGTAGCATAAGATGAAATAACAATGAGTAAGAAAAAGCCATAAAAATGTTGGTTGTCTTAGCACATCTAAGGAAATGACCAAGCCCCATAGAGATACATACTAAAATATGTCAAATGAATTACCACGTTATTTGTCTGAATACCTCACAATAAAGATAAAGGAAAGAGAACTTTGGAGGTAATGTGGAATGTCTGCCTTCCCTTCTCAGTCCCAGTGTTCTGTGTTGGCCAACTTTCTACCATTGTAACCAACATAAGAGAAGCCAATTTATGAGGAGATGTTTACTGTGTCTCACAGGTTCAGAGATTTTAGTCCAGCAACAGTTGGCAGTGATGCCTTTGAGGCCATGACCCAACAGTGCTTTATGGGGATGGACACATATATGACAGAGGAAACTGCTCACTTCATAGACGCTGGGAAGCAGACAGAGTCAGGAACAGGTGTGTCTTCAGTGACCTACACTTCCATATGTCCTCACCTCTCAATGTTTCCACCAACAACTAGGAGGTTTGTGGGACACACATATCCAAGCCATAGCAAAAGGGAATACTATGAAAACTATACCTACAAATTTAGCAGCCTAGACACAATGGACTAAGTCTTGGAAAAACACTATCAAAATTTATACTGGAAGGAAGAACCAACTGAATAGGCTAGCAGAAAATTTATAATTACTAGCCTTGCAAAATGGATGGGGCTGGATATATTGCCCATCACTGGAGTCCTTGCCTAGCTTGTACAAAGTCCCGAATTCAATCTCTGTGACAAGAAAAGGATGATGGGAAGAAAGAAGGAAAGGAGGGAATGGAGATACTTCAAGCTCAAAGCCTAAAATGTACATATTTTGTAAACTTTCCCTTCTCAAGATGATTGTCTTTTATTAGTATATTAGTATATATAGATGTCTATTATTAGTGAATAATTAAATTGTTATGTAGAGTTGATGTTGAGATCACGTAATAATAGAAATCAACATATACACGGACTCATCATGGAAGCATAAAAATCTCCCAAAGACTATTTTTGAGTTTTTTTCTGCTACAAAATATAGACTCGGGGCTAGAGAGATGTCTCCATGAGTAGAGAGAGGCACTTGGCAAGCTTGAAGACCTGAATTTAATCCTTGGGACTTGCATGACGGAAGGAGAGAACCAACTCCCAGAAGCTGTCTTTTGACCTCTGCATGAACACTATGGCATGTACACTTCACCTCCCCAGACAATTAACTAATTAATTATTATTTTACAAAAAAAATAAAGACTCAGCTTGGGCAGTGGTACATGTCCGTCTTCTCAGCTACACAGGAGGCTGAGACAGAAAGATCATTTGAGAAAGAAGGCAAGGACCAACCCAGACAACACAAGTCATACTTTCTCTAAAATGAAATAAAATGTCTCATATTTATCATAGAAAATGTCCCATCCACTTCTCTCATGTGTTAAACCCCACAGAGTAGTCCACAGTGGGAAAGAATTATTACAGGACTGTAAGAAGTGCTAATATCAGGTCCTATGGTAAATTATTTGAAAGACAGACTCACATCTCCAGCGTTTACACACAAATTTTCAAAAGGAATTATAAATAAAATTTACCATACCTAAAACTAGGAGGTAGAGGACAATAAAAGCAATTATAGACATAAATAGACCAGATGTTTCTGTGCCACATCCGAACGCAACCCCACAAAGAAATTGCAAATAGCCAGAGTATACGGGTAAAGGATTAGATGGTGTCATTACCATGTGGGTTGTCGCCTAAAGACTTGGTCTATAATTTATCAATGTTGGGACATTTAAGAAATGGAGTCTAGTGGGATGCTTTGGGGTCATAAGAGCACCATCTTGAAAAAGAGTTAATACCAGCTTGGTGGAATGGACGGCTCCTATGACTGGGTTGGTGGTCACAAGGCCTGGTTGTGATAAAGCAGGTCGGCCTTCTTCACCCATTCCCTTTCACACACATGTGTTGCCCCTCTTTTTTACATGGTTTTCCTTCTGCTTCTCTAACAGGTTCTGCAATTTCCCAATGCACCAACATATCCTTTGTTTAAACGTCATCTTAGTAGCATCCTATTGTGAACCATACACATGTAATAAGTAACTCATCGGTCACACTGCTTTTGTAATCTACTCAATGGATCCACTCAGTGCAGGGATTTAATTGTGCGGTAACAGGTTAATAATGAAAGTATGAACTCAATGCCTGGAATGCTTGAGAGAAGGCTAAGACCTAACGGTGTGTGCGCGTGCGTGCGTGCGTGCGTGCGTGCGTGCGTGCGTGTGTGTGAACATGCTCTCCATATTTGTATCTGCTAAGCTGAAGGCTTGGCAGTGCTGTGGCATCTTTGCTCTGCAGCCCACCAAACACATCTTTGCCAGATTCATTTTTGTATGATTTCTTTGATCAAGTCATTCTGAGTTTTTAAAAACCATCAGTTTCACTGCCACTCACTAGGACTCACAGCAGAGGGCCAAGAAGGACTGATTTAAGGTATATCTTATTGAGGGGCAATTTTACTGAAGATTTAGAAAGATGGCTTTCAATTTCTTTTCTTTGTAACTCATTTGAAATGCTAAATATCTTTCCTTTTACCATCTTTTAGAGTGATAGCAGTCAAACCCAGTGCCTCTTACATGCTAGGCAAACACTTTATCACTGAGATATCTCCAGCATTGGGGGGGGGGGGGGGGGGAGGAAGAGAGATGGAGGAAGAAGGTAGAAAGGAGAGAGAAAGATAGAGGGAGAGAGAGGGGAAACGGTGAGAATATCAAAGTATACATGACATAAGCAAGTTAAGGATTAGAATGAATTCTCACCAAGTTTTAGTCTAAAATTCCAGAATTCCAAAAAAATTTTATGAGTCTTCAAGATTACTGCCTCCACCATTCCTTTCATTTATACAGTACAAATAATAGAAATTTATTTGGACATATTTCTAGAGGCCGAGAAATCAAGATCAAGGCATGAGCAAGTGCTTGTCCTGTGAGAGCAACCATCTTCCAGAATAGCTCTTTGAATACTGAGTCCTCAAATGGCGGAGAAACAGAGGAAGAGAAAAGGCCGTATTGTGCACGAAGCCCTCTCTTCTCAGAGCCTTACTACCATTTATGAAGATTCACGCTCATGACTGAACCAACCCGCACTGCAGTCATGATTCATAGCAGACGTAAATTTAAGGAGACATTCAGACAGGAGAAAGACATAAAAGCCATTGTCAATTTGGTAAAAGCTGAATGTGCATTCTCCGGTTAAGGTTCTGCCAGGTTAGAGAGGGGTAAGTCGGGGCTCAGAGGAGCAGAAAGAAGGATAACTTACTCCCGAGTCTTACACCTACCTGTACACAGCCATGGAATCATCTGTGATTGCAAAAGCTGTCTTGAGCAAGGCACAGTAGGAAGCTTTATCATCTCACTCCCAAGTGAGGGCAGCACGCTTGCTTAATTAGAGGCTAGGGAGGCAGCATCACACATGGGCATCGTGTTAGCAGTAGCCAGGTTGTAATACAGCTAGCTCATCACTGCAGGCATAGGGTAATTTCAGTGTGGTGAGCCTAAACCTAAGATGACAATCAAGCAAAGATGTTACATTTATGAAATACATGACGTCTTCAACAGAATCACTTCTCAGAAATGGACAGAGGACAAAAGAAACTAATTTTCAAACATTCCCATTGACTAGAGAAATGGCAGAGGTGGAAGAATTCACACAAACAGAAACAAAAAAACTAGAGTAATTTGAAAAATTGTTTGTTTTGGCGTTGTTAAGAATTACTCATTTAATTTGAAAAATATCAAATAAGAGATTATTTCATAGAACAAATTTAATGTAATTTTTTCAAAAACAAAATACAGCTGAGCACAGATGTGTTCTTCCTTAATCCCAGTACTCTGAGAGGCAGAAGAAGGCGGAGCTCTGTGATTTTGAAGTCAGGGCCACATAGAGAGACCATGTGTCAAAAAAAAAAAAAAAAAAAAAAAAAAAAAAAAAAAAAAAAAAAAAAAAAAAAAAAACAAGTAAATAAAATAAAAATGAAAGGTCCCAGTGAGCTTGTCTCACTTGTTCCCAGGTGAGGGCACTGGGAAGATGGCAGATCCAACTCAAACCATCAAATAAAATGGTGTAGGATTCTGACCTGGTCTTTATAGTATACATGTAAAAAATATATTAATAAGCTATGAGTAAGACATGTACCAAGATGCATCAGTTACAGGAAAGCTCAGTTGGCCAACCCAACAACGCAGAGGAGGATGGTTAGCCAGTATCCTGCGACCACCTGAAGATTCTTCTATCTTCATGTTATGTTTCCATTTCTCGTCCTGGTTAACTTGGAACAAAGGACTAGAGTTGTCTCTGCAGCATCTTCTTCTTGACTCTCTCGTCAAGAGCAGCGCGTGGGCAGCATTTAATCCTCTTGGTTTTCCCATCCCTAAGCTTCTCATTCATTGCATCCTAGTCTCGTGCTGTGGGAAGGAGATGAACTTAACATGAGTATGGGGAGATGAGTCTGGGATTCCCAGAGTGGCACATGACCCAGCGGGGTCACCCATCTAGAAAAGTGGCACACTCCAGTCTCGCGTTTGCTAGTAATAAAGGTCATAGGTGCTTATCTAACTCCTAGATTTACCTTTCATTTGGTCACTCTAAGAACAAGAAAGCGAAGAAAGAAAAAAATAATGCCCCACACAAGGATGCTTTTGATTTGGGTTTTTCTTGTGTCTGAGTGGGCTGAGGATATAGCTCAATAATAAAATGTTTGCCTACTACACACAAAATCATTGCTACATACACAAACAAATAAAAACATGTATCATTTGCAAAAGGTATCTGTAGAGATCTAGAGAGACTGTCGATTCATGGACAGAGCTTGCTGCTCTGATAGACAACCCAGGTTGGATTCCCAGTACCCACATCAGTCAGCTCACAACTGCCCACAACTCCAAGTCTGGACAATCAAGCTTCCAAGGGCACTTCATACACATGGCGCACATCCAGACACTTACTTAAGCACACATATGATACACACACGTGTTTCAAAAGTTAAAACTGTAGAAGGTATTTCTACTGTCAACATTAAAAGGCTATCTCCTGTATGGAATTTGAAATTCTCTAATACCCTCACCCATTTTCCCTACATACACTTCTCCAGAGCTTTCCCTCCACTCACCCTTATTTCTGTTCCACGATCATAGAGAACAATCACTCTCTGGATCTCATGTCTTTCCCCAGTCAACAAAGGATTTCACTCAGATCCTCCCATCCCTTGAATGTCTCTTGTTCTACTGCAATCGCATTCAACTTCAAAGTTCAACTCAAGCGCTACAACATCTTCAAACTGGTCTTTGTTAGAATCTATGTGAATGGTCAAGGACACCAGGTCACAGTCACTGGGCAGCAAAGAGCAAAGGGAAACACAAAGTTTAGAGATAGTTTGCTTTCTCGGAGAGCCTCTTAACAAGCTGTGATGTTTGATACAGTTACAAGAATGTTGAAATGGAAGGCTAAAATATGGTGGAGAAAAGCCTCAAGTCTGTTCATAGCAGTGGGTCTCAAAGTGTGGATTGTGGACCAATAGCCTAGGGTCACCTGAGAACTTGTGAGAAATGCAAAAACAAACCCAGGTTCCACTTCAGACCAGTGCCCCAAATAAAGAGACTGTCACACTTCTGACTCACAAGTCAAGCCTCCAAGGCATTCCAGAATTGAGATAGGCTGGTTTCCATATAGTAAGCTGAAAGGCAGGTGTGTGCTAGTACTTTTCCATTGCTGTGATTAGATAGATAGATAGATAGATAGATAGATAGATA
This sequence comes from Arvicanthis niloticus, assembly GCF_011762505.2. Taxonomy (NCBI): domain Eukaryota; kingdom Metazoa; phylum Chordata; class Mammalia; order Rodentia; family Muridae; genus Arvicanthis; species Arvicanthis niloticus. Next base: position 44,245,617 of record NC_133429.1, read on the forward strand.
GATAGATAGATAGATAGATAGAGATGGAGAGATAGAGAGAGATAGAGATTATGATGTAGATATTATGATTTAATATATATCATGACCAAAAGCAACTTATGGAAGACATTTATATTGGCTGATATCTCCATACAGGTAAAAGTTCATTGTGGTGGAAGGTATAACAGCCAGCAGCAGAAACAAGGAGCTCAGAGAGAGAGAGAGAGAGAGAGAGAGAGAGAGAGAGAGAGAGAGAGAGATCACATCTCAGTCACAAACATGAAGCTGAGAAAGTGAACCAGAAGTTGGATGGAACTCTATACCCTCAAAGCCCACCCCTAATGATGTGCTTACTCCAGTAAGGCCACTCTTCCCAATTTCCCCGACAGTGCCACCAATTAGGGAACTCAAACCACAAGATTCTAAGGTGGTCAGGGAGGAAACTCATCTTCAGCTGTTAATTCCTTTGGAGGGGTGGGGGGGGGGGATTGTTGATGGGTGAAATATTTCATTGTATTGAAGTAAACTAGATTAAGATACTCCTACTCTACCAGTGGCCTTACTATTGGGGCTATCCGTTAACATTAATCTCACCTTTCTAGAATAATAAGAGGAAGTCCCCCCCCATGGCTATGAAGCCTTTTCAGAAGAAGGTGAATGTATGATTTGTAAAGTCTTACCCCACACCTCATCACAGTTCCTTCCTCCTATGTGTCCACTGTGAACCATACAAATACTTCTAAGCTGTCATTTACCGCAATGGTAAAGCTGGTTATCTCCTAACCAGACTGAGACCTCTTCAAGAGCAAAGTTCCATGACCATCGTATCCCCCAGACTGGTGTCCTTAGATGCATGTACAGTTTTCATTCACAATAAATAAAGACAAGCTGTTGGCATGGGTGTGAGGAACTGCTGTTTGTGCGTCTCTTGTTCCCCTCATTGGACTCACTGAGCACTGTGATGCTATTCACCAACTCATCTCACTCTGTGTAAACCGATGCCCAAGTGTAAGCGCTCCAGAACATCTATCCTACATGCCCCCATCACCTCCATAATGACTTGTTTGTCCTTGTCTGGACTCAGTCTTCTTCTTGGCCAGTTTCTAAGTATTCCTTCATGCCCAGTTAGCCAGAGAAGATCTCTGCTTTTGTTTCTCTGTGTATTTCCTATGTGCCCAAGTTCTTCTCTGAATCCATGACTGTTCCTTAGCCTCCACTCACACATTACAGCATCATGAGATGTTCCTGGAGTCCTACTTGTTCCCTGAGGTCATATCAGACCAAAGTTCTATTTCCACATTTTGAGAATTGTTCCAGGGATGGGGGTTGTGTCTCCACCAATCTATTCACACCAGCGTATCTCAAAGTGTGGGTCAGAGTAGTAGGGTGCTTGCCTAGCACGTGTGAAACTCTAGGATCAGGACTGAGGAGTGATCCTCTGAGATCTGTGCTATTTGGCAGTTCCCTGTGCCCCTTGATGTCATCTGCCAATAGCTGCCCACTATCCCTCACCCACTGAAATCTGACCTTTGATTCAGGGTCTTCTCCACATTTGACACCTGGCATCACTGCTTAACCTTCACACTTTCAAGTCTGAAAAGCAGACCTTAGTTGGTCATGGCCCACATGTCAAGCCTTTCTTCCCTGTGAAAAGCTCTCTTTTTCTAATCAATTGTCACTATCAAGTATTATTGTTCGTGTATTGGAGTCTCCAGATCTACAGCCTCTCCGGTTTTCCTCAAGCCAGACTGCATCTTAATCTTAACTTGTCTTCTTATCCTTTATGTTTATGTTCCTCTGTCTTTAGTAACACATATATACTCTCATGTGCATATATCTACTAGATAAAATCACACTGTAATCACCAGTATTGATGGGTCATCCATGATGAGGCAATATCATGGCAACCTAGCCTCCAACAGAAAATTTCCAAAATGCTCCCCCCCCAAAAAAAAAACTCTTGAAACTGTTTGTACTCAAGTCTTCTCTCTTCACCCTCAGAAGATGCTTCTTTCTGCTAAAAAGGCAGAAAATCCCTAGCTAAGGATACTGGTAGAGGCTGAGTTGTGTCTACTGAGTATTAACCCTCAGTACCTCTAAATGTAATCACCCTTGAAGAGGTAGGACATTGTAGCAGGAGTTTCCTGCTGCTGCTACAATGTTTGCAGGGCAGCAATTGGGGAGGAACTAATGTGGGAGGAGCTAAGAGGAGGAAAAGAGGAAGAAGGAGAGGAAGAGGAGGAGCGAGGAGATGAGAGAGGGAGGATTGGAGAGAAGATGGCTGGAGATGTCCATGTGTCTTTAGCAGTCTTGGGTAGTTATTCATATCTAGGTTAGTTAATTGGGTTTACAATCCTAATTGTGTGGGCATCTTGTTAATTGAGCATTTCCAGGTATATAAATATTGGATAATATTTAAGCATTAAGAGTTTCATTTCTACCGGGTACCACATAGATGGCGGGATGGTCTCGGCTCAGCCAAGCACTGTGGACAGCATTGCGGCTTGGCAGAGCCAAAGACCATGCTGACGTCTTGCCATGGGTCTAGTTGTGGCTGGCTTCTGCCCCCAGAGCATCACAGCCTGAGCTAAGCAGAACCACCACCGCTGATTAGATAGTCATCCTGCACAGCGGTGTTTTTTAAAATATTGACATCAACAGACATGGGAGTTGGGCATCCAGTCCCATTCTTGCCTGTGGAAGCAACTGGCAATTGCTAACTGTGGGAAAAGGAAGGGTCCGTTTTCTTTAAAAGTGTAGCCTCTTGCAAGTCAACCACATAGTCGAGACTATTCAAAACAGTACAGGTTGGTCTCAATGGGTTTTTTAAAAAAGGCACAAAGTTGAGTGGGTAGGTGAGAGTTGGGTGGATTTGGGGAGAATTAGGGGAGTGAACCTGATCAGAACACATTGTACAAATTTTCAAGCATAAATAAATAAAAACACGATCTCCAACATATACGTTACATATGTGAGACCCAAGCTAATGAGACTGGTGCCCTTAAGAGAAGATCATATGAAGACACAGGATGACAACCCACCTACTACCCAGAAAGGGAAGCCTCAGAAGAAATTAAACCTCCCACCAACATGGCCTTGGACCTTGAGCCTCTGGAACCCTGAAAAAATTAGCTACCAAGTCTATAATATTCAGTACCAGTACGCTAGTCCTCATAAGTCCCTGTCAATGCTCTCATCTGCCCACCAACCATGGCTTGCTCTTTCCTCCATTGTTACCAGATAGATTGCTCCCACTGTTTTGTTTCAGGGCCTCATATTCCTCCTGGCACTGTCCAAAGACCTTCTTACAGAAATAGCAAAACATCTTACCTTTATCTCCTACACTCAATATCCTTCTTCACTTGACCTTTCCAATCGCCTTAGCTGTCTCTAAACATCTCTCCTATATAATATAACAACAGCTTTGTTTAACCTCATGGGCTCCCTTCCGATTTCTTGCCTTTCCCTTGCTTTATAGCCAAACAGAGTAAAGACACACAAGTAAACAAAACTGTATGAGGTTGTCTTAATCTCCCCACATCCACCCTCAGTCAATGTATTCTTATTTTTCCTTTTCACCCATTGCCAGAAGTAGCACGGACCTCTCTACAATAAATTTGTGTGTGTGTGTGTGTGTGTGTGTGTGTGTGTGAGAGAGAGAGAGAGAGAGAGAGAGAGAGAGAGACAGAGAGACAGAGAGACAGAGAGACAGAGAGACAGAGAGAGAGTTTATACATGGTGTGTCCATGTGTTATATGTGCTCATGTGGGGTGTGTGTGTGTGTGTGTGTGTGTGTGTGTGTGTGTGTGCACGTATCATGTGAGAGTATATGTCTGCATGTGTTGCCTGTATGTGTGCATGTGTTGTGTCTGCATGCATGCCTGTGTGCATGTGTTGTGTGAGAGTGTGTATCTGTACCTGTTGTCTGTGTGAGTGCCTATGTGTCTCTTCTAACATTCTGTAGAAGGAGCTAAGGTGGGAGGAGTAAAGAGAGAAGGAGAAGGAAGAGGAGGAGCTAGGGTAAGACAGAGAATGAGAGAATGAGAGAATGAGAGAACGAGAGAGAGAGAGAGAGAGAGAGAAAGAGAGAGAGAGAGAGAGAGAAGAGAAGAGAAGAGAAGAGAAGAGAAGAGAAGAGAAGAGAAGAGAAGAGAAGAGAAGAGAACATGGACATGGAGGCGGATGTTCATGTGTCTCCACCAGTCAAAGGTAGTTGGTATATCTAGGTTGGGTATTGGGTCACACTTCTGATTGTATGGGCATCTTGTTATTGATCATTGCCAATATATAAACCTTTGGATAATCTAAGCATTAGAGTCTCATTTTTCTACCGGCCCTGTGTGGTTGGCAGGATGGTCTAGGCAATGCCCAGCCTTGCAGAGAAAGTGTGGAAGATTGGCAGAGCCATCTCCCACGCTGGCATCTCATGGGTAGCAGGGCTGGTGCTTCTGGCTGGCCAATTCTAACTGCTGCATGCATGTGGTCTCTGGCCACTGAAACATGGCGTCTAATCTAGCCAGAGCCACCACAGCCTAGACAGTCAGCTTGACTAGTGGCCGTTTGTTTTTTTTTTTAAATAATTATTACAACAACATTCTTCATATTAATCATCATTCCTGTGTCACCAGTCTGACAATGAGCTTTCTCCTGTTTTCAGATGTCTGGCTGCATCTGGTTTTCTCCCTGCTGTTCTGGTTTCTCTTCTCTTTGCTCTTACAGGCACCTTTCCTGTTTATTCTGTAAGCATGGAGCACTTCAAAGCTCTGCCCTGAGCTTTCATCTCTTCTCCTTGACTGTTTCAACTCTGGGGCTTCTTTTATCAAGCCTATGGTGCCTTCCACGGCCCACAAGAACATTACTTAATACTCTGCATATTAACTACCACCGATCTCTGCCTCAGGGTCCCTCATAGAACTCAGATTTGTTCTGCAATCATAAAGTTGATTGCCTTGATGTTTCTCTGAAGAATGTTCTTCCCAGCCCACAAATAATCTCTCACTTCCTCCTACGTTCTATTTACGTCTCACCCACAAGATTCTTTTATCACCTCCTTGGAATCTCATTTTACTTCTGCTTTTCCCACTTCATCATTTTCTTGGTACCAGCTCCTGAAAAGCAGTCGGCTCCCATTTTATTCTTATCCTGAATATCACACCTCAATATGACTTCAACACAGTAAGAGTCAATGACTACCAAGCTCTCCACGCCAGGCCAGAGAGAATTTATTTGCTTTATGGCAGCCACTGGGGACCCTTTATTATTATTTTCTGGATTTGTGTGATTCGGCTGACCCTACTAAATATCAGTGCTTTCCTTGAACAAAAATAATCTCCCATTCTGCTATATACACTCTGAGAGTTCTTTTTCACAGAACTCCCCCAAAACTCCTTTTCACAGAAGAGAACCTATGACGGTTTCGTTTTTTAGTAGTTTCTAAACATCTCCAAAGGAATCACTCCACACTCACGTTTGTTGAGGATCCCATATGAATTTACCACAGAAGTGTAATGATCTTGGAAAAATCAAAATGCCTTTAATTTTTTAAATAAAATATCATTTAGGTCGTGTTGATCAAGTTCGAAGGAGATTATTGATGCCCACTTCAATATTGATGGGTGTGTCTTTGTGTCATTTACAGAGACATTAGACCTTGAAGGTTCTGAGTAGTCACTGGATCAACCCCCTTGATGGTTTTCTGTTGTGAAAGAATTTTTGGAAGGCAGTGAATGGCGGTTGGTTGAGTTTGGTTGGAGGAACTAGGCCTCTGGGAGGTGTATCTGGCCTCTTCCTTATCCCTTCTCTTTGCTACTTCTCCAAGTGAAGGTCTTTATACGTGTTCAGTGCACTTCTGCCAAAAATTCATGATTCTCTCCCTAAGCCCAGGGGGCCAGTAAATGTGAGCAGAACTTTCTGAAGCCAGTAGCCAAAGTAAATCATTCCCGGGTATTATTTCTGACAAGTATTTTGGTCACAGTAACAACAAAGTAAGTAAATATTCTTAATATTTTTAAATAAAGCTTTATAAAATTTTAATCGTGTTTCCTACATAACAGGGTCCTCAGGCTAACAAGTTCTCAATATGGAACATCGCCACCAACACTGAAATATCTCGAACAAAAATGGCCTGTGAGCGAGGCCACGAGGTCACCCTTTGTTCCCTTCCCTCACTTGCTGTCTTTAAGATCCGCAGTAACAAGGGAAACTATTAAGGACTCTGGGCAGCAATTTGCACAGTTGGTGCTTTAAAAAAAAAACTGGTCGTTTTTATCTCCTGCCCCCATGTGATCATGAAAACTGACATTTAGTCACAGTGGGAGATCCTGTGAGGGGGAGCAGTGGCAGAGCAGGGACAAGTCAGAGAGTGCAAGCCTCTGAGCTGAGCACAGGAAAGGAACTTTCTACCAGGCTGTAGATTCCCCTGGGAAGTTTCCAGATCACGCTACTGATCCAAACCTACTGGAACCCTAGATAGGACCAGAAAAGCTCTGGAGATTTCAGGGACTTTATCAGTTTTGATGTACAAGGTGCGCCATGGAGAAATAAGAAGTAAACAGCCCCATAGGAAGAACAACAATATCAACCAACCAGACCCCCCAGAGCTTTCAGGGACTAAACCATCAACCAAGGAGTACACAAGGAGCGGGCCATGGCTCCAGCTGCATATGTAGCAGAAGATGGCCTTGTCCGGCATCAATGGGAGGAGAGGCCCTTGGTTCTGGGAAGGCTTGATGCCCCAGTTTAGGGGAATGCCAGGGCACTGAGGTGGGAGTGGGGGTGTGGGTGGGGGAGCACCCTCATAGAAGCAGAGGGAGGTGGGAGAAGATAGGGGGTTGCAGAGGGGAAACAAAGAAAGGGGATATCATTTGAAATGTAAATAAATAAAATAGCCAATAAAAATTTTTCAAAAAAAGAAGTAAACCCTGAAATGTGTAAAGGAGAGAATTAAATAAAATATGCTCATAATTGTCGGGGTGTGTGTGTGTGCATGGAGATATAGCCTTACAGTGAGTAATGCAGCACTACTTTTTAAATTACCTCTGTACTAACTCATTAAGAAAACCACACAAGTGAACCAAACAAGGAAGACAAAGCGTGGCTTAACAGGAGAAGGCAGCATTTAGTCCATGACAATCCGAGAGATTCACAACCACAAACATTAAAACCAGGTTTGTAAAGTCATATTGAGCCAAAGTCTCAACCCCAGTGTTTGCTGCGTGTGACTTTGGTCACACCATTGATCTCTCTGAATCTTTGTTTCTCCAATCAGGTGAGGACCTAGTGGTTGGAGTATTAGCCTTGCTTAGCAGATGGGGAAAATACTTCAGTTGTTAGCAAGGAGACACAGGTAATAGTTCTTCCTGCACGTCAGGTGTCACTGTAGCTACTGGGAAACCAAGAAAACTAGCTAAATGTTTCATTTCTACGGTGTCAAACTAGCCTGGGTGCATTTTTATTGACTTCTTTGATATTAGCAGTTTGTTGAGTTTTGCTTTGTTTTGGAATAGGAGCTACCTGTGTCCCTGTACATCAACATCTTCCACACTCGTGCAAAGCACACCTTACACATCATCTCTTCAGAAGAAACCCTTAATACATGTTAGTAGATCTGAGCAATACCTAAAGCTCATGGTGCTGGGGAAACTGATAAATAATTTATTATGAGGTTTAAATAGTTAGCAGTAAATGTTTACTTAGTTCTCAGAGGGTGGGTGACATTTTCCTAAGCACCTTAGAGTGCAAATGAAAGTTACAATTTGAGTTCCCTTGAGGCTTCAAGTCCTTCCTGCCACTGTTTCACGCTTACATCTACATGACTTTCTTAATGTAACTTGCATATATTTAAAATGCATAGCTGGACAGGTTTTGCTATCCGCAAGACCACCTCCAAACCAAGCAGTGAAGTCATCTGTCACTGTCTGCTTTCCCTCCTGTCCATCTAAAATCTTTTGTCTTCCTTCATGCTCTGGAGCCCCTGAGGTGGGGACAACTGCTCGCCGTTATAGGAGTTTATAGTTTCTAAAATTTTATTAAAGGAATTACATAAAATGTATCTTTTAGCCTATCTGATTTATAGCAAATCTATTTTGAGAGCCTTGCATATTATTGCATATATCAATAATCCATTTCACTTACTGCAGTCATACTCAATTCCATTTAAAATACGCCATAATTTGTTTATCTACCCCTCCCCGCCTATTCATGACATTGGGGTTGTATCTGCTTTGGGGCTACTATGACTAACAGTGCTGTGAACATTTGAGTGCAGTTCTTTATATGGGCATATATGATCTCATTTATTTTGAATACATGTCTAAAAAGTGTGGGGAGCCGACAGAAGGTGGCTATCATCCTTGCATCCATCTTGAGCCATATACCCTAACAAGAAATTTGATTATAATAGCCTGCAACAGCTGAGCACACTCTGATAACATCTTGTTTTAGATACCCAGGATCTTCCCTTGGGTGTGTGAGACTTAAAGGTGTGTGACTTAAGGGTATGACTTAGAGAACAGATTTAGAGACAAAGCCTAAGGGCATGACTTAAAGGCATGACTTAGAGGCGTGGCTTAGAAGTGAGACCTATAAAAAGCAAGAGGCAGACAGAAGAGTTCATTACAACTTGGAGTAGGAATTAGGCATTAGGGCAGTACAACTTGGAGTTAGTTATTAGGCATTAGGCACTTAGCACTTGGAAGAAGAAAGTTGGAACTTGAAGGCACTAGGGACTAGGAACTAGGGACTTGGATAGAAGAAGAGAGACTGAAGAATAAATGGGATTGAATCACACTCTGTCTGGTCTCCATTCTTCGAGTCTGTCCTCTCTCTCTTGCTGAACCCCAACCCGTGGACTGGAGCAGCTTGGGGCAGTGTGGGCTCTAACAATTTAGCCCCCAAGGCTTTTGGCAGTGCGGGTTCCAACATTGATAGAGCGGTCCCCGACATTTTGGCCCCCAAACGTGGGACAGCTCGGGCCACAACAAAAAAGTGGAATGACCAAATCATAGAATAGGTACATGTAGAGTTTTTAAGCATAATGTGGAAATATTTTCATCATACAAAGTAACATTTTACAGTCGTGGGAACAAAATACGAGGAGAGTTCTAGGTACTATTTGTTACCATTTGGTGTGGTAACTGTTTTTTTTTTTTTTTTAATTTTTCAAATATGCTATTAGCCATTTACAAATTAACATCATTTTCAATGTCTTCTACTAATTCTACTTTCTAAGTATGCAGTATATTTCAACAAGGTGAAATTTATACATTTTACTCTAATTTTATATTTTTTATTTTCCATTGTTTAAACAGATTCTTTTCTCATACCATATATCCTGATACAGTTTTCCCTCTCTCAACTTCTCCCAGTTCCTCCCACTTCCCCTCCTATCCACATCCCTTCCTGTCTCTCATTACAAAAGAATAAGTTTCCAAGAGATAACAACAAAACGTGCCAAAATAAAATATAAAACAGCTGAAATAAAGACCATCATGTTGAAGTTGAACAACCCAAGATAAGTAGCTTCATCTTGTTTTATTTGTGTACACTATTTCTGGAGTGGAGTATGTGTGCAGCTCATGAGGATGGAGGCATACATGCATGAGTAGAAGCCAGAAGTCAACATCTGGGGTCTTCATTTTGTCTCCATCCCATTTTGTGAGAAAAGGTGTCTTTATTGGACCTGGGTCCTGATGCTTTGACTAATTAGTAAACTCCCGTATTTTGCTTTGTTTTGATACAGAGTCTCTCTCTATATATAGTTCTGTCTTGGAACTTGCTATGTAGACCAGGCTGGCCTACAGAGATGTACCTGCTGATATCCTCTGATTGCTAGCATTAAAGGTATGTGCCACAAGGTATTTTATCCCAGTAACAGGAAGAGAAAAAAAAGATATTATATTTTACAGATACCTACCCCAGGGCTCTAAATCATTGCCCTAACTCTGCAGTCATTTAAGACTGCAGCCTGATTCCCCTTATCTACCCATACTCTTTGCTACATGCCATGTATTGTATTTATGGCTTACTATCTGTACCTGCAGGTAACTAAGTTCTGTTAGTCAAGACTTTGTGACTGTGTTGTTCACTGATGTGTTCCAGTACCAAGGGCATGGCTTACAGGCACATAGGAAACATTTTTAAAGCATTCAGTTGGCAAATGAATAATGATGCTTGCAACTTAACTGGCATATTGTCTAATACATGAAAGTACTTATTTAATGTTAGTCTCTCTCTCTCTCTCTCTCTCTCTCTCACACACACACACACACACACACACACACACACACACACACACAGTTAAGAAAGCTTTGATTCTGTTAGGAAGCCTGGCATATGGCACAGGTCCTACAGTCAGAACACTGAACCTGCAGGACCAACTTTAGATATTACAGCCACAGGAAGATAGATAGATAGATAGATAGATAGATAGATAGATAGATAGATAGATAGATAGATAGATATGTATATGATATATATGATCACATATATCTATATATCTATACCTATATACTTATATCAACCTACACAGAAACCTCCTCTGTAGCATGGGCTACATTTTATTTTACCAGCTCTTTCTTTCTTTTTGTTTAATTTTTGTTTCCTTTAAATATAATCACTTGGCTTCACTTAACCTTTCTACAAAGGCACAACTCCGGACTTTTCATCTTTAAGTCTGTGAAATGAGCTCTCCCACAGACTTTATAAATAAAGGTGGAGTTTCTGGCTGACTTTTAGAAACATACCCTTAAAGTGGTCCTCTCTCCATGGTGGCTGCTCTGAATAGAAGTCTCCAGACGTCACCCACGGAGGAAGAAAGACACAAAGCTCCTCTGTGTAAATGACAGAGCTGCTTACTGTAGGAACGATCAACCTGGTTTCCAGCTTTCAGAATTCAGTCTCTGCAGCTAGAATGGGGTTGACAGGAAGATTGTCTCTTGACTGAGTGTGGTAGTCCCAGAAACCTGGGACGCTGAGGTGGGTAAATTTGCTTGAGCCCAGCAATTTAAGGCTAGCCTGAGCAAACTATTAAAATCATGTTCTCGAAAGTCAAATAAAGCAAATACAAAACACAAAACGAAGACAGTCTCTCGAGATCTACAGGTCTGACACTGTTGTACAATGAATGCTGTACCCCTCCCTGTAACTTCTCTCACCCCAAACAGCTTTTCGACTGTGTCTGTTCAACAGAGCCTTTATAGAACATTAGTAAGATTTCTCAGGGGTGAGCTAGGGACAAAACTAAGTGACAAAGGCTCTTCAGTACAAGAGGCCCCAGATTCCAACACTGCCCTCAAAAATAAAAGGGAGTGGGTCTCTAGCTTAATTTAGTAAATTATCAAACAAATTTCAACCAGATGTCCTCATTGAATTATTTTGAGACATGTCACCTGCTGATGTGCAATTCTATCGGATAAGATGGAGTGGTAGTTGTCTCCTCATGAGCTTACTTTGTGAGAGAGTCCCTGAAAGGCCCATTTAATTTATACAACAAGGACTTATTAAAGAACTACTGTGTGTAAGACTCAGTGGTATACAGGATGTACCCAGTCCTTGTCCTTTGGGTACTGAAAACCTAGCAGTGAAGTCACATGTGAAAGTTGATGAATATAATGAAAAACAGGATGAACAATGCCATTTAATGGTCTAACAATTAGACCATTTAAGAGAGGGTGTGCTTAGTAATGTGGACTTTAAGAAAAAGTAATTGGTTTCATGAATACATTTTATGTTTATGTAAATAATAAGTTGGTTTCTAATGCGCTGTGTCCACAGCGCTGTGTTGATAATACTGAAAACTGCAGATACATAAAACATGAAGCTTGCTTTTAAAACTTCTGTTATTGAGCTAAAGATCAATAGAAGGAAAATGAACTAAACAACATAAGCTACAATAAAATTACGTGTAAACTTGGATGGCTCAGTTTGCCCATTAGACTGCTACTGTCTCCAGACCTACAGAGTTTCATTGCTTCTGGGAAATCCTTTCCCAATTCCTAATAGCTACCACTAACCAGCCTTTCCAAGGACTTAGCTCATACTGCTATATAGAAAAGTGATTTATGTGGATCTCTAATTGAACTAAGCCATCGACTTTGTCTTCTATACAGGGTTAAGAATGTAGCTCCATAGAAAAGCATTTGTCTAACATGTCTTGGCATGGTCCTGAGAACCACAAACAGAATTTGGTCCACAGGTCTTGTGATGATTTGTATATGCTCAGCCAGGGAGTGGAATGTGATGGTTTGTATGTGCTTGGTCCAGAGAGTGGCACTATTTGGAGGTGTGGCCCTGTTGAAGTAGGTGTGTCACTGTTGGTATGGGCTTTAAGACCCTCATCCTAGCTGCCTGAAAGTCAGTCTTCCACTAGCAGCCTTCAGATGAAGATGTAGAACTCTCAGCTCCTCCTGCACCATGCCTGCCTAGATGCTGCCATGCTTCTGCCTTGATGATAACAGACTGAACCTCTGAACCTTTAAGCCAGCCCCAATTAAATGTTGTCCTTATAAGACATGCCTTGGTCATGGTGTCTGTTCACAGCAGTAAAACCCTAAGACAGGTCTTTACAGATTTCCTTTTCTCACAGTCATTGTGGAGCCAGCAAGTTATAATGATTAAGAGTTAAAGAAAAACTAAAACAAACAAACAAACAATAACTACGAAATAACTTCATATAAATTGGTTGAATTCTGGCATTGATTACCTCTTCCTTTGAGTATCTTGAGCCTTGACTTTCCTTGATTATGAAAAAATTATAATACCATTATCCACTTAATCATGTTATTATTGTAGTAAAGATAACACAGAGGAAATAATTCATTCTCTTATATAGTAGGTTCTCAATCTTGAGAGACATTGCTGGTACAGTACAGACATTGGGGAAGGGGGAGGTCAGACTCTAGAGGCTTAGTCCATTGCCTTACCTGACACTCACAGGGTTCCAGTGCAAATAAAGATGGAAGATGTTTTAAAACACCTCCTTAGTCAGACCAACTACTTACTGTAGATTGAGGCCAAAGGACAACAAGATGAGCTAAATAATGTACAGACAGGGGAAGCCACAAGGGAAAGGGACAGTGAGTTACAATGTTCAAATGAGATAGAAAGGTATCCGATAAAGCTAAAGAGGAAAGGCAGAAGAAATTATTTTCAAGAGAGATTGTCTTGTCAATAATGATCAATAGGAACCAGACAGAATGAAATAGAGTCCAAAGGATGTCAATAGAATGATCAATAGGAACTAGGCAGAATGAAGTCGAGTCCAGTGGAAATCAGACATATAAAATAACGAAGCTGCAACTGTTGGACAGATCCCATGAGCGTTCCATTACTGATACGATCGTTCAGTAGTTGTGCTTGGGCCCGGATAGGTTGGGAGCTAAGGCAGAAGTTACAATGCTGTGTCAAGACTGCCTAGTTAGCTGGATGTAGTAATATACTGCTATAATCCCAGTGTCTTGGAGGTATACATAGCATGAGTAGGAGTTCAAAACCATCCTCAGCTTCTAATACATAGTGAGCTCAAAGACATCCTGACTACATGAGTCTTTCTCTCAAAAACAAAATGAAAAATAAGTGCCAACAAGATGGATCAGAGAGTAAAAGTGTGTGTCACCACACTTAATGACCTGAGTAAGGTCAATCCCCAGGACCCATGTCATAGAAGGAGGGAAATGACCAATACACACAAGCCATGCCTATCTGCATTCACGTATGCCAATGTGCACAGTTCCCAGACACAAACAAATAAATAAATGTAATTTAAGGGAAATTTAAATATGACTTAAAAATAAAAAAGCTCGTTTGGTTACCACAATCTGTAAATGTCTCTTACACAACTCAAGATGACATGAGGCCTACTCTATGAATTAAGTGGTTCCTCAAAAAAACTATAATTTTTTTATAAGTAACTAGCACATGATCAATTTAATTCTCACAGACATTACTTACACAGGTTGATTTAACAAAAGCAAAAAAAGTAAAATAAAACAACAACAACAAAAAATTGTTGGTTTGAATATATTGTATGAAGAACTGAAAATAGGGAATTAATTTTTTTTTCTAAAAGTCTCCTGAAAGGTCATTCATATTTCACAAAAAAAAAGAAGAAGAAGAAGAAGAAGAGGAGGAGGAAGAGGGAAAGGAAGAGGAAGAAGAAGGGGAAGGGAAGAAGGAGGAAGAGGAGGGGAAGGAGAAAGGAGAAAGGAGAAAGGAGGAGAAAAAGCCACTTTCAGTTTTGTAGTATTTTAGGAAAAATAAATACTGACAATAGTGAATTGAAAATATAATAATTGATTATTTTAAAATGTCTGTTACGTTCTTGAAGTCAAATATTTTGGTCTTATTATATGCTACTGACACTCTGAATTGAGAGGAACTTTTGAAGGTTTTGTGCCGCTTATTTTTTTTCAAGTCTTATGGTTAAAGCCATGTGAACATTCCACCCCTTCCATCCTCCCTCATGGCAACGAGGAGAGATACAGCCTTAAATATCTTAGTTAAAAACATGAACACACTTTCCAACTGAAAAATGTGCTAAAAAGGAAAGTGTGTGGCCTACTTGAAATACTATTTATTCTCTATGCTAAGGGTCTCATTTCTAGGCTAGTCCACAAAATGTCACTCAAGCACAACAAGTTAAATTAATGTTTAAAATGCATAATTAGATCATAATTGCAGGATCTGGATCCCTAAAAGGTGAGCCTTTTTGATATCTGGCTCTAAACCCACTCCTCTTGTCTCATCCCTCCCCATGCTGGGAACATGAACACCCACTACCATGCTTACACTTAGGCTACTACTAACTACCTTCAGACAGCCTGGATTCAGTGATGGCCAGATTTATGAGAGAAAATCTGATGTCCACTTCTCCCTGCACGCAGGTTTCTCCATTCACAGGTTTACAGGATATGAAACCTGTAGGCATCTTCATGACCTTTCCATTCTCAGATGGCCAGGGGGCAAGCCAATTGTTGTCATAGCCAGTATTTAAACCCCTCAAATTTCATTTACTTTCTATTCATAATCTAAAGGTCCATCTACTGTGTGTCTCCAGTGCGCAAAGTCCTCTGTCTGCTAGCCTTCGAGAAAACCCAAGAAAGTACAAACTTAATTCTGCTCTTAACTAGCTGAAAATCTAATTGGCCATAAAGAAAAAAAAAATTAGGAAATTAAATTACTGGCCAAGAGTTACATAAGCACAAAGTTGTGTCAGCATGTATGATTGACCAGGCGTCGAGTTATTCAGTGTTCTGAGTAGAAAGGAGAGAGATTAGATTTAAGGGGTCACAGAGCCTTGGAAGAAGGTAGAGTTTAGAACTACCCACCAACCATCCAACCATCCAACCATCCAACCATCCAAACATCCAAACATCCAAACATCCAAACATCCAACCATCCAAACATCCAACTGTCCTTTCAGTAGATATACGTGACTGGCCATTATTTTCCAGAAACTATGTAGTACCCTAGCAATTTAAGGAAGACATGATTCCTGACATCCAAGAGCCTCAAGCCGGTGACAAGAGCAGTTCGTAAATGGAGAACTTGATTTGGTATTGGATAAGCAATTGCTGTGCCCCTCCTTGGGGAAGACTACTTTCTCCTCTTCTCAGCATCCGAGTTACCTGTAGCTCTTTGTGCAGGGTTGAGGCCTCATGGGATTTTCTCTGTCTACTTTGACATGTCTGTTGTCATCATCCGTGCTCAGCTCATGTTTAGTTAGTGACGTTGGTGAGACTTTATGGAATTAGCTTCTGCTGTTACTAGGAGACACAGTCTCAGGACAAACATGCTCCTCCTCTGGCTCTTACAACATTTATGTCCCCTGTTTAATGTTTTCTTGAGCCTTAGGTATGGGAGTTGTTTTGTAGATGCAACCTTTGGAACTAGGCCTCAAATATCAGCATTTTGATTGGCTATAGGTTTTCTCTTTTTTGTAGTGGTCTCTGTCTATTGCAAAAAAAAGAAGATTCCTTGATTAGGGGTGAGGACTGCACTTATTTGTGGGTATAAGGACAAATATTTAGTTGAGGGTTATGCTGGTTTTAGATTCTACTCAAAGATCCATGACTTTATTAGCCCTGTGTAATTGGTGAGGTTTTCCATACCAAGCATGATTTCCTTCTTGTTGAGAGGGTCTTAGGTCCTAGAGAGCTGTTGGTTGCCACCAATGTGTGCCACTAGTGCATCCTTGGGCTATCAGGTCATGCTAGTGACTGTGGTAGAACACAAATCTTAAGGAACGATTGTTCTCTTGGTCTTCCAAGTACAGAATTGGCCTTTTCCCGTACCTGAGAGACAGTGCCCCCGAAATGTATCCCTCTGAAACCTCTCTACCCTTCCCTCTAATAGAGTAATAGTATTTAGCCATGATCCAAAGTCAAAATACAATGTAAAAAAAACAAAAAAAAAAAACAAAGAAAGACAAAAACAGTGAACTGGATCTGAGTAAAATCTGACTGCACTCAGCAGTTTATCCTGAGTAGGTTTTCTCATCTTCCTGAGCCTCGGTGTCCTCATCTGCCAAAGGCTTTTCAAACCATGATCTGCACAGAATGTGGACACTTCAGAAAGAAAATAAAATGGCAGGTAAGAGGCTGAATGAGATTCTAGGTCTTTCACAGTGCTTTAAGTAGGCAGCTGCATTAAGCTTTCCTAGTCGCTCTAGATAAGGCACCAGTTATAGATAAAAGATTCGATCTCACCCAAGTTTGTGAACTGAGTTTAGCTGGGCTTCCTTACAGAAGCATGTGTAACAGTTTACCTACAGAACACGGACAACCTACAACCAGCTATACCACCAGGAAAAATGTCTCCCTGCCCCCAGCAGTTGCTAACCACTTATTTATCACGAGGAGAGGCAGGACCTCCTGCTCTAGTGGACACAAGCCCCCCATGCACTGAGCCCTTGAGCCTACCCTCCTCTCTATGAGGAGATGTGAGATGGCCTGAGGACCATGTGAGGACTTCTGACAGATAATAACTCTGTCTTAAAGACAGGAATGGTGGCTACATAGGGAGGACATTATTTCCTAACACTCTGCCAGTACTTCCTGTTCGTTCTTTCCTTTCTTCCATAATGTTCCCTGAGCCTTTGATGGAATAGTGGAACTTTCCTATTTAGGGATGGACATTCAACAACCACTGATTCTCAGTACTTCCTGACCAATTTTGAACCTAGGAACCACTGCCCACTGCAAAAAGAACATTTTCTGACCAATACTGATAATAGCAAAACCACATGGGTATAAATATAAACATTTAGAGGGAAATTTGACAAACACGTCATATCCATTTAGAAAAATAAGAGTGGTAGCTTCCTTATTACGGCCTATGCTTCTTCAAGCCACAGGTTTGTGCTTTGTTGTTGGGGGCCGACTTTTAGCAGAAAGCAGCTATCAGCTTTGCAGCCATCTTGAGCCATATACCCTGACATGAGACTTGGATTACAATAGCCTACAACAGCTGAGAACACTCTGATAATCTTGGTTTAGATACCTTGGGTGTGTGAGATTAAAGGTGTGTGAGATTAAAGGTGTGTGAGATTAAAGGTGTGTGAGATTAAAGGTGTGTGAGATTAAAGGTGTGTGATTTAAGAGTGTGACCTAGAGATCAGATTTAGAGACAAGACCTAAGGGCATGACTTAAAGGTGTGACCAAAAGGCATGGCTTAGAAGTGAGACATATAAAAGGCAGAGACAGACAGAGGGAACAATTGAGTACAAGATTGAGTACAACTAGGAACTAGGAGGAATACAACTAGGAACTAGGAACTAGGAACTCAAGACTTGGGACTTGACTAGGAAGAGAGACTGAAGAATAAACAGGATTGAAACACACTCTGTCTGGTCTCCATTCTTCGAGTCTGTCCTCACTCTCTCTCTTGCTGAACCCCGACCCGCAGACCGGAGCAGCAGCTTGGGCCAGATACAGTGGCTGCCAATCGAGGAGTGGAGAGGGCCTCAACATTTTAGGCAGCCCAAAGCGGGGCAGCCTAGGCCCCAACATTTTTGGCCCCCAAACGTGGGCCAGCTCGGTTCCCCAACATTTTTGGCACCTGAACGTGGGATTAGTGCGGTTCTCAACACTTTGTTTTGTTTTCATTTGTTGTTTTAACCAGACTTACAGTGCAGGATATAAATTTTCTCTTTTGGAATAGGCCTAAAGACAGAAGGAAAGCAGTTGCTTACATCTATAACATCTGTGTCACTCATATCAGTGAACACATCTTTCCTGGCATGTTGATAGTGTCCCAAGGGTAGCTACTTTACTGAGTCTCTCTGCTTCTGTGACATTCAAACTAATCCCATCCACACACATGTCCAACGATCTCACAAGCCAGGCTATGACACACTTTTCTTTTCTGTAGTTTTTTAAAAAGACTTTCCCAATTCTTGTAGTTCAAAAGCAGAGCAACCCCATGATTACCATAGTATCCTGTACTGGACCATGATTAAGGCCCCTTCCACTCACTGAATCATGGATTCCTCTGCCTCTGTATTAAAGGTTGGACCTGAGGTACATCTTCTATGACTTCTCCATCACTTTCTCCATCCTCACTCTCTAGAACTGCTGATGGTTGCAAGTCTTGGGCTCCCTAGAGAGTCTGTTTAGCATAGATCTACTTGTACTCTCTGTCCTTTCCATATCCCAGCTGTAAGAAACAGGGAGCCAACACCCCTGTCTTCTACTCTTTTCTTTTCCTACTTTCTCTGTCAAATCAGAGGCTAATATCTGCATATCCTTTTCTTGTGAAGAGCAGAGGAGCCCTGAGTGAAGGAAGTGTGGAGTGAATGTTGACATGAGCACCGCCATGTCAGAAACCATAGCCTCACACCTATCGGAAAATGCCAAACCCTTTCCCTCCTAGGGTGAAGCTCAAAGCAATGGCAATGTTCCTCTGGTTTCTTTGCAGATGTTGATAGTGCGTGGAGAAAAAATATCTACCACAGCTCACCTTCCCTCACATTTAGACTCTATAGGGAGCCTGAAGACTGCTCCCTACAGAGACTTCTACTACTGAAGTTAGCTGAATCTGCTTTATCCACCTGAGTACCCTCCTTGTTTATCTGTATGTAACAGCCCTTCTCCTTGTTCAGGTGTATGCAACAAACCCACTGTAGTGGTTTGTACATACGTAGCCCAAGGAGTGGCACTATTAGAGGGTGTGGCCCTGTTGGAGTAGGTGTGTCACTGTGGGTGTGGGCTTTAAGACCCTCATCCTAGCTGCCTAGAAGCTAGTATTCTGCTAGCAACCTTCAGATGAAGATGTAGAACTCTCAGCTCCTCCTGCACCATGCCTGCCTGGATGCTGCCATATTCCTGCCTTGATGATAACAGACTGAACCTCTGAACCTCTAAGCCAGCCCCAATTAAATGTTGTTCTTATAAGACTTGCCTTGGTCATGGTGTCTGTTCAGAGCATTAAAACCATAATTAAGACACCTACCTTCTGGTTTAGCTGTAAATAATTAACACACTGAGCTTCTATGGTACTGTGGTTTCTCCAGCAGAGGACCCAGATAACGAGATCCCAGCTTTCCTGTCCATGTGTCCATCTGTCTGGCTTTTCTTTATTACCTCCCTGCTCTAGCCCAGTCTGACCCTGGAGCTCTACAGAACATAGCATTTTCTCATTAGGATTTCTCTTTTGTGTGGGTAAGATCTCTCTGGGCAACAGCTCAGCCTCAGTTGCATTTCCCATCACCTTTGTGCATCTCTAACACAAACCAACCTGGAAGGACCAACACCCACAGCAAGGACCACACAGCTGATATCACAGCCTGCTTATGATGCCATTCCCCACAGGCTATTTTGGGGAGTTATAATATATCCCCTTTAGTCCATCAGCCTCCTTGGGGACATCTCTATATTCACATGGTAGACCCTGTTCATCAAGGATGCTTGCTACTTCACACCACATGAGAAAAAAAAAAAAGTCATCTCATGGCTCCTTCCACAGACACTGTAGCATCAGAACAGCCATAGCTAAATGCCTTTGTACCCATGGCAAGGACAATGTAAGTGTGCCACTTTCCATGGGTGAAGGTGTCAGGATTGGCTGTCTGAGTTTAGCTTTTATGTCTCATCACCCAAAGCAAGCACAGTGCTTCCTTCCAAACTCATCTTTGGTTCCCCAAGGTTACTGAGGAAAGAATAGACCAAAAAGGACAATTCTACTCAAATCAAAATGCTTACTGATAAAATAGAGCACCGTTGGGGGTCACTTGCAGGTGTGCAGGTAACATGAAACCACACCACCTCAATTCCCAGCCCGGTATGGACAATGACGTCTCCAAGGCTGTGTGGAAGGAGCATCATCTTTAACCTTCCACACACTTCACACTCTAGCACCTCTCCAGGCCATGAGCAGCTGGGTAGAATCACTCACAGCTGCAGTGAAGTACAGAAGGATGTGGGTAGAAGCTTGTGTCAGAGTGTAGTGACCCCACTCCCTACTTCCTCCCAGGAGGGGCCACCAACAGTCCTGGTCTTAAGAATTTGTTTTGGTAACCCCAGCTGTTGGCTTCCAGGTGAGAGGAGAGAGAGGTCCCAGTAATGAGTTTTATCCCTGGCTAATTCTAGTCAGTTCTATAGTGAACACACGAGGAGACTCCTTGGATAAAAGGCTGAATGAGTTTAGAGGAGTTGTGTGGAAAACAGAAGAGGCAGCCTGGAAAACTAGATCACTTTGGTGTTAGTCTAGAAATGCAATAATATTGCCACAATACTATAGTTATTTCTAGCTCTTCACCTGAAATGTCACTTAGTGGCTGCTGGGTTACCAAGGACCACATGAGTGGTGCCAGTTGAGCAGACTCTGAGCTAACCTTATGGTGAACAGCTACATATATTACTTGCTCTATTTTAAGAACCAATTTAATTGTGTTTAATATCTCAGGAGACATGGTGTGATGGTTTGTATATGCTCAGCCCAGGGAGTGGCACTATTAGGAGGTGTGGCCTTGTTGGAGTAGGCGTGTCACTGTGGGTGTGGGCTTTAAGACCCTCATCCTAGCTGCCTGGAAGCCAGTATTCTGCTAGCAGCCTTCAGATGAAGATGTAGAACTCTCAGCTCCTCCTGTACCATGCCTGCCTGGATGCTGCCATGTTCCCACCTTGATGATAATGGACTGAACTTCTGAACCTGTAAGCCAGTCCCAATTGAATGTTGTCCTTATAAGAGTTGCCTTGGTCATGGTATCTGTTCATAGCTGTTACCTAAGACACTTGGCAAACATCCTGAAAAAATAATGAGAAGAGATGCAGGGAGGACAAAGCAGTCTGGCTCCTGTCTGCGAAGTAACAATGTTACTTAAGTGATTGTTTACGATCTGAGTTTAGAAACATATCTATAACCAACCCCAGTGCATACAAGAGAAGGCAGCGCCAGGCTCCAGATGGTAACTATGTAGAATGACCTTTAGTTTTAAGAACACAGGAGACAAAGCTGCCTTGATAATGTTAGCCAAGTTCCTAAAGTGATAGAGGAGTCTCAAAAAGAAGAAAGAGAAGCTCCTAACCGAGTTCAAGGAGTGTCTACTTCAGGTCAGGGCTGTGACGATGTCATTTGAAGCAATATCATGACGATGCTCAGTGTCCAAAAAAAAGAAAAAGAAAAAGACTAGTGCTATAAGTTATATTGCAGGTGAAGAGACAGCTCAGTGGTTCTCACTGCTCTTCCAGAGGTCCCGAGTTCAATTCCCAGCACCTGGATGGCAGCTCGCAACTCCCTGGTGCTGTCTTTTGGTGTGCATGTGTACATGCAAACTAAAGCACCCATAAACATAAAACATATAAATAAATAAGTTTATGAAGGAGATGGGGAAGGGGAGAGAATCTGGGAGGGGGCAGCTTTTGGGATGTACATAAACTAATCAGATTTGAAAAAATAAGGCTTACAGCAGAGTTGTTTTTCAAATCTGAATGTGATTTTGAATAAAGTTAATGATTTGTTTTGTCTTTTAATAATATATTTCAAGGATGTGATGATGTGTTGGTTGGGTGTTTGTTTTTTTAGCTTGACACAAGCTACGGTCATCTGGGATGAGGGAAACACAATTAAGACAATGTCTTCATCAGTTTGGTTGATCGGCAAGTCTGTGGGGCATTTTTGTGATTGATGTGGGAGGGTCTGGCACACTGTTGGCAGTGCCACCCTGAAGAAGTGGACCTGATTTATATTTTTTAAAAAGCAGTTTGAGCAAGCCATGGGGACTGAGCCAGTAAGCAGCACTCATTCCACGACCTCTGCTTCAGTCCCTGCCTCCAGGTTTCGGTTTGAGTTCCTACCCTAACTTCCCTTACTGAGGGATCATGATATAGAAGATGAAATAATCCATTCTCATTCCAGGTTGGTGTGCGCTAGTGTTTTATCACAACAACAGAAAGCAATTTGAACAGATGGAAATAGTAATAAAAACAAATACCTGTCCTCAGGGCTAATCCAGTTATGAGAGTCATAATTCACAAGAAAACCCAATTTACTACTGGGTCCTACAGCCCTTAGCACAATGCCGAGTGAACACACATGAAATGAGAGAAGACAGAGACATATTTACTGACCCAAGAGTGTAACGAATATGGGATTTTTATGGATACATACATCCATCATATATGATGGGAAATTGTATATCCCTTGCTGAATAACAGTCATATTAATAAAACTTTAGCCTTTATCCCAAAGCCAGATTCATGTATGGACCCAACAGGCAATTTTCTGTTGGGGCCAGTTCAATCCCAATGCCTCACCTCGAATAATAAATGTAACCCTTACACACATGCACACATGCATGAACATGCACACATTGGGGGATTAGTTCTAATGCTTTGTCTTAATTCAGTTCCCAAAATCACACAGCAATCTACATGTCCAGATGCTGAAGGTCCCTATCCCCAATTGGTTTTTGATTGGTCAATAAAGTTATTAACAGCCAATGGCTGGGCAGGGAGACAGAGGCAGAACTTGGAGATTTCCTAGACAAGAAAGGAACGAAGGGATAAAGATGGGTCGAAGTCACCATGATGGGGCAGCAGAGAGATCAGACGTAAGAGTTGTGGAAGAGAAAGCATCCAACCATGTAAGAGTCAGGGAAGCGGCCCCAGGGGCTGCTACCCGGACTGGGTGTGGGGTAGCAGAGATGAAATATACATTTAGGAAGTTTTAATTCAGGGAGATATCATAGAGGAGAGCGTGTTAGCCATGTGGAGGTTCAAAAGTGGCCAGCCATTGAGCTAGTTAAGACATATTAAAAACAACACTGCACCTTTGTATCTTTCATTCGAGAATCCAGAGAACTCTGGCGGGTGGCAAGAATAGTTTGTTAATTTACTGCTATACACACGAACACACACACACACGTAAAAGATCTAGCATACAAACTGCGTATTTGTCATCTAAAAAATGCAACAGGAAGCTAGTGTAAGATTCTAACTTGGTTTTTACTGAGACTGTAAGCAGAGTGCCCAAGCTAGAGCAAGATGGCCTCCCCCATCACCACTACCACACGTAGATTTATAAGGAAATGGATCCAGACATCTAACCTCTCCACCCAACAAAATTCTGCACATCTGTCTCCAGGGTCTAGTCCGGTGAGTCTTCCTGACTATTCACAAAGTCAATATCCAGTCAATATCTAGTGTCCCAGCCTTGCTTGGCTACCCTGACCTGCCCCTCAACCAAACTATAGGATTCTGGAAGGAACCATCCTGCCTGCTCCAACCCGCAAGCCCTTCCCTTCCCATGCCACATCCAACCTCTCCACCAAGCTTTGTCTACCCCCACCCTCTAGACTTGATGCAGAAGACACATCCTTTCCAGCAGCCCAGTCCCCTCTCTCTCCCTGACTTAACATCCTCCTTTCTGTCCCAACCTGCTCTGTCCATAGTAGGCTTAGAACTAACAAAAGAAGTCCTTGGGCCCAGATTTAACCCCAAAAATAAAAGCAATAGGGAAGGCAAAGCCAGTAACTTCTCTGTAAAACCTATCAGTTCTGTAGAAATGTTTGTGAATGAGAACTACCCTGATGAACCCTGGGACATGTAACTTAGACAAACAAAAACTCAAAAACAATCATCAATAAGGTTAAAAAAGACACAAAGAAATTCAATGAAATCAAGGAAAAAGAACTGAAGGAGAAGAGATGCCTGAAAATACAAGCATAAGGCTGTATTCCCAATTTCTTTTTTCAAAAAAAAGACACACTACAGGATTACAAGAAACACATAGACATCATTATATAAATAAAAGTTTATTCTAACACCTCACATCCTCCAATAGACAGGTCATCTGAACAAAAAATAAACACTGAACAATCAATTAATTATCATTATGCATCAAATGGGCTGAATGGACACCTGCAGATTATTCTCCCCAAATCTAAAGAATATACATTCTACTTATTAGCATCTGGAAGCTTTCCTAAAATAGTCCACATTCTGGGACACAAGAAAAATCTCTATACTTCCAAAAGATTGATACAATTCCATGAATCCTATTTGACCACCATGAAGTAAAGCTTAAAACAAATCTCCAGTAAGTGCATAAGCACATGGAGATTAAACAACTCATTACTAAATGATAAATGGGTCAAAGAAAAAAACCTCAAAACATAAAAAAATTCTCCTGGAACTAAGAGAAAAATGAAAACACAATAGAGCCTCTGGAACACATTGAAAGCCGTCCTCAGAGGGATATTTATAGCCCTAAGTATCTACATTTAAAAGAAATCAGAAAGAGCACAAATAAATGACTCATTAATGCAACTAAAATAATGTGGAAAAACAAGAACAAACCAAATCCCAACCCAGTCATCAGGAAGAAATAATAAAAATCAGAACAGAAATCAATGAAATAAAAACAAAACAATAGCAAGAATAAAAGAAATTAAAAGCTGGTTCATCAACAAGATAAACAAGATTAACAGACCCTTTGCCCAGCTGAAGGAAAGAAGAGAGGACTCAACAGAATCAGAAATGAACAGACAAACATTACACTTGAAAAAATTCAGGATATTATAAAAAATGGTATAAAAATTTTAAGTATTACTTTAAAAACCCGTACTGTGTTAAGATGGAGAATCTCAAAGAAAAGGATAAGTTTTTTTAGATTCAGCCAACCCTCTAAAATTAAAGCAAGAAGAATTCAGCAACTTAAAGAAATTAGAAGATTGGAATCATAATAAAGAACCTTACAGCTAAAAAGGAAAAGTCCAAAACCAGCTGAATTCACAGCAAAATTCAAAGCCGTCCTTCAAAGGTCTGCAACTAACCCATGTTAAACTATGCAAAGCACCCGACAGCCCCATCCAGCTGTGGCACTTTGTGACACAACAATGGCCAGCAGGCCACGATAACCCAAAGGGTGCACTAGTGTCACTGATAACTTGGTGGTAACCAATACCTCTCTAGTTGGACTTTAGACCCAATCAACAAGAGGGAAATCGTGTCCAGCACTGGAAACCTAGACAACCCCCAAGGACAAGGGAAGTGATGGATCTTAGAGAACCTACAACTACCACTTTATTAAATCATCACAATCCTACCTACATTCTAAGTAATTATCCTTATACCCACAGACCAATATAGTTCTTATCCCTGATCAAGGAGACTTCTCTTTGCAAGAGACAGAAACCATTACAGAAAACCACAACCAATCAAAATATGTAGATGTGGAGTCCAGAACTGATGGCTGCATCTACAGTACAACTACCTCACCTAAGGTTCAGAGATCATTGTAGAAGAGGGTATAGAGAGATTATAAGAGCCAGGGGGCCACTAAGGTTCAGAGATCATTCTAGAAGGGGGTGTAGAGAGTGTGTTAAAGCCAGAGAACCAAAAAGTTTGCCGTGAGATTATATCTCTTTAGGAATGCCAGAAGCTACACTCAGAAAGTCTCCCCAAATGACTCACCAAAGATGCTGAACAACCACAAGAGCAATAGGCATGTTAAAGTGGATGTGGGAAAACCCACAAGGCCTCATTCCTACACAAAGAACTATAGGCAATGAAGACATCCTAAAATAGAAGAAATATTCTTCCCCAGGGAAGAGCACGTGAATTGGTTATCCAGTATCAAAATGATAAAGCCTGGAAACATACAATTATCATTATACAGACTGAGCAAGATGTATTTATATAACAGATAGATAGATAGATAGATAGATAGATAGATAGATAGATAGAACATACACAGAACATACATAAGAACATACACAGGCTGGACCTAGGCCTCCCCACACACATGTGGCAGGTGTGCAGCTTGACCTCCATGTGGGTCCCAAAGAGCTGGAGCAGGGACCTTCCCAAAAGCTCTTGCCTGTACATAGGATATGTTCTTCTAGCTGGGCTGCCTTGTCTTGCCTCGGTGGGATAGGATATGC
Source organism: Arvicanthis niloticus (assembly GCF_011762505.2). NCBI lineage: Eukaryota > Metazoa > Chordata > Mammalia > Rodentia > Muridae > Arvicanthis > Arvicanthis niloticus. Next base: position 44,271,974 of record NC_133429.1, read on the forward strand.
CTAGCCTCAAAGAGACTTGATGTGCCAAGGTCTGGGGAATACTCATGGGGGGTGATGCCCATCTGCTCAGAGGAGAAGGGGAGGAATGTTGAGAACCTCTCTGCCCCACGCTTGGAGGCCAAAATGTCGGGGACGGCTCTGCCAATGTTGGAACCCACACTACCAGAAGCCTTCGGTTAGAGCACGCACTGCCCCAGGCTGCTCTGGTCCACAGGTTGGGGTTCAGCAAGAGAGAGAGTGAGGATGAACTAGAAGAATGGAGACCAGACAGGGTGTGATTCAATCCTGTTTATTCTTCAGTCTCTCTTCTCTCCAAGTCCCTAGTTCCTAGTCCTAAATTCCTAGCACCAAGTCTCAAGTCCTAATTCTAGTTCCTGCTGTAATAAGCCTCAAGTCCTAATCCCAGTTCTAGTTTGCTAGTCTCTTTCCCAGTTTCAAGTTTCAAGTTTTTCTCCAAGTTCTCTTCCAAGTGCCTAACTCTCTAGTCCTTCTTCTGTCTACCTCTGCCTTTTATATGTCTCACTTCTAAGTCACGCCTTTAAGTCACATCTCTAAATCACACCTTTAAGTCTCACGCCTTTATGTCACACACACCCAAGGGAAAATCCTGGGTATCTAAAACAAGATGTTATCAGAGTGTGCTCAGCTGTTGTAGGCTGTTGTAAAGAAGTCTCTTGTCAGGGTATATGGCTCAAGATGGCTGCAAGGATGATAGCCGCCTTCTGTCAGCTCCCTACAGAGGGGGAAGGGGGCAGATTGTGGAAGGAGTGGCCAGGATGGGGGCAGTGAGCGGGATGTAAAGTGAATAAGTAAAAAAGAAAAGAATAGAAAAAGGAAAAGAAGGAAGGGAGGGAGAGAGGGAGGGAGGGAGGGAGGAGAGAGAGAGAGAGAGAGAGAGAGAGAGAGAGAGAGAGAGAGAGAGAGAGAAAGCTAGCTTAGAGTGGCTCTGATCCCTTCCTAGGAAACCTACACAGAAAGAGAAAGCGCCAAATACTGGGAAAGACAGAAATGCTGGTGTGAGCAATACCTCTTAGTCTCACAGCGGTGGAGTAAAAGACATTCACTCCCAAAGCCCAGCACATGAGACTGTGCTGAGTCTCATTGCACAGGACCATCTGAGTAGATGCTGGGCTTCAGAAATAGGCACAGTGAAGCCATTGACCACCCAGGGACCTGAAGAAATCCAACCAATTCCCATCTTCCCGAGTCAAGGCTCTGCATGAATGAGAGACTGGCAGAGACGCAGCCAGCAAGTGTCAGCTATGCAGACAATCTGAAGCAGTGGAGCCAAGCAAGCCCCGACAGACTGCCTAACCCCTCTCGATCCACCCCACTTCCCTTTGACCCAGCAGACACCCCTCCTAAGGCAGGCCATGGCTGGAGGCGCTAGGACAGTTAAAATTGACTGACATTCTATTGATTGAATTGAAACATCTCTTATCAAGAGTCACTAGGGGTCTTTTTACTCTTTGAGAGTGACCAGAAAAGATGTACCTGTCTCTATCACCATTCAAGATGCAAAGGAAACGGACAAACAAACAAACAGCTCCTCAGTTCTCACATAAGAGCAGAATAAACCCATGTCAGAATGAATTTAAGCCCCTGATGGGAAAGGTACTGATGCTGGCCCAGCACTAGAGAGACTAGAGACCGAGAACTTACAGACACAGTCATGGGTGGGATCTGGAGGACTGAGAGATTAGCCACTAACTGACTACAGCCCCACAGGTCAACAACTCACTAGTTTGTGTTTTGTTTTGATGTTTATTATTTTCTATCGTGAAGAAACCATCTGCATCCCAGTTAGACACAAATATAGAAGTAAATGTGTTAGCACCAGCACAAACTGTAATCAATCAGAATGAGCAATTGCATATCTCTCCAGATATTAACTCTTCCTTACATAGGTCTGTGATAGCAGCCCCAAGGTGGCACAGAGAGAACACACAGCCATTCCCCAGACTCACTCAAAGCTGATTTAGAAAAACTCTCATTTACACTTAGTTACTGCACATAGTGTGTGTGTGTGTGTGTGTGTGTGTGTGTGTGTGTACATATACATGTGGACAACTCACAGGAGTCCGTTTTCTGCTTTCATTCTTTGGGTCCCAGGGACCTTAGCCCTCGGGCTTGCAGCAAACCCACTAAGCCATCTCACTGAGCTTATATTTAGATCCTCTAGGAATGAGCACCTATCATAGTAGCTTTTAGATTCGATAGGAGACATTGTTCTGCTATTAGGAATGGATCTAGGCCCTGGGCATGTGTGATGTCCAAGCTCTGAACTAAAACCTCAGTTCTGAGACAGACTTTCTCATGGTGCAAGTTTTTTAAAATATGGTTCTAAATTTGTATTGCTATTTTGCATATATGAGCATGATGTATATGTTTTGGCAAACCTGCCATGGTGTACATGCGCCACCATGAATGCGTGGAGTTCAGAGGTCAAAATTGGTTCTCTCCTTCCTCTTGGATGTGGGCTCCAGAACTCAGAGTCATATCGTCAGGCTTTTGTAGCAAATGCCTTTACCCACTGAGTCACCTCAGCAGCCTTAATTTACTAAGGAAAAAAGAAACAAAGTGTCCTACGCCCATAAACGGGGAATAAAAGTAACATTGCATTGTTATCATGATGTGTAGGACTTAGTAGTTCTGTGTCCTGGATATATATTTTTTAGGCACCAGAAGGTTACATATGGCTTTGTGTAACGAGCTAGCATTGTAGAGATGTGGTAGCCAAGTGTGGGACACAGGCTGGCATGAATTTGTGAGGAAAATCTGATTTCACCTCGGGGAAAGACAGGGAAGACAAGAATCCAGGGCAGGCTAGTTCTCCAAAGCCAGGGTTAGAAGTGAGCTCCAGGGATGGGAGGTGGCTAAGAAGGGGTACAGATGAGCCACACAATCTACACTTTATTCCCAAAAATCTCTTAAGAAGAGATAGAAATGTATTCTTTTCCTCTGGAGGCTGTACTTATTCTGTACTTTTCCCAAGTAACCTGAGAATTTTTCTTCAAGAAAAATCAGCACACTTTCTACTTGATCAAACCTGGGATGCCCTTTCTGTTTAATCTGGTATTTGACAGGAATCTAACAAAACAAACTAATGTATTGTGGCATTCTCCATGATTTGGCTTTGACATAACTCTGGTTTCTCAGCACCAACAGACTATACATCGAGGTCAACCCCTGCCAGGCGTTCTAATATTAAGAACATTTTTGTGTCATTGAACTCAAAGGGACACAATGGTTATTTAAAAGGGTGATACTGTTGTCCTTGGTCAAATTTAAGATTTTTTTTTCTAAGAAGCAAAATGGTGTACCATAGCCAAAGGGCTTCTGTGCTTTTGTAAAACTGTTCCACGACTCAGAGTTTTTTCCTAGCTGTCATAGATCCTTAAACAAGGCCTCACAACAGTTAACTGTTGGCTGCTATTATGGTCTGGCATCCTCCTAATTGAACTGGGCAGCTGACTAAGCAGTATTGCTCACTGATACCCCATCCCCTCGAGATAAAATAGAGGCAAGTATGTACTTCCAAAGAAAACCATTTCTTCTAAGACTGTGGGACAGTGACCAGAGAACAAGCAAGCTCTCCCACAAGATGAGAAGACATGACAGATCCTCTCTAGAAGGGAGTGGGCAGAAGTCCTCTTACAACTGTGGTCTTTGCTAACACGGATATAGAAGGGAGAAGGGAGTAAGAAAAAAATTAAAATTAAAATCATAATCTTCCCTTAACCCTGGTCATAGAAGAAATCAGATTTGCTTCATAAATGGGGATTTTAAAAAAACTGTTAAAAGAGAAACAACAGGTATGACCCAATCTATAGTTGAAATGGAAATTCCTCAAAATTGCAGGTAAACAGGCCTTTGAAAATCAGCTGTGTGAAGGAGTGCACAATCTCAATACACAGGAGGCTGAGGCAGCTGGATCATAAGTTTGGGGCCAGCCTGAGACAGTGAGACCCCCTCTTTAAACAAACAAAACAGAAAGAAAAGAAAGAAAATCTACTTGTTCGTGTTCATTTCTTGCCTTTGAAAATTAGCAGATGTTAACCAAAAAATGGTGTGCTTTTTTGTATAGTTATTGGTGTGTGTGTGTGTGTGTGTGTGTGTGTTTTCCATATAGATGGGTGTATGCACATGTGGGCACCTGAGCAGAATGCCAGGTTTCTTCATCAATCTCCTTCTTACTGTCTTGCGACAGGGTCTGTCACAGAAATGGAAGCTTGCTGTTTAGGCTTGGCTGGCTAGTCAGGGAGGTCTTCACCCAAAGCTGAAGTCACAGTTACATGCAGCTATGCTCAGCTTCTTATGTGAGCCCCTGGATTTGAACTTGGGTCCTTATGCTTGCAAAGCAAATGTTCTTATCCACTGAGTTACCTCCCCTAAAATGTTTCTTCATCCTTTGTCTTCCATGCATAGTAAGGATTATTTTACCTATTATCTTTGAGTTAATATTTGCTTTCATTTTTCTTTGCTAGAAAACTCTGCTGCCTTCAACTGATAATAAAGAATTGCCATACAGCCAATGGTTGGGCAAGGAGACAGGACAGGATTTTAGATGGTGTGGCCAAGGGACACAGGTGGGGGAGGGGAGGTAGAGTCAGGGGGAAGGAGAGAGAGAATCACCATGACTCAGAGGGAGAAGGATCAGACTCTATAATATTTCAAGTCATCTGCCAGGTACTGATCTTGTACTACATAAACATTAAAGAAACAGAAGTTAAAAACAAATGCTTTTATTCTTAATTATATATACCAATAGATAATGTTGAATGTTGGAAAATGAATCTAATGCTTTGTCTTATTTCAGCTCCCAAAAGCTTCTGGAAAGATTTGAGGGTCCCTGCCTCCAGCTGCCTTCGGTTGATAATAAAGAATTGCTATATAGCTAATGGTTGGGCAAGGAGAGAGGATGGGACTTTTAGATGGTGTGGCCAAGGGACAGAGAGACAAGGAGGGGGCATGGGGTCAGGGGGAAGGAGAGGGAGAATCACTGTGACTCAGAGGAAACAGAATCAGACTCAGAGCTGCAGAAGAGAAAGCATCCAACAATGTAGGTGGAAAGGGAACGCAGCCCTTTGGGGGAGGCTGCCCAGAAGGTAACGGGGCAGCAAAGATAAAATATAGATTTAGAAGGTATTAAGCCAAGAATATTGAAGGGAACTATATTCTAGCTGCAGGGAGGTTCAGAAGTGCCTAGCCATTGAGCTAGTCAAGGCATATCAAAATCAGCTGACATATATGTGTCTTTTATTTGTGAATCCAGAGAGCTCTTGGGCGGGTACAGTGGCATCTGAGACCCACAGGGAGCCAAAGAGGTTTAACTAATTCACTGCTACAAGATAATATCTGAACCACACAGATACATAACACACAAAACTTCCAATACAGGTAGGCCCCACTTGCACTGGTGAAAAATATACTCATTCAGTAGAAACTACACTTTAACTTTTGGAGGATGAAGTTTGCTTTGGGCTACTTAAATGCACTATAAAATATTCTCTAGAGATACCCAACGCCAGCAGCAAGCTGCAGAAACCAATAGCTGAATACAGTTCAATACAGTTGAAGGAGAAACAATCTATCCAAGACAGTGCACTGTCACTCAGCTGCCCCATTTGATGGGTCATGTTTAACTCATTTTCAACAGACAATGATCTTTTCCTGTCAATCTTTTGCATAAGTAAATGGTACAATTGTTCCCTCTGCAAAGAGGTGGTGACCCATCTCATTATAAACCTAATTCATCTTGAAAAAAACACATGAGAACAAACACAACTGTAAGCTGTTGGTGCGTTGTCTCTGTCTCTCTCTGTCTCTCTCTCTCTCTCTCTCTCTCTCTGTGTGTGTGTGTGTCTCTTTCTGTCTCTCTCTCTCTCTTTCTGTCTCTCTTTTTCTGTCTCCATGTCTCTCTCTCTGTCTCTGTGTGTCTCTCTCTGATTTTAAAAAAAATCAATGAAGACTCAGTTAACTCATGACTCCAGGTTGTCATTCACCAGAAAGCTGGAGTGAAACTTGAACAGTTATTCACATCCCCTGGACGTCAAGAGCAGAAAGAAGTGAATGATCCATGCTTAGTGTGTGGTACTAGTGCGGTCCAGAGCCTAAAACCAGACAAAAACATAAACGGCACCACCACAGAACAGCACCACCCACCGGCAGCCTGAGTCCTCCCACATCAGCTAAGCAATCAAATTCCCACAGACAGGCTCATAGACCTCAGTCTCTCTTACCATGTGACTCTACTAGGCTGTGTCAGGTTGACAATTAAAACCAAGTACCAAAACACAAAACAAAACACCCAAGTACCACAGGAAATGTCTATGAGAAACAATATTTACAAAATTTGAATCTGAATTTTAAGTTGAATGTTCAAGTGTCTGTAATAAGACCAGAGACCTTTACCATAGAATCACTCAAAACATCATTACTTACCTGCTTTGAGTCCTTTTCAGTACATATTCAGAAGTAAAACTACTAGATTAAATGGCAATTATGTGTTTCTCTTTTCAGTAACTGATGCAGTTTTCCCCAGCAGCAGAACCACCATACCACCCCCGCCAAAAGTACACAAAGCTTTGAATTAAACCGTAATCATCAACAGCTGATGCTCTCCAGGCTTTGTGCTACCCATTCTAAAGGGATCTGATATTTTGTATCAGTAGTTCTGAGTTGTGTTTCCATAGTGATTGGTGATGTTAAACAATTTTTTGTGTGCTTATTGTCCATTCTGTATTTTCTTGGTGTCTGGTCAAATCTTTGCTTCCTTTTGAACTGGATCCTTTGATTTGTTTCATTTGTTGTTTTACTTACGTTTTGCTTTGAGACAGAGTCTCTCATGTAGCTTAGGCTAGCCTCAAAATTCTAACCCACCCACCCTACCTCAGCTTCCTATGCATTAGACATTAAAGAAATGTGCCAGCATACTTGCTGGGCGGTTTGCTCGCTTGTTGATTTGTTCTTGTTCTATTTGTTGAATTTTAGGGATTTTCTACACAGTTTTTTCATTTTAATCTTTTATTAGATTTTCAAATATAGACTCTGATCTCACCTTGTGTTTGTACTTCTTCACTCTTTAATGAATAAAATACTTTCCACCAAAAGATGGTCTTAAGATCCCCATTGGAAAGTATTCAGATATAGAGGATATAGCTCAATGGCTGAACGTACCCAGTATTACTTAATGCCTTGAATTCTATCTCCAGTGCCACGTCTTTTAATGCTGTTTTATTCCACTTATCTGTATGTCTGTCTTTGTGTCAATATAACACTGATTTCTGTGGTAAAGCAAGTTTTGACATCAGGAAAATAAAAGAAAGTAGAATTCTATTTAAATTTTTGAGAAATTTTTGTTATACCCATATGTTAAATATTTCTAACACAGAGTAGCACCTGAATTATATGATAACTATATTAATTTGGGTAAACTCCTAGACAACGACATTGGGAATTCATGGACACCGGTCTACCTTTATGAACCCTTTCATCTACCTTCCTTTGTTTCTCTAAACCATCATTGCCACTTATCCGACTTGGCTTTTTATAAGTGAGAGAGTCCCACCATTTTACTTTTGCCATCATAATTTGATTATTTTTTATTCAGCTATTATTTAATATATAATACATGCTATAAATCCAAAGAGGAAAAAAGAGCAGTTAGCTCTGTTTTTCAATTTCCTTGCATTTCAGGAACCAGACGATTGTGCCATGTGTTATTATATGATTATGTAAAGATGCTTTAGAAGTACAGAGAAGGAATGCTCTTGACTCCTCAGTGATGTGAGGGCTATAGAAACAATCTGTGTGTGGAGAGGAAAGAAGAAGGGCACTTACAACATTTTTGGAAGAGGAAAACTGCTTGTCAAACCAGTGGGATGAAGGCATGCGGTCAGATAGCAGCAAGTAATTGGAAAGGTTGTGGGGAGGAATGGTTGGGATGCAGGAGAGGTTAACCTGTGTCTACGAAGGGAACCAAGGACTAGACTACCAAGGTTGATATGGATTTCAGCCAACTGGGGAGTTAAAGAGTTTAAAACAAGGACAGAAATAACACCACCAGGGGCTCTGCTCTATAAAAGCTGTTTCCACCAGAGGAGTCTAACTTAGAAGTCTGGCATCATGAGCAGGTGAGTCAAACTATCAGTGTGGAGCAGATTTGAGGAGAGGAGACTTAGGAGGCTGAGCCAACAGACCTGGGTAATGACAAGATTGGGGAGTTTGAGAAGAAGGCAGGAAGGAAGGGGGATGCCCAGATTTGTAGGTCTGGAAGTGGATGGTGCTGTCACCACCTGAGATGACAGCAGGAAGAAGTGTCATGCGGTTTATGACACAGTGGATTTGAGGTCCCTGTGGAATACTCAGGGCAAGGCTTAGAGGCCGATGAAAAACCCCCCAAGAAGATGCAGTCCTCACTCTTCATCAAGGAACCTTCTTGGTGCAACAGAGACCATTTCAGAAAACCACAACCAATCATGAAGCAGAGCTGTGGACATGCATCCCAACAGATCCATCTACAAAGCACTCCTTGCCTAAGACCCCAGGAATATTGCAGAATATGGGGCCAAAAGATGGGGAGTTTGCTCTGGGCCTATGTTTTTCTAGTGCTGTGAGAAGCTACACCTATATAGCTTCACCAACATGACTCCTGAGCCATGAACCTGAACAAGGACAACAGAAATAGACATGCCAAAGGGAACAGGTGGAAGGCCACCTAGTCCTCAAGCCTACACAAAGAACTACAGGCAACTAAAGAATACTGGGAGTGGGAGAAACGGTCTTCTCCAGAGAGGGGCACACCAACTGACTATCATAAATCAAATGATCATGCCTGAAAGCATACAAAGGAGTAATGTGATACTGACTGATGAGGGCATACTTAGAAATACACACACACACACACACACACACACACACACACACACACAAACACACACGCATAAACAACAATTAATGGAAAAAGAGACCATAGATTGGAAACAGAGAAAGGAAGGGTATGTAGAATGCCCTCAAGTGAGAAAAGGAAGGAGAGAAGTGTTATCATTATAATCTCAAAAATATCAATCAATCAATCAATCAATCAATCAATAACAGGAGGTCCCAGGTACTGAACATTTATACCTAGCACCCTGTTCTCAGCAGTCAAACTAAAAACAATATAACAGCATATGATAAAGGGAGGTGTGGTAACCCACTTGCAATTTGAGAGTTGGTACAGCAGGTATTTTAAGCCAGAAAATTTTGAGATTTAACAGATGCCAAGAGAAGCCTTCCAAGTTCCACTGTGTGACTCCTGAGCAATGCAGGGAAGTTAGAATTGTAAGCAACAGTTTAACCTTCAGAGAAAGCTGCTACCCCTCAATACACCTCACATTTACAGAGATATCAGAAGCAGAAAAGCCAGTCTGACCTCCTCCCACCCTTCTCCCCAGAGCAGGTCATTCTCTGACCTCTCTGAAGCAGGTCCTAAGGCCCACAAAGCACAGTTGCCTTTGCTATATCAACATGAAAGAAATCTCTTAAGAATACAAAGACATGGAGAAAAAGAGAAACATAGCTTAAGTCCCTCCTACTTTGCAACTGTCATAGCATGCCCTCGTCCAATTATATTCATCCCCCAGAATTAGCACAAAGCCACAGATTCTCTGCTTCTGTGGCCCCTTCATTTATACAGACTTTTATCACCTAAAACTGATACTGATAAAAAATATATATATGCTTATTTATATGTGTGTGTGTGTGTGTGTGTGTGTGTGTGTGTGTGTGCGCGCGCGCGCGCTGTGTGTGCGTGCCTACATGGACATGTGTGATGGTACCTGTGGAGGCCAGAAAGAGAGTGTCACATCCTCTCTAACTAGAATTAGATGTTTATGAGCTACTACTACTACTATGTAGATGCTGAGAATGGAAATTGGGTCCTCTATAAGAATAGCCAGTGCTCTTAACTACTGAGCTATCTCTTGTGCCCTCCTTTTACCTTCTTGGACTCTCTATCAAAATGGGGACCATGTGCATGAACTTACGGTCAGAAAAAGAACTTCTCTACCCTCTCATATATCCCAGTGGGGGAAGAATGATGTCTTTGCACACCCCCGAGTTCATGTGGTCCTGAAAAGGCCTCTGTTAAAAAGCAGGTAAACGAGAGAAGAGCACCAAGTTCATGGAGGGGAAGAATTCATAAGGAAATAAAGACCTAAAGAAATGGGTAATCCTGTGTAACATTTCTGTTAAACGTGCTGGGAAAAGAAATGGTAGGCGGTAGGAGTGGAACCTTGGGGTTGGTTAGAAATCCATGCTCCGATGATCTTCAGCTGGAAGACACAGGCAAAGTCTCATCTGGGTAAGGTCTCTCACCCCTGGGTCTTCAGAGACAAACGCATTCACTTCCTCCACATATCTCTCCTCAACGTTACAAGAGGGAAAGGCCAGCTAGAAGAAGAGTCTGGCCTTTCTGCATCCATGTTCTCCAATGCCAAGGGGCTGTATTTTGAGGAAGCATGTCCTGAACACCCGCCCCCCGCCTCTCTGAGAAGCTGTGAAGATCACTGAAGCTCACAAGCAGGAAAATCTGAGAATTTTTCTTATCTCCTGTTCTAAAAAAAAAAATCCATCTTTCATTCATAAAGAAACCCATTTACCCTATCTAAGAGTTTTATCTCCTCTCTCTCCACTATTCAATTAAGATCAAAACTCTGAATGTAAACCGCCTTTCTAAGCTCCTCATGGGCATCTGAACATATCTTATTTCATGTATAAAGAACTATTTCCTCTTGCTAGTCTGCCTTTTTTCAACTTAATTCTCCCTCAATTTTGAACATAAGATAACAAGATTTAATTTTTTTAATTACTGGCCACCTTAACAAAAAATGCAGTTTTTCACATATGTTTCTATGATTCTATATTTAAATTATGCATGTAAATCTATTTAAACATACTTAAAATATTGTCTTGTTGTTTTTTCCTAATAAGCGACAGAAAGGTATGTCTAAACAAACGGCCTACTGTGCAACTCAGTCCAGGAGGGTGGTCAAGAGGCAGCAGTTACCCATATCTAAAGCTGAAGAATTCAATATCTGCCCACAGCAAATATATACCAGATTCTTCACTAATATAAACCCATAACAAATGAGATAACGGGATGGGTCATATATTTCCAAAAACATACATTTGGTGAATCTTCTTCATTGTAAGAGTATTCTACATTTAGAGTGGTGGGCAGAGCATATCTCTGTATACCTGTGGTGGTTTGAGTTTGCTTGACCCATTGGAAGTGGCACTATTAGGAGGTGTGTCCTTGTTGGAGGAAGCGTGTCACTGTAGGGGTAGGCTTTGAGGTCCTGTGCTGAAGCTCTACCAAGTGCAGAAAAGACCCTCCTCCTAGGTGCCTGTAGAGTCTCCTGCTGCTGCCTTTGGAGCAAAATGTAGAACTCCTAACTCCTTCTCCAGCACCAAGTCTGTCTGCATGCCGCCATGTTTCCCACCATGATGGTAATGAAATAAACCTCTGAAACTGTGAGCCAGCCCCAGTTAAATTGTTGGCCTTATAAGAGTTGCCTCAGACATGGTGTCTCTGCACAGTAATAAAACCCAAACTAAGACACCACTTATCCAAAATCCCTACTCATTATCTTTGTATTGTTGCTTCTCAAGTTGTCTGTAGAAAAGTTACTCAAAAGATTTATCAAACTTTAGGTACTGGGTTCCACCCTAGGGACCTTATTCAGCAGATCTGAAATGGAACCAATCCCTTTTCTAGCAACTCCGTAGCTGATCTGGGCTGCCCACAGGCAGCTGTCACTGCATAGGTAGAGGAGGGTGCCCCTAGGCCAGCTTTCCAAAGCCAAGCCAATTAATTAGAAGAAAACTAAGACAATTACCCAGGTGTATTATATATTCTATTTTAAAATCATTAACGGAGCTAGCTTACTATCATCGGGATGTGTTCATAACAGGAGCCAAACTGGGGATCATGCCATCCTGCTTTTGAATAACATGTGAGACTATATTTTGGTTTTGGAGCAATTGTCCTGATATATTTACAGACAAGCATAGAAATCACTCTCACTTTGTTCAAAATACAGCAAATGACAAAAAAAAAAAAAAAAAAAAAAAAAAAAAAGGACAAAGCAAGTTAAATAAGTTATCTTGCATTTCAACATACTGAAGACAGCTGTCATCCATACACTGAGCCAGGAGAGAAAAGCAGCTCCCCAGGGAAGAAGCTGTCTTTAGGTGCTCGATTGCTAATTCTTGCAAAGTTAGAGCATTTTCCTGAACAAAGCAAGATTTTCCAACTGAGAAACCTACCTTCCTTGCTACTTTAGTAACAATGTTACCTTGTAACAATAACCCCTATTGCAGTGATTTTTAAATGGCAGCGGTGATGGAGAATAGGTAGCATCTAAAGGGGAGTCACTGGATACAAGTTGAGAAAGAGATTGGTAATAGTGCAGTCTTTCTTATAAAGATGTTTTCAGTTATACAGAATTTAGAATTTCCGCAAAATTAACAGCATGACCCAGGCTGCTCCCAACTTCCAAACATGATGTCCTACCTAGAAACTTGACTGTCAAGTCCCTGCTCTTCCTTTGAAAGTTTCCAGATAAATAATTAAATTACACTTTGTAACAATGTATCCTCTAATATGGGGATGTCCGATCAGCCACCTGTGAGCCACTGTGACCCAGGAAAGCTATAAATGAGACCCAATACAAAATCAACTTACAAAAACCATAAAGGGTTCTTTCCCTTCCTTTCTGTTCTTTTTCTTTCTTTTTTCCCAGTTATCGTGACTTAATTAAACAGTTCTTAAACCTACACTTGTAGTAGGCATCAAGTGGCAGTGTCGCTCAAAATACGCACCTGACTCCTACACTATGGTGGTGAGTGGTGTCATCCGAGGCAGACAGTAGAATCGGTACCATCAAATGTCACAGGCACTCACGGTGACTTGGTGAGTGAAGAGCAGGGGTAATGCTTTCACTTATCAAACGGTCTCATTCACTGTTAATTGGGTAAGCACGCAAGCATTCCTAATTATGAGGGATGCTTCCACACCCAGGCGGCACCTCACACAAGGCCCACCATGCTTCACAAACAGCCCTCTACTTCCAACACATCCACCTCCTCCGAGAGGCAGAAGGGCTCAAACCTGGCTTTCTGTTTGCTCTCAATTAATTTTCATAACAAAGGTAAACACTGAGTGCCTTGGGAGTTCTGCTGCGGGGACAAAACACCATGGCCAACAAGCAAGTTGTGGAGGAAAGGGTTTATTCTGCTTACCCTTCCAGGTTGTAGTTCATCACTGGAGGAAGTCAGGACAGGATCTCAAGCAGGACTGGAACCTGGAGACAGGAACTAATGTAGAGGCCGTAGAGAGTGGTGCTTACTGCCTTGCTCATCATGTCTTAGCTCAGCCTGCTTTCTTATAGAACGAGAGATCACCAGTCCAGAGATGGCTCCACCCACAATGGGCGTGGCCCCGCCCCATTGATCACCAATTGAGAAAATGCCTACAGCTGGATCTCATGGAAGCATTTCCTCAACTGAGGCTCCTTTCTCTCTGATGACTCTAGCTTGTGTCAAGTTGGTGCACAAAACCAGTCAGTACACTTACTGTTTATCTAATTTTCCATTCCGGAGTTGTTTTGACAGTGTCTCAACAGAGAACAGAAGCCATAACAAAGAAAATTCTGGATGAAGGGAGGTTTTTCAATGAAAAGTGGGCAAATTCAGACAAATAGTACGTGTTCTGCTTAAATTTTAAAGTAATTGTGCATGTTTCCATGACTGTGTGCATGTTTCCATGACTGCATGCATGTTTCCATGACTGCATGCATGTTTCCATGACTGCATGCATGTTTCAAAGACTGATTTGTAAAAGCGACATATGCGAAAGCCTGCTGTCAAAGTTTCTGTCTATCAAGGGTTGCCATGAAGACAAAACAGCATACGTGCATAAAAATCTTCTCTACAATATAGTTCCGACTCAGACTCAATTGAAAAATGAGTTAGGTATTGGACTATTTCTAGCAAAAAGTCAAACGCATGTAGTGAGAGTGAACTTATGAAATGACACATAGTGTGGCAGATGTAATATGCCCTGGAAAATGGAGGCCACCATTTCGAAAGCCAGTTTGCCTCACCAGACAATGGCCCTGTGAGTTGAGGAAGACGGAAGTTTGTTAAAAAGAAGTTTGGAGAGATGATCTTAAACCTGTCCTCTGGCAGTGGTTGTCTGCATTCGTGCTGAAGAAACGCCTCAACCTGAATTTTTATTAGAGGTATTGATGATGAATGTAACTCAGCTGAAGACATGGCTTCATTAGTATGAGTAAAACACCCAACTAAATCAAGAGCCTCACACGGAGCAGTAAAAAATAAGCTAAAGTGATTTTGTATGTCTGTTGTCATGTCAGCATATCCCCATCTGGTAGAATTACCAATGACTAGATGGGAGTGACATAAAATTCATAGAAGATAATGTAGTTGACTGAAATTTCTACTTAATGAAGCAACACTGCATAGTACAGCAATATATGCCCCAAAGCATTAATTGTGGATATTATGCAAATCCAAGTTCCTGACTTTCTTGAGGTCCAGGGTCCTGAGGTCAGCTCCAGGAATTCTGTTAAATTATTGACACCACCTATGGTGACATCACTTTTCAGAAAGCAGCAAAGTCCGGTCAATATCAAGAAGATTTTATGCCTTGGGATGTGCTGCCAGCTGGGTCATGGCATCAAAAATAAAATCTGTCCCAGATCCTGATGATGAAAACTGGCTTACAGATTCAGCAATTTTAGTGGATTTAACCACTCATATGAGTTAAACACTAGTCTTCAAGGTAAAAATGTAACTCATCAAAACAGCATTTCAAATCATAACTTGAACTGTGAATGAGACTGTGGCGAGATTAGATTAAGGTAAACAGATACATTTTAACATGTTGGCTAAACAAAGCCGTGTGAAGAGTAAAAAATAATATAATCTTTTTCAATTTGATACAAAAATTTGAAACATAGTTCAAGATTGCTAAGAATATAATATTTTGATATAATTGTGATTCCACATTCTTTCCACATAAACATAGTATTGGCCAGTTTATTAGTAGAATTCTTATAGCTGAGAGCTAACACTGAGCTTAAAACATTTGGTCATGTCTCTATTCTCCACTTTCACAGGCCCTATCTTGCTAGAGATAAGTAGCCTTCAATTCTCAATCACTTTGTAACCAAGTCATTATGGTTTTAGTAGCACTTAGATTTGTGAGAAAGTATTTTCAAGAATAAAGCTGAATGGAGAGATGGCTCAGTGTTTAAGAGCACTGGCTGCTCTTCCAGAAGACCTAGGTTCACTTCTCAGCAACCACATAGCATCTTAGAACTGTCACAAGCCTACTTCCATAGGATCTGGCGCCCCTGCACAGACATACATGCACATACCAATGCATATAGAAGAAAAAGAGGAAGAGGAGTGGCAGGAGAAGGAGGAGGAGGAAGCAACTTAAGAGTAAAAGTGGAAGCAAAGTATCTGATGAGCAACATGAGGACCGGTAGGTGCACTTCAACTACTTCCATCAGACCCATAGTCCTTAGTCACTCAAATACAGTGCCAAATACCCAGTAGTTATTTTTATTTAATTAACATAATTACATCATTACCCACTCATCCAGCCTCTCTTTCCCATGTCCTCCCTCCCCATACACTTCCCAAATTCACTGCCTTCTCCTCTTTTAAAACTGTGTTACATAAACATATAAGCAGATAAACATATAAATACAACCTGCTGAATCTGTTCAGTCGTGGCCAAAATATGTTCCTAGAGCTAACCATTGTGCTACATGACCAGTGACGTGCTCAGTAGCTTTATTTTGCCCTCTATTACTTTTATAAGTTTTAAAAACAATCAAAGGGAAACACAATTTTTTTTATTATTTACACGTGCTAATTTTCTTGAAATTACTGGTTGAGAAGTTGTCACCTCATGCCTAGGAGGAGCTGGTCAACACAAAACAAACGTTGTGGTTTTGTTTTGTTGTGGACTCTTTGTTTCTTTTGGGTGGGGAATTTTTTTTTCTCTACTGGTTTTGTGTTTGTTTGTTATATTTTCTGAAAAAAAAATTTTTTTGGAAAGAAAAAAGGAGGAAACTATAAAGCTGGGTGGGTAGGAAGGTGGGAAGGAACTGGGGGAGATTGTGAGAAGAAAAACATGATAAAAATATTTTAAAGAGAAGAAGGAAGAAAAAGAAAGAAAGAAAGAAAACTTGGGACCTACTTGACTATTTTTAAAGACAGTATGGCACTACACTGATTATGATATGATGATATTTTTGTAGTGGTAGATACCACAAATATCATATAAGGAATGTTTTTCTCATCGAATTTCATTATATAATTGAATATTTATATATTTGAATATTACAAATGAACTTAGTTATATATATATATATATATATAAATGGATATTTGAATATGTATTTATGAATATTTATATATTTAATATGTATCCCAAGACTATTCTTTTTATTAAACTTTTAAGGATTTTTTTTTTCATTTTTATCTTACGTGTAAGAATGTTTTGCCTGCGTGCCTGTATGTTCACCATGTGTGTGCCTAGTGTCCATGTAATACAAAAGAGGGCAGCAGATCCCCTGGGACTGGTGATGCAAAAAGTTGTGAGCTGCCATGTGGGTGCTGGAAACCAAACCCTGGTCCTCTGCAAAACCGAGTGCTCGTGATTGCTGAAACATCTCTCCATCCCCTCAACACAACTGTCTTTCATCCAATAAGGTCCAGAGAAGACAGATTAGGCATCCCCAAAGATTTTTTAAGTGAGTTTTGTTTCATTCATGTTTTTATTGAAAAAAAACATTTTCATTCAGTATATTTTGATCATGTTTTCTCATTCCCCAATTCCTCCCAGATCCTCCCCAGCCTCTCCCTATCTCCCTGCCCTTCCAGCTTTATGTTCCCTCTCTTTCTTCGTCTGCTTTTCCTCTTTCCCTCCCTCCCTCCCTCCCTCCTCCCCTCCCTCCCTCCCTCCTTCCCTCCCTCCCTCTCTCCCTTCCTTCCACCCCCCTCCTTCCTTCTTATCTCTCTCTTAAAGCAAACAAGCAACAAACAACAAAAAAGAAACATACGCATACACAAAATAAAAACAAACAAGCAAAAGACCAATAAATCAAACAAACAAACAATAAAAGCCCAAACAAAACAAAATGAGACAAAACTAACCAACCAAACAAACAAAGAAACAAAAAACCCAAAAGTCTACAAAATACCACTGAGTTCGTTCTTGTGTTGGCCATCTATCCCTGGACATTAGGCATTCCCTGAAATCTGGTTAATATACTAGGCGAGAAGCCATTGGAGACAACTGTTTCCTTTGCCAGCAGGCATCAACTGCAGATAACGTCTTGGTTAGGGGTGGGAGCTTGTTTCCAGTTCCCCTTCTGACAGCTGGCTTGAAACCTTGTGTGTCTGTGTGTGCTGCTGCCGTTTCTGCACCTGCCTCAGTTCTGTTGTTTCTGGAAGGTGCGGTTTCCTTGATGTCATCCATCCCCTCTGCCTCATCCACATAGCTCCTGAGTACTGAGGGGAGGGGTTTGATGGAGGCACGCTGTGTGCTCCGAAGTCTCTCACTTTCCACACATTCTTTAGTCTGTGTCTCTGTGTTAGCTGCCATCTACTGCAAGAGGACATTTCTCCAATGTGTGTTGAGTGAGGTTCAGCTTTGTGGGTACAGCAATATGCTACTGTGTGTCATTTTACTGTTTTGTTCCTTCATCATAATGTTAGGATTAGATTTTCCCCTAGATCTATGACCTACCCAGTCTCAGGTTCTTGGCCATCTTAGCAGTATCAAGTATGGGTTTTACCTCATGGACTGGGCCTTAAATCCAATCAGAAAGTGCTTAATTGGTCTCATAACATTGATGGCCATACCACACCAGGATATGTCACAGGCAGGTCACTGTGTAAGGTCACAGGTCTGTACCTGGGAGATACGATGAGGGCCTTTCTCCTCCTGTAGTGTGCAGAATAACTTTCAGTACCATAATCTCTAATCGTGAAGGGCGAAGTTTCTAGTTAGGTACCAGGTCAGCATCTTCATGTCATATGTAAGTGTTATCTTTGGCAGTAGGACTTTACCATCAGGTTGTGAAGAGTAACCAATAACCTTGGCAATAGCCTGAATGTTTAGGAGTTTCCATGGGGCCCCTTGGGTCAACAGCACACGAAGATGTAGCCTGGCTCTGGGGACTTTTACTTAGTGGTATAAAATGTTTAATTCAGGTCTTGTCTGCTCTATTGGCGACTCAATTTACATTTCTTTCATATATACATACACATAGACAGACAGACAGACAGACAGACAGACAGAAGCTTCTAAAGTGGCAGCTTTCCATATGGTTGGCAAACAGCCTTTAGTGGTATCTGCTCCTACCCATAATTCTCTCCTTTACCCTTCTCTTCCATCCCCCTCCTCATTTAGTCTTCCTAGTTTCTGCTTCATCTCTCCATAATAATATGTCCCATTTCTCCATCATACCACTTCCTCTCAAGTCAATGTCAAGACTAAAGTGTTCACACTGGCACCGAACTTCTGGTGTCTCTTAGTGCCGAAGGACCCTGTCGTTGTTTCCTTCTCTGTCTGAACTATCTAGTTATGCATTTGTAGATCATGCTTTGTTTGTGTTTAATCCAGGTGTTTTTCCCATGAGTATACTGGGCTAAAAAAGACTAGGGATGCTGCAGGTGGGGTGTGCCCTTTGCAGTTCATCTTGCAAGTGCTCAGGATCTTAGTGTCTCTTATGTTGAAGGCATTAACCTTGATCTTCCCATGACAGTGATAGCTGCCATCATCTGTTTAGCATTAGCCTTGAGGCTGCCAGGTTTTTACAATGCAAGTTGTTGTTTCATTTTGTTGTCAGCAAACATTTTAAGAGAATCCGTGATCACTTAAGGGAAACAACAACAAAAACAAAACCACCTATCTGGGCTTTTTTTTTTTTTTCCTTATAAACAACCATTCTTAATGATAGCCACAGAGGTATAGTATCATGGCGATCAGATTACAAGGAAAAACAACCCCAAATAGTCTCTTCCAAATGAACAATCTGCAAACACAAGAGGCAGGTACCTTCACCCTATGTACAGTGTGTAACAAACAAATCAGAGTCTGTCCATTCCTGATCCCTGTATAATTGAATCTAGCTGCTCAGTTTTATTTTTTTTTCCAGGAGTGGCATACATAGTGCATGAGAAAAGTGTTTATTTTTAGGGGTGCCTCGAACAGTAATAAGGACACCCCCCCGCCTTAAATTTAAAAAGCAAAACTCACTTTCATTTTTGCTGTCAATCTAATCAGAGGCAAGACGGTCGGGAAGCTCGGCTAACTTTCAGGGCAAAGTTCTTGGGAAGAATATTGCACAAGCTACGGGTGGCACTGTACTGTGACAGGTAATAATCAGGTTAGGAAGGAGACAGAGTAACTTCTTAAAGGATTACTTCACTAAGCTTGCTAATGTTTCCAATTTTAATTGTGCTACACCTCCTATTTCAGAAAGAGACTGGAAGCTTATGGAAAAGTATCAAAAAGTGGTTATGTCCTGGGAGATTAAAGAATCTTTTACTTTTTCATTACATCTCTGGACCACTGGATTTTATTTATTTGTAATATACCGTGGCCGGGCAGGCACTACTTTGAAATTGAAAATAAATCAGACAGTAATGTTTTATTAAAATCCAGTTTCATACGCATACTAAAGCAGCACCATAAAATGAAGAGAAGACTCATATTAAGCTCAGCTCAACAAAACATGATTATTGAAACATCTAAACCATAATATTAAAAGCCGTATTATAAGAAAGTCCCCCTTGAAAGGGGGACTCTAAGCTTATCTTGGAAGCAGAGGAATCCAGAGCCTGTGATGAGTTTGTATGTTTAAACAAAACATGCACAGTGAGAGATTCACCATTCAAGATTTCACAGTTTAGCCATGAAAATATTAAGAAGGAACTGAAATGGCATCACTCAAAAACCTGACCCATTACAATGTTTTATTTTAGATTCATTTTTATTTTATGTGGATGGATAATTTGGCTGAATGTATGTCTGGACACAGTATCAGGGCATTACCTGAGGAAGCCAGAAGATGGGATTGGACCCCTTGCAATTGGAGTTACAGAGGGTTATGAGCCACCATGTGGGTGCAGGGAATTGAACCATAGTCCTCTTGGAAAAGCACTCAGTGCTCTAAATGGTCCAGCCCTCTGACCCCATTTTATAATTAAAGGGATGAAGAGGACTGAAATAAAACTAATGTGCGTTCAGTTCCAAAAAATATTAAACACATTAAAACATTAAAAGCATTAAAATAACATTAAAACAATGCATTGTGAGGCTGGAGAAGTGGCTCAGGGATTAAGAGCACTCGCTGTCTGCTCTTCCAGAGGACCAGGATTCAATTCCCAGCAACCACATAGCAGCTCACAACTGTCTATGTAACTCCATTTCCAGGAGCTCTGACACCTTCACACAGACATTTAGGCAGAAAAAAAAAAAAAGCCAATGTATATAAAATAAAAATAAATAAATTTAACTTTAAAAAACAATGCACTGAGAGTAGTAGTGTTTCAGTAAATATTTAAAGTGCTGCCATAATTATCTAAAGCAAGATGGTCAAGGGGAGAAAGTTCGATTTTTAAAAAATGATTCTAGGGCCGGGCAGTGATGGCGCACGCCTTTAATCCCAGCACTTGGCAAGCAGAGGCAGGCAGATTTCTGAGTTCAAGGCCAGCCTGGTCTACAGAGTGAGTTTCAGACAGCCAGAGAAACCTGGTCTCAAACAACCAAAAACAAAACAAAACAAAAAAACCCAAAAACAAACAAACAAACAAACAAAAAAAGTTTATCCAGGCATCCAGGCTTAAGAGCAGGGTTTCTCTACTGGGAGTGCTGGGCACCTGGACCACCCCTTTCTTCAGCACTTGGGTCACTCTCATTCCAGCATCTGGACCACCATCCTCTCTAAGGATAAGGGCCTGTGTTCCTGTATTCTCCCTACACTGTATTCTTCCTACAATTCTTAGGGAACTACTGCGAGCTGAGCTGCACAAATTGTCCAGTCTTAACTGCTAGGTCGCCCGCGCGCGGAACACGACTTAAAACAGCTTAGCATGAACCTGTCCTGTGGCAAAAGTTATTTGCTTGTTTGTTTTTAATGAAGCAAAACCAATACTTAACAAACATTAAGCACATTTACTATTCTCAAGACATTTAAATTAACATAATATCTCCAATATATATATATATATTATTTTAAGCATCTGCTTGTTTTTTAAGTTTACATTTAATTCAGTGGCTGTGTTCTGTTTTTCTTTAGGTCTCCACGTGACCTTAATTTTGTGCCGTTAAAATACTGTAGTAGTAAAGATACGTCTGTCGCTGTATTAGAGGAAAGAGCGTGTGGTACATTTGTTAAACAACCCGGCATGTTTCTGGCTTCTTGGAGATCTTTTGTTTTCTGTAAGAGTAAAAGCAGTCTACCTGAGAAACAAGGTGTGTGCCACGGACAGTAACACGTGTAGAGGTAATCAAAGAAAAGGGAAAGTGATTCTCGGAGAAAGCTTCCTAGGAGAAAACTTCAACCGATCCTTGCGTCCCCATTGTGTAGTGGAGACTTCAGCACTGGGTAGATCTGCTCCTATCCACCGTGTCACTGGAGAGACCGCCCGCCACCACGATTGCACCTGTCTTCCCAAAGTTTCTTTTCCGGAGGTCAAAGGCACTTTCCCCCGCAGCGCCTACCCCTCTTCTGGCTTCTCCCAGCGGCCTGAGGCCATGTGACAGCCCCTAACACCTGTCCAGCCACCGGCTCACAGCGCCCCCATCCTCCTCGCCAGGTACCGACCGGGCCCGGCTGCGTCGTCCTCCTGAGGTCACGGTCTCGGAGCTGGCCGTGCTCCGCAGGCAGGGGAGGGGCTGAGGCTGGGCCAGAGCCGCAGCCGGAGCCCGTGCAGCAGCCTGATCATCACATGACTCGACGGCGGTAGCGGTGGCAGCAGGAGCCGCGGGTCCGCGGGCTCGCCGGGTGGGCTCAGCACCGCGCACGCAGGAGCGGGGCGCAGGGGGGCGGGGAAGGGACCCGCCACAGCCGCCGCCCGCCAGCCGCTCCCGGGGCTCTCGCTGTCCCTCCCCAACCGCCCGCCCGCCCGCTCGCTCCATGTCGCCCGGTTGCGGAAGTGTCGCCGGGAGAAGTGGCGGCGGCGGCGTCAGGGAGCACGGGAGGCCGGGGCTCGGCCCCCTGCAGCACTGAGCTCCCGGAGCCGCGCGTCCCAGCGTCCCCACCGCCACCCGTGCGCTCCGCGCCCGCCGCAGCCTGCATGCCCCGCGCTGCGCCTCGGCCGGCCGCCGCCTCCTGCTCGCTCAGCGGCTGCCCGGCGCCGGAGTAATATGCTCACTCGGGTGAAATCTGCCGTGGCCAATTTCATGGGCGGCATCATGGCTGGCAGCTCCGGCTCCGAGCACGGCGGCAGCGGCTGCGGAGGCTCGGACCTGCCCCTGCGCTTCCCGTACGGGCGGCCAGAGTTCCTCGGGCTGTCTCAGGATGAGGTGGAATGCAGCGCAGACCACATCGCCCGCCCCATCCTCATCCTCAAGGAGACCCGGAGGCTGCCCTGGGCCACCGGCTACGCAGAGTGAGTGCACCGGCGCACCCCGATCTCCTCGCCGCCCCTCCCCACACCATTACAGCTCCTTCCTCTCCCGGCTTCTGGGCACTAAGGTTCTCCACCCGCTCTGGCCTCCAGGCCTCGGAGAGAGCCTCTTCACTTACACTGCCCAGTTCCCTTTCCCCCTCTTCGCCCCCACCCCTCAAACCCTGATATGGGCTTTCTGACCAAGCAGTGGGTGGCAGAGGGGAATGGCAAAGGCGCAGGACCGTGGGAACGCAGAGGTTGGACCGCTCTGATATTAAGGGGTCTGTAACACTTTTGGGGGAAAGTGGGCAAAAACAGCTCTGCTGAAGTTGCAACATGTTAGGCAAACCTGTATCAGTGATCAACTCCCCCCGCCCCCCCATCCTTGTGCCCCCGCGTGAGGTCGATGCTTGCGGGAAGTGTTCCCCGAGGCGGTCGGCTTGGTGCGCGTGACTGCACGTTCCGAAAGGTCTTTCTGTGAGCTCATTGGGCTTTATAGCAGGTTGTGAACGCCGCGCGACCAGTAAATGCCACTACCATTTCCCATAGTCCTTGGAGAAATAGAAACTTACTCCGGGGTGTCGAATACAGCATTTTAGTAATCAGCTTTTGCGATTAGGCGAGCTCCGGAGTGATTTGCTATGTGTAAAAAAAAAAAAAAAAAAAAAAAAAAAAAAAAAAAAAAAAAAAAAAAAAACCAGACTGAGTTAGACTAACTGCCGGGCGAGGAACAGGGAGACGAGGGTTCCTTGTCCTTCTGCTACTCCACGGTCACTTCTCCATTGACTATTAATAAACATCGTGTGAATGGTGTTTTCTCCCACCTAATATTTACCATTTAGCTTTGTGTAACTGGAAGACTAGAAGAGGGCATTTAGACCAGAATCCCCAGTTTAGTGACTGTGGGTCCAAAGTCACCCCCGCCCCTGTGTTCTGTACACCTTTTCCTTTTTCACCCTGTCTGTAATCTTGGCCATCCCCAACCGATGCGAGGCTTTTCACTCTCTTTCTCTGATTGGTTCATCCAGGAACCAATAAATTTCCCCTGAGCCTGGGCGCCTTCTGGCTGACCCGGTTCTGGTGGCCCAAATCCCCCCAGCAGGCGTGGTTCCCTACAAGCCGAGTTCCGGTGCAGGAAGTAGGTGGCTTGCGAATCAGTCTGCCTAGAATCTTGAATTCTTTTTCCTCCGGCGTCATCCTGTGATCGTGACTCCACGGGCTTGTGTATAAATGGAGATTGATGACTGGCATGTGAAGAAAGGAGCCTAAGAATTAGGTGTGCGGGGTGGGCAGGTGGGTGGATAGAGCATAGGCAGACAAGCGTGAAAGAGAAGGAGCAGGAAGAACGAAACAGCCTGTAACCTCCAAGAGGAAGCTGAAACCTAAAGGCGGGGAGAAGTGCCTGCTAATTCATGCCAGCAGTTCTTGCCTGAAAAATAAGTTCAAAAGCCACTGGACCCTTTGTAAGGTCAAAAGCAACTGGAGGTGTACGACCTTATAATTGTATAGGTGGAGGCCCTTCTGCCTGCCAAGCTCCTGAGCAGTGGAGGTTTGGTGGAACATGGACACCTGAGGGAGGGTCTGGGTCATGCACAGGGAAATGGTGAGATTATAGGAGGGAGGGAAGAAGGGAGGGAGAGAGGGAGGGAGGGAGGGAGGGAGGGAGGGAGGAGAGAGAGAGAGAGAGAGAGAGAGAGAGAGAGAGAGAGAGAGAGAATGAATGAATATCAGAGAATCACTGGCAATGGGAGCTAGCCAGGCACAGAGCAGGAGAAACCTCACAAAAGTATGAGGAAAGGGACAGAACTCTTCAGTGATAAGTAGGCATAGAAAGCTGAATGGCCCTCCTTTTTTATTTTCTCCCACAGAGCCTGTTTCCTTGTCTCTGAGAGCTCTGGCTTACCCTAGGCTAGAATGTGAGATGTCCAACTCTAAGCCAGAAAGAGTCAGTATTAAGGCTTCTGCTCTGAACACTAGTTACAGACATTCTGCATGCATGTTTATTCATGCAAACATCCTCTCTCACCTCAGGGACGCAATGTTTGGGACCTGTGCTTTTCCAACTCAGTTTGGATGTACCTATGAACACTTCTGTACTCTTCCCCCAACAGGCTCCTAGTCAGTGCTACTCTGTAGCACTTTCATGAAACACTGTGTCAGGGGCATCATTCCAAGTCCATGTGGGTAGAATTGCATTTCCTTACGGCCCTCTACTGTAGACATGCTCTCACTCAACCGTGAACATGTTCTCACTGGGTATCCCAGACTACAGAGGATTCCTCTCCGCCCTTCCTCAGACTCCTGACGTCATTCTTTTAAACTGTGTTGTAGTAATAATGCAAATGTAATTCGTGCCGGGCATTCTTTAGTGTTTTCAAGTTTATATTAGCCCATCTAAGTATCACAAGTCTTACCATATCTACTTTGTAGAACACAACTGTGAAATAATTAAGTGACTTGCCCATGTTAATACAATCTGTATCTGAACCCAGAAGGCCCAACTCCAGGACTCATGACACCAAACTCCCTCTCTACAGTTTCAAATTATGATACATCTATCTAACCCAGGGTGGGTCATTAATAATGCAATGCCACTAACATCTCTCTCTCTCTCCTCACGACTACTTTCATGAGATACTATACCATCTCCTCAAACCTCGAACTATTATTATTCTTTTTAATTTTTGTACTTTTAAAATTTATATATAGATATGATAAAATTATTATAAAGAAAAGTTGCGATTTTTCAAAGGTGCATCCTGAATCATAAAAACTGGCTGAAACAGAGGAGGAACGGTGTGGGGAGGGTAGCAGAAGTCATTTCCTGTTTGTTGAGGAGGAACTGGGAGGCAGAAATCCTCTTCTCTTTCTTCTAGAAGGTTCCTGAGAGGGATAGAATAGGAAGGTTATTTAACTAGTGGAAATAGAAGAATGCTTCTGAACCTAGTCTTTTATTTATGTCTCTGACAAAAGTTTGAACTGAGGTCTTGTAGTACAGGCTGTCATCCCAGCTTCTTAGGAGACTGAGGCAGGAGGATCTCAGCTACCCAGGAGGCTAAGGTAGGAGAATAACAAGGTATATAGTTCTACCTGAGGTAGAGTGAGTTCAAGGCCATGCTAGGCAGTGTAAGAAAACCAGGTCTCATAATAAATGATGGAAAGGCCAGAGATATGTATACATACATACATAAACATGTTCATACACATAGATGTAGACACATACATATGCAAACACACATACATTTCGGTGGAATGGGAAAGCATCTGGCTCCAAGCTTGCCAGGAAAGAAGACTTGCATCGCCTGATGACGAGGGTGTTGAAGCAAGGATCTTAAGCCGTGATGTTGACAGCCCAACATTTTGGGTGGTGGGAAATGGTCTACTTTTGTCATTTCTTGGTAACCCCTTGTAAAGAGAGATAATCTCTGTACGGCTGAGTTAGAAAATCAGCCATACAATCCTTGTCAGTCTTGAGGGTGTCAAGACTAAAGACCCTCCTCCATTCTGGAACTTACTATGGGATTTTCTGACTCCTTGAAGAGTTTCTTACTGTTGAGGGGCAATGTCACCACTGGATCATCGGTTCTCACCTACGGGTCGATATCAGATATCCTGAATATCAGATATTTACATTATGAGTCATAACAATATCAAAAATACAGTCATAAAGTAGCAACAAAATAGTTTTATGGTTGGGGGTGACTACAATCTGAGGAACTGTGTTAAAGGGTCACAGCATTAGGAAGGTTGAGAACCTCTGCTCTAGACTAAGGGGTATTTGCCAGGTTATGAAGCGCTTTAAGGCTGGTGCAGTATTTTAAAAACATGCATTAGCAAGTTTCATTTGAAACTTGGCTTCAAAATCACCGAGTGAGCCTGTGAGGTCTACCCAGAGAGGGCCTAAGAGAAGGAAGCCACTGTCTGACCCAGAGACTGTGGGACAGCTTCTTCCCTCAGCTTTCACAAGTTCAAATGCCATATAGGTTGTCCCGGTGGCACAGGGACCTGAGGTCAGCTTGTTGTTTTAATGGGTTAGAAACTTTCTTTTTAAACTTTGTTTTTTTACATTTATTTATTTATTTATTTATTTTCCCTTTCACTGCCCACCTCCCAATCACCCCTACCACAATCCTTCCCCCAACCCCATCCCCTTTTTCTCTGAGCGGGTAGCCCTCCCCCCAGCCCCCCAGGTTGGGGTGAGGGCTACCATCCATCCTGGCACCTCAGGGCTCTGTGGGGCTAGGAGTTTCCTCTCCTGAGGCCAGACAAGGCAGCCCAGCTAGAATATATCTCACAGACAGGCGACAACTTTTGATAGCTCCTGCTCCAGTTGTTCAGGACCCACATGAAAGTCAAACTGTACATTAGGGGCCTATGTATGAAAAGACCTAGGTCCAGCCATGTATGTTCTTTGATTGGTAGTTTAGACTAGTAAGAGCCCCAAGGGTCCAGGTTAGTTAACTATGTTGGTCTTCTTGTGGAATTCCTATCCTCTTCAGGGCCGCAATCCTTCCTTCTATTCTTCCATAAGAGTCCCCAAGCTCCATCCACTGCTTGGCTGCTGGTGTCTGCACCTGTCTGAGTCAGCCGGGGGTAGAGCCTCTTAGAGGACAGCCATGCTAGATTCCTGTTGTGTTTCATCTGATCTCCTCTTAACTCTATTTGGCCAGCCCCTGGACCATGTTTTTATGGCTCACCTAAGCCATGGTGGCTTCTTCTGCCTCCTCCACATTCTTCCCCTCGTGGTTCTCCTCACTTTTTAAACTATTTTTTAAAATGTGTCTAACTTCTCTACAAAACATGAATGGCAGACTCAGACATGTAGGCAAGCATGGAGTCTGTGCCTTAAACTGCCAAGACTGAGCCAGTGTTTTTTTGAGAAACACTGTTTTGTATATTAAGCATTCTTTAAGTTTTACTAATGATACACTTTTTTTTCAATAACAATTGTATCATTTTTTGCATATGTGTAACTGTCTTAAACATTACTTTGAGAACCTGTATTCAATGAATGTTACGTAAGTCCTCTGAGTCTCACGGAGTTCTAAATTGTAAACTTTTGAATGAAAGAATAATATTAAAATCCAGATAGCAACTCAGGTATTTGAATTTGTCTGAGAATCTGGCGGGCACTCCACCTCTCAGTCAACGTCACCCACTGCCAGCTGCCAATAAATACCATTAGGTGGCTGTGCCCTGCTAATATTAATATCATTGTGTGGCCCAGTAATGATAAAGAAACCATTTCTACCTTGAAGCTCTAAAATCCCCCAGACAGTTTTTCCTTTCCTGCTCTGGTCTTCCCTGAACCCACTCTTTCTTTTAGCACCCCCTCTTTTTGTGGTCCCCTGCCTTGAAACTTCCTCTTCAACCTACGCAGCTAAGGAAGCTGAAGGCTTTCTTTCCACTCTGGTTGGGAAAGGCTGAAAAGAAGCAGGTGGCTGGGGGCTGCCATTGAACTGCCCTGTCCGTAACAAATACCTGCAGGCAAGCAGAAGTCCAGAGCGGCTACAGCTATTTCTTCTGCTTCAGTGCTGACATTCAGAAGGTTTCCACATCTGAAGTGCTACTGGCCAAGTTCATTCTAAGGTGGTGCCTCCTGAGAGGGGGACATATCTGTAGACAGATTCATCACCTTTCTAAAACTCCTAGTGCTTTCTGGACCTTGATTTAGCCATTCTGACAGGTGTGTTTATCTGTGATAAAACTCTATTTGGATAGACAATATCATGTATAATATTGCTCTACCACACCAGGTTTTCTGGGTTTGGTAATAGCAACTTCCTTTGGTAACTTAACCTGCAGACCAGGATTGTTTTCTTCAAACACATATTGCTCAAGACAGTTTTCTTAGTGTATGGTAGAAAATTTTTAAAGCATCTTGAGTTTTCTAATTTGCCTAGTTTACTGGGTGGTTTTTTTTTTCAGTCTTGATTTATGCCCTCTCCTGCTTCCGTTAGTTTCCCACTGATGACATAATTGCCTTCCTACTGTACAGCAAGCACTGGCCTCATGCTGGGTCCATCCTGTAATAAGACAGAGCCATCATCTGCATTATAGCATTACCCAACACCCACCCCTGCCCTTTGCGACCATCTTTGAAGTGACATCCAGGACTATCACGCTTTCAGATGTTTGCTGTGATTTCAGTCTTTAATGTCTCTGGACCATTTCGAATCTCAGTACCCAGGTAACATGAAGGAAGCATTTCCCCAAATAGCTTTGTGATTAGCTCTGTTCTCAAATGTCCCAAGACCTTTGAACATAAAGAAAAAGGGTCCTGACTCATTCTGTTGGCACATAGCATTTCAAGTCAGCTCTAGATAGATGGGCTGATGGCTATGGAGCTGAGTGAGAGGGGTCAGTGGGTCAAAAGTCACTGAACTGAACTGAACCGACCTAGCAGGATGCTTGCTAAACAGACTGGGATGCAAGCTTGACCAGTTAGCAAGGCTGAGGAGTGCCTCCTAAACTTCCTGAGCAGGATTCTTGCTAAGACCACAGGATGAGGGTGAAGGTCACAGAAGAAGAGAACTTAGCGCAATAGGTGGCCACCTGTGTGTTGTTACCCCTTTGGGGATTGAACAGGGGTGTCCTAAGACCATCAGAAAACAGAGATATTTACATTCGGATTCTTAACAGTAGCAAAATTGCAGTTATGAAGTAGCAACAGAACTTGTATGCTTGGAGGTCTACACAGTACAGGGAACTGTATTAAAGGGTCAGTGCATTGGGAAGGTTGAGAACCACTGACTTAGAGGTACCCAACTAAGGCTTTATCAAATGCACAGTGTTCGCCACTGCTGCAAAAGGGGGAGAAAAGAAGAGGGAGGAGGGAGGCTTGCAGTTAAATGGCCATGCTTTGATTCTGATTTGTAGCATTGCCTCTGTGACCTTAGGTTGTTACCTTGTTCCATACTAACAGTGGGTGGCATGCAGAGTGTGTGTGTGTGCATGACACAGGACAAACTTAATCACATAAGCTGGCGTCGAGGACAATCCTTGAGGAGCCTTCCCTAAGTGGTCCCTTCAGTGGTTTTTACCAGCTTTCTAATTTATTCTATCACAGACACTTTGAAAGTAACAGGAGGATAGCTCTTGATTTGCATGGCCCATTTCCATATCTCCGCTACCACACTAACTCATTAGATGCATTAGCGTTTGCTCAGCGCGGCATGCAAGGGATAAAGACGTCCCTGTGCGCATGCTCTGTACCATGTACTATCCACGTGAATTTAAACAAGCGCACGCAGCACAGGTGCGGAAGCTCGCTCAAAAGCATACACGCTGTTTAAGCGGCAGACTCAAGACCCATACCCAGATCTCACTCCCACCTCTGCAGGTTTCAACCTGTCTTGTAAATATTTCTTTCCTTTCTATTTGTAAATTACACACATTCTTTAACTCCTACCCACCTCCAACAACAACAACGTTATAGGACTGTAAAATATGTTATTAAAAAGTTCAAATAATATATAATTTACCAAAAGAACAAAGTAAAATTGTAAAGCCAATAACCATTGTTAATACGTGAGCTATATCCAGACTTACTATACCTTAAAAAATAAAAGCGGATCGCTTACACATGCCTTCGAAGGTATCTTCTTTGTGAGTGTGTGTTGGACTCATCTGGAAGTCAGTACCCAGAGTAGCACCTGAGAATTCAGTGGAAGACTTTGTATTAATGAATCACTAGTGGTTGGCCCATCTGGGATTTACATTTAGGCTTCTAAGATTTATCCTGCTCGTCCAATTATTTCATTAAGGACAATTTCTAAATGTGGGGAGCTTGGTTAGAAGCCATGCACATTCATAATTATGATTCATGTTATCAGACTGGCCTTGCCACTTCATGCTATAGTCAGCAATGTGTGCCTGGAAACTGATTTAGTAGTGAGCCTTTGATGTTTGCTAACCATTCAAAGGAAGAGAAGCACTTCATTAAACTCAAGCCTGATAAAATAAAGTACTCATGTATATATGTTTATATCATCTATCATATATTAACCATTTGGATGGTGATTCTTTTTGATCTATACAGTTTGTCCACTCTTTGGAGATAACTATTATTTATTTATAAGAACTTTTTATATATTAAGGACATTAACCTTTAGCCAATTACCTTGCAGCGTCTTTCTCTTAGAGTGAATGTATTCATTACTCTTCTAATTGGCGAGACACAAATTTCTGACAGAAGCAACTCTAGGAAGCATGGTTAGTTTTGGCTTACAGTTCCAGGGCACAGAACCCATCATAGTGTGGAAGTCATAGAAGCAGGTGCTTGAGGTAGCTGCCACATGGCATCTGCATTCAGGAAGCAGATCTGGGCTCAGGTAGCTTCCTTCTTTCTATTTAGTCTGGAAAGCCAGTCCCATGTTTGGGGGGAGGGATTCCCCCACCTCTATTAACCTAATCTATATAATCCCTGTAGACATGCCCAGTGATTTCTTTCCTTTCTGGTGATTCTAAATCCCATCAGACTGACAAGATTAAACGTGTTCAATGTCTAACTCTATATTTTTTTCATTTACGTTGCAAAGTTTAATTTCTGTGTGATCATATTTAATCTCTATTATAGCTTCTATTTAGTATCGGTTCAAACATCTTAGCTCTGTAGCTGTTGAGTGTTCTTGGTTCTAAGCCACAGAAGCACAGCTTTGTAAGACAAGGAAGGAGAGAGGAGCTACAGAGAAGACAATGCCATCTCAGCCCAAGCAGTTCAGGGCATCTCCACTAGGAACTGCACCTCTGCACCCAGATGTCACTCAGGAGCAAGCCAGGTGTTCTTTCCTTCACTAGTCTCACATCTGCCTGTCCGTGCCAGCCAGCATCCAGGACATACTGACTGAAGCCTCCATCCCGACCTGGAGTTTGGGGAAGAGACTGGATTTGGTTCAGCTTGTATCAGTGGTCCATGTTTAGCTTCCGTGTCTGTGATCAGGGAGCCAAGATCACATCTCAGCATAGCTGCCAGAGCCTGTCACAGGAAATGAGCTTTTTAAAGAAGGAAGGGGTGGCAGTGTGGTCTGGGCACAACAGTTAAGAAAATTCTACTATAGGTAACTCATTTAGTGACAGGCACTAGAGTTCCTTGTTTACTTCAGATGTATATTAGTAGTCCAGAAAGTAAATTGACCTCATTTTTATACATTTGCAAGTCAACACTAAACAGTGGACCTTGTTATATGTTCATCGTTGGATGAGATTTTAAAATTGAATCTTTTAGGCAGCTGTATGCACTTCCTCTTTTTCCAACACAAACGGTGCCTGAAATGTTGTGTATTCATGTCAGAATGTAACTGCTACCCTGCCTTGAAACTCGGAGTGGCATCCACGTTATATATTTCAATCTGTTCTTATACTGGCCTTGGGAACCTCAGGCATGTCCAACTTTTTGACACTGCAACGGAATGTTGTCATCTGAAAATTCACGCTCTAGAATCATGCCATCAAGTTACAAAAAGAATGGTAAAATAATAACATATAAAATTTTCAGAATGCAGAGTTATTCTGTGACATTCATATCTCTGCTACAGCTCGTGGACTATGAGCCACATGTTAGATACACTTGACCTTTCTTTTTTTTTTTTTCATTAATTATCTCCACCCTAGAATGGACAGACTTGGACGACCCATGGTACTCACATAGTTTGAGGGCTTGTCCTAATGATTCTCTAATGCACCCTTAAGGCAGAGGCAAACCTTAATAGGACTGTATACCCCCATCTCAGTAGGACTGTACACCCCATCTCAGAAGGACTGTACACCCCATCTCAGTAGGACTGTACACCCCATCTCAGTAGGACTGTACATCCCATCTCAGTAGGACTGTACACCCCATCTCAGAAGGACTGTACACCCCATCTCAGTAGGACTGTACACCCCATCTCAGTAGGACTGTACACCCCATCTCAGTAGGACTGTACACCCCATCTCAGTAGGACTGTACACCCCATCTCAGTAGGACTGTACACCCCATCTCAGTAGGACTGTACACCCCATCTCAGAAGGACTGTACACCCCATCTCAGTAGGACTGTACACCCCATCTCAGTAGGACTGTACACCCCATCTCAGAAGGACTGTACACCCCATCTCAGTAGGACTGTACATCCCCACATATTATTTCCCTCTTCTGTTTCCTAGACAGTTCTAGGCTGATGAGAGACATAATATGTCAGCGAGTGTCTAATCTGTTTTATAAAACTGAAATTCAATTTATCTTCTGTAATCTCTTTTTTTTTTAATCTCCCAAGGTCTATACCACCCACTATTAGATATGGGTCCAATTTGATAGGATACTTACTTTTATTTTGTAGTACACATGCAGGTTTTCTCAGTACACTTAGAGTCTGGGGTTTGATGGTGGCTGCTTCTGTTTGTCTCCTTGGATCTCGAGTCTCCCTATAGGAAAATCACACCAAGGAAAATGGCTGGCTTGCTTCGCCGTCTTCTACATAAAATTTCATGCTGTCCATTTGTATATGAGAAAATAGGACCACAGATGATATTGTCTTGCGGCAGTAGTCAATTTGCACGTCCTTATGCTCTTGTGTTAGACTAGAATTTTACAAGTGTTGTTGGATGCCTAACGTTGAAACTCAGGAAAGTCTCTGTAGATGCTGAGAATGGGAGACACTTTTAACAATTCACCACTGAAAAGCCAGCCAGGCCGGTGACTTGCCAGGAAGCTGTGTCCCTGGCTTTTTTTCCTAGACGGGCTGTACTGTCAGTCATTTCTCTGATGTCTGGAGTCCACTTACCCAGGACTGTAAAGATAGCTAGTGTTTCGGTTCATCATAGTTCTGGCCTCTGTTTTCTGGTAGTTTCCATCACTTTCCTTTTGTAACCTTATTCCCAAAATACTGAAAAGAACCAACATAGAATTTTCTTCATTTTGCTGAGAGGATGGTCAATTGTATCATCTGCTATCATTGATGTGTTGGTTATATTTGAAAACCAGAAGTGTAGAGCCACACGGTCTCAGGCACCAGAAGTTTTTAAAACCAAGTAACTTACACTTTTATGAAAGCACTGTAAAATGGCCAATGCTTTTCTAATTTTTTTATGAACCCATAAAACCATGGATTAACTATCTTAGAGAATGCCAAGGCCCTTTTACTTCTGAGCGCTGAGTCCCCGGGGTCAAACTAAGAACAAGGTATATTGCCTTCCAGACTGAGTATCATCTCAGTGGGCCCTGCCACCTCCTTCATTGTAACGTTTTCCCACGTACTTTCTTATGAACACCACCCCCTTTTAAAGACAGGATCTCATTGTGTCGCCCTGACAAAGAACTCAGGATAGAAATCCGGCTGGTCTGGATCTCAGAGAGATCTTCCTGCATCTGCCACCCAAGTACTTAGAAGTAAAAGTTTGAAACTTGTAGGGAAAAAAATGAAGCCAGTGTGTACCAGTAATGACATCCCCACTCTCATATCTAGCTATATTTGCTTTGTATATAGTTGACTGCATTGTCATTGTCATACAGCCATCCTTGAAATTATTACATATGTATTTTCCTTAATCGAGTTACTTTAAACTATGCTATTCTTTCCACTATAATTAAAAAAAAAAATTGGACTGAGTGGTTTTGATCTTCTCAAATGAGAAAAACCACTAACAATTGACTGGCTCTTCTTTGATGTCAGGGGGATGCCCCACATTGGACTTCTGCATCCTTGGTACCCTGCAAATGCCTCCTCAGTCCTTCGCCTTTCTATGCCAGCATTTCTCAACCTGTGGATCAGGATCCTTTGGGGGTTGAATGATCCTTTACTGGGGTCACCTAAGACCATGGGAAAATGTAGATATTTTCATTACAGTTTACAACAATAGCAAAATTACTGTTACAAGGCAGCAAGGAAAA
This sequence comes from Arvicanthis niloticus, assembly GCF_011762505.2. Taxonomy (NCBI): domain Eukaryota; kingdom Metazoa; phylum Chordata; class Mammalia; order Rodentia; family Muridae; genus Arvicanthis; species Arvicanthis niloticus. Next base: position 44,306,552 of record NC_133429.1, read on the forward strand.
TGATTTTAGAGTTGGGGTCACCACTACATAAGGAACTGTTTTAAAGGGTCACAGCACCAGGAAGGCTAGGAAATGCGTGTCTCAGCGTTCACATCACTGAGGGCTCTGTGTGGGATTAACCTGGAAATGTCTCTTGTTGAGTCCCTGTTTAATTTCATCATGAATGGGTTGTTGGAAACTTGAGTCATCTTTCCAGCCAGAGGCCAGTCAAGTGAGTGTCCTCCAAGAGCATTCTTTAATAAAGACTCCAGGATGGAGCCTAACTGGTGCTCCAGATGAATTGGGACATCTTGGCCTGTGACCTCTTAGCTCAGAAGTAGAGACTGTCTGCTAGGGGTAGGAATATCAAGGTACCTATTTGCTCAGTGTCTCTTTTCCTGGAGTGGACAGGCCAATTCTGTTTTTCTGGCATGTAAATTTATACTATTTTTTTATACTATCTCTGACTTAATTTTCTCTAGAGCAGTGGTTCTCAACCTTCCTAATGCTGTGACCCCTTTAATATAGTTCCTCGTGTTGTGGTGAACCCTGACCACAAAATTATTTTTATTGCTACTTCGTAACTATAACTTTGCTACTCTTATGAATCACAATGTAAATATTTTTGGAGACAGAAGCTTGCCAAAAATATTTGTGACCCACAGGTTAAGAACCACTGCTCTAAGTGACTGTACAACTTAAACACTTAGAAGTGTTTTCTGAGGGTGGATTTTATGCTTTCTTGATATCATAAAGATATGATAACAGTAGTAATGCTCGCTTATAACTATGGCTGTAGATGGTTGCTAAGCAACCACATGGGGCCTTAGTATAAACCTCTTTAGTGAAGACATCCCAGTATCCTTGCTGTCTCGCTCACTGTGTCTCTCTGCCTCTCTCACCAAAATAAATAAAAACAAAAACATAAAATGAGGGCAAGTGAGAACTCTAGTTATCTCAGGATCCTATGCTGTCTTTCCATGCAGGTGCTGGCTACCAAATCATTGAAACTGGGCACTCTGTGGGGTAATTCATTAAGAAAGACCATCCCGAGCCATCGAGAGGACTCATTGTCTGATGACCTGAGTCCCATCCCTAGGACCCACACAGTGGGAGGAGAGAACTTGCTCCTGCAAAATGTCACCTGAGCCCTACACATGCTCTGTGGCTCATAGGAGCACATAAGAGGCACACAAGATGAATAACAGACAGTTAAGTGGCAACAACAAAAGGTATCTTATTCTTGTAAACAGTTACTGTGAAAAGCAGTTGAACGTTTCTGCTACTCAAAAGAAGCTAACAAGGCCTAATTTTCAGGTGGCTTTAAATTGGATAGGGGGAAATAAACACATCACATTTTGAATAAAATTATGTTTTTTCAGGCACTTTGAAATAATTTCACTGAAGATACCAATCTTCTTAGTTATAGTTAACTTTCCTAAGTATAACAGTAACTGGGGCTTGTCAAATTAGCATATTTTTTCTTACTAGAAAGTGCTTTTTTTTCATAACACAATGTCTTTGGAAATGCAGTAAGCCTTGAAACCAATCTGTCCACTCTATGCAGGGTGTTAAGAACTGGATCATGCTACTTGGAAATGGGTTTTGGGATTCTCAAGACCAGGACTCAAAATCGTAAGTCAGATTTTATGAGAATCATTTTAACTTTTGGAGACGTTACCTGAGTTTTAAACAACAGTCACATTTTAAAGGGTTTGTGTTTCAGGTTAGTGACTGGGAGAGCAACAGGGCTCCCAAAATTGAGTACAGCATCCCCAGTGATATTCACTCTGAAGTAACTATCTTAGATTGTATATGTCTCCGTCACTGACTTCTTAGGCCTTATGGAACCTTGCCGGACCACCAGTGTAATTAATCATTAGCAGGTCTGTGGGCAGACAGACAGATCAATTACTTGGCAAGCTGAGAGGCCGAAGTGGATTGTATACTGCTCTTTTAGGGAGATGATAAGTAGATTTTTTTAAACATAGAAAAATGATGCCTTCCTACCATGTGACCATTTCCATATTATGTATAGGAAGGGGGGAGAAATCTCAAGTAATAAATCAATTGCTTTTAAAAATAAAAATGTAGCAAGTCGTTGAATTATTTAAGTGATCAGTTCTGGTAGACCACTAGCCATTCCACGTCGGTTAGAAAAGGTAGGCGTGGACAAATCATGTTTAGAATCCAGAGCTGGCAGGAGTCAAAGCTGGGATGTGACTGTTGAGGAGGAAGTGGTTTGAAGGCCTTTTTCTCAACATAAAAAAAAATGAAATAAATACAGTGCTTGGTTGAAAATGACTAGCCTGTGAAGATAATGGATTCTGGGATGTATGTTTGGGGGAGAAACAGCAGCTTTATTGGGCCTGAGGATAGTGTTCCTCCATAATGCACCAGTGGAGCAGAGCCAGAGGCAGATTAGATGGCCTCCTGGCACCTCTCCCTGTTCTTATTAATGGGTGGACGCTGCCGAAGGCCAGGCTGCTCCGTTGCTAGATCCAGGTGTCCAGAGCAAGCGTGACTGGGAATTCAGAGCAGCCGCGAATAGGAAGAGTAGATTTGGCAAGCTGGACTACGGCAGCTGCTGTTTACTTACTTATTTTTTAAAATAGTGCTCACATGGGGATTTCACGGGCCACACTTGAAGCCCTGTCTCTGCCCCTGCTGTCTTAAGGCATCAGGTGAGCACTGGCAGAGGCCACCTGGCTGTGGCAGTCAGTCCTTTTGCACCTTGTGCCCTCCTGAAGCCTGCCTTTCCCCTTGCTGTCTCACGTATGGCTTCCCTCTCATCCTGGCTGCCCCCGGGACCCGTGTGCTACCTTTCCATCTGTGAGGCAAAATGCTCAAGGTAGATGCTTGTGTAAGTAAGGAAGTTTTATGCAACTCACAGGTTTAGAAATCTAAGTCTAAACCAGCCTAGCTTTTGGCTTAGATGGCATAGTACATACATCATGGTTCACCTCATGATGGCCAAAGGAGATGAGGGAGAGAGGGAGGCAGAAGGAGAGCTCTCCTCTGATATCTCCTTCAACAGGTGCCCCAGTAACTGAACTGCCTTCAATGGACCTTGCCTCTTAAAGGCTCCAGCCCCTCCCAGAAGTGCTGCAGTCTGGGGACCAGACCTTGAGTGCATAGGCCTCTGGAAGACATAGGAAGGACCTCAGGATGTCAGTGTGTGCTCTGGGCTCCTAAAATGCTTGTTTCCTAACCTTTGAACCCCTCGTCATTGTCATCAGCATCTTGGCTTTAAGATTCCTTGCGGGGGAGGGAGGGGAGATTTCCTTTGCAAGCTATTCCATATCATAAGCATGAGTTTCCTCCATCCAAGAAAGAAAGAAAGGAGAAATTGAATCAGTTAATTAATTAGTTAGTTAATTAGTTAATTAATCAATCAGTTAATCAATCAATTAATTAACCCAGGCACATCAAAGCCCATAGGCTTCATGGAAAAGCATCATAATGACCACTGCGAAAAGCTGTGTTTCATCCCAAAGTAAAGCATTCTCCACTGTTTCAGTTAAGCCTGGGTCCGTCCTATCCACAGTGCGACGTCCCCCAAGCCCAGTACACTACGGCTTCAGCATTCTGGTGCTACCTTCCCAGACCCTTGTTATTGCAGATTCTGCCCCACGGCTGGATATTGCACAGACACCTTAGGGCTTTCCCCTAGTGTGCTCAGGTCAGGTTCAAGACCATTGTGTTCAGAATTTTAAATTCTCAACACCTCCCTCAAGCACGTTGCTCCAGAAAGTCTCCAGTGTTCTGTTCCTTGTTGAAAAACTGCTTCATAACAGTTTTATTTTATTATTTTTTTGGCTTCCACCATGCTGCCAAGTAGCCTGATAGTCCTGCTTATCGCTGCAGATTTAATTAAACTCGTGCTGAGAATAATATTTTCCTTGCAGAGTTCAACCCTAGGGCAAAAGTCTCTCTCGTAAAATTTTCTGTCATTTGCTAACTACGAATGAGAAGAACTTACAAACATCTTTAGGTGGTTACTAACCTCTCAACAGGGGGAAACATGAATTAATTAGTCAGGAACTTAGAAGTAATTTTTAATGCTTGTATATTCTTTATTATGAAAATGGCAGTTTGTTGTTGGTACTTCAAGTTCTCAATAAGCATTATAAAGAACATAATTATATGGAATTTATCAATAAAATGATAAACTGTGATCTCTCCGAGTATATGTATTTATTAAACGAGATAATTCTCCATACTCAATATTTTTCTTTTTAAAATTTTATTTATGTATTTTGTGTATAAGGGTGTGTTGTCTGCATGTACATTTGCACACCAGAAGAGGGCATGAGCTCCTATGGGACTACAGTTATAGAAGGTGGTGAGCCACTGTGTGGATGCTGGGAATTGAACTCAGGGCCTCTATAAAGAGCATCCAGTGCTTTAACCACTGAGCCATCTCTCTAGCCCCTCAGTATTATTCTTAACCTTAAAATGAATACCTTTTCATTTAAATACAAATATCATATTTTTTCTTTCTTTTTGAGATAGCTTTTAGTGTGCAGAGTAGGCTAGTTTGAACTGGCTCTATAGGCCAGACTAGTGTGGTGTGATTTTCCTGTCTGCTGAGTGCTGGATACAGATGTGAACCACCACACCTGGCCTAACCTATCATTTTTTAGTAACTCCATGATGTCTCTTGTTATAACGTGTTTTCCTCGTGGTATAGCCAGATTTTTCATATTGAAAATGGTTTTGTGTTTGGAAGGGTGCACTGGGGATGTGTTTCAATGGCAGAGTGTTTCAGGAGCACAGAGGCAGCTCTCGGTTGGATTTCTAGCAACAGGCACCTAAGCACATGGGAATGCACACACGCACATACACACACACACACACACACACACACACACACACACACACCAATTCTGGTATAAGCATCCATGGAATTCTTATATATAAATCCACGTTAAGTCATAATGTGAAAAGTGACAGGTTTAAGGGGGGTTGTTTTTGTTGTTGTTTGTTTGTTTGTTTTTGATGAAAAATATCCAAATGGGAATTTTGAAAAATGTCAGATAATATATTTTGTCTGAAATTCTTTTAGTAATATGTTTGCTGAGTTACACTTGCTGGATGGAGGGACATTACCTCTTTTTGACATTTAGGTTTAAATTTTGTATTTTAGATGAATGTTCTTTAAGGACCAATTTAAAGCCCACCTGGATGAATCTTCAACATGAAAGAAACATCATTTGACAGCATGAACAGTGATGTTATTAATTCCCAAGCTTTTATTTTTATAGAATATTTTTGAAGTGTCATGTTTTTATTCATATGTATATTATATATTCATATATATGTAGATATACATATATGCATACATACATACATACATACATACATACATACATACATACATAATTACGTACATATATCCCTCCCATACTTACCATAAAATCAGCACACTGATGATCCAATGTGGAACTGATCTACTGGGAATATCCTATAGTTCCCTTCATTGCACATGAAGGGAAAGTCAACTTTGTTCTGGAGGCCGATGTGAAAGTATGTGTTCAGCTCACAGGTGTGAATTGCCAAGGCACCTAGAGGTTTCAGATTCACTTAGCAACTCTTGTTTGTTGGCAGAATGGCTCCGTATATTCTGCACCTGCACTGCCCTGTGTTATGTGACTAAACTTTTCCTGGGAAGATACAACACAGATTTCTACTCACCCCAGATAAGGGAGTCCATGACAGACCAAACTTCCAACTTGGTGAACCAATGAGTTTTATTGGGGTTACTTATAGGAGTATGGGTGAAGGGTTACTTACAGGAGCAGAAAACGACTAAACGACAGCTGCATCACCAAAGCCCATTCTAGCATGGTGCAGAAAAACTCAACCATTTGGAGAGTGTCCTTTCCCGATGGTTCAGTTGGCCTAAATCTCTTCATGATTTCTGCTTCTTGAAAGTATCTCTGGTCAGGTGTCAGTCTTCTTTGCAGCTCATGTTCCACCGTCTTGGGAGCTGAGTTTTTATAGCTTACTCTGGGAGGGTGTGACCTAGTGAATTTGTTCAGTTTCAGGAACTTCCTGAAGCTATTTTGAGTGGCTTACCTTCCTGTCTAAGGAGTGTCCTGAAGGGTTGAATGTTTTAGTCTCCAGGAAACTGCTGTGCAACACTCTGTAGGGAAATGAAACACATCCAACTTTCCTATCCTTTGACTGGTGGGAAGCCCTTTAAAAGCCAGTAAGAACTAAGATCAAATCCTTCAGGAGAAAATAGGCTTCTTGGTTTATGTGAGTGAGTGGCTGACAGAGAGGTGTGTCTTGTGATCAAATTCATAAACTGTTGAAGTTTCCACACACTGACAATCCTTTTACCTATCCAGTGCCCCCCCCCTTTCCTGATCATTATTCTTGTTATATAGTTTAACATATATATTTGTCAGAGTGGCTTCAGTTACCCATGATGAGTTACCCTCTGAAAATATTAAATGGGAAAATTCAGAAATAGTCAAGTCATACATCTTAAATTGTGTGCCTTTCAGACTAGTGTGGTAAAACCTAGGGCTACCTTCTCAACAGGCACAAACCATTCCTTAGTCCAGCATAGCCACACTGTGTGTGCTACTCTCCTGCCTGCTCAGCTGTTGGTTACCAAATGGACAGCATTATAGTGCTTGTGTTCAAGCATTTCTTCTACATCAGCCTAAGGCTGTGTCACGATGTCTGCATCATTCATGCCTCTTCATCTCATGAATAGGCATCCTATCCTCTTACGTCCACAGACACGTGAATACAGCCCAATAACCTATTCTGGAAAATACCACTTCACCTACCTTTTCTTACATATCTTGTGTTTATCTCACTACTGATTATTGTTATTCATCCTTAGTGTGCCTAGGTTAAAAATTAAGCTTTAACATACATTCGCATAGACAGGGGAAGTGTAGACTTTAAAGAGTTGGACTCTTTTTGCACTCACAGGCATCCTCTGAGTCCCCAGAATGTCGTCCGTGAAGAGGAGGGAGGATGGCTCTGTCACAGATTGCCTGCTCATTAATCCTTTATGTGTAAGCTGAAGCATTATTGAATTAGGTACAGGGTGGACTTGTTCCTGCTGAAACTTTGCAGTTTGCAAGTGATACAGAAGCCCAAGGCTGCCCTCTCCATCCACCATTTAAAACCCCGAACTTGTAGATAGAAAAGAACTGAAACAAAGAAATTCTGGATTATATTGACTCGCTTAGTATTGTTCTCCCATCGGTGGTGTTCAGAAATCGATCCGAAAATGCTTTTATTCTTGTTGGCCATGCCTAGTGTTATTTCCTATATTTAGAAAACAAAACAAAACTTTTTAAAGAATATTTATAAACTCACTTAATAAACATGTCTGTTTTGTTTCATTGTTGTTTTTGTTGTTTTAAATAAAGTTTTGGCCAGTGTGACTAGTCTGGCCTAAAATTTTCTAGGTAGTACAAGCTAGCCTTGGAGTTATTTTTCTGTCTCAGTAAACATATTATTAATTAAATATTAATTCCAAATTAATAATGCATTTATTAATAAATTAATTCTGAAGCAAAGGTGGACCTCAGTTGCCCCCTGAGAATCTCAGTCATCTCTAAGGTTCTCTAGACTCTAGTCTGGAAACTGCTGATATGTTGTTTATTACTGCGTTGGAATACCTTTTAATTTTATGTCACAAACTATGTTTTATAGATAGAAAAAGAAATCCTACTATATAAAAGTTACAGTCTTGATTTAAAAAAAGTCAACGACAATCAACAATTAAAGTTACTGGAAACCTATTTTTCTTCATTTAAAAATAATTTATGTAAGAATAATTCTCAATATACAAAGGTTATATATTGAGAATTATTTTTAAATAAACACAAAGTACTATAATTTTTTCAAAATAGATTTCTAAAGAGCCTAATAATAATAATAATAATAATAATTTCAGCACTGTTTTGAGGAATAAAAAAATAATTAAAAAATAATAAAAATAAAAGTTACAGTCAAAAGCAATTCTTCGGCTTCAGGCATGAAGACAAATTCAGAAATTCACTTTCCTGCCCTCCCTGTGGTCTTTCGTCTCCCCAGTACTTTGTCTTCTCCTGAGGTCTGGTGGGACCTGTGTGGCATTTAAGACCATGAAATGGTTGTTTGGGGTTAGCACTGTCTATCCATCCTTAGTGATAAAAGTGTTAGGGCCAGAACTCATTAGTCAGGGATAAAGTACACATCATCAGGATTTTTTGCATTTCCCGGATCGTTCAGTGTGGTATTCTTCTGTTTCCTTCTTCAACTTATTGTGAGTCTGTACTTCATGTGTTTCAAGGGTAAACGGTGTAGCGTTTTTTAACCTTAGGGGCTTGCACTCTTGCTGAGAAGAGGAAAGCCTGTACGTGGTGGTGCAGAAGAGGCTCTGGTGCCGGAAGACCCAGACAATGTAAGGAGGTGGCCTGGGGTTGTTTTTGCTCATCCTCTACCCAGCCAGTGGCTGCAGCAAAATGGTTCACGTTTTCAGTCCTCCATTCGCTTAATCCTAAATCAGGTCATTGCTGCAGCCGCTTCCAGCTGGACTGAAGAAGTGGGTGTTAGAAGTTGCGTGCTGATTAATTTCTGCTGGCTTTTAAACTGGCGTAGCATTCATATAAACCCCCGTGGGTTGGTTTGTTGTGTTCTGTGGCCCTTTTCTTTTTTAGGTTGAGTTTTAAATACAAGCTCTGAAGGGTCTGTTGGCTGCACGTGCATCGTAACAAGGAGGGGTGAACTAAAGATCTAGTTATGCTTGACAAATGGTGTGCATTTCTCCGACAGTAGTGAAAACTCAGCTATGGCTGTTTGATAACTTATCCTCTCACTTAGGGCCATAGCCTGTCCCTCCCTGCCCATTGCAGCATTAGAGGAAATGACACCAAGTGGGACTTAGACCACTGACTCAGAGAATAACAACATTTCATAAAAGCTTATCCAGCTTTAGAAGGGACTAAAGCTGTATGAACCCCTGCCCCCAACTTGGTAGTAACGTTTCAGTTAGTGCTTTGCTCAAGAACGTTGATCAGATGGCTGGCCGTGTCAACTGAAAGGGGATGTTTCAAACTTTTACCTGTGAAACAGATAATAACATCATGTTGGTGATGACAGGTTGTGAGTTCCATTACATGGTAGCCACCTTTGTGACAGGATCCACTTCTAGCCAGATGGTAATTTGCCCGTGTCTGGATAGGGCCTGCGGAAAGTTGGTGGGAAAGTGGTTTGAATATCTTACTGATCTTTCCTGAAAAAATAAATTAAAAAAAAAAAATGGAGCTCACAAATATTGCAAATTCAATCCCCAGGCTATTCGTGGCTAGGTGACCCTGGGGTATCTTTATAGCTCTCAGAACTATGCTGTCACTTGGTGTGTAGGGCTACTGTCCTCTTTTCTGAGAGCTGAACTGCTGTGGAAAGTGGCTATGCTTGATGTAATTTAAATCAATATGTTGTTCTTTCATGCGGCCCCAAAGCCATGGTACCTCTGTATCACCTCAGCATCTCTAACCTAGAAAGACATAGTGTCTTGCTTGTGATTTGATTTGGAAATTCACAGAAGTCAAACCGGGCTTTTAAAGTACCAGGTAAACCGTGCAACTTAATGTCAGTGTGTGACACACTTTACTGTATTTAAAATAGTTCTCTTCGTCGATGTCTTAGTCAGGGTTTGTATTCCTGCACAAAAGATCATGACTGAGAAACAAGTTGGGGAGGAAAGGGTTTATTTAGCTTACACTTACACATTGCTGTTCATCACCAAAGGAAGTCAGGACAGGAACTCACACAGAGCAGGAATTTGGATGCAAGAGCTGATACAGAGGCCATGAAGGGGTGCTACTTACTGGCTTGCTTCCCCTGGCTTGTTCAGCTTGCTTTCTTATAGAACCCAGAACCACCAGCCCAGGGATGACGTCACCCACAATGGGCCCTCCCACCCTTGATCACTAATTGAGAAAATGCCTTACAGCTGGATCTCATGGAGGCATTTCTTCAAGGGAGGCTCCTTTCCCTGTGCTAACTCCTGCTTGTGTCAAGTTGTTACATAAACCAGCCAGTACAGTCTGTATTGGTTCTTTGGATTTGAACTGCTAGGGACTGTGTTTCTGAAGTGGAAGATAAATGTTGGGCTGTCAGACAGTGAGCAGTAAGCATCCATATACCCTTGAAGGTCATGGGGGGCAAATGGCTACAGCCGAGTGGTCTGGACTCTGCCTACATCAGCTTCCTGGCTAATGTGCTTTTGGATCCCATTATCTGATTGATTGTCTTTGATTCTGGTGCCTTTCCTCATCCCATGGCTGTATCACCATCTATTTCTACAGGAGGGTTATTCTGACCGGAAACAGTATGCTCACAGAGAAAGTGTGCTCTTGGGGTGTGAACTTAAATAACTTTTCCTGTGCTATATTGATTTTTATCTCCTTTCAAGCAATGGCTTCCCTTAATTACTCATTTATATTAGGAAAGTTAGCAACCTCATTACTCTTTTTTAATAAGTGTATATAGTTGGTTATTACTTCAAGAAGGAAAGTTATCTCTTCCATTCTATGACATTCAAACTTTTCAGACTACACTTTGACAGAAACATCTAAACCAACCAAAACGAAAGAAACTAGAACTGGGTTCTGTTAGTAAGCAGTCTGATTTAAGTCTGTTTTTAGAGAGAACAGTGTGTGGCCAGTCCTGGCTGGATTAGTCATTGATACTGGGATTCCACGTACACACGAGACTTGGACTGTCTCAGTGTTAATTCAGTTTTCAGCTGGTTAATATTATTAACCATTCACCAAGTGTACGGTTCTGAAGGTTAAAATATAACCCATTCCCTGTCTTCAGGGGTCCACGGTTTAGGAAGGGAGATGTTACATGCGTGACTGTAGTACAGCAAACCACTGTGACAAAGGATTTGCAGTCGGAGCGCTGAATTTAACAAAGTTTGAGAGGAACAGAGAGGTGCTGAGCAAAGCTGACCCTGATCTAACCCTTGAGGGGCAGGCAAGGGGTGGAGAAGGTCTATGAGGGACAGGGCGACGAGCTCAAGCTTAGCTGTGAACAACTGGCTGTTTCTGGGAACTGGAATAATCTCTCGTGATTAACCATCCTTGTGCGTGCACCAGGGACCATCAATACAAATCCACACCTGGAAACTGAACCGCTTGGTCCAGAACATGCACCGCCCTAGTGCAGATGTGAGTGCTGGTGGCTTTCTGAGTTCGAGGCCAGCCTGGTCTACAAAGTGAGTTCCAGGACAGCCAGGGCTGCACAGAGAAACCCTGTTTTGAAAAAAGAAAAAAAAAAAAATCTCTTAAGGACGGCCAGTGTGGCCCCTGGATGTGGACTTCTCTTTATGGTAGGAGAAGGAACCATCTAAGTCGATGCTTCTGTGTTTAAAAACCGTGCCACCTTGCTCTTGGGGTGAATGTCTCTACGTTGTTTATTGAGAAACGAAGGAGAAATGGTGGAGGCTGCTCCTCACACAAAACCTTCTCGGATTTGTCCTCAGAGGCCTGAGGTAAAGTCATTATTGGCCACGCTTAAAACAAACAAACAACCTACAGGAACTCCTAATAGGGGTTTAGGTGTATCATAAACAAACAAAACAGTTCTCTGCCTCAGCTGTACCACAGCCCCTCTAGTTGAATCACCAGCCGGCTGAACTGGCTCTGGAGAGCAGGGCAGCAATTGAAAGCCCCACATGAGGTTGAAGGCTGCAGGTGCTACAGGTGGTGCTTGTATTTGCCAAAAAAGTAAAAACAAAAATAATAAATTAAGAAGCCCCAGAAATCCCAAGCCAAGCTTTTGTACTAAGATTTCTGACTCATTGCAACTAAAATCTCTAACGCAGCTCTCCTCATGTACGAACTGTCAGGCTTTAATAATGGGGAAAAGGATGTACAGGATCCAGGGACCAAGTACAGGAGAAGGGCAGGGTGCATGTGTTAATGCCGTATGTATCGTGCAAAGGAAATGTATATCATAAAGACTTTCTAGTAAGTGCTAGAGATGGCGTGGGGTCTGTGTGTGAGACATAACCAGCGCTGTGGGAAATGGGTGAAGATGAAAAATGATAAGACATGGAAGAAGGGACCATCAGAGAGGTGCTCAAATGCAAAACTGGTAACGCTGAAACAGTTCAGGGGATAAAGCATGCATAGGTTAGAGGCATCAGCCTTAGCAAGTTCACTTCCCCCGACACATGAAATTCTGTTTTCACTCTTCTCAGAAGGCCGAGTCCTAGACCAGTGCTAGACAATATATTATGAGCAGAAGGCTGGGGTGAACTCTAGAGTATGCCGTTACCACTGGATGACCTCGTCCTCTTCCTCTAGGCTCACAGCAGGAGACTATGGGTTATGTGGATCCTGGGGCAGCTGAGCCACTCATGGTAGGAGAGAAACTGACCCTGCAGCATCGTGCATGCCCTAGAGGTCGGCACTTGTGCTAAAGCCACCACAATATGGGAGATGTGTGTTACTCAGCCCATCCTAGCCTTTGCTGATGAATGCATGGTGGTAATTCCCTGCATAAGCCTTATGGATGCCGCAGGACAATGTCTCACTGTGTTTTGCTATGTATTCATAGGCTCCATCTGACAAAAAAAAAAAAAAAAACAAAACAAAACAAAAAAAAAAACAAAAAAAAAAAACAAAACCGCATAGCCCTGACTGGTTAGAGGTCAGTAGGTTTGTGGAATTTCCTAGAACTAGAATGGGAAAGTTTGAAATGCCAAGCTAAGGGAGAGTGAGCATAGTTCCTAAGCTTCTCGAACTGTAAAAACTTCTACCCCTTGTCCCTTGCTTTTTTTTTTTTTTTTTTTTTTTTTTAAATTAGGAAAGTACTGACTTACACTCTTGTAATGGTCTGAGAACAAAGAGAGTCCTGGGCTTGTTTCAGAGAACAACCCACAAGAAAAGACCGAGTCTGTATTTGAAAGGAAGATAGATGCAGCTTCAATGTAAAATGCCCTTCTCCCTCACAGACTCGTGTGTAGGAACACTTGGTTCCCAGGTGGTGGCGCTGTTTTTAGAAGGCCAGAAATGTTTTGGAGGAGGCTTCCTGAGGAAGTGGGTCACTGCTGGCCTTGAGGTTTTATGACTAGGCCACTCTTTCCTTCTTTTGGCTACTGCTGTGATGGCTTGTGCACCATGGTAGAATGTATGACCCAGAATTGTAAGCCAGATGTCTTAGTCAGGGTTTGTATTTCTGAACAAAACATCATGACCAAGAAGCAAGTTGGGGAGAAAAGGGTTTATTCAGCTTACACTTCCACATTGCTGTTCATCACCAAAGGAAGTCAGGACTGGAACTCAAGCAGGTCAGGAAGCAGGAGCTGATGCAGAGGCCATGGAGGGATGTTACTTACTGGCTCCCTTCCCCTGGCTTGTTCAGCTTGCTTTCCTAGAGAACCCAGGACTACCAGCCCAGGGATGGCACCATCCACAATGGGCCCTCCCACCCTTGATCACTAATTGAGAAAATGCCTTACAGCTGGATCTCATGGAGGCATCTCCTCAAGGGAGGCTCATTTCTCTGTGGTAACTCCAGCTTGTGTCAAGTTGACACACAAAACCAGCCAGTACATCAGAATAAACCTTTCCTTCTTTAAACTACTTCTTGTATTGAATTTTGTTGCCACAGTGAGAAAAGTAGCTAAGACTAAAGAGGCGACACTGAAGAGTGGGGAACTTCTCTCTGCTTGGCCTTGGGGTCTTCCTACATTATTCTTCTCACCCTCAGCTATCAGCTTTACAACTGCTTTACTCGCCCACACTCCTGAGCTACCGTCCCGTGTGGGTTCTCTCCCTGTCCACATTGAGATCTACTTGATGCTGCCTTGCTTGCTGTGTCAAATGGAGAAATACTGTTACAGAAATGTTGACACAGTAAGTCTTCATGCACATGCATGCATTCATAGACATACTTAGGCTTGCTTGCATCGTTCACATCTGTATTTGTCATCCCAGCAGCTGGAGTTTTTTTCTCTCTGTTTCTTTTCTTAGCTTACCCATGCTACATCTTTCCTATGGGTAAACCAGCATCCCCTCTTTTAGGCTGCTAGGATAGTACTTGAGTAACTAGTTACACTGTTGCTCTTTTTGTTGTTGTTGTTGGCTCCGCCTCCTGTACTTCTTTCTTTATAGATACATTTGTCAAATGTCTATGCTGAGTCTTTAACAAAAGTTTACTTTGAATCAAAAAATGCATCTGGATATAAAGGGCACACACACACACACACAAACAAAACAATGAGATGTATCCCTTCAAGTTGTCTTGAAGCTCCAGACACCTGAGCAAGTCACTGTAGTGGGTGGACTGGAGTCTCCTGCTACTGTGGTTGCACAAACCTCCTTGTGTCCTGGACCTTGGCTGGGAGCATCAGAGAAGGCATCCTCTATGGAGCTGAGGCTGGAAGTGAGCCAGTGAGTAAGATCAGCTAGTGCTGGGGAGGAGGACCAGAGGGTGCATGGAAGGGTGAAGTGGGATGAGTTACAGAAGCATTGTGTATGCTCAAGACCACTTACTGGTTGTTCTTCAGTCTCATGCAGGGAGAAACCCTCTAGAAGTTATGACAGACTTTCATGTTCAGATGATCCCTTTGTCCTCAGCCTCCCCCTTCCTGGGACTTCTGGAGTCTCCTTTCTTTACCTTCTGATCTCATCATACTCTCTTTTTGTCTCAAATCACCCTTGAATATGACTTTCCCCTTGAGCCATCTAGTCCTTCTTTCTTTCTGCATTTCTCCATTAACAGTATTATATACTGTTCTCCTTAGACTCTGAGTATCTCTTCTGTATGGTCCATTCTGCCGTGAGTATTCCCTCATGGTTATGTCTACTCAAGTCTGAATTTACATTAGTTAGAAACGTGAGTGTAAATTACAGGAGTCGTAATGGATGCGGTGCACCCCCCCCTGCCCATGTGTCATATATAAACTAATGTCTTTTGACAGTGCCAGGTGGAGGCGGTTGGGGAGCACCAGGGTCTCCCTGCATCCATACCTAGGAACAGCTGGGAACAAATCTGCTTTGAGTTTCTGGAGCCACATTGGTCTATTAATAAAATTCTGTTCTGCAGGCATTCTGGGAGCAGAGATGTGTTTCCTTCTTGTCCAATTATGTTTGGTGGATGCTTTTTTTGGAAAATTGCCATACCCATAGTTAATATTTGGCTTTTATTGTATCTGTGTTGCTAAAACAGAAAACTAATTGAGTTGCCTTCCGGGGTGCCATGGGTAGTAATTTAACCACCCTTGCTCACTCTTTCAGTTTCTGCCTTACCCCCAGCAAAGTACAATCACTCACCAGTTACTTCACCCCACCCCCATGCCCACATTGCTAAGAAATCCTTCCCATTCCTCCAGCTTCCGCTCCAGGGACCCCCTGGATTGTAGAAGCTCTGGACTAGACTACATGCACGGCATGTAGTCACCTGTGTTACCGCGCTGTAACTGGAGGTAGCCCGCCATTCCTGGTGCATTTTCACAGGCTTGCTAGTACCTGCAAAACAAATGGTTACCTGGGAAATGAAGTGATTTAGATTTTGTTACTATGCCAGGCAGTGAGCCGAGACTATGAAGAATAATTCTCTTGTAAATCAGTAGACTGTTTAGTCTTAGAAGTAGATATTTACAGTGTGGGCTGTATCTCTAATTAGAATCCTTTCCTGTGATCACCATTTCATTGAATGCAGGCTCATAAGCTTAGTGCTTTGAAATAGATGCCATTCTACATTTTTTTTTTTTAAATTGGAAAGGGAAGCACATTCCTCCAACCTTCTATAGGTACAATCTCAAGACCTGAAGAAAATTTGGGACTTAACAGTGACCACATCTGAACATTGTCTATGAAAGCTTCAACTAGAAAAGGGGCAACCCAGCTGTGAAGGTATAGGGACCGTCCTGTGTCCCTACACAGGAATAATCCCATCATGTATGCATGGTGGGAAGTCTGCCTGATTTTGATTTGGGGATTTGGTGAAGCTCTCTCCTGGAGAAGTAAAACTACCTGTTTGTTCAGCCAGTATTTACTTTGTGGGTTGTTTTATTATGTGTGTATGTCTGTGTGTAGATGTGTGCACAAGAAGACCAGAAGAGGGTACTTGGTTTACTAGAACTGTAGTTATAGGTGTTGTGAACTACCTGTCATGGGAGCTGGGAGCCAAACTTGGGTCCTCTGTAAGTGCTTGTTCTGAACTACTGAGCCGTCTCTCCAACTCCCTGTTGAGCCGAGAGTTGTCAGACCCTGACTCCATGCTGGGTGCTGGATGTTGGGAGTGAGACAGAGAAGTGTGGTCCCTGTCCTTACAGGTTTCACAGTCAGAGGCGAGACACGAAGGGAGGAGTAGTGATGAATGGGCCAGTGTGGTCTCTGAGAATGAAAACCAGTGTGGAAATGCTTGGGAGTAAATGTTTATGTTGGAAAGTAAAGCTGAGGGGGAGCCAAGATTCTGTAGCTAAACCGCCTGATACTCAGTAAGAACTCATATGCTCGTTGGTTTAGTTGGGATTTCTGTTGCTGTGGAGGAACATCACGACCACAACAACTCTTATAAAGGAAAACACTTAATCGGGCCTGGTTTATTGTTCAGAGGCTTAGTCTATTGTCATCATGGCAGGAAGCATGGCAGCATAGGGAGACATGGTGCTGGAGGAGGAGCTGAGAGTTCTACATCTGGATCAGCAAGCAGCAGGAAGAGAGAGTGACACTGGGCCTGGCTTAAGCTTCTGAAACCTCAAAGCCTGCCCCCCAATGACACAACTACTCCAACAAGGCCACACCCACTCCAACAAGGCCACACCCACTCCAACAAGGCCACACCCACTCCAACAAGGCCACACCCACTCCAACAAGGCCACACCCACTCCAACAAGGCCACACCCACTCCAACAAGGCCACACCTCCTAAGAGTGCTGTGCTCCCTATGAGCCTATAGGGGCCATTTTCATTCAAACTACTATACTTCTTAAGTAGTTCTGGCTAGCCCACATAGGTCATTAAGGCCAGTCATTGACTTGTACAAGTTAGCAAATGCTTGAGCGTTGTGTTCACTAAGAAGTTTGTTGCATGGAAAACAAGGTATTAATAAGGAAAACTTATCACAGGAGAGGGATTCTGTGGTTCCCCATGCTTTTCCTCCCTCGGGGTTTCTGGATGCTACCACACACTGAGCTGAAAGAATGGAGCAGAGCCAGGAACAGGTAGGGGTCTGCAGGATTCCAGTGCAGCTGAGAGTGAGTTTGAGGTGTGGGGGGAGAGGTGCTTCTCCAAGGATTTTTGTGTTAATAGTTCTCTTAGACGATATTCAATGAAGTAGCTTGTGCACATACACTATTTGGGGGCAACACGGGCTATCTATGAACCTTGGAGAATGCAATCGAGTTTTAGGGGTGAATGTAAATCATTGGCTAGAGCTAAAGTAGTGGGAATGCCCCATTGCATGGAGAAGCATTCCAGGAATCCCAGGTTTTGGATGGATGCTGGGCAGGCAGGTTCTTATCCAGAAAGAGGAAGTTGAACTTGTAAGGTTTACCAAGGACTTCGTGACCTCCTTCTTTAGTTAGAGGGTTTGGTGATTGGGCTCCCCAGGTAAGGTCAAAGAAGGGGGAGCCCTGCTGGAGATGGGAGTCCTCCATTTTGTGCTGAGCTCAGAGGAGCTAATCCAGACATGGTAGACAGCAACCTTAATCTGCAGGGTTTCCCAACAGGATTCTCATGAGGCAATCCAAACACATAGTGATGACCTGCTTCTAAAACTAGGCAATCCATTGGCTTTCAAGAGAATACACGTGGCTTTTACCACAGGAACCTTCTCAGGGTTTGGGGCTGCCCTCCACCTGCTTTTCATTGGGTTGGGGTGGTGAGACAGTGACCATTGACTTCCTGTGCTGTGTCCTCTAGATTCCATTGTGTCCTCAGTTTGGGGAGCCTAGCATGTCATATGGCTACTCAAATATTTGTGCCATTTAAAATTTTATCATCTTGAGTCCTTATTGGAAAGCTTTCTATTCTTTTAAACTAATAGACTTTTTATTAGGGGGGAGGGGGGGAAGAGTAGCATTTGCGACTGGGAATGGCCATAAATTATAATTCTAACAACCGTGTTGGTTGTCCTGAAGACCTTCTAAGGTCATTTAACATTCCATCTGGGGGATACTTTGTCCTCCACTTTCAGTGCAAGCTCCCTTTATGTTCTTAGGATGCTGTTACTGCCTGGTGGTTTAGTTGATTTTTTTCAGACAAGCCTGTGTTGCCAGTGAGACAATGGTGGCCAGTGCTGGCATAAGGCGGCACATGATGGCCGTTTTCATTATCACCCCACATCTTTAAGTAGCCCCTCAGCCCTCCCTACCCTGGATAATTCTTCCTGTTATGGGTTAGCCTGCATAAAGTCAAAAGGACATAGACATCGCTGGAACGCCTTTTTAAAACTGTCATTACAGGCGTCCACTTTCTGAACCCAGTGTCCTTAATTACTTTTACATAAACGCCCTGCACGGCCCTAGTAAAAGTGGAAATAGAGAAAATTTCCAAAGAATTTATGTCCGTTTCTCCTCGGATAGCGGGCACCCTCTGACACCCGCTCTTGGCTGTGTTCCGAGAGCTCCTTTGATGGATTGAAATTTTTCAATTGCTCCTGAACCTAAAAAGCGTGAGGATCCTAAGATGATTAATATAAATTCACATAAGTATCTGACATCGTCTTTTTTTTTTTTTTAACTGCATTTCTATTCAGTGATGGTCTCAGCACTCAGCGTGCATGCTCTAGCCCCTGCCTGGTTTCCAACATGGTGGTTAGTGAGCTTCTCTTATCTTTAATCGGAGGAGTTGCTGTAACTAACAAGGTCCTTGAGATGATTAAACAGATATGGTATTTCACGAATGATATTTCATGTACTAATAGCATCTTACGGTGAGGGAATTAAGGCAGCAGCTGGGATTATGTAAGGCAATGAGGGTGTGCCTCTTGTGGGAACATTACTGGCTTCCAAGAGACCCACTCTGGTCCACCTACATGTCGTTCCCTGTGATGCCCAACCCCCACTGTGATGGCGCAATGTCGCCCACACCAGCGAAGATGCGAAGACTATGTTGGTGACATGGTCTTGGATTCTCCCTTTCCAGAGCATGGAGCCAAACAAGCCTCTTTTTTAAAAATTAATTTATTGATCCCCACATATTTTGCTATAGCAACATAAAATGAACTGAGGCATATGGGAAGCTGTCGTCCGAGACTGTGTCTCATCTGCCCGCTCTGGAAATCCCTTCAGAGCAAGCCTACAGTTGCTTATTGCTTTTTTTCCCCCCAACTCTAGCATCCAGTTGGGTTAGAAATCCATTGTTCTAGCTGGTTTCCACCATTGTTATGTGTTGTAGAATATACTTAATCTCAATCAGGGGCTTCTGCCTAGCCTTTCATTATTCAATTCCCAGATAAAAGACACGTGTGACCTTTAATTGATAGTAAGTCTTTATCAGCACTAAAGCTGAGCAGACATCTACCCTCTATGCTACTGGAATCTACTTTTCTATCGATAACCCCGAGTTATGACTTACTGTGTTCCCTCTGGGCTGCTCTTAACTCCAATTGGCCAGCCTTCACGGCCATGATTTTAAGATTCTTACCCCATGGAGGCTTTCTCCTCTCTACCTTCCTTCGCTCCCTCCCAGTCTCCTTAGACCCCAAGCCTGGGGAACCCCAAACCCTGCTGTTGTCTCTTCTGCCCAGCTATTGGCTGTCAGCATCTTTATTTAACCAATAGCTTTAAATGAAGGAAGAAGATCACATTGTACATGTAGATTCGCCCATTCCTGGGGCCAATATAGCATTACAATATAAGCAGCATCAGACCTACCCACGTCAGTTATGAGACACACTCCTGGCTTCTCATCCAGCACCCTCCCCCACCCGCACCCAACCTCTTATAACCTTTATAGATGGTTTTTTTCTCCACTTGCATATAGTTCAGGTAGTCAGTAAAAATACGTCTTCCTTGCCTCTTTAGATAGTTTTACTTAAATGAAATAACAAATAAGCAAATCCCGTTCCCTCTTAGATATGCGTGATTGTGGATGAAGCAATTCAGTAAGCACATCGCCCTCTGCTTGGCCTCGGGATTTACATTCCCCTCATGCTTTGCACTTTAAAACAAATGGAACGTTAATTTCTTTTCCGCCTCGAGCTTTTAAAATATGATCTTAATTGGTGTTGCTCTCATAACCCCAGTGGCTAATTTCAACATCTTTACCCTCTGTCCTTGATAGAACACAAAGGAAATAAGGATAGGACTGAAGGGGGGAGGCATCAGCCACCGGAGATGATGCTTCTTGCAAGCCATGCTTTCTCCCCTAGTCCTAAAATGGAAGGGCATGCTGGTATGGTTAGCTGGTCACATATGTCTGTCTTCTGGCTAGAACATTTGCGATGACCATTTGTGGGTCAGGTTGTCACAGGCACAAGGCCGAATTCTCCAAGTCCCACAGAGAGCTGACTCTGGGTAAGCAGAAGACCCTTGGTCCAGGATGTATTTGTGCTGATATCTTAGGTGCCGAGTTTCATATCAAGGTGCTTGACTTGATCACTGACCTAAGGGGTCGGGGGTGAGGAGGGGCACAGCACATCTGATGACAGGCCAGGTATAAAAACTGGGACAAAGAACTCAAAACCAACCCAGGTCATTGGAAGAGTGTGCGGGTTTGGTTGGCGGACCTGCACACAAGTCTGAACACTCCATTCCCTGATGGCCTAAGATAGTTTGTTTTTTTTTCCTAGCACCGCGGTTTCGACATCTATAAAACCAGGTAGTGATATCCCCGGCTTTCAAGATCCCTGAGGGTGACAAGAGATGATAGAAGAGCCCCACCCCCAGCCCCTCCAGACCTGGCCTATGCTGGTGTACACACAGTGTATGAACACTCTTCTCTCCATCTTTTTCTATCAGCAAGCATCCAGACTCTAGGTGTGGAGGGGTTGAGGGAGGGAGCTTTGAAGGAATAAGGTCTAGCATTTCAAACTGGAAAATGTTGGTTATTTGGGGAGTGGCTGCCAAGAGTGGACAGACCTGAGAACTTGAGGGTAGTGTGTGTGTGGCTTAACTCTGTCAAGAAAAATGGGTCTGGAGATCCGTGCTTTTTCTCAGCCACGTTCACTCCTCTTCACACCCAAAATGTCACCGTGTTAGTTAATTGCTCTAGATACATTAGCACTCCTCAGCTCCATATTGAGATTATTCAAAGCAGAAGCAGAAGCGTGGATTCTTTTGCTTTGTGTGTCTGGTTTGTGCAACAGACGGGAGCTGGGATCGGCTGCAGCTAATTTTCAATTGTCCCCATGCCCTACTTTTAATAAACAGACTAGGGAGGGACTCTGATCACAACGTTTCCCCTTCTATTGTTACATTTCGGTTTTGTTCCCTTGGGGTTGTTGTAAAGGGCGAGCTAGATTAGTGTATCTCTGAGTAGTCTTTCATGTGGAGAAACGTGGTTTACATCCTCTAGGCATTCTGTCAGTGACCCACTTTAGGGATTTGTTCATGTCCAGGGCATTTTGTTCACGGGGGAGGCACCTTCTGTTGTCATTTGTTCTGTACTGCTCAGACATCCAGCGAAAAAATTGAAAGTCATTTTTTGTGAACCTGTGTGAACGTGATTGCAAGTCATTTAGCAGTTTAAATTACAGTGCTTTTAAACACTCCAGTATTGGAAATGGTATGGAAGTCCACACTTCACAGAACGTTCCGTGCGTGGAAGCCTGTTCTCAAATAACCACACTACGGCAGTTTATTTGCTGTCCCTGTCTGTTTACTCTCCTAGGGCTGTGGCCACATCTATTTTGCTAAATTCTAGTGTCAGAGCAAGATGTATTTGGAGACTTTTCTGGGGGCCACATGTAATATGATAAAGTGACATGGCCAGAGTGACAGAAGCCTTGGAGATTAGGGGAAATTATTTGACCAGCTGAGATAACAGGATGTAATTATCAGCTGATTGGTCTTTATTCATGTTGAAGTTCATCAAATCTTAGCCACTAATCATCTGCCTATCGTCATTTTATATTTGTGTGTGTATGTGCATGTGTGTATATTGCATGTATGTATGTGCATATGTGTGTATGTACATGTGTATATGTGCATATGTGTGCATGTGCATGTGTGTATGTGCATGTGCGTGTATATGTGCATGTGTGTGTATGTGCATATGTGTATGTATGTGCATATGTGTGTATGTGCATGTGTGTATATGTGCATGTGTGTGTATATATGTGCATGTGTGTATATGTGCATTGTGTATATATATGCATGTGTGTGCATGTGCGTGTGCGTGTGTGTGTGTATGTGTCAGTTCAGATTTCAGAGCTGTGTTTGTGTGTGTGTGTGTTTGTGTCAGTTCAGATTTCAGAGCCACAGTCTGCATACAGGTCTTTGTAGTTGGCATGGTACTTACCCTAGAATGCCTTAGTTTGCTCGTTTGTTCTGGGCTGGCATTTCATAGACGATTGGTTAGTTACTCTCATGTTTGCCAAGTGCTTTGCACCATGGAAGCTAACATATGCTGTATTACCACCTACCTCCAATTACTACAGGCATCTACAGAGATCACCCCCTAGGGTATGAAGCCACTGACCACACCCCTTAAAACATTAAGCCAATTCATCACTTTGACATGACATTTGGTTTCCTTTTCCCTGATTATTAAGTATATTAAGACCTTCTGTTATCTGTATCTACTAGAGCCAGTATTACTGACTGCACTGCATTCACCTTCTGTATATAGACAGATGAGTATTTACTAAAAAACAAAAAAAATAGTTCTCCCAACAGCCTTCCACTTACTAAAGTTACAAGCTGCATGCAAACTTCTCTTGTTCCTTCTGTGTGCTGGCCACCTCATCCTGTGCTTTGTGCTGTATTGTTTGTATGCCATTATAAAAATAATACCTTTGGATCGAATTCACTATTTCAATTCCCATGTTACCCCACCTTGACCACTGTCCCTGACATCTTTGTAGGTCTCCCCTTCTGCTGGTTACAGTTGGAGGCTCACCCACTGTCACTTTTCTTGTTCCATGAGCGGTAGTTATTTGTTCTCAAAAAAAAAAAAAAAAAAAAAAAAAAAAAAAAAAAAAAAAAAAAAACCTGGTTCCTGTTGGACATGTTGGAACATGTTTATAATCCCAGTACTTGGGAGGTTGGTGTTGAAGAAGGCATGTAAGTCTTTACTGCAAGTTTGGGGCCAGCCTGAACTCATTAAGAGTCTGACTGGGACAAACCAAGCCAAACAAAACCCACAGATCATTTTGAGAGAACCAATTTATTGCCAAAATCTGCTATTAGCCAGGGGTGGTGGTGCACAACTTTAATCCCAGCACTTGGGAGGCAGAGGCAGGGTGACACTGACCAGGCTGCTTGGGGGAGCTTGGGAGTATTACTACAGAAACATGGCCTGCTGCGTAAGCATAGCCTGCCATAGCTGTTGAGCTGCTGAGATGGAAACTATTTCTTGTAAAGTGAGTAGGTTTGTATTGATTTTTTCCCTTAAGAAATCAATATTTCATATACCAAGATATCAGTTTTGTACATATTACTGTTTTATATATAAGAAAGGAAAGAAAGACATTTCTAACTTCATGCTGGCTGACACTTCTGGGTGACTATAGATCATTCTGGCTTCTCAGACTGTTGGCCACTGCAATCTGTTTTTCATCTTTTAACAAGGGAGGCAAGTCTTTCTGCCTTTGCTTCAGCTGTTAGAGTTCTGACAGCAATCTGTGTGTTCTTGTCTCAGGTTGTAACGTGTACATTTATATGGAGGTGGTGGTGGTGGTGGTGTGTGTGTGTGAATCATGCATGCAATGGAGGTGGTGGTGGTGTGGTTGTGGTGGTGGTGTGTGTGTGTGCACACGCGCGTGTATGTGAATCATGCATGCAAAGCCCAGAGGGAGAGATCAGGTGCCTTTCTCTATCACTCTATGCCTTATTGTCTCTTGCTGAACATGAAGCTCGCCGTTTTACCTAGGCTCGTTGGCCAGCAAGCTCTAGTCATCATTGTCTCTCTTACCCAGTGCCAGGGTTACAGTTACATGCAGCTGTGGTTGGCTTTGTGTCAGTTGTAGGGTAACCTACTGAGCCATCACCTGAACCCCAAACTTTGTCTTCTGACAAGCTTTCTTGCTTAGAGTTCTAGAAGCAGTTGGTGGCATTATAAGCAGATACAGCACTGTGGTCATTTATCTGTAGGGTATCATTTGCTTTATCACGAGGTAGTTTTGGACCCCACAACTTTGTTTTTAGAGCTTTCTCTACACAGTCACTTTTCATATCAACAATGACAAATAATACCTTTTGGAAGGCTTTTGTTACTGGTTCCACACAAGGAATGCCAATAATACATATAATACTGTATATTAATACGTAAGGACATTAGTAATAATTAACAGTATCAATAATGCAATGCCACTGAATTGGTAGCAGTAAATGAACAGTTTTAACCAACTGAAGTATGTATTAACGTTTCCATGAAAAGAAATAAACCGTTTCAGAAACACATGACCCAGCAATTTGCTTAATTTGAAAGCGGCCCTTGCATTTCTCAGTTTGCATCTAGATGCTGCTGACTTCTTTACAAGACTGTTTGGGCTTATGTTTCAAGACCCAGTTACTGAGTTCACACACACACACACACACACGCGCATGTGTGGATGTCAAGGATGGTATCGATGTGTATGTACAGATGAATGTGTGTATGAATGACAAGAGAAACTTCTGTACCCTCTTATGAATTCTCTATGTAGACAAAGATAGCTTTAAGCTTGACTCTCTTGCTTCCACCACCCAAGTGCTGGAATGGCAGGCATGTGCTACCATATTAGTTTATGCAGTTCAGTAGCTTGAAGTCAGGACTTCATGCATGTCAGGCAAGCACTCTGCCAACTGAGCTACATCCCCAGCCTACCATGAGTTCACATTCTTGGTATATTCCAAATTTGCAAATCTTAAGTTGGAATTTTTTCCCTCATTCTAGGGATTGAACTCAGAGCCTCACACATAACAGGCCAGTGCAGTACCACTGGACTCCAACCCAGTAAAGTAGGTGTAGCCTTTTGGAGTGGGTGTGGCCTTGTTGAAGTGGGTGTAGCCTTGTTGGAGTAGGTATGGCCTTGTTGGAGTGAGTATGGCCTTGTTGGAGTGGGTGTGGCCTTGGAGTGGGTGTGGCCTTGTTGGAGTGGGTGTGGCACTGTGGGCTTGTGCGTAAGACCCTCAATCTCAGCCCTTGTGTCAGTCCTTCATCTTTTATTTTTCTCTGCTCTTAGAGAAACTGAGTGGTTATTCCTCATTTTCTCTCCAACTAGATCTAACATTCTGGAGAAAGTTCTTAACCTCCTTAGTTGATGCTGGACTGTCAGGCCCAGCTAGTTTTGTCGTTTCATGGAAATTAGTGGTTTTCACTAATGTTATTTTTCTGCTGTGTCTTAGTTAGGGTTTTACTGCTGTCAACAGACACCATGATCAAGGCAACTCTCAAAAGGACAACATTTACGTGGGACTGGCTTACAGGTTCAAAGGTTTGGTCCGTTATCATCAAGGTGGGAGCATGGCAGCATCCAGGCAGGCATGGTGCAGGAAGAGCTGAGAGTTCTACATCTTCATCTGAAGGCTGCTAGTGGAAGATTGACTTTCAGCAGCTAGGATGAGGGCCTTAAGTCCAAGCTCACAGTGACATACCTACTCTAACAAGGCCACACCTACTCCAACAAGGTCACACCTATGCCAACAAGGCCACACCTACTCTAACAAGGCCACACCTACTCCAACAAGGCCACACCCACTCCAACAAGGCCACACCCACTCTAACAAGGCCACACCTACTCTAAGAAGACCTCACTTTCTAATAGTGCCATTCCCTGAGCCAAGCATATACAAACCATCACACTGTTCTTTCCTTCAAATTTTACAAAAGCTTTACAGACAACATGGAGTAGAAGCCTTACACTATGGATCCATGACATTTCTGGCCCATGCATGACTTCCGGTTTGCTCCAGGCTTTCCATTTAGAGTTTTGCTATTGACACGCTTCTATCCAATCACCAGCTGTCCCCATGCCGATGTTAAACCAGGCAGGAGGGTTTCAGACTTGATGCTGATGGCATCTAACAAAAGGAATGGCTGTGACCGCTTCCAGTGAGAAGACCTTGGAATCTGGTGACTTCTGAGAGGCACAGTCCATAGAGTTGGGTTCTCGCAGTGAGCAGCTCTGGTCTTCTTATGTATCACTCTGGATGGGTCTGATGATACCCTTCAGTGTGACTACACAGCCCAAGTTGTCCACCGTGGACAGCTTGACTGCAGCCTTTAAAAAGCCAGTGATTTAGCTGCTGCTGAAGCACCCGTTTGAAAAGCCATGGTGAAATGCTTAAGCTAGTAGGAGTCCATCTCGCTTGATTTCTATCACCGGCCACAGGAGGTAGGCCAGGATGGCTGTCTCTGTGGTTGATGTTGTATCACCAGAATGTATTCAGTTCTCAGTGGGTTCGTGTCCACTCTCAATCTCTCCTTCCCTTAGTGGTAATAAACACCATAGGGAAGTGCCTAACCAGTCATGCCCACATTCCAGCACTGGGTCACCGGTTATATTTATTTCCATTAATCTTCAACCCAGGCCCCTCTCATATTGTCACCATTGATAAAGAGCTGAATCTTGGTTAAGTGCCCTGTCCAAGGCCTCTGCCAACACGAGGCCTCCCACAGCGGGGAGGGCCACCTCAGTAGGTCTTTGCTCCTTGTTAGTATTGAAGAGGACTGACTATAAATGTATCCCGGGGCTGGGAGCTGTGTCTTAGAAAATAATCTAATGCCTGGGCCGTCACAAAAAAATGGCAAAGCGTCTCTGTTCAGTAAACGTCTTTTGAAACTCTGTTTTGTTACTTTGATTTCAAGTGTTCCAGACTCTGGTTAATGATTCTTCTGGGCTGTCTGCTGAGGAGCCCTCTGAAGCAGTGGTCTTCAATCTGTGGGTGACGACCCCTTTGGGGAAAACCCTGCCTTCAAAACTATTTACATTGTAATTCATAAGAGTAGCAAAGTGACAGTTACAAAATAGAAATGGGAGTGATTTTATGACTCGGGGGTCACCACAGCATGAGGAGCTGTATTCAAGGGGTGCAGCATTAGAAAGGTTGAGAACCGCTGCTCTGAAGTAAGCAAACCACGTTACAGTTCGATAATTCCCCATTTGCCTCTGCTTCTTTACCCTATTATATTCAAATCTTGAAGCTTGAATCAGAATTAATTCTTTGGTGCAACTTGTCTTCCGTGCCTTCACTTGCAGCTCAGAATCCCATATGCTTGTCCCCTGCAGCGTTAGGGTGGATGGCATCCAGGATCCTGAGCATCCCTGGAGCAGAGAGCCTCTCTCTGTTCTCACCCTCCTGTCTAGGATTTCATACCATGGTACCTTATAGACTCTACATACTCATGAATTGGCCCTCACAGTAGGAAGGATTTTCTTTACTTGTTAGGAATGTGTCTCGCTTGCAGAACATCTCTGCTCTCTGAATTGCACTTGATTGCCTTAATGGTAAGCGTGTGTGTCTCTCCGTATGCTTGCGCTTTTGTAGGCAGAGTCTATAGAGATGTCTGTAATTTTGAAGCGAGTGCTACTGGCAGTTCTCAACCGCAGGAAAATACAATCTCACCCAAAAGGCCTCTGTTGCCCGAGGCACAGCCTGCCAGTTTCTTCTCTGGCTGGCAGCAGATGGCATATGTGAAGTGGCAAGCTTTTCATGGAACTAGACAACGGGCTCCATCATTAACGATCTGCAGTCTTTCCATCTAATTCAAGGACTTTAAAAATAGATGCGCAAGAGCCGAGCGGGTTCCAGGACTGATAATTGTCACCGCTTCATTATAAATGCAAACTCACCTCCTAGGGGTTTGGTAAGAGTGGCTTTGAGATCTGGCCGTGACCCACTGGGGACGGGGACGTGCAGTAGCAGTGAATCCACTGTGCATCTCAGCCCCTAGGAGGCACAGCCTCCAGGGACTGGAATCTCTGCTCTATTCTGAGGTAACGGCACGGTAACAAAAATACACCGATTTATGTGGAAATAGAAACGAATGGCCCTGACATTTTAGCCTGCAAATTCTGTCACCCTCAAGCGCTAGTCTGCATGGAAGGGGTGGTAATGGGAAGGCCGGCAAGTTTGCTGCAGAGCTCGAGGTCTGGGACTTGGGGAGTGGGGGAGGGGGTTGGAAAGGCCATGACAGATAGAAATGTGCGAGCGTGTTGGGGATGACCACATTTTCTCTCCGACTCAGAGAGAGAACTGCTGAGGTCAGTATGGCTGTTGAGCAGGAGTGCTTTGAAGTCAGAGTTAATCTCTGTCCTTCCTCCCCTGTGGTACCCAGCATCCCCTCCTCTAGTTGATTGTAAGGATGAAGGGAGATGGTTTGCCGGCATACCCGAGACATACAGACGATGCTCAGGAGACACGCATGCACACCTTGCCAGCCGTTCCCATGCACCTCCCTCTTATCCTAGTGAAGAGATAAGTATTCAGACACTTCACATCGAGTGTAGCAAGGTGGCAGAATGGGGGCTGCTGCGGCTGGGACAGCAGCTGCCACAGACTGGTTAGGAAAAACAGAGATTTACTTCTTCAGCCTGGAGGCAGCCGTGTGAAACAGGCCCTCTTTTGGGATGCTTACTGCTAATCTCTGACCATCATCCTGCATGGCAGGGACATGGATCTCATTCATGAGCTCTCTCTCTCTCTTTCTCTTTCTCTCTCTCTCTCTCTCTCTCTCTCTCTCTCTCTCTCTCTCTCTCTCCCTTTCTTTCTCTCTCTCTCTCCTATCCCTTCCCTCTCTCTGATTCTCTCTCCTTCCCCACACCCCCAGCATAATCTGACCAACCCTCAAAGGCCCCACTTACCATGCCTAATGCTATGATTATGAGGGTTCAGGTCTTTACAGGACCAGGGTGGACATAAACAGTTCTCTGCCAGCTCCAATCTTTCCAGTATGCCTCTCTCTATTTGTGGCACTTCACAAACCTGGAGTAGAGCGAGTGTGTGAGTCTTGAGGGGACTGGAGCTGTTCTGTTCGGACTTTGTCTGTTTAATTGAATAGTATACTGTCTGTCTGAATCTGTAAATTATGGAACAGGAGCCCCCGGATTACTGTTCACGTGTGCCCTTTCCCAGCTTCATACACTGATCGTTGATAACAATGTACCCAGTGGTGATCTACAGCCATGACCGCTCAGAAGTCAAGATGCAGCTAAAGGTTCCTATATTAGTTACTTTCTGTTACTGGGATAAAAAAGACCTCCACCAAGACAACTTACAGAAGGGTTTGTCTGGGCTCAGGATCCCAGCTGGGCAGAAGTCATCACCCTCCCGGCAGAAGCAAGGTAGCAAGCCGCAGGCAAAGGGTCTAGAGCAGAAGCTCACATTTCTAATCGCATTCAGGAAGCAGAGACCACCAACTCAAAATGACGCCAGGTCTTTAAGTAGTCAATATCTGTCCCCAGTGACATCCTTCCCCCCAAGGCCACACCTCCTAAGCTTCTCTATTCAGGACTACCAACTCAGTAACCAAGCACTCAAATGGTTGAACATATGGGGAGAGTCTCATTCAAACCACCACCACAGGGAATCATGGCAACTGGAGCAAGATGCTGAGAGCTTTGTCCTTAACCACCAGGGCAAGGCAGACCAGACTGAAAGTAATGTTTAATCCCACCACCACCCTGACCTCTGAAGCATATTCCCTCCAGTAAGGTCCCACCACCTAAGCAACCACAAACAGTTCTGACTGAGGACTAAGACTGTGGGGGATATTTCTCAGCAAACCACCACAGCCTCCTGGTTGTCTCCCCCCCAACCCCCGCCAGGTGCAGACTACTTCTCCTTTAGTGGCAGGTAGACTTTTGTTCCCTTTGAGACGAGATGATCACAGACTTGACTGTGTGGGAACTAACCCAGCAGATTCTCACAGAACCACAGCTGGTAAGTTCTGAAGTTTTGGTGAGTCACCCAGGTGTCCAATAGTACATCTCACGAAGTTGTTCGGTAAAATGTGGATTGCTCGTTACCAAATAAAATTTTCTGCCTCTTATCTGGCTGCTTTTTTGAATTTTTCTTTTTTTTTCTTCTTCTTCAATTCTGCCTGTTTTCTAAATTTGGAAAAAAGTCTGTGTGCTTGAGCGCTAAAGAAGATAGTCTCTTAGCAACACATAAGGACTAAGGCACAAGCTAAGAATCGTGTTATGGTTCATGTGTGTTCTTACTGTTTTGAAAATCATTCTACAGGTAAGCCACCACCTTGTAAGATTGTTTACAACATTTGATACATTTAACTTTAAAAAAAAATAAATAAAAGAACTGCAACTTTCTTTGTCCTCCCCTGCTCCCACCCCCACCCCCACCCCACCCCCGCCCAGACGCCCAGACACTGAATGTTTTGCCTACTTGGAGAATATACGTGGGCATTTATAATTAGAAATTAATTGAAAGTATCTGCTTGAAGGAGTTTCTGCTCCATGCTTATTAACTGAGAAGTCATCGCTTCATAAGCCAGTGGGTTAGCTTTTATTTTTAAAGGAAGCAAGGATTCACCCTCATTTTATACACGTATAGTAATCCTTTTAATTAAACATGGAAGCATTTGCAGCCAGTGCACATCAGTAGACTAAGCAGTACAAAAGTACTGACTGCTCTGCTTGAGGGGGAGCATGGTCTTAGCCCCCTTTCTTGTGAGCAATGATTGGTAGGTGTCAGCAGAGAAGAGGACTGCAGTAGAGCTGTCCCCTAGGCTGGGCACCCTCCCTAGGCATCTGGCTCCTTTAGAAGGCCACCACCTTCCTGTGCACAGTAGGCCTTGTTTCCCTCTTCCTCTCCACCTTAGTCTTCACCTGTGCTAGGCTGGCCTCCTCTCTTCTTTATACAGACTCTGCATTAACCTACCATAGATTTGAAGAGGCATCCTGGAAAGCTCACTGCTTTCTGGTGAGGGGGAGGGAGGGTGTCAAAAGCTCTGCTTTGTCTCTTGAGTCATGAGGAGGCCATCTGCTTTCTCCACCTGGCAGTTTTTACTCCAGCCTCAACTGTCACTGGCCAATTGTTCTACCAAGATTTTATTGGCTTTTGTTGAGAGCCTACCGGAGTCTAGTTTTCCAGAGCAGGGACTCAGGGTTTGCCACTGGATACTGTATCAGAGGCTGGGGTCCGGATAAACTGTCTCCCTCCCCGTTTTCTTACTCTGTTGCCCAAGCTCATTCTAAATTCCAGAACTTAAATTATCTTCCAGCTTTTAGCCTCCTGAATATCCCCAAGTGCTGGCCAGAGCCAGTGATCAAAAACTCTGCAGGGTGTAGAAAACCAGCTTGATAAAATGGTGTGTGTGTGTGTGTGTGTGTGTGTGTGTGTGTGTGTGTGTGCTGTATGTTGTATGTCCTTAGCCCAAGGTTCCTGTGACTATCTGTCAAATGGTTTGCAGAAATAATTACCTATCTGGAAGAATTAGAATTAAGCTTGTTTTTTTTTTTTTAATTCCTTCAGTCACAGTTGATATCACGTAATTTAATCCCACAGAAACTACTTAATTAAAGTTGTTAATACTTGTATCGTGAGTTACGGAATGATGTGGCTTTACTTACGTCTTTTTAATATTTATAATGGAAGGGCTGACGGGGAAGAATAACGCTTGCAAATCATTTTATGCTTGGATGCCATTGTTGGAATAATAGCCAGAACTTCATATCATATGAACTCACCAATGAAGCAAAGTAATTTCTTTTCAAAGTTATTTCCGATTGGTATGGGTATGACTTTCCCTGGGCCAGCAGTTCCCAGACTTTGCTGTGTCTGAGAACAAA
The DNA here is from genome assembly GCF_011762505.2 of Arvicanthis niloticus. NCBI lineage: Eukaryota > Metazoa > Chordata > Mammalia > Rodentia > Muridae > Arvicanthis > Arvicanthis niloticus. The sequence continues at coordinate 44,338,409 of NC_133429.1, forward strand.
TTACTGTTTACTGAATAGGTCAAGGGTGGGACAGTAGGATTTGATTTTCTTCCCCAGGCCCTGTTGATGTTGTTGGTCTAAGCCCTGTATCTTCAGAACTACTCTCTGTCCTTGGCCTTAGGTACTTAGGACTTTGGGCAGCAACATTAGTCAGACTCGTTCATTCAGGGTCATCCTTTCCTTATCTACCAAGCCATCCTTGGGCTCTGCTTGAGTCAGAGAGGGCACACAATAGAACTGCAGGAGATAGTGTCTCCATGACTCAGAGGGACAGAGGTCTTCATGGTTTCTTCTTCCTTCTTAAGATGGCATTCTGTCTTCGCTCTATGAAAATGGGAATGAAGCGCTGGAAAAAGTAACTAAAGCTACCAATGGCTGTAAGATTAAACACATAAAAGCAATCGTGCGTATGTGCTTACATTTATAAAGTAAGCATGCCATGCATGCTTCCACAGGAACTGAATTCTTATATATTGTGAGGATTAAATTTGGTATGGCTCCATATCTTTTCAAGGCATTGGATTGAATTGGAGCTTATTAATAATAATTACTAATTATAGGAGCTAATTAATAATAATATTTGGAACATTTCAAATAGAATAGGTATTCTAGTTGGTTTTAGCTATCAACTCAACAGGGACTGAGAAGGCATTACCCAGATCATGTAGGTCTGTGGTCATATCTGTGGGTGTGACCGTGACTATTAATCACTGTTGTTGGGCCCTGTTCACTGTCGTCAGCACTATTCCTGGGCAGGTGGTCCTGAGCTGTATAAGAAATAGTTGACATGCCCTAGAGTGAACCCCAGCATTCTCCATCGTCTCTGCCTAGCCCAACCTTTAGACTCATGACAGTAAGCATCAGATGGTAAGTCATCCAGTCTTGGGTGTATTTACACAGCAATAGAGAAAGGGGTAGTACTGAAGTTCCTGCTAGGCTGGTGTGGTGGTTTGAATATGCTTGGCCCAGGGAGAGGCACCATTAGAAGGTGTGGTCCTGCTGGAGTAGGCGTGGCCTTGTTGGAGTAGGTGTGTCACTGTGGGTGTGGGCTTTAAGACCCTCATCCTAGCTGCCTGGAAGCCAGTATTCTGCTAGCAGCCTTCAGATGAAGATGTAAGACTCTTAGCTCCTCCTGCACCATGCCTGCCTGGATGCTGCCATGCTCCCTTCTTGATGATAATGGACTGAGCCTCTGAACCTGTAAGCCAGCCCCAATTAAATGTTGTCCACCTTGGTCATGGTGTCTGTTGACAGCAGTAAAATCCTAACTAAGACAGCTGGTGACATGGTGTCCTACATAGTGGCTACATTCAGCTGGGAGCCTGGCTGTGACTGGATCATCCCTGGTAGCCTCCCTGGGGTGACTTGTCCTGACCCTGGGATGACTGCTGTCTGCTTGCTCTCTTTTCTTTGAAAGCTGCTTCCCCAGAAGTTGTATGTTGAAGATCTAACTCCCAGTACCTCAGACTGTTATTTTATTTGGATGTAGGTCTTTAAAGAGGAAATTAAAGTTAAATGAGGTCCTCAGAGTGGACCCCTGAGAGCAGCTCCCTCAGGAGAGAGTATGAGATACACACAGAGAAGGAAGATTATGTGAAGATGATGAGAGGCTGCAGAAGAAAGCAACCCTCATGACAGCCTGACCTTGGACTTCTAGAACTATAAAGTGCTGTTGCTGAGTCAGCCTTGTTTTGCCTGTGGTACAATTTGCCAATCACTTAAATGATGAGTTTTACAAAAGAGAGTTGGTTCTCATAGCATTGTGGAAAACAGAGACACAGTCTTAATTCTGCCTCTCCAGAGATCGGGATGTGGGGCATCCATGAGATAAAGGGGTATCTGTCCAAGAGTGACAAAGGCAGTTAGGAAGCAGCAAGGGTGAAGTAAAAAAACAAACAAACAAACAAACAAAAAAATAACGGCAATGCGTGTGCATGTTCAGTCTGACGCCAAGATGCTTCTTAGTAACCACATACAGAACAACCAACAGTGTTAGCATGATTTGTGGATATGTTAGCTTGTCCCTCTAGAGTCATCAAGTTATCTACCCACTGCTTGGGCGGTCCCTGATCAGGTGTCTTTGGTCACTTTGAGCTGGATATGGCTACTTTAAAAATCCTTGAAGGAAAATAAAGAAGAACCTTAGGCAGTTGTTATCACGGTGACCATACATCAAAGGTGTGATGTCCTTTGCAGAGATAAGCTTGCAGGGACATTCAACCAAGTGACATCGGAAATCAATCATGAAAGCAAGGAACTAGATATTTATCCAGTTAAAGCCTGTGGTTAATGAATGTTTTAGGCTTAATGGCTTTGTGGGCCCATAAGTTTTCTGTCATATTGTATTTCTTAAAATATATAAATAGGCCTCTCTCCATCTTGGACACACTGGATTACAGTTTGCCTTCTAGCTCTGACCAAGCTTCTCCTTCCCAAGGCGGTGCTGGGGATTGACCTCAGGGCCTTGTGCTTGGTAAGCTCCACAGTGAGCTACATCCTTGGTGCATCCCAAGTGTTGCTAGATGGTGGTGTTGGGTAGGTTCCCAAGGAGTAGAAGACATTCTAAGATTTGAGTTTGGTGTGTTAGACCTTCCCTTCTGTCACATTCTGTTAATGAAACCAAACACAACCCAGTCCAGACTCATGGAAGGGAAGAGAATTTCTCCACTGATGAAAGAATGCTGTGTACAGATAGGAAGAGTTTCTGGAGGCTGTCTTTGGGAGATGATAGATAGATAGATAGATAGATAGATAGATAGATAGATAGATGATAGATTATAGATAGATAGATGTAGATATACATCTACATTTATATGTATGTCTATATATATAATGTATACATATATAGATATATAGATACATATAATATACATATATTTTATACATAAGTAAATCCCATTATTTTGATGGTTGTGAAGTCAGGAGGTATTTTACTGTCAATGTGTTGATATTTTATTACAATTGACTAGGGTCCAGTGGTGTGTGTCATTCCTTGTTTTATACAGGTTTGGACAGAGCAATGTGTGTGTGTGTGTGTGTGTGTGTGTCCAATAATAAAAATGTTAAGTTTAATTTCATTTTAAAAGTCTTTAAACTTTTTAAAACCTGAGGGGCTGGAGACATATCTCAGAGACAGACTGCTTGTCCAGCATGCATAAAGCCCTAGGTTCCATCCCTACTACCAGGAGGGGGAAAAGTCTCCTTCTAGGACAGGAAGAACTCAGTGTTAGAAAGCTTGCCTCCCAAGCACAAGGCTCTGGGTTTGATCTTGGGACTATACCAACTGGAGCTGGCGGCTCACACCTATAATTCTAGCACTCAAATCAGCGAAGACAAGAGGATTGTGGGCTCAGGGTCATCCTCCACTGCACAGCAAGTGGGAGACCAAAGTGGGCTCAAAAAGTGTTTTTTTTTAAAGCATACATCAGCACTAAAACAAAATATATATCTGACCAAGCTCCTATATATGTAAAATATATGTGTGATATGAGAAGAGAGAAGGTACTATCAGTGGGGTGGAGTTTTGTAAAGGAATGACCTCCATTGCTCTAAATTGGAAAAAAATAATTGGAGAAATGAGACAGAAAATAAGTCAGCAAAGCTGTGATACAGAATTATAGGGAAGTATTACTTTTCAGATGACAAATTATATGCTCAAAGTAGGGTAAATTGGTAGATTTGTTTATTCAAAAAGATGAAAGCAGCCAATCCCATTGAAAAGTTTGCAAGGACCTTGGCAGAGGGCAGAACATCATTTATCAAACTTCCTGCTGGTGTTGAACTGTTGTAACCTCACATTTTCCAGTGATCTGTGATTTAATTGAGGAAAAAAACTTAGTTTAGACAGATAGGAAATGCTGACTTAAAATCCAAAGCCTTCTAAAAGCTTCTAAAACCTTTCTGAAGTGCCTAATGTGCTAACAGAGAGATCAAGGCCGTTGAGCATTTGCTGTGAAAAGCAGCAATATGATGGGATAATTGTTGGTGGCTAGGAGTTGCTATGATTTAATCTTAAAGTGCAAAAACACTTCCAAAGAAATTCTCCTCAAATATGCTTATGCATCCATACCTGTATGAGTACATATGTGTACACACACATTCACACACACTGAAAGAGACAGAGCAGGAGGAAGGAGAGAGAGAGAGAGAGAGAGAGAGAGAGAGAGAGAGAGAGAGAGAACACCTAAATTTAAGAAGAAATTCAAAATTGATAGAAATGTCCCAGAACCTCACAAAACTTATTTCAAATATAAGTCATGTGTATGAACGCTTGCATGCATGCTACCTATAAGGTCACAAAGAATCCTGTGAGACTGGAGTTATGGTTGTGGACGGCCATGTGGGTGCTGGTAATCAAACCTTGGTCCTTTATAAGAGCAACAAGTCCCCTTAAACCACCTCAGCCCCCATAGACTAGAGTTCCTGATAACTCTCACGGACGAGCCTCTGAACAGTAAAAGACGAACCTCCTGGAATGTGGTATAACCTGCTGCAACTTTGCTCACATAGCCAGACTTTCCTGTCCTTTGTGACACTTCAGTCACGAAAGATACGAATCTAAGTTTATCTAAGAAGCCTTCTGATGTGACACAAGGTGAGAAGAATGTGCCAGTCTTGAAGCCGGCATGCTGGGAATAGACTAGCTGGGTGGTAGAGAGCACTCCCAGCAATATAAAGAACTTCAGGGAGAAAAAAGTTGGATGTCAGTGTCTAGCTTGAAGTGACTTAACAGAGTCAAAACAGGGCTTGTGAAGAAGTGTCATGAATATCTTAGGCGGTGTATTTTTATGTAGGTGCGTGACTGGTGTATAACAAACCTATTATGTAAAAGCTCTTTAAATAATTGCAGTTGTAAGTGACAAGGACACATTGTATCACAGTTTACTTGGCAGCCCTTTCTCTTAGCTGTGTGCAAACTGGTGGCTCATCAGGAAATGGATTGTATCTTAGGCAGGATAAGCGTGATATGTATGGAAGCTTCCCTGGCGTTTCTTGTCTCGGCAGTTCCCGATTCCAAGGAGCTATGCATTTTCCTAGAGAGTGATGCTGTCGTCACCTCCATAGGAAAGTATGCTCCACTTCGCAAACAACCGGGTCTCAGTGTTATACTTAGTCTCTTGCTACTCCATGCATGCTGTGTAGATTTCATCAGTACCCATTAAAAGATTTCAAAGTAAACCGGTCTTCAGTTAAAAATCAGTCCAGCTCGAAGAAGCTGCTGAAACCCATCCCTGTCTTTTGTGACAGTGACTATAGACAGCAGATGTCCAAGAATCTTTTTTTGTTGTTTTTTTTAAGCAGACTTTACTCTTTTTAGAGTTCACAACAGAATTAAGCACATGTGTCTTCAATACCAGTCCCATTTCTAGCTTCTCTGTCACCTGCATTTGTTATCACTAGTGCACTTAGACACCTGTCCATCACCTAAAGCCATGGTTTACATGAGCGTTCAGTCTTGGTGGTGTCCATCAAGTGGGGTTGAATGTACAGTGGCTTGGATACACAGGGCTGCCAAGCACAGTGGTTTCATTGCTCTGAATGTCTCCAATTCTGTCCGTTTTAGCCCTCTTAATGCTTCAAGCAGTGCTGTCTTTATGGCCTTTATAGCTATGTCAGAATTATGCCATACCCTCGTATCCATGCATATGTTGCCTTCTCAGATTAGAATTTTTTATTTAATGATATGCATTGTGTCTTTTTGCATCCTCATAGATCATTTTGTAGATAACCTAGTATTCGTCTGCATCATGGTTTGGTTTTCTGTTCTACTGAAGGACATCTGTCCTGCTTCCAAGCCAACAATTAAGAATAAAGCTGCTCTAAACACGGGTGTACAGGGTTTGGGGGGGTGTGAGTCCTCAGTTCCATTGGTTGATAACAAAGACCACAGCTCTTACATAGCACCGTGATGTGTTTAGTTTTGTAAGAAGCCAGGCTGCCTGCCCAGGAGGCTACTTCAGTTTTGTGTTTCTGGCGAGTAATAGATGGGGATCTGTGAGCCACAGTCGCTCTGACGTCGGTATGTCAGTTTTCTGGCTTTGCCCCCATTTAATAGGTGTGATTGTTTTTCCCTGGTGCTCTATGATGTGGAATGTGTTCCTTTATGCTTCGTGTCACCTCAGTGTCTTTTCTAGTAAATTGTCTATGAAGGGCTTTGTCTCATTTTACTCAGGTTGTTTGTTACTATTGAATCCTCGGGATTCTTTATAGAGAGATAGATAGATATTGATATATTGATTTATATAGAGATAAATATATCGATTAGCAGTCATTTACCAGATGCATCTTTTGAAAACACTCTCTGCCAGTCTGTAACTTCTCTCAACAGTACCGTTTGCAGGGTGGAGATTCTAGGGGCATTGTTTTGGGGTTCACACCTCTGGTAGTTTATCTTCTATCTTTGTTAGAGTCCATGTGGGGCGTGTTTCCTCCCCTGTTCTCTTTCTACAAGTTTTACCAGTGTGAGTTAATTTTTATGAGCGTAAATTGAGTTACAGTTTTATGAGATATGTCGAGTCTGTCTAGATTCATTTTTTTAGATGTAGTGTCCAGGGTATGACATTACTTGTTGACAGTTTGTCCTTGTTCCTTTGCAAACAAACAGACAAACAAACAACTCAGTTGATTCTTTTTCTGTGGCCCTATGTTTCGAGATTATTCTGTTTGATTTGGTCTACTAAGTTTATTCCTTTACTGTTTCCACAGTCTTGATTTCTACAACTTGAGAGTAAGTCTTGACATCAGAGAGTACCCCTGTTGCCACTCGCTTCTCCCTCAATATTATCTCCATTACTGGGAACTTTCCCTCTCCATTCACACACTAAGAAATAGCTTGTCAATAATCTGCAAAGGTAAGTTGCAACAGTATTGACTGGTGCTGGGTTAATTTGAAATTCTGACTCAGTTGGGCTGGCAAAAATGGCTGAGCAGATAAAGACACTGCCACTAAACCTAATAGGCTGAGACTTGAGATAACTAGACTCTGTTTGCTTTCGACACTTACCCTGGCTTCCTTATGGCTTCCTGTACCCATTTCACATGGCTGTGTGTCTGCAGATGTTTGTTTTGTTTCTCTGCACCTCACCAGGGAGAGGCTCAGCACTTCCCTCGTTCTCCAGATCCAGTCCACATTCAGCACAACCTCATATTGAGCCCCGCAACCCACATTCTTACATCTGATCTGTGTCTCATGCCCTGACCCCTGGACAGTACCTCAGCCATATTTCTGGCTTTGATGATAACTGACAGATGGCCACACTGGTCTCTCTGTCCCTTTGCCCTCTTACCCGCCACTGTGTTAGTTGGCGTGCTAGTCAGAGTGATAAAGTACACAAGATAAGGAACCTAAAGGAACTTAAGGTTTGGCTTGTGGTTTCACAAGTATCAGCCCATAGTCCTTTGACCCTGGTGCTACAGGGCCTAAGGCAAGGTAGAAAGAACAGCACAGGAAAGCAACTCGGGTCTCAGCCAGGAGGAAGAGAAAGACAGAGACAGGAGAACAAGGAACAAAAAAGAACTCCTAAAGACCCATTTTCTTCAGGTAAATACCAGCCCCTAAGTGTCCATCATCTCAAAATAGCACGTCACAGTAGGAATGGAGCACATCACAGTATGAGTGGAGCTCCCCAGCAACCTCTCAGGCCTCCAAATCCCTAGCTCTGAACATTGCTATAGTGGGGCACAGGAGCCTTGGTGAGACAGCTCAGATTCTAACCATAACACTTGATCACTTCCTTTCTGGATGCCAGAAGAATCCTATTCCATAGATGTGGAATATATGCACATACACACAGAGATATTCAATCTACCACCTCTGATGAATTATATTGAGTAAATGGTTAGAAATTTTGTGAATTTATTTTGTTTCATTTGATGATTCTGCTATTACCTTATAGCCAGCAGCATTGGGAAACTAAAATTTTGTGTTTTGATACCTGTTACTATGCAGGGATGTAGACGTTTCCCACAGTGGCTGTATGCTTTTAGTGCTGTAGTTACGTTTCCTCGCTTACTGCTTAAAAATAGTACAGTAAATACAGTAAGATAAAACGCACATAGTTGGGCATGATGGCACATGCCTGTTGCATTCGTTACTTTTCTTGTTTCTTTGACAAAATACCTAGAAAATGTACTGTAGAAAAGGAAGGACGATTCTGACTCATATTCATCCTGGGCAGGAGCAGGCAGTGTGGTGACTGAAATGTAAGGCACTTATCCATCCCTAGTTAGGACATAGAACATACTGCCATTCTACTGGCTCTCTTTATTTTATTCAGTCCAGGATGTCAGCTCACAGCTCACACCACCAGGGCGAGGCTTCCCACCTCTCTGGAAACATCCTCACAGACACACTTAGAGGTGTGACTTGGGTGATTTAAAATCCACCCAAGCCCCTCGTCAGTGTTAAGGATCCTGCCTGCAATGTGACCACTTGAGAGGCAGGGAGTTGGAGGTGCGTCCTGCTACATAGTAAGTCCCTGTCTCAAAAAGTATCAAGATAATCATAACAACCAGAATAACAACAGTAACTATGTTTCTAATTATGCGGCTGTCATCAGGTGACCCGGTTCTACTAAATTGAAAGTTATTTGTGTTAGCCCCTTGCTAGCCTAGCACACATGGGTTTGTATGATAGCCCAAGTGGGCACCGTCACTGGTTAACAGAGTTGATACACAGGAACATCCTACAGACACTGACGCAGAGCGGCAGAAGCTAAATGAGATGTAAAGGTCTGCAGAAGTAGTGACCACACATAACATGATGTCACACTTGAAGAAAGATTGACTGCAGTGGGTGGTATGCTTTCAAGTGGCCTTTGTGTCTTAAGGCTACCTTGATCTGTAGGTAAAGAAGTGTCATTGGGTTGCTCTGTAATTCTGATCCCTATAACATGATATGGCTTGTGACCTCAGAGAAATGTTATACCTTTGATGTGATGTAACTCTCTTCCTTTTTTTTTTGTTGTTGTTGTTCTTTTTGTAAATTCAATATAGACACGTCAGAGAACAAAATGGTAAAGGCTTTCAAATGACTATTTTATTTTGAAGTATGAGACTTTTATTCTATGTTTTAAATTTTTCTCCGTTGGGGTTTTGTAAGCCTCGTACAAAATAGTGTTTTCCCCAGTTTCTCCTGCTGTCAGCATCTTGTGTAGATCATAGCACAATGATCAAACGTAAATTGCTAGCACTGCACCTGTAGGTAGACTGTAAGTTGATCCTGAGTTTCCTAGTGTCCATGTGACATCTAACCTCCTTCTCTGGGAGGACTGGCATGCTGATTGTGTGCTTTGAATGGCAGAAAAGCTTTTACAGGTGTAGCCAGCATTCCCAGATGGTCAGTGTTGGAATTGTTAACAGGGAGGCTGTTGAGCGGGGGATGTAGCTCAGTTGGTAAGGCATTTGGCAAGCAAGCATGAGGACCTGAGCTTGGTCCTCAGTACCTATGTATAAAAGCCAAGTCTGATGGTATGTGCTTGTAATCTGAGTTCTTTGGAGGTAGAGATGAGAGCTTGCTAGCCAGCTAGTCTACCTTGATCAGTGAACCCCAGGTTCTAGTAAGAGACTATATCCCCAAAACAAGAGGGTAGCTTGTGAGAAACACCTGAAGTTGACCACTGGCCTCCATACACATATGTGCATACACATGCACATATACCTACCTCTGTTCTCATTCTCTCTGTCTCTGTTCTGTCTCTTTCTGTCTCTGTCTCTCTCTCTGTCTCTGTGTCTCTCTCCCTCTCTCATATATATATATATGGGATATATATATATCCCTCTCTTTTTATTTGTTCCAGTCAGATGAGCCCTGATGAGAGATGAAAACCAGCAACTGACCTTTCTTTCTCACCCAGCAATAGCAGACAGCTCTCCTGTGTACTACCTTAGGAATTCATGGCAGCTCTGCTGTGTGTGCGCTGCCTAAGGACTCCAAATGCCGGGAGTCATAGGTGGTCTCCTGGAGCTGGGATTGACTTTGTGTAACAACAGCCAACAGAAAAGCAAGAACTTCAGGCCTATAACTCTAAGAAAAAGTTCTTGCGGCAATCCCAGTGGACTTGAAGGTATACAAGGATCTCCAGATGAAACCCACACCTTGACCTCAGCTTTGTGAGACCCGCCTATAACATGCCTTGAGTTCTGACCTTCAGAAACCAGGAGTGATGAATGTGTGATGCTTTAAGTTCATGGTAATTCCTCTCATAGCTGCAGAAAAAAAAATCAACACACAGCTTGGTGTTTTAAGCTACAATATGGGCTCTGTTTGGGTTTTATCTTTATCCACTGTTGTCTTTTACCTGTCCCAGGATCGATCCAAAAATTCAATCCTTTGTGGTCTTGGTCCTAAATAAGTCAAGATGAAGTCAATCTAGGAGGATTTTTTTTAACGTCTTATATTTATTCTTTAAGAATTCCACACATGTATCTTGATCATATTCACTCCCAACTGTCCCCTCTGACGACCTATGAATATCTCCAAGGCAACCCACTCATTTGTGTCATTTTTTTCTTTTTTGCACTCACTGGGTCCATTAGTGTTACCTGATGAATGTCGACTCATCTCTGCTGGTAACTGTAGCTGTGCAGTGAGCTCATAAATACAAGGACCATGTCATGTCCACAGTCAGCACTCCTGTCAGTCCTGCAACTCCTACACTCTCTAGCCCATCTTCCGCACTGCTCTCTGACTGGGAAGGGTGGTTGATAGAGATGTCCCTCTCGGAGCTGAGCACTCTCAGCACTCTGACTAGTTGTTAGAGTTTGCACTAACTGCTGCTCACTGTTGACAAGGACTTCTCTGGCCTAGGTTGGGGGTGGGGGTAGCACTAACCTATGTACAAAAACGTTAAACATGTAGAAGTTTGACATTCTGTCCATTGAGCAAAAACAACAGTAGTAAGTCTCTTCTCTACTAAGACCTATGACTTCAAAAGCCATGGGCTGTTAACCCGACTTACAGTATGGAGCATGACTTCCCTCTGTGGAATAGGCCTCAAACCCAATCAAAGAGTAATCGGTTAGTCTGTAACTGTCATGTTACTATTGTACCATATCTTGGCAAGTCAGAATTACAGTATTGAAACTTTACCTCTAGGTAATACCATTAACAAGTCCCCCAACCCCAAGTGGCCTGAGTAGCTCCTTCCAACCCTTATGGAAGCTAGCCAGCAGGAGGAAGCTTTCAGGTCAGTTCCAGCTTGATTTCTCTGAGCCTCATAACAAGAGTGCATTGTATCATCAACAAAGAGTTTTACCATCTAGTTCTGACAGGCTGCCAAAAACAATGGTATCACCTGTGTTGTTTCAGTGGCCTGTTGGACATCCCAGACCACAAACTCATAGGGAAATATTCCTGCCTGGCACTGAGATATTAATTTAACAACCCATGTCTCCTGAGGGGAAATGTTCACGTGTGAATTATGTCTGTGTTGTTATATTTTTATCTTACAGAATAGTGAATTTCCATGTTTTTTTTTTCATCCTTTGTTTTGGTGAACCTATGCCCCACCTCTTCCTTTCCCCTGTGCCTGCACTTCCATCCTTGCTTATGAAGTAGAGTATGGTAAGAAAAAACCAATCACTAGATACTAATGTGTTACTGATTTACTTAAAGCATTACTCGCAGTACCTATTTGGCAGTCATGAACTTACTTCGTACCAGGAGCAGACGAGCCAGGAGCTGAAAAAACAAGCCACTTCCCTAAACAACCTGCTGACTGCCACGTAGGTTTCTGTAAAATCTTGCTTGCTCACCCGCCCCCCGCCCTGTGGTTACAGAGTATAAAATAAAAGTACAAATGAGACCCAGATCAAAGCCTTTCAGGATCTAGCCTGGCTCCGGTCACTGTTGACATTAATTCTCTTTCACGCTCCCTGGTCCCAGAGCACTTATTCCAGAAAGATCCATAGAACACTTAAACCTTTAACTCCCAGGATTCCCTCTCCCAAATACATTCCCATCACTTGTGTTCTGCCTATTAAGCCCTCTCCTTTCCCCTCAATCCGAGATGCACTCAGCTTGTCAACCCAGTGTCTACAAGCAATCTCATCTCAATGGCTTGCTACTGGTGGGATGGGAGAACCAGTATAATCTAAACATCTGAGTTCCTCTGTGGTTTCACAGCCAGGATGGGTGCCATGGCCCCTCTCAAACTCGATGCCCCTTTATCTGTGGGTTCAAACTCTGTCAAAGTGCATTTTCAGGTGCAGGAGAACCATAGCACAACCCCAGGAGTCTTAAGACAGTGGCACAGACCAGCTTGTCCCTTTTCTGTTAACTATACACAATTCAGCTGTCTAGAAAAGATAAAATTAGTGAGAAAAGGGCTTCCTGAAAGCTCCTGCACGCCAGCTTTGGGTTGTTTTAGAACCCGGGAAGACGTTTTTTGAATGTTCAAACTGCCAAATAGCCAGGATGGCAGCCTTATTCCCGGTGCCTCCGCTTCCCGGGTGACAAGGTGGAGGCTCTAGGCATGCCGGGAGGTTCCCAGGAGCAGAATCTAGGCCTTCTTCCTCCTAGTATGCTGTGCTATCAGTAGGTCCACGTGGTTTTGCCATATGGCCCTGCTAGAGAGGACGCTGTGTTTGGTGGAATCCATCCTAAGACCAGGAACACTCACAGTGTACTCTGCTGATGCCCATGTCCACTGCAAGACTCTGGAAGGGAATCAGTTTTTTATATAAACTTCAGATGACTTAAGAGCCCAAACCTCAGTTATGTATAGGACTACTGTGCCTACTGACCTACCCAGTCACATAGAACCGGACTCAGACGCAGTGGAATGAGAACTGGCCCAGGGTATTTTTCAGACCCTACCTCCCAGAGATCCCAGTTTAACTAAGCACAGAGGAGGCTCAAAAGTGATACCATTTTTAAAGAACAGATCATGTATAGCCAGTGCTTAGTCCCTGGGGAGGGAAAGAGAGAAGAGCCACCATAGGCTTCTGAGGGAAATATAAAAGGAGAAAAGTAACCTTCCCTAAATGATTAATCATTAGAACTGTCCCCTGTCACAGCTACAGGGACAGAGTTTGGTACAAGTAGACCGTCTCCGAGTTCAAGACTGGCCTCCAGCAGGACAGAAGCCACTTGTGATTCACCGAAGAGGATGAGGGGAAGCAGTTCTTAACTGTTTGTTTCTTTTATATGTTTGGGGGCATTGCTTGCATGTATGTCTTCATGTGATGTACATGACTGATGTCCTTGGAAACCAGACGTGGATATTGAATCCCCTGGGGCTGGAATTAAATAAGTGCTTGTGGGAAGCTTCATAGTGCTTGTAATCCAACTAGATCCTATGAAAGAGCAGCCAGTGTTCTTAATTGCAGAGCCATCTCTGCAGCTCTGGAAAGTTTTGTTTGTTGGTTTGGATTGGCTTGGTTGGGTTTTTTTGTTTTGTTTGTTTATTTAAAAAATAAATATTTATTTTTTAATATTTAACTTATTTTAAATAAAAATCTCAGATGACTTCAAAGAGCTGTTTTCATTATATATATAATACATATATATGTGTGTATGTATATATATGTATAGATATGTATATATGTATGTATATGTATATAATACAATTTATATAATTTTATAATTTTATTATTTTATATTTTATTATTTTAAATAAGATCTTGAAACTACAACTTCTGGCCCCCAGTCCCCAAGAGACACTTGTGTTCCTCAAAACACAGTTTAAAGACCAAAGCATCGTGTGCTAAAGTTACTTCCGTCTTTGATAAAGACTAAAATTAGCAAAAGTGGTATCAAATTGAAACCAGCTGCCTCAGCACGCGCCACCAGCCCATGGCCTATTATTTCCTACTGAGGTTTCCCCCTCAGAGTCCCCACTAGAGTAACTTTCCATGTTGACTGCATGTCACACTTCAACAGCAGCCTAAAAAGAACAGAATTTTCCTCTTGAGCATAGATCACATTTTAAGAAATAAAAAAAAAAAAAAAAGAAGTTGGGTGTGGTGGCCCACACCTATAGTGGAAGCGCTGGTGGGCAGGGAAGCTGAGGCAGGGGAGTTACGTGACAGGACTTCTATGGCAGGATAGGGTTCTATGTCTTGGGAGAAGGTGGGAGCCCAAATGGTAAGAAGGAGAGAAAGGGGTAGGAAGAAAGGATTACTGAGAGGGAAGGACAGTGTGCTAGACATTGAAATTGAGTGCATCAAATCCCCCTTTCCCTTCCTTTTTAAATGTCTGAGAACACATCTCTATCAAGGCGAATAATGAACATCTGGCGTCTTCATGCCTAGGAGTCCAACATCTAAAGAGCAAACTTCTGTTAACCGTTCTTATGTGCTCCAGATTCTGCAGCTGTGGGGGTGAGCCATGCCTTCGCCTGGTGTTGCCATGCTAGGCTCAGGAGCAGCCTGCCTTCATATTTTGGGCACCCTGGGGCCTAAGGAGCCCCTGACCAGCCGCCCGGCCTCAGGAGTTATCTTTCTCTCAGTTATGAGAATCTTTAAATACGTTTCATGGCAACTCAGAGGAATGAAGGGAGACGATCCACATGAAAGGTTGAAAAAAAAAAAAGAATCCTAGCGTGTGGTGAATTCTGTTGGCATTAGTTACTAGTACGGGTGACTCCTTGGGACAAAATGCCTTCTGTCCTCACGGTGCTTATAGTCCTGAAGGGCACTGAGAAGGTGGGATGTGTGAGCTCGTGTAGTAAGTGATGTTAGTCTACTCCATGCCCATGACTGTTCTAGAGAATGAAAATGCCACGGGACCCAGTGATGAGCTCTTCCTAGAAGGTCTTAGTGTCACTAAGATGGATTCATGAGGAGAAGAGAGACAGATGGACGGAAGTGTGTGTTGGTGTGGAGCATCACTCTGTGGGAGGGGACCAGGCGTGAACAAAGGGAAGGGGTATGAGAGCTCATGGAATGGTAGTTAAGGACCTGTCTGTGAAGAAGGAGGAGGGGGAGGAGAAGGGGAAGGAGGAAGGAGGCTGTGACTTGAATTGGGCACGGAGAACTTCACCAAGGGTGTTCACTACTTCACAGGTTGGGGGGGGGGGGTGAGGTTCCACCATTTCCTTTAGAACCATCCTGATACCTCACTAAATCAGGACTCAGCAGTGTCTTCTAGTCTTACAGATGGGACTGGCACATGTGCCTACAGTCACGAATACTGCCCAGAATAGCAGGCTGCTCACACAGGGTGTGGCCTGGAAGGAAGATGAAGCCAAGATTTTTAAAGATCTGGCCAAGAGCGCACCTCCAGAATGGCTATCTCCAATGGAGCCTAGACTGTATATCTTGATATAGAAAAGTATATGGAGCCTGAGTCGGGGAACGAACGCACGAGTCTGTTGGGGAGATAAAAGATAGCAAGGAATAAAGCCAGCAAAGCTGCACTTGCAGAACCGTTTATTCCAGATGGTCAGAAGAATGGATGCCTGCCCTGTGCTAGAAGAAAGCTTTGGCATGTGGGGGAGCGTGGGAAGTCGTAGGTATCAATTGCCTCATTGAATTTGGCACCTTCAGCAGCTGGGCACCGCTTGGGACCTAGTCACTGAATGGCGTGTTAGGTGTCTGAGCAGCTCTCGCTGTGTGATTTCTGCCAGGTAGCACGCAGTCTCCATTTAAAACCTCCAGTGATGGTGAGTTCAGAATAGAGAGTGGACCCAAGCTACCTGGACAGCTGCTTTCTGCTCTTGGGGCTGCTTTTAAGTTTTAGGGTCGTGCAGCTGAGATGTTTCTGACACTGTCACTTCAGGACACAATCTCCTGTGCGTTTCCTGGGTTGAATGTCTCTTTGAAGTATGGGTTTCAGAACTTGTTGGTTTGTTTGATCACCTTAATCACTTGTCTCCTGGCATGGTTTTTTTTCCCTCTTCCTCTCTAAGGGTACAAAACTGCTGAGTGTTATCACCCAACTAACAAATGATTTGATTTGCCTCAAACAGAGCTGGTTTCTGGGTCTACTCCTTCCTCTCCACATGTGCAGCTCCACAAGAGTTTTTGGTGCCAGCACAAGGACTTACTTGTCTACTGGAGCCTGTGCACAGATTCTGTTGAGTGTTTTGATGGTTAAGCATCTCCAACGCCTCTGAGCTACTTCCTTTGTTTGTTTTGTTTTCTGAGACAGAGCTTCTCTGTATAACAGCCTTGCCTGTCCTGAAACTCATTTTGTAGGTTTGTAGACCAGGCTGACCTCAAACTCACACAGATCCACCTGCCTCCGCCTCTGCCCCCCCTCTCTCTCTGCCTCTCTGTGTCTCTCTGCCTCTGTCTCTGTCTCTGTCTCTTTCTCTGTTTCTGTCTCTCTCTGTCTCTCTTTGCCTCTCTGTGTCTCTCTCTCTCTGCCTCTCTGTCTCCCAAGTGCTGGGATTAAAGGCATGCATGTGCCATCATGCCTGGTTTTGAACACTCATTTTTACAACTCAAGTTCAGACCTTTTGATTTCAATCCTATTTGTCTCCCCAGCTTGAAAAAAAAAATCAGATCCTTATTGATGGGACAGAAATTCACTACATCTCATCCCCTTTCAACATGTATGTGATAAGCTTTCCTTCCTTATCACTGTGTTTAAATCACAGATCTCATCCCTGAGACAAAGAGCAGAGTAACAGGTCTTTGACAGGCCTTCAGCTGGTCTTGGTGCACCGGTAGGACTGCTCAGTGGTGTGCTACAGATTCGTTCCGTGTTAGTTTGCTCTTTCCCAGGGTACTACCTAGTGAGGAAGACCATCAGAAGTTTCTTAGAGACTTAGCACACAGCCTACTTCTCCCCAGTTCCTTACTCAGTGCTCATCAATGTGAGGGTGACAACTGACTGTCAACCTGTCAAAATCTGAGTCATCTAGGAGACAGACCCCTCTTTATGCCCGAAAGGGAGTTTCTGGATTGGATTCAGTGAGGTGGAGGACCCAAATTTGAGCAGCACTGTGCCATGGGCTGGGGTCAGGCACTCGACTCTCTTAACTTTCCTAACTGTGAATACAATGTATCCAATTGCCTCGCCTTCTCTGCCACAGTGAACCCGCAGCCAAAGTAAGCCAGTTCTCACTTAAGTCACCCTGTCAGACACTTAGTCACAAGCCAGAAGAAAAGTAATGATCAATGGATCACAAGTTGCCAAGCTGTTGGAAGGAAGGATAGAACCATGCCAGGTCACATGATGAACCAGCTAACTGCTGTTTTACAGTTTTTAAAACTTAATCTTAGATTTTTTTTTTCATTTCAGCTCATCAGTATTCATCTGCTCTTTTCTATCTGAGCAAACTTCTCCTTAGAATATCAGTGCGTATTCCCTATACTAATTATAAATTCCCTGTAACCCTGACATCAGAAGAACTCCGTCTTTGATCATGTTATAATGGTGTAAATGCAGTGCTTACATGTGAAATTCAAAAAAAAAGAAAAAAGAAAAAAGAAAAAAAAGTTATCTACTTTAAGTATATACAATAAAGGAAAAAAAATTTTAAAGATTGATGGTATCTTAATTTACTGGTTGGGTTGCTCTTACTGTGATGAAACACCATGACCAAAAGCAGCTTAGGGAAGAAAGGGTATATTTGTCTTACACTTCCACATCACTGTTCATCAGGAAGTCAGGACAGGAACTCAGACAGAGCAGGAACCTGGAGGCAGGAGCTGATCCAGAGTCCATGGAGGACTGTTTACTGTCTTTGATTTCTTATAGAGCACAGGATCACCGCCAGTCCAGGGATGGCCCCACCCACAATGGGCTGGACCCTCCCTCATCAAGTATCAATTAAGGAAATGCCCTAGAACCAGATCTTCTAGAAGCATTTTCTTAGTTGAGGTTCCCTTTCTTCAGATGACCGTAGCTTGTATCAAGCTGATATAAAACTAGCCAGTACACTTAATCAAAGGTCCATCCCTCAAACACTATGTTTATTGTCTATAGGATTTCTTCTGTTTCTGCTTTGCAACTGGTTCTTGTTGTGTAGCCTAAGACCTTATGGTCATCCTCCTGTCTCCCCCACCTCCTATTGCAGGGATTGTAGGCCCCCTCCATGTCAGTCACTATGCCTGACTTACCTGTCCACACCACCCTCCTACCGTCCCCATGTTTGCCTGTCCTTCCTTTGCTGTGCTCCTCCATCTTTCCAGCATTCAGCACAACTTTTTAAGAGCTGAGTAGTCTTGCTAGTTTCCATAGCAACATTCCCTTTTCTTCTCATTAGAGTTGGGGGGAATTGCCTAGGCAGAACACCTAACATTTGCAAACACTCTGTTTTAGAATTTTGTGCCCTATATCTCTGTTGCCCGTGAACTTCCAGCTTAAGTTTTAGTGTTCGTTGACTACATGACCTAAGGTGCTTTCGAACCACGTTCAGTAAGCCTTTTCCAGGCTTGCGTGTGTGTGTGTGTGTGTGTGTGTGTGTGTGTGCATAGATAGATAGATAGATAGATAGATAGATAGATAGATAGATAGATAGATAGATAGAAAGATAGATAGATAGATAGATAGATAGATAGATAGATAGATAGATAGATAGATAGCCCTATCAGCTTAGGTTCAGAACAACCACCTGTGCCCCAAGCCTCTGCTTGTGAGAACTCAGCTTTGTCTGATAGGACTCTTCTCGTGTGCAGGGGATATGCCTCAGAGTGTGGCATTGGGCATCCGAGGTAAACTGTGACTTCAGTGGCTCTTTCTCTATTCTGGCATGTGCTTCTCACCTTGTAGAAACCCAAGGTTGGGTATTCAGAAGTTTCAAAATCTAGTATAGAGACTGCCAATGGCAAGGCATGTTAACATTCTTCAGTTAACAGAAAGCACAGAAGCTGTGTTCTTGCTGGTCTTTAGATAATGTCATCTCTTTGAGTCATGTGTATGTGGCGGGGCATGTTTTTGACTTTGAATATTGAACTTTTCCAAGCTAAAAATGACTTCTGACCTAGGAAACAGTCCTCAGCATCTTCACTCAGTTTCAACTCAGTTTCTAGACCTTAAGTTCTTGGAAACAGCTCAGAAAGGCTGGGATATCAGTCTGCAGGAGTGCATGCTTCCTATATTTGGCTCAAAGTATTTTATCAATAGCTCTCCATTTTAAAAGGTACCCAGCAGCCACAGGAAGGAGCCAGAACTCCTTCTGGCTGTGTCACTTCAGACTTGGGACATATTTTTCAAATTTCTTTGATGACAGGATGTCAAAGACTTAGCCCCTCAGATCATGGCTCAATGTCTGGATCCTTTAGGTTTATTAAGTAAAGTTCAATCTCCTTCCACAGTCCTGCCATGACTGTGGTCACCTTGGATAGTGGCCGGTGGCCGGCATCCTGCTTCGGACTCTGTAGTGCTATGGTTCCACATTGTCATTATGTTGGTCTTGTGCTTTGAGTGTGTGTGTGCACACAGGTGTGTATGTGTATGTGTCTGTGTGTGTCTGTGTGTGTGTGTGTGTGTGTGTGTGTGTCTATGTGCTTGTGTCTGTGTGTGTCTGTGTCCATGTGTCTATGTCTCTGTGTGTTTGTGTCTGTGTGTGTCTGTGTGTCTGTGTGCATGTGTGCACATGTATGTTCGTGTTTGTGCATGTGTTTCTCTGTGTGTGAGTGTGTGTGTCTATGTGTCTGTGTGTGAGTGTGTGTGTCTATGTGTCTGTATGTGTCAGTATGTGTCTGTATGTGTCTGTGTGTATGTGTCTGTGTGTGTGTCTGTGTGTGTGCATGTGTGTGCCCGTGTATGTGTGTGTATGCGTGTGAATGTGCATATATATGTGTATTGCTGGAAACTGGATTCAGGGTCTCCTGTGTTCAGGCCAGTGCTCTGCTCCTGCACTGTGCCCAGATTCCTCACTCTCCTCCTTGTCTCCCTCTAGTTCATTTTCTGGACTGGACAGCAGCCAGAATGATCATTCAAGAATATAGGTCAGTTCACAGTCTCCATGCTTGGAAGCTCTTACCTCTCACATCAGGGGCAGAAGGTGAACAGGTAGAGTGGGGTCATGATGTGCCTCTGGCATGTCTCTTCAGCTGGACCTCCTAGCTCAGCGTGCTTCTGTGACCACCATCTGCCTCAGGCCCTCTGTGAGGACCACTCTGACCTTTCCTTCTCACCTGGTTGACTCATGCCCATACTTCCACGTAACTTCCTCAGTAAGTTTCCTCTAGCATTCCTGCCTAAATCTATGTTATAGACTCTGTTGGCTTTGAGCCACCATTTCTATTTGGACTCATCTCCTTAGGTCTATGTCCCATCAGACTGTGACATTTAAAGTACTGAAGACCATATTTTTGCTTTTCGTTTGTTTTCTGGGCCAGCCCATATAATTTTTATGTAGGCTGAAAAATAGCGTGTAGTTGAATGTTGAGACAGGTGGTTAGCTTTAGTGCAGCATCATCGAGCCAAGTGTGGTGCAGGGGGAAACGCAGACATTGCGACGAAGAGGCATGCGCCGTAGGCTCTGTCCTGCTAGTTAGCAGCTGTATGATCTGGGACACGTCTTTTGATCCGTGTGCCCTCCAGCTGCCGTTTGTTTAAGTGGAGGGTAATTTCTAGATCTACTGAGAAGGTGTTAGAACAAACAGCAGTGAATTATTTTGGAGGTGAGTGTTCTTGGTGCTGCACGGTTGCTTGCCTTCTGGTCCTTTAATGTCATTGCCTGGGATTGTCCATCCATGATGAGCATAGAAGGGACTGAAGAGCCTGGAACTCAGCCAGCACAGTGACTTGAGCACAGAGCCAATGCATGGCAGGAGAGTGTGAGAGTCGTGGAGCTACCTGTGGTCAGCAGCCTGTGCCAGAGTCCCCTTTGACACACCCTGGGATGTGACAGAGCCACCGATGTTCACTCTTAGCAACTACTATCCCATTTCCATGTGAAAGCCATGTGCTGTTCTGGGAAAACTCCCAACACACAGTGTATTGAAATATAGCCCTAAGATGGCTGCAAAACAGGACTGCGGCCTTAGGAACATTTTACACATTCTTCATTTCCTTATTATAGAATATAAAAACAGTAAAGTATTTCTTGTTAATCTTAGAGTGCTAGTGTGGAGAACTGACTGAAGTACCAAAAGACTTTGAAGATATATATAATATTATGTGTAAAAAAATAGTGTTTTAGTTAAAAGCTGGGACAATCTGTCTAGTAACGAAAAGACCTCCTTTGCACATATATAAATTCGGTAATATATTTTTGCCAAATAATTCATGGATTAGGAATGCAGAAATTTACATATGGATTTGTACAACCATTTGTTAATTGCCGTATGTCCTATGGTCTAAATGGTCTAAATGATTGGAAATCCTTGGATTTCTAAGGTCTAAAATATTTAGATCATATCCTATATGCTCTAAAATATTTAGACCATATTCCATATGGTCTAAAATGTTGATTAGAATTTTCTAGAAATGAAGTAATTCACTGTGTTTTCATACTGATTGCTAAAGTGTCTGCAAATGTAATTATTCTTTTTAACACAGAAAAAAAATCATGCATATAAAATACCTTGTAATGGGACTAAAGTAGAAACCTTGCCTCCGGCTGACCCTGTCTGAGTAGACTCTCTGTTGATGATATTAATTGATTTTAAAACGGCACCAAAATTTTTATAGCAGAGATTTAGTAAAATAGAAATTATTGCATTTTATCTCTCTTTAATGTCAGAACCGAATATTTTTAAAAAATAGAATCAGAAACATTGCTTCTCTTATCTCCCAGCAACTTGGAAGCTAAGAGGGACATCTGGGGTCATGGACATGTCCTGCGTTCTTCAGGACTCCTTTGTTAATGGTTTTGTGCCCTGATGTTGCTTTCAAGACTGTAGCATTTCTGTCCCTTGTTACAGATTAAGATGGCTTCCTCGGATATGCAAGTTTTCAGCTCAGATAAAACATCATTACAGTTGCCTTCTTCCAGTTTTTATATCTTCCAGTGTTTATATCTCATCTCAAAAGATTCTAATGAGATCACAAGAGCCTTGCTTCGTAAGTTCAGAGAGAAGTGTTTGGCAAGAAACTAAGTTCTGCCTTGATTTCCAAGGATTCCAAATTTTAAAATCTTGGCAAGAACTTATAAAGGGTTTTCAAAAGTCCTGGCAATTAATACTAAAAAATCTATGCTCCATATAATAAAGATTACAGATGCTGCAGGTTTACTGTATGTAATCCATATGGACTTTGTAAATCAGTATATGTTTGGACAGCTTGCCCTTTCAAGTATACAGTTCTGTGGTTTTCACTATTTCTACTGGATTGTGCAATCATTACTAAGTACAGGGCCTCCTGTCATTCTGGAAAGGAAAGCCAATGTCTGTCAGCAGTGGCTCCTGAAATTCCTCTTCCCCAGTCCCCAGCCTCCAATCAACACACTGTCTCTGAATTTGCCTTTGACTCACCAGTTGGATGGCGTCGACTTTTCAACTGCTCTAAACAACACTTGCTGTGAGCATTCATACACAAGTTTGTGTGTGAGCACGATTCTTTCAGTCTTTATGGGAACATATCAGGTATTGAATTGGCAGATGCTAGAGTTTACGTTTGGTTGTAAGAGATGGCTTATAGAAACTGAGCAGAAGTTATCGGAGAGAAGAGTTGGAGGCAGGACTGGTTTACACATGCGCCTTTCAAAGCCTTGCGGTGCCAAAATAAATAAATAAAAACAACCATGCTTGTGTTTGAGGAAAATATTAGACTAGAGTCTGCAGATGCTTCCTCCAGGCTGGTGAGGGGGCCGGGAGTGCTGGGGGCTGGCAGTTGATACGGGGTTTTATGCCCAGTTACCAACTTTAGATTTCGTCACAAGTGCACTAGGAAGGAAGCCATCAGAGCAAGACATGGCCTTCTGTCTTGTTGCTGTGGCAAGTCAGAGTATCTGTAGGTCTTTTTATGAGGTGGTGGCTTGAGAGAGCAACAGGGCAGACAGGTGCTCCTGCTGGTGTGTCACAAATGCAGCATAGACGCTGTATGGTCTAGCGGGCACACGCGGGCTCTGCAGTCATGGTGCCTGTTTCCCTGTGGTCGTGGGCAGCCCTACTGAGGCTCTTTAGGCCTCCTTTTGCACATCTCTGAAATGACACCATTACTGTTAGGGGCCTTTTGAGTTCAGAAGGCTGAGCGCATGTGTCTGTTACACTCCGTTTTGTTCCCCAGCTGTGGCACATACCATAGAAACTGTTTAACAGGCCAGAGTTTATGTTGGTTCCCAGCCTTAGAAGAGTTGGTCCGTGGCAACTTAATTCTGTTGCTTTGGGCCTGCAACAAGGCAGAGCATCCTGATTGGAAGCATGTGGTGGAACAAAGCAGCATACCCTCGTGATGGACAGAAAGCAGAGTAGAAAGAAGGACTGACATGTCTTCCAAGGGTACACTGCAGTGACCTATAACCCTTCAGCTGTGCAGTTACCCATAGGTTAATTCCTAGCATCCTCGTGATGTGGTCCAAGATGAACGTGGTACCCATGTGGTCCGGCAGCAGCACCTGGGGATCAAGCTCTCCTCAGATGAGTGTTTGGTGAATACATCATAGTCAAACCGCCATGCATAAAGCATCTAAAACAGACCTTGGCACTAATTAAATGTCAGAGACCAAACTAACACAGAAGTAAAAAACATTTTAAAGCAACAATCCTAATAACCTAAGACAATGTAATAGACAAATTGAAAACGCAGTGAGATGAAAAGTACAACCAAAGCTACACCAGGATGAAGCCTAGGAAGGCGATGGATGGTCTCCAGTTCCTGGTGCCACACACATTTGTACACCGCCCCCATTAGAGGCTACAAAAGCAGTTAGCAGTTGACAGTTGACAATACCACAGTCTCTAAGGTGGTGCTGGGTCGACGCCAGCCTCGTTTCTAAGATTCAGCTATGGATTGGTTTTGTCTTTGACTTAGTGGAGGCACAGCAGTGGAGCAGGGAGTATAGAAGTCGGACCTTTGGTTCTACATCCCAGGCTCCTCTGCCCGAGCAGTGGGAGCACCGTCTGAGTCAGAAAGTACTTCTTCACACCCTGACCTCCTCATTCTGCAACTGTGGGTGCTCCCTGTTCCCAAGTGGGAGTCTGCCCTGCCTCCTTCATTCCTGGGCTCTGCAAAGAAGGCCTGGACCAACCGTGTGGAGGGTACCCATAGTTCCTATGTCTGGGTTTGGAGAAATCTGATTGACCTGAGATTTAAAACACAGCTTTGACTCGTCCTAATATGGAATAATGAAGGATGGTCTGAAGCAAGCACCACAGAGAAAGAGGCATCAGAGTTCTGACTTAGCATTTAATTAGCACCAACGTGTGATGCTCTCTCTGGAGCCAACTTTAATAAGTCCTAGTAGGGCCAGCCTGCACGATACTCCCCTAGAAGGCCTGTGAGCACTTGAGGTTTAACAGTTTTTTTCCCCGGTCGTGAAGAAGTCACAGCAAGGTGGTGGGTGTCATCTGACTAGACACTGGAGAAACAGTCACTGTCTGCAGCCCTGAGAGAAAGGGGAGCCTGTCTAGTGCTTTCAGCAGGCCAGGACAACTAAATGAGACAGCCCTGAAGCTGGTCCCACAAGAGACAGTCGAGGGCTCGTCCTGACTGACAGGGTAAAAGAGAAAGCTGTGGTAGTCAGCAAATTGTACCAATTACACTTCTTAAAATAATATTCCTGCATCATGCAGTATCCAGGGCAGGAACCCAAGGGCTGCATCACTCAAAAGGTCATCATAGGATTTGAACTGAGACCATAGCCACTCGGAGACTTCACTGTGGCTAGAGGGTCCTGCCTCATAACTCAGTCATGGGGCTCACAAATCTGCGCCAGTTTAGGCCAGGAAACCTCTATTCTACTATGCTGTCCTGATCTAGGGGATGGCTTCTCAAAGTCAGGTGATCCTAAAGAACAGGCAGAGGAAGTGATGATTCCTCTGTCCCCTGACAATGCGCTCTGTTTTATTCTGTTTTAATTTCCACCATGTTTTATAGATTATAAGCACAAGGTTAACATGACGGATGTGAAACTATAGGAGAGAAACTGGCTGAGAATTTCCCTCCGAGATGGGCAGCTTGGCCGCGGGGACAGCTTTGTGTTTGGAGTGAGCAGCTCTGAGTAAGACTGGTTAGGTAATGAGTTCCCTATCTGTAAATAATGTGTGTAAAATCACACTTGTCTCTGCTTAAACAGGTAACTGTGTAGGACTCCATGTTGTATAATAGAAAGTTGATGTTTAGAGCTTTGAGAAATGATTGAGACTGGGTGGAACTATGTTACCTTCACCATGGTCAGACTTCCAGCAGAAGTCAGGTTGATGAAGATGGCAGGGGTCAGGATGTGAGGTGGTGGCAAGTCTGGGAGAGGTGACAGCCGGGGCGCTTCTGGTCACAAGACAGTGGCCAGACTGAGACCAGAGGGAACGGCTTTTTCCAAACCAATTGATGTCAGGTCATCCATCCACGTATCAGCCTCTGACGTAACTAATCCCGAGTGTCTGAGATAGACAAACTGACGTGAGTGCCCACTCATAGGATCACTGTGGTGATACCAAGAAACCTTCATTTAAAAAAAAATGTATTTGCACTGCAGCATTTAAAAAAGATAGCTGTGGCATGTTTTAAGCTAGATACCCAGAGATCTGTCGGCACCTCGCTACCCTGGTCTCTGCCTTTCAAATATGGAGAAATGATTGACATCTCAGAGTGACTTTTCTCAGCATAGTTTTCAGACTATCCTGTGACTCATAGTTACTAAATAAAACATTACAGTCTTTGGCTTCCCTTGCTGCTTCTACGTTCATTTCTTCAGGGAAGGTAGAGTCTGTACATATTTATAAAGGTTGTACTCCAGGCTCGGGATGGTTTCCGTGTCTTTTTTTTTTTTTTTTTTTTTTGTTCTGAGTTTCTCTCAGTTTTTCCCTTTCCAAAACGATACTTTGAAAAACAGCATCTTTGAAAGAGACGTAGAAATGATCTATCATTAATGCATCTGCACACTTTGAACAACTTGAACAGCCTCGAAAGTACTCACGTCAGTTTGCCTATCGCAGACAGGCAGGATTATTTAGATCAGAGGCTGATACGTGGGTGGCTGACCTAATATCGATTGGTTTGTGCAAAAACCATTCCCTCTGGTCTCATCTGCCAGCTAATAACTCCAGCCACTGTCTTGTGACCACAAGAGCCCCGACTGTCACCTCTCCTAGACTTGCTGCCACCTCACATCCTGACCACTGCCACCTTCATCTGCCTGACTTCTGGTGGAGTCTGCCCTGGTTTCATCTTTCTATTTCAGAAGCCAGCACCCGGCCCTTCTTCAGCCTTGTTCCTTACCCACCCTATTGGGTAGAAATTTCCCAGTACTTTGGTGGGTCATCTCTCACTGTGAGGTCAAGTTTTACACAAGCGTGCTTGTTTGGCTCCCGAAGTGTTTTCAAAATCTACAAATGTTTCCACAACATACAGTCTTACCTTCTTGTGAGATACGCGTCAAGAGGCTTAGCAACTGGAAGCCATATTCCAGTTATGAACTGGGTACAGGTTGTCCTCCTCCGGAGGGCTTATGCCCCCCATACTGCCTCAAGCAAGCTTTGCCCTCAATACACATTCGGATCCAGGAAGCAATTAGCGATCTGAGGAGCAGAGACATACTGTTCCCTTCTCCTGGGGGGTCTTTTGCTCACCACCTCTTCCTTCACTGCCATATTACTTTTCTTGTGGCAGCAAAAGGTCCACTCCTCTGAGTGAAGTGGAAGATAAGAGTTCCGCATAAATTCATGTATTTGAATATAGCAAAATCTTAGTGTGTCAGGAAGGGAAGAGCAGCTTGGGGAAAGCACCCTCTGAGTCAGTTCAGTGACAGTGAGACTGCTGTCTGTGTATGCACCTTAAAGCTACAGTGTAGTGGTTTTAATCAAAGCATTGCCTTACCTGGCTACAGCTCCTGTGACTTGAAGCTTGCCGTTTGTTGCACTGTTTAATGTGAGTGAGTGCTGGTGGGCACTTGCTTGAGGAACTGTTGTAAACCAGGTTCTTTGCCCTTTAAAGCTCTGGCTATTCTTCAGAAGCCTGGGGGACAAGGACTGCAGTCCTTCCAACCCCAACAGGAGAGAAGTGAGGCCGGTAACTTACTTTGCAAGGAAGGGGATGAGTGGGATTTCAGTGGAGTCTAAATTGATTTTTAAATTGATGTTATTCTCTCAGTAAACCATACTTGCCTGTCTTTGTAAGTTTCCAGTGACTTCTCATGTGTGGCATTGAGCTGGTTAACAAAGAGACCAGACTCTGGGTTTGTTTGTTTGTTTGTTTGTTTGTTTAAATCTGGAAAGATAGTCTATTTTTTCCTTTTGCAAGGCCTATAGGACTATTCGTTAAGGCGATGTACCTAGAGGTGCTGTGTAAATAAGAAAACGGGAACACCTCAAAGAGAGGCTCTCACTCTCTTCCCTCACACCCCTCAGGCCTAGTTAAGCCCTCTACTCTCAACAGCCCTGTAATTTCTGAGGCCAGGAATCTGCCCAGCCGTGACTCAGATAAACTTGATAGCAGTGGACTAGGGAGGGTGGTATACCCCTAAGCAGGCAGGGCCATGAGTCTACTGAAGACTTAATCTGTGGGTGCTGAAGGGTGCTGACCCTGGCAACAATAACTGGCATCAAGAGCATGAGGCACTGGGTGGTCCAGTTAGTTCATATTGTTCTTCCTATGGGTTCACAATCCCCTTCACCTCCTTCAGTCCTTCCCCTAGCTCTTCCATTGGGGTCCCCGGGGCTCAGTCAGATGGTTGACTGTGAGTATCTGCATCTGTATTGTTCAGGTTTTGGTAGAACCTCTCAGGAAACAGCTCCTGTCAGCAAGCACTTCTTGAGAGCTCCCAGGAACTAAACCACCAAACAAAGAGTATATGCAGAGAGAGCCAGGACTCCAAGTACATACATATGTAACAGAGGATGGCCTTACCTGACATTAAAAGGAGGGGAGGGAGGCTTGATGTCCCAGCATAGGGGGATGCTAGAAGGGTGAGGTGGGAGTGGGTGAATGGATGGAGGAGCACCCTCATAAAGGCAAAGCGGAAGAGGAAGGGGGAGGGGAAGGGGAAAGGGGGTTGTTGGAAGGGTAACCAGGAAGGGGAATATCATTTGAAATGTAAACGAATACAATAATTAATTTAAAAAAAAAAAAAAAAGAGCATGAGGCATGGGGATAGTGCTTCACAGCCAACGCCATCAACCAGGGACCTTGGACAGGCTGGGTAGTTTCTGTAGCTCAATTTGCTTGTCTGAAAGATGAGACCATCTGTAACAACCATTTCCAAAGCCCCAGCTCCGATTTTTCATAGTCATCGATTTAAGTGACAGTGAGCTGTGTACAGGTTTTGTTAGCTTCTTGGTTTCCGTGCTGAATATTTATCAGGGCATTTTGCTTTGTAAGGAATGCATCCTCTCAAAGGTGTCCTTTGTTGGCTCCTTTCGGCATCTCCAGAAAAACACCGCCACAGTCCCCCAGTCTCTGCCTCCCGGGCTCTGGAAGTTTTCCGTTTGCTCTCCCTTTGTTTATTTACTTTTAATTCCACACTTCTGACTTTCAAATGTCCTTCAAGAACTGAAAGATTAGCCTGTAGAGGAAACCGTAGCCAGTAGCCAGAAGGGTGCACAGCGCAGTCCTCACTATTGTCCCTTGGGGCCCACTGGACCAGGCAGCAGGCTCAGGCATCCAGGCATCCGACAGTGGCTCTGGTGCTTGTTCTCATGATGCACTTCCTAACTTCAAATTGTTTTGGATGCAAAGTGCCCATGGCAGCTTTTCATTTGTGATTGTTCCATAAGACAATGGGCAGAGCAAATCTGGGAGAGGAATTAGGTCACCAGCAAGCTGGCTGGTGAGAACCGGCAGCTATTCAGAGCTGCAGATGTGAGGGGATCATTTTCTGTCATTTGCTGAGATGCTTTACTTCCTCTCAAATGTGGCCAGCGCTATTATTAAAGATAACACTCATGCTGTTTAAAATGCAAGGCATTACAGGGTCCTTTTGCCAAATGCAAGCCCAAACCTGCCGGTTTACCTATGAGGAGGGAGAAGGGCAGAAAGGTGAACAGATTAGTGATCCCACAACTAGATCTGAGACTGTTTATTCCCTAGTGAGGAGACTTGACCTTGCTTATTGGATCCCCCCATCCCCACTGTTTTTTGTAAATGGGGAACTGAAATGGAAGATCACATGCTTCCTAGAGTCTTGTTTCCTAATGAGCCACTTCCTGAAGACTCCTCCTCTCATACACAGATGTCATCTGTGTTTCTGTGGAAGCTAAGTGTGCCTGTGGATGCAGTTCATGCATGTCCTATTTCAGTGATTACCATCGGCTAAGTTAGCTTCTGTTACATAGGGTTTTCGTTTATTTGTATCTGTATATAATTAGAAGGAAGCATTGAGAAATTAATGTTACCTTCTTATGTGTTGAAGTTAGAGGTGTCAAAAGGCAGGATTATAGTAAGTTTAGTTACGGATATAACTCGCTTTTGTTTGATTCATCAGTTGGAACAGCCTCCATTCTGAAAAATGAAGTGGAAGTCCCCATGAGTCGGCAGCAGAACAGTGGGGTTTGCAAGTCAGGGACAGGGAACCAGACCGTAGCAAAGCCCCGTTGACATGGAGGACTCGATTCCCATGAGGTTTGAAACAGAAGGGTGGACCAGGACCTCCTGGTTTTAGGAAACACTAGTTAACTTGGGAATCAGTTTACTTCTCTGAACTTTCGGGTTGATTGTATAACATCAGGCACAAGTGTCTATTTTGATATGGTCTTGGTTGTTGGGGTTCATCATGAGAGCCCCAAACAATGAGCGCCATAAATTTTATTTAACAGAGGTGAGGAAGGGTAAAATGGTGGTGTCATATTTTAGATTCCCCTTACAGATCTATAAATTAAAAGCAAAAGTCTCCTTATCAGTCAGTCTCACACTCATTCATCCTGGTCTAGCAGAGTGTATGTGTGTATGAGGTAGGATGGGGTGGGGTGGGGTTGTAATTAAAAATTCTTTAGTTTACCAAAACAGTACTTGTATCACAAAGATCTCATAGCTGAAGAACAAAGCCGTCTACAGTCAGTGAATTAGAAAGTCCTCTTATCTGCAGCTCCTGTTCCCATTAAAACTTGAGGGAGATTTAAATGGAACCATTTCAGTTTTCAATTGAATGATAGACCCAGTTTTGTTTTTAAATGACTATAAAGCTTTTAAGTAGATCTAACAGTGTGAAAATAAAATTTGAAAGTGGCATTGAAACAATAACAAAAATTCATGGTCAGCAAAGACCACCAACAATTTGTTAAATATAGTCATAATAAAATATTAAGTCCCTGCAGGGGCAGGGTGACCAAAAATAAAAAGGCATGCAAAGGCGTGCCCAGACAAGTCCAAACAAGCCCAAGTGAGTAATGGGCTATCTGGTGTTCACTTCTCTCTCCCTCCCTTTCTGGGAGGTCCGAGGTTTCATGGTCAAAAGTAACTAGTCATCCGGCCAGCTCAAATGATTGATGTTTGAAATATCCAATCATATGTAACTGCGCCAAATTTTCCCGATCTCCCCAACCCCTACCCATAAATATCCCGAGCTTCCTGGGCTGGAGTTCGGATCCTCTATCTCCTGAGTGAGATATGTTCTGACCCGAGGGCCCTCGCCATTAAACTACCTTTTGTTATTACATCAAGAAGGTCTCTCATGTGTCCTTGGGTGTGTGCAGGTCCAGACTTGGGTGAGGGTCCCCTTTGGGGGTCTTTCAACAGCACACATTGGAAAGGTCATTTTTACTCACAATTTCTCCTATGTCAGAGTTGGGGGCCACCCAGGAGATGACATATTTGTAAATGGATGCTAAAAAGCAAACATTTAGAAAGTTGAGAGTTAGTAATGAAAAATGCACAAAACACGGTTTTCCACGTTACAGCAAGCCAGGGTTAGTCAATCAGCGCAATTAACCAACTAAGCCAGTTGCACAAGAAACACTAGGGATAGATAGGCTGGCATCTCTGAAGGTGCCTATGACAAAGAGTAGCAAAATGTATTCATTTGAATCCATATAGCACTCTGGCTACAGCTTATGGGCTGTACAAAGATCAATAGGGCCAAGTTCTAACCTGTGGGCTTTTTTTAGTGGGGGGAAAAAAGATAAACAACTGTGTGCCAATGACTTTTCTTGTTGCTGTGTCCAAATACCTGTACATAAGCAAGTTAAGGAGTAAGGGTTTGTTTGGGCTCAGGGTTTGATGGGATATAGTCCATCCATAGCAGAGAAAGACATGATGGCCAGACCATAAAGCAGATGGTCACATTGTATTCACAGACAGGAAGTAGAGGGCAGGGAATACCTGTGCTCAGTTGGCTTACTCAGTTTACCCACATGATGCAGTCTAGGACCCCAGCTCTTGGGGTACTGCCACCCACATTTGAGGTGGTACTTCTCTCCTCAATACCCCCCCCCCAAGACATGCCTAGTTATGTGCCTTCTAGGTGATTCTAAGTTCACAGTAAAGGCTGACCATCATGTCACATAGTTATAATGCCAGCAGATCTGTGGCTGTGTCAGAAGCCATTTAGGAAAGGCTGAAGGCAAATAAGACAATTTCCTGGCATGTGGTGAGTGAGCTCTGACAATGCAGAGTCCTTAGAGACTCATACCAGGATTGCTTTTTGCTGCTTGCTGATAGGCGTTTTTCTGTTACTATTAAATAACCTAATGAATTCTGGGCATCAGCCCACTCTATTGGGCAGATTTCCCACAGAATCAATATGAAGATGTATTCTCATATAGTAATGTGGTGTAGACAAATTGATGATTTCATAATTCCTGATAATGATTTTGTATAATTTCTAAATTTATACAAGTAATTTTAGGTCCTCTATAGTATAAAACCTGCAGATAGAGGTTTGTAAACCTTCATGGGTCATGGGCTAATTGCCCTAGAAAAAGAAAGCAGGCTTGGAACAAATTTACGATCAAGGAAAACATTCCTTCTAGGTTAAGTGTGCGACCATTATCTGGTTACTACAGGTCATAAACTGGGAATGGGCAATTTATTGTAGGTGCAAGGACAAAAGATAAAATATTGACTATTTTATCTGTACAAAACTTCAAAATAATAAGACACAAGGCAGATGATTTGTCTCTTAACAAAACTTGGCTATCTTGGGACATAAAAATTACCACTTTAAACTTATAATGAACTCATGGAGCTAGTAACAGATAATAAATGTTTAGTCAGATACTAGTCTTAATGGAAAGACATGAAAACAATTCTGCTGTTACTCCTCAAGTCTTATCGATTTATGACATGAATTATTGCCTTAAACGTACTATGAACTCATTGAAATGTAAAAGTATTTAGAAAACCAGGGAATCAATTTTCCTGTTGTAATAGTTCCACCCTGATAGTTGTATGAGGTGATTATGTAGAGACAGTATATATACTAAGAACACAAAACGAAGGTTGTTGGAACTTCTTTTTCTGCCTTATTCAAAATGAGTGGTTTTTTCTGCTTCTTTTTTCTCTTTTCCTTCTTTCATTCTTTCTCTTCCTTTCTTTTCTTTCTGGTTCACAAGAGTTAATGAACTCCAAGCCTCTCACCTGGCCAGCCAGGGGTCCCTGAGCCAGAGAGAAAAGAACCCTAGCAACTAAGACTTCGTTGCCGAATCCCCTGCTGCTAACAGCAGAAGTTAATTACCAGAAACCAGTAGCTTTTAGCCACAGAATAGCAAGAGAGTTAAGTTTCCAGAAACCTTCAGCTTCTGGCCCCCAGAACAGTAAGAGAGAGAGTCACAAGACCAGAGATATCAGTCTTTGGTTTTTTGCCCAGTGCTGTGCCCTGTGTCAACAGTACCTGTAAACTCTGGGGCTACTCCCAGCATGGCTGCCCTGAAAGAGTTGTAAATCTGGTAGAAACAGTACAAATGGGGGAGATTCCCAGGGGATTGAAGCTAGGTGAATTCTGGGAAATACTTTTGGAAATATTTTAAATAAGCCTTGGACAAAGCAAGAGAGAACTGAGGTTGTCTGGAGATGCCACCACTATTATGCCTCTGTTCCCTGAACACTCATTTACTCTGTTCCAGCGTAGTTAAGTTTGCTCAATTCTAAGTGTTGACCCTGTTGCCAAACATGGAACATTTTGCATTAAGATAACCAAGTTCTTAGTGAGTAGAAGATACACAGACAACGTCTTGGGCATGATAGTGTAGTTGCCCCACGGTTAAATCTTTCCCTCCAATTTTTAATTTCTCCAGGTAGGAAGAATTTCAATTTAGCTTTTCTTTTTGGGGAAGCAGTCACATAAAAGTTTAGGAAGCACTTCCTTTTCAGCTTCCACTCTTTCCCTCCCTCTCCTTTCTTCCTCTCTCTCTCCTCTTTTCCCTTCCCCTCCCCTCTCCCTTCTCTCTCATGTCCAGTCCAGAACTAATTATTCTCTCCTATTTTAAGTGTTTTGTATATTTCTAATATGTCTTAAATGGCAAACTTGTAATAACCAATTTTTTTCCAATAACCACGTTCAGACAAACCTTGAGAATATTTACAGGTATACCCAGCAATATGAACCTTACGATGTCTGAAATCCAGTGAAACCAAAAACACAAAACATGCAAAGAAGCAGGTATGGATGTAGGACCCAGCTGTTGGTTTTCACAAGACACTTCAACAGGTCCAGAGACCTGGAATGATACGGTTTAAAAGTGAATGGTTCCTCAGCTGTTCCTGTGTTTGAATACTTAGTCCACAGAGGGTGGCGCTGTTTGGGGAGGTTGTGGAACTAACAGAATCTTATCATCGCATGCTGTGCTCTCTGCTTCCTGGTTGCAAGCTCATACCGGAGTACGCCATAAGCCAGCTGCTGTGCCTTCCTTGCTGAATGTAGCGGTTTAAACCATAAACTGAAATAAACCTTCCTTCCCTTAAGTTACTTATCTGATACTTTGTGTCAGAGAGGATAAAAGTAACTAAGACAGGCACATCAGATGTTCCTCTCGGTCTTTCCTCGGAGATCTGAAAGGCCAGATTCTTACCCATTTGAAACCCAGGGTCCTGAGGCACCAACTTCAAATGTACTAAGCTGTCCTCTTGAAGGTTGATGCCTAAGAGCATGTTTTCTCAGCGCTGCTCTTTTGTCTCTCTGGATCCTAGAGTCTGAGATGATTCTGGGTCTTTCTGTCATGATAACCTGTCTCTGCCTACTGTCCCAGCACAGCCCTGTCTGGGTGTGTCAGAAGCTAGCGTGCTCCATTTTTGCCTTTATCAGCTTCAGACCCAGTACCTTGTTGGGCATTCTGTTTTATTGTATGCCAGCCATCAACCTAAAACTCCACCAGTCTTTGTCTCCTGGGATAGTGTTTTACATGACCAACAGATGTGTTAGGTGGGGCTCCCAGCTATCCTGTTAGCTGGCAACCCACAACACAGGATTTCAATACACGAACTACAACAGGTGTAAGCAAGTTGGAACACTGGCCACCACATTGAAAAAGGCCTGTTCTACTGTTGGGTGGAACAGTTATTCTTTCTCGTGTGGTAAAACTTAGCAACAGCATCCTTAACCTGGCAGCTTTAGATGAATTTTTATTTACCTTTTTAGTACCTGGTTTAGAGACCACTGCATTAGTTCAGCAGGTACCTTGTCCTTCCACTGTGGGCGAGAGCCAGGAACCTCAGGACCATGTCTTGGTCATTATGAGATCTTGTTCAGAACCCACCCTTTCCCAAGGACAATTTTTAAATTTTTATTTTATTTAAAAAAAAAGTCATCTTGCCTTCCAGAAGAAAGGTGAACATTTTTTTTTTTTTTTTTGGATACAAAATAATTTAGGAGGTGCTTTATTCCAGTCTCTGTTAGGTGTAGAGCTCTAGTGTGATGGCGTGTGTTCTTACCATGTCTCAGTTCTCACAGTATGACAGCCATTCCTGGGTTGTTATTAAGCTTCCTGGGGAGGGGCCAGCTAGATGCTAAGTTATCCTTATTTTAAGGTCCAGAAACTAAGCTCAGCATTGACCTTGGAAGAGTTTCTAGACTCAAGCTACAACAAACCACACTAGCTTTTGTGAAGGATTTGGTTCTTGTGGTGTGTAGTTTGGGAGGGAAGGACATCTATAAAGCCTTTGCCTGAACTGTCTAGTCTTCTGGGAAGTCTGTCAGCACCATCAGGATACACACACACACACACTCTAGAACAGCAAGTGTTGAACTGCTTAGGTTTTTTTTTGTTTAACTGATGCACACACACACAAACACACAACACACACAAATGTCAAATGCATTTCTGTATATGAACAACAAACAGAAGATGAAGGTTCTAATTTACTCCTTCAGTTTTTGTTGGTTTGCAACCCAGCTTATTTTCCCCAAAGACTCCGAAACAAATAATACTTTCGGGAAGTTTGAAAGCAGCTCGTTCTTGTCTGCGAACTTTGCCTTCATCCCTCGTTCCTAGCTGTCTGCTCTGCCCAAGGGGCTTTCAAAGCAGTGGGGGTAGAAATAACCCCCTTAGTATAAGTAGAGAGAAGGGAATGGTCCATGTTCCTCTTGTGTTTACTGTAGGGAAGACAGGAACGCAATGTAGTCCTCACTAGTGAGTCTTCCTCAGAGGACGACCAGTGTGAAGAGAAGTTTCTGATTCAGCACCAAGTTGCTTGCATGCAGAAGTGGGAGCTTTGAGTGGATGGAGCCTGGTGGCACTGAGTGTGCTTCCCACTTGGCTATAGTGACTCCTGGAAGCCAAGCCCCACATATGAGGCTTAACTTTCATAAATGTCAGCATATGGACATTTAAACTTCTCCCGTCTTTAAACTTTTCTTTCTTTTCTCATTGTCCTGAATTTACCTTTGTATGTACTATCTTATTTCATGCATTCTAAAAAAAAAAGCTTCAATTCCTCATAGAATTAAAGCAAGAGGTAGACTCCATTCACAACTTTCCTTTAAATACTTCAAACATGCAGACATATTTAAAAAAAAATAAATCACCTGCGATCAAGATATTAATACCTTACTAGTTAGCCTTCTCTCTCTAAACATACATATGCTCTCTGAATCTTTAAAACACACACACACAAAACATTATCCTTACAAATATGTGTTCCTGGGGTTGGGGATTTAGCTCAGTGGTAGAGCACTTGCCTAGCGAGGGCAAGGCCCTGGGTTCTGTCCTCAGCTAAAAAAAAAAAAAAAAAAAAACCTGACAAGTATGTTTCCTATATTAACTGAAATTACCCCTGAAGTTTTTATTATTTTCTGTGCTTGGGTATCTGGTTTATCATCTATGTGTGCATTTCCTTCAGTGTCTTGAAGAAGTCATCGTTTATTTTGTTCTCTTGGGACAGGGTTCTTAAGCCTGCTGTGTAACAGAGGACTGTGCTCTTGAATTGAACTCCTGATGTTCTTGCTTCCACCTCTCAATTGCTGTGGTCATGGGCATGTGCTGTATGCGTGGATTTGGGCACCAGATGTAGACAAAGGGTGTACAGTAAAGAAACTACCTACATGACCACTCTACCATGTGGTTGAGGGGAAGGCTCTGTGGGCTTTTTCTTTTTCGTGTGTGTGCATGCGTGTGCGTGTGCGTGTGCGTGTGCGTGTGTGTGTGTGTGTGTGTGTTTTATGAAAGAGACAAAGTATCCAGAGGCACCTGGAGGAGACCGGGCAGAGAGGGAAAGAAGAAGACTCATCATGACCAGCAGAGCACACAGGGCCAGGGCTACCTGTGAGAGGGGAGATCAGAGAAAGCATGGTGAGACTAGCAAGATCCAGAGCCAGTAATAACAGAGTAGCTGATTATAAGACGGATTTGAAGCTGAGGGGAGAGGAAGGGCCAGGAATCTGGCACAGGGGCTTTGCGATGTATGAGTGCTTGGGAGCTAGCGTGGACCTGGATATGCCGCTAGGCCCAGAGGTATATGTTAATTGAAGAAATTAAAGAGCCATATGTCCCTGTCGCCAGAGTAAAGTAAATGACTCCTTTGGGCAGGTGGGGACTGGTTTCACAAGTTCCTGAGAATGCTGGCTTTTGTATAATGGCCAGAACCCTCCTTATAGACTTGGTTGAGCTCACTCCTGGATATTCAGGCTGCCTTTTGGAGGTTGGGGAATTGGAGTTTCCTTTGGACCTGACAGCACCACTGTGTCTAGCTTCATATATGTCTTCTAAGGCCTTTTTTGTTTTAAAACAGGCTGATTATTTTTTGAAGAGTGCAAACTAGTTGTCTACATTATATCAAGTTTCCAGTTTCCTGGTTATCTATTTGTTGTGCTGTTTAGATCTGTTCTCTGTGTTTCTCATTCTGGAATTTATGCCTAAAGGCCTGGTTAGACTTTATGTAGCTGTGACAACATACCTTACACAAACAACTTAAGGGAGAAACCTTAACCCTCTGAACCTTACACACCAATACATTCTTTCTTTTGTAAGCCCCCTTGAAGGACTAGAGAGATGGCTCAGTGGTTAAGAGCACTGACTGCTCTTCCAGAGGTCCAATTCCCAGCATCCACACGGTGGCTCACAACCATCTGCAATGGGATCTGATGCCCTCTTCTGGTGTGTCTGAAGAGAGCAACAGCGTACTTACATAAAATAAATTAAAAAAAAAAAAAAGTTGCTTTGGTCATGGTGTCTCTTCATAGCAATGTAACCAAGACAAGGCTGCTGTGTGGGCCCTGCTATATCCCATCAGAGGGCCTGTCCCACTTATACTATCAGCTGCCCCAGTGCACAGTGAAGCCCTTGGTTAAGGTAGTGTTCACCTTAGCTTCCTCATGTGAAGGTATGCTTATCTGTATTAAATCTCTGAGGAATCTGGGGGGAGATGGGTTTGTCACCATCCCAGACTCCTTTCTCCCAGGTTTCTCCTAAGGAGTTGGTTAGCATCTGTGCTTTATTTATACCTCAGTCTAGTCACACAGTTGGGGGTTGCATGATGTGTTTCCTACTTATAAGTTATTTGTGCTCTATACCATCTTACACTATGCCTTAGTTCATACTGCTATGGCAAAGTAGCATTAGCTTAAAAATAAAAAAAGCTTACTTGTCAGCCAGGTGTGATGGTACATGCCTTTAATACCCCTACTCAGGAGGCAGAGATGGATGGATCTCTGAATTTAAGGCCAGCTTGGTCTAGAGAGCAAGATTCAGGACAGCCAGGACTACAAAAGAGAAACCCTGTCTCCAAAAATGAAAACAAACAAACAAACAAAAAAGCATATTTCTCACAGTTCTGGCGGGCTGTAAGTTTGAGAGCAGGAACTACCATGGTCATGGTCTGAGGGGTCCCTCTTCCTGGGTGGGTATAATTGGTTTCTACCATGGTCATGATCTGAGGGGTCCCTCTTCCTGGCTGTGCAGAATCAGTTTCTATAATGGCCATGATCTTTTTGTTTTCTTATTTGTTTGACCTTGAAATTATAATTATGTTTCTCCACCTTCTTTCTTTGAACACTCCCATATACTTCTTGCCTCTTGCCTTGAAATTCACGGTCTCACCAACTGTTATTGCATGCATAGGTATATTTGCATATGTGTACACATTTCCAAATATAATTTAGTGAATCAATAGAATGTTACTTGTGTGTATGTGTTCAGGGCTGACCTTTTGGCACTGGACAGCCAATCAGTGTGCCCTTCCCTGGAGAGGCCATCTCCCTCACTCCCAGCTTTACCAAGTAGACTGCAGTTCTTTGTGTAGGGTTGATGGTCACAGTCCATGCCCTTTCTGGTTGAACACAGTTGGAGTCTAGCATAGTCAGGTTCCTGTGAGGCCCTTCCAATTGTTGCACACAGCTGACTTTCAACAATGTCAACTACCTATGGGGACTGTCCTCTTAGTGGGCCTCTTACTGAGTCTCCATGTTTAGGAAGGGTAGCTGAAACATTATCAGAAGTGTCTTGTATGGAACCACAAATCCTGTCAAAGGAAGCTCTTCCTTGACTCAATCGCAGAACCAAAGGCTCCTCCCCTCCTGTACTGCTGAAGATCAAACGAATGCCATGACACTCCCTTTGTACTGAACTACATTCTGGCCTAACCTCACTTCTTCCTCCACCCTTCAGGTTTTCTTTATGGCAGAGTTTATATTGTAGCCTGGCTGGCCATAAACTCACCTCGTCTCAACCTCTGCCCTCTGCCCTCTGCCCTCTGCCCTCTGCCCTCTGCCCTCTGCCCTCTGCCCTCTGCCCTCTGCCCTCTGCCCTCTGCCCTCTATGTAGCTCTTGAAGCGCTGAAATCGTAGCTCTGTGCTATGACACCTGCCTTCAGCCCTACTTGAGAGCATCCCACTGGGTTAGGAATTTAGCATATGAATCTTGGTTAATGACAAACATTCACTGCATAACAGTTACCAGGACAGACCTCAGCTCTTTTAAACAACACAGCACCCTTGCTTAATTTTCTTCTTTTAATTATTTTCAGAGCAAGTAGCCAGTATAATAGTTGCTTCTAATGGTTGCAGCTCGGCTTAGTTTTGGGGTTTTATTTCTTTTTAACTATCACTGGATTTAGAGATTTCCCTCCATGTTAAAGTCCATTTACATTTACGTGTTTGTTCCTAATGTTTAAATTACCTCCTCA
This sequence comes from Arvicanthis niloticus, assembly GCF_011762505.2. Lineage (NCBI taxonomy): Eukaryota > Metazoa > Chordata > Mammalia > Rodentia > Muridae > Arvicanthis > Arvicanthis niloticus. Next base: position 44,377,893 of record NC_133429.1, read on the forward strand.
CTGTCTGATCCTTCTGAAGTACAGGTATCTCTGAGGGTTGTACTCTTTTGTTTTCTTTGCCTTCCACCCAGCAAGTGGCCTCTGACTCACTTTGTACTTCTACTGTGTGATTCTTAGAACTGACCTGGTAAGAAGTGGTACTCAGGATGCCTCCCCCGCCCCCTGGAGTGATCTGCTTCCAGGGACTTCCACAGGACAGAGTTACAAAGTATGTATGTTTCAACAGTTGAGTTCATGTTGGTATTTGTGATTCAAATGTAAAGTTACATGGTTTTCTTAACTTGTCTTATACTAAGCAAATAGGTGTTATTTCCTATATCCTAATAACATGTGTGCAGTGCGCTGATTTTTCTGCTGTGATCCCCCAGGACTTTCCTTCTCATTCACTTTGTTGGGTCATTAAGGGATGGTCCTCATTGCCCCATTGAGCCCGCCATGGTGCCTCATCCCCATCCTTACCCCCAAATGTGTGTACCTGGTACTACAACTCCATGTATCACCACTGTCCCATCTGATCCTCACACTGCCCCAGCTGTGGTAACCACCACTAGGGACTTGTAAAGTAGGAATGTCATACTAATCTCCAGCTCTGTAGAAGAGGGCAAGGGAATTCCAGTCCCTGCCTGGACCAGAAGGACCATGTTTTATCTAAGGGAGTTCGGCTTATCATCAGTGACTTGGGCATCACCAGAACTGGAAACGTTTCGCAGACCTCACCTTAATGTCAGAGTTGAGTTGAGCCCAGAAATTATGTTTCAAGGAGTCCTCCAGGGGACAGGTAGGCATATGCAAATTTGAAAGGCACTCTATAAACACCAGAGGTTAAATTAGCAATGCAGCTCCTTCCATGGAAAAAGTGTCACAGGTTACACGTGTAAGCATGTACTGTACTTTGTAGGGTAACAGGTTAATGCAATTTCCAAGTAAGTCTGTTAGTGGGTCAGCCACTGTTTTATGCTTGTTTTTGCCAAACTGTTGCTCAAATAAATCAGGAATCATATTCATAAATGTTTTTATACCCTTTTCAGGAATACATTAGTAAGTTAGGAAGAATTTTGTCAAATGTAAGGTAAAAGAATTTTATTATTTTTATTATTCAGTGATTAACTTGCATTTTTGTCGGTGTAGAAAGGATGTATTGTAGCCAATGTTCACAACTCTATGCAAGCTGGAAACATAATAAAAATTTTTTAAAAAATTGCCCTTCCTCATGCCCTTTTTATGAAAAACAATCCCTCCTCCTGACTTCCTATTCTTAAGCTTCTGGTTCTGCCATTAAGATTGTCTCAGCAATTAAGAGTCCGTTTATTATGACAGCCAGGACTCTGAAACAATGAGAGATCTATTTTAATCTCTAGATTGAAATGTGGCTCGGAAGGTAAACAGTTACCTCACTGTGAGTCCCTGGAATTTCCAGTGGCTTCTAAGACTAATGTTTAAATTCTGTTTCACAAGGTCAGGGATGTTTACATGTTTTCCACAGTTGGCAGGTTTCTAGTGGATCAACACCTTATATCTCTTGGTGGTGAGCCTCGGTCTCCTAAAAGCATTTATTTGTAGGTTATTTAATCTTATTTATTATATTATTTAATATAATAAACTATTATTTATTTAATACTTAAATAATTTAAATCTTATTTACTCTTCCAAGTAAACCATGATTAGCTCAATTGATAAAATTATTCAAGGCGTTGAATAATCCAGAACAGCAGCTCCTGAACGTCTTTCCCACTGGGTATTCTTTCTGGCTTTCACTTAAAATTTGGCTACTCTCGGTTGTCATTCTTTGTACTAGCATCTCTCCTTGTTGCTGTGACCAAACACCTGGTGTGAAACAAGCCAAGAGCGGGTTTATTTGAGCTCAGAGTTCAAAGTCACACCACCCATTATGAAGAGCAAAGTGTAGCAGTGAGCTGTGGTCCATGGTGCTGATCAGAAAGCAGAGGAAAGAGAGCCCTGTACTCCTGGCTCTCTCCTCCTCGGCTCTTTTACTCTCTGGGCCCCCATTCCATGTAGCGGTGCCCCCACATTCACAGCAAGTCTTCCCTCATCAGTGAAACTTCTCTAGAAAGACTATGAAGACACACCCAGAGGCATATCTCCCATATGATTAGTTAACAATGCCACATTCTTTCACACAGAATTATCTGTATGGATGTTTGGGATTTTTGGAGGATTTTAATTCTCTCTCTCTCTCTCTATCTCTCTCTCTCTCTCTCTCTCTCTCTCTCCCTCTCTCTGTCTCTCTCTCTCTCTCTCTCTCTCACTTATAAGCTTCATTATTAAAAAAACAAAAAAAGCTTATAAGCAAGCAAACAAACACCACACAGTGTTATTCACCAGGTCAAAGTCTATACATTTCAGTAAACTTCTATACAGTTAGAATAGCCATTTGGGACAGAGTCTGTGTAGCTTCATGTTGGGATTGACACTTTCGCTGTGCATTCATCTATCACCAAACCCAAAAGAAGTCTCTGAAGGACTAAAACTAGAAAAACAATTAGCTTTGTGCCCTCTCTAGTCATTCTTGTCTATTACCTGCTCTCATACACTTCATCAATGTTTATCTTTTCTTGTTCTCTTTTCTACAAGCCATACGTGCCCACGTGTATGTTTGTTTACATATATACTAGGTCACTAGACCCTGCAAATGAGGAAGAACATGCCCTGATTGGTTGTTTTTTCTTTCTGAGATTGTGTGCCTTTGCTTAATATACATTCTAAGCCCATCCATTTTCCTGAAAATCTTGTGATTATGTGTTTCTTTAGCCATGGATAGTGTTCCGTTTTTAAAACAACACCAGATTTTCATTATCCACTCAGCCATTGGTGGACAGTTCTTTGCTGCCTTGAACAGAGGATCGGTAGACATTGAATATGAGGTTGCTACTTCTCCCCATGAAGTCTACGGGTGTCTGAATGCCTGATGCTGTGTGTGTCAAATAGCATGCGAGTCCTTGAGCACACATAATAGGGGAAGATTCTACCCTGCCTCTGTGGTGCTGATGGGTTGATTTTGGTAGTGCACACGAACATAAGCTGAGAACTGAGTGTAGTTGGATCCTTTAGCGTGCAATTGGCAGCCACCAAACGGGGATTTTGTTATAGGATATTGGGGCCATTCAGATAGCCCAGATGCACATGAGTATTGGGAACAATAACAACTTGGATTGTTTCTTGTCTATAGCCTTTATCTTGTAAACTCTACCTCATTTCTCTTCTCTGTTACCTCTGGGTCTCTCTTTACCCGACTTTTTCCCACATTTGTTTGTTTGTTGTTTGTTTTTTAGGTGGGGGGTCTTTCAGTGTGACTCAAGCTGACCTTGAACTTGTGATCCCCTTGCCCCATCCTCCTGGGTGTTAGAGCGGCAGGTGTGTATGGTTGTGCGTGTTTCCTCCATTACCTTTCTTTCAATTTCCACAGAAAGACACTAACTGACTCAGTGGCCTTCACTAGGCTAGTAGTCCTTAGTGGCCATTGAACAGCTCTGCACATGGGCTAGAAAAGATAAACAACGTCTAAAAGAAAGAGAACCCAGGTGCATAAAATCATATCTCTACCGTAAGCGTACACTTCATTTCTTCTCTTCATCTAGGTGGCAGCATCATTTTAAGAGCTAACGGAAGCAAGTTTTTAAAGGTTAGTTAATTTGCCCGACTTGTTTTACTTGTTGCACACAGATCTAGAATACCAGACCACAGCGCTACTTTATGGGTGCACTGCATTGTTTAAGAACGATGCTACAAAGGCATTGTGAAGTAGCCTTAAACTGAGCACTTACAGAGTAATGTGTCTTTCTGTCATTACTAAAGATGCAGAGTAATTAACCTGCAGAGAAAAAAAAAAGTGGGCATGATGACACACACCTGTAGTCCCAACACTCAGGAGGCAGAAGTCGGCAGATCTCCGGGGATTTGAAGCCAGCCTGGTCTGCAAGATGAGTCCCAGGACTGTAAAGAGACCCCCTATCCAAAACAGAAACAAAAGCAAAACAATCAAACACAAACCCTATGAGTCAGGGAGAGAAGAAGAGATAGATTTTGGTTGACTATATTGTCATGGTTTTGGAGGTTTCTGCCCATAATCACTTGGCTATTTCTTTTATTTCTTTGAGACTATGACAAAGCAACATGGCATAGCAGGAACGTGTGAAAGAGTACACTGCTCACCTCATAAGATAGAGAGCTAAGAATAGACCAGAGCTGAAGTCCTACAGTCACCTTTGAGAACATACTTCAAAAGATGGAGGATCTCCTCCGGGTTCCACCTCCCAACAATACCACCAAGGAAACCAACCTTTTGTGCAGAGGCTTTTGGGGACCTGAGAGCAGCCAGTATCCAAACTCAAGTAGACCCGATGTACTTACCAGACAGGATCACTGCACACAGAGCAAAGGACATGTGATACAGAATCCTCAGGTGCAGTGTGGTGCTTCCTTAAACCGCAGGCAGTCTGTTATGGCCAGGGATAACTACTGTGATCAGAGCAAATAGGAGAAGCAAGGACCTCAGTTAGGAAAACTGTGTGGTAAATGAAGGAATTTTAGTCATGACCTAAAATCGTCAGGAGTCCATTTAATGGACGACGTTGAGCCTGAGAGAGACATGGGAATGTTCGTGCTTGAGAAAGGTGGTATGGGAAGACCAGGTGGGGAAGTGAAGGCATCAGGGCCTAGAGGCTGTGATGAGAGGTTCAACAAGGTGAGGAAGTAGACGGTGTGAGACACAGTAATGAGGTAGAATCTGCAGGCTGAGAAAGGAGGTGTGGGCACAAGCCAGGGGAGGTAGGGATGCAGGAAGCCCCGCTCCTCTGTGCAAAGAACACCAGAAGGGAGCTGTGTCTGAGGTGCAAGGTAGACACAAGAAAGAGAAGCGAGCTAGCACGGGCTTGAGGAGCTTGGATTGCAGATGTGCCGAAGGCACTTGGACCGGCAGTCAAGACACCTCTGAGATCCACACCATAGATGTGAATTTGGCTCCACTGCTTGGCAGGGCTCTGTGTTTGGATCCCAAACTAATCCTGGGGAGTAGAGACAACCTCCCGGGGAAAGTTTATTTAGAAAGAAGAGAAGCAAGCCGCATTCAAAGCTCCAGGGAACAGGAGCTCAGTCTTTACACCCCACATAAAGGTATAATTGAAGCGAAGTTTGACTCCACAAATTTCTGATTTCTTGAGCCCTGTCGTGCGCTAAATATGGCTTACTAGGTAGGGGAGAATTTCCTCGGTAAAATGATAGGAATCAGTATTCTTTGGAAAATCAGTTTAGATTTTAGATCAAGCGTGGGAGGTGGTGAGGATGGTATGGGGAGACAGACAAACTCAACAGTTGGGGAGGGGGCTTTTAGAGGCTTCTTGCTCAATGCACAGATGCCCGGAATCTCTGAGGGCTGATAAGCCACCTGCTGCACATTTCCAGCACCGTGAATTCCAGTCAAGGGAGTTCATTGTGTTGCCCGGTAGCTTTAGATTTATGGTGTCAGCAAATGCCTTTCTTTGACTTCTCCGTCTCCCGTCGGCCCTCGAAATTCCCCTGCCCACAGAGGTTGCTTCATGTCTTAATTTTAAAGCCAGGTCTGCTGATTAACGCAAGCACTTGGCTGTAAGGCAGACTCCATGGTGAGATCCTTCAGGCTGTGACCCCCTCTTAGCCACAGCTCTGCTTGAGGTATTTGGAGCTGATTCTGCATGTCTTGCTTCCAAATTTATTTTCTGCTAGAGATCCTGGTAATAAAATACAGTTTGGGGGGGGTGGTGGTAGACTTTTTTTCCTTGAACTCAAGCTTACTAAAATTTATGAGAGGCCATAATCGTCATACTGGCTAGGTACTCCAGACTGCAACAGACAAATAAAAATGATGTGGTCCATGCTAAGAACCAAGGGATCAAACGGAAACTTGAGGGGACATAAAAATCTCCAAATAAGAACACTGCAGCATCCAGGTTAGTTGGGCCCAGTCTACCTGAGCTGGCGTGACGAGCCGTCACCTCGGCTCTAACCCTAACGGATGTTAGCCCATCATTTTTATGTTGTTTATATTCTATTTCATTTCCTCCAGCAAGCTATGCCTACAGCCATTCTAATCTTAGTAGGCATCCTTTGTCACCTGTGACTCGCATAATCTAAGCCAGCTCAATCATTGCCATCAATTTGATGACCTCTTGCTTTTTGAGATACCTGATGAGAGACTTAGAACATTTTAAACTTCAGTAAACAAGGAAGCACCTCTAGAGCATGCGCACTTCGTGTCAGGACAAAGCTGAGTTCATTTGCTCTATACACTCATAGACTTTTTAAAAGATTTATTATTTATGTATGTATGTGAGTGTTGTTTGCACATATGCCTGCATGACAGAAAAGGACATCAGATCCCATTACAGATGGTTGTGAGCCAGCACGTGGTTGCTGGGGATTGAACTCAGGACCTCTGAATGGGCAGCCAGTGCTCTTAACCGCTGAGCCATCTCTCCAGCCCCATTCATAGAACTGAAGTGTGCTGTTAGATCCTATTGGGCATCCGATTTAAGAGTCTGCTATCAGTTTGTCTTCCTCTGGAGACTGTAGAGATCAGCTTACCTGCAGTGGAAGGTAAGATGGCTCTCCAGGGGCCTCAAGGTTTAAAGTGTCTGGTTCTTCCCCTTGTCTATTGACAAGGAGAATTGGATTGTTAACTGAGTTCTTCCCTGGGTCCGGGGACAAAGCTAAAAATGTTTGATCAGATAAAGATCCTTTGCAAAGGGCCGATGAGTGTTTTGTTCAGGATTCTAACCTGAAACAGAACGAGCTTTCTCCCACAAATTAGTTAAAAGTGCAGGTATGAAGGGTTTTTTTCCAGGATACATTACTTTCATAGGTAGTGCTTTCAAACAACAAAAAGCAAAGACTAAAGTCTGGGAAGGAAAATTAGTCATTGCTCTCCCCGTGCAGGACAGCACAGCAGTAGAACTATTGGTTTTGATAGTGTTTGGAGCATGTCGGATCCAGTGATGTGCCACAAGCCCCTCTCCAGCTTCCTGCCTTCTGCTGGCCACTGTGCAGCTCTTCTAAGAGCGTCGTGTGTGTGAGCACAGTGTATCACTTAAAAAATAAACCATCTTGGCTACTGTGAGGAAATGTCAGAATGGCTTGTGGGACGCTTTCCCCTGTGTGTGACACTGGCGCACTGAGTGGTAACAGCACTTCTTCTCACATGAAAGGCTGGAAGCTTTAACCGACCCATTCAATGGAAGGTTATAAGTAGTTGTTTTCCAGTAGTGGGCTGCTTCCTTATAAGGAAAACACTTATGTTTCTTTTCCGTCTTACGGATGGAAACTGAGGCATGAAAACTGAGGTAAAGGAACTTGAAGGTCACCCCGCTGTGAGTGTCAGGACTGGGACTCAAACCCAGGGAGTCTGTGTCCACAGTCTCCACTCTTTCTTTTCTTTCTTTTCGTGTCAAACAGCTTCACAAATTTCTGTCAAAACCTTGCTACCCACTGGTGCTTCTCGGCTCTGTTTGGTGGGTGTGGCCCCCAGGCATGCCCATGCATGCATTCATACTGGTGAAGCATGGGCAGTGTGAAGTCAGAGACCAACTTCTGATGTCCTTTCTTAGAGCCATCCATCTTGGTTTTTGTTTTGTTTCATTCTCTCTCAGGCTGAGATGTTGGTGGTTAGGCAAGACTTGTGAGCCAGCAATCCCCAGAGATTCCCACCCCTCCCACACCCATCCCTCTCCAGCTCCACCTCCCCAATCCTGGGAAGTGCCTGGGATTCAATCTAAGCTCCTAATGTTTATCCAACAAGCATATTACCAACTGAGACATCTCCCCAGCTCACTGAAGTTATTTTCTTAAGCAAGAATTAAGAAACCTAAGCCAAACACCTTGAACACATTTGATCTTATCTGAGCAGAGTCAGGTCTGATTAGTTCTTGGATGGGAGAACTCCAAACCAGATACCGCTTAACCTCTCTTGCCGCCAAATAACGCCACATGGCACCGGCCTATTTTTGTGCCATATTTATAAGGAAGATAGCAGAATTCCAGATAGCTAGCTACTTTCTTTATTCAACAGCAAGACTGACAACAAACAAGACTTATCCAAGAGTATATGCGGGATTTTTTTTAATAATATGAATAATATGCCAATAAAAAAATTATGTAGGGAAAGAGGATTCCTTACCTATTGCTGGTAGATTGTACGTTATATAGCCGGGATGGAAACCAGTATGAGGGTTCCTCAGAAAATTAAAAATAGAGCCAACACACAAGCTAGCAAGATCCATGCCGAGCTTATATCGTACCACAAAAATACCCTCACACAATCATGTTTACTGTGGCATTTTTCACAGCAACAAAAAAAAAAAAAGGAATCAGCCCTGATATCTGTCAGTGGACTGATGATTAATGGAAATGTTGTTTAAGTGCATGGTAGAATCTTGCTCTGCCCTGTTGTCTGTCAGCAGATGCATGAATAATGAAAATGTCTCATATCTGCACAGTAGAATCTTACTCTGCTTTGAAGGGAAAATTAAACGATAAAATTTGCAAGGGAGTGAATGGATCTGGATGGTATATTAAGTGAAGCGACACAGACTGCGTTCTATCTCAGGAACAGATCCTCACTGTGATGCTCACAAGGATGCAAACACGTGGGAGTGTGATGTGAAACTGGGAAGGAGAACACAGCGTGGGAGAAAGGGTTCTGGGGAAAGAGAGGAAGACCATAGGATAGGTGTAGAATGAAAACAGTTTTCTTCATTGCTGGTTGATATAGCAGGACCCTGCCCACTGTGGGTGGTACCATTCCCTAGGCTGTGGAGGAGTGGGGGTGGGGGGGACATGCTGGTAGGGGAGAAAACAAGAATATCAATAAAAACAATTTTAAGAACTACTTGAATGTGCTATCATAGCTGGGTTTGTATGAGGCTCAGTGATCTGGTATTTGACTGCCATGCTTCATATCCTAGGTTCAAACCCCAGCATGTATTTAAAAAAAAAAAAAAAAAAAAAGGCAAGCAAAACACTGTGGTGACAATTGTAATATCAGCATAAACTTCAGAATAACAAATATTACCAATGACAAAAGGCCAACGTGAAACCTCATACTTTGCAGTACAATGTTCAGAATATTTTTTTTTCAAAATGAATTACATATTTCTCAGCTTGGGATGTAGCTCACTGATAGCGCAGTTGCCTAACATGTGGCTAGTCCTGAGTTTAATCCCAGATAGTGGGAGCTGAAGAGGGAAAGAGGGGTGTGTTGGTTCTCATTCAACACAAACCTAGACATGCCTGGGAACACAGAATCTTGGCTGAAGAATTGCCTCCATCAGCACTGGCCTATGGACATGTCTATGGACATTTTCTTTATTGCTGATTGACACAGGAGGACCCAGTCCACTGTGGGCGGTGCCACCCCTAGGCAGATGGGCCTGGGCTATGAAAGAAAGGTTCTAGAAGTCAGTAAGCTGTGTTCTTCAGTGGCTCTGCTTCAGTTCCCACCACCAGATTCTTCCTTAAACTGTTACATTGGCTTCCCTAAAGTAAATTAAAGTAAGGTAACCAGAACCAAGCCCTCTGTGCCCCCAAGTTTGCTTTTGGTCTGTTTCATTCCAGTAACAGCAAAGCAAACTAGAATAGTGTATATGACTCGTCTGCTGAGATTACAGTGTCTCTATCTTTTGGTTTATATTTTATTAGTTTCAAGGTTCAAACTGGTTTTTAAAATCATTTCTCTCACAAGTGGAGATCTGTATTAAAATATACTACGTTGCCTTTTTTTTTAATTCCCAAGGGAAACTAACAGTTCTCTATGAGTAACATTGTACTTAAATTCCAAAAGGGGATTTATTTGTGTTTTAACTTGGAAACCTCAGATCCTTTTGGATAGACTCTGTGTCTTCTCCACCCCTAAAGTTGCTCTAACATTTGAAGAAGCTTGAAACTTCCCCCTTTAAATATATAGAAGTTAGATATTGATGATATTAATAACTTGTCATGATGATAACTGAAAGGAAACACCTAAGGCAACTTGGTAATATTTATTTTGCTGTGCTGAAGTTTATCTTTAAGCAACCAAGGTGAAGAAGAAAATACCAATCTGAGTCTGTGTGAGGTCTACACACAGCATTGTCTTCTGAGCTTCATCGTGGATTTCTTTAGGTCCTAGTCATTTAGTTGTACTGATGAACATAATAGAAACTAAAAGTGCCTTCAGAATCCGTGTTGCAAAGTTCCCCTGTCCCGTTACCGGAAAATCAGGGTGCATGGTAAGCTCCACCCACACCTACGGCACCCACCTTCTTCTTGCCTGCATTTTGGTGCGGTCTGTGACATCGTTGGTGTCTGCTGTTTGTGTCTGACAAAAGACAGTTTCAGAGGAAACAGAGACTGAGACCCAACCATTCAGTTCAGTTTACACACTTTCTCTGAAACATCCCATAGTAAGTAACTCGGTCTGTTGGGAGACAGAGTCTGTTTTAGCAAGTCACCAGAAGTCTGCCACAGACAGAGAGTCAGTGAACTAACTGTGTGTGCATTTCAACAAAGCGTTCTCTGTGCACATGAAACTGGAATTCCATGTGCCTGACTTTTTTCTCTCCTTACTACTAATAATTTAAAAAAATACATTCTTAGCTTGTAAACCACACAAAACCTGATCCCTATCTGGCCCCCAGACAATAGTAGCTGGGCAAGCTCTGGCTAAGTTGGGCAAGCTCTGGCTAGGTTGGACTTGGCTAGCACTAATCTGTCATTTCTGCAGAACGTTTTGTTGCTTGACCTAAAGCTACTTTCATTATTTCGTCTTGCAGAACTCTGTGCCCCTAAGCCTCAATTCACCTTCCTCTTTCCCTTCCTGATCTGAGCATCCTATCGTGATGGCTGGTCTTGGCTGTCAGGTAGGCACACCTGGGAAGAGGAACCCCCAACTGAAGACTTACCACTATCTGATGGGCCTGTGGGCGTGTCTGGGGGTGCATTTTCTTGATTGCAGTTGGGCCTGGACTATATAAGTAAGTAGCTGACTGCAAGTCTGAGAGCAAGCCACTAACCAGCCCTGCATGGTGTCTGCCTCTGCTCCTGCTTCAGTTCCTGCCCTGGCTTTACTCACTGATGAACTGTGACCTGGAAGCTAAATTGAAACAATCCCCAAGTTGGTTTTGGTCAGTTTCTTTGTTTGTTCTCTTTTGTTTTGTTTTGTTTTATCATAGCAACCAAAAACAAACTAGAATACCTGTCCATCTATTTGCCATTTTAAAACCTGGGAGTCATTCTCCACGTTCCTTTTCCTGTGACCCATGTCTGCCTGACTTTCCAGGACTCCTCCAAACACCTCGTCTTCCCACCATCCAGAGCCAGTGCTTGGAGCATGACCTCCAAGCCCCTCGCCCAGAGCTTTGCCTCTGTGGTGCCCTCCCACATCTACCTTGAGGCTTCTAGCTTTGCTTTCTCAGAGCCACTGTTAGCAAACCAAGCCTTTGTTTAAGAAGCCTTCATTCCCTTCCGTGGGCCTCTGGAGGGTAAAGTTCCTGGAGAATTGTATGTTCTAGCTCTGAGATAATCTCCCCAAGCCTACAGTTTCACCTATAGTTAGCTCATGCCCAGGCCCATCTATCAGAAGCTTCATCTTACGCTCTGTTTTCTCAGGCTGCTTCTCTGCCCAGGGACACCTTGACCTTCTCCCTAAGCAATGGTTTCCTCTTTATCAGTAAGACCGAATCCAGAAACCACGTCATCCATGGCTGTTTCTGAAGCTCTTTTATCAATGACTCTCCTCTGTGGTTTTGGAACTTTTAGGACAGACACCTCAACTCTGGTATCAGTCTGAGAAGAGTTGTGGTGTTTTCTAAAAAGGTTCAGTAGATAGAACGTGTGTGTGTGTGTGTGTGTGTGTGTGTGTGTGTGTGTGTGTGTGTCTGTCTGTCTGTCTGTCTGTCTGTCTGTCATATGATCTGTTGAAACCTAACCCCAGTGTGACACTATTAGAGGTGGGGCGGTCTGGAGGTGATTAGGGGGTGAGGGTGGAGCTCCCATGAGTGAGATTAACAGTCTGATAAAATGGGGCTAAAGGGGGCTGGAGAGATGGTTCAGTGGTTAAGAGCACTACTCTCCTAGAGTTCCTGAGTTCAATTCCCAGCAACCACATGGTGGCTCATAACCATCTATAATGGGATCTGATGCCCTCTTCTGGTGTGTCTGAAGACAGCTACAGTGCATTCATATACATTAAATAAATAAATAAATCTTTGTTACAAAATGGGGGCTAAAGAGCTGTTCCGTTTTTCTCTGTCCCTTCTGCCATGTAAGGTTATAGCAAAAATACTGTCCCCTATGAACCTGGAAGAGAGTCCTCGATAGACCCAGGGTGTGTCATCTCCTATCTTGCCTACATCCAGCAGTGAGAAATACATTGCTGTTTCTTTGGGCTGTGATGCTTTCTTACAGCTGAGATACCTCATCTTCTGCATTCTTTGATGGCTCCGTGTCGATCTCCCGACTTACCCAGTTAGGTTTGCTCCTCCTCTTTCACACGCTCTGCCTCCATTCCTAGGCTAGTTTACAATTCATAATCCTGTTTGCCTTCCAGCATGCTTGGATTGCAGCCTACGTACCACTACGCTCAGACGTGTGTCTACACATGTGTAGAGGACGAAGGACAGCCTTGGGTGTCATTTCTCAGACACCACCACATTGCTTTTCAAAATGAGGCCTCTCACTGGCCTTCAGTTTGCCAACTGGGCTAGCCTGACTGGCTTCAAACTCAGAGATCTGCCTGCATCTCCTGGGATTAAAGGTGTGCACCACTTGTGGCTATACCCAGCTATTTACATGTGGGTTTTAGGGAGAAAATTCCTCTTCTTGTACATATGAGGCAAATACTTTATCAATTGAACTATCGCCCTAGCTCTGCAGTAAATATTTTAAATTATTTTTATATTTAAATATTTAATTATTTTTAATTATTTCAATCACTGTGTTCATGCCTAAGCCTTTTCCGATCTTCATGTAGTCTCGGAGTTATGACGTCAGGATTGCATATTCAAATACCCATGGGGCCAGACTGTCAATTTAACTGACAAAGAGCAACACAGGAAGGTCTGTGGTAAACTAACACGAACTTGTCCAATCTCTTGGGCACAACCTTCTCTCAGGGTTGGCTGCTTTTACAGAGTGTGTAACTGTGCGCAGGCAGATGTGTATTCATTTTCAAGGGAAATATGAACATTATAACGTAAATATTCCAAATTTTAAATATAGACCACCAACTGCTTTTTTAAAAACTCCACTTCGTGGCCAGGTTTGTTGGTGGTGGTGATGGTGTTGGTTTGGTTTGGTTTTGGGTTGGTTGGTTTTTGTTGTTTTGTTCTGTTTTGTTTTTAATTCTAGCTCATCCATAGAGTGGATGGTGACTTTGAGACCCGTGGTTGTCCATATCCACTCATTGGCCACAGCCATTGTCTGGGGCTGGAAAGTATGAGGTGGCTCATTGAACAAAGACTCTACCAGAGCAAGTGTATTCTGCCTTCACCATGCTGTCCCTTCCAACGTGGTTCTTAGCCTTCCAAACTGCAGAAGCCTGCCATCACAGAAGCTTGCTTGCACACTGTTTTTCCCTCTGGCGATATGTGATTACTGTTGACTGCAGGGATGGAGTGGGCTTCTGTTCCCTCCCCTGCTCTTGGGTAACTCTTAGAGGATAGTGTCCACCCTAGTGGGTGTTCCACCCACTGACATCCCCTGGTTTTGCTGAGGGCTGTTATCAAGGGATTAATTGGGTTCCTGGTCGGAGCAAGCTTTCCAGCACCCAGGGACATGAGTTTATTTATCTCTCCAGGAGCTCAAAATTAACGATCAGATCCTCCTGCTGTAGCCTTTCTGGGTGGTCTGTCCCCACTTCAGAGAGTCTCATAACGCATGGATGGCGGAGGTTACCTAGAGAAGAGAATGTTCGTAATAGCCAGCTATATTTGATCTCCCATAAATGATTCATTTCCCCTGGACAGCAATTTTCAATCCGCCTCTCAATTATATATGAATCAGCAATATACCTCGCTTCACCTGATGTCCTATACAAAGACCTCTTCCTTAACCAGTAGAATTACTGCCTGCTGAGAATTGTTACCGTTTGATGTAAAACTTTTAGTTTAAACCACCCAGGACTTTATGCTTCCTTTAAAAGAAAAGTCAAATTCCGCAGCTGTTGGTTGTTGTTCTGTGTTTTAAAAAAAAACAAAACAAACAAAAAACAGTGGTTACAAAGTTTCTGTATTGAGCAGACGGTAATTCTCTTTCGTTCTCTTTTTTTTTTCTTTTCTTCCTTTCTGAATTTGAATTCTAACTTTAAAATTACCCAGTTATGTAGGTGAATAAAATCCCCCTGTTCAGCATGTATGTATCTTGGCAACTCAGAATTTAATTCACAAAACACTGCTGTGGACTTGGGGTATGTGGCCATAACTTACACGCCTGCTGCCACTACTCGACTCCACCGGCCTCTGGAAGGCCAGAGCATCCATAGTTACATCACAGAGCTGACCAGAGCATGCAGAGTCAGTTACTCCATGTGAAGTGCTGGCAGTTCTCTGGCACACAGACAGGTCTCAACAAATACACCAGTCTTCTCACCAGGAAGTGAGCAGCTGAGGCAGTGACTGTCTGACTCCTACATTCATTCAAAAGTACCTACTCTGGGACCTGTTCTTAGGAGAGAGTTAGTTAGGGCTACTAACTAACTGTCTTAGTTAGGGTTTACTGTTGTGGACAGACACCATGACCAAGGCAACTCTTATAAGGACAACATTTAATTGGGGCTGGCTTACAGGTTCAGAGGTTCAGTCCAGTATCATCAAGGTGGGAACATGGCAGCATCCAGGCAGGCATGATGCGGGAGGAGCTGAGAGTTCTACATCTTCATCTGAAGGCTGCTAGGAGATACTGACTTCCAGGCAGCTAGGATGAGGGTCTTAAAGCCCATACCCACAATGACACACCTACTCCAACAAGGCTACATCTTCTAATAGTGCCACTCCCTGGGCCGAGCACATACAAATCATCACAGAGCCCATGCTTATAAGAGCCACAATTATTTATTGCTTCCAGCTTAGTCTCACAGAACATGTTTGCCTTCTCTGTAGATTGAAAAATGTCACCAAAAATGTGATAATTTACTACACACCAGTGTCTTATATTTTCAAATGTTCAAAGTAAGCATATTATACAAACAAAGAAGGTGCTTTCTGACCTGAGGCACTGGCTTTCTTGAGGGGAAAAGCCAAGGGCAGACTAGCTGTTCGTGTGGTCACATGCTTACAGCCGACACAAGGAGTCCCTCAGCTTGGAAAAACCAAGATTTTTCTCCATTCACTTTTAGCCTTGTAATGTTCTCAACCTATGGGTCATGACCCCTTTAGTGTTCACATATTAGATATCCTGCATATCCAATATTTACATGATGATTCATAACAGTAACAGAATTACAGTTATGAAGTAACCACAAAAATAATTTCATGGTGGGAGTTGACTACAATATGAGGAACTGTACTAAAGGTTCACAACACTAAAATGGTTGAGAACCACTGTTTTAGTGGAGTCTGGCTCCCTTTCCTCTTGACAGGTATGCATTTGCCTTTGAAGAAGAAAATACAGTGTTGGTAGGCATCCAAATTTTTCGGACCAACGTAAATTGAAAAAGAATCAAGTGTTTCTATTAAACTTGTGTGAACTATTGAAGGTGAGATATTGTGAAGATCCAGGGCTGGAGCTTAAAGTTCTGTGGGAAAGCAGGTTGCCCTGTAATCAGTCCCCAACAAAGCCAGAGACCTGGGGCTTCCCACACTTGCTGCTCTTCCAGAGGTCCCGTGTTCAGTTCCAGGCACACATGGTCGGTCACAACCATCTAAAACTCTAGTTCCCTGGGATCTGATACCCTCTTCTGGCCTCTTCATGCACCTGGTATATTTAACATATTTGTAGGCAAAACACACACACAAATAAATAAATAAAATAAACACAAGGTGGGTTTTTTTTTAAATCTTTTAAAGAAAGAAAATGGTTTTGTTGTTGGGGGGTTTCAGGGAGTGGTTGAGGGGTTTTATTTGGCGCGGGGGGTGGGTGGGTTGGGAGGGTCAGTCCTTTAGAAATGAGGTGAGACTGAAATATCTGACCAGGACAGTATCATAGTCTTCCCACCAGATTGACATTTCTGACATTTTAGCATTTCACTGGACTGTTCACGAGCTGACTGAACAAGAAATGTCGAAGTGAGGTCACCAGCAATTGCTCTTTCACAGTTCTGCTCTGATGCAGTGCTGACCTCTGAACCATGTGCCAAGCCACCAGGAATAGACACACAATAGGGAATTAAGAGCCCCAGAGCCGGGGCCAGGGCGAGAGCCAGGGGCTCACACGTGCACCCAGCTCTGTTGGGTTTAACTGTGCGAGTGTGTGTCTTTGTAGCCATCCAGGGTCCTGGATTCCTTGTGCGTGCCACAAGGTTTGGGGACCTCTATGGCAAAACCAGGTCAGCTTCAGAGTTTAGCACCCATCAAGGGAGATGGAAAGCTGCATTTTAAGGGGACAGTGATCTCAAATTCATGATTTAGGTAATTATAGTAGTTTTATAGACTCCCGGAAGCCAGCGGTGACTGATGAGTCAGCCTGCAGGGAGCTATTGAAGTTCTGCGTGCCTTTGCTGTTGGTATTTTAAAGCAAAGCAGACAAAGGCAGCTTCAGAAGGTTAGGCACTCATGGTAGAGTGCCCCCACGTTCTGGGAACGGTAGCCGAGACCTTCGGTAGATGGTCCTGTGAGGGACTCATGAGCCGTCTTGCCCGCTGGACCTCTACTTTGTTCAGCCTTGTCTGGGAAAGTTACTCGTCTGGGAAATCGTGGTGGTATAGCACTGCATCTCAGTAAATAACACACTGCAAACACGCTGCTGACAGGTCATTACCAGTGACTGAGGAGACAAGCTATTTTCTACCTCATTCTCCTGCCCTCCTGGCTTAGTTTTCTCCAAGTTTAGACATCAGAAGCATGCACCTAGTGAACCTGTCTGTCCTGAGCCTCAGATGCAGTCCTGCCTAGTAAGAGAGCAAGGACCAGACATGAACGTCTCTCGGTTGGGCAAATCTGAGCTGTCTGTGCATCCTTTTTCCCTGGGGTCTTTCTCAGACTCTTCTGTGGTCAGAGAAGCAGGGAGGACGTTATCTTTCCTCTCAGTGCTAGACTAAAACAAGCCTACTATGTGTTTCCACCCCAGTGCAGTTTGGCTTGCTACAGACTGCCCGATGTCCCCGTGGTGCAGATGGAAGGAGTTGAGGTGGGGATCAGAATAAATCCGGTCTTTATCCCAGCTGTGCCCTTGTATGTGGAGCTCAGAGTCAGTTGCTGAGTCCTGGCTGTCCATGTGGCACTGCTAATCATCCCCCTGTAGGTAACCTCACCATGTGCATCTTAAACTATCTCTTCCTTAGAGGAGAGGAAGAGAGGATAAGACAGCCTCTCTCCCCCAGCCTCTCCACACCAAGTATAAGAAACTGCAATACCCACTTGACCCAGAGAGGCCAGGAATGCTCAACTCAGTATCATCCCCTAGAAAGCAATTTTGAAGGGTTATAAGCAAAATTTGAGTTAAAATTTTAAATTATATATATATATTATTTATTCATTTATTATTTATTTTTTTATGAATAAAATATTTATTCATTTCACATACTGATATATATGTATAAATGAATATATATACATATATAAGTATATATGTATATATAAATATATATTTATGTGTGTATTTATATGTACATATAAATATATATTTATGTATATATATAAATATATATGCATATAAATACATATATATACATATATACATATATACATATAATATTATAATATTATATGTACATATATACATATATACATATAATACATATAAATATATATGTATATATAAATATATATGTATAAATTAATAAAAGCAGATTTTTGCTTATAAAAGCAGCTGAAACGGTCATTATCGCAGCACCAATAAGAACAATGAAGCAGTTTGACAATGGAGCTCATGGTGGTGACTGGCCTGGCCTTTTCTTAGAGCACACAGATGAATCAGCTCAAATGGCAACATTGTTTTCTTTTTCAAACTGGGATTGGCAGGCATGGCGGCAGATCCTTTTACTCACCGAGCCATCTCACTAACCCCCAAAAATGGTCTTTTTTTTCAAATCCAGTGATACTTATCAATTAAGGAAAAGATAAAAATTCTTTATTTAACAAAGGTACCCGTTTCTGTTTATATGGACTTTTGTGTGTGTGTGTGTGTGTGTGTGAGGCAAAACTATAGGTTTTTTTTTAAAAAAATACAATCTGCACAGTAAGATTAATGTTGTGTGGGAGACATCCAGGTACGCTAAGGATGGTAGCTCACATCCAAGGATGGGCGTGGCTCAAAAGAGTACAGGGAATGAAGTCTTTAATTATTGCATTTTTAAAAAGTACTTAGAGACTGAAAATAATAAAGCAAAGTGAAAATGTGTGTGTGTGTGTGTGTGTGTGTGTGTGTGTGTGTGTACAGTCAAGAGGATCTATGTACTTGGACTTAGGCAAAAGTACATGAATGATGAAGCATGTCTTCCTGAACCATTCCGATTCTTCTGACATTAGCAAGTAGACCAAAGCCTTGCCCACATGCTATCGTACTATATGGAATGTCTTTGATGTCCAAGTCAGAGTGCAGAGAGCAGGGACCGCTCTTCTACAGGATAAGAGACAGAGCTAAAAAAAAATAGTCTGGCAACACACACACCTTTGATCCAGTCCCAGGCTTGTGTGTAAATGAGATTCAGGCAGAGTGAGGTATGGTTCTCTCCTCTCTCGGACTTTCCCATGTGCTGTAAACTGCCGCCATGTTCTTTGATAAGATGAATAATGACTTTGCTCTTCATCATTTGGGAAAACGGGACAGAATTCCCCAAGCCACCATGTCTGTCTGTGTTGTAATTACCAAACAGTTCAGGCTCCAACTTAACCTGAAGGAGTGATTGCTTTGTGTGTTTTGACTAGATGTGGGGCATGGGGTTGCCACATCTGATAGACACACCTGCAGAGGTGAGTGGAGATCAGAATAACTCCCTTAGCAAGTGTGTCAGAGGGCACTTAGTGCAATTCCACTGTCAAAGGCTCTGTTTATCCTGGCCATGAAATAGTGAGCACACGGGCCGTCTGCATCAAGTAGTTGATGCCAGTTGTAGAGTCTCCTTGGCTCACCCTTGAGATAGAGACTGAGCACTCGGCTTCCCGGAAACCACCATCTGATTGGCTTTTTCTGGCTTCTTCTCCAGGGTTATTAATGCTGGGAAGAGCACACACAATGAGGACCAAGCCAGCTGCGAGGTACTCACAGTGAAGAAGAAAGCCGGGACCATTACTTCCACCCCGAACAGAAACTCCAAGAGAAGGTCATCCCTTCCCAACGGGGAAGGCCTGCAGTTAAAGGAAAACTCTGTAAGCACGATTCCTGTCCTCTTTGGTGTTCAAATGCGCTAGCCCCCACTTTCAGATGCTGGAGCTTGTGGCTGCCAGTGGTGCATGTCTTTAATCCCAGCACTTGGGAGGTAGAGGCAGAGGTGGGAGGGTCTCTGTGAGTTCAAGGCCAGCCTGGCCTATGGAGTGAGTTCCAGGACCACTGAGGCTTTGTCCAGGTATGAATGAATGGATGTGGAACAAGCTATTCCGCAGATTCAGTGATGTTATAGGTCAATAGGGTATCACACATGCCATGCCACACTACAGGTGACCCGTGTTGGGTGAGCTGATGTTTGTTTTTTGTTTTTTGGTTGTTGGGTTTTTTTCTTTTTTTTTGGTTTTGTTTTTGAAAAACAAAAAAAGTAGACACAACACTGGCACTATAAGTAGGTTTGTTTTAGGAGCCAATATATATATAACCGCTGGTGGTTTCAAAAAAGCCAATTTTTTTTTTTTTTTTAGAGAAAATGGCCTGAAAACCTCTTATAAAGAGTGGAAGATTCTCTAGCCATTGGATCAGAGCCCAGCTGTGCTGTGACCCTGTCTTCCCCTTCCCTGTCCATTATACTTGGCTAGTTGGAGCCTGTTCCTAATGTTCTTCCAAGTTAGTATTTGTTTTAGTTGGCTGAAGGCCCTTGCAGCCTATGGGGTGGCCTGGCAGACTGAACAGCCTCCTATTGACAAGCCCCAGGGTACATCCCCTCTCTCCAGTGTCTGGAGAACAAAGCGGCATCTCCTCAGAGAGAACTGCAGACGCCCTTAGACAGGAGTCGGGGGTCATCAACCCTGTGGATCAGCAGATTGCTCAGTCCTGTGGAGAGGTGCCCTGTGGGAAAAATCAGGACACATTAAACGAGATGACTCAAGTGTTACTATTTGTTCTGGTAATCTTTAGTACATTTTTACATAAAATACACAAAAATTGAAAAGATCTAGGAGTTCCATCTTAGCCTAGAAAATAGTGTCTTGTTTCATTTAGGCTTCATTTAGGCTCGGAGATAGAAGTATTGAAATAGTTCTAGAGTCAGGAAGTACAATGACCTGGGATGGTTTTTCCTTCTTTTTTTTTTTTTTTTGGTGAATTATTATTATTATTATTATTATTATTATTATTATTATTAAATTTTCCTTTATAGTCCAGCTGCTACCACCTCCTCCCAGTCTGCTCCGAGACCACTCCCCATCCCATACCTCCTCCCCCATCTCCAAGAGGATGTCCCTACCCCCTCATCTCCACCCCACCAGACCTCCCCATTCCCTGGAGCCTCAAGTCTCTTGAAGATTAGATGTTTCTTCTCTCACTGAGACCAAATCAGGCAGTCCTCTGCTGTGTCTGTGTCGGGGGGCCTCATATCAGCTGGTGTATGCTGCCTGGTTGGTGGCTCAGTGTCTGAGAGATCTTGGGGGTCTGAGGTAGTTGTGACTGCTGGTCTTCCTATGGGGTCATCTTCCTCCTCAACTTCTAGAGATGGGGTTGCCATCCCACTGTCAGGAACTCTGATCCAGAGTTGTTCCTGTCTAAGGGAACTATAGGGACAAAAATGGAGAAGAGCCTGAGGGAGAGGAGGTCCAGTGACAGGCCCAGATTGGGATTCAGCTGGCGGGTAGCAGTGGGGGATGCTCCAGGACCTGACACTATTACTGATACCATGGTGTGCTTACAGATGGGATACTGGCATGGCTGTCCTCTCAGAGGCCCAACAAGCAGCTGAAAGAATCAAATGCAGATACTTACACCCAACCAATGGACAGAAGCCAGGGACCTCTGTGGTTGAATTAGGGAAAGGCTGGAAGGACCTGTGGGGTTTTTAGCACTTTTTTTTTCAGCCAAAGGAAGCATGGAATGTGGCCTTTCCCAAAGAACCAAAGTTAGGGCTTTACTGGAGTGGACAGGGATAATGTGGCAAGGTGGCTGCTCAGGCCGTCCAAGACTTACTAGCTCGGTAATGTTGACGCACTCTCTCATTCTGCTAGGTGTGAGTTTTGTAACTGCCAAATGGCAGAAGGAAGCTGGCCAGAGGTATGGGATCTACTGCCGCTCTAGTGGAAAGTTTTTGATCCAGTCATTAATTAGGAATCTTGGATACAGGGCTGGAAAGGTAGCCCCGTGGTTAAGAACACTCGCTACTCTTGCAGAGGACCCAGGTTTTACTTCCCAGCAGCCACATGGAGCTCACAACTGTCCCTAACTCCAATCTGAGGGCAGCTGATGCCTCGTTCTGGCCTCTCTGGACACTGAATTATATACATGCTCATACATATAAAATAAAAAATACTTTTCAGTCCTTAATACATGTTAACGATCAATCCCCTCAAGGCAGTCACTCTTCTGTATATAAGGCTCCGTGAATTTTGTGTTCATTCACTTGTGAATAAGGAGTGAGATAGTTCTTTCTCCCACTCAATGAGGTTGTTTTGAGCATTGAGTTTTAGCAGGACAGAGCTTAGAACCTGAGAGTGTTTGCCAAGGATAGACCACATGGACATTTGTCCTTAGGCCAGTCGGTGGTACCTTTTCTCTTCCTACTCCTCCTAGTAGTAGAACCTGAAGTAATATTTCCAAAGGGACAGTGAGAACAGGAAGTGTGCTCATGGGTGGAGCCCCAAGCCACCAGTTAACGGTTCTAAACCCTTATGAGACTTGTGTTCCTGTAGGGAATAAGGATGAGCCAGACAGAATGGGCACACCTGGGTGTTTATTTCCAGCCTTAATTCCTTTATATTTATATCCATTTTTATTTAGGCTCCATATTGAGGTTTAAGACAGCCATACGGCCCTTTGATTATAATTGTGGTAAAATTGTAGCAAAATCTTAGCCATTTTAGGTGCACAGCTCAGTGGCATTAAATATATTCACTTATCTGTGTAACTGCCACCATTACCCACCTCTGGAACATTTTTCATTTTCTCTAAAGACATTTTGCTGGGTGATGGTGGCTCATGCCTCTAATCCCAGCACACCAAAAGCACAGGCAAATGGATCTCTGTGAGTTTGGGGCCACCCTGGTCTACAGAGGGAATTCCAGGACAGCCAGGGCTACAGGTTCATGCACACTAATTTCCCATCCTGCTGTCACTTGGGCCTTTGCCAATCACCATTTTGTCTCTATGAATCTGACAACTCTGGGTACCTAAAATAGCGAGAATCCTATAGTATTTGTCTTTTTGTACCTGCTTTGCGTTAGGGTTCAGGATCATGGGGTTATCCAGGTTGTGGTGTGAGTCCGTTCTGAAGGTTGGATGACTCTCTGTCTTAAGAATCTACCTCGTTTTGTTAGTCCCTTACCTGTGGTGGACATGGGGGGGTTGGTACCAACATTTCTCAGTGTTCTAGTCTCACACCTTTTGGCTGTCTACCTAAAAGTAGATAGCGTTCTGGATTCTATGCTAGTTCACTCTACTCTTTTGCTGATAGTTGTATTTTGCAGCGACTGCACCCTTTCACATCCCCACCAAGAACGCCATGGGGCTCCAGTTTCTCTCCTTCGTTAGCATTTGCTATTTAATTTTTCTTTACTTATTTCTTCTTGACAACAGCCATCCTAGTAGATATGTGGTAGTAGTTATTGTAGTTTCGAATAGTAATTAATGATGCTATATTTCAAACCTTGTATTGGTGTGTACGTTGGGGGGAGGGTGAGCGTGTGTACCTGTGTATGTGCATGTGTGTGTGTGATTATGTATGTGCATTTGTGTGAGTGTGCATGTGTATGTGATGGTACCCACAGAGGCTATAAAGGGTACATTAGATACCTGGAGCTAGAGTTGCAGGTATTTGTGTGATGCGGAGGCTGGAGTCTGAACTCCAGGCTTCTGATAAAGCAGGAATGCCGTCTCTCCAGCCCTGTGATGCTGTATTTCTGTGTGCTGATTGGCTTTTTATACACCTTCTTTGGAGGATACCTATTTGGTTCCTTTACACGTTTTTTGTTTATTTGTTTATTTGAATTGCGTCCTCTGTTTTGCTGTTGTTCAAGCTGTTCTCTAAAAGCCTGCAAACCAGGACATCAGCCACTGAGTGCTTACCCTGTTCCAAGAATGAGATGCCTGGGACTTACCAGGAGGCAGAGAGACAAAACATCCATGAGGCATTTACATTTATTGAAATAGGCAATTAAAATGTAGAGTCTGGCTGGGTGTGGTGGCACGCGCCTTTAATCCCAGCAGAGGCACCATTCTCTGAGTTTGAGGCTGGCTTCATCTAGAAAACAAGTTCCAAGACAGCCAGGGCTACACAGAGAAACCATATTAAAAAAAAAAAGTAGAGTGTTCCAGGTGCCAGGTGATGAATGCTATGGAGAAAAATGTGGAGTTAAAACCTGTCTAAGCAGGAGATAGCAGGGTGGCACAGGTCCTGGGTCCTCATGCTCCAGTGAGGAGGCCCCACTGGTTGGGACAGAGACATGGAAAAGCTTTGTCAGGAGAGTGGGATGCAGAATCAGGCAGGATCATGAAGGTTGGATCTTTGGTCATGTAATTCTAACTATAGAGGGCACTACCTTAAAATGCTGGATATACTGACTTTTAAAAGGTCAGTGATTTTTAGCCCCTGCTAGAAAACATCCCTTAAAAGTCAAACTCACAAATAGTCACCCTTAATGTAGGGCCTGGGCTTATAGCACAGTTGGAAACTGTGGGTAATGATAATGAATTAAACGTTTCACATATAGCTAGGAGGAAGCATAGGGATTGTAAAGGACCGACGGCCGGCCAAAACCCATCAATCAGAGGCAAACACAGCAGCCCCAGAGTGTTCCCCGTGACTCTCTCCCTTTATGTGGCAGACAAATCGATCTCTGAGTCAGTGTGCTGAGCCCTGGGTTAAGATGAGCTCAGTTCTTCGCCCTGCTCCCGCTGGTGCTGGAGGAGAGAGAGAGTCACTAAGCAGTAATGGCATGATGAGGCTAGTGCAGTGAAGAGAAGAAACCGAGTTTGTATGAAAGTCTGACACAGAGTAGCCACTGGTGGTCTGGTGGAAGGCTTCCCAGAGAACATGACTTTTGGCTACAATGCTTTGGCTCCCTTCGGGTCACATGCTCACGCGCACACCAGTCCAGGAGAAGTCCCAGATGAAAGACAGACAGACAAAGGCTGGTTGATAGACCCCCATAACAGACATGCCAGCTTTCAACCAGCTTTTGTCTCACTGCCCTGAGTATTAGAAACCTTGATTCTCTGAAAAAAAAGCTTGAAAGTGCTGGAAGAAGTGAGTTAGGCTTTAAGCAGAAGCAAGAGGGTAGGGGGCTTGATTATTGCTGATATATCAGCTTTAATTCCATTAATTGCTAGCACCTCTGCTTCTGCAATAGCAATGACACAAGGAGTTAAGAGAACTATTTTTGTTAACCATCTAGCAAAAAACTGTTACTAATGTTTTGAGTATACAAAAGGGTTTATATAGGTATCTGGAACAATGAATGATGCTCTATAACCCATTCAAATTATCTGAAGAAGGTTCAGGGTTCAAGAGCTAGGAGCCATCCCAATTGTCATGACAAATATCATTGGAGTAGTGTTACTTTTGAAATTCATTATGATTATCATTATAATTAGAAAAAAAGTTTAAAGATACCTATCTTATTTGGCATAACCCTAACACCTCTCTGGGTGTGTTAACTTTGCATAGTGAGATTATAAATTTAAAGAATGCTGCTCTGTCGATCTTTGAGGCTGCAGATAATGCCGATAAAATTATCCATGGC
Organism: Arvicanthis niloticus; assembly: GCF_011762505.2. Lineage (NCBI taxonomy): Eukaryota > Metazoa > Chordata > Mammalia > Rodentia > Muridae > Arvicanthis > Arvicanthis niloticus. The sequence continues at coordinate 44,403,101 of NC_133429.1, forward strand.
CTGTGGTCAGTATTTCCATTTTGGTTAAACCTCAGGAATGGCATATATAGCTTGATCGGACTAGCCCTTCTTGTCCTGGGAATACTTTTATTCCTGCCCATTGTGTTAAAGCTTATCTTTAACAACATCAACATGTTGGCAGCCAAAATACATGGCTTGAACCTGAAAATGGACCCCCCAGACAGGGTTATTAAATTAACAGGCTGGCAAGCCAAGGATGGGTAAGATTCTGCACAGAGCAACCTAAGACAGAAGTGCATTGCTTTTGATATTGCATATTCCATGATGGGTAAGGAAGGCATTCTTGTCAGAATGACCTAAGACAGGCTCAGTCTTGTTAATAAAATAAAAAGGGGGGAGAGGTGGAGAGCCTTTGGGAGTTGCTTGGCAAGAATCTGACATGGGCCAAGGACAAGGAAATGGGCTGCTTGGCAGGAATAGAACATTGGCCAAGGACAAGGAAGTAGGCTTTAGGCAGGAATCTGACATTAGACTAGAACAAAGAAGTAATCTCTGGTAGGAATCTAAATCTTAGGCTACAACAAAGAAGTAATCTCAGGCAGGAATCTAAATATTAGACTAGAACAAAGAAGCAATTTCAGACAAGAATCTAAATTTTAGGCTAGAACAAAGACATGTAAATGACCTTGGGCTAAGACAGGGAAGTAGGCTCAGATACTTTGGTCATCCTGATAAGCTTCTAGAAACAGTGATCATGGGAGTGTTCACGTAATTGGGTTTTATGCCCTGCTTTTCCTTTGACTATTTGTGTTTATTGTCTTGCTTGTTCCTAGACTATTTGCATCTAATGTATTGCTAGACCCTCAACCTAGAACTGACCTTAATACATGCATGTAATCAAAATGGTATAAAAGCATAAAGGAAGAGGGGGTATAGGATAGGGGGTTCTAGGGAGGGGAAATGGGGAAAGGGGATGACATCTGTGTTGTAGATAGATAAAATATCCAATAAAAATAATTAAATTTTTTAAAAAAAGAAAGACAGACAGACACACAGACACACACACAAACACACACACCACACACACCAGTTAATTTTGACATGCTGTTACAAGCTCAAAGACTGGGCACTCCTAAGTCTTCCCCTGCTAGCAAATGCCTCAGTACTCCTGCAACTCCTAACCTTCCCCTGCCTCGCCAGGCCCACTTACCTGAATTCTCACATGGCTTGTTGGCTTTCTCTTCTGCAGCTCTTATATCCCATCCTCCCTCCCCAGCCCCCGTCCCATTCTCCTCCTTTCTTTCCTAGTCCCCAGCCCACTCGAATCTCCAGGTCCCGCCTCAGTCAACTTGCCCAGCCATTGGCTGTTTGGCAATTCTTTATTGCCAATCAACTCCAGCTGGGGGCAGAGACCCTCAGCATCTGGGAACACAAGCATTTGGGAGCCGAATTGAGCTGAATTGAGACAATATTAGGACCAATCCCTAACACGTGACATTTGAACCCTGATCTTGAAAAGTGAACAGGAGGGGGCCAGGTGATGGTGGTGCATGCCTTTAGTCCCAGCCCTCAGAAGGCAGAGGCAGGCAGATCTCAGAGTTCAAGGCCAGCCTGGTTTACAGAGCGAGTCCTGGAAAAACCCTGTCTCAAAAATCAAAATTAATCAATTAATTAGTTACTTAATTAATAAATATATAAACAAAGAGAAGTGAACAGGAGGAAGTAAAAGGTGATTTCAGGTTATATGCCTATCGTGTCTAGATCATGCCTATCAGACTCTGGGTTCAGTCCCCAGTAAAATAAACAATAACAATAATAATAATAATTGAGGAGAAGGAGGAGGAGGAAGAAGAAGAAGAAGAAGAAGAAGAAGGAGAAGGAGAAGGAGAAGAAGCAGAGGAAGAGGAAGAAGAAAAGGAGGCGGAAGAAGAAAAGGAGAAGGAGAGGGGGAGACAAGTAGTTTCACAGGCAAATTCTAGTGTTTCTGACTAATGCAGTGGTTCTCAACCTGTGGGTCGCATATCAGAGATCCTGCGCATGAGATATTTACATTGTGATTGATGACAGTATCAAAATTACAATTATGAAATTGCAATGGAAACAGCTTTATGACTGGGGGTCACCACAGCATGAGGAACTGTATTAAAGGGTCACAGCACTAGGAAGGAAGCCGCTGTATTAAAGGAAAATGCATATAGAAACAGTATGAAAGAGAACCCGTGATGCAGGACATGTGCACTTGGAGGGAAGCATCGACGGAATGATGGTAATGGTACCTGAGGAGCCTGGGCCCTGGAAGCTGTAACAAGTTAGGCTCAACCTCACATCCCCAGGAAGCCAATTAAAGAGACAGGGTAGTAGTGAAAAGACAGGAGAGGGGTTGTTCAACATGACCACATTAGGAAGAGGAACAAAGAGGTTCAGGGACCAGTGCCCGCAACCTCTGGCTTGAGTGCATCCTCCGGGTCCCAACCTGAAGTTTAGGTTCACACAGAGGCTGAGTATGCATCAACTCATCAGTCCTGGTCAGAGTACGGTCCTATCCATCACTACCTCCACTTCAGAATCTCCGATATGGTGGTCTGACAAGCTGTCAGAATTGCATGAAGTCTTTTCCTCAGAGACCTCAGGCTTCCCCTTTGGCAGGCACCAGGGCTTCAGCTCTTTCTTTCTTTCTGGGTGAGATTCCTGGGGAAATTCTTATTCCTTTTGGTACTTTGTCTCAATAATTAAATAGCAGAAGGGAAGAGCAGAGTGTCTCTTTAGAATATCTTCACTCCTGCCAGAACCATTATAGTAAGACAGGAGCAGTGAGTGTTAGACATGACATCTATCAGATGTCATAACAAGCTGGCACTTTAGCCAAATGGTTTTAGCCGTGACAAGATGAATTAGAACGATAGTGGTCAGAGGATGTTGGGATACGAGCTAAGAGGCTCCCACGCAGCAGGTGGGAGATGATGAAAGCTCAGAATGAGGCAGAGATTAGAGTTAGGAGCCAGAAGAGCTGGAATAGCCAAAGAGTGGAATAGACCACTGACTGACTGAGGTAAAAAGGAGTTGAGGTTGGTGGAGGCTCCCGAATCTCTGTGCTGGACAGATGCCTCAGGAGCGGTAAAAGGGTGGACAGAGGCAGTGCCTGGAGAGTCATTCTGCCTGTCCAGGTGGGCATCAGCACCATCTCTACGAAGTTAGAAAGAAAGGATTGCAGCTCACAAGTAAGCCTAGGGAGTTTAAGATTTCAGGAGTTACAAGTTTCAAAGACTAAAGCTGAAATGTAACTATATTAAAAAGAAACAAAGAAAAAAAGAAGGTGAGAGGAAACACCCACGATAGAGACAAGTCCTAAGTAATCCAACAAGAAAGGTGTCTTAGTTGCGTTTCTATTGTCCTGACACACAAAGCAAAGTATAAAAGGAACCAGTTAATTTGGGGCTCATGATTCCAAAGAGTGAGTCCATGATCATTGCATCAGGGAGAATGGAAGCAGGCACAGGCCAGCATGGTGCTGGAACAGTAGGTAAGAGCTCATATCTAATCTACAAGCATGAAACATGAAGACGCACATGTAACGGGATATTTTTCCCGCAAGTTGGGAGGAGCTAAGGTAGGAGGAGTAAGGAGAGGAAGAGAAGGAGGAAGGGAGGGAGGAAGAGAAGAAGGAAGAGGAGGAGTGAGGTGAGGGAGGATCAGAGATGTAGGAGGATGGAGAACCCTGTTGGTATCGAGAGCAGTCCTGGGTAACAACTTATATCTAGGTTAGTTAATTGAGAAACACCTCCACTTGTGTGAGCATCTTGTTATCGATCGTTACCAAACATATAAAGCCTTTGGTTAGTCATTAAGCATTAGAGTCTCATTTTATACCGGGTAGCAAATTGATGGCGGGGGTCCGGGCTCAGCCCAACCTTGTGGAGACAGCATGGAAGATTGGCAGAGCCATCACCCACGCTGCCAAATGGTGTGAGCTTCTGAAACCTCAAAACCCATTCAAAGTGACACACTTCCAACAAGGCCACACCTCCTAATCCTTCCCAACCAGTTCTACCAGGACCAAGAATTCAAATCCATGAGGCTATGGGAGTCATTCTCATTAAAGCCAACAGAAGAAGGAGTTGGTAAGTAAAGAGAAGAAAGAGACCATTATGGCATAGGTCACGTAAAGGTCAGGGAGATACAGATGGGGAAATGGACATATTAGAAGCCAAAAATGGAACAACAGGATCAATAACAGCTTCATTATCTCACTGCAGATAGAATGCTGACCGGCAGGAGGAAGAGCAAAGCAGAATATGTGGGTCAATATAAAGGTTTAACTTTTCCCTCCTTTCTTGGCCTCTGTATCCACAGTGAATTTAGTAAAACCTGAAGTGCATCTTTCCAAAGAAAAATCCTTCATGTATTATGTAATAGGTACAGCTTCCTTAGTGATTGACAAACACCTGAAGCCTCTTGCTTGATGACATAGAATGTACAGCAAGAAGCAAAAATTATTGCAGCTGTGCTTTGTCAGCAAAGTCAGATGTATAGCCAAGCTCTACCTCTGTATCCGATGATGTCACTTATAGTGCGTGACAACAGGATTCATAGGTAACAGTGAGATGACCTTTCTCACTGTAGATAATTACTATCTGGCATAAAAATTTAATTCGATCCCATTAATGTAGTAATCTGCCAGCCAAGGAAATCAACTTAAGCCTTTTTTTTTTTTTTTTTTAAATAAATCAATCTTTTGAGCCTGGTATGGTGGCAAACATCTTTAATCCCAGCACTCAGGAGGCTGAGAGGCAGGTGGAGCTCTGAGAGTTCAAGATCAGCCTGGTCTACAAAGCGAGTTCTAGGACAGCCGAGTGCAGTCAGTAGTATTGTCTCATCTTCGGCTGAATGATCAACAATGGTGTCTCAGTTTGAAGGGAAGCCACAGATCGAACAGAGTGATTTCAGGTTCCATCCTCGTGTGAAGTCGGACGTCAGAAGTTGGAGAAGCCATGTTGGAAAGAAATGATCAAACTTAAAAGGAGATCTACAATAAGAAGTAAAAAAAAAAAAGTTTGAAAGTAATAGCGTGAAGAAAAATCATTAACTGGGGTTTCAGTATGGCATGTGTAGGTTTCATTTCATTAGTCAATTAACAGTTTGGTGATATACTTCATAAGATATAAATAAGAATTCTCTTTAGAGCTGGGTGGTGGTGGCGCACGCCTTTAATCCTAGCACTTGGGAGGCAGAGGCAGATGGATTTCTGAGTTTGAGGCCAGCCTGGTCTACAGAGTGAGTTCCAGGACAGCCAGGGCTACACAGAGAAACCCTGTCTCGGAAAACCAAAAAAAAAAAAAAAAAAAAAAAAAAAAAAAAAAAAAAAAAAAAAAAAAAAAAAAAAAAAAAAAAAAAAAGAATTCTCTTTAGAACAGCGGTCTCAGCCTGTGGGTCACGACCCCTTAGAGGGAATCAAATGACCCCTTCACATGCGTTGTCACCTTAGACCGTGGGAAAACACAGATACTTACATGATAAGCAAAATTACAGTTATGAAGTAGCAGTGAAAATAATTTCATGGTTGGGGATCACCAGAACATGAGGAACTGTGTAAAAGGTCGCAACATTAGGAAGGTTGGGAACCACTGCTTTAGAAGACTAAGGAAGAGGAATCTTACACCAAGAAGCACTGGCTGTCTGCTGAAGCAGTCGTAAAGAGAAGAGCCGCGTCCATCCCAAGGGAGGTGGGGCTCTGCTCATGCCTGGATCACTTGGGTACAGTCTGTGTATGAAAAGCCATGAAGCCCTCAAAGGGGTAGATGGGTAACGGATCCTCCTCTGCAGTGTGCAAACCTTAGCATCCTTGTGCCTCCAATTGCTGTTCAAGTGTGGGCTGCTGGGAGAGAAGGGGGTCTGGAAACTCTAGCATCCCCAGGGATGGTTCTAAGGGTTGCTCCTTAGGAAAGGCACTGCAAGGATCTTCGAGGTGTTGAGAATAATGTGTAACCCCTTACCTACTACTGGGAGCCTTTCACTTAACTAGACTGAGATTCTTCAAAGAAGCAAGCAGGATCAAGGGTTTTCTTTACTTTGATTGGAAAGCCTTTAAAGAGTTCTTATTTGTCATAGAGATCACCATCGTGTGTAAACACTGACTTCCCAAGGGCTTTTGCTTGGCAGCCCCCAAGGGTCCGATCCCAGGAATGAGATAAAAGTGAGTGATCCTACAGGACAACCTTCCAAAGAAGGAAGAGTTACCCTTATGGGCATCTAAAAACCTTCGAAGAAGTACCTTCCAGCCTGGGCACAGTGGTGCACCTCAGCACTCGGGAGGCGGAAGCAGGTGGATCTTTGTGATTTTTGAGACAGGCCTGGTCTACTTAGCAAGTTTCAGGCTAGTCAGAGCTACACACACACACACACACACACACACACACACACACACACACGGCTCCTCGTTTGAGGTGGAGGTTGAACTTGAGAGTACTCACGGGGACATGTGCACTCTAAGGTCATTTTCTTAAGAGCGCCCTTACGTTGTTTAATTTGGGGAGAAGCACACAGCACAGGCGGTTCCAGTGTTTGTTAGTTCAGTGTCTAATTACAATAACAGGAGATAGCCACAGCGTCAGGCGGAGTTCCGCAGCAGGGAAGAGGAGAGCCCATTATCCTTCTCAGCAGAGGACTGGGCGGCCGTGTGGGAATCTGAGGCTCTAAGGCAAACAGGAGCGTAATGGAGGGGTGAGAAAAGGCTCAGAACACTGGCCTGTTAGCTCTGAGCTGCAGGTCTCCATTCCTCCCATAACCCTCTCTTCCAGCCACAAAACTGTCAGATAAAAGTGGCTTCTGGTCTCACTGTTCTTGTCCTTGGTTCTTGGTGCTCCTGGCAGTGTGCTCCCTGCTGTGATGTGACTTAGAAAACCATAGGAATGGCTTTTAATCCACTGGTTCCTCTTTTTCCTCTCTTCCTGTGCACGTCAAGAAAATGTAAACTTTCTATTTATCTGCTTAGATTCTACACACACACACACACACACACACACACACACACACACACACCTGGGAAGAGGTGGGGCAGCCCTTAAAACTTTCATTTGTTACTTTCAGAGACTAAAGAACTCTGGGTGGTGCTGAATAGGGATGACCTGACCACCAGGTGTTGAGAGTGAAGTGTTTATAAAAAGATAAAGAGATAAAGAAAGTATGTTCTGTGGGTGTGTGGAGAGGTATGGGGAAGGGGATGTCTCAGTGGGCCCATGTAGAGGCATCTCTTCCCGCGAGGGACCAGTCACACATCGGTATAGTATAGAATAGAGTTTATTGAGGGCATGGGGAGGGGAGCCAGGAGGGTAGTAGAGGCAGAGAGAGAGAGAGAGAGAGAGAGAGAGAGAGAGAGAGAGAGAGAGAGAGAGAGAGAGAGAGAGAGAGAGAAGCGGAGAGGCAGGAGTAGAGGCCGGCCATGACCACATGGGGGGGGGGGGGACAGAGAGGCAGGAGGGTAAGAGAGTAAGAGATTAAGAGAGTGAGGAGGTCAAGCAGCCCCTTTTATAGTGGGCCAGGCCTACCTGGCGGTTGCCAGGTAACTGTGGGGCGGAGCATACCTGGCTATTGCCAGGTAACCGTGGAGGTGGAGTTTAGACAGAATACTAACAGAGAGGACCGATGTCAGTCACTGGAAAGGTACCAGGTCTGAGCTGAGACACGTGGAGTGGCTGAGAACTCATGTCGGACTGGCTCCTTAGCAATGTCCCTACCTACGTGGCAAGTCAAACAGCTGCGGGGAGCTGTGTAATTCATACATGGAAGCTTCTCCCTCACTATTTCATGACAACAAAACATCCTCCTTGCGGAGATATAAAAATCAAAATTATTTTCCCCAATGATGGAAAAATATCTAAATAACCTTTTTAAAAGTTGCTTCTTTTTTTTCCTTCTAAAAAAAAAATAGTAAGAAGTAAACATGGCAAGGCTGTAACCAACAGCGGCAGCATGTGGGCCCGAGGTGGGCTTGCCAGGGTTACTCAATTGCCCTCACACCCGCCCGCTCTGCACCAGCTTGTTAACTGGGAGGGTCTGCTGAGAAGCTACATGTTGACAGCCCCTTGGATGGAGTGGCTACAGAAGCCACTGTGGAAGAGTTCTCACGCTGCCTTTGATATTTTGAAAACTGGCTGGACACATAACAGAAATCAAACCGTACAGCATGGACATGTAGGAGCATGTGGTTTCCATGTTCCCTGTGGGGCATGGCACTGAGGAGGGGGAAAGCCGGCTGCCCTCCGGACTCACGGTGAGCTGTTTCAGAAAACAACTGTGGAGACTCATTCAGAGCGGGAACGCAGATCTCCCCATGAGGGACACTTCTTCCCTGCTGTTGATATGGCCCCATCCCAGGTTCTATAAATACTTGAATCAGTTACAAGGCAGGAAAAAAGCAAATAACAAATGTGCAGATTCCAAAGAGGTGCCACTTTCCTTTAGGACAACTATTGCCAGATTGCCGCTTAACTATCTGTTAAAAATAGTAATTTTTGCAGCACTTGAGAGGCAGAAACAGGCAGACCTCTGAGTTTGAAGCCAGTCTGGTCTGCAGCCAGGACTATACAGAGAAACCCTGTCTTGAGGGGGGGGGGGAGGAACGTATTCTCAATGTGCCTATTCATTTATTGATATATAATCATACTACCATATATCTATAGAATAGAATTATTTTCCAATAATAAAATAATAAAAAATAATAAATTTTATATTGTTAATGGCAGTATTTTAAAATAATAACAGCCAACTATTACATTCTATGAGTTATATGCCGGGCACGGTTCTGAGTGGATTTTTTTTTTACAGTGACCAGAGTCTTGTGAAGAGTGAAGATTTCCTGTTATTAGTAGCTAATGTGTCAGGGCCCAACTGTGTCAATTACAGCAGCAAGAACAGGTCAGGTCCGTATTCCTGCCATCTGCTGGAGTGTTGTGGTTCTCCTGAGCAATGTGTGTTTGTGATCAGATGTGGTTAGATTGTCTTTACTAAGAACAATGCCATTGTTGACGTGTGCTTAATTGCTTGTGTTTTCTGTCAACCGTTTTCTGTAGAAAAACTTTAACTCTGAGAAATAATTTAGTTTCAATTTTGCTAGTATCATTCACCACACTGGTTGGTTGAGGACACAGGAACCCTGTAATGAATCCCATTGTACTGAAGTTAATCAAGTGAGCAGCAGTTTGTGTGTTCCCCAGAAGTATCTGACTTTAAACCACACGAGGGCGCTAGTGTCAGTGTCTGGGAAGTGGGAGTGCTTGACGTCTCCATTTTTTTTTTTTTTTTTTTTTTTTTTTTTTTTTTTTTTAACCTGAGAATATGAAAGGATTCTTGAGTGTTTGTGATCTATACTTACTGGTTGCTTTGACTTCCCCTGTGTGCTCCCCAACGAGAGCATCCTGGGAAAGAGTCGGTTTGAGTGCTATAACTCTGAGAAGGCCCAGCCTGCCTTTCTTTAAGCTGTGTAAACAAAGCTCACCCTGGGTTTTTGTGTGCTTCCTGCCTTACAAGTCAGTATTTCTGTGGGCAGCACAGGAAGTGTTTGCGGATATATCTGAGCCCCTCCTTTCTTTGTCAGCAGCCCATGGAGGCAGGTACCTTGTTGCTTCCCCTGGTTCGCACCGGTTTTCTGTGTGTGTGTGTCTGGGGGTTCACCAGGATGCCGCCACACATGATGAGGGCAAGCAGGGTGTCCTCCACTGTGCCCTGACCCAGTCAGAGTTTGCAGTCTGTCTGAAATGACTCCAGCTTCCTGTTCGGTAGATAATTTTGTTTAGAGTTTTAGTTTTGCTAGAAGAACCAAGATCACTTTCTAGCTAAACCCCCTTGTCATAACTTACATATGAATAGAGGAAAGAAAATAATTAAAAAAAAAATTTTTTTTAACATGGTTTCTCGGTGTAACCCTGGTTATCCTGAACTCACTCTGGAGACTAGGCTGGCCTAGAACTTCCCAAGTTCTGGGATTAATGGCATAGACCCAAATGCTGAGGAATAATCAAAATTGTTATGTTCCTCACGATTTTGAGAGAAGAGGGTACATTTTTGGGCATGCTTTAGAGAAAGCCTAAAAGTGAACTATGAACTTTAAAAGCTCCCACTTGTCAACTTCTAGAATCTTCTATTGTCGGGCTATCGTTGTGTTCCTTCAGTTTTCTTTGTGTGGTGCTGAGAGTTGAGCCTTAGGCCACCTCATCCATACCCAGCACGTGCTTTACCATTGAGCCAAAACCCAGCCTTTTCCTCACAAAATAAAAATGGTCATATATGTATATAAATTATGCATAAGATTGCTTGTCAAATGAAGTAATTTAGTATGTAACTTAAATTATTTATTTTTAAAATATTTTACTTTATTTAAATGCCTTTAATTTTTATGCACCCTAAGTGGGTTTTTTGTTTGTTTGTTTGTTTGTTTGTATTTTGTTTTGTTTTTGTTTTTGTTTTTGTTTTTTACCAAATTCTACAGTTTCATATGTCAGGAAAGGGCTTTGTTCTGTTTTTCTTGGTAAAGTGAGGTTGACTTCTTCCTATTTTGAACAAAAACAGGCTAGGCATGTGTTAAAATGTAGCATTAAGACCGTCTTTGGGGGCCAGAGAGATGGCTCAGCAGTTTAGAACGTTGGCTGCTCTTCCAGAGGTCCTGAGTTCAATTCCCAACAACCACATGGTGGCTCACAGCCAACTGTAATGGGATCTGATGCCCTCTTCTGGTGTGTCTGAAGACAGCTATAGTGTGCTCATATACATGAAAGAAAGACAGATAGAAAGAAAGAAAGAAACAAAGAAAGAAAGAAAGCAAGAAATAAACACCCAACCCCCTCTGACCTGCACATACACACTGTGGCATCTATGCACCTGCACACACACACACACACTAAAATAATTCTTTACAATAAAAAAGTAAAAATACAAAGGTGTTTTTATACCAAAGGAATAAATTACTTCAAGTGATTAAAATAACACAATCACTTAGAATTAAGCGATTCTCAAAATGTAGCTATTTGTGATGTGACATTATTATGCCTTTCACTGATGTAGCAAAAAGTGTCAACTTAGGTGTGCAGTTGGTTACATTTGTAATCTCAAAGTAGAGGTAAAGAGTAACCCAGGGTATTTGGGGCAACAGTATTGTTGGTTCTTTGGACAAGGGAAGGTACTGCTGAAATCACCATTGCCCTGTAGCCCTGAAGGCGGTTCTAAAGCTGGGAGGTTTGTAAACACGAGGATTGACAGACTCTCTCAATTCTATTCATAGATGCCCACAAATTAAGAATTGAGAAGCCTGGTCTGGGCTCAGCTTGTCCCAGGTTCCCACCTACTTAAAATTCTTTTCGGTGCCTGCACCTGGTTTATTTTACATATTTCTTTCCTCGTTTACCTGCCATGCTGCAGAATACTGTATAAACACACCACCCTTTCATTTCCATGGCCTCAGCTCTTGTAATAGAAGCCAACAAACATGGCTACCCAAATGCCATGAAACCTACATGGCAAGAAGCCCAAAGGCAGAACAATACAGCGCTTGTTACTTCCCTAGCCAGACTGCCAAGGCCCAGGCTCTTCTGACTTCTCGACACACCATCCTGGGCTTATGTATTTCAGCCATGCTTGTCTGCAAGGGGCTAGTCCTGCTTTCTGGCATTGGTCCTGGGACCCAAGCAGAAAGTGAGAGGAACATGAGTAGAGGAGAAAGATAGCCTCTGCTTCAAGACAGTCTGGGAGATGGTATGTAAGGATCCTATCATTCTCCCAGTCACCAGTAAGCAGAAAGGGGAAGCGATACTTCCAGACTCCCTCATTACTAGCCACTAGGTACTGGCTGCTCCCAGGCTGCCAGGCCCTGTCACCTCTAAGTCCCCATCATATGTGGTATTTCTTTAAAGCCAGGTTTCTCCCACTTTCTCCAGCCACACTGATCTGCTCCTGCGTTCTAGGAGAGTCGGCCGTGGCACGGAGGTCCTCTAGGGTGGCCCCTCATTTGGCAGAGAGCTAAAGGCATGAGTGACTCTCTGAGGTCATGTGCTGCCAGCAGCTGCCTCCACACATGGGCTTTGCACACCGTACACCATGCATACATTGTGTATAGTCCCCTTAGCTCCTCCCCCACAAGGTTACTATTGCCTGAGACTCGTGTCAGGAAATCTCGGCAATAAGATATACATCTTTGACTGCCAGGTCAAAATCTGACCCAGCCATAGCTGACCCGGTACCATCCCCCTCCCAGCAAGCGTGTGTGGATGTGGGGTTAGCACACAAACACCTACTCCTTAAGGTGTTTGTCTTTCGGTTGCCCTTGGTTCTGAGTTTGGTTTCCAGTTATACTTCTGCTATCCAGAAGCGCATTGCTTTGCGTGCATGTGCTTCTGTCTGAATTTGATCGAGTTCTTTTTAGGGCACAGATCCCTAGCTGGAATCCTCACTTTCAAACGGTTCTCTCTGAGTCTTCACAATGTAGCTTGCCTGTCACCACTCCCCGTGAACGGCCTTTTGGGACTCGTGGGCTAAATCCTACTGTAGGGGCCAGTGGCCTTACAGATACTCCAGGAAGTCAGGAGTCAAATCGCTCTCCCTCCTTTCCTGCCTCACAGCCCCGTGGAGTCACATGACCATGGTCTGGTTTCCTCTCACTTCTTGTCAAAGTCTCTGCACCTGCTGTTGTCGCTATTGTCTAGTGTTGTGGGCCCTCCCTTTCTTACAGACGAACTTCCCGGAAGCTCTCAGCTTGGGCCTCACAGTACCAAGAACCTCTCCCTGTACCCCTGACCTTCCGCTGATTTTGCCCTGGATTAGTAAAAAACAACCTAAAAAACAACCCATGACTATACCTTTTTTTTCTTTTTTTTTTTTTCGTCTTCAACCGTGCCTGTTACATACATAGTACACCTGTGTGTTTTAGGGGTGTTTTAAGACAGGATCTCAACTCACCTGTTCATTCATCTCGGCCTTCCGAGTGCTAGGATCGCAGGTGTCTGCCACAATGCCTGGCTTGCATGTGCAATGTAGTTGTGTGGTTTCTGAAAGTGTTCACCTTGAAGACTTCAAGGAAGCCACTGGCGAGGGGCAGGGAACATGAATTCGTGGGTCAAAGCGTTTGTTGTGCAAGCATGAAGACCTGAGTTCAAATCCCCAGCACCTCCGGAAAAGCTGGGTGTGGCACCGTGTGCCCCAAACCCCATTGCTGGAGGGAGGTGGACACAGGGCCTTCTGCCCAGCCAGGTTAGCTAAAAAGGGAGCCCTAGGTTCCTGTGAGCTACAGCTCAGTGAGAGACCCTGTCACCAAAACCACAAAAGTACAAAAGAAGCCGGACTTCTACAGGCATGACCTTTCGTATGAAATTTTATCACAAACCCTAAGCACCTAATCAGAGTTACATCCTTTCCTCGGAGCGGTGACCTTGTTACTGACTGATGAGTTGAGCCGCTGCCTGAGGTGGGAAGACTGGGACCACTGCATCACCTGGGTGTCCGTAGCAGCAGTGACTACCCTAAGGGCCTCCTCTGTTCGTTTTATCATATTTGATTCCATGTTTAGGCCAGAGACATATCGATTGGACGAGCATGGCCAATCAGAGGCTATCCAGGTCCTCACTTCTTTTCTGTCGCACTCTCTTCCGCAGGAGTCGGAGGGCATCTCCTGCCACTACTGGTCCCTGTTTGACGGCCACGCAGGCTCAGGGGCTGCTGTGGTGGCATCGCGCCTGCTGCAGCATCACGTCACACAGCAACTTCAGGACATTGTGGAGATCCTGAAGAACTCTGCCATCCTTCCCCCGACCTGCCTGGGAGAGGAACCGGAGAGTACGCCGGCCCATGGCAGGACCCTAACCCGCGCAGCATCACTGCGTGGAGGTGTGGGTGCCCCCGGCTCCCCCAGCACACCACCCACGCGCTTCTTCACTGAGAAAAAGATTCCCCATGAGTGTTTGGTCATCGGGGCCCTGGAGAGCGCCTTCAAGGAAATGGTAGGTATTGCCGAAACTGATGGAGTTCACGACAAAACTTTCTTGCTGGGAAGGTGTCCCTGAAGCCGCCGTCTCCCTGCCTGTATATCTCTCTTCTGCAACAAAGCTTATTAAAAGTCATAGCAAGACACAGTGTCTGGAATAATTGCCAGCAGAAATTAAAACCGTGAAAGAGGGCAAGCACAGGGTACACTCTGCTTATTAATAATGCTTGCCTTTTCCCTTCTGTTTCACCAAATGCCTGTTGACACCAGGTTGGTATGGTTCGAATTTATTGAAATGTGAGGGTGGACTGCCATCTGTTTTATGTATGTACAGAATCCAAGTGTTTGGGACACCGTGCTCAGTGAAAACAGTCACAAATACCCTTCCTTTAAAACTGGGCACAGACTGGCATGGCACATGCAGTTAATCCCAGCCCTCGCAGGCAGAGGCGCAGAGGCAGGCGGATCTCTTGAGTTTGAAGCCAGCCTGGTTTACATACCCAGTTCAAGGCCAGCTAAGGCTACACAATGAAACCTTGTTTCAAAGAAATAGGGTGGAAGGGGCGGGGCTTGGTTAGTGGTGTAACACTCTAACAGATAGTGCCTGGGAAAATGGAGGGGAGGGAAGAGGTACACGTGGGTTTTGTTTTTCCTGGGCTGGATTCCTTTGCTTTGCTGTCTGTGTGGGTCAGGTCAAGGAATGCATGTTGGCCTAGATCCTGAACATATAATCTGGTAGAGTGGCCCTAGCTGTCCCTCTGCCTGTCAGGGAGGCCATGGATGCCTTATACCACGTGACCTCCCCTAGCTCTGACTTCACTTTTTATTGTGGCAAGTGTTATGGATCCAATGATTCTCTCCCCTGAGCAACAATCTGTGTGCGGTAGAGTAGGGACTATTTAAAAGTGTTTAGAAAGACTTGCAGGAGACCAGCGGTCAGTAGTGCTTTTAAAACTTGAACTTGGTGGCCAGCTGTTCAGCACAGGGGGCTAAGAAACACATCACCTAAAGTAATGTCCGCCTGACCTTAAGGCCACACCCCATGCCCTAGTCAGAGGAGAAAACTGGGCCAGAGTGAACATGGTTCCTGATGTGTTTATAAGGAACTAAGTTTATATCTTGATAGCTCAGGTTTACCTCTGTCTAATTCCAGCTCATCCCCAGTCTGTTCTAACCACTGAGCATATATATTGATATATATAATCCCTTTGATTAGCGAGGAGTTTAAAAGGCACTTCCTGTGGAAAAGATAAAGTGGAAGGAAAACTGGGAGTCAAGGTAAAAAAATTGACTCCTATGGAGCCTTGGTATAAAACGTTCCCCCTGGCTGGCGTAGCAGCTAAGATGTTGGCATGTATGTCCAGATACCAGTGATGCACAAAACTGTGGAGTTTAACAGAGGCAACGACTTGACAGTGATCTCTCCCTATAGTGAGACAAGGGATCAAAAAATGAGGGTAGGGAGGGGTGACCTTGGGATTTTAGTTTTGAGGTTTTTTGTTTGTTTGCTTTTTGTTTGTTTGTTTGGTTGGTTGGTTGGTTTTTCAAGACAGGGTTTCTCTGTGTAGCCCTGGCTATCCTGGAACTCACTCTGTAGACCAGGCTGCCCTTGAACTCAGAAATCTACCTGCCAGTGCCTCCCAAGTACTGGGATTAAAGGCGTGTGCCACCACTGCCCAGTGACTGGCTTTGGGATTTTAATTTCTGTCAGTGGCTGCTGGGGCTGCCCAATTTCTTTTGCCTGGGACTGCTGTATTCTCAAGTCCATCCACTAGAGGTCAGTGTCGCATTGATGAAGACCTCCCCAGGAACAGCTGCACTTGCAATGGAAGCTTAGTCAGATAAATACCCAAGAAGGTGCCCAAGGCTTGTCTTTTCAAGTTTTTCAACATTAGGCAGTGAACTGCCTGAAATTTCTTGTGAAAGTGTGTGTGTGTGTGTGTGTGTGTGTGTGTGTGTGTGTGTGTATGTGTGTGTGTAAATAGATACCTAGGATATGTCATTTTTATGCAATCCATCTAGTTAATAAGCATTTGCTAAGAAACAACTCTGTCAGACCTGAACGGGAGTAGAAGAAAGACTAAAATAGAAACTGTCAGGTATTCAGCGAGCAAAATACAAACGGGAAGGAAAGAAGCGAAGGTTGGGAGTTCTGAGTTCAAACTCAGGAGAGCAGGCAAGTTGAACGGTGCTCTGTGGGGGGAGGCTCCAAGGCTGCCCAGACAAGTGGGGTCTCCTGGGAGTGGTAAATGCATTATCTAATTAGAGGGACAACTTTTCCTCCCATCACCTTGGCATATGACTCCTGGCCAGATGATTGACAGGCCTGGTGGACTTGCTCCTAAGGGATTAGAGAGAAGTATTTAATGTTCTCATCTTTGAAGCAGAGTGCACCACTGTGTTTCTACCCCATGCCAGAGGTGGATTCTACCCTTTTGGCCAGGAGACACAGAAAGAATAGCATGGTTCCCTTTCCTACTCTTCCCTGGGGAGAAGGAAGGTGGTACCCCTTCCTCTGTGGCCTTAAAAGCTACTAATCCCTGTAGCACGTCATATCCCAGTTACTGTGATGTTCTAAATGATATCAAAGCCAGTAACAAAATGATGATAGCACTCCAATGTGTATTTGGAAATCCCAAACCAGAACAAGGAGCACCTGTCTCTAGGGAATATGGGTAGTTTTCACAAAATTTAGACCAACAGAAAAACAAAACAAAAGGCATGGTTTTAAACAAGAGGTGGCAACGGCAGCATAGACACCCTGTGCTTCTCTGAAATGGTTCCTTTTGGTGTGAGACCCGTCTGACCACTCACTGTGCATGCTATCAGGGACAGGTTTAGCTCTCCATCTCCTTTGTTGTGTCATATCTTGAATCTGACTTCCTACTGGGAGGGCCAGTTCCTCCTGTTTCCACTATGGAAAACCAGCTGTGGTCTCCTGAAAGGAGAATCTCTGAAACTTGGCCACTGATTGCATGGGGTGAGCTTCAGAACTGACAGCGTAGAAACGGTTTTAGTTTTCTCAAAATAATAACCGAAAGGTTACTGTCACCTCATATAAAATCTGTTTTCTTTCCTGGTTCTCCTGCTAGTAGGTGTTTTGGAGATTCTCTGTCTTGAAGCAGAGCTTGGAGGTTTTGTTTTTGTTTTTGTAATGCTAAATGCAACCAATTTCCTTATCTCCAATTTTGTGGGTTCAAGTCCACTTTCTAACTGTGGTTAGAAGCAGCGAGGTTGTTTCCTGGCCCAGGGTGACAGATGTGAATGAGATAATCATTCTGAATCCTAGTTCCAACCCCCATCACCACCACCCACACACACCCCACACCACCCTCTACAAAGAATGTTTGTGTTGAATAGACTTCAGACTCATAGAAGAAGTTAATTCCATCACTAGGGTGGCTGTCAAACATTTGGAACAAAGACAGACAAGCCTGTAAACTTACCACCTTCAAGATTTGAGCTCAGGAGAAAGCCAAGAGTCTCAGCATCCTCGCTGACTTCCTTTCAGTATTGTTAGGTGGGTAGCTGGGCAGATATTCTTGGGCTTAGAAGCCATTGAGGATGGACTCCTCCCTAATGGCCCACTTTGGACCTCACCTGTCATTTCCCTGGTAGCCCTAGAAAAAGAAGACTCAAACATGGCCCCTGTATTATTTGAACTTACCGTGTGTGGAAGATGAAGTGCCAGCATTTTGCTGAGGCCTGTTAAGCTACTTCCTCTTAGCCAAAAGAATGGAATCTACCTCTGGCCTTGAGTGGAGATTTGGCATGCCTCATCTGCTCAAAAATTAGAACACTTCACCCATTTTCTCCTTCCCGAAGAATTAACCTAGCTTGTGGTACCACACACCTGCCTCACGGGAGACCGTGGTTCACCTGAGGTCGTGCTCAGGCTATAAGGGCTAAGTATCCACTTAATTAAATGCTGTACTTAGCAGAAGCCCTCCCCTCAGTACAGGGCCTTGTGGCACCTACACTCAGCAAGCTGCCTACCCTTCCCTTCCCTCTTTCTTCCTCAAGCCTAACTCTATTTCCCCTGATACTCTGAGCTTTTCTCTGAAGTCTCGCTCCTCTTCTGCCAACCTCCGAGGCTGAACCTGCCAGAGTTCATGGACCCTACCTCAAAAAGGCACAGATTTCTCTCTCCTGCTTTCCCAACTTCCAAGATTACAGCTTGCTCGCCCTGTTGTTTTTCCCCTCAGAGGCTACAAACAAATTTTCCCGAGGCCTCCTTCTTCTGACTCTATTTCTAAATTCTTTGATTGAGGAGACTAAGAACCCAAAAGGGGGCCCCAGTTTTCCCAGAAACACGATGCATACAAGTTCTTTGCAGCTGAGAAGAATGTCCTAGAAACTTTTTTTAGTAAGGGAGAAAATAGCTTTCTTGAGATTTATTTTTGTTTTATGTATACGGGTGTTATGTCTACATGTATGTCTGTGTACCACATGTGTGCAATATCCAAAAAAAAAAAAAAAAAAAAAAGGTGTCAGATCCCCTTGGAACTTGAGTTACAGATGGTTGAAAAACACCACATGGATCCTGGAAATCAAACCCCAGCCCTCTGGAAGAGCAGTCAGTGCTCTTAACCCCTGAATCATCTTTTTAGCCCCCAAAGTGGCAATGTTTTAACTTATAAAGCTACTGCATCTTCTAGTACTGACAAATAAATACAATGATGTTATAAAAGCATAAGAATGAATGCAAAGCTAATAACTAATTTATAAAGTCTAGAATTTCAATTAGCCTATTCATGGTAAGTTTAAAAAGTAAGTTTCTTTATTTAAACTTAGTTTTGTTTAGTCTTTGTTTGCAACAGGAATTTCTTCTAGGAAGAGATGGGCCTGTAATTCCACAGTGGTCAGCAGGTGGCGATATTGGACAGTCACGTTTTTTTTTTTTTTTTTTTTTTACTCTTTGAAACTCATTGCCTAGCTGGCAGATGGCCTTGTTCTCAGAATAAGCCAAGATGAGACCCGGATACTGAAACTGTGCAGAAGCTTATTATTTGTGACTGACACTATTAGCAGTGTGCTCAGAACCATATTATAACCCTGGGAGGGGAGGGCGGGGGGGGGGGGGGGGGGGGGAGCTGCCAGGTATATTAAAACTGCCTGGCGCTGGCTTTCTTCTGCTGACCCAAAGCGCTTTCTTTTCACAACCTGGAACTGGTGAGCAACAAAGCCTGGGCCTGGAGTTGCGTCATCTCTGAGACTTTCAAATCAAATTACAACCATTCTGGGTAATAGATATGCTTTTTTTCTTGCAATTCTTTCCTGTTGAGGGAGTCTCGCTTTACACACACTCTTGTCCCCCATGCCTTGCCACAACAACAACAAAAACAGCAAATAAAACCACGTTGAGTAAGAACTGGCTCTTCTCTTTGATTCAGAATTGAGCCGTCCGGAATATATTGTCTAAACAGTTGCAACAGAGTAACTGAGTTTCACTTAGTAACACGTTGCCCCACTGGGCATCCTGACTCTGGATTGAGCAGTCAGAGAGTCAGTTCGGGGCCCTTTTCCATGTAGACCACACTTGGAAGGAGTTAGTGGGTAGATGTTTTGCTAGCACATTATTCTTGCTGTATGTCTTGGAATCCACTGGCAGCTAAAATAGAGAGAAGTCCTGGATCTCTAGCTCAGCACACAGCAGTAGACAACTTTTCTCTGATCACATTAGCTTGTGAAAAAGATACCTAAAACTCAAGGGCTTAAAAAAAAAAAAATAGACATTGTGATTGTTTTGTTTTAAAGCCTAAAGTGCAAACCGCTTAGTCCAACTTGAAAGATTGAGGACTTTGAAAGAGAAAGGCAGTTAATTCCACAGTAAATATATCTTTATTGACTGCATTTATCATGTTTAATCTCATAGTAAACGAGCCACCCAGATGATCCTTTAATGTTCCTTTTGGTACAAAGATTTTCTGAATCTTCTAGAGAGGAGTAGGTGGTGTGGGTAGGGGAAAAAAATAAATGTGCTATTTTGGCTTCTAGGGAGGAGGGGAGAGAAGCAATTATTTTTAGAATCTGTTCTAGTTGCACACACTTTTAGAAGAAATGGAAGAGTGTGTGTTAATGTCAGTGAATCCTTCAGGGGGACCAAGTCTGCAGAAACGTACCATCCAAATCCCAGCCATGGAGCTGGCAGAGAACGCACTTCTAATTACTGTGTGTGCACATGTGTAACCCCTCACAGGTGTGGGGAAGGGGCTGGTCAGACCACGCATGTGGGAGCGGGGGTTTTTTGGATTAAAAAGTAGTTAGACTGGAATCCGTTCTTTATAAGAAAGTATCATTGCTCATTCAGAGAGAGGTCCAGAAAGAATACATAGTTAAAACATAGTTAAAATGTAGAAAAGGCAGGAGCAAATTAAATAGTGTGTGTGTGTGTGTGTGTGTGTGTGGAGAGAGGGGGGGGGGAGGGAGAGGGAGAGGGAGAAGGAGAGAGAGAGAGAAAACACCATGCTGTTAATTTATTAATTTATATTAAGGTACAAGCTGAATAAACTAACCAGAATGTTGCCCATTAAAAGTAAATATGAACTCGGCTGCGGTAACAGAACATCTCATTGTTGAAGGCTGTCTTGATCCCTCGCCCCCCGGATTAAGTCATTTTAAAATCAGACATTCTTACATGAGAAATAATGCCCCACTTATGACCCAGAATAAGCTCCTTTGCTTCAATCCCTAGGCAATTCTTTGCCACAAACAGTCCTTTAACACGGGCTCCTTGTATAGTTTTTTTTTCTTTACTCTTTTGGATTGCACTAATAATTTACTTAAGCCTGTCAAACATCACTCAGATTCCAGTCCATATGCAGCATGCAAACATTTGGATACTTAGAGGATTTTTAATAAATAGTGCCCTTCATTCAGACTTACATATTCAAACAAATACTGATTGCAACTATGAAGGAATAATTTCCAAAGCTTGACCTGTGCTTTTTAGTATATGAAAAGAGAATGATGTTGGATGTGGGCTTGGATTTACCAGTTTATGTATTTATTCTATATTAAATTATATATATATATATATATATATATATATATATATATATATATCAACCTTTTTAGCTTTTGATACAAGAAACTAACGTATCTTCCCACAGAGGGATTCTTTATATTCTAGAAGCGCAACAAAAAATCCAGATGTCTTGGTGTTTTCTCTCCCCTCTCTTCCTCGAGAGACTTTTCCACCAAACCGCATGCCCCTCCTACCCTTCACCTCGAGCTTCTACCATCCTTGGCATGTGATGTCATAGCCCTCTTCTCTAGTCCGCTGGCAGTCAGCCGTGGCAAGGGTTCTGACCCGGTTGGTATCTCGATGTGCATCTGCTTGGCAAACGTGGGATTTTGAGTAGGAACCTCTCTCTCATGGGTAAGGTGGTGAGATGTTGGTATGGAAATCCAGACCTTCTTTTTTAAGTCTATTTCTTTATTTGTCCATTTCATAGTCACTTACTAATGCAGTGTTTAACTGGCCTGATGCACACGTCGAGGGTCTGAAGGGGACAAGAATGGCCACTGCTCTCAATTGTGAAGTTTCCAGGCTGTGGGAAGGACCCTGTGGCTGTGGCTAAGGCCTGCCCTGCCATGCCACCTAATTTAATCCTCTTACCAGTCTTCAAGGAAACAGTTTATAGAGCAGTTAAGTAAGTAAATGTTAAAAGGCAGTGGAGTCCACTGGACGGCGCTCATACTTGGCCCCTCTGCAGCCCTTGAAGCTGCTGGTCCTCTCCCAAAAAGGCTACTCAGTTTTTTTAAATTCCCCTGCCCCACACACACTCCATGGCCCCCACATGTGGCTCCTCAGCTTCTCACCTGTCTCCTGTCCCTACATTAGTCACTCCCTCTTGTATGGCTTTTTTCCCCTACCTCTTTATTTACCACTTTTAGAACAGGGTCTTGTTAATAGCCGTAGTCAGCCTGGGACTCAGCCCTTCTGTATCCCACTGTTGCATGCAAGGACATCGGAATCCATCCTCTGCGTGTTTTTTTTAAAGCGGTCGCTGCCCTAGTGTGTGCCCTCGGCTTGGGAAGCTATTGCTTATTCTGTTCCCCTTCCTAACACCTGGAGCATAGCCACTGTGGTTCAATGCTGGATGACTAAATGTTCTCCCTGCCTTCCATGAGGAGGCCAACTGAAACAGCTAACTCCAGTTCTGAGACTCTGGGACTCGCAAAAGTCCCTAAGACCTCAGTGCTGTCTGAACACTTGGGTACCATTTCTCCCTCTTTCTAAGTTTTTCCCTCTTCCCTTCTCCAGCTTGCTTTGGCTCCAGGTTTCCCTCTTGTAATTTTTACCCAGCCTACCTTTTCTCTCACTCTGCCTCATCCATGGGTGACTTCCAGTGTAGAAAGAAAATTTCACTCAGCTCCTGTTTTCCCAAAGACACAGACTCTTTGTAACACAGAATTGTGTTGATGGTGTCTATCAATGGGATGCTAGTCTTGATTTTAATTTTCCTTCACTGTGCGGCAGGTAATACAGGGCTTGGAGGACAATTGGTATTAGATAGAGATTAATCTATCTAGGTGAACATGGGTGGTGTCCACACTTCCCTGCATCTGAACACCGGTGTTAGTCATGATGGTCCAGACGCTATAATGAGATTGCACATGCAAGGCCCTTAGCTTGACGCCTGGCGTAGAGAAAGTGTCTGTGGGCTGCTCCGACATTGGGAGCATGTGAACTGTGGCTATGGAGGAGGAAACTGAGTTTCCTCTTCGAATGTTTGCCCGGTGTGTCTGTGTGTGTGTCCTTTGGTTCCACTCTCTGGTCTGCAGTGGTCTGGTATTTTGTGACATATCCCCCAGAGAAGCCTTTTAGGTTCCAAGGATTGTCTGGTCCCTTCTGAAAGCACATCCTGTTAGTTTTAAGAAATCCGACTGCAGTTCAGAACAGACCACTCCAGACCACGTGGTTCCAAGGGGGAGGAGGTTTATTCAGGGGATAGGGCAAAGGTGGGGAGAGGAAGGTGGAAGAGATAAGAGAGCGAGTCAGGGGGGTCCTGCCTGTTTTATATGGGCGGTGACGTAGTATCTCCCAGGTAAAGGTGAGGTAGCCAGGTGGATTCTGGGAGTGTGCAGCTATTGTCTTGGCAACGATGTGGGGGTCGCCTAGATGTGATGTCACTGGGTTCGGAGCCTGATACCAAACATCCAATGTGTGAGACTGTGCCTAGTGAAGGGGGTCAGGGGAGGCTTTCTTTAGTCACAAGCTCTGCACCATGGCACTAACTTTACTTTCTTCTCCAGGACCTTCAAATTGAACGAGAGCGGAGTGCGTATAACATATCCGGCGGCTGCACGGCCCTCATCGTGGTTTGCCTTCTGGGGAAGCTCTACGTGGCCAATGCTGGCGACAGCAGGTGAGCAAATGAGCAGTCCAGTTCTTCCTAACGACCAGTTTGTCTGACAGTGTGGACCTGTGCTTTAGGAATTAAACAATTTAAAAGAAAATTATTCTGGTTAGGATTAAATGTGGGAAGTACAAGCTTCCTGGATCTTGATAGGAATATATTTGGTTGGTTGATTGGTTTTGTGTAGCCCTGGCTGTCCTAGAACTTGCTCTAGAGACCAGGTTGGCCTCAAACTCAGAGATCCACTTGCCTCTGCCTTCCCAGTGCTGGGATTAAAGGTTAGAAATGCATTTAAAAACAATAAGGTTGCCACTGAAGGGTGATGGACTTTTGACTTGTTCATAGCCTTAGCTGGTGTGTGCTCCTAGAATTTATCCAAACCAGGGACGCTCAAATTGGTTTTTTTGGCTTTGGAATTTGATTTTTAATAAAAACCTAGCCTAGTCAGGATATTGGAGAACTGAAGAGAAGAGGGAAGGGATGGGAAAGGGAGAGGAGGGCAGGGGAGGAGGGAGCAGAATAGACTGAGTGTGTGTGGAGACCCTGGCCACTCCCCTGTGTAGCCGCCTTCAGGGTTCACCTGAAAGGAAGGCTGGGAATGAAAGGGGAATGGAGGGCAAGAGAAAACATGGGGCCAAGACAATGTATTCTGATCAAGGCCTGAAGTTTAATATTTTGCTTTCACATATATAGGGGAAGCCCCACCCCCAGAGTCTCTTCTTGTTTCAGCCCAGTGGCTGGGTGAGGGAATAGCAGCCTGGAGGTGGTCAAGGCAAGCTCAGCAGGTGGCCCATTCTTCTAGCTCCTGTAGCTCACTGCAAGTCTGCAGGAGGCAGTGTCTCCTAGGCCCTATTGTTTTGGTCTACTGTGGTAAACAGCTCCTTCAGGCCTGCTCAAGGCTGGGGGGGAGGGGAAGGGCACACCCCTGCAAACTGAAGCTCCCTGCAGTAACTTGGTGTTTGTTTCCCAAGAGTCCAGATGCTTTTCCTTTTATATGTATGCCTTTGGTTCTGTGTGTGAGTGTGTGTGTGTGTGTGAGTGTGTGTGTGTGTGTGCATGCATATACATGTGTGTATGTGTGCATATACTATATATATTCTACTCTCTTTATGTCATGTATACTCTCTATATAGCATATATGTCATATATGACATATACAGAGTATATATAGAGAACTATAATATATACTATATATGCTATATATAAACTATATAATATATAATTAATATATAGTATATATAAGCATGTATATACTATATATATATATAAGCTATACTTTGCTCTACATGTGTCATATATGCTATACTCTATATGACATATGTGGCATATATGACAGAGATACATTATAAACTATATATACTATACTCCATTTATATGACATATGTCAAATGATATATACAGATTACATATGAC
This sequence comes from Arvicanthis niloticus, assembly GCF_011762505.2. Taxonomy (NCBI): domain Eukaryota; kingdom Metazoa; phylum Chordata; class Mammalia; order Rodentia; family Muridae; genus Arvicanthis; species Arvicanthis niloticus. The sequence continues at coordinate 44,427,800 of NC_133429.1, forward strand.
ATATGTGGAGTATAGTATACATATATGACAAAGAGTATGGTGTATATATATATATGAAATAGAAAATACAGTGTATATATAACATATAGGAAGGTTAGTATATATATGACATAGAGATAGAATGAAGAATATCTAGTTTACATAGCATTTGGAAGAAAGAAGATAGACTTGAGTGTGGGGAGCAGAACTCAAGATGGCGCCTGGCTGGGTGCCAGATGCCCCAGGCGTGTTGGCTCACCACTTCAGGAAGCCTGGGTAGCACATAGGCTAGGCTTTACTGCGCATGCATTTTGCTTGTTCATCGTTACATAAGATCGGGCCATGTGATGTATGCACTCAGCACCAATCAAGAATGACTTTGTGGCAGGTTCTGATTGGAGAGGACACAGAGATTTAAGGGCTGGGAGCTAGAGCTCGGGGCGGGGGTGGGGGGGTGGGGGTGCTTTTTGCGGTACTTCAAGGTTCCTGAATAAACCATGTTGAGAAGAAGATCCCATGTCCGTGTCCGTTGTCTTCTGTCTGCTGGTCGGTTCAGGAGGCGACACTTGAACTTTAATCATCGAAATAAATGGTGCTTGTTTTCAGTGACGCTTCTTCCATATTGATGTGGTGAATGACTGCATCACAGACTTTTTAAAAATGTGGCAAAATGGCTGATGGTGTAACAGGCCCTTTCCCTAATCACGGTTTTGAAGATGACGAAGGCTGGACTCTAGAACATGTGGATGTCCATTGCCCAGCCGTGGCGGCTGTCTTGGGATCCCATGGTTCCCTTAGATCCCAGGGCCACTGACCTAGCCCCCTGCCTCTCCAGTCCTTCTCAGATCCCCACCCTCACCTTCCCTTTCCCCTGATGATTCGATTGCTGGTGCCCAGTAGTCTGGAAAGCTAGCCCTCTTGCTGCAGTCAAGAACTCCATTCTAATCTGTCTTCCATTTACAAGGAGGACACCTAGAAGAGGAGTCTCCATTGCTCTTCTCCGAGAAGGCATCTGTTACTGACCTTCATCCCTGGAGATCATAGGAGACAGCAGAGAAAGGATTGTCAAGCAAGAAGAGCGCTTTCAGAAGTCCGTTTAGTTTGAAAGGACATGTGGATTTTTCTGTTTGAGACAATGCTATCTCGGGTTTTAGTATAAAATTTTGCCCAGTAAATGGCAGGGTATTTAACACACGGTTTATCCCCAGTGCTCACTGAGGTTCATGAGCTCAGATGTCCCCACAATCAGGAAGGAGCTGGCCATCCCAGCTTTACAGGGACCACTAAAGTGAGCATCAGGCCAGAGCGGCAGGAAGCCTTGAAAAACATGTCCTTTCTCTTCCCACGTTTTATCAGGCTTCTCATTGGTTGAGCACACTTGGCTCTAGCCAGCCAACAGGTAGCACAGGGACTATGTGGAGGTGAGCATGCCAGGTCAAGGTCATGGCTGGGGAAAACAGGAAGCAGTCGGCCGCATGGCACTTCCTCCTTCAAATACCCAACAGTTTAGCAGCTTCTACCCAGAAGTTGATAGCTTGTACGTGGGCGCTGAGGGCAAGATGGTGGCCTCTTGTTCAGATCTAGATCCTAAACTTGTTGAAGATGGCAGGCAGGGGCGGTGGCTCATGTCTGCTCTCAGAGGGTCGCGCTCACACTCCATGTCTTGTTCCTAGTCTGTTAAGGCTCTAAGGAAGTGACTGACAGTCCAGGCCATAGGCCTTTCCTAAGGAGGCACCACCCTCCGCATGACCTGAGGTTCTAGGGTTAACTACATGACAGTGTCCAGAATATCTTTAGCTTGGATTGTCCTTTTTAAAACTATAACCCCTCCGCAGTGCCTTGACTATAATTTTTTAACAGCCTGCTTTGAAGCCATGCCTAGCGAAATGATGGTTTATGCATCCCAGAAACTCCCTGTCTGGAAACCTTTCATTTCCCAGTGTTCATCTCTTGAGCTTTTTATCCTGGGTTTCCACATGCATAAATATATTGGCATTGGACTAATGACATCTAGAATTTATAGCTTGCTACAGGTTAACCTAGGGAAGTGACACTTTTGGAAAGCTTAGTCGTGCTACTTTGTCCAGTCTTTATGACATTTCTTAGAGCTTTGTGACATCTTTCTTAGAACCTATTAAGTTATTAATTTAAACAAGACCTCGTTTTTCTAAGTGCTCATAAAAATATGTTTTACATTTGCTTCTAATTTTAAAAGCCTAATAAATAACCATTTTCTTAATAAAGCTGTGGAATGCAGAGTAAAAATTATCCTGCAACCCAGGAAGCTTAAATTATATTTGTGGTTCTCAAGCCCCAGTGTCCAAATACAAAGTTGGGGTTTTATAGCTAGTTGGTTGGGCTTGGCGTCCACATGTGGCTCACAATTCATAAAGGACAATGGGAACTGGTATTTTATTAAACTCGTCCAATGATCATTTGTGGAATAATTACTTGTTCCTATATTGCTTGCTGCTCTTTCATGAGTGACAGATAATGATGCCATCTTAGACCATCATGGCCGACTTTATATGCTAATGATATGTCTGTTGCGGGCACTTCAGTTTAAAAGCATTGTCATTCTCGGTAAGCAACCATCCACCCATCCTCGAGACTGTGGGTTATCATTTACAAACAAGCAGTCATAAATATAATGAAAAATAATATAAATATAATCCAAAGACTCGGGTAACATAATATTAATGCGATATCGATGCTTAGAGCTGAGAGAAGATTCTGGCAATTAGTCAGGGCCCCCGATTAATTATGTGCTAGTTTTATTTAGTGTTAGATAATAACTGTCAAGTGTTTATCCTTTAAGATTTGACAGATTTTAGGGTGAAAAGTAAATCTTTCGTTGTGTGTGCCCTACCGCGTAATTACTTGCAGAACAAAGAGAGAAGCTCTGTACTGGTTTGACTGAGGAGCCACCCAAGGTCAAGGGCTGTTTGCAGGGCCACTTCTCTGTGTAGCATCTGCCTTCCCATCAGGCCTTGCGTAGGCTCTGTGTCGCCTTCAGGAACTGCTGCTGGCAGGGTCTGTGGCTTACCAGTGTCTGACTGATTCATCCGAGGTGGCCTGGTCTGCAGAGGGGGGCAGATTCTCCTTCCCTTGTTAGCTGAGCTCATCATACAGAAAACATGCAGCATTTGCAAGACACTCAGGCTGAGGAAGTCAAGTTGGCTCGACACCTAGGGGTTTTAAGGGGCAAACAGCAAAGCAGATGGTGGGTGGATTTTCACTTTAGGCCAGAGTGAACCGGAGCGCAGAAAGGTTATGTGGTTCGTGTACTGTGTTCAAGTCCCATCTCTTCGGGTTGTGCTCCTCTTCAGTTCAAGAAGGTCCTCTGGCTCCATTTTAGAAGACCATTTTGTTTTGTTTCTAGAGGACTCTGGCATTCGCCGAAGTCCTTACTGCTTCCTTCAGACAATGTCTAAAGGTTTGGCAGCTGAGACGGGGTGAACTCATTCGGACTGAAGAAAGGCAGCTAAGATATTAATATATCTTGATTCCACACCTGCAAGCATTGTAGTTAACAGGCAGCGGTGAGACAGCTAGGTGCTAGGCGCTTGCTTAATACCAGAACAAGGTCATCATACTCAATTCTGTCAATAATAGGGTGAGAAGTAGGAACTGCTGCCCTCGGATATATGCAGTTTATAAGAAGCAACTTTCCCAAGGTCCCCGACTACTAAGGAACGGAGCTGCCATGATACCCAGGACTGGAGTAAGAGAGCCAGGTCTTCAGGGACTAAACCCACCCACCCATCCACACTAAGACTCTTTCAACATCTCTAAGGCAGGAGTTTCTAGTTAATGTTTTTATTCCCTGTTTATTCATACATGAAATACCGACACACTCCATATCCAGCCACACCTCAGAGTTTACCCAGATTGCATTATGGGTATAAGTAAGAAACCTTTTTCTCTTGAGTCTGAGTCTATGTAGCCCAGGCTTGCCTTCACCTCCTCATTGCCCTGTCTCTGTTTTCTGTGTACTGGGATGATGAGGGTCGTACGTGACAATGCCCAGCTCCTGGAGATTAATCTAAGTGGGTTGCATTTGTCTTAGTTACTTTTTTGTGACTGTGATAAAACACCATGACCAAGGTAACTTATAAAAGAGTTTATTTAGGAGGTTTTGGAGAGGTAGTCTGTGACCATCATGACAGGGAGTGGTAAGCATGGTGCTTGCTGGAGCAGTAACTGAGAGTGCACATGTTGCTCCATAGTAGGAGTAGACAGAGCAAACCCAAATTGGTGCAAGTCTTTTGAAAACTCAAAGCCTAACCCAGTGACACACCTCCTTTCAACAAGGTCACACCTCCTAATCCTTCCAAAACCCAAAACCGGAGACCAGGTATTTAAATGTATGAGCCTACGGAGACTATTCTCATTCAAATCTCCCCAGGAGCCAGCAAGCTTTGGCTGATCTAACCAGTTCCTTTATGGTGTTGAAAAAGATGTTTTTCAAAACAAGGACAGTCAAACTTTCTAAAGTTCACGGAGTATTGAGACCATTTTAGAAGTTGGGTTTTCATTTTGAAGTTCACCCGTTGAAAACAATGTACGATGCCTCTCAGACTCCTGTGGCCATTGTATCAAGCATGTCGCCTACAAAGTCAGACTTTAAAAGTCACCCGAAGACTCCTGAGAACACGAGGTGACATGCTTAAAACTCTCCTGGAGAAGGTGGAGCTGTCAAGGGAGTGGTCACTTATTAGCTCCTGTTCAAGAGTGAGCAAGCAACCCGTGGTCCAGGTGCATCCAACTGAGTTTAAAAAAGAAAACTGGATGCAAAAAGAGGAAGGAGGAGGAGGAGAAGGAGGAGAAGGAAAAGGAGAAGAGGAAGAAGAAGAGGAGGAGAAGAGGAAGAGGAGGAGAAGGAAGAATCTTATACTGTCTTAAGAAAGTGTGTGATCTGGGGTAACAGCATTCATAGCTGTCCTCACTGGGTGTAGGCGGAGGGGCAGACACGCCCTTCTAACTGCACCTTAGAAGCTTGGCTAGGATGGGGCCATGTCTGATCCGTTTTTTTCCTTTTGTTCCTTCTTGGTTTGCAGAATTTTCCCATTTTACTTAAAGCTTTCTCTGTTAGGTCAGAGGTGAATTCCTACAGCAAGTCTGAACTTTCATGAGGATAGGATCTGGATATTAAACAAGACTTACATTTCTGAATTCAAAACCAATTACACGCCTGTGGTGTCTTCTCTCATAGGCCTCTCCCCTCTGCTGATGGAGAGATAATGAAACCTTATATAACTGCCCGTGGCCCTGGAGACCGTAAAAGACTGCTCATTCTTTGTTTTATGTGCCTGCATTTCACCAGCGGCCAGTGCAGCCCTTTCGAGGAGTTCCTTGTTGCTCCTAAGTGCTTCGTCTGGTTTTGCCTACCAGCCTACCCCTTCGATGGGAGCCTTTCTCTGAGTCCAGAAATACATTTGATCTGCTTCCCTTGGCTGCCTCAAGTCTATGATACCTCTCATTTTCTTTGACGTATATCTAAAAAAAACAGCACAGAACCGAGGTGAAGCACCATTCTCCACTGTGGAAGTTAAATATGCCGTTTCTGCCTTTTTTTTTTTTTTTTTTAATCTCAATCTCAGTGTATTCCTTAGCACTTTCCAAATCCTGTAGAAGGGATTAAGAGAGAAAAAATAATACAGCCAGAAGGTCACCAATACACGCAGAGAAGCAGACCTCTGTGTTTCCTGTCACAGCCCCACAGACCACACAGGGGGCTCCTGGGGATGCTCTTTTCTCAGCCTGTGGTTTCCCGAGCTAACAGCAGTCCTCTCCTACATGTGTAGAAGAACCAGTTATAGCTCTGTCTTAGGCATCCTGAGTCAGCAGCCTCAGGGTCGGCACGCAGCAGTCTGTGTTGTAGCATGTCCACCACATTATGCGGACGTCTGCTGCTCAGGGTTAAAAGTCGGACTCAAGTGGCTGGGCATGCTTGGGGCACAGCCATGAGCCCCGCATTTGGGAGGCTGAGGCAGAAAGCATGCATACAAGAGCATCCTGGGTTACAGACCAAGACTCTGTCTAAAGGAGAAAAAATGAGCCACCACCTTGTCATATTCTCTGAGCATCTGAGAGAACGAGGAAGGGGCGGCTGTGTTCTTGGGGTTACGAGAATGAGAGCTCCTTCCAGCTGAAGAGTAATACTGGTAGTTGCGGTAGGCACACATGCAGCTATGCAGCACATGCGGGAGAGTGTTCCTTCTTCCTCTCCAGGGTGCTGCTACCTGAGGGGAAAGGGCCAGCCCACACCTCTATCCTGTGGCTTGGGGTCTCTTAGTGTTGCATGTAGCTTTGCACTACCCTGCTTTAGCTCCAGGAAGTGGCCACACTACCAGCTCCCTCCCAGCTTCCCTTGAATCCACGGATAAAAGACACATACAGTTGTTCATCTTCAATTTACCTTCTTGGCACAATTGTTGGGTGCTACCATCTCCCGCCTGAAAAACACGCCCTTATCATTACGCTTAGCTCTGCTCCTCCCACCTGCCCTAACTTTAGTCGGTCAGTTGAATCTAGTCCTTGCTAAACATCTTTAACCACCTGCCTATAGGAGTGGCCACAGCCCACCATCCCTCAAGACCTCACATGGTTGACTGGTTCTTCTCTCTTTAAAGCATGGCAAACTTCGTCTCTCTTTCTTTGTGTACCTTCTTCCCAACAATTGGCCCAATGGCTTTCTTTATTGACAAATCAAGAACCAGTTGGGGAACAGGACCTCAGCATCAGAACTGCCCTTACATCTTAGTGACAACACAGTCATCCAAAGATGGAATTAGAGTAAAAATTCTTGTTATGCCCAGCTCCTATCTCAGCCTCAGTGCCCTTGGCTGGAGGGAGATGGATCTCTGAGAAACCACGGTTGCAGCCTTAGCTCCTGCTCCCAGCCAACCAAGCTGTGATTTTAATATCTTCTCTCTTCTCTTAACATGCTGGGAGGCTGTGACAGGTAGTCTCATGGGATTTATAGAAAAGAAGTGTTTGCCTGTGAAAGGGTTAGCATGAGGTTATTGAGTTGGGTTAGTGACCCTCTCTATCCCTTTATTCTTAGTACTGTTGATGGGCATCACACTGAATTATGATTACCACCAAGGTAGAATCCATTGTAACAAGTTCTGCAGGTGGTCCTCTTTGCTATATTATTCTGCGATATCATATGTGGTTATGAAGAGTGCTGGCTAATTCAGCCTTTTGGGTCATTTCATGGTACAAATACTTTGGTGAAACCATACGTTTTCTATAAATATAATCTCAGTTGATCCATCCCCAGCAGGAAGTAGTATATGAAGACCTTCAATGTTTCATAAGGTCTTTGATGTATGCTAAACTGTCCTTACTGGTTGTCATGTGTGGTTCTCAGAGGGTGGTTTGCTCCAGGAAGTTATCTGAATACCCTGGGCATTTGACTTTCAATATTGTCCTTCTTTACAGAGGAAAGGCACCACACTCCGGGAGCCAGTGTGGAGTGGGTATTGGTAGCTAGAGGTAGGAAGAAAGGCTGCATGCATGCAGCCTTCATAAGTGAGCCTGTCTCCTGGGGGTGAACTGCAGTACAATAGATAAGTCCACGTAGTCAAGTCTGGAGAAGCTGGTCCTTACCACTGCAGAAAGCATCCTGTCTTGATGTGTATTTGAGCCCGAGAATGAATAGGTCATTACTTTTAAAAAGATGACTAGACTGCTTGCTATATACATCCTGGACCCTTTATTTAAATGGGTTCTTATAGCAGAAGCCCAGTATAGTGACAGACAAGGGCACTCAGGTGAAACAGGTACATGGACAGACTGGATTTAGGTCCTGACCTCAGCTACATTTGTGCTTTGTGACCTTGAACAAGATATCCAACATGCTGCCCCTTCCTTATCAATAAAGATATGAGAGACCTCATCTAGGATTTGTGTGTCTGAATGAGCTGCTCCACCCCCAGGGCAGCCATGTTTGCACATCACAGCATTCTTCCTGAAAGGCTGCAATGGTGTCCCTTACCTCTCCAGGCTAGCACCTCCTCTCAGTGCAGAGTCCTAGGGTCAGAGCCTCTCAGAAGTGATGATGTCACACAGGAAACAGTAGGCAGGTCCTTCTGCCACACCACTGTTCTTGGCAGCAGAGGTGTCATTGCATTAAGCCAGGTGTTAATTACTGTTTTTGCTGCACCACCAGCAGGCAGTCTCCTGGTTGGGCCAACATTTCTGTAGGAACTTTCAGGCTCACAACACTGCTGACATCCAAGGGTGCTCAGCAGAGGAAGGGAAATTACACCCGTGGGGTTTCCTAATCTATCTGTATGTAGTGTGAGTACACAAGTGTATAAAAATATACAATGGGCTGTGTGAAATATGTCCCGGGATAAGCCTAAAAGAAATTGGACAACAGGCTTGGAAAGCCAGACAAACTCCAGCCCTCTTTTCACAACATTTAGTATTTCACAGGCTCCGCACCCTGCTCTAGTCGGCTTCAGTGATGTGCTGACTTCTTCCTCGACTGTGATTGGTCTCGACAACTCTAAAACAGTTTACCCATCATGCCTAGCCCTGAATATCTTTACTGCCTCTCCCAGCTTCTTCACCTGCCTCACCCTGAGTTCCCTCATCTTACACAAATGACTGTGTTCTTTACCTTCCCCTAGCTGCTTCTCTTCCTACACAGGGACCTCTGTCCAAGCCTGCAGTCCCTAAATGAAGTCCTCTCCAGACAGGCTCCATTCTGTTCCTTCCAGGCAGTCCTCAAAATCCAGTGTTACTTCCTCATCTTATGTGCTAGGACGTATGACGAAGCTGAATAGCTCTCCGAATGCTTTTCCTCTTCCTCCTGGTCATGGAGACCATCTTCCACAGCCCTGTATACATTTAGCATGTGGCTACATGACAATGTTGCAGCCAGAGGATGTGAACAGAGAAAACTTCTATGTAGGGGTAATATTTAGAAAACGGTGCCTCATCTGGCTTGTTCCCAGGCAGCCACCATGTTCCTGCTGCTCCTCAGCTTTGACCTGGGCTCCAGCTAGCTAGATGTGCAGGCCCTGGCACCCACGAGACAGCAGCACTGGGGACTGCTCTGTCAATCCCCCACGCTGCTGCATCCATAAAGCTCAGCTGAACCCCAGACAATATCTGCCGTCCTCGAAGTACCTGGTAGAAATGAGATTCTTAAAGCTTAATGATTATCTAAAGGATTTATATATTTAGAAATGCTCAATCAACAAGATGCCCACACAATTAGAGTTGTTACCCAGTATCTAACCTTTTGATAGAAGTTGCTACTCAGAACAGCTTTAGACAACCCATTCATGGTTCTCCATGGCTGATAGCTTCCTTCTCCTCCCCTTCCTCTCTTCTTCTCCCAGCTCCACCTCCTCTTCTACTGCCTAATCACCGAACTCCACCACAAATACAATGTAGTAGAATAAGTATCCGGCTACACTTCTAGCCCATAAAACCTCTTACACGCCATGGTTTGAAATGTACATGTATGTGCCACACACCAAGTGGCATGTTCAGTTCCAAATCACCAGTATCTGTGATTATGACCTCATTTGGAAATGGGATCTTTGCAAAACCAGATGAGGTCATACCAGATTAAGGTCTGCCTTGGATCGAGTAACTGTCATCTGAGTGAGATGGCCATGGAAAGACACAACACAAGGAACACCAAGGCATGTGAGAAACCACCATAAACCGGAAGAAGTGAGGAAGAATGCTTCCCCAGAGCCTAGGATGACTCTGCTGACCCTGACTCCCACCTTCTGGTCTCAAGAGCCAGGAGAGCTTAGATTCCCTTGATCTGAGCCACCAGGTTTTTGTGACTCACACGGACCCCAGGAATCTGCAACACACAGCATTCTCCTCCTTGCCCCTCTGCAAGTAGAAGTTGACCAACCCCAGTGGTCTTCAATGTGCTTGCTGATGTGGGCAGAGCACCTGGCAGCCTCTCCCCTCCCTGTGTAGAACAGTCTCTCTCACAGTACCCCAAACTAAATAGACATTATGTCTTTACAGGAAGTAAACATGCCTTTGGGACTTTTGTGATTTAGTTTCCCCAGCTATCATCGCCCTTCATTTGCACACTACTTAAAGAGTATTTAAAGGTGTCTGCAGTTAACACACACTCAGCTCTTTTTTCCTTAGAGGTAGGGTGAGAATGAGACGGGGTCTAACTCTGTAGCTCAGGCTGGCCTTGAACTGATAGTAAGTAAACCTCCTGCCTCAGCCTTCAAGATCTGAGATTATAGGTGTGAGCCACCTGGCTTCAGTCAGCTGTGGAATTCACCAGAAGGTCTTGCACCTCATACCTGCCTGGTGCTCACACCTACCCAGTGCTCACACCAGACCAGCGCTCATACCTGCCCATGCTCATACCTGCCCAGTGCTCACACTTGCCCAGTGCTTACACCTGCCCAGTGCTCACACATGCCCAACATACCCCAAGGTTCCCCTTCAGTCACTTCCTCCAAATCCTGTCTCTGAGCAGTTCACCCATCTCATCAGCTACCCAACAGAGTTTCCCCACAGCCATTTCTCTCTCTCCATTCCTTCATCTCTGCAGAATGTCAGAAGCCTAGGAGGTGCATGGCATGGCTAGGCTTTGTCCTCAGCATTGCGCATCCCACTACTCCCACACCCTGAGGCAGAGCCAGCCTCACCAGCTTCTGGCTTGGAGCTCAGAGCAGCAATCTTCCAGGTGTTTGTTAGACGAGGTGACTGCGAACTTGTTGCTTCTGGTGTTTGTTGAACCTGACAGGAAGGGCCTCCATTTCTCACATCTGTTTAGGAAGTCCCAGCTCTGTGCCGTGAGCCTCTGTTGGAGAAGACTGTTAGTCGTGGCAGGGTACCACAGAAGCACTGGTTCATTGTGTCACAGCTTCCTTCTCTCAAAGTGCCACCGAGGACCACTCTCTCATGTGCTTGTTATGGAAGAGCTGGCAGAAAGTGTGGTGTGGGTTTTTCCATTTTAGACTCTGTTTGAGTCAGATGGCTCTGGCGTGGAACCATTTTTGTGGACTTCTAGAAAACCTAAGGACATTACAACACATGCTTTTTGCATGAATTTACTAATTCCTAGATTCTGATAGTCTCGGTTTTGTCGCCATACATCTTTGGGTTTTTTTTTTTTTTAATATATATCATGTGCATTTATATAATCTTACGTCCACCCTCCCTGGAACAAGGTACTTAAGGTATAAATGAACAAGATGTCCTAGAAGGCTCATATTTTAGATGTTCAGAAATGAAGGCATTTTCCTTTCCCTAAATGGTGCCCCTTTTTCCTTGTGCCCCCAGTGTTGTTCCAGGGCAGGGCAGTGGTCATTATTTTCCTAAACACTGTGACCAAACACCTAACAAAACAACAACAACAAACCTTGAAAGTTTACTTTGGCTTTGGAAGGTGGTGGGGCTAGGCGTGGGACCTGGAGCAAGAGCTTCCACACGCTAGGGCAAATCAGAAAATAAGAGAAATAAGAGAACTGCCTGGAACCAGAAGTTCACGTAACCTGGAAGTTCATGTAACCCGGAAGTGCATATATCCCGGAAGTTCATGTAACCCGGAAGTGCATATAGCCCGGAAGTTCATGTAACCCGGAAGTGCATATAGCCCGGAAGTCCTGCCCCCAGTGACCAACTAATATCAGCTAGAACTTACATCCCAAAGGTTTCCTCAACTTACTGAACAGGCCATCAAGGGACCAAGAGTTCTGCACAAAAGCATACATAACATTCAAACCGTAGTACAACCAAACAACAACACCAAAAAAGCCAGAATAACAACGCCTTTCTTCCCTTCACTTCTCTTTACCCTCTCCTTATCAGCGGCAAATACTGTCAGTGGCCAGTGTATCTTCCCTGGACTATGTATGATAGCATCATTTGCAGCTGCGCATGTGGACCGTTCCTTATACCCATCCGAACAGTCCCCAAGATAAATGAGAAACCAAGCCCTTGAGTGACACCCTCCTCCACCCCAGAATCAAGGCTAGCGTCTTTAGCCTTCTTTGTCACCCGCTTTCTCCCTCTCCTCTCATTCCATATCCTCACTCCCCGTGTTCTAACAATACCAGACCATAAACTCAAATCTCCCAGGACTAAATTGCTACTTCATATTCTGAGCTGTACACTCCCCCCCTTGTCCCTGAAGCACACCTTGGGATGCCACCCAGAAAATTAAACAGAAGTATCACCTCTTTTTTGAAGTCTTTCCTGCTTCCCCAATGCCATCCCAGACAGTCCCCATTCACTGGTACCCAGGGCCTGCTTCCTCTAAGCTACTGCCTCACTTTCACATTCAGCATAATTGGGTCTCTCCCTTTCTTCCCTAATGGGCACCGACTCATTTGTGACAGGAATCAAATCTCACTTTATATCCCCTCAAAGCTCTTCCAAACGTAGGCTCAACTCCTCTCAAAATTGCTTGCAACCAGTATTTCTCCTTGAAAAGTTTGTGACGCGGTTGATACCATGTTAGACTTGTCTGTGGTCTTAAAGGAGCTTGGAGAAGTTTAACTGAGACAACACTATTAAAAGTTGCACAAGGGCCTGGAATGTTACAAAGATGGTTAATTATGATTAATCACAGGTCCAGTCTGTCTCAACACACAGCCTGTCATTTCTGACCCCAGATTCCACCTGGAATACAATGCTCCATGTTACCTCTATCACATCTCCTTTGGTCTAATATCAATATCTCTCTACTGAACAGATGTTCTGGTCTCTTGCTTCAGCTCTGTCTGGCACCAGCCTGGTTTCTACTTACCACAAGGATAACCTTTGAAAAAAGATAAACTCCCTTCCCCAAACCCTCCAGAATTAGTTGTTGAAATTGTCTGAACTCTTAAAAGAACATTCATGATCCGTCACGATCCTCCCAACTGGCCCCAGCCTTCCTCTCAGACTCCTTCTACCTGTCCTGCTCTTACTGCTGGACCACCACACAGGGTTGGCCCAGCTCCTCTTACATGCTGGAGGTCCCCCTGCCATTCAGCCCACACACATACAAATACCTATGCCTGAATAGCACCCCCTTGGCTTTCTGGGGGCTCCTCTAACAGTGATTGACTTCAGCATCACTGTGCACTCAAGGATCTCCTCACCAAAGCTTCCTGATGGACAAATCTCTTCCCTGGGCTATAGAGACATGCCTGGCAAACATTAGCACTTATGGATTATTTACCACTAGAAAGAAAATGAGAGAAAGGACTTAGAAGTTCTAATTAGATGGGTAAAATTGTTGATTGTGACTGGTGCTTCCATTACACTCAGGGTCACATGGATCTAATTTGAGTCCATTTTTATGGTTAAAAATTTCTAATTGCTCTGAAGGCTTGAGACCTCCATATGCACAAAATGTTTTTGCTCAGTGTAGCTGTTGCCCAGTGTTTCAGACAGATTTGCTTCCGATCGGTGGCTTGGCTCTGTCTAGCAACCAAAGCAGTGATCTCCACTCACTAATTTAGGGCATACCTAAATTTGCAGCATGTTTCCCCTCAGTAATGTAGGACATAAGCCAGGGGACTTTAGTGTCCCCTGACAGTGCCTCTGCACATGCTGGCCCGAGCATCAGTGGTCTCTCTGGGTATGTGTCCTCTGTCTCCTTCTGGGTCAGTCACATCTGTTCTCATTTCAGTATTTTTGTCCCTGGTAATTGTCTGAATGGAAATTCACTGGTTCCACGTTTCCAGCTTTACAGAAGCAAGGCTGCCTAGCTGCAAGGAGTATATTCCAGGCTTCCCAGTGGATGTCTGGAACCTGGGTCCTGCAGGGACCTGTATGTTCTGTTTCCTGAACTTCATACCTATGAGACATGTTAATTTATAAGCTGGCACAGTATAAGATCATCTGAGATGGAATAATTCTAATGGTATGCTTTTTTAATATTCAATATTTAAAAAATTTGAATGTTTTTTCTCCTGAAATTTTCTATTTAATAATTTAGATGGTGACTGGCCTTGGGTATCTGAAATGACATAGAAAGTGGACAGCTGTATTGGATTTTCCAAAGGACGGGAGCCGGCAAGCTCACCATTAGCAAGAGGCAGACCAAGTGCAAAAGAGAAAATGGCAGTTAGGCTGGCCTTCCCTGGAGGGAGCTGAATGCAGCTGTAGCACTGTTCAGTTTTAAGTACTCTAAAAGTCATCCTGAATGCTTAAAGACAACTGAGAATGTGTGTGAGAAAGGATGGTCTACCACGGACAGGGACAAGCATAGGAGAATAAGACAAAATCCCTGAGGGAAGTCCTAGCACAGCCATCCATCTGGCCTAAGCACTGACCTCCCCCGTGTCCTGGCTTCTTCATGCCGGAAATGAAACTTAGGCACTAATGAGATTAAAAAGCTGAAGGATGTCTGTGAAGAAATGTCAGTTACCTCCGCTCCGAGTTATGCACCTCTCGTTAATGTTTAATGATCTGTGATGGGTTTTTGGAGTCACTGTAATGATTTGAACTTTCTGTACTTGACAAGTGTTCTCTCTAATTATCCACGGAGAGCAAAGGAACTGTGGGAAGAATGAGCCGAGAACTGTTGAGAGGTTGTAGCAATTTGTGTTATACTTTCCCGGTTGTAACAATTTGTGTTATATTTTCTCCTGCTTTGTCAAGAGCTGAACAATTAATTCTTACCTTGAAAAGCACACTCAAAGCAGGTGAAGTCAACTGCTGTTCTGGCTCTGCCTGGCTCATGACGACTGCCTCACCTCCATGCGACGTTAGTCCTGGGCTAGAACTGATTCACGTCTTAGTGGCTTCGGAAAAGGAATATAAAATTCCATTACTTGTCTTCCATAATTGCATATTCTCAGGACCTTGGTTTTCTGCTCTTGCCTTCTTTGAAGATTTTGGCTACATGTTCTGTTTTTCTACATCCCCCTCTGTCCCCTCTACTGTCAGCTGCTGTCACATAACTTACTTGCATGTTGTAGAGTTGTGTTCTTTCTGGCCCTTTTTTGATTTGAATACTGTATAGCCGCTGTGTTTGCACCACAGATTAGCTACGAGTCAATGGGATCTAAGTTAGGGACTGTAAGTGAAATACAGAAGTATCCGTAGAGGGCATGGCTGGTTGTATGGTTGGAGTCAGTGTCTATCCATCAGAACTAGTTGAGGTCTTTTGGCCATTTCATTCTCTTCTATTGAAAAAAAATTTTTTTTATTGTATTCTAAGATATGCCCACACTGGCACATTGCAGAGAGAATTTTCCTTACCTGTCAAGTTAAGGAATTTGGAGCTCTGTAAGACCTCTGCCCAATAAGTTACACACTCATGCACACACATATGCACTCAGTTTAAATATTTAAATAAAATACAGCCAGTATGGAGAATGGAGTAATTGCAGTTGTGTAGATGAAAAGATAAGTATTTGGAGCTTCAGCAAGGCATGTGTCCCACAGACAAGGTACAGCAAACACCAATTGTATTAACAGGCTGAGTTTGGGGTTAATTCTCCACAAATATGCACTGCAGCTCACCCTTCAACCCCTTAGATTCATGAAAACAACTTAACTACAAATAAACACGCAAGCGGTGTAAATGCAGAAATGCCACACACGCAGCGACCTCCCTTTGGTTGAGAAAGCCACGGGCTAAGATGAATCCCACCCACACACTTTGCATCTGTGATTCATGTGAACCTTGAGGCCACCAGACCTCAAGGCAAAAATAGATACTCTTCAAAGGCTTTATAGCTTCCAAGAACTGTTCATGTGGAAGCCAAATGGAGATGCCAATTCCCGTGATGGAGGCCTCAAAGGCTTCTGACTGACTCCTGTCAAACACAAGAAAGTGTGAACTCTTTCGTTTGTGTTTAAAAGATGTGACTTTAGATTTGTGGAGTGTGTGTGTGTGTGTGTGTAGATTTGTGGGGTGTGTATGATTCTAGATTGTGTGTGTGTGTGTGTGAGTGAGTGTGTGTGTGTGTAAGAGAGAGAGACTAGATTTATGGCATGTGTGTATGTGTGTGTGAGAGAGAGACAGAGAGACAAAGAGAGAGACAGAGAGACTGTAGATTTATGGCATGTGTGTATGTGTGTGTGTGTGTGTGTGAGAGAGAGAGAGAGAGAGACAGAGAGACAGAGAGAGAGAGACAGAGAGAGAGACTGTAGAATTATGGCATGTGTGTATGTATGTGTGTGTGTGTGTATGTGACCATAGATTTGGGGGGGTGTATGTGTGTGTGTGCGCACACACGCGCGCGCACATACGGGCACATGTATGTATCGAGGCCAGAGATCAATGTTGCATATCTTCTTCCATCACTACCCACCACATTGTTTGAGAAAGAGTCTCTCACTGAATCTGGAACTCACTTGCTAATTAGCTAGACTGGCTGGCTAGCAAATCCCAGGAATCCTCTTGTCTCTGCCTCCAGAACATTGAGATTACAGATGCGTGCTGGGGATTCATACTCAGCTCCTCACGCCTGGGTCTCACCAACTGAGCCATCCTCTCAAGCCCCATTTTGTTCTGTTTTTACATCATTCCTTTAGTGTTGCTGGGAACTGAACCCCAGGCTTTGTGAGTGACCGGTGAGCAGTCTGCCATTGATGTAGCTACATCCCCCACAGCAGTGTGATTAGAATTAGGACCCATCGGGGCATTAGGATGGAGGGCGTTGGTCCACTGTCATCATCGGTAAGCTCTAGACTCTGTGCTGTGCCTTTCTGAAGAGAAAATCATCTCTCACTGTGCATCAGGTGTCTCTACCGCTGCCTCCTCAGGACTCTCACAGTTAAGTCACCTGGATTTGGGTTGTAAAAATCCGCACATAGATGCCTCCATCTGCTTTGCTCCCATGAGGGGGTTTGTGAGTGAGCTCAGCTCTGCAGGGAGGAATGGGATAATTGTGTTCTAAGAGCCTCTTGTTCTGTGCAGTGTTTGACTTACTGGCTGAGTGTTTGACTAACTACTCAGAATGTACATTTTTTAAAGCCCACAGAGATCAGACTACAGAAACACAGGACTTGAGGGATTTGGATGGATCTCGCCTCTCCCGAGAGTGTTCTGGAGCGGGGTGTGGGAGGACATACCTCCAGTCATGCAGTTCTAAGGGGATCCTTGGAGCCTTCCCCCTAAGGAGAACTTGAGGTCTCCTAGGTCATCCTGGGTTTAGGATGACACGTTTACATTTTCAATGATTTTCGTTTTCTCCCTTAGTTCTTGTGAAATGTGCAAGTGTGGGTTTATTTTCCTCTTACACTTTGTGGGAAACATTGGAATTTTAAGTAATTCATTGTCTAGAACTTAACATTTTCTATTTCTTTTTTCATTTTGGATGTTCTAGTCCATAGTCTAATCCAACACACACACACACAAACACACAAACACACGCATGCACGCACGCATGCACACACACACCAATTCTTGTGTTTAAATGGGCATGTTCGAATATCACGTAACCACAGTTCCAAGTTCCATGGCAGCTGAGCCAGGCCTGAATTAAACCTAACAAAAGGAGAAAGTTTTCTTTAATGTTATCAAAAGTCAAAATTGGTTTTATTGATAATATCCTTCTGTCTTGTGCTATCCCCTCAGAACTAATTCAGATGCCCAGCCCAACCTCATGCTTCACCAGAGCAAGAGGAGGTTTGTGGATTAAGAGGTGATCCAGCTTCGGCATCTCACGGCCAGATGGTACCGATGGTTCCTATTCTAGCAAGGTCATTTCCTAGGTTACCTCACCCTTGAGGTTCGTGTTCTGATGGTTCCCCATCCATTCCATCTCACTTTCCATCACAGCATTCAATATTTGTAGAAACTCTGCAAGAAATCTGGAGGAAATATTTCTTTCTGTTTCCCATCTAAGCCCTTGGGGGAGACTCTTCTTGGCTTTGGTTACATCTTTGCTGACATCCCAGACACCTGTTAAATGGGATGTTGGTTTAAAAGTCTTCATTTCTCCCTCCAGTTCTTCTCGTCTCTGCAGCTCACAAAAGCAACATTCCCACGGGTTTTGGTTGGCCTGTTTCTTGGGACCTCTTCTTTGAAAAGGGTCGGTTAATTTTGTGGTGTGTGTGTGTGTGTGTGTGTGTGTGTGTATGGTGTGTGTGTGTGGTGTGTGTGTTTTATTTCAATTTGCAGAGCTAGAGATGGAGCCAGATCTTGTTCATACCAGGCAGACACTCCAGCTGCAGTGCAGCCAGGTACCCACCATCTCCACTCCTTCTCTACCGTCGCCTTTTCCACAGCAGCATCCTGTTAGTCCCACTGAGATCTCGCTGCCCGCTCCCCTCCCTCCCTTCCTTTTTCTGCTATCTGAGCTGTCCGCCTCAGGTCTCCTCAGCTCAGCCGACTCAGTATTGCCTAGTGTGAACTTCTTGTTTATAGATAAGTACACCGTCTTGGGAATTTGTTTTCTATATTTATACGCATAAGTATATTTCATGAAACATTTCTCTATTTAAAAGCCAACTTATTGTTATGCAGGACGTATATATCCTTTGCACACAGTTTTTAAAATATAATCAAGAAAAGAAACACACCTTATTCTTGCCACAAAACATGAGAACCCCTTCTTCCACCTGACAATCTTTCTGTCATCCAAAAGCACCCATCATGACCCTCCCCAGGCTATCTGCTCTTTCAAGTAAACACCCCTACTTTCCATCAGGTAGACCTAAACTATTTCAGTCTCTCACCATAGGTTCTCTGTCCCAAGCTCTTTTCTTGTGGTTTTTCCAGGTCAAACCCAAACCCCTCAGAACCAAAATAACTCATGTCCACCATTCCAAAAAGACAGTTTCCAAACCTCCTGTACTTCCAGGAACAACCTTGCCACAGAACAGGATCACAGTTCTCTCTTGCATCTAAAGGCTTTAGCGTTGTGACCGATTCAGCCATTTTTAAATCCACTTTTTTTTTTTTTTTTTTAAGCTATCCTGGCTCTCGTTCTTCATTGCCAGCCAAGGATCCTGAAAGATTTAGTTGGTTTCTAAAGTTCAGATTGTGCCTGCAGCTTTTCTCTTGCTCTGGGTGGGAGGAAATCATTGGAGGGAAGGGATTGGAAGGACAGGGCATGGTATCTCTGAGGACCCCACAGACCACAGTGATGCAGGTTTTCCTAACAGCACAGAAGCCTGTGCCTAATGAACAACACTGACTGTTCTCCCAGATGGGTGTCAAGCTGGCCCTCCATTGCTTGTATACTCTGTCGTCTTTACAGAAAGCTGGATGTGGCTTGCTGGCCTATCATCTCTGGGTACATTGAGTCCCTGTCGTTCTCTTAAATCTCTCACGGCACGGTGACAGCCCTCTTTCTGGTGGTTTTTGGACCCCCAAGTGGTCATCTGTAGAAGCCAAGAGATTTAATCCTTTAATTGGGGCATAGTTTTTCTCTGTACTGTTTTCATCTGTCCCGGGCTGCAGCTTTACTTCTAGCCATTTGCGCCCACCCTCCTTCCGACAGAGAGGATAGGAAATAAAATAGCCCTTCGTTGTCATCCCCCAGCCTCACACCTCCGCTCTCCAGCATCTTATTAGTCTCTTCTCCAATCATGTCATTTCTTCAGATGCGACTGAAGAAGATCATCTGTGTCATCTGTGCTGTGTCTGTAAGGACATATCTATTCTGACTTTACCTTGTGAGCATTTTTGTTAGGTTGGTATCACTGTATCCTTGCCCAGTTTCTCGTTAGAAGCAGCGGGGTCTTCGGATAGCCCCACACTAGTACTCTAAGTGTTTGCACATGGAGAAAATGTATTGCCTAGGACGTATTTTTTCCCCCACTTGTAAATGTCAAGGACGTTCCTGTGAGTGAAACCTTTCCACTAGGGCAACTACCTTCTACAGAGATGAGTGGAAATTCAGCCTGGCTTCTGGAAGGTCAAGGAGGAAATACAAAGATCTGTGAGGTTGAGATGTGTTCTGGGTCCCGCCTGCTAAGCTACAAAGTAGAACAGGGGAAAATCATGGCTGGAATGGGCAGAGGAGCACATTCCATAAGTGATAAATTCATTCATTAAGCCCCAGTGCACGAGTTTGTCACGGGGAGCCAGACTAGGACCTGCCAGTACCTTTTATCTAAATTGAAATCAGATCCAGGGTATAGGACTAGAATAGCGGTTTGTCTCTTTTCCTCTAATCCTAGTAACAAGGAATTGTTCCAGAGAAATAGCGAACACTCAGGAAATGAGTAAGAAAACCTCCCAAAGCTTCCAGTGAGTACGGCACAGCCAGGCAGCAGGTGCAGAGTACACCTCCGCCCTCTTACCTGACAAACTCAAGAATAGACAGAACGGAGGAAGCAAAAGAGGAGCGGGGGGAGGTGGCCTGGCTTATCCCAGGCAGCCCCGTCCCTAGTGTCAGATCCCTTCATCTCTACTTATACATCTCAGAAAAGACAAGGAGGCAGAGGGACAGCCTGGGGGAGCCTGTTCCCAAAGGGGACCAACCCTGGTCTTCTCATCCCACGAGGCCTCAGCAGACAAGGCTCCAAATAGTAAAACACAAGATGGCGGTAGTGGCTTCTTTCTTTTTTCCTTCCTTCCTTCCTTCCTTCCTTCCTTCCTTCCTTCCTTCCTTCCACATTGCCTTCCTTTCTTTTTTCTTTTTTTTTCTTTTTGCTTCTGAAGCAGAGTTTGTCTACATAACCCTGGTTGTCCTGGAACTTGCCATACAGACCAGCCCGGCTTCAGGCTCACCTGCCTCTGCCTCCCAAGTGCTGTCATTAAAGGCATGTACCACCATACCCAGATGTAAGCCCTCAGCTCTGTTTGCCACGTAGACATAACTACTCCCAGATCTTTTTCTAGCTTTGACCTCATTCCTGGGCCTCAGCTCCACCTCGCCAACTGTGCACTCGCTAGCCCTTCCACCTGGCTTCGGCCTCATGCCCTGAGTAGCACATGCCCAGAATCCACTGTTCCCCCTCCAGCCTGGCCAGCCTTCCTTGCCCCATGTGGTGCATGACACCATTTCCCAGCTGAGAGTTAACACGTCCTGGGCCTTTTTCTTATTTACGTCCCACATTGAGAAGGGAAGATACATATGCTGTCTCTTAGAGATTTTTGTTTCCCAAACCTATTCCAGTTCATTTCCAATTAGGCGTCCTCAAGACCCCTTGGGTAAATAAATTATGGAGTGAAATGTGGCAGAGAAAGGGGATTTGACATGAGAACATTTTATATCTGTTGCTTAAAATAAAATTTAAAATTACAGATATGTTTGGAAAAATACTGAAGACACTGACGCTAGTATTAATATTAATGTGGATTTTTTTTTTAAAGCTGTTGATTAAGGAAAACAAGAAGGTTCCATTCTCCCCTCTAGATCACCCATCTTTGGACTTGTGGGTGATCTCAACACATGAGTGGAGGTAACAGCACAGAACATCATACTATGTCATCATTAAAGTCTAAGCAGGGCCACTAAGTACTGTCTGGTTTGTTGTTGTTGTTGTTGTTGTTGTTGTTGTTGTTTTTCCATATAGTTAAGATCCCAGTTACCATTGTGTGCAAATCAATAAAATTTAAGGTAATTGATTGTTCTGTTTGACTTTTACAAATGAGTTTCTTTTAAAGATTCGTTCAGCATCACTATAAAAGCAACATTGGAAGTTGGGTTCTTTGTTAGTGTTGCCGTTGTTTTGTTTTACATAGCTACTCGGTTAGTTTAAAGAGAGAGGTGGTGTCCTTTTTCAAGTGGGTGCAGGGGTTGGGTAGGATGGAGTGTCAGAGTGGCTAACCTATGTTCCCAGTATAGCTCATGGTTTAACGTCATCTTTAGAGGCTAATCCCTGATTGCCTTCAACTCCACCCCAGCCAGTCTAAACCCAATTGAATGGCTCCTATTCAGTGGGTGAGTGATGCTTCCCTGGGACTCTGTTCTGCCCGGGGTGGGGATTGGGATGTGGTGGTGGGGTAACTGCAGTAGGCAGAACCAGAGGGATCCCCTGCGGGTCTGGCTGGCATCAGCATCTGGATCATCTGGATCGTGTGGCCTGGTTGCGGGTGACCCTTGCCCTGCTAGGTAGAGTGTGTGTTTTGTCTTCATCGAGAGCTTCCTGTAGTAAAGCAAATGCTCTGTTTGCTGTCAGGATTTTTTAGGCCAGATGGATGTAGCTTTGCCTTCAAGTAGCCACTACAGTTCCCGATTTATAGAATCATGAAAAAGTAACACTGAGAGATGCCGAGGTTCTGGACGACTAAATGTAGCCAGAGCTCTTCCCTGTCCTTCTGAGGCGCCACAGAGATGAACAGCCATGGCTTCTGGCAGGTGTGCAATGTGAAGACCAAGAAATCCATCTCCCGTTTCCCACTGCAGAGTCTTACCTGAGTGATTTAAGGAGCCCTCCCTCTTGTTTGTCTCCCTCTGAGCATGGAGAAGTGGTCACCCACTTTTCTTTGTGAACAGAACCATTGCAGGCGTGTCATAGAGGATGCAATCCAGCCAGCACTGTGTTACATACCTCAGGCAAAAGAGCCACCATTGCTTTAATGGCCCTTGGAAGATCTGTTTTCCACCCCTGGGACTGTGTTTATTTCTCTTCTTGGAGCTCTGCCCAGTCGCTTCCATTGCTCTGCGTTTTTAAAGTAAAGGGGCCAGAAATGGACGGGCATCTAACAAGGGTGCGGCTCGTGCCGAGTGTGACTGAAGATATTGCTTCAGATTCTGCATGTCATACCTGCCTGGACACATTCACAGTGTGCTATTTGTCACCATAGGTTGAGGGGGCCAGATAAAGAGGGAGCAGGAGGGGGGAGGGGAGGCAGGGAGAGGGAGACAGTGAGGGAGAAGGTCAGAGACAGACAGACAGACAAACAGACAGACAGACAGACAGACAGACAGACAGACAGAGTTCTGACTACTGGCTATGAGGAGAAAAATATACTGACTTTGAAACTGGAGAAGTGGCTGGGCACATTTGCGCCAGGGAACGGAACTGAGCCATGCATCTATACTTGGGGAAAAAAAATCTGTACCCCATGAAACAAATGGGAAATGAAACATTTAAGTATTCCATGTACACACTGAAATCTAAGCATATAGGCAGGGCTTTTTCTAGAATAGGGGCTTTAAAACAGTGCAAGTGAGAAACCAATGGGTGATTTTTCAGAAGTAAATTTGATTTGAACTCTGTAGTCCTATATGAGAAAACCCACCAGTTGGGAATGTGAAATGCACACCCCTTTTACAAACCTGATGGGTGACTCTTCAGAGGGTTAAATTTAGGGTCACCCTATGCCTCAGCAGGTAACCTGTAGGCATAGAGGTGTGAGAACCTTCAAAGAATCGAGTACACATGTTCTTACATGTTCCTACAGAGACTCCAGTGCACATGTTCATCATGTTCCTACAGAGACTCCACTGCACATGTTCATAGCCCCACCATTCTCAGGAGCAAAAAGAAAGGGAGGGACCAGAGAAGGACCCGAATGTTTGTCAAATAATAAATGGTTAAGCACAATACGACACAGTCTTATGATGGCTATTCACCCAGCCGGGAGGAGGAGGAAAGCCGAGGTGCTCGCTGTAATGTGGATGAACCTTGAGAACATACGCGTGGTGACTGGAACTATTAATAAAAACCACATATACGAGTCCGTCTATATTTTATGCCCCGAAATCATCAATCCACAGAGACAGAAAGTGGATTAGTGGTTAGCAGAGTTAGAGAGAAGGAAAATGAAGAGCGATGTCTACCTCCTGCAAAGAAGGACTCTTTTGAGGCAAGAAAACATGTCCTAGAAATTGAAAAATAGTGGGAGTCATTCAATCTTGTGAGTATACAAAAGCCTACTGAAATATATATTTCACCAGGTGGATTCTGTGGACTGAAACATAACAAACTACTCCAAACGTCAATATACAGTGGGAGCCTTTGACTGTTCTTCCAATAGTAAGCACCATGAAAACTTTAATGTCATAAGGCTTTTTGCCTTTACCCCGTCTGGAAAATTTTGTGCCAGTGCATTGGATCTGCATGTTGCTGCTATAGCAAAATGTTTGTACAAAGCAGCTGAATGGTGACATTGAGAAATTATCCTGGGTGGTACAGACACAAGCTGGGTGGTTTGTGAAAACAAGGGAGCATGGTCTCAGTTATTCCCCTATGAAGGGCCCACCTATCTTTGCTGCTGCAAAAATGTTACTCTTAGGGGCATGTTTGCTAAGGAGTTTGTGTGTTTGAGGTTTTTTTTTTTTTTTTTTTTTTTTTTTTTTTTTTTTTTTAATAAATAAGTCATCATATTTGCACACTCCCCCAGTAGCCATTCTGAAAATGGAATAACTAGGAATGCACCCAAACCAGTTCTGAGCTCCTGGGATGGCGGCCTTTTCCCTTCAGCTATTTCTGGCACCGCTAATTAGCGTGTGCAGCCTGGCTGTCCTCTGGCAGGGGCAACCCCGTCATCTGCCCTGCTTTCTCTCCCAGCAACAAATCTCTAATGCTTGCGAAGAGACGGCGGCTTCTGCTGCACCAGGGCAAGGTCTGGTGCTTCAGGAAGTAATGGTTGCCCTCCCCTCCTGCCTTAGGATTGATATACACTGTCAAAGAGGGTTTTCTAAATGGTTTCTCTCTGCAGCCTGGTACTGGCTTTTTCTCCTTCGTTCTGGAAACGTTCGGTTTAATGTTGCATTGCAGATCACTTTCGGTTGAAAAGTGTGTAATGGAACCAGGCCATCCCATGAATACAATAATCTAAACAGAGTCACCAATGCCTTCCGTATGTGGCTCTGCCTTCCTTCTGAGGGGACGGGTGACAATGGTGACATTATATCTGGGGCCTGGCTCAGTAAGGGATTCCTTGTTCTTTTTGACTTAAGGGAGGCACAAAGGGTGTCTTCTGAATTTGGTTGTATTTATTAGAATCTAAATGGTGGTGGTTTCCACCTCCTGAGAAGTAAGGGCCGAAGTACTCCACAGGCATCTCCCTGCTGGACTTGTATCAGTCTTCCTTCCCAGAAAGCTGAAGTTTAGAACGGAGAAGCACCTGAGAGTCCCCAAACCTCACCCCTTCCTTTTGAGACAAGGGCACCAAGACTCCCAGTTAGACAAGGACGTAAAGAAGATCAAGAAATAAACTCTGCTCCCCAAGCCAAGGTCATTTTCTCTCCAGCACACAGCCTCAGTCACTCAGACATACACGAGTTTCCCCTAAATCCTGAATTTATTGAGCCGGAAGAAGGCCTAAGTGTTCGCCTTCATTCCTAGCCTATCATCTGTTGCTTGGGTATCTAAATGCCTTGCAACTTTCTATGTGACCTGTCAGAATTTACAACCCAAGCCTGATGGTACAGATTGTAATCCCAGCTACCCAGGAGGCTGAGGCAGGAGGATTGCAAGTTGAATGACAGCTTGGGTTACAGAGTAAGTGCAAGGCCAGCCTGGGTAACTTAGCAAGACCCTGTCTCAAAACACATTTTTAAAAATGTAAAATGGGCTGAAATGTAGCTTACTGGTAGCGCTCTTACCTAGTACGTGTGAAACACTATGTTCAAACCCCAGTACTCACCACCACCATAACAAAAGGTGCAGGTGGGGATGGGGGACTGCATATGGTAGAACCTTCGACCAACAGTTATATCAGCACACATTTAAGTACACATAGGTAGGT
Organism: Arvicanthis niloticus; assembly: GCF_011762505.2. Lineage (NCBI taxonomy): Eukaryota > Metazoa > Chordata > Mammalia > Rodentia > Muridae > Arvicanthis > Arvicanthis niloticus. The sequence goes on from NC_133429.1 coordinate 44,453,334, forward strand.
TCATGATGCAGGTACATGGCTAGATGCTTGCTTAGTGACGTTCAGTGGCAGGCAGTGAACTTCTGTCCTATCAGGATTCCTTCAGACCACAGCCTCGTGACATTTGGCTTTGCCATCTGGCAACCCCCATGGTCAGAGGAGGAATCCAGGCATGACAAGCCAAATCGGTTTGGTTTAGATTGTAGCTTCAGGTACAAACTGATCCTTCCTTGCCCTCCGTCTTGCTTAGAGGGTTCTAATGCCTCTTGCTTTGTGGAAACTGGACTCTTAGACACCAGTACCTGCTCCTTGGACCAACAACCTGGCCATTTTAGACTCTTTTCCCATACCTACTCTATAGAAAAACGACTTCTAAGTTGGTCACATGTACACGCACACAGTTCACATACACACACTCATACACATGCATGAGCACACACATATACACATGTGCACACATACCTGCTCACACTGACACATACACATGCATGCACTCACACATATGCGTGCAGACACTCACATGGACACATGCACACATGTACACACTCACATATACACATACATGGACATACACGTATGCATGCACAGACATATAGACACGCATGTATACATACATGCACACACACACAAACAGCCTTGTTTTGAAGCTGACAAGCAGTATACTTAGTAAGTGTCGCATGCCACACTTGATTTGTGGAATCATTTGATTGTGAGCTGGGAGTAAGGCGATGTATGACTCTAACTTGAGGGGCTAGGAGGGACACACTCTGGGATGTGCACTGTAAGCAAGCATAACACAGCTGCTGGGCTTTCTCAGCCTTCAGAAAACCCTTCAGAAAACTCCTGCATCTGCCCTGCTCAATTCTCCCAGCCTCTCCTTTCTATGAACGCTCACCTTGCTAGGACGTCCTTGAATCTGGAGGTTTTGTTCTTTCTGTAGCTTATTAGGAGATCTGCAACAGACCAAGGCAATTTCTCAGTGAACGTTAGAAGGGAGCCAGTCTTCAAACCCAGTAGCACCCTGGGAGGTGAGGGGCAGCTGTCCTGTTGACGACACTTGGAATATACCTTAGAGTCACCCCTCAATATCTACTGGGATGGTCCCTAGGTCACTCTCCACAAGATATCCAAATCTGAGCATAGTCAAGCCCCTTCTGTATAATCCTGTGCACACCCTCTGTATACTTTAAATCCCTACACTAGTTATAATATCTAGATGCTTTGCAAACAGTTGCCGTGCTGTGTTGTTTCAGGAACAGTGGCAAGAACAAAGTCTGTATGTGCACAGTACAGACACATTTCCCCCATCAGAATATCTCCCAGCCACAGCTCACTGGATCTGTGAAACTATGGAAACTATGGATACAACACAGAAGGCCAACTGTACGTGCCGAGTTCTGCTTGCCCTGGAGCAAGGGAAATAGCTTCTAAGTGATGAAAGTATAACTTGCCGTTTGGGACCTCCCAGTGAGACTCTCCCAGACCGCCTCTCCCTGGCCCTTAGCAGTAGAGGTGCCCATGGGCAGGGAGCAGCAGTAACTGAGCAGAAAGGTGGCTTTCTTTTATTTTGCTATATTAGCATTACCAAAGAAACTGCTCTGTGACCACTGGATAAGTCCTGGATATGTGCTCCCAGTGCCCATAGAGCCCCAGAAGGAATTTGAATCAGCCCAGGACAGATCCCTCAGGCTGGGCTGTCATGACTGTAGAACCCCTCTTGGCTAAGGCTGAGAGCCAGCCATAAGCAGTCACCAGTCAATCTTTCAAACTTTATTTTTGTACTGGTTTTTGCTTGCTTTGTTTGTTTGTTGTTTGTTTGAGCACAGCTGCCAGTTTTGAACCCACTCTTGGGAAGTCCAAGCCTAAAACACAGTGAGTATAGACACTTGCAGGCTTGACCAGTTCATATTTTTATAACAAAGTTTGGCTTCTAGCTTCTCAGTTAATGGCTCTTGATAAATATTTTCTCATTTGTGCCTAAATGCCAAAAAATTTGAAGCGGGTGGGTGGACATTGGACAGAACCTGTGGCCTGGTGCTTGCAGCACCCAGATCCTAAAGACTGATATCTTTGCAGGAAGACTAAATATGAAGGCGGAGTGATAGGCCGTCAAATCTAAACAGAAACTTGTCATGAGTTTACAAGAGGAACACACACCCGGTTACAGTCCGATATGTAAAGTACAATTAGCCATGTTCCCCATATCCGTTCCTCTCCCATGGCTCACCCAAACATAATTATATGCTCTCAAGCTGCCAGAGGACACTGTCACCATCAAGACTTTGCTCACTAGTTAAAGTCTTACAGGTGAGAGCAAAGAACAGAGCTTAGCTGGCTCATGGTCCCCCATTGGGTGATGGCCAGGCTGGTACCAGTAGAAGGTCTGAGGTGATACACAGAGTGCTGGCCACTCGCTGGAGGTGCTCAGAACCAACCGCTCCTGACACTTTACTCAACAGGGGCTGGGGGAAGCTGGAAGCCAGAGGACTGGAAGTGGTAAATTACAGAATTGGTACAGAAATGTATCACAGCTCCATTGAGTTCAGAGTGCAGGGATTTAGGAGCAGGCTCCTGACCAAAGTGCTCAGAGATCACTGAGCTCCAACTTGGGCACTGAGGCTTGGCAAGAAGAGCCTGCAGGCAGGCCAAGCCTCCACAGTTGCCTGTGGCTGGTCCTGAAGGATCCCACATGAGGCTTTAGGCTGAAGTTAGACTCTCTATAGGGAGAAATGTGTGCATCCTTTCTGCTGTCACAAGACACGAGTATACATACATTTCTCAGCAACTTGTTTTACTTGCTTACTTTGTCAAAGCTGCCTCAGATTCATAAAACATAGACTTCATTCTGTTTTGTTTGTTTTTTTAAATGACCGTGTCCAAACCAATGTACTCAGCAGTTCCTCTTGTGACATTCACGCTGTTTCCAGTCTTGGCCACAAGAAGTAATGTCAGTGTCTTGAGTTCTCTTCTCTGTGCATCCTGTGCACCGTCTTTGAATTTTTTTAGGCTATATTCCCCAAAGTGTGCTGGCTAAAGCGTCAAATGTGTAACTGTAATTTTAGTGGTTTTTAGATATGTAACTATGTCTATTAATTATGAGAATAACTGTTTTTACCCCATTGAGAATGACTACGTAATACGGATTTTTACATGTTTTCCAACATTACTTTGATTTTAATATACATTTTCCCAGCCTCTTGGTTGCTCAGTTTTTTCATGTTTATCCAGTGCTTAAAATTTCTACTATGGATGTGTCCTGATCCACTTTCCTTGGGACTTATTTTGTCTTGTTTTTGTTTCTTTTGCTGGCTTACCAAGGGCCTTTTGGGGCTTTGGTCAGTCCTACTCTGAGGACAAAAGTCAGAGTCACACGGATGTGAGATTTATCAGTGCTGACAGTGAGATCTTTCTATGAGAAATCATAAAATCAATGACTGTTTGAAAGGAGTCTCCCAGATCCCTTTCTTGTTCCCTTTTGACTCTCTAAATATTTTCACTCATAAAAGCAGTAAAAAGTGGGTATTTTTCATTCTGAAATATAACCTTGGAAGATTGAAGACGCAGCACTTTCTAGAACCTGTTCTCTGAACTCAAAATTCCCTCCGGAGTAAATCACCTCCATCCTCTCGTATGCCTGGTATTTGGGAGGGGAGGGTATCTAAACACTCTCCAGCTGACTCCTGAGAACTTACTATTAAACCTCGTCATTCAGCAAGCCATAAATAATCTCTACACTGCAGCAAAAACAGATTTCAGCTGTGTCTGTGAATAACAGGCTGACCTTAACATGGGGAACATGTTTAAGGACCATTCTTTCTGTAGAGGGAATAGCAATCTCTAGAAGTTTCTTACTTAATTCCACTATCTGGTAGATGGAATATCACCTAAAATCTGACCCACATCAATAAATACAGGTCCAGGCTTGAGTCTCTCGATCAGCAGTTCTCAACATCCTAACACTGAGACCCTTTAATGCAGCTCTTCATGTGGTAACCCCCAACCATAAAATTATTTTGACGCTACTTCATAACTGTAATTTTGCTATTGCTATGAACCTTTATGCTAATATCTGATATGCAGGATACCTGATATATAACCCCTGTGAAAGGGCCATTCGGCCCCCAGAGGATGAGATGCACAGGTTGAGAATCTCTGCTCTAAAAGAAACAATACGGGGTCCTGTTCTCCTTGGCCCTCATTGCTCCTTCAGCTTTTGTTCTGTTTTGCTTTTAAGAAAATCATCTTGTAAAATAATAAAAAAAAGATATAAAAGTGCAGGGTGTATGATGAGAGAATGTAGCTTCAATGTACCGGCGTCCTCCGCTTTATTGATTGACGAGGATGAGACCTGCCGGCCTTCGCACCCAGTCTGGCCTATTAATCCCAAGATCAGAGGATGAAAGAGAGAGAGATCAAAGGGAAGACACACGTTACATAGGCAGGGGCACCGAAATGCGGGGACTGGACGGGTTAGCAGCCAAACACTTTAATCTATGAGTGCCTCGTAAAGGAAGAATGTTGTAGTTCAAACAGAAAGGAGGACTTGTGTATATAGTGGAGTTTGGATTTGCTTGTCTACCCAAGGAAGCAGCGGGCAAGGCTTGGCATAGTTACACTGGGAGGAATGCAGATACTCACAGGCGTTTGGAATTTACAAATGTACACATGGGAAATAGCTGCTGGCCTTGTGCTGGCTCCTTGCTCTGCCCCATGAGAAGACAGTCCTGCCTCACTCCCCTTTGCCCTTCACGTGAGATCTCAGCAATGAGATCCTTGTAGGTCTGTCGTCTTGTAAAACCATCAGAAAGACGTAGACTTTATAACCGTTTGTTACGATTTTTTTTTTTATCTACTTTGTGTGCACGCATGCACAGCGTATGAAGGAGGACAGGCCATAACGCACAGGACAGGTTTCAAAAGTCAGTCCCACGAATGGAGTTGGCGGAAAGCCACTTCACCTGCTTGCCCGTTTCACAGCTCAGACTATGCACAATTAGTGATGTTCTTCCAAAGAAAACAGTTGGTTAGGGTTTTGTGTCTGGATACTTCGACTCAAGTCCAGATCACCCTCTAGCTATATAGTTGATTGTCCCTTAGACGGCTGTGTCCTGTCACATGCTAGGCACACACACAAAAAAAAAAAAAAAAAAAAAAAAAAAAAAAAAAAAGTGACTAAGCTCTACCTGGAAAATATCCTCAGTGTGTAGTTAGAAACATCACTGAAACCAGCGAATGCATTCAGGACTGCTAAGGGCTGCGGCATACCTAGGCATGGAATCCTCCAGGGTCACAGAGAAAGGGCACTGAAGGTAGCCCAGGAGGATGGTGGGAGGTATTCTGAGTCGACTTTGGCATACGTGGGCCATTGAGAGATATGAGAGGAACAGAAAGAACAAGGTAAACACCAGAAATAGACGCAGGAACCAGATGGTGGAAGAAAAAGGAAATGCCAGGAAACAGAGGGGGATATCGCACGTCAACAGCGATGCTTTAAAACTGCCTTGTGAGCCAGGTGTGGTGATGTGCGCCTGTGCTCCCAGCACTTGAGCGACCAAGGCAGGAAAATCATAAGCTGTAAGTCTACCTGGGCTACACAGCAAGACCTTACACGTGCATGTGTGTGTGTGCACGTGCGCACACACATACATACCAACCATTTGTATGTGTTCTGTTTTATTCTTGTTTATGAATACCCTGTAGCTATCTTCAGAAACACCAGAAGAGGGCACCGGATCCCATTAAAAATGGCTGTGAACCACTTTATGGTTGCTGAGAATTGAACTCAGGACCTCTGGAAGAGCAGTCAGTGCTCTTAACCACTGAGCCATTGTAAGACCCCCATCCCGCAAGGGGACCCTCTGTAAGACCCCCCCCCCCGCAAGGGGACCCTCACCCAAGTCCGGACCTGCACGCCCCAAGGACACACGAGAGACCTTCTTGATGCAATTGCAGAGGAGGTTTAATGACGAGGGCCCTCGGGCTGGAACATATCTCACACAGGAGATAGAGGTTCCGCGCGCCTGGACCCAGGGAACTTGGGATATTTATCGGTAGGGGTTGGGGAGAGCGGGAAAATTTGGCGCGGTTACATATGATTGGATATTTCAAACATCAGCAACTTGCAGAACTGGCAGAACTTGCAGAAACTCGGACCTCCCAGAAAAGGGAGGGAGAGAAAAGTAAACACCAGATAGCCCATTACTCACTTGGGCTAGTTTGGACTTGTCTGGGCATGCCCTTGTATGCCTTTATTTTTTGTCACCCTGCCCCTGCAGGGGCTTAATATTTTTATTATGACTATATTTAACAAATTGTTGGTGGTCTTTGCTGACCATGAATTTTTGTTATTGTTACAATGCTGCTTTCAAATTTTGTTCTCACACCATCTCTCCAACCCCTCTGTCTTACTCTTGTAGAATCCAAAAGTAATACCAAAACAATGAAGTAGAAGGAGGTAGCAGAGGCTGGGAAGGATGGAGAAAGGTAGAAGATGAGGGGTACATGGGTGAAACCAGACAGGAGTCTGCTCTGATGTCCTGTAACATTGCAGGATACGTATGCTTCAGGACATTGCATATTCAGATCGTTAGTAGAAATGACTGTGACTAAGTCTGGCATGGTAGCACGCACCTTTTAATCCCAGCACCGAAGATGCAGAGGCAAGTGGATCTCTGTGAGTCCCTATGAGCCTGGTCTATATACCAAGTTCCAGTACAAACAGGACTACATAGACCTTGGAGAGAGGGGTGGGGTGGGATTGTAAGTGTTCCTATCCCAAACAAGGGACAGGTGATAAAGCCGGTAGATCTGCCAGTTAACCTGTCATCTTCAGTATTTATTGATATTAATGATCATATCTCATAAATGTACATATTTACTTCATTAATTTTTTTTTAAACATCCACTTGTACTCATGGGTAAGAAGTGGGCAGAACTGGTAGCTGTTTCAAGACTGAAGTACAACAGAGACAGGCTGGCTGCAAAGACAACCTGAAATCTCAGTATATACTGATGTCGTGTAATCATTCGGCAGATGTCAAGGCTACACTATCAGGGCCATCTTCGTGGGCATGTGAACGGGTAGTCCTTGCAAAACCCCACTATGAGAAGGATAACATGTGTTTTGTGGTAACATCTGTTTTAGTGCCCTGGTCCCACCGGCTTGAAGTTTCCAATTCTGTACATGTATGTGTTTGTACATACATGTTGGTATGTGTATGTGTATGTGCACACGTGCCAGGTGCCTTTCTCAATTGCCTTCCTTCCTTTTTGTTGTTGTTCCTTTATGTTTATTTTACATATATGGATGCTTTCTCTGCACGTAGATCTGCATAGCACGTGTTTAAAGTGCACAAGGCGGCCAGAAGAGGGTGTCAGGTCCTCTGGAACTGAAGTTACAGACCTCTGTGCACCTCCATGTGGGTGCAAGGACTCAAACCTGGGTCCTCTGGAAGAGTAGCCAGTGCTCTTAACTGGTGAGCCACCTCTCCAGCCTCTCCACCTTTTTTTTTTTTTTTTTTTTTTTAAAGATAGGGTCTTTTGCTGAACCTGTAACTCAACAATTTGGCTACCAAGTGAGCCCCTAGGATCTTCTTGTCCCCACCTCTTGTCTGCTCTGAGGTGACAAATTCGCACTGTAGCGCTGGCTATCTTACACAGTTGCCGAGACCAAGCCTCCATGGCACACACTTTACTGACTGAGCCATTTTCTCAGCCCTGAGTTCTCAATTTCTTTTTTTTTTTTTGGGGGGGGGGGTTCGAGACAGGGTTTCTCTGTGTAGTCCTGGCTGTCCTGGAACTCACTCTGTAGACCAGGCTGGCCTTGAACTCAGAAATCCACCTGCCTCTGCCTCCCAAGTGCTGGGATTAAAGGCGTGCGCCACCACTGCCCGGCGAGTTCTCAATTTCTAAACAAGGAGTCCAGTGACTATATTTTGCATTGCACTCTAAAATGATAAGAACAGTTCCACCTATAATCACCTGATGCTGTGTGCAGTGCTGGCTTATGACATTGGTTTTCCATCAAGCACAATTTTTATAGGGACTTACGGGTAGCACGGAAGATACGCAGGTCCTCAGCTGTAATTGTGATAGCTTCTGACTAGGGATGAGTCACAGGCAAAAAGGACAGGGAAGACAGAAGCCTAGCCAAGCTTTCAGTAAAGAGCAAGGAAAGGAGATAGCCTGTGGGGTAAGAAGAGTCACTAAGAGCTAGAGGAGAAGTAAGAAACAGCAGGAGGCGGTCCTAAGAGCCAGGGTTGGGTTCCAATGCTACCAGGGGATTCAGAACAATGGCGTGTCCTGTAGAGATCCTGTAGACCAGTGGTTCTCAATTTTCCTAATGCTATAACCTGTTAGTACAGTCCCTCATGCTGTGGCCACCCCCCGACCATAACACTGATTTCATTGCTATTTCATAACGGTCACTTGCTACTGGGTGCGAATCGGAATGTAAATATCCGATGTGCAGGATATCTGATGTGTGACCGACCCTTGAGGGTGTCATGACCCAGTTTTTGAGAACCACTGCTACGCACTGTGTTGGCAGCAGCTGAGTGAAGAGGGAGACGAGTCGGGAATTCGGCACTGTTTGAGAGACCAGTGGGCAGAGAGGCAGTGGAGACAGTGAGTACGCATTGCTAGCGTGCTACAGCTCAGTAGAAGACAGTCTCCGGTGGGCTCTGGACTACCAGAGTGTTGAGTTGGCTTTGAGTTCATTTTGGGGGGGCTTTGAGCACACTCTTTTAAGCATGGTTTTATACCGTGGCAGAGACTGTCAGTGGAGAGAGAAGTTGACAATCCAGGAATAGAAACAGTGATACTGGGAGAGCGCTGAGGTGGTGCGCGGGCAGACCGGCCAGAGCAAAAGAGAAGAGGAGAGCGGGAACTGACCGCTTTCCAGTCGGAGGGCTCTCTTACCTGTGACGTCAAGTGTGCTAATGCTTTACTGAACAAGCCCTACCTCTCCATTTTGCTCTCTCTCTTCCTCGCTGTCCGAAGAAACTCCCTGGAACTTCCCTTACCTGCTCTCTTATTTAAAAAAATATTGACAGGGTGCCTGCTATGTGACCTGCACAGAGGTGAGAAGCCTACACTAGACTTTGACCTCCTGATATACTTAGGGCCTGAGTCCAACGTCTGGGAGGCCACACAGGCTCCTCCAGGATGGGGGTTAGGGGAACAACACCGAATAGCACTTAGGTCTTCCTCTTTGGGGAGCTGACACCCCAACCTATTCCTCCCTTCGCTCACTATCTTTTCCTCCCTTCTAGCATATCTGGCTCTCGGGACACAGTAAGATAAAATCTGGGGGCCAGGTAAAAAAGAAGAGATAGACTAGCAAAATTAAGCAACATTTGGGGAAAGGACACTGGGGAGTGCGCCACATAGCAACTTCCATTCCAGCCTCCAGGAGTCCAGGCTCTGCCTTCTGCATTGAGCTAAGGTCTTAAGCTAGGCTTCCTGGCCTGCTTGCCCCATTAATGGTCTCCAAAGTCCAACATCGTCTGTCAGACCCCTTGCTCATTCTAATAGCTGTTCCCTACTGATAATTAAGATAAAGAAGGTTGGCCGGGCAGTGGTGGCGCACGCCTGTAATCCCAGCACTTGGGAGGCAGAGGCAGGCGGATTTCTGAGTTTGAGGCCAGCCTGGTCTACAGAGTGAGTTCCAGGACAGCCAGGACTACACAGAGAAACCCTGTCTCTAAAAAACCAAAAAAAAAAAAAAAAAAAAAAAAAAAAAAAGATAAAGAAGGTATGCAGTGATGCACAGTGATTTGTGAGTGGTGGGGCAGATGGTTGTGTTTACAAAAGTTCGCAAGTTTTTTTTTTTTTCTAAGAAGAAAACTTTACCACATCTTAGGTAATAAAAGGCAGTATGGAACTTCATAGCAAGGGGCATCTTCCCAGAATGCGCTCCCCTAACCTTTCCTGTTTCCAAAGCCAAAAATTCTCTAAAGGCTCCAATATGTTTGTGGTCCCAACCTGTTCACCTCCACTGGTTCCTATGATGGGAGCCAATGGGACACAGATGGCCAAGAGTCAAAGATGGGGCCACAACCAATAAAGCCACTCAGGGGTTGTTTCCAAGAGGGAGGATGACTCCCCAGGCCATGCTGGTAGAGAGTCTGCAAGGTGTTCCTCAGAGCTTAGGAAAGACTCTTGACAGATTCCTAGATCTCCACTCAAAAGCATGAATATCGGGAAATCTGGGGACGTAGTTCAGCGTTGAGGTGTTCACCTGGCATACACAAGGTCCTCACCTCAATCCCCTGTACTTGGGTATAAAATGTGCTGAGAGGTTTATCAGGTCTGAGGGCTCAGGCCCCAGTGCCAGGGAGCTGTGAGGGTTAGTACAAAATGTCATTTCCCCAAGCCACTTCCATTTGTCATAAATACGACCACCTTCTGCCACCACCAACCACTGGAAAGGGGCTGTCAGGTGTCGGGTACCACTTCAGGGAGTTGGGATTATGTCTCGGTGACAGAATGCTTGCCTACTGTGTATGAGGCCCTAAGGTCAGTCCCTACAGCAGTGAAATGTCGGAGCACCAAGTACCAGAGGAAGAGCCAGGAAAGGCCCCTCATGGCTGTCAACCTCGCTGTAGGCATCTGCTTGGGGATTCTCCCTGGTGCTGAGAGGGCAGGAACTCTTGGGTAGGTTTTTTTGGAATGTATGAGGTTTATGAGCCTTAAAATGGTAGGATAGTTGTTCCTCGACCCCAGCTTATAAGCTTAGAAACTGTAGTCTAGGCCAGAAGTGTCCAGCTTCTAACAAGCTTGGCAATCTAATTACAGTGACAGTTCTGGTAGAAAGCCTGGAGTAAAACCCGAGACTCAGCATTTTCTTCCATGTTCCGGAGTGAGGCTGGTGCCGCAGCTCACTGATCCTTGAAGTCCCAAGAGTCTAGATTTGCACTGCCCAAGTACGTCAGATACAAACCACCTCAGACTCCTTTAGGCTAAACACCCTTCTAAATGTAGTTCTCTGACTGCAGGTTAGCCTCAAAGCAAATGGTCGGTATACCCACGTGGCTGAGGGCAGCCATGTCGGACTTTGCAGAGAAACGTTACCATGCTCGAAGAAGGTTCAGCTGGACAGCCTTGAGTCAGAGTGGGGACTGTTGCAATGTTCCTGTTTATTCATTTGTCCAGCCCTTGAACATGAACTATATGTGGAGTTAGGTGCTTGTTGCCAGGGCATTAAGACAATGGGTCCAGGTAGCAGCAAAAGAAACAAACATCGTTCTGTGCTAACTCAAGACGTCAGTACCATAGAACAGAGATGCCCGCAACACAGCGAGGGATCCAGGGATGTTAGACGTGAGCCTCCCAGGCACGTGGGTGGTAGGAGAGGACATGTTGAATGGACTGTCAGTGGTTGTCACAGAGTCTTTATGAGTTTAGTTGCTAATGATGCATTTTTTTTTCCGTTCCAGGGCCATAATCATCAGGAATGGAGAAATCATCCCCATGTCTTCCGAATTCACCCCTGAGACTGAGCGCCAGAGACTTCAATACCTGGTAAGAGTCGTGTGGGTCTGGCAGAGGATAATGGTGGTAGGGATGGTGTTAGAGCAACGTGAGAGGAACACATTGCTATGACATGAGAGCAACCCCACCAAACAATCAAACAACATTCGGTATTAACTCCCACACACGCACCTTCCGGATCACACATCCTGGCTCTGTGTGTGACGACACACTCCACCACCATGAATTTATTATTGTGGCTGGCTAGCTTTCCCCCATCGGCAGCACGCTGTGTGCACGGCTTCCACTAGGTCAGTGTGCATGTGCAGATTCCTCCCTCGTCCCGCAGTCGGTTGAATGTATGCGGGTCTCGCTGTCAATCACATTACCAGAAGGAGCTTCTTCCCCTATGTATGACATGCCACAACTTCACACTCAAACAGGAAAGACTCAAGATCCTTGGGGGCCATGCGGGTGTCAAAAAAACTGTTTCTACACTGAAAATAAATTCTCCCTGTAGCCGCTCCTCTTAGGGGTGAAATAATAAAAGGGATTAGGAGACTTGTGCTCCCCCTTAAAAATCGACATTTTATGAAAAGCAAACTAAAGCTCTTTTCCTTGTCCTCAGACTTTAGAAAAAAAGGTGTTAGACATAGGACCTCAGATAAACGTAACTTGGGAGCTATCCCAAGTCCCAAGCTACCGGGGAGACTAAAGTCTCTGGACAGTAGCCCAATGAGTGTAGGGTCTGTGAAGAAAATAGTTTCCTGACAGGATTTCCATCAACCTGTAATCCTGTTCACAAGTTCTTTCCTAACTGGTGAGAGTCAGTTATTTTCCTCCAGTATGGGTACCAGAGATTGAACTCAGCTCATCCAGCTAGGCGGCAGGTGCCTTTACTGCTGGCCATTTCCCCACACTGATGAGAGTCCTCTGGTTGATTTAGAAGGTATTCCTGGACTTACTACACTCAATTCCCTAGTGAGAATTACATGACAAGCGGTGATGACTCACACCTTTAATCCCAGCACTCAGAAGGGAAAGGCAGGTGGATCTCTGAGGTCCAGGCCAGCCTGGTCTACAGAGTGAGATGTAGGACAGCCAGGGATACACAGAGAACCCCTGTCTCACCTGTCTCAAAAAAAACTAACCAACCAAGCAACCAACAAAAAGCTCAACAACATCATCATGACTAGTTACCTGGCAACTAGTAAGTATGTGATATCAGGAATCCCAAACTAGTCTTTTCCCCAGTTTGTGTTGTGTTGTATTTGGTTGGTTGTCGAGACAGCCCAGGCTAGCCTCAAACTTCCCTCCACATCCCTGCCTGTGTAAAAATTGCTTATTATGTTGTTATATAATACCAAAATAGTTCAACAAAACAAACTTGATGAAGCAAGGACTTATCTTGGCTCATGTTTCGATCATGGTGGGAAGTCACCAGGGTGAAGGCTTGAGGCAGCTGTACATCCACAGTCAAGAAGCAGAAAGAGGTGAACGTCAGTGCTTGGGTCACTGCCCACATTGTTTTGTCCATCAATGAGAGAAGGTCTTCCCATCTCAGTCAGCCTAATCTACAAAGTCCCTCACAGACATGCCCATTGGTTTGTCTCCAAGTGATTCCAAATCCCATCAAGTTGATGGAGTAGCCATTACAGCCCCTTGCCCAGAGGTGTAATCCTGATTTCTAATGCTGCTTTCTGGTGTTTGAGGTAGAATGTTCTTGAAGCTACCAGTGGTGGAGCCTGAGTTTCAAGAGGCTTGCCTTCAGTCCCAGTTATGCTGTTCCCTGACTGGATAGCTTTGTGCAAGTCTTCGGACCTTTCTAGACCCTCTTTTGTCACGTGTGAAAGGTAACACTAGACAGGAGGGCCACCAAGGTCCTCTGAGATACAAAGGTCATTCCCAGCAGAGTTTATAATGGCTTGCCCATATGGCTTTCTCTGTCACCCAAGGCCATGAAAATGATCTTAGCATAGACCTTGTCACCTACCTAAAGCTTTGAGCTGCCTACCATGTAAAGAATGTAGCCAGACGCTGGCAGACTTAGATGCCCGACTGCCTTTGCAATACCAGTCTCCCTTTTGCCACTACCACTAACACCCCCACCTACCCCCACTCCCCCACCTCCCACCCATGTTTCAGCCAGATCGCTCGCATTCCTTGTCAGCTCACACCACTGACTCACTGACCTATATCTCTTTGGAAATGTCCTCTGTTTAGACAGCTCTTCCTGTCCACCAGAAGAATTCCCCCTCATCCTTTCTGATGCTGACACAAGAGACACTTCTGGGAAGTGTCCTCTAATCTTCCCAGAGAGACAACCCCCAGTGCTGGTACAGCAGTACTTGGTGACCTGCAGTGTGGCTTTCAGGATTTTATACATACTGGGTGGTTTGTTTGTTGTTTGTTTGGGGTTTTTTGTTTGTTTTGTTTTGTTTTTTTTTTTTTGTTTTGGTTTTTTTGTTGCTGCTGTTGTTTTGTTTTCAGATCTCTAGCTTCCTCTCCAAATTGAGTTCTGGAAGGCAAGGTTCTTACTTAGTCACCCCATTGCAGTACTCAGCCCAGCCGCTGGCACCGCACTGGCTTGGTGGGTGTGCATGAAAGAATGTTGGGCCTCCCCTGTCCTCCATGCAGATGGCAGCAGGCAATTAGGTATTTGTGACCTTTGCCTTCTCTCCACTCTTAGCATCTCTGTCCCTCCACATCCCCCATTGAAGTTCACCTCCTAAGGAAGCAACAGATAGTAAAAAGTTAATTTCTTACGCTTTTACATTTTCAAATAATATATTTTATTTTTTAAAAAAAATGAAACATGGAGGGTCAATTTTGAAGGAGGACAGGAATAGCTGAAATTCTTTGGGGATGCCGAGGATAAGATGCATGTGATTCTATGACTTCCATAAGGCAAGTTATTGATGGGCAAGCATCAATTGTGGGGATAGAAAACCTCTGAAGACTGTGACGGGATTAAACAAAATGATATTCAGGTTCTTTTGTGTTCTCCAGTACTCATTTAGCTCCTGTTTGATAAATCCAAGTCTCGTTCCTTCAGATACGTCTTAGTCTATCTGGGCTGTTAAGACAAAATACCATCAAGTAGCTGGCATCTAAACAACAGAAATGTATTTGTCACAAGCCAGAGGCTGTGAAGTCTGGGATAAAGGCCCTAGAAGTTTCAATGTTTAGTGAAGGCCCTCATCCTGCTCTATAGATAGGCATTGGGGTGGGGGGAGGGGACTTATATGACAAAGATATTCTTGGAAGCCTCTCTGCCCTATCCTTAAGCTATAGCTGTGCTTGCACATGCACGTGCACACACGCTTGTACATACACACATACACACACACACACACACACACACACACACACACAGCCTTGCCTTTCTATACCATCACGAAAGGATTTGGCTCCAACTTATGAAATCTGAAGGTGTATGAAAATTCATTCTAAAGCAAAATCCTACTGACCTGAGAGCCACTTTCCTCTGCTTTATTTGGCACCCACTTCTGATGTTTCTGAGATAAAGGGATATTTTGGAGTCTGTCTTGACCAATAGGGGAGGATGCTATTGGTCCACAAAACTGGGCCTAATGCTTAATTTATAAAAGAAGAGAGCACCGTCTTCTTAATCCACACACCCAAAGCAGATGGATTTATTTAGTTTATAATTAAAACTCCCTCTCCCACATGAGGAGTGGGCACACTCAGACCCTAAGCACCCTGTTGGCCCAGCCTGTTGGCCCTTCAAGTTTAGGAATATGTGCTCTGAAATGACCTGCTCCAGGCATAATAATCGTGCAGAACAACTGTCCGTAGCAAAGCATTTGAGGTTAAAAATATTTGTAACGTAACACAAAATCTGTATGTTAATATTTTTTTTTTTTGGAATTAGAAGGTTGATATATAAAGTCTTGAAAATATTTTCAAGTATGAGAGGAAAATCACCCGAGTGTGGCACAGACTTCTCTCAGCCCAACCCCATCATGAGCTGCGCAAACTCAGTCCTCTCTCATGACTTGTTCTGTATTAGAAATGAAGAGCAGCCCCTTGGCTATGGAAAACATGGACATTCTTCAGCTTACAGTGCAGCGATGTCCACTTATAAGCCCATCGCAGCCGAACAGATCTAAGTCAAAATGCAACCAATATGTCTCATCTCCCAAACATTGTAGCCAAACCCTGCCAACTTCAACATGCCCAGGACAGGTACATACACACACACACACACACACACACACACACACACACCCCTGCCAGCCCTGACAGCTTACTGTGATGGGGCACATCTGTAATCCCAGCACTCTGGACACAGAGGAAGGACAGTCTCTGCTAGATGGAGGCCAGCCTGGGCTACAGAGTCAGACCCTGTCTCAAAATAAATAAACGAACGAACAAACAAACACCAGGAAAGTCACCAACTGTGTGTTTCGGAACGTAATAAAGAGTGGTTATCTCAATTGTTTTGCCTGTGCTAGTGAAAGTAAAAACTGGAACTGTTGTATGTGTTGTGTTTTATTAAAAAAATAAATAAATAAGGAGAGAAGAAATATGTTTGGTGGACGTGTGGTCAGGTGTGGGGGAAAAGGGATGCTTCCGAGGCCCCATGCTGAGGCATCCCTTCCCCCTGAGGGACCAGCCTCAGGATGGTACAGTATAGAATAGAGTTTATTCAGGGCATGGGGAGGGGAGTTGAGAGGATAGTAGAGACAGAGAAAGTCAGAGAGAGAGAGAGAGAGAGGAGGAGGAGGAGGAAGAGGAGGAGGAGGAAAAGGAAGAGGAGGAGGAGGAGGAGGAAGAGGAAGAAGAAGAGGAGGAGGAAGAGGAGAGGCTGGCCATGGGAATGGGGAGAGAGGGGGAAGGGGTGAGAGGACAACTGAGAGAGAGCAAGAAGGCAAGAGAGCAAGGGGGGGGGGACAAGCAGCCCCTTTTATAGTGAGTCAGGCACACCTGGTTGTTGCCAGGTAACAGTAGGGCGGAGCCTAGACTAAATGCTAACAGTATGGATGTGATTTATGCTATCATGGAGTAAAAAATAATATTATGTCCTGCCATTGTGAGCCAGGGGCTAACTGTACGGTGAATCACCTTATAGTTTTAATTGCGCATGCTTCTGCTGGTTTTTTTGTGAACATCCATTTGCCCGATCTCGTTACAAATGGTTGGCATAATGATAGTTGGAATTTCCTTTCCCTCTCGTGACCTCGCCCAACAATGGAAAATCAAGCACCTTCCTCTTTCTTAGGACCAATCTAATTTTATGTTCATATTGTGCGAAGGATAAGTATTTATGATGGAATTGTCAGGACGTCGAGGGCCCTTGGTGACTCGCTTTCAGTAGCTCTCTGCAGTCCCAGGGCTGTCTGGCTTGGAGAGACGGATAATGAGCTTTGAGGAGTGGGCATGGTGGTCAGAACCCTTTGTGCACCAGCCTTTGTGATGCACAGTGGAGAGGAATTCCCTTGGTATGTACAGCCGGGATGCTTGGGGGATTACGGAGCTGGAAGCAGATCGTAAGATCCGCTTGATGAATGTGACAGGCATGTGAATTCCGTTCCGTCTTGCATCGTGACCTCAGGGGCTCTTCTCACGACCCTTGAGTAACATGGACTTTGTTTCACAGGCTCTCTGGTGAGGTGACTAATAGATCAGGCTCGTGGACTTGACGTGCACACACAAAACGTGGCATGCGTATGACGAAGTAATCAGGGGCCCTGTGTTCTTAACCCAGCCACCAGGGAGACCCGATGAGCCTACGGGCGTGGATGAGCCTGCTTCTTCAATAGCGGGTTTATATGGTTTTAAGGGGGCTTTCCTTTGTTTGTGGGTTGGTCTTTAAGGTGATTGAAGCTAACCTTGTTCAGAGAGAGACAGAGCGGAGCTAGGTGAGGGGTCTGGCTGCTGGACGTTTGTCAGCAGAATCAAGTGTTTTGTGGCCTCTAGAAAATCATCCAGCCTCTGCTTCCAGTGGCAGCTAGAAATAAATCACCCTCAGGAGACCTCAGTACCCCAGAGGTACGAGAGAAGCCCCGCCCCCTCCATAAGCCCTGCCCCTTCCATTCTGCCTAGACATCTTTATAAACTCCGATTTGATCACATCAAGATGTGCTGCTCTCAGCAAGCCTTCAAAAAATGCGCTCCTGTGCTCGAAGAGCCCCGTGCCTGCGGCTGTTCTTCATCGAGGGCAATGTGCAGACAAGATGAGAGTGAAACTTCAGATATGCACTTAATGCACGCAGGACAGCATCCTCTGGGGTGGCTGTGGTATCTTACAACCATCCCTTCTCCAGCCTGCTCACATGTGCCTGCTACCTCTCTGGTGCTGGGCGTTAGAAGGCTCCCAGTGACTTGCATCGTGCCTCTGAGTTTGCTGAGACTTTTTATGCTCAAGAGTTATTGTCATAAATATATTCCTTAAGCCTGGACCTGCTTTACAGACAGGAGGCTCCAATGGGAAGTTCAAGTATGCCTGTGAATGAAAATGGCAGGTGTCCCACTTCAACTTGACAGAAGGTGATTCAAACTAGAGACCTTGTGTGCTAGTGGTTGCTGCTGCTGCTGCTGCTGCTGCTGCTGCTGCTGCTGCTGCTGCTGCTGCTGCTCAGAGTCTTCTCTCTCAGATTGTGCCATAGCAGAGCGTATGAATTTAGGGATCGTGGAGGACACCATAGTAATTCCAACGTCCTTGGCAGTTTAACTCTGTCTCATGAGATTGATTACATGTGAGTTCAGGTTTGCTAATTGAACAGTGACAGGCTAAAAACCACCCCACTGTAGCCTGGGGTTTTTATATTTTTTATAGGTCCCAGGGAGAACGTGGATGCATCATCCTTTCTTGAAATACACATATGCCAAGCAGAATTTTTACCAGTTTGCAGTCCTGTTATAGTATACATATTCAAACTTGGTTCTCACCACACTGAGATGTGAGCACAGTCACACGTGTGCGACGGCCGCCCACATGTGGATGTCAGAAGATGGGGTCAGCGCTCAGTCCTCACCTTCCACCTTGCTTGGGACAGGGTGTCTCTCCATCGTTTTTTTCAAGGCACATGTGAGCCCTTGAGCTTCCAGGGATTCTGCTGTCTCCACCATCTCCCTATGGGAAAGCCGGGATCGATTTGCAGATGCTGAGGCTAAACTCTGGCTTTTTACTGTGAGCTCTGGGGTTTCAAACTCAGGTTCTCACACTTGTGTGGCAAAGTGCTTCACCCCCAACACCGAATCAACTTCCCGACCTCATTCTGAGATGTTTGTTTGAGACAGGGTTTCTTTTTGTAGCCCTGGCTGTCCTGGAACTCACTATATAGACCAGATTGGCCTCTAACTCAGAGACATCTGGCTGCCTCTGCCTCCCCAGAGCTGAGAGTAAAGGTGTGTGACACCATGCCTAGCCAGTTTGAGATTTTAAAGGACAAACTACGTGGTAAGAATTCCTCATGAAAGAATCTAACACATGCATATTAAATGTGAAATCAGCTATTTTTTTCATTTTTCCTTATCCGACCCTCTCAAACCAAAATATTCTGTCCCTACTCTGTAAATGAGGAGGCCAACCTTGGCTCTGGAAGAGCCATCTCATGTAACTGTAGCGCGCCTGTCAGCGATGGCCAGGGGCATGACTGACATTACTCACTGAGTTTCTACCAGGATGTACTGTCTAATCGTCTTGAATTATACTACTTCTAACCTGATGAGAATTTTTTTCCTTTACGGGCAAGAAAAAAAGAGAGATCACCCAATGAGTGTTTGCTTGTTTTTATGGAAACAAAAGATCTCTGGTAGCCAGTGAAATTCTCCCTTTCAAATTCTGAGAGGTCCGGATATGGTTTTGGTTTTGTTTTGTTTTGTTTTTGTTTGTTTTTAAATGAATCTCAAAGCTGCAGTTCGAGTTATCAGAAGAATACCTGTAGCGGAATCTGCCATTCTGTTTGATGCATGAGTGTTTTAGCCCCCTGTATCCTACTGACGGAAATGGAAACCAGAGGTCTTTTTAAGAAGGGTTTTTAAGGCGGCCACTCCTGATGCAGAGGGCGCCATGGCCCAGCAGCTGTATTCTTAGGTGTCTGCCTCAGAGATTTGTGTGCACATGCTCGTGGAAACATTAGACTGTGTGGAGTGTTGTTTGTCACAGTCCAAACTGGTACCTGTCCAGCTGCCCACAGAAAAGGGAATGAGCTGTAATGGTGACTTATTCAAGCATGGAATGCTGTGTGGTACCAAGAATGAAAACAGTGTAACAGTGTACAAGACGGGTCTCAAAGACGTTGAATTACTCCGCCCCCACCCTGTCCCCCACCCCGCCCAGCGATGGGATTAAACATGGGTCCTCAAGCACCCTAGGCAAGGATTCTACCACAAACCTGAGTCCTCAGACCTAACTTGTGACCGAGGGGACTACAAGAAAGTACAAAATGGGATAAAGTGCTTGCTGAGCAAGCTCGAGGATCTGAATTCAAATCCCTAGAACCCACATAAAAAGCTAGGTGTGATTTCATGTGCACCAGGGCTGTGGGGGGACAAAAAATGGAGGATTGCTAGCATTCGGTGACAGTCTAGTCTAGCTGTAGGTTTGATGTCAAGTCCCTCCTGCCGGTGAAGCAAAGTCTCCCAGATCCAAGGAGAGACTCCAAGCATCCGAGGTCAAGAGCAGTGCAGACACTTCTCGCTTTTATTGTTAAAGCAAGCGGACTATGAGGAGGTGTTTACAGTTAACGGATCCAGCGAGGGAATGCACCTGGTGTTGGGTCTTACGAGGATCGTCTTTGTTTCTATGAAGGGGCCAAGTCTATTCCTCACGTCTTTCCTTTTCCCACAGAGACAGTGTGGGAATGAGATGCACTGGGTCTCCCCTTCATGTCCTAGCTTTCTCGTAGTTTACGTAATCCCTTCTAGAAGGGACCTGTGGGAAGAACATTCTGCCCTCCGACCCAACCGTAGTTCCCAGGAAGCTCGCAGCTTTCTTAAACAGGCTCGCACAATTCGGCGAGAATGAAAGGAAGAGTGGGGACAGGACACTGACCACAGTCCTTCAGCCTCCGTACATGCATGTGTAGGCACATGTGCACACGTGACACCCCCACATACATGTATGCACATAGGGCACACAGATGTGAGTTTGAAAACGGGCAGATTCAGTCTAGAAGGGGGAATGGTGCTTCCCTCAGGAAGCCACAGGGATTGCACGGAGTTGTGATTACAGGGGAGGCTGTTCCAAAGCGGCTGGGAGTGGTCCCTTTTAAGTGCTAGCTACATAGGTTTGTTCGGTTTGTGAAAAAAATATCACCCTGTCAGTGTACGATATAAGCCCTTTACAATATATACTATACTTCATTGAGATGCTTTGGGTGACTGTGTCTTTTATTCATGTATATATTATCCTTTTTAGGAGGAACTTCTCAGTATCCCTCCTGTCTCCTCTTTGCTCTGCACTGTGCTCTTAGGGACACCTCTCAGACTCCTCCAGGCACTGAGCTGTGCTCTGCTTTCTTGTATATGTGGTCTGCACTGGTGCCAGAGAGCTTGCCTGAACAGCTCTTGAGAACCTTTCAGAGTCAGTCAGTCTGTCGGTTTGCTGTTTCGCTGTTTCATCTTCTTCTCCTTCTCCTTCTCCTTCTCCTTCTCCTTCTCCTTCTCCTTCTCCTTCTCCTTCTCCTTCTCCTTCTCCTTCTACCTCCTCCTCCTCCTCCTCCTCCTCCTCCTCCTCCTCCTCCTCCTCTTCCTCCTCCTCCTCTCTCTGTCTGTCTGTCTCGCATCGCCCTTCTCCATCATGGAAATCCCACTGTCTCCCCTTAGTCTCTGGATGTAACGGTCATTTTGCTGGCAAAAGCATCCTCCCATCTCCCCCACGATGTGAGCTCTAAGCAGCGGGGCCTCTACTTTGACTGATGACTTGTGACGGACTGTGTGTTTCTTGTATAAATGCCGTTCTCTGGATATCCCCCACCCAAACCTGATACAGTGTCCTTTCAGCCTGAGTCCACTCACTGACCATGTGACCACAAAATACAAAAAAAGAGATCTTTTCATTCCAAAGCAGAAGAAAAGGGAGGAAAGTATATTTTCTTTCTAGAAGGTAGCTTTGAGTAGCCTCAAGACCCATTGCCTATCCACCGGAAGCCCGCAGTGCTGAGCATGTGGATATATATATATATATATATATATATATATATATATATATATCTCAGGTATACAAATATTGAGTATTACCTCATTGCCCTTCTCTGCTCCTGTGACCAGTCATGGTTCCCCTCCCTGGGATATTTTGGCTTCCATTTTTCCTACTCTGCCAACATCCTCAGAGCTCCGCTCAGCCAGTAAAGGTTGTCTCTTGACACCATGTCCTGACCTGTGTGGATACTTGATCCTTCACCAAAAAAGAAAGATATAAAATATATTCAGCATATCAGATAATTACAAAATGTTCGGGAAAGTGCCCATACACTTTGTAGAAAGACATGGGTCTTATACGCTTGATCCCACCTTGGGTTTGGTCCACATTTTTGTTTTGTTTTCAGTTGTCTTATTGAGGCAGGCTTGCTCTGTGTAACCCTGGCTGTCCAGGAACTCACTG
Source organism: Arvicanthis niloticus (assembly GCF_011762505.2). NCBI lineage: Eukaryota > Metazoa > Chordata > Mammalia > Rodentia > Muridae > Arvicanthis > Arvicanthis niloticus. The sequence continues at coordinate 44,475,358 of NC_133429.1, forward strand.
TAGAGACCAGGATAGCCTCCAACTCAGAGATTCACCAGCCTTTGCCTTCTGAGTCCTGAGACTAAAGGCGTGGGTCACCACACCTAGCTTTACAAGTTAGCATCCCTATGAAAAATGTGCCTTGGGGGGAAAAAGTAGTAATATATGCATATTTATGAACTTCCCAGGTATGGGAAGTGGAGTGGACCATGCCAACATTATTCATGATTCTTAGAACTTAAGAACCAGGAAGTCGTTAAGTTTTATTGCTTGAAGCAATCTAACAAACTGTCCCACATTTTGCAGATTTTAAATGTTGAAGCTTGTTGCTTTGAGTAAAATTGAGATGTATTTAAAAAAAAAAAAAAAAGTCACTTGTGAAACACTGAACTCCAAAATGCTGGTATAAGCCATCCTTTCATCAAACCAGGCCAACACAAACGAAGCCATTCCAGTCATGACACTTGGGTGCTGGACAAGCTGGAGGAAGTTTCCAAATTCCCAACTTGTTTGGCCACTGTGTATTTGCCAACCAAATGACTCCCTCCCTGATGGCCTCTCAAGAATTTACAGGCTTTCTCGTCCCCTCGTGGGAGCCAGGCCCTTCCCAATGACTCTAGCTTTCCCTAAAATCATTAAAACAAGTCTCAGTGAAGCTCTTCCCAATGCTTTCAAACCTCACAGAAACCTTGGGTTTCTCCTAAAAAGTCACAGTTTGTAGAGGCTTCTGTTGTTTTCTCTTTAATGAAAGCAATCTGGGCAAAGGATCCTGGCCAGGGGTAGAAGAACACTTACCCATCGTACCCAGAGATCTAAACATAATCTGTGTCCAGTGGCAGAAACAACTTAATATATACTTTTAAAAGAAATGCTCGCATAACATTTTTATAATATGTTGATGTCTTTGGACACATATACTTATGCATGGTGCCTGTAAGACCTGTGAGTGTTAGTTTTTGTCAACTTGACACAAACTAATGTCCCCTGGGAAGAGGGACCCCCAACTAAGGAATTACATCCACTGAAATTGTCTGTGACCCCATTGGTGAGAGCATTTTCTTAGTTGATGATTGATGTGAGACGGCCCAGCCCACAGTGGGTACTGCCACTCCGGGCAGGTGGTCCTGGCTTATATAAGAAAGCAAGCCGAGCAAGCCATGGGGAGCAAGCTCAAACAGTGCTCCTCCATGATTTCTGCTTCAGGTTTCTGCTTGAGTTCCTGCCCTCAAGGATGGACTATGACATGAAAATGTAAGCCCAATAAACCCTTACTGCTCCAAGCTGGTTTTGGTCAGGGTTTGATTGCAGCATCAGGAAGCAAAATAAGATGCAGATTCAAAGTTTCACGGTCCTGTAAGAAATGAAACACTAACAAGCAGAAGCCCCGTCCTCTGAAACCCAGCACGTTGTAGGTTTTCTGTCTCATTTTAGCATCTTGTTTTCCCTTAAGCAGCCATGTTTGCTCTGTTCCTTGAGCTACACTGGTTTAGCACCCGTTAACTCCAGAGGATCTCCTCAGTGCAACTTGAGCGAGCAAAGCTCTGTTGGGGACCATTGGGTTGATCGCTGTTGTTGAAGCAGTGACTCTGAAGAGCAGCGAGTGATGAGGAGGTGTTACAGGCGCAGATGACTGCTCATAACTGCACAGCAGACATGGTTATGACAGAAAAGGCAGCATGCTGTGTGTGCTATGGCAATTATCAAAAGAGACAGAATAGTCACCATAGCGATCGTGAATCCAAAGGCGTGGCAAGCATACCAACGTGGGGTTAAATACAATGTCCCCCTCATAACCAAGATTCTTCCCCACACACGTTTTAACATAGACACAGGTGGAGTGTTTTACAGATGGGAGCATGTGCAAGCAAAAATGAATAGACATATGTGAAAACTGGATGAGGTTTTGTCTGCTATCCCTTTATGAGGGTCATAACCAGGCCCCTATAATGAAAGACATATTGACAAGAGATAATACAGAAATGTATCTGATACAGACATTATTTACACATAAGGTATGACACATAAAGATGCAGCACGTTCTAGGAGAATAAAGATTCAAAGAAACACGTAAATGTCTATCATTTTGCTCAGGTCTGATAAAACGTGGACATTGCAGGCTGGAGATTCAGCTCAGTGGTTAAGAGCGCTGTTGTGCTTGGGGGAGGTCCAGGTTCTCTTCCCAGCATCCGTGCTGGGTATCTCACAGCTGCCCGTGTAACTTCAGTTCTAGCCGACACCCTCTTCTGGCCTCTTTGAACGGCAAGTACACGTATGAGTCACGTACATACAGGCAGCCTCACATGCACATAAATCAGAGCAGGCATTCATGGGAGATTGATGGCGGGGTTATCATCTCATGGGATGATACCAGGAAAGTTTAACAAGACTTCTGACTTAAAAATAAAAAATATAAAGATTATGTATGTGTTTTATTTTGAGTGTGAGGGTGCAGGTATGTGGCGAGGTCAGAGGTCAGTGCTCTCCTGCCTCCTTGTGGAATCCAAGGATTGAACTCAGAATTGTCAGTCCTGTGCATGAGGTAGGTCCTCTGGCCTCTGACCCATCTCACTAGCTTGAAAGGTCTGTTTATTTACCTTCTGCTGTGGTACATCTCTCTTCAGAAGCAAAGATGTTCCTTCACAGTCAATATAGGAGGGTGTCTCCATGGTAGATATAGGAGGGTGTCTCCATGGTAGATATAGGAGGGTGTCTCCATGGTAGATATAGGAGAACGCCTTCATGGTCAGTATAGGAAGGTGTCTCGGTGATGGGAGCCTCATGACCTGCTACAGGGGAGAGGGGCCAAGGGAGAGAAAGAGAGTATGTTTCTGCCCTCTTCTGAGTGTGCCATATTCTAGAATGGTGCCTGTGACTCTATCATACTGACTTCCAGGGTGGTTGACAGGCACACTGGGGTGAATTCCTCCTGTGGAAAGAACCATTAATTAACTCTTTGGACCAAACTGGTTTTGTGGAAAGAGTGGGCTGGGCAGGAGTCAAACTGGTTTAGCCACCCACATTCCTGAAGTGGGAGTCAGTCAGCTGGCTGTAGAGGCTAGGCTTTGAGGTGAGCTGTAAGCCGGGGTTATTTAAGAAATGCATTACCCGTGATGCTCTCTTGAGACACAGGATGTGGTAAAAGCTGTGACCTTGACTCAGAAGTGAAACACAGTGAGAGCCATCGGGGGGACACGGTCCTCTGTTGATGGCTAGGGTTAGAATTTTTTAACCTGGGGATGGTGTAACAGTGACACAGTCCATAGAAACCATACTGCAAATCTTAAATTCTTTTTGGAGATAGAGGACCACTATATAGAGCAGGCTGGCCTGAAGCGTGTCATCCCCCTGCCTCAGCCTCATGTGCTAGGATTACAAGCACAGACCGAATTCAGCTGAATTTTGGATTTCTGTCTTTTTCTAGGCTAGAGATATGCAGTATTGCTCTATTATAACACTGGACAGCAGCAGCTGTAGCTAGCCTCAACTCCCAGGCAGCCATGAAACCACTGGGGCTCTCAGTGGAGACTCCACAGTTAGGATTGTCACTTCAGTCACTTCAGTGGGTGTACTGCAAGTATTCATACCTGAGTTCTTTCAGGTCCCCATTAGCTGTATAAAAACCCAGACATGACTGCACGTGCTTATAGCTCTAGCATTGGTGGGTGGAGACAGGTGGATCTCCAGAGTTCACTACCCAGCCAAAAGTTCTCTTCAGTGAATGCCCCTGTCTCAGGGCAGTAAGGGGAGTGACAGAGCAAGACAGAGGAAGGCATTGCACACCCTGCCTGGTCTCTACATGAACAAGCACAGGCATGTTCACCTACATACTTATGTGCACGCACCACACACATACACCGCTTGCACATAATAAAGCATACACAGAGTGATAAGACGATGAAAAGTCGTCTTAAAGGAACTCTGTGGTGGCGCACGCCTTTAATCCCAGCACTTGGGAGGCAGAGGTAGGTGGATTTCTGAGTTCGAGGCCAGCCTGGTCTATAGAGTGAGTTCCAGGACAGCCAGGGATACACAGAAACCCTGTCTCAAAAAATAAAAAAAATCAAATAAAAAATAAAGAAAAAGAAAAGAAACTCTGCCAAAAGGAGTGGAAGTGAAATTTTGAGGTGGTGATGGCACATCACCCGTCATTTAAGCGGCAGCCCCTAGTTTTCTGTCTGAGACGTGGAAGAAGCGTGTGGCATCCTATGAACATCCTGTTCGCTTGGATGGAATGCAGCACCTTCTGTTAACACTGGGGAAGGTGTGCAGCTTGCTGAGACTGTGAGTAGCTTTCACTCGGAGGGTCCCATGTCACAAGTGGCTCCAGGTTGAGCTCTTTTGACCCCTGGTGACTTGGAAAAGTGAGAGAGTTCCAGTAGGTAGGAAGGTATCTGAGGAGTCTGAGGAGTTGCCAACTAGCCCAGAGGCTTCTGTGTCTATGAGCCTCCTGGTCCAGCTTCCATAGTAAATGAATACTGTTGCAGTAGCCAGTGGATCTCTTCTCTAATTCACCCCGCAGTGGCTATGCGTTCCTCGCTACCCACCCGATGTTCTAGGTTCCCCAATGAAAGACACACACAGAGAGAGAGAGAGAGAGAGAGAGAGAGAGAGAGAGAGAGAGAGAGAGAGAGAGCGCTTTATATTTTAATATGCCTTAAACAGCTCAGTGGCAGGGCCACTCCCAAACCTCCACGGGGCTAACACCTCCCTTCTGATATTCCTCAGTTGTTACTTACTAAAATCTATATTCCATGTTGCCCTAGACACAGTTTCCCACATGAGGGCTCAACCCCTTGCTCTCCTTTCTTCATCTCTAGCCTAAAAGTCCCACCTCTGTCTCCCTGTCCAGCCATTGGCCTCCAGCAACTTTACTTACCAATCAGAACCAACTGAGGGCAGGGGCCCTCGGCCTCTTGTGTGCGGACACATGGATTCTCATGCAATTTCGAGGACCCAATTAGCATAATTTAAGTTGCCTTAGACCAAATCCACAACAAATACTAGCAAAAGTGGGCACAAGGGTGCCTAACTAAAGCACATCGGAAGGCCTGCTCAATCTTCTGTTAGGAGACAAAGCGCCTGGATCTCTGTGCATCTGCCCTTGGAGAGGAGAGGAGACTGTTACCTCTTATCCATTGCTATGTTCATAGCTGATGACTGGACCACAAAAAAAAAGTGTCTAAAAATTACTTTAATATAAATTGCATTTGACACTGAAAGGCAAAGAGCCAAAGAAAAAATTGTACCCTCTGTGGCTAGCCATGTGTAAGTACGCTAGAAGAATAAAATGATAATAAAGTAAGCGAGTTAATATAATGTTTCATCCACCGGGCGCAAAGCAAGATGTCTCTGGGATGAGCTCCCCTCCCCCGCTCTGAGATGCGCTCCCCTACACACACACACACACACACACACACACACACACACACACACACACACCGTCCTCTTGCTTTCTATCCCACCCCTCTCCTATCCTACCAAGCCCATCTCAGCCTCTTGAGTAGCAAAAACTACAAAGTATCTGTCCGGAGTGAGGAAGGGTCTTCTGACCTGTTTTCATCAGAAAGTCAGCTAAGCTCTGTGACTTCCGGAGAAAAGGATGAGGAGCAGCCCTTCCGGTCTCAACAAACCCTGTGTCTCCCCCCACCCCCAACCCCATCCCCTTCTTACCACTGTGATAAACATCTGAAGTACGCCAACCTAACAGGAGAAAGATGTTTTATTTTGACTCACAGTTTTGGAAGCTTAGGCGCACAGGTTGCTTGGGCTGTTACTCTGGAGTCTGTGTGAGGCAGAACATCACTGTAGAGAAATCTGCTCCCTTCCGGGAGCCAGGAAGCAAGCAGATAAGAGGGTGCTTCTTTAAGGGCACTCCCTTGGCCCCTTCGTCGTAGAACTTGCTTCCAGTCGGCCCCACCTCTGTTTTGAAATTTAAAAAAAAAAATCTTTGGGGGGGGGGGTTAGAGATCATCAGTTGTTTAGTCACGGCTAGCCCTGAACCTCAACCTTCTGAGTATAAGGATGAAAGGCATGTCCTGCTATATCTGGCAAGCCCCACCACCTCCCTCTAGTGCCACAGGCTGGTTACCAGGTCTCCAGTCATGGGTCTTCATGGGACACTCTCAGATCTTAGCTGCCCATCAGTGTTTCCTCAGAACCCGTAGCCCATGATAAGTTTGGATTTGGTGCCTTAAGCTTTCTAGGCCTGTTTCTTTGTTTCTTTGTTTGTTTGTTTGTTTTGGTTTAGTTTGGCTTGTTGTTTGTTCGTTTTGATTGGTTTTTAGATATTTGGAAGTAAACTTTTTAAAAGATTCATTTATTTTATTTTCTAGGTATGAGTGTTCTGCCCGTATATAGGATTACATACTGCATGCATATACATGGTACATGCAAAGGTCAGAAAAGGGCATCCACTTCCCTGGAATTGAAGTTATGGGTGATTGCGAGTCCCTTTGTAGGTGCTGGAAACCAAACCCAGGACTTGTCCAAGAGCAGCAAGAGCTTTTAACTGCTGAGCCACGTCTTCTGCCCCATTCCCTTGTTTTTTAAGTTGCGTTCATATCTCGGGCTTTGTGGAATGATTGAGTGAGACACAGAAGGTGAAGTACTTGTATATTGTTGGCTTGGGAGGATTTTTGTTTTTGTCTTATATTGTTTTGTTTTTAAGAAAAGGTTTCTCTGTGTAGTCCTGGCTGTCCTAGAACTCATTCTGTAGACCAGGCTAACCTCAAACTCACCGAATTCTGCCTCCTCTGCCTCCGAGTGCTGGGATTAAAGGTGCACACCACCACCACCTAGCAGCAGTGGATCAATGCTAAGGAAAAACAAAATCCTAACCACCCTTTGGGCATGGCTGCTGTCTGTGCACATTCCTGGCACAGTCACACATGGCCTTGTATTTAGTTTTATGCACTGCTGTCCCTGTGTTGAAATTCTCTATATACTCACTTTGGTTCTGGGGCCAACAAATTAAGTAGTGATTCCTTCTGCCCTAAGATTTTTGGAATGATGTGGTAATAAGAGAACTCAGAAAGCACTGAGTATTAATATTTTTTTTTTTTTGGTTTTTTGAGACAGGGTTTCTCCGTGTAGTCCTGGCTGTTCTGGAACTCACTCTGTAGACCAGGCTGGCCTCGAACTCAGAAATCCACCTGCCTCTGCCTCCCAAGTGCTGGGATTAAAGGCGTGTGCCACCACCGCCCAGCATTAATAATCACTAAATAGAATTAAATGTTCTCTCTCTCTCTCTCTCTCTCTCTCTCTCTCTCTCTCTCTCTCTCTCTCTCTCTCGGGTGAGGGGTGAGCATGGGTGAGGGCATACATAGTGAATGTGTAGAGATCAGAGGTCAGATGTCCGTTCTTACCTTCTACCCGGTCTGAGGCATGGTCTCTTGCTCACCAGTGTATCTGGCTGGGCTCCAAGCTTCCAAGGATTCTCCTGTCTCATGGTGAAGAGCTGGCATAGCAAACACACATTACCATGCTTGGCTTTACATGGGTTTGGAAACTTGAGCCAGGGGCTTCATGCCCGTCCAGCCAGTCCTTCACCTACTTAGTCATTTGTCCAGCCTAGTTGTTTTCCATGAGCAAAGACGACCATGATAAGCGCATTGAAGATATCTAATTATGAAAATGTCAGTAATGATGTCACTTTAAAGACAATGAAACCAGAGCTCAAGAGATTAAAGAACTCATTAAGATCACAAAATTCATGATGCAGAGCTCACTGGCTTTTAGCATCACCCTGCTCCATTACCTGTTAGTTTTCTCCCTTCCCAGGGAGCTTATTTCCATGATACCTGATACTTAAACTTCCTTATTACCTATCAGAGCCCCTCAAAGTGGGCATGGCTCCTACCAGATCTGGAGCCATTTGGAGCCCTACTGGACAGGCAGACAAAATCTCTACACCCTCAGTCCTCCTCCCTATGTCTTACCATTCTCCGTGCTCTGCCTGGAGCCCCTGCATGGAGATGCCCAGGCTGGTGACAGTTCTTTATTCCTGATATCAAGAACAGCTGGTGCCTAGAACGATCTAATACTTCCAGATCGTGAGCATCCGAGAGATCTGCTGCTTCAGGAAAGAGGTGGTGGGAAATGCCTGTTGCGGGTTGATCATCCCCTATCCCCAAACCCCAAAGCTGAAATGCTCCCAAAATTAAAAACTTTTTCCAGTGCTGACATAATGCCATAAGTGGAAAATTCCTCATTTGACCTCCTATGACAAGTTGTAGTCAAAACACATACCGAAAGTACTGTATGAAATTGCCTTCAGGCTATGTGTATAAGGTGTTTCTGAAACATAAATGAATTTCATATAAACTTGGGGTCCCATCCCTAAGATTTCACATCACGTGTCTGGAAATATTCCAGTTGTGCCCCCCCACCTTCTCCTCAAACACTTCCTGCCCTAAGCACTCCAGATAAAGATACTCCATTTGTTCCAGTTAACTGAGGAGGTGACCATCTGTCCTACAACAGGGATCCCTTGCCTCCCTATGGTGGCTGGTTATGATATACCCTGTCTACTGCTCCCTGCCATAAGGAGAGCCAATCTCTCATGCAAGTGTTGGGCATGGTATGTGAAGGTTCTAACACAGGTATGAGATTCTGTGGCTTCAGCAAGGAAGTTGAAATGTGACCAGTCCATCTCTTGGATAGCTAGGTTTGCATTTTAACTGTAACAATGAGACTGTTCTTTCAAAACAACCCTGGGTATGGCTGTGTGTGCTGGAGACTTTTGTAATGTGAATAGAGATTTTCAGGGAGGGAATAGGAGAAGCCATCTGTTGTGGGGAGGAAGGAGGAATAGTCTAGGAAAAAAAAAAAAAAAAAAAAAAAAAAAACAAATACAGAACAAACTGAAGGAGGAGTGGGCCCAGCAGAAGGCTCCTGTCTGTGTGTCTAGTCCCACTGTGAGGAAGCTGACTCTTGTGTGTTCTGGAGACTCTCTTACAGTTTTCAAAGGCAAATCCACAGGAAGTTCTGTTAAGCTAGAAGAGAGCAGAGAGGGCTGAGGAGGAGTCAGGGTGACCTTGCTGGCCTTTAGTCTGGCCAACATGCATTCCTGAAAGTAAAACCATCTTGAATCTGAACTGCAATCTGAACTTCGAAGAAGCCCATTCTCATCCCTAAGCCACCAGCTATGCGCTCCTTTGATGACAATTACTGCATCAAATGCCCCCCTTTGATTACAATTCACTTGTCAAGTGCAACAGCGGCAGCCCTGGTAAGTCACAGGCAGGGCTTTTTTACTCATCCTCTGTAACTGTCTAAATACTGAAATGTGTTTACCTCCTTCAAAATAGAAGGCGGTTTTCTTGTTTTTGAGGTGAGGCTTGTCTCAATTTGCAAAACGTACTTGGAGTTTTATTTTGTCTTCTAAAATCTGCCTGTGGCTCTTTCTTTTTTTCTTTTTTTTTTCTTTCTGCAATTAGGCGTTCATGCAGCCTCACTTGCTGGGAAATGAATTCACACATCTGGAGTTTCCAAGGAGAGTACAGAGGAAAGAACTCGGGAAGAAGATGCTGTACCGGGACTTTAATATGACAGGCTGGTAAGAACGTGCTTCACCACATCGCCATATAAAATCACCAGCACAAATGCAGCCAGGGACCTGGGCTCACGGTGAAGGGCAAGAGTTCATAGCCACATAGGACCAGTGCTCACATCAACTGTGTGACTTTACTTTGCCTCCGCCTTTCCGAGGCGTTCCTCAGGTGGTGAACCTGACTTCTTCCTTGACTCACATAACAGTCATTTGGAAGCTATGTGCGCGCGCATGCACGTTTATTTGGAAGCTTTGTGTGCGCGCGCGCACGTTTGTTTTAGACCATCAAGGAGTGTGATGGGTACAAGATAATGTAACTTAGTGAGTTACAGGCTGGTTTGAGTTTGAATTCCAATTCACGAGTTTCTGAATGAACGAGATGGGTAAACTAACCCAAGAGCCTATTTTTTCGTAGGTAAAAAGGGTATCATCTTCGAAGAGTCATTGTGAAGCCTAAGGGAGATGAGATAATTTCTTGACAGGTGTCCCTCAGTATTCATAGGGATTAATTAGCTCCAGGATCTTCTATAGGTGTCCAAAATCTGAGACTATTCACGACCCTCATATAAATGGCGTAGCGTTTACATTTAGTCTATGTATAGCTTCCCTTTATATTTCAAGTCCTTGTAGACTACTTAAAATACTCAATCCAAAGTAAATGCTATGTGCGTGGTTGGTATATCATTTAAGAGATTATGACAAGAAAAAAAATCTGGGCATTTTCACTACATATACTTTTTAAAATATATTTTCCATCTGGGAATGGTTGAATCTACACTTAACACAACCCACATAGAGCAAGAATATATTTTATCACATTCAGAGTGAAATAAGAACTTTGGACATAGCGTACCATTGTTCCCCAAACACACCTATACAAGCACCAAGACCATGGTCTAGAGCTGACCCGTGTTGGCTAAGACCTTATTCTTTCTGTCTGAATAATGGGCAGGATGATGGAGTTACATGAACCAGGGTTGGTGTGAGAAAGCACTGCCTCGCACATTGAAATGAGGATATGTTGTAGTAATTATTTAAAAAACGGCCGCAGGTCAAGCCAACTGTCTAGGCTGTGGCGGCACTGCAGCTAGAAAAGGCCCGCCAGAGACACCAGCCCTGCCACCCATGAGATGCCAGCGTGGGAGATAGCTCTGCCAATCTTCCACGCTGTCTCTGCAAGGCTGTGCATTGCCCAGACCATCCCGCCAACCACACGGGCTCAGTAGGAAAATGAGAAGCTAATGCTTAAATATTAATCAATGGCTTTATAAGTTTGGTAATGCTCAATAACAAGATGCCTATACAATCAGAAGTGTAACCCAATACCCAACCTAGATATATCAACTATCTTTGACTGCCAGGGACAGGTGAACATCCACCTCCGTTCCCCCCACCTCCTTTAGCTCCTCCTCTTCCTCTTTTTACTCCTCCCACCTTAGCTCCTCCTACAAGGATACATGATGCGCTCTTCCACCCTGAGATCCTGGTGAGGGAGCCTCTTGCCAACCTGAAGGGCAGCAGACGATTGAGGCAGCTTGCTCTTTTCTTACCATGTCGCCAACAAAGGCAGCAAGATTATTATTTCCTCTTCATTGATCAAAATGGTTGTAACAGATGATCATAGCCCAGATTGCCGTGATGATGACATTGTACCTGGTGTTCTGGGACACATAGTGTCATGAAAGAACAAGTTCAACTACCCAAGGAAGACAGAGATGGGTCTAAAAGACTTCTGATGGTCCTTTGGCATTTTATTTTTGTCTTTTGCTAAGTGGAGAAGCAGGTCCCAAACCCAATCAACTCTTCTTCCTCTCAGACGAAATCAGTAAACCATGCTAGAGAGTCAGCGTCTGCTCACTGTCTGTTTCTGTAAATTATTGTTTAAAACTGATGCATCTCCTTGTTTCAGTACTGTGGCTGGCTCCTTCATAGTGCCACAGATGTGCCCCAGCTCCAAAACAGGGTTAGATTGTCAGATAGAGCTCATGATATTTACAGCTGTGAGTTTTTAAGTCCTAGAGTCATTATTCTGGGGTCTTCTAATACACTTGTGTCCAATCTGGAAAATGAGTACTTCTTGTTAAAAATCAAGTATAAGGTAAAGGGCGAATACAGTTTGATAGCACATGGGGGAATGTAGATATAAGTATCTTGGAATTCGGAAATACACCAAGAAGGGTGAAGGGTACAAGCCATTGTGAGCGCAGGAAAGAAGAATCCATCTAAAATGGTAAGGTAGGGCATAATCTAAACACAGAGGGTGGGGTGGGTGGGTGATGGGGACAGACTGAGGTTGTATTGACGGAGACGTGGGAAGTTAGGCAGCAATTTAGATTTCCTGTGGGATGATGTAAGCCGATCTTGTGTATTTCTGGGGACAATTAGATGAAAGGGGTGTCTTCAAGAGGTTATATTAAGGGAAGTGGGGGACAGACTGACTTCAGAAAGCAGACTCAGGTACCCAGAGGGAAAGTGGCATAGACAGAACCTACAGACATAGATAAAATGCCAGGTCTCTTGGCACAGATATAAGGGTGCAAGCAGAAAATGATAAGAATGGAAACAGACAGGAAACAAAGTGACTTGGGTGTGCATACAAGGTGTGAGCCAGAGCAGTCGTGACCTGTTTAAATGTCCTCGAAGGCAGTGTGTAACCAGCGCCCAGACCAGTACATGTCACAAAGCAGCAGGTATCCCGGGATGAAGGAGGGGCAGGTCAGTGGGCCAATAGTCACTGAGAGTGATAGGACTCAGGTAGTCTTTGCTGAAACTGATACGAGGCTGTTTGCTCATTCTTTCTAAACCAGAGTAAGAATCAGACAGAAACCGTAAGAATCAATAGCATGCCTCTGTTGTCCTAGGAAGAGTGTCTTTGTGGCAGATACCTAGTGTGTTCCCTTCACTCAGGGTGGAGAGGTAGCATCACGTTTCTTACTGGCTTTGGAAAGCACTTTGGAGGATAGGAATCGTCAATTTAATACACAAGATGCTTTCAAAGGCTGTAACTGTTCACTCAAACTGTGCAATGGGGTTAAGGGTTTTTATGTTCCTTTTTCGGTCTCTGGAACCTTTTTTTTTTTTTTTTTTTTTTTTTTTTTTTTTTTTTTTTTTTTTTTGAGTGGCTCATATATCTTTCCCTTTAACAAGGCTAAAGTGCCCTCGTTTTGTAATTTTTTTAACAGTAAGTTCAAGAACTCGATTATATCCGACTTCATATGCACTTCACATAGCAGCGGGTGGGCGGACCCTTTGTTAGACAGGTTTCAGAGAAATGCCTTCTCTTCCATCCCCACTCCCACGTATGTGTGAGCCTGGTGCTACACACAGAGCCGCCGAGCTGCTTTTAATTGCGTGGAACTTCACCAAAGACACTAAATAATTGAGTAGCCAAGACTGAGAAAGGCTTCAGTCAGACAAGATTTGATTTGTTTCCAGGGTAATTCCCAGTGTGGCTGTTGACTTGCAAGCTTGGCTAGGAGCAGGATTTATGTGTTTCCTACCTGTTCTTTCTTTTGATTTGAAAATGGGAGGGAGGAAAACCTTTTGAATCTTTGTTAGAGAAACTTCGGAAGTTTAAAACCACCGCAGACTGTGTAAATCCCTCTTCCGACCCAACTAGAATAAGTTGTGCTTTAAAGTGTTATCAACGCTCTGCAGAAAGCTTCAGGTCAAGCATAATTGTTTTATTTTTGTTTTGTGTAGCATGTTTATTTGTTTGTTTATTTGGTGGGGGCGGGTGTTGAAAAGGGTCTCACGCAGCCTAAGCTGGCCTGGAGCTTGCTATGTAGCTAGAGATAGAAGCCAGGACCTTGTGAGGCCTTAGGAAGTGCTCTGTCCCAAGCCACAGCTTCAGGGGGAACTCAATACTGTCATACACTAGAGCTAGACTTCTGATCCTTTCTGTCCCTTCCTCCTAAGTGCTGGGTTTGTAGGTATATGACATCACACCTGATTTTGCAGGCCCAAAGATAGAAGCCAGGGCTTTCTGAGTGCTGCATAAACACTACCAACTAAGATACAATCCCAGGCCCCGTAAGAGTCATTCTGAAGCATGGTGTCTGCTACCTTTCCCAGTTGTCTATAGAGGAGAAAGGTTACAATACTGATTTATGAGAAGGAGAAAGGTGGGAGGATCTGCAGCCTGTTTCTTTTCCCAGGGAAACCTTAAATGACCACCAAGCGGGTGGTGGTACTGCAGGTGGACCGCCGAGCAGTGGGAGTGTATCTGCTCCGGGATGCGAATTGGTCCTTACCTCACCTTGCCATGTGTTTCTTGGCTTCCAACGTAACCATGGGCCGTGAACTCTTTCTCTGAAATGGCTAACAAAAGGTCCACACACCCCTATGCTGTTTAAGCCTTGCAGGAAATTCCTAGTTGTGGAGGGTTTTTCACTTCCTCTGTTAGTCATGAGAGTAACAGCTGGCTGACAGTTACTGGAAGAGCTAAGGACAAGTCCTGTGATGAGAGCTTTAGCTAGTTCCTCAGATGTTTGCTGTCAAAGTAGCCCATCACACTCAGCCCATCCATCTTACAGGCAAAGAGGCTGAGGCAGAAAAATTACCTTGTTCATCGTGACCAGACAAGTGTAAGACAGGGTTGGGATGTGGACAGGTCGCTTTAATTGTGCATGATTGTCTCTGTACTGCAGATGACCCCGTATGGAGTCCCCCTTGTTTCAGTCTCTCCATTGAGCAAATCAAGACCCAGGGTTTCCAGTTTGCTCAGCTCCCATTAACACACAAGTCTCAAAATATGGACTGGAGGCTCGGGTATCTTTCTCTTTCTTTTATTTCCGGACTCCTTCTATGTAATATGCCAGTCAGCTTTCCCCTAGGGCAGCGCCTCTCAACCTTCTTAAGGCTGGATACTTTAATACAGTTCTTCATGTTGTGGCAACCCCCAACCATAAAATTACTTTGTTGCTACTTTATAACTTTAATTGCTACTTTTATGGATTGCAACGGAGATATCAGATACGTGACCCCTGTGAAAGGATCATTGGGCCCCCAAAGGGGTCACAACCCACAGGCATCTTTATTCAGTTTTGAGCTCTGATAGAAATGTAAGCAGCAGAGCCCCCTTCACAATGATATCTCAACAATCCTTTATGGACTGGAGGATGAAACATTGTATCTTAGAAAATGCAAGGCAATTACTTTCCTCACTCCTGATGTGACCCCATGGACCATTAGCCAAATTAAACCAGGATGCTTCCCGCTTTTTCACCCAGAGTCTGTGCATGCTTTGGGGGACGTGGTGGGGGAGGGGGATGGTGATGGTTGGGCAATATCTCCAAAGAACCTGTGCATAGGGAAATTGACGCCTCTCATTAGGGGAGCTCCGTGTTGGCATTCTGTGGTGTATCTGCAGCAGGGAGGAAGTGTGGGAGAGAGTGTCAGCTCTGGTAAGCCTTGTCTCATAATTAAAGATAAGTCTGTTCCCTCCTGACAGGGACCCTTTCTCTCCCACCCTCGTGCTTTTTCTCGGAGACTGCGGAGCTGCTTGGCAGGCCCAGATTGTTTAGAGGACAAAAGGTTATTGTCACCAGGCCCATCATAATGAAATTGGTTGCTTCCCTGACTCCCCCCTCCTCCCGCCTTCCCAATCTCCTCTGATGGTTTGCTTAGCAGCTTGATTTACAAAGCCTTTGTCTAAGCGCAGTGCTCTGAGTTGGTCCCTGGTGTGGCCTTTCCTTGCCCCCCTCCCCATCATCCACTCAGCTCTCCCCTTCTGTGCCTTGTGTCATTGGTCCCAGTGCCAGAATCCCCAAGCTGGTGCCCCTCCTCCCCAGCCCTTTGTGTGGAGCTGCTCTTGCAGGATGCGCCCTGTAGCTGGCATTGTGTCAGCTCCAGAGCTCTGTGGCCCAGCCCGCAGCTCTCTGAGCTGTCTTAGACTGTAATTTGCTGGCAAGCATCTTTGTTACTGACTTGAAACAACAGTTTCTCACAGCTGGCTTTGTGGCACCGGATCCTTGCTCAGGCGACTGCTGGTGATTTTGCTTTCTCATGTAGGGATCAGTGTTCTCCGTGCCCTTCATCCAGCCACATGGTGTGGGGAGCCCAGGATGGCATTGGTGTGGGAGGGGGTTGTGACTTCACCCCTGGCTTCAGGCCAGATTCTCCAGCAGCTGTTCTGGGCTGATGGGATTTGTAGAAAGGGCAAGGGTCAATGAAGAAAAGTCCATCATGCAAATGGAAGATTTCTTCCAGATGGTTCTGGGTATAAGCAGTGTACACCAGACTTCTTCGTTCATGCTTCCCTACCTATCACATTCACGATGGTCCCGTTGAGGGACCAGCGGGTGGATGCTGTCCTGGCAACATGAGATAGCATGGTTTATTGCTTTGGGTGATGGGCATTTTGATATTTTGCTCTGCCAAAGTCTCTTATTTGTAAAATGCTTCCTTTGCCAATTGCTGCCAACCTCAGTGTCTAGAGGGGGCTTGGGTAAGCTTTGTTGTTGGTGGTGGTGGGTTTTTTTTTGTTTGTTTTTTGTTTTTTTTTTTTTTTTTTTTTTTTTTTTTTTTTTTTTTTTTTTGATTTTTGTTTTTGCTTCTGGATTCTGGAAGAAACAGAATCCAGAGATCCTAACCTTTTATTTTCAGCTCGTGGAGCCCTTAAACATAGATGATTCTAAGTTAATGGTGTGTCAGTTTAATTTCCCCCTCCTCTGTTTCCTTAAAGCTATGAGCAAACTGGGATTTTTCCACCGGGAAACGAACAAAATCAGCCCTCATTTTTCTCCGTTCAGCACTCCCTGCCTTGATGAAATGGAAGGAAATCTCTCTGTTTTTTTCCCCCCTATGCTCTCGAACACAATATTCAGTAGCCACATGTGGCCACTTAAATTTCAATTAGTTAAAAATTAAATAAAGTTGAAAATTAATTCACCGAGTCTGACTGGCCACATGTCATTTGCTCCGTAGCCACACCTGGCTAGTGGCTACTGAATCAGATGCTGCAGGTTAGAGCATTCAGATCATGTGGGACATCCTATTAGCCAGCACTGTGGTCCGGATGATGAGAGAGCATGAGTCTAGTCAGGCTGTAGCGGAAGGCACAGGAAGTTGTGCTGACCATCCTCACAGCGTAAGGTGAGCAGGGAGCCAGGGATGCAAAGTACTTGCCTACAGTGTGAGATCTTGGGTTTAATCTCTGGCACAATATAAATGGGGCATGGTGGCACATGTCCATAATCCCGATACCTGGGTGATGGATGCAGGAGGATTAGAAATTCAAGATCATCTTCAGCTAAATAGTGGATTTAAGGCCAAGCTGGTTTATCTGAGATCCTATCTCTAAACAGATTAGATTAGATTAATAAATAATAGATATATAGATGATAGATAGATAGATAGATAGATAGATAGATAGATAGATAGATATCAAGGAAAGCCAAGGGGAAGAGCCTTTATGCCTTGTGGCCTTGTTGAGGTAACTGGGGCGTGGGCTTTGTTTCATCTTCCAGATGTCCAGGGACTTCTGTCATGGCATTTAAGAATGACTAACTCATCTCTAGCTGTCTCTTTGCTGGACAGCAAAAAAGAAAAAGAAGTGCATGCTGCTGACCATGAAGAGAAGCCCACCTCATCTACCCAAATCAGTAGCTTTCTCCCTCTTCCCTCCTCCCTCCTCCCTCCCTCATTCTGTGCAGAAGTGTGCTCCCAGCCTCCCCGACTGCCCCCTAGGCTGCTACCAGATGTTGCTGCCTTCCTTCTTGCCTTTTCTTTTACTTCTTGGGAAGTAGCTCAGATCCTGGGGATCTGATTAAAAAACAAGTTCAGTTCCAAGCCTTTCAGTTCCGTTTCAGGGTGACCTTTATCCACAGACTGCAGCCTGGAGCCCAGCTCAGTAATGAAAAGACCCAGCCCCATAGCCTTGGGCTTTTACCAATAATCCAGACTTTTTTTTTTGGAAATAGAGACCCACTGGAGGCAGCCCAGAGCCAGTGTAGGGGGCCGCTGGGCCAAGCTGTACAGATATTGCCTTCTCCCTTGCTGCTCTGTGAGTACGTTCAGGTAGATCATAGCAGAGGGAGTGCAGAGATGAGAAGGGCTTGCAGCCAACTCCAGAGTGGCACCCACATTTAATACAAATTGATTTATTGAATCAAGCCAGAAGCCCTGTTACAGGAACCCCAGGCTCTCCCCTCCCTCAAGCCACCTCATAAAGTTGCATCACTGACACTGCTCATTAGCTTGCTGAGGACGGATCCCCAGGCAGCTTTTAAAGGGACAGTGCCCTTCTCTGGGGCTTGAATTTATATGTTGGTCATGCCTGTGGGTCTAATTAGCTCAGTACTATTAGTCTTACTTAGAAAGCCTGCATTTCCTAACGGCTTGACTCTTGAGTTTTACAGAGTAATTGAAAAATTCAAACTCTAGGCTTTTCTTTCTGTTTTCTCTTAATCACTCTTAACCCAGTCTTTGGAAATTTACTCGCAGATCTCTCTGACTGGCGGTTTTTTTGGGGGCCCAGAAGTATTTCTCGGTCCCGTTCTGCTGCAAATCCTGACATTTCTGTTGTGCTGTGACCCACACTGGGAAGCTTTTGAGACTCACCAGAGAAATATCACATTTTAATTTTATAATTACTTCAGAAGAAAGCAGGCCTTTCCCTAGTGAAAGCTGGTATTCATTTCCTCCCAGGCAACTTGTGTTTTCATAGTTTAATGATTATGGGCTGGCTTGGCAGCGGTCTGGCTGCTGAGTGCAGTGTAAAATCTTGACTCTGTGGAGATGGGGTGAAGATTTGACCAATTGTCTCAGAGAACTTTACCCCAAACTGCAGTAGATTTTCAGGTATAGGGATTGCCTGGGGCCTGGACTGAGCCCCTCCAAGGCTTCCTGTTCCAAGTCCCAGGCAGGAAAGGGTTGGAGGGGTGGGGGGTGGCGGGGCTGGAGCCATAGGGAGACTGGGTCAGCACCATGAGGAGAGTGGCCTCTCCCTGGCTCCCAGAGCCAGGATGATGAATGGTTATCTGCAATGTGCGTGTTCTGCATCTTTTCAAGATCTGCAGCTCTTGCTGCAGGAGCAGCAGGGAAGAGGGCCATCCCTGCTGTGTGCAGCACGTCTCCTGACAGTGATGAATGGCTCCCACTCCTGCCCCGCCAGGAGACGAGGGAAAGCTATGGGGTCTTCACAAATGGCCGCTAGCCAAGACAGACAGGCTTTGTCAGGCCACTGGGAAGAGAAAGAAAGGGGATGCCCAACCAGCCTTGTTTGTTCCGATGGAGCACGCACGTGCACACTCGTACATACCGTCACCGTCTACTTCTGTAACTGGACGGTCTCCATGCCTAAAGTAGCCAGGCTGCTCACCAGCCTTTCTTTCTTCTCCAAAGAGCCTCTTAGGAGTCACAGCTTTTATCCTCCCTCCCTCACACCCTCCCTGTGTGCTGCTGTGTTCCATGAACACAGGCTGGGGTGTATAACACACCGTCCTCACACAGCTTCAAGTCATCTGGGAGAGTTGAGAAATGTCGCAGGCAGGCCTTCAAAAATTTCTGATGAGGTAGACAGATTAGGGACCACAGAGCTCCTGGGGACCCTCCTTTTATATTATTTTGTATACCTGCTGCATGTGAAACGTGACATTACAAATGTGGTAAAGCCAGACAGCCTTGCTGGGACAGTTCTCTTTTACAAATCTTACCACCACACGTTGTTGTGCTTCCTCCATTTGTGATATAAGGCTAATAGAGAACCAACCAGTGGTTACATTGTGAATCTGTACGCCAGAGCCCAGCAAAACTCCTGGCTACTGAGTGCTGGAAGAGTGTCTAATTCAATAATCATTAGACATGCATGTGAGAGTGTGTAAATGTTGTGAGTGTCTCTGTGTGAGCGTGTTTGTGTACATGTGTATATACATGTGTGTGAGTGCACATGTATGAGTGTGTGTGGGAGAATGCATATGTGTATGAGTGTGTGTGAGTGTGTATGTATGTGTGACTGCATATTTGTGTGAGCATGTATGTAAGCGTGCATGTGTGTATAAGTATGTGTATGTCTGTGCATATGTGCCATGTGTGTACATGTGTGTATACATGTGTGTGAGTATACATATGTAAGTGTGCATGTGTGTATGAGTGTGTGTGAGTGTGTATGTATGTGTGACTACATATTTGTGTGAGCATGTATGTAAGAGTGCATGTGTGTATGAATGTGTGTGTAAGTATGTGTATGTAAGCGTGCATGTGTGTATGAATGTGTGTGTAAGTATGTGTATGTCTGTGCATATGTGCCGTGTGTGTACATGTGTGTATACATGTGTTGAGTATACATGTGTAAGTGTGCATGTGTGTATGAGTCTGTGAGAATGTGTGTATGTCTGTGTGTGTGTGTGTGCATGTGTGTATATGTGTGTGAGTGTACATATACAAGTCTGTGAATGTGTGTATGTCTGTGCTTATGTGTGTGTGCATGCATGGGTGCAGTGTGTGTGTGTGTGTGTGTGTGTGTGTGTAAGCTATATGGCATTAGTAGAAGGAACCAGGGCTTATTATCCAGAATGCATTCAAATGTTTGTTTCCTGAAATAACGAGGAGCTAGAAAACAAAAAGAGAGGGGCAGGCAGTTGAGAGATCCAAGGGTCTGAAGCAAAGTCAGAGTGTGCTAGCAGGCTCTGCCCGGCAGCTCTACCCTAGGACAGGGCAGGTGAAGAGACTGGCCCAACACAGCTGAGGTGACATCGTACTGTATGAGAGAGAGGGTGTCAATGCTGCCCTGACTCTCATATCAACCAGCATCAACCAGCTGCCCCTGTACTCTACCTCCTACATGTTAGTTATACGAGACTACCACCAGCTGACACACTCCAATTTAACTCTGTGCAACCCTGAAATAGTTACACACTGGATGTGAAGTGACTAGCTAGGCCTGTCTCATCTACTACTGTAAACAGGCACCATGACCAAGGCAAGTCTTATAAGGACAGCATTTAATTGGGGCTGGCTTACAGGTTCAAAGGTTCAGTCCATTGTCATCAAGGCAGGAACATGACAGCATCCAGGCAGGCATGGTGCAGGAGGAGCTGAGAGTTCTGTGTCTTCATCTGAAGGCTGCTAGCAGAATACTGACTTCCAGGAAGCTAGGATGAAGGTCTTAAAGCCCACACCCACAGTGACACACCTACTCCAACAAGGCCACACCCACTCCAACAAGGCCACACCTTCTAATAGTGCCACTCCCTGGGCCGAGCATATACAAACCATCACAGATAGGTCCTTTGCAGAGTCCTCAGGATGCTGGGTCCTTATCTGAGTGTTTTTTATCCTATAAGATTCTTTGGACCTGCACTCCCTTCTCAGTCCCTGATGCTGTACTGTCCAGAGCCATCCCTGGAACAGCAGGGACACCAAGACCTCCTACTGGAGGAAGCTAATCCCATAGGACCACAGTAGTCTGAAGGATTATTAATGTTAGTCTAGAGTTTACTGTGGAGAAATGTGGAGGTCATTGACAAGGGTCTTATTTCAGGACCAGAGCAGTTGTAGAGGAAACAGTCGTTCGGGGAGAGGGGATTGGGTTTGGGAGTGACTTTGTGCAGAAGACTGTGTTAGAATTTAAAGACCTGGGTGAGGTCAGGGGTCTCAGGGGGGCTAATGCTACCAGGATGGATATTGTTTGCAAAGAAACCACACAAACAGGGACCAAAGGGATTAAGACAGAATGTGTGTTTTGGGAACTCAGAAGCCAGAGGTGACATTCAAAATGTTTTAATAATCAACATAGATGACGTAGCCCCAGCCTGGTGGATACAAGAAACCTGGAAATCCCCTGCTATTCTAGGCATTATTAAGCCTTTATTGACTACTGCTTCTTGGGGACACTTCAAAGGATACAAGTACAGACAGGAGATTCATTGGGCCGAGCTAGTCACTTCACAGCCAGTGTGTAATTATTTCAGGGTTGCACACAGTTAAATTGGAGCGTGTCAGCTGGATACTATTGCTGGCAGTAGTCTCACGTAACTAATGTGTAGGAGGTAGAGAAACAAAGTGTGCATGGAGTGACCACGGAACTCACAATGGAATAGAGTCACACTCCCTGAGGAACTATAAAAGCCCTTCTAAAGGTGGGGTCAGTCTGCATTGTTTACATTTTCACCCTTAAGAGCACTGTGCCTCTGTGAAGAAAGAAGGAGCAGGCAGGGAAGGAACACTACCAGTGGTGTACTGAGAAGAAAATAAGAACCAATCTTTAGCCATCAGTAAGCTCCCATTGTAAGGAAATTCCAGGGATGTGTACACTACATGACTCTTAGGGATTTCCCAGCCTGGGAAGAAAGCAAGCTTTCTTACCTCCTCCCCCCACTCCAGTTCTGATATTCCACTCTCATCAGAGATCGAGGCTGTTGCCCTACTCTGTGCATGTCCAGTTTCAGAGTAAGAGACTGATGTTGCTGTTTTCAAGATAGCAGCTTCAAGAAGCGCCAACCCAGTGTGGCCCAGGAGCATCTTCAGAATCATCGGGAAGAGTCCTGATTTAAAACCCCTGAGAGCTGAGCTCACCCTGGGCACCCACCCAGAGGGCTAGCTAGCATCCACCAGAGTCTAGACCCAAAAAGATCTTGTCCTATTACTGTGTCTTGTCCTTAACTTGAGACAAGTTCAAGACTTATGCACAGTGAAGGTAAGGTTTGTGCCTACCCTTGCTGAAGATACAGATCTTCCTGAAATAACTCAAAAGGAATATTTTGAAGGCACGATTATTCAATTTTCATTGCTGTGCTGAAAGATACATTCGTGTCTTCAGGGGGTGGGGGGAGGCTCAGAGCAGTGGTTCTCACCTTTCCTTACGCTGTGACCCTTTAATACAGTTCCTCAGGTTCCTCCCTGCAACCACAATTTTTTCTTCTTTTTTACTACTTCATAACTGTAAATCTCCTACTGCTGTGTGACTCTGCTATGAGTCACAATGTAAATATCTGATATGCAGGATGTCTGACGTTCTGCCTCTCCGAAGGAGTCATTCAACTCCCAGAGGGGTTGTGACCCACAAGGTGAGAACAGCTGGCTCTGAGCATGTTCTCCTTGCTTGGTCGCCTTTAAGCCTCTGTCAGGGCAGAAAGAACATCACAACAAAGGAAAGCGATTTACCTCATGATGGTCAGAAGGCAGAAAGATGAAAGAAAAAATGGAGAACAAGACACACCCTTCAAGAGCATGCCTTGAGCTGGAATTGGTAGTATAACTGTAAAATAGGAAATGGGAAGAAAAAAATTAGGAATTTAAGGCCGTTGTTAAATTATGTACATATATATAATATATAAGAATTATATTATATGAATTATATATAATGTATAAATTATATACACACACACACACACACGTGTGTGTGTGTGTGTGTGTATGTTTATAAAACAGCATTGCCTGGAACAAACTGAGGGTACCCCAATTCTACTTGTATAATAACCCAGGAAGTGTTAGAAGGGAGGTGATAGCAGAAAGATAACCAAGTGTCATCTCTGCACCCTATAGTCTGTAATATTGGCTCTTCTTCATACATGAGCCAGGATGGTGTGTTCTTCCCACCGACAAAGACCAGAACCTTTACTCAGACCCATTCCTCTTCCCTGTGTATGAAGCTGGTTTGGAATCCAAAGTCTAAGTGTCTGTCTGTCTCACTTACACATGTCTGCAGTCTGGTGTAGGAGCCATCTTGTCAGTTCAAACAGAAGTCGACTATGGGTAGACTTCTCCAAAGCGTTCATGGTTTTTTAAGATCCAGAAGAAGACTTGGAAAGGGACCAACATGCTCTCTGAGGTGCTTGGGCTCTGCTTTATGGTCTCATCAATCCAAGGCCCTTGCATGGACGGTCTTGAAAGATGCGCCATGTGATGCAGTCCTAAGTGTGGCGTCTCCCAGAGCTACAGAGCTCTATACTCCATGATACAAGAGCCCTGGTGCCAGAGCAAGAGAGAGGCTGTGAGAGGGTTCTGAGGGTTGGCATAAAGACATAAGCCTGCATAGGAAGACTCTTGCCTGTAACTAGAAATCTCCTGTGTTGTTTTCGCCCTACCATTTGTGGCTATGGAGTCAGCTCTGGGTTTTGTTGTGTGTATTGACGTGATCTCATACATAAAAGGCCAGTGTCAGTGAGGTTCATGTCTGTTTCAGAATGAATGGTCCCAGTGAAAGCTAAAATATCACTCTCCATCTGTGCGTTGATAAAAGTGAGGATCTGTGATCTGCGCCTGTGGGGAGAGTTAATGTTATTGATTAGACTCTGAAGCTCTCTTAGGCAGGGGCTAATGCACACCAAGAAAGCAGTGAATCAGAAATAATCTCCCAATCTGGAATTTCCCTAAGAGTCATTCTGAATGGCTTGTCCCGAAATAGCCCCGGCTCTCCTTTATACATACTTGGTTCTAGTTTTCAAAAACAGATTCTGAGCATTTTGATCTCCTCTTTAATGCCTTCCTGCTATGCATCCTGGGGCTGTGAGTCAGGAAATGGTCTTTCCAGTACCGGGGCTGGAGAGAGCCTAGTCCCAGGCAGATGGGTTCTCAGCAAACACGAGGAATGGGTACGTACAGCTTTGTATCTGCTCAAAGCCTCAGCTGCTTCTGAACAGTTTCTGTTTCCTTACCCAGAACTCACTGTGAACAGGGAGCCATTCATAGATTGTGGAACTAGTTAGCATACTATTGTACAAAGGTAAGCATTTTCAACAAGCCAGACAGCATCAGATGGAACAAAGATACCGATGTCTGTCTATGTTGTATACAGTAATAAAGGCTGACTTAATATGTCCTTGTTTATACCAGAGTTAGATTGATCCCACTGATCCCAAAGTATAAAAACTTTCCTCTAACCCAGTCAAGTTCTCAAGAGAATATAGATAAGCCACTATTAAAACCCAGCTCTGTTCCCTCGTGTGTGTGTGTGTGTGTGTGTTTGTGTGGTGTGTATGTCTGTGTGTGTGTCTGTGTGTGTGTGAATGTGTATATGTCTGTATGTGCGGTATGTGTGTGTGTCTGTGTGTGTATGTATATATGTCTGTGTGTTCTGTATGTATATATGTCTGTATACATGCTTGGCTATGTGTGTGCACACAGCACATGTGCACTCTTACCTGTGGAAGTTAGAGGTATATGTCAGGTCTTGACTTCACCCATGCTCCACCTTACATTGTGGAAGTGGTTCTCTCACTGAACTTAAAACTTGCCTTTGGCCACACGGACTGTCGAGTGACCTCCAGGAAGCCACATGTCCACCTACCACCACCATCTCTCAGGTGCTCAAGCTTGTGCAGTATTCTAGTTTGTTTTTCTGTTGCTGGGATAAAAACCACAACAAATGCAACTCAGGGAGGAAATGGTTTGTTACATCTTACAAATTAAGAGTCCATCAGGAAGGGAATCAGGGCAGGAACTAAAGACAGGACTTGGAGGCAGGGACTGAAGCGGAAGCCATAGGGGGTGCTGCTTAGTGGCTTGCTTGCACCTCATGGCTTGCTTAGCCTGATTTCTTATACAGCCAGGGACCACATGCATAAGGATGGCGCCGCCCACAGTAGGCGAGGCCATCCCACATCAACCATTAATGAAGAAAATGCCTACAGACGCGCCTATTTGCTAATCTGGCGAGGTGATCCTACCGTGAGGAGTTTCTCCTCCAGACAACTGTGTGTCAAGGTGACAAAAGCTAACCGGCACATGCAACAAGCACTGTGCGTGCTAGGCCATCTATCCAGGCCCCTGTGTTCCTTTTTTCCTTGTACATAGGCCTGGTGGGAGAAGGGCAAGCCTTTAGGGCAGCAGTTCTCAACCTGAGATTCACCACTCCATGGTGGGGCCATGGGCGTCAAACGACCCTTTCACAGGGGTCACATATCCAGACATCCTGCATATCAGATATTTACATCATGATTCGTAGCTGTAGCAAAATCACAGTTATGAAGTAGCAACAAAAATAATCTCATGGCTGAGCGGGGAGGTCACCACAACATGAGGAACTGTATTAAAGGGTCACAGTATTAGGAAGGTTAAGAACCACTGCTTTATGCAAAAAGGTATGATTATTGCTCCCAAAGCCCCAGGTATGGTCCAGTTCAAACCTGCTAATGGGTAAAAGAACTCAGGAATTCCCCCCAGGGCTCGTGGGTCAGCTGTCACCTGGGAGATTTCCTATGTGGGACCAGACTTTAAACCCCATTATGGGAAGCTCTCCCTGAGAGACCAGGAGGAGGCTTCCCTTTCTTTGGTTGAGATGGAAGAAGCTGTCTGCCTCTTAGCTTTGACCCTAGTATGCATAGTTGACACTGTCGCATGCTCTCTTCGGCTTCTCACCAAATGACCGCTCAAACTTGGTGTCTGTACCTGAATCCAAAAGAGATGCATCGAGTGCATCATGGCGTAGCACTTACAGACTTTGACTAATGCAAAGATACTCCAAGGACCAAAATTAGAAAGATCAGATTTGATTAGAGGACCTCAAAATGACCCTACCAGGGGTCACGTAACTGAATATCAGTTGAAAGTTGCTCTAAGCACATGAATTTAGTAAGCCAGTGAGTTAAACTATCACAGGCCTGCATGCAGACGTACATGCACACGCACGCACGCACGCACACGATTAGAAGGTCAGTCAATCCTGTCATGCAGTGTTGAGCCTGTGACAAAGAATTTGAACCTGGCCAAAACATAAAGACTAGACTCTAAACTTCCTTGCAAGTACCAGATACTTCTTGCTTCCCTCAGACTCGCCCTAGGAACCCATCCCCGCCCCCAACTCTGGTAAGAACCTGCTCTTGTTAAGCTTGTCTCAGACTCAGTGTCCCTGACTGTGTGGCCTCATCTCTCCAGCAAGCCAAGTTCCCACCCACGAGCAAGTTTACAATGCATTTGAGAATTTTTTGTAACACTTTGAAGCCAGGAAAATAAAATGGCTCTTCAAAGATAACATTTAAAAAAATAATACTAAGACTTAAATACCGAATCTTGCATAAGTGTGCATTTGCGCCTGCGTACACACAGCGAGCTGGCAATGAGGGGATGAAAAGGGTCCCGCTAGCACCACGCCAGGGGCAGGAAGCAGCCTCCATTTCTGCAACCCTGTGGTTAGGCTCCAGGCTCGATGCCTTTGGAAATACAGATGGCTGGCAGAGAAAAAGGAAGCACGAGGTGGCTGCCAGCTCCACATTGCTTTTTCCAGGAAGGCCTAAGAAGATCGGGGGTGGTGGGGGCGGGCCAGTCAGCACAGAGCCGTGACAGATTCCAGTCTTGCTTAATTGGGGTATTGCCAAGCTCTGAGAGTCACCGCTGGCATTTGGGCTTCTAGCCTGGGGTGGTGTTTCCTACTGGGCCTTGTGGGATGTGAGCCACTCACTGTTCTAGGGAGGTAGGCAGTGAGAACCTGGGATCAGGATGCTCCTCCTCACCAGCATCCGTTCAAGCCCACACAGCACGGTGAAAAGGATTGTGTGGGCTAAGACTCTGTGCTGTGAGAAGAGACCTCCTGTGACTTTCTCCTTCCTCCCGGAGAGGCAGTGGGCTTCCACGAAACCCATCCAGCAAGTCTTCCTTAGATCTTCGGTATCCCACTGAGGCCTGGACCTGTTTGGTTAAAGGTGCAGGCAGGCTTGTACATCTTAGATTGACAGCAGAAAGGGCTTAAGTTGGGGTGGTTCGGTTGCTTAGCAAGATGGTGTCTCTATGGGCATGTGCTGCCCCTGGTGGCCGGTTGTTTAACTCCACTTCCATATTGAGAAAAGAATGCGGTTCCTGTGACCTTAATATCCTCACCGCACACCTCATTAGCAAGCTATCCTTCATAAAGGGCATATTAGCATTTAGCCCTTGCAACTAATCCTACCAAGAATCCAGTTCAAAGAACCAAGCTCAGGCAATTCAGGGGCTTTTCCCAAGTTCATGCAGCTAGTCCACGTGAGGATTGCAATGTGCCTTCCAAACCACTGACTCCCCAAGCCTGGTGTGTGCTGTAGCTCACCACAGTGGGCTCTGCCAGGAGGGACGCGCATCCAGGAAGAAAGGTCCTCAAGGGAAAAGAGATGGCCAAGGCGATGCTGAGAGGTTAGTGAAAGAATGTGACTCATTGGTTTGTGTTACTGGAGATCACAAGACAACTGTCCAGATGATGCCACCCCCAAAGGGAGACCGTCCTTCAGTTCCTCCAGAAGGGAGCATGTCCTTTCTAAATGACTTTGAAGTCCTTCTAAGGAAATCAACTTGGGGACACAAACATTTTTCTGCCCCCCCCCCCCCTTTGTAGAGGAAGATCATAACTTAAAAGAAAGGTAGACTGTGGGAAGTAGTCTATACGGACAATATCCAATGTGAACTCTGGTTTCCCAGTCTGTGAGTTAAGAAGTCAGAGTAGGTAGCTGAGGAGGCAACTCAGTTGGTAGAGTTTGTGCTACGTAACCATGAGACCCCCCAAGTTCAATCCCTAGAACTCCCCCCCCCCCTTTTAATCCCAGAGCTAAGGAAGCAGAGACAGGTATCCAGAGGCTTGCTGGCTAGTCTGCTAAACTTACTGGTAAGCTGCAAGTAAGACCAAGTGTCAAAACGATGGTGATTAGCCCCTTAGGAGTGACCCCTTAGGATGGCCTTTGTCTTCCACACACAAGCACATCTATGCATCCACAGTGACCTGCATCCCCTATTCCCTCCTTCCCACATCAGAGTGTGTGGAAAGGAATCCTCTGGCTCAGCACAGCGGACTCCCCCAGAGATCAGGAAGAACTTCATTCTCCTTTTTGACCTTCTCCTCCTCCCCTCTGCTTCCTCTTCCCCTTCTTTCTTTTTCCCCTTCCCACCTTGTCTGTCTTCTTGGAATCTTATCTCTCTTGAAGTCCTTGCTGTAGCCACTCCCTTACCTCAGCCCTGAGAGTAGACAACGGCAGATAGACATCACGGTACGTGTCTTAAGAGCCTCCCTCCGGAAGCACACCTTTCACCTGAGTTAACATAGAGGATTATGTATGTCCATTAATGTAAACTGAACTTGATCTGGTGGCTTGGCAACTAGCACTGTGATTTTCAAAAAACAACCATCCCAAAGGATACTTAGGAATCTCCTGGAGAAAGTAGGCATTCGGAGAATCATAAATGGTGTTTTAACTATGTTGTAACTATCTATTAATATGTATAGGTGATTAAAAAAAAAAAGAGAGAGAACTTAGAATTTTTAATACGAAGTGGTAAACAAAGCCCTCCTAACAGAGAACTTATTTGATTTGTAGCTGAAAAAAAAAAAAGTCATCTGATGGCAAGGTGGGGGGAAACACTAAGAGGAATGATGGCATATCATGTTTGAGGGGAAACTCGCTCGCTGAAGGTGAAGGGCCAGCCTTCATTCATCTGCTCAGACGGTCAGCTGGTACGTGGGTTCCATCCACTGTGTGCCTGCCTGCATTCACTGTTGTAAATATGAGCAGAAGGTCGAACCTAAGAAAGAGGTTGCTTTCCTCATAGAACGAAGGTTCAAAATGGAGGCAGAGCAGACAGGGGCAAACTAATTCACAGGGTAGTTTCCCACCTGCTAAGTGCATGCTGGGAAGGGTAGTAGCAGAAATAGAATTTGAAAAGATTAAAGTTACAGAGGCAGTGGATCTCTGTAAGTTAAAGGCCAGTCTCATCTACATAGAAAATTCTAGAACAACCAGGACTACATAGTGAAACCCTATCTGAAAACAAAATTAAATCTCTGGTTTAGGACAGTAGACTGGAATTAGCAAGGTAATATTAATAAGGGAAATGGAACCCTTCATTCATATTAAAGCAGGCATTGCCCTAATGAAGCAGAGAAGACTGTGGCAAGAAACCCTTTTTAGATCTTTTTCCTGTAGAGTGGGGCCTGTGTTGTTTGCTTGTGGGCCAGGAGGTGGGGGAGGTGGCGTTCGTTTTCATTCAAAGTCTCAGTCTGTGACCATAAAGCTCTCTCACACACAGGCATGCACACAGTGCAATTATCAGTTTCATTGATCTTTTAAGAACAAGGTCCAAATCAAAGGGATAATTTCATTTTTAATTAGACTGCATTTCAAGTGCTTTCGCTTAAGATAAGTGCCAAACGTTCAGGACACTGACAGACCAGAAAGCCCACAGAGGGCCCTTGTCACAGTCTGTGATGTTTGATTAACAAATTTGTGGTGTGAGTGGGACAGACAGTCCCCAAGGTCCTGTGACACATCGTTGAAAGAACAAGGGGACGGGAAACCAAGACAGCCTGTCCAGATGTCTTCAGAGCCCGCAGTCAGGGAAGGTTGTTTGTTTGGTTTGAATTTGTTTTGAGCCAGGGTTTCTCTATGTAGCTCTGGCTGTCCTGAAACTCGATATGTAGACCAGGCTGGCCTTGAATTTACAGAGATCTGTCTGCCAGATTGCTGGATTAAAGGTGTTTGCCACCATGCCTGACCTGAAACTGTTGCTTAAACGTTTCTGACCATAATGCCTCTAAGGTAGGGAAAGCCAAGAATGTAGTAGCCCCTTGTAAGCCTTGCATTCATCCCTCATCTCATAAATATTCATAAAGGCATTGAGCCAGTATAAGAGTGACCTACAAGTATTTCATAAGCTCTTCAGCTTTGCCGTCTCAGAACAAGTGATTGCTTGACTATATTCCTGCTCAGCTATGTTATCATAAGGCCAGGGAGTGATCTAATAGTGGAATTTTTAAAATTTATTTAAACAATTTTCCAAATCTTAAAATCCAGAATAAAGGATTCCATACACACACACACACACACACACACACACACACACACACACACACACACACATGTGACCACACATTCTTGGTTATAACATCAAATGCAAACAACCTCGGTGTCTTGGTGATCTCAAATTCTGTATCCTCCCATCCCCCTGGCAGGCGAGGAAGAAAGGAGCCTGGACAAGCTGGAAACATGAATGTTTTAGTCTGAACGAAGGTGATGCAGGGTACCACCCGTCAGGGCCTTGCAAGTGGGAGGGACCAGGATGAGGCCTTTAAGTACCCAGCAGGGCCGAGGGATATCTGTCCTCTGAAGGACGGGGATAAGCTACCATTTGTGGCCACAGACGAAGCAGGCAGGGATCAGAACAAGTGTGCCACCCGAACAGTAACTCCCACTATTTGCCCTCCTCCCTACACATCTCACTGGCTGCCAGGCGATGTATTTCTCCTCTTGCCATTCAGAATAGGTTCTCGTCTCACTTGCCAAAAGTTCTCTTCCCTTTATCAAACATTTACTGACTACTTATTCAGAGTGGTCTCATTTCAGGCCCATTGCCAGAGGAAAACATCCACAAAGGTTAGCGCGGATGGTATTCTTCGTTTGCAATGTTTTCTGTGTGACCTTGGCAAAGTAGAGCTCCCTCACCCTGTTTCTCCATCCATAAGATGGGGTCTCCGAAAGATTTTTTTAAAGTATACATAACTACCAAGTCCAGTATTTTTGGCCCCAATAAATTATCTTCTGGGATTATTCTTAGCCTCAAGTCTATATAGACTCCCATCTGGCTCCTAATGAATGAGGTTTTTTTAATTATTATTATTTGTTGTTTGGTGTTTGCTACTTAGAATCAAACCCAGGTATCACCCATGCTGAGCGTGAGCTTTCCCATTAGGCTGCCCCTCTAGTCCCAAGCTTTTCTGGTATTATTTAGGACTTTCTATCGGTACGTGGAAGTCCACTTACATAATGGACTCTGCTTGGAACCCAGGAAGAATGAGTGGGAGGGCGTGTTGTTGTATGTTCTCTTAGCACAATGATTATCCTTGTTTGTCGCTGGAGGAGGAGGAAGGGTTTGTGTTTTATTGAAAACCAACACCAGGGAGAACAGAGTAACTCTTTCTTCTCCCAAGGTCATCCTTTCTGTTTTTATTCATTTTGAAATAGAGTCTCTTGTAGCCCAGGCTGGCTGGGAATACATTGTATCCAAGGATGACCTTACTATCCCTTTGAACTTAGGAGCCCCACGCTCCTACCTCTCAGCTGCTGGCGTTCCAACTGAACTTCGGGCCTCGTGCACGCCCTCTGCCAACTGAACTACATTCCCTAATCCTTGTTTCTGTTTTAACTTTTGTTCTAAGGCTAAATTAATAAGCTAAAATGTAACATGAAAATTTGAAGTTGCCTTGGTCCAGGAGTAGCAATTCCCTGCAGTGTGTCTGTCTTTCTGGGCCCTGTGACGAGGATTTTGTGGTCCTGGTGGCCTCTCCTCTGAAAGGATTTGAAGCTTTGATCTTGATAGTAGAGTGAGAACAGTTTCTCTCTGCCTTCCCAAGCCAATTGAGTCTCCTAGCCAACCTCTAGGGACCTTCTTGTCCTTGAGTCTAGAACTGCTGCCTTTTGCATCCTCTCTAGTTCCAACTTCCTGTGCTGGCATCTCAAGGCTGGCCGTTCCCAGGGTATGATTCTTTCCTCATCCTTATCCAAGACTGTCTCCTCACCCACGCAGCATCTTGAATGCCTGTTCATGCTCATGCGAGAGCCTTTCTCGGCCCATTTCCTCCCTCCTCATTGAATCCATGTGGTCTCCCCTCTTAAGAGGCAAACGGATAAGAACCTTACAGCTTACCTCACGTCCAGTGTATGCTCGCTCATTCATGCTCCGTCTACAACAGAGTCAGATGTGTCGAGTAGCAAAACACCTGGTGCTCAGGTCGCTTTTCCCAGAGAGTCTGCTTTCATTGCTCCGGGATGTGGCCTGGGCCTCAGGATGTCTTAAAGACCTTGCATTATATAGTTCATTACATAGCTGAGGTTGAGAACCACTCGACACAGTTGGTCCCTAAGCTGGTGCTAGATTCTAATAATAGCTTTATTTGTTCACCCAAGCGGCTTATGGGCCACAGTGTTTAAAATAGTTCAAGTGAGAATGTTAAAACATCAAAGTGGCTAATTTCCACTTTGGGTTAATTTGATTGGTTTAAGGGAATGAATACTATGGTTACTTTGTTGAAAATTCGATTTCTGGGTTGCTCTGGGCTCCCATGCCGAGGACGAGCTTCCCTGAGCTCTGAGCATAGCTGAGCAGAGTGTATACTGCATGCTGTACATAACTATCGACTGGCCTGGTGATCAATGAGGATACTGAGATTCACAGAATACATCCAGTTACTCTGTGCTGAATTTGAACCTGGGTGGATTTGATGGCAAATCAGGGAAAAATTGACGTGTACAAATGGTTTCCTGGACAACAGAGCGTACTTGCTCTCACCTGGAGGGTGTGTGCTTTTAAAAACATTTCATTTTCAGGTTAGCATGCAGTAGATGAGTTCCGGCATGGTGTCTTTATCACATGTCATTATAGTTTGTTCTCAGTGCTTTTTAATTTGGGTTGCATTCTTACATATATCAGGAGAGCCCATAATGATTACACCTTGACTCCCTAGTTGCCTAATGGTCTCAGAAGCCGTTTATTAATTGGGTTTTCTTTGTGCATTCTTTACCTATCCTAACCTGTCTGGACCTTTTCTTCCTCATATTTTTTTTTTTACCTTATTTGATTAATGAAGTTCTGAGGCCCCCAGCACACATTCATTCTAAGGTGGTGAATAAGTAGTGATAACCTCCCTCCCCCATTTTGCCAAACGGGGAAGTGTTACACCAAAAATTAGCTACCTGCTAAATATGGCTAACAACTGCCCCTAATTGGGTCATTAATGATTGGGGGCTCTGTGCTGAACCCTTTGTATCTTGTGTACTAATCTCACTTTACAGATGAAATAAAACCAGAAAGGTAGATTGCTCTGACCAAGGACACAGCTACTAACTGGCTATAATGTTTGCCTGCTTGTTTTTTTAAACGCTCAGATTTGGAACACATGGTCTCATTTGCTGGCAGTGGCATCTAGACAGCCATGGCCTACATAAAGCCATGAAGCATAAAGTAGATTTCTGTGTGGCGAATGGCCGTCAGAACGCTATTGAGAAACAATTTTCTGCCAACCTTGCCTCTCATCCTGAGGTCAGAGGGTGCTTGAGTCCTCTGTCCCTAGTCATCCCAATGGAAGATGTTTGGTGTAAACGACCCTGAAGGTGTGAACTGCCCCTTGGAGGAGTTGGAGACTCCATTCACTCCTAAGCACTGTTGTTTATCACAGTTGCAGACACAAGAAGAGTCCAGTGGCTGGATCACTTCGTTATTGCAAAGGCCAAAAGAGGTGGAATTCCATCTCCCCTTACAATATTACATATAATTATATGTAGCTTTGTGTCTAAGAATATGAAGACTTGACATTTCCTGGCTTGTCAAAGTGAATACACACACACACAGAGAGAGAGAGAGAGAGAGAGAGAGAGAGAGAGAGAGAGAGAGAGAGAGAGAGAGTTTTACATGGAGAACAGAGAGTGACTATATAAACAAAGAGGGAATGTGGTGAATGGCTGGAATCTCCAGGAAAATAATTCTCCTAGCAGCCGTGCCAGGGCAGAGGGTCACTAAGTGAGTGCAAACCTGTTTTCAAACATTCTTTATTCCCCTACAGGGCATACAAAACCATCGAAGATGATGACTTGAAGTTTCCCCTTATATATGGAGAAGGCAAGAAGGTAGGCTCGAGTTCACTGCTGGAATGAGAGGAGGTGTCTGTGGCCTTTTGCTTTGTCATAGCCTGTGGCAATCTGTATGCCTCACTCGGCAGTTTGGGGTTTTATAGCCTTGACAACTTGAACAAACATCGTTTCCATCATTCTTCGGGTCACCTGCTTTGAGGGTCCAGAGAGTGGCAGGATTTGAGGGGTGTGGGTGAACACAGAAGATGAAAGTCAGTTTTATGAAAATACTGTCCCGGTATCTATCCACTTGAGCCCCTGTTTAGACCATTTCCACATTTATCGTTCTGTTTTACATCTGACAACAAGCTCGGAGGCAGGTCAGGCTGGCTGTGTAGCTTTATTTGGAAGACAAGGCAGCTGAGACTTCAAGATGAAGGCAACCCAGGCAGAAGCATTCGAAAATCAGCTTTCCTTACTTGTTCCAACAAAGGGACTCCAGAGTGTCACTGCAATTATACTACAGGATCAAAAGCCCAGACTGAGATAGCAGGGCCATCACTGGGTCCCAGTGCTCTAGTCAGAAGCAAAGGCTGAATAATATGGTCAAACTCAAAGAAGACTGTAGGTACAATACCCTTGAGCACATTTGGAGGAGCTTCTGAGACTAGCACAGAGATGGCAAAACTTGGAACCCATACCCAATTAAACAAGCTGCCTCCTGAATCTCCCTCTGTAGGCTTCCTCTGAACACCACTTATTTCAATTCAGAGCTAAGAGTTTCAGTTAGAAGAGGGCAGTGTGTCCACATTGAAGAGATTCTTCAAGTGAATCCTTTATCAGTGTCAGATTAATATTTATCAAGAAGAAATGATTCGCAAGAATATCAAAGCAAGGTCTCTAGCGTCCCCCAGTCCCTGACTCATGGGCAAGTCCTAAGTATTCTGTTTGCCTGTGTTTAGTGTACTCTCCTGGACAAGAGAACGGACTGCTGTCTTTTTTTTAGAAGGTTATCAGCAGTGAGATTTTTGTTGTTGTTGCTATTGTTTTTTAAATATTTTTTTTCTTTTTAAGAATTTCATACATGTATACAATGAAAGATAATATCTATTACTCTGTTCCTCCCCTATGGCTCAGTGGGTAGAGACACTTGCCACCAAGCCTGATAACCTGGGTTTGATCCCTGCAACTCACATAGAAAGAACTGAATCATGCAGGTTGTCTTCTGACCTCCATTACATTCTTGTCACACACACACACACACACACACACACAGAGAGAGAGAGAGAGAGAGAGAGAGAGAATATGGTGGCTCAAGTCTGTAACCACACAGCCTTCAAAAGACTGAAGCAGGAGGATTTCTGTGAGTCGGAGCCTCAGTATGAAATCCTGTTTCAAACTTAGTCCCTAAAAGCATCATGGTTTCATTTCTACAGTACTGTAGACCCTGTCTGCCTTCTGTCTCCCTCAAGTCCACAGGACTTCAAAGAGACAAGGATGAAGATATGTTGTTAAATTATAATGTGGGGTTTCTTTTCCTTTTTTAATATTTACTTAATTATGAGCTGCAGCACATGTGTGGAGGTCAAAGGTCAACTTGCAGGAGTCAGTTCTTTTCCTCCATTGGGTGGGTGGGCTCCAGGGATCAAATTCTGATTGTCAGACTTGATGGCAGGTTCCTTCTCACCTGCCCTGAACTGTAGTGTATCTTCTATTTACCTCTCCTTGCCTCTATGGAACATTTAATGTTATTATCCAAGTAACAGAGGAAAATTCAGGCTCAGGTATTTGAACTGCAGCTTTTTTTTTTTTTTTCAGGTAGTATATGTCACTTGTTTATTTTACATAGTAACAATGTCCTACCTTTTCTTTTTTTTTAATTTTTATTGGATATTTCATTTATTTACAATACTGATGTCAGCCCCTCTTCCCATTTCCCCTCCCTAGAACCCCCTATCCCATCCCCCCTCCTCCTTTATGCTTTTATACAATTTTGATTACATGCATGTATTAAGGTCAGTTCTAGATTGAGGAACTAGCAATACAATAGATGCAAATAGTCAAGGAACAAGCCAGACAGTAAACACAAATAGTCAAAGAAAAAGCAAGGCATTAATCCCAGTTACGTGAACACTCCCATGATCACTGTTTCTAAAGGCTTATCAGGATGACCAAATTATCTGAGCCTACTTCCCTGTCCTAGCCCAAGGTCATTTTCTTATCTGAAGCCTACTTCCTTGTTCTAGCCTAAAGTTTAGATTCCTGCCTGAAATTACTTCTTTTTGAAGTACAGCATTACATGGACTCTATTATTGGTGGCCCAATGTTCGGCTATTAGGCTTCGTGTCACGCAGCCTGACAGGAAGTCTATCCCTCTGTGTCTGCCTATCTGATACTGTCCATCTTTTGGCACCAAATTTAGTGTTGCCTCCTCTATGGGACCTTCTCGGTAAAATTTTTGTTTCCTCTAAATTCATATATTCCATTGTTGATGAGTGTTCCAGAACTGAAGCACATTTCATATATTATATATATGTCTCTTACCCCTTGACCAAGTTCCTTCATAGTAGAGATGGACTTTGGTGTCCTTCCCACCTGGTATGTGCACATAGTAGGTACTTTAGGAGAGTTGCCTGTGTAGGCATTAATGCAGTATGTTAAATCCACAAAATGAGTTTACAGAGAATGTGAGACTACAACCCAAAAGTCTGTGCACACATGCGTTAGTGACGTTTTGTTCCTTTCCACCGGAAGGAATTTTTAGGAATATTGAGGCAGATCATGGAGAAGCTAAAGATTTATTTATTTACTCTAGCCATAAAACTTAGTAGTAGAGATCTACAAAAAGACAGGAACTGCCTCAGACTTACTACACCTTTCACTAGTGCTTCTGATATTGCCAAGGACGTAGCTAGTGTCCAGCAAATACTTGTAGTGTGAGTATGTTTGGATGGGTGGATGGATGGATGATGAATGGTGGGTGAGTAGATGGATGGATGGGTGGGTGGTTAGGTGGATAGATGGGTGGATGGATGGATGATGGATGTGTGAATGAATGAATGGGGGGGTAGATGGATGGATGAATGGGTGGATGGATGGTGTGTGGATGAATGGATGGATGGGTGGATAGGTGGGTGGGTGGATGAATGGGTAGATGGATGAGTGGGTGGATGGATGGATGGATGGATTGATGGTGGGTGAGTAGATAGATGGATGGATGGATGGATAGATGAGTTGACAGACAGATGGATAGATGGATGGGTGGATGGATGGAAGGGTGGGTGGGTGGATGGATAGATGGAAGGGTGGGTGGATGAATGGATGGATGGTGAGTGAATAGGTGGATGGATAGATGGGTGGATAGGTAGGTGGGTGGATATATGGTGGATGGATAGATGGTAGGTAAGTAGATAGAGGGATGGGTGGATGAATGGATGATGGGTGAGTGGATAGATGGATGGATGGTGAGTGAATAGGTGGATGGATAGATGGGTGGATAGGTAGGTGGGTGGATATATGGTGGATGGATAGATGGTAGGTAAGTAGATAGAGGGATGGGTGGATGAATGGATGGTGGGTGAGTGGATAGATGGATGGATGGATTGGTGGATGGTGAGTGAATAGGTAGATGGATAGATGGGAGGATAGGTAGGTGTATAGGTAGGTAGGTGGGTGGGTGGATGGATGGTGGATGGATAGATGATGGGCAAGTAGATAGATGGATGGGTGGATGAATGGATGGTGGGTGAGTGGATAGAGGGATGGATAAATGATGGATGTGTGGATGAATGGATGGATGGGTAGATGGGTAGATGGGTGGGTGGATGGGTGGATAGGTAGGTGGGTGGGTGGGTGGATAGGTAGGTGGGTAGGTGGATGGATGGATGGATGGGTGGGTGAATGGATGGATGGTGAGTGAGTAGATGGATGGATGAGTAGGCAGACAGATGGATGGATGGGTGGATGGATGGATGGTGAGTGGATAGATAGGTAGGTGGGTGGGTAGATGGTGGGTAAGTAGATAAATGGATGGGTGGATGAATGGGTGGATGAATGGGTGTATGGGTAAATGGATCAATGGATGGATGGATGGATGGATAGGTGGCTGGATGGGTGGGTAGATGGGTGGATGGATCATGGGTGGGTGAGGGGATAGATGGATGGATGAGTAGGTAGATGGGTGGATGGATAAATGGATAGATGGATGAATGGATGGTAGGTTGGTGAGTGGATGCTCTTAGTGGAGTATGAACTGATTTCAGTTGCTGTAGTCAATACATACATTACAGTTAGTTTCTTTTCAGCACCCTTCACTCCCAGCTTTACAGAAGCAAGCTGAGGACAGACAGCAACACCCAGTAAGCCTGAGATACAGCAGTGATTCTGATGAGTCTTTCTCCATGAATACAACTCATCTCAGTTAACAGCCAATGGCGGAGAAAGAGGAATTGGGACAGGATGCTGTCACTGTGTGTATTTCTGATAACTTTCTGCTTATACTCTAGGCCCGGGTAATGGCAACTATTGGAGTGACGAGGGGACTTGGGGACCATGACCTGAAGGTTCATGACTCCAACATCTACATAAAACCATTCCTGTCTTCAGCTCCTGAGGTACCATGATACTTTTGTTTATATTTTATGCAATACAATGTTATATGTATTATTCCTCCTTACCCCCACCTCACATCCAAACAGTACAGCATGCCTGACAAGTCTAATGTCACTCAGCCTGCCCTCCCCTTGAGTTCCTGGATTCATGCCCTCATCATCTACGTAGAGAATCAGATCTTTGTTCCTCCCCTGCACAAACCAAGTGAGCTCTGTTACTGTGTCTGACCTTGAATTTCTCATGCTTGTTTACATCCAGTCCTGCCAAGAATTCCCTGTTCCCTGTCCACAGCATCCAATTCTCTCTGTGGTTTAGCTCATGTGTGTTTCCCTAGGTTCTCCACCTATGGATGGAGACTCCTTTGGCAAACCTCTATCCCCCAAAATATTTGTATTACAATTCATAACACTAGCAAAGTTGCAGTTATGAAACAGAAATGAAAATGATTTTATGGTTTGCTGGGGGTGGGGGTCACCACAACATGAGGAACTGTACTAAAGGGTCTTAGCAGTAGGAAGGTTGAGAACCAATATCCTGAGGGGACATCCTGAGTTCTGTCTCTCATACAGAAGTCATGTTTTTGTCTACTCTTCAGATGCACAGGGGAATATTTTCTGAGGCTTGTTTAATCAATGCCTGTACCTCAGCTATTCATCTGCATATCTCCTCTCACTCAATTTTAGTTAACAAGAGAACTTGTGTCATTCGGGTGTTATTTGGAGAAGTTAATTGAAAAATATATCTGTCATTTTGTCTGTTTTTTTAAAAAAAAAAAAAAAAGATCCTACAATATTTCCTACAATACGGGAAATGTTACAAGGCTCTATGTTGGCTTCCATATGAAAATCTAATAGTCAGCCCAGGGTGGTGACACACGCCTGTAATCCTAGCACTTAGAAGTCAGAAGCATGAGCATCATGAACATCATGGAGTGTTCAAGGCACCCTGGCCCACATAACAAGTCCTAAGCCAGTCAGGACTAAACAGGGAGACGGCCTCAGACAACAAATGAAGCAGACATAGAGGTGCACACCTTTAAGCCCAGCACTTGGGAGGCAGAGGTCAGCTGATCTCTGAGTTTGAGGACAGCTTGATCTATATAGTTAGTTTCAAACTAGTGTCAAGGCTGCACAATGAGACCCTGTCTGAAAAAAACAAAACAAAACAAACAAACAAACAAAAAAAGAAACAAACCAACCAGATGTACTAATGGTTTGGAGATGGATTTTTCCTTACACAGTAAGAAGCCCTGAGTTTGTTCTGGGGCTGTCTCTATGTGTTCCTCTGGCTTTTCCTTCACGTCTGCAGCAGCTCCAAGCATGAAGTTTTCTTTGGTTTTTGTTGTTGTTGTTGTTGTTGTTGTTGTTGTTGTTGTTGTTCTATATCTTGTGAGTTTAGGCTTTGTTTGTTCTGTTATTTTTTAAATTTATTCTGTAAGAATTTTATATGTGTACACAATGCATTTTGACCAGATGCCCTCCATCACTGCCTCCAGGCGCCCTTCCCACAATATGGCCTCTTCTTTACTTCATGCCCTCCTTTTTTCTTTCTTTCCATTTTTAAAAATAACTCGCTGAGTTTGTTAGTACCGCCCGTATCTACATGGATGTCAGATCACCCATTAGGATGAACAGCACACTGAAGACCACACCCATAAAGCAAAACAACCTTCTCTTCCCAACAGCCTGCAGCTACCAGTAGCTCTAGGCTAGGGGCGGGGCATCGTGGGCCCCTCCCACAAACGTAAAGTTTCCATGGAAGGTGTAGGAACAGGTTCCATCCCTTGTGTTCACTTAAACCTCATTGGTTAACATCCTGTCACTCTTCTAGCTGCAGAGGAGGTTGGGGAAGAGAGAGAGAAAGAACTTCAGTTCCCAATCTTTGTGGTAGAGCAGAGTAAGTCGTACTGTCTGCCATATTGTGAAAAATGAAACTAGTAGAGCCATATGTTATACTGGAAATGTCCAGACTGTACAGCCACGGCTCCACGTATGTGCTCTGCTCAAGGAAATTTGTATAATGGAAATGTCACACACACACACACACACACACACACACACACACACACACACACGCACGCGCGCTGAAGAAGGGAATGTGAGACAGGGGTCTTGTTTTATTGCCCAGGTTGGCTTCACGTTCATGATCCTTCTGTCTCGGCCTCCCAACCAGTGAGGTCCCTTGGTATGAGGCTGCACCCCTCTCAGCGGGTGCTCTTCTAATGTGGCTCATTCTTATTATGGGAAACATAAATTGACTCAAAGTGCCCCCAAAAAGGAGGTGTTTAATTATATTGGGAGACATACTTCTAGTGTCTACAAAATCAATATTTGAATGACCAGGCCTTATAAGAGCGCTTCTGGAATGAACAGCAGAGCCACCTCAGCAAAAGCTTGCAAGTGTCGCTCGGTTAGCCAGCCACAGCCACGTTCCACATGTCCCAAGCAACCCAGCTCCTCAGCCACGCATCTGTATTGGAGAGAGGAGTTTTGATGGGCCCAGCTCACCCTTCATACAAGGCTACAAGTGACTTCCAAGCCTGAGGTTTGCCCTTCAGACCATATGTCTGCTCCATTCTCCTCCGTGGGCACAAAGAGCCGTCTCTGCCCAGGTCCTGGGCAGAACTCTAAACAAGGAAAATCCCTTTAGAGACAGAGCCTCAGCGTTCGAGCTGGCATGGAAATTTCTAGTAAGAATTAGGCATGGAAGACACATCCCGAATAGACCCTGCAGTTGTTACATGAATCAGCTTGGGGGGGGGGGGCTACAAATGGGGCTGGAGAGATGGCTCAGAGGTTAAGAGGTCCTGAGTTCAATTCCCAGCAACCACATGGTGGCTCACAACTGTCTGTCATGGGATCCGATGCCCTCTTCTAGTGTGTGTCTGAAGACAGCTGCAGTGTACTCCGATAAATAAAAAAGAAAGAAATCTTTAAAAACAAAACCAGTACAGTGCACATCCAGAGCTACAGGTGTCTCCTCTCAGAGCTCTGGAAGCAGCTCTGCATAGTGAGGTCTCAGTTGGACAGAATGTCCGAAGTCTCCTGGAGTTCCTCATCCCTCCATGCTGGCCAACATTAGGACGAGGAGTTACAGCCAAAGCTGCCTCTCACCAGAGGAAAGCAATAAATTCCGAACCCTGAAGTCTCTTCCCTTTGAACTCCACTGAGAACTGGGTTTGTAACTGGGCTCATAAAACTGTCCTTTCTCCCTTGGGGGAGAGCATTCATCCCACATGTTAAATGGCACCCTCACCTTTGCCCTTTACAGAAGCCTCTCTGGGGGATCTCAGGAAACACTAATGAAGTGGTTTTTGCTCTCTCTCAAGCAGCCTTAAAGCCTCCTCCTCAGCCTCCCTCTCCATATGCACATGCAGACACTTCTTTGTACAGGGGAACCTGGCTCACTGCGGTTGCTGTGCAGTTAGACTTGACAGGGCATCTCGTTACTGTGCTGTTCTTAGTCTGACAAAAACCGCTCTTTCTGGAAAAAGCCTTTCAGGGTTGAAATCCGTGGGGCCGGTTGTTAGCTGCGGCCATCACGCTGAGATTAGGTATCTGAAGTATGTTTCTCTTGTTTAGCTGAAACCGTACTTTCAGAACATCTCCCTACGCTCCATCTGACATACTTAGGAATTTACAGCAGCCTCTCATTGCTAACAGACTTGCAAGGTAGACAGTTATTCTACCCATCCTGCACACTGGACATTGAGACTCAGGAAAATAAAATAATGACCCAAGGTTACACAGCCGTCAAGTAGCAAACTGGCACTTATAACCCACATCTGATTAGGTACAGGGCCACGGTGGCAGGAGTGGTCAAGAAATATAGGCTCAGAGTGACTCAGCATGTACTGGTTTGAGGGACTCTGAAAAGGTCATCTCTGCCTTGAACACGAGAGCCTCTGGTCCTCAGTGGTCAGAGTTTCTCAGACAGATGCTGTTGGCCTCAGACTAACACTGCAGATAATGGCTCCGTAGAGTGGGTAATTGGAACGACCATAATGGCCATTCTCTGTGTATGTAAACCTAGGCCAGACTGAACTGTGTAAGAGACGATTGCGTGCCTACAATTTAACCTAATGGATACGGAGTGTATATACCAAGATCTCTTGCACAAGATTAAATTTGTTATACATTTTAAATGTTTCCAGATGGATGCGCCTTAGCCAGAGTCAGGAGAGGGGGAAGGGGGCCATTAGAAGAAGAGGAACAGTTTGAATTGACTACTGTAAAGTTTAGAACAGAAAAAAGAAGATAGCCCCCCCTCCCCCACCACAACCCCATCTCCACTTTTTAAAGCTAAAACCCTTTACTCAGGGGGATGGTGATAAAATCATATCCAAGAGAGAAATGGCTAGGCGGCTTCTGTTGGGATCCCAGAAAAGCAGGTTAATTTACTTAAGCCATCTAATGAAGAATCAGACTGCTCCCGGTCTTCAGGACTCCCCCTCCATTCACAAACGCCCCGCCCACATTCTCTGTGACCTCCCCCGCACATCTCCCTGCTATGCCTCGGCTCTGCCAAGCATGGATCTTTTCCTTCACATTGGGGTTCTAAATTTCAAATCCAGCTCAGTCTGGTGGTTTTAAGGACTGGGGCTCGGGGGAGGACGTGAAGCCATGTGATGCGATTCTAAGAAAAAGGGCTCAAAACCCTTCTTGGAAATTCCCACTGATCCCACTCATCACTGCGGCCCCTAATTTGATTTGATGAATTAAATACAAATAAATCAAAACCATGTGGATCAAATTTATGTAAAAAAAAAATGCACCAGGGGTTTAAAAATTAGAGAAGGGTTTCTCTCTAGCCAAACACATTTTCAGTTTTGCTGAACACAAGGCGCTGGGAAAAAAAAAAATCCGTGAGTTCGCCAAACCTGAAGAGCAGCGCCAGGTTTCCGGAGCCTCTCCTCAGACCTTCTGGGGTCGAAAGCAGAGATTTCTAGCCAAGACCTGAATTCCACAAGAGGCCCCCGCCAAAGGAGCAGGGGGCTTGCTAGCAGCAAGCTACAGGGCTGTGGGGAGACGTTCACCCTCCACGACAGCACCTGGCCTTCTTTGTGTGACCCCGCGGACTGCAGCCCCTCCCCCAGGCTCCGGCCAGGTCTGCCTCTTGCCTAATTAGGAAGC
This sequence comes from Arvicanthis niloticus, assembly GCF_011762505.2. Classification (NCBI taxonomy): domain Eukaryota; kingdom Metazoa; phylum Chordata; class Mammalia; order Rodentia; family Muridae; genus Arvicanthis; species Arvicanthis niloticus. The sequence continues at coordinate 44,519,085 of NC_133429.1, forward strand.
TCGACTGTGCATCCTGAAGAGCTCAGAACTGAGGGGATTTGTTAACTCAGGCACTGGTGCCCAAGTCCTCAGCATTGTCCTCGCTCCTAACAGTTCCCCCACCTCCAGCCCAGCACACACAAGCATCCTGTTACTCAGACAGCTTGGCACAGGCCTAAGGCCTCGACTTCCAGATGTTCTCTGCTCTCCACCCCTTTGGGCCTGTGACAGGCCCTCTGTAGAGCTAGGATTCCTAATTTCACCCTTCTTTTCCGGCCCTCTACTCCAAGACTGTGCCCCAGTTTGGGCTCTTGGAAGAACAAGAGCCCCTTTTCTGTCTGGGGGCTGCTCTGCAGAGCCAGCTCCATCCCTCCCTCCCCCACTCCGCAGTCAAGTTTTCTAGCCCAGCCAGACAGAACCACAACCAGGCTAATTTTCTCTCTGCTTCGTCTCTCCTCTCTGGGTTTCAGGAGTCCGTCAGCTGTTTCTTATAACGCCAACTCAGCCCAATCCTGGGAATTTTTTTTTTCTATCTAAATAATCATTTTCTTCCGAAACACTCCTTTCATAAGGGACAAAGGGGCCGAGGTTGAGTTCCACTCCAGTCACCGGAAGCCCCCCCCGCCCCCCAGTTGCTTTTCCTTCGTCGTGGGGCTTGGCATGGTCTGGACTGATGGATTATGGGTAGGAGGAAATAAGAGCATCAGTGAAATCCCGGGCATGAGGTCTGGTGTGTGGTTAGTGATGGTCAGTAATGTTCTCTCCTTCTTCTTTCTTACCGGTTTCCGAAGACTGTTTCACACTCAGGCGGTTTCTGTGACCACTTTCATATTGAAGGAGACTGTGTCTGAGAGTCCTGGTATTCCCCTTGCAATCACGAAGGATAGCTACTGCCTTCTATTTACGTTTTAACACCCATAGTCTTCTGGTTCTTGGTGACTTTTTGTGCTCCAGGCTACAATCCCCATTTGGGGAGAGAACGTGTTTGTCTACTCTGTGGTTCTGCTCTCTAGTTTATAAGAAACAACAATTCTCAGGTACCATGGGAAGGAAAGCTGATTGTGTAAGAGAAGCTTACTGTGATTACATGAGAATCATCTAGAGAGGTGAAGAACCTTGGTATGCCCCTGACCGTCTTCAAGCCTTCTAAAGGGGTCTTTCTCTTTGGCGGATAGAGAGGGAAAACATATTTAAAAACAAAAACGCACACTGGGCATGGAGGTGCATACCTTTAAGATTTATTAGATTGGGAACCTCAGGCGGCACTGAGAACAAACATGGATTTCTTTCTTCCCTCCACCTGGTTGAGCTGACCCCATGGACAGTTCTAGAATTTTCTTAGCCCCACCCAGGGAGAGTTTTCTTACTGTTCACCTGCTGATAGGCAGAAGCAAAACTAATGAGTACCACATGTGGACAGAGACCAAAGAGAAAATTCCAGATAGTTCAATGTCCCAGCGTAACCATATAGAGCAGTGGTTCTCCACCTGTGGGTCACAATTCCTCTGACAAACCTCTGTCTCCAAAAATGTTTACATGATGATTCATAACAGTAGCAAAACAGTTATGAAGTAGCAGTGAGTATAATTTCATGGCTGGGGGGTCACCACAACATGAGGAACTGTGTTAAAGGGCTGCCACATTAGGACGGCTGAGAACCACTGACACAAAGTTAGCCTGGAAAATTTTCCTCAACATATACCTTTTTGCCTTTTGTTGTCTATACACAGACCATTTTCCAAACTATTCACTCTCCTGTGAATAGTTCTGTGGTTATTAATATTTATGGTTCTGTGGTTCACAGACTGGGTGATCTGGGTGGTTCTCCCTGAGAGCCCCTCATAGACTCCCAGTCAGATGCTGGTTGAACACAAGGCTAGGGTGGAAGTCTCAGATGACCGCTCAGCAGCTAACAGTTAGTGTGGTCTCTCAGCTGAGAGTTGAGCCCAGGCAGCACCACATGGTCTATCCAAATGGTCTTAGATCCTCAGAGCCGGGCAGCTGGATTTCCAGAAAAACTGTCCCCATAGCGAGTTGTTTTAGAGTATTAGGCAGCACCTCACAGCTTCAGAAGTGCTGGCCTCTGAAGTTCCAGACCCATGGCACTGCAGTGTTCTGATGGCAGAGGAATTGTTGAGACGAGTGCACTTAGAAGGAGGGACACATGGAGGCAGCCACTTGATTTGCCGTGAAGATGTTCTGACAAAGAGAAGGAATCATGGCTGGCCTTCTTAGAGTTGTCTTATGATTTTCCTGTAAAGTAACTTACCTGCCGAGAACTCTTGATGGTTAGGGTTGACCACCTAGGAAAACAATTGCAAGTTGATGAGTTATGTTCTATGTATGAATGATGAACGGACATGTAATCTGTTACATAAAAGCAGATTTACAAAGAAGCTAAGTAAACTAAGGGATAGGGACGTTGGCCCAGAGCAGGGTGTGCAAGTTCTGCTTGTTACTGGAAAATGTGAGCTACCCTAGTGAGAAAGTAAAAGCAAGTTTGTAATCCAGGCACTGTCTTGTATTTGTACAATTCTCAAGGGGAGCTTAGGATGCACATTTCCAACAATCTATTAGGATTTTTTCCTTCCTTCCTTCCTTCCTTCCTTCCTTCCTTCCTTCCTTCCTTCCTTCCTTCCTTTGCCTTTCCTTCTCCCTTCTTTCTTTTCTCTTTCTCATTCTCTTCCTCCTCTTCCTTTCTTCCTTCTTTTTCTTCTTCCCTCTTCCTCTTCCTCCTTTTTTTGTGATAATTTCAAGACTTCAACATGGGTTTCTCTGTGTCGCTCTGGCTGTCCTGGAACTCACTCTGTAGACCAGGCTGGCCTTGAATTCAATCTACTTGCCTTTGCCTCCTGAGTGCTGAGATGTCCTGCCTCTCTGTTGATGGTGCCTGGGCACCATTGGCATGCGGCTATGGGGAGGCAGAACAAAGTCCTAAACAGGCGGTCCAGGCAGAGTCTGGGAGGATTGCTGTGGTTCCCTGTCTCTTCTCTATGTATACTGGTACTGCAGCCGTACCATTAGGGATCAGGAACTGGGGTCTCCAGGGTCCACAGGTCTCCTTCAGGGCATCTATGCACCAGGCAGGAAGGGGAAGTCAGAGCCCTGGATGGCGGAACCCTGTCTGATCCTGAGTGAGTGCCAAGAGTTCAGAAGGGCCGGAGGAGAGAAGACCTTCCTCTCAATATGTGGGTGTGGCTCTTTAAAATGAAGGCCTCCTCCCACAGCCATTCTTAAAGAGGAGAGAGTCCTTGCTTGTTCGTACTGGTTTATATGACAGTGAATGTGAATGCATACACTTTATTGGGGGTGAACCAGGGATTAAATCCCTTTTGTGGGAAGGAATACCCAGAAAGGGAAGCTCATTGGCAGATGGCTCAGGAATATCTAGATATCTCATTAGCATGGAGACCTCCGAGTGTTTATGCTACATGACCCAGGGTCCATGTTCCTCCATGGGATGTCGTAGTTATGTGTTCTAGAGCAGGTAGAGGCAGGGAGGGAATGGCTCCGCTCCTGCCCTTTGCAATTCTGAGATTCTCAAGGTGTGTGGGAGCAGGGGATTGACCTCTTTCAACTTTACCATTCTAATGCCTGGCTGGTCACGTGTCCTACACTAGGATTAATGGGATATACCACCATGCCCAGCCTTTTTGTTTTCCCCATTCTTAGTGAACATTTATTTGAGTGTTTAAGCTTGTACTTATAATTAGTTTATTGTTATTTCTTTCAGTAAGACTGAGAGCTCTCAGGATTGTGTAGAAGTTAGGCCTCACAGAGAGTGGATTCCCTGGGTTCAAAAGAAAAAAAACGAAGTGCCCCAGGGGTGTTTTGTTTTGGTTTTGATGGCACAAAACTGCCTCAAACAAAGTAGAACTCGAGGACTTACACCTGAGCTGCCCTCTGACCTACATGTGCACATCATGGCATGAATGTACCTGCATCCATGTGGCATATGCACACATACACACATGCACACACGCGCACACACATCATACACAGAGAGGAGCTTTGGACACTACATGGCACATGGTATCTTCAGCATTTTCCAGAGCCGATCAATGTTTTGATCTCGGAATCTTGAAAACACTTCATGTAAATATATAGTTTTTTTTTTTTTTTTTTTTTTTTTTTTTTTGTTTTTTTTTTTTTGTTTTTTTTTTTTTTTTAATGGCAGATGTAGGTTTAGGGCAACTTCGGAAATTGTTAGAAACTCTGCCTTCCATCCAAATGGGCATTTGTGTAACGGTTTTTATGAAGTTAGTAATTCATATATCAGTTCTTAGAGTTAAATACTATATGACTGTATAACCCATAGATGCAGTCATTTGACATTTACATGCTGAAGGATGATGGAATAAAAATATCGAAAGTTTTGTTTTCTGTGCTGAAGCCATTATGTCCCTACGAGAGCAGAAGACGTTGTATGGGCGGCTAACACAAACCCTGAGTGCATAGCACGCAGCGTGCACGCATAGCATAGCAGCAACTCCAGCCTGAGTTGTGGTGTTTGGGGCATACCGGCTGGTGTGCATGGTGTGCTGGTGTCCACAGTGCTGAGAACCCGTGCTGTATGTTCAGAACCTCGGCTGCGGTGGAGTCACGGGATACAGCAGGGAGTGAGCACTATGCAGAGCGACTTGGATTGATCACAGATCAGATTTTAGATTAAACTCAGATTGCTGTTCACTCACAAACCTTTTATTTTTCACAATTTCCACATTTAGTTACAGGGCCGTGACCCACAGTTGAAGAAGAGTTGTGTTGAGTCTAGGAGACTAGGGTAGACTAGGAATTCTCATCCTTTTGATCTTCTTTTTGAGGAGTCTTACTCTAGACCCATTCGAGTCTAGAATTCACTATGTAACCTAGGCTAGTCCCAAACTTCTAACCATCCCTTGCTTTGGCATCACAGATAATAAGATTATAGTAGCCTAGGCTAGCCCCAAACTTCTAGCACACCTGGCTCTTAGTGGAGAATTCTGAGAACCACCATCCTACACCATTCCTGACTGTGCTTTAGGAACTTGGTGTTCTAATCCCAGTGCAGGCCTGGTATATTAACACCACCAGACTCTAGTCCTGGATAGTGAGTCATTCCTTTGGCGTACAGGGCTACAACAAATTCTATTTCCCATTTCACCACAAATCCGCCCTAGGTTTCTTGCTATGAGGTCAATAGGATTGATTTTGCTGTACAAGGGTCCCACAGTTTGCCACTGGTGATTTTTTTCTCTCCAGAGGTCACATGCACAGTGAATTGTATCCTTGGTCTCTTGTTCACAAGAAACCTACCCTTTGTGAAGACTCTTATGATACACTGGCCTGTTGTGGCCCGAGCTGCCCCACACTTGGGGGCCAAAAATGTTGAGAACTGCACTACCCCACATTTGGGGGCCAAAATGTCTTGGACCGCTCTGTCAGTGTTGGGACGCGCACTGCCAAAAGCCTTGGGGGCTAAACTGTTAGAGCCAGCACTGCCCCAAGCTGCTCCAGTACGTGGGTCGGGGTTCAGCAAGAGAGAGGGGACAGACTCGAGGAATGGAGACCAGACAGAGTGTGATTCAATCCTGTTTATTCTTCAGACTCTCTTCTTCTCTCCAAGTCCCAAGTCTTGAGTTCCTAGTCCCTAGTACCTCCAAGTTCCAAATTACTTCTTCCAAGTGCCAAGTGCCTAATGTCTAATTCCAAGTTCTTCCCCCAAGTGCCAAGTGCCTAATACCTACTGCCTAATAACTAACTCCAAGTTGTACTTTCTAACCTAATTCCTACTCCAAGTTGTACTCCTAATGTCTAATAACTAACTCCAAGTTGTACTGAACTCTTCTGTCTGCCTCTTGCCTTTTATGTCTCACTTCTAAGCCACACCTTTAGGTCACGCCCTTAAGTCATGCCCTTAGGCCTTGTCTCTAAATCTGATCTCTAAGTCACACCCTTAAGTCACACACCTTTAAGTCTCACACACTCAAGGGAAAATCCTGAGTATCTAAAACAAGATGTTATCAGAGTGTGCTCAACTGTTGTAGGCTGATGTAATCAAATCTCTTATCAGGGTATATGGCTCAAGATGGCTGCAAGGATGATAGCCGCCTTCTGTTGGCTCCCCACACTGGCCCACTGTGGTTCCTTTAGCTCCCGTAACTGGAAGTAGCAGCCATTGGAATCCAAACTCACAATCATTTCACAGCTTACACAACAGGGTTTCATAGTACCGTCGTCCCCTTAACCAGATCATTTTGAGGCTCAGAGGACACGATTAACATTTAAGGTGAAAGTGGAGTGTGGTGGTGGCACACCTTTAATCCCATCACTGATGAGGTAGGGGTAGGAGGGCCTCTTTAAGTTTGAGGCCACCCTAGTCTACAGAGCAAGTTCCAGGAGAGCTGAAAAATACACACACACAAAGAAAACCATTGAGCACAAGCTAGATGGTCTTACTTATGCCTTGTATCCTGGACTGACAGCTCGTCCTGGCAATGTGGCATCCTGATACCCACAGGCTGGAGTTTCTCTGGGCCCTTTTTTCCAGTAAGGACCTTTTAGTGACAACGAGCTTTTCCTCAGATGATAACTGATATAGATACTATCCGATCTGTTGTTTGACTCGTTGAACAAGAGTTACAGTTAATGATGAACCAGCTGTTGGAAGCTCAGAAAAAAAAGTATGGCATGGCTGAGTCTGAGCCCATACATGGACTTCCTCCCCAGAGCTTGGCCAGCTGTGAGGTGCCAGGCTTCACATGGAGAACATTGCCCTGTAAGCTCAGTCTCTATGCAGTATTACCAAATATTTTAGCTGATTTTGAACCATTGGGAGCTGTTAAGTCTTATCCTCTCTCTAAAAGTCAAATCCTTATTTTGTCTGTGGACTTTAGAAGAAGAAATAAAAAGCCTCCAGAATATCTGTGGTATAATTCAAGTATGAAACTAACCAAGCCAAAACAAATAGCCAGCTCCCTTGAGGTAGTCTGAGCAGCCGACATGTTTGTGACACTCAAGTGTCACTGGACTTGTTTTGAGCAATGCCCTGAAGTCTCATGACCAGTTTCATCAAGGTTTAACTCATCCTGTAAGGAAAGAGTTGGAAAATGTCAGAGCTCTGAACGTGCCCAGCGGCCATGTCCCCCCATCCTTCCATGTCAGAAAGGGAGACACTGGAGACCAAGAAGACAAGCTTGTCCTTTGCCGCCACCCAGCAGAAATCCCATTCTACCCACTCTCTCTCACCTCCAAGCTTTGGCCCTGCCATTTCCTTTCCAGGTGAAAGACTAGCAGAATCCAGCTTCCCCTCCCCAGACCCCTCAAACTGAAGTCCGCCCACGTCTTAGACGTGCAAAAGAACAAAGTAATTTGCTGAGGCAGAAGTGGGTCTGAAACCCAGCTCCCCTGCCATCAGCTGCAGTATTGGCTTCTTGACATACAATGTGCGTAGAGGCTAGAGAGCAGTGGTTCTCAACCTGTAGGTCGAGACCCCTTTGGGGTGTGAATGACCCTTCCACAGGGATCACCGAAGAGCATCTCGGAAGACAGATGTTTGCATTACAATTCATAGCAGCAGCAAGGTTACAGTTATGAAGTAGCAATGAAAATAAATTTATGGTTGGGGGTCACCACAATGTGGGGAACTGTATCAAAGGGTCACAGCGATAGGAAGGTTGAAAGCCACTGCTATAGGAAATTTGGATGCGGTCCTGGTGGCATGACGCAATGTCAGTCTTAAGACAATCTATCTGATCCATACATCCACAAGGAGAGGAGCCGGCAGGGTCCTTCTGGAACAGGCACCATATACATGCTAGTTTGGGATTGACTAGAAGGATGAGTCCTCATGAGGCTTCTATTTCCCACTGCCCCACGGTGGTCTTCATCCTGTGAACTACCTCTGGCTCTCCTGCCAATGACAGACACTACTGGGAGTCCTAATCACGGCTGTAGTAAGTGAGACTTTTGGAATTGGACCCCAGGTTCCCAGAGCACACTCATCCCTTTCTCCCCGTCAAGCAAGCACATCCTTGGTGTCACTGCTATGAGAGCAGAGCCATCTGAGAGCAGAGCTCTGATGATCATCTACTAAGGTGCCTTCCCCTGATCTTCATAAGGGCTTCATGAGAAGACTAGCGCAAAGATAACATGATTTCCCTCGAATGCTTTTCACTTTAAAAAAGAACCGATCTCAGAGCTATCTAGCTCAGTTGGGGCAGTGCTAGCCTGGCTCGCACACGGCCCTGGGCTCCATCCCCAGTATTGCAGCACTGCACAGAAACAGGCACGTCGGGGCACACCTGTATTCCCAGCACTTACCCTTGAGGCAGAGGCAGGAATACAAGCGTGAAGTCATCTTCGACTACACAGTGAGTTTGAGGCCAGCATGGGCTACAGGAGACCTATAGCAAATACATTAATAAGCCCCAAAGAGTCACTTCCTTGCTCGGGTGTGGTGCCTCACACCTCTGATCCCAGCGCAAAAGGTGTCAAGGTATTCAGAGAAGCAAAGGATCGCTGACAAGTGGGGAAGCTGGCGGATGCCTCTCTTAAATTACTTCAAGACACCCAAGTCAGCTCACAGAACCGCGATCTCTTAGCATGCCACCAAAATGTCACTGAGAGGCCAAAGAGGGGAGCGCGGAGCACACAAATGCTGAAGTAGCAGCCTGCAGCTAGGCAGTAAGAGCCACAGGCTCCTGTGTCAAGTGGGAATCACTGATAGCAGTAAGGACATCTCTCAATGCTAGGAAGCCGGAGCTCTGTGAGCCTCCAGCTCTCGGCTCATCCAGGGCATGTTAGCCAAAGGCTCTTTCCTTCCCACTCATTCCGCTGACCCTGAACAGAGTATGTTCCTTGAGTATAGAAAAGAAAAGGTTGCTTAAAGAGCCGATTGCATTTTGGTGACTATTTGGTCATGTCAGAGTTAGCAAGCTACGCCTGATGGATCACACTATGATCCATGGGTGGGATCTATATGAATGGGGTCTTATGAATGAAATCCATGAATGGAGTCTTATGAATGGGTCTATAGTTTTTTTTTTTTTTTAATTTTTTTAACTTCCCCAGAGTGTAGCACATAGTGAGTGTTCAGTATGTAAGTTATCAAGGCAGAGGACTATATCAGCTCTGTCTAGTGACAGCAGATACCCAGAGGTACTAGTAGCCAGGAGATAACTAGTGATGGTCCTTCCACTGTCTAGATAACAGATGGCCTTTGGCTTGGTTGGTTTGGCTTGGAATTGTTTTATTCAATGATTGTGTACATCTGTATTTTGAATTTTGATCTCTGGCCTGGGTAATAGGATACAGTGTAATATGTAATATTCTCTCCCGGTGCTGGGCAGTGACACTGGGGCACGGTGCCTGGTCAGCCACAGTTACAGGAGCATTGCTCAGCTGTGATGGATAGTGGGTTATATGCACTAAATGCATTTGCAGCTTACCATATCTTCAATTTAATAATGTTGATCAGGACATAACCCCCTTAAAAGTCAAAGAACATCTGCATATGGCTCCAACTTAATGCAAGATTCCCGAGGCTGCTATTAGCCCCTTCCTCTCTTCTGGGTAGATTGGACAAGGAGAGGCAGCCATTAGAAGCACTCACCGTGTTTTGTAGCCTCCTTCCCACAAGGTGATCGCATACGCACCTTGTAGCTCACCCCTCAGATGCCTGCAGCAACACTTCCAGATAGATGTCTTAGTCCTATAGAGCCTCAGAGCCCACTAGACCCATGTGAGGCTTCCAGGAACATTAAAAGCTATTGCAGGAAATGAACAGAGAAACCTTGGGAGGGAAGGGTTTCTGATTGAAGAAGGCCAGCAGCCACTTCAGGGAGGGAACAGTGAATGCTAGAATTCACTGCAGCCCTGGTTGCCAGCAAGGATAAGTGCAGAGGTGGACGGCTTGCACACCAGTCCAATTTTCCTGAAAGCATTTTTGCAGAGCATTCTGCGTCATAGGCTAATGTACAAGACTCGAGCTGTAAGTGGAAAGTTGGCAAAGTCCTTTGGAAATTGGCTGAAGGGCAGGAAACAATGGATAGCAGTAAAAAACCTAAAAGGCTGTTAATTGAGGAACACCCTGGGAATGGGGTGGCTACTGGCTTTGGATTCTTCACATAAAAATTATGTGGAAAATGGTATTGAAAGGGGTGTTCGTGCTATTGAAGCCACATCGGGAGCTGTGAGTAGGAAAGCAAATAGAACTGAAGATTCCAATTATTGGTGGACTGAGGACTCAGTGGTGGTGTGAACCCACGTCAGCCGTGGTGGTGTGAACCCACGTGGTTCCGTTGGCCAGATTTCCTGCTACTGGGTAGGCTGACTTCAGACTGAAGGAATCAACCTGCCACTTCTTGGGTCAGCAAAAAAGCATTTTGAAACCATTTAGGTCCCCTGTTCACAAGGCAGATCCTGAGACTGGATATTGTCTTCAGCCCTGGAAACATCTGTTTTAGGAAGGGCCAAAAGGCATATGGAAACACCTTTTAACTACAGATGTAAGAGCGAGCCACCTGATGCTCTCCACCTCCCATTACTTACTACTTCCTGTTCAGTGGCATGCAGATGCTCACAGTAGCTTATTGTTGGAAGCTATCCAGCTCTCGTTCAATACATCGCGGAATTAACATGGTAAGGGAGGACTTAGAGGTGGGAGCCCAGGAGTGACATGTATGGCCCTTTCCATAATCTTAGAAAACTAACTGTGTCTGGCATCACGGAGTCTAGAGAGCCTTTGATTCCCAGGCTCAGTAGGGCCCCTGTGGCCTTGCTCCTCAATGTATGGTCCAAGTATTTGCACCTCTGACATCACCTGGAGAACTGCAGCTCTCTTGCCCTACCCCAGAACTTAAGAAGCGTCTGTGAGTACTCAAGTTCTCCGGCCGGCTGGTCCACACACTAACATTTGATATGCTCCATATATGAATTCCTATATGAACTTCCTATAGGGATGCTGGAGCTCTGACATATCAAGCAACCACAAAAAAAAAATAAAGCAATGAGGGGAGGTTGTCTCCCACTGAGGGAAAATAAGACATGCATGGCTCAAGAAAGGGCATCTGAAAATGCTACCTTTTCGGCTTCACTAACTCCATTTCCACTGGCTCGGAAGGCTTAACACCTTCTCCAGAATGTCAGCTCAACCCTAAGCAAGCATACCTTTCGAGAAAAAATGTATTTAAAAGCAATTAGAGTGTGCCCTTGCATGTTCTTACCCAGGAGGGGCCTCATGTGCTGGGCTGTTAGCTAATTGTTCCTGTCCTCTGGACTGTAGAGGCCTGGCCCCTGTGGCTGCTTTTCATTTTCACAGTGGTGAAGCATTCTTTAGGGTTCAGCTACCCTACCAAGCTGGCTGCTAGCCCACAGGAGCAGTCCCTTAAAGGATGTCACTGGCATAGACAAACTGGTTGTTCTGGAACAAAGACTGAGTTTGAGGCTTCTGGTAGACCTCTGAGAAAGAAGCTTGTCTGTGCCTAAGATGGCCGATGCCACTAGTGTCACCGGTGTGAAGGGACATCAGAGCAGCAGTGTCTGCCATGTTCTCTTCTCCTCTTCCCACACCTACCCTATGCTTTCCCCAGCCATGCAGGGCAGAGGAGTTGAGAGAGGGGAAGCTGATGTTTGTCCTCAGTCCATGAGTTAGGTTGACTCTGCAGCATCAGGAAGGGATAGGGATGGAGCCTCCAAACTCCCCTTGGCTCCTCCCTGCTCCCACCACCCCTGTCCAAGTAGGGTAAGTGTAGAGTTGTGATCTCTTAATTCATTCTAGTTTCCCAGGGACGCTCTGTCCTTTCTTTGTAAAGCGTTTATTAGACGATGTTGGATATAAGAGACTGTGTGAAACCTGTCTGATGGCATGCAGTACAGCATGAGCTTTCAGTCTTTGTACTGTGCCCAGATTGGGGGTTCATCAAACCCAAGTGTAGTATCAGACCCTCACCCTTACCTGGGGGACAGAAAGGTGTTCTGGGCCCTTTGGCCTTAGCGGAATCAGGCAAGGATTTCAAACGAGTGCATTAAATAAGTATGTCTCCTTAGTCCTTGACAAATAAATATGGAAGGATTTCTTAAAATCCCAAATGAACTTCGTCTCCCCTATAGCCTTAAATGGAAGAATCTATTTTTTTTACTTTCTGCTTATAGCTCTTGGAAATGGATAAGCTCTTAATATATACAGAGGGAGATGAGCAGGCCAGCCCCGTGCTCACCCTGACTCACACGGTGTCCACGTGTAAATCATCCCTTCAGCTACATCTCAAGCTTTACCTTCTCAACTTACATCTTGAGTGCCTGTAAGCAGGTCTTAGAAAGAGACTACCCGATCCACAGAACTTGCTTTGGAATCACGTACCTCATAGTGCATACTCGAAAAATACTAGGCCAGACAGGAAAAGGCTTGGAATCAGAAGCCAGTTCGTTAGAGACAGAAAATAGCATCCCCTTTGCCTCTGTGTCTCACGTTGCGGTACCTCCTGTTCTTTTCAGGTAAGAGTCTACGATCTCTCCAGATATGAACATGGAGCAGATGACGTGCTGATCCTGGCTACTGATGGACTCTGGGATGTCTTATCAAATGAAGAAGTAGCAGAAGCAATCACTCAATTCCTTCCTAACTGTGATCCAGACGACCCTCACAGGTTTGTGCCTTCATAACCACTGGAGAGTCTCCCAGGGAGTTGTGACTTACAACAGAGGCTGTAGGAGTAGCTTGGAAAACCAAACCATGGAAGGGACTACTTGTCTTAGACTTTCCTGACCACATGAAAATCCTCCTTAAGGTAAACCAGATACAGATGGCAAAGAACTTGATTTATTTAAAAGTTACCAACAGGGGCTGAGCTAGAGTGTTTAACCATCATGCACAAGGCCCTGGGCGCGGTCTCTAGCACCGCATCACCTGGGTCTGGTGGTCTGTGCCTATAATTGTAGCACTTGGCATGTGGAAGCAAGAGGAACAGAAGTTCAAGGACATCCTCAGCTAAGGTGTCTAAAGTCAGCCTTTAGACTCCTTACATAAAACCCTTTTGAAAAAAAAAAAGGCAACATTTTAACTCTTGGGTGTCAGGAGAGGGATTGAAACATGTCCCAATATGTAGAGCTTGCTGTCCTAGATCTGACTAGATAGATCAGTATATCCTCCAACTCGGAATGAGCATCCAGCCTCTGCCTCAGCAATGCTGGGGTTAAGTCATAAGCCACCATGGCTTTCTCTGCTCATGCTCTTACTTCAGGTTAATCCTGCTGACAGGTCCTCTCAGGTATTGATCACCCATTAGGAAATCATTCCTTTTGAGTAGTTCAGAGACAGGAGAAGAAGATTACCGTTCACTTCTCCTTTGAGTGTTATGCCAGGATGAATAGCCCTCACGGCCCTGAAAAACACAAAGCCCTAGAAGAAAGCAGCTCTGGAAAAAAAGAGCTTCAACTACTACACCAAGAAATGGTTCGTCATGGGCAGAAGCCAGCAGAGTGGCCCAGTAGAGCTGAGCCGACAAACACTCCCTTACTGGATTTGTTAGCAAAAACTATAAATAAATATCTTAGCATCAGAACATCAGAACATCTTAAGATCTTTGAGAACATGATCAAGACTGAGCCAGGAATGGTAGTTTGTGCCTTTAATCCCAGCACTTGAGAGGCAGAGGCAGGTAGGTCTCTGAGTCCAGGCTTGTCTACACAGCAAGTTCCAGGACAGCCAGGGCTAAAGAGCAGAGAAACCCTGTCTGCAAAAAAAAAAAAAAAAAATAAAAATAAATAAATAAATAAATAAATAAATAAATTAAAAAAAGAAAAAAGACAGAAAAAAAAAGAAACTATGATCAAGGAGAAGAAACTATGCGGATTTTAGACATATACAAACAGGGAGCGTCAGCGTCAAGATGGCTCAGAGAGGGGCTCAAGGAAACTATAAATACTCGTATTTCAATTTTTAAAACCTTACTTATTTTTATGTTTTGTTTGTCAGGTATGTGTACCACATGTGTAGGCTAGAAGGGGGCATTGGGTCTCCTGCAACTAGAGATACAAATGATTGTGAGCCAATGTCTGTGTTGTGGTAAATATTAACTGGGGGTTTTTACCCTACCTGGGATCATTCAGTTCCCAAATAAAAGACACAAAAGTTTTATATTTGTAATAAGCCTTAGTCAGCACCAGAGCTGGGCAGATATCAACCTCTGTGCTGTTTTGTCTACTTCCTTGTCAATAACCCGGAGATATCACTTGCCACATTCTGCCTGGGCTGCTCTTACTCTGATTGGCCAGCCCACATGGCCAATTCTCACGAGGGAAGGTGGAGAAAGGAGAAGACAGGGCAAGGCATCAGGAGAGCTGGCCATGAGGGCTGGCCAATCAGAGTAAAAGTGGCCCAGGCGGAACATGGCAAGTCATATCTCAGGGTTATTGACAGGGAAATAGACAAAATAACTTAGAGAGTTGACATCTACCCAGCTCTAGTGCTATTAAGTTTTATGTAAATATAAAACTTTTGCATCTTTTATCCGGGAACTAAATGATTCAAGGCGGGGTAGCAACACCCAATTAATATCAAATATTTATCACAATACACGTGGGTGCTGGAACTTGAACCCAAGACCTCTGGAAGAGCAGTCAGTACTCTTAACTGCTGCGCCATCTCTCCAGCCCTAAATACGTACTTCTTAAAAAACCAAGGAACCTTAGATGCAGCCCCCTCAGAGATGCTAGAGACAGATGTACACAGACCCAGCACTTATAACAGTCTTCTCAAAATCAGCAGAAGAGTCAAGAGATGGTGGGATTTTATCTTCAGGACACTGAGCAGAAGACTGTCAGTCTCGAACAGCAGTTCCCGACCCGGGTGGGGGTCACGACCACTTTGGAGCTGCATATCAGCTACTTAAGTTACAGTTATGAAGTAGCAACAAAATAATTTATGATTGGGGTCACCACAACGTGAGAAACTGTATAAAGGGTCGTAGAATTGGGAAGGTTGAGAACCGCTGATCTAGAAGGTTTTTTTTTTTTTCCCTATGCAGGAAAACTATCACTAAAGAAAATTAAGTACAGAAATTTCAAACATAACAAAAATTGAGAAATTTTATTGCTGACCAATCTCTGAAAAAAAAAATCTGAAGGATATGCTACTTGTAGGAGAGAAGGAAACGACCCCAGATCATAGGCCCAAGAAATCAAGTGGATTAGTAGGCTGATGTATAAATAAGTGTGTGGGTGGGTGTAGACACACATTCTCTATAGAAAACACTAGAGGGTTAAGGTTGTTAGAAGTAATTTACTGGATTAAAATATTATACTGGCCAGATATGGTGATACTCACCTCATATCTAACAATTGGACATCAGAGACAGAAAAATGACAAGTTCACAGACAGCCTGAGGTACACAGGGATTCCATCCCCCAAACAAACAAACTCAACAGCATCGGAACAGTTAACTGGTGAAAGCTAGTAATCAGCTTAAACAGGCTGTGCTTTTTTTCTGTTTGAGAACATGTTACAAGTATTTAACAGGGCTGGAGGGATGGCTCAGCTGGTCACAACACTGACTCTTTTTTAAAAGGCCTGAGTTCAATTCTCAGCAACCACATGGTGGCTCACATGGTGGCTCACAAGTATCTGTCATGGGATTTGATGCCCTCTTCTGGTGTGTCTGAAGAGAGTGACAGTGTACTCACATACATGAAATAAATAAACCTTAAAAAAAAAAGTATTTGACATAAGCTTTAAATCAGTGTAACTCGCTAGGGAAATTAAAATAATACCGTATTGCCTCAGCTGATAATGGAAAGAACTCTGCAGGGAGTGCAGCTGTATGTCTAAACAGCTTATAAATCAAGGAGAAAAATTATACTGAGACCTCGAAATGACCTGGGTTTGAAAGAGAACACAACACATGGAAAGGGTAAAGGCTGAATTTTCACCATTTTTTTCTGGTTTAGGAGCTAAGCATAAATCAAGGCTCCACTCACCTCTGACGTACCAGAAGTGACTACCTTCCTCTGTGTTATGAGATAATTCTATATAGAGCTTCCCCTGTGCTCTAAGGATCCCCAACTATAACCTTCTGACATTTTTTGCCCACAGGAAAAAAAAAACAAAAAAAAAAAAAACCAAACAAAAAAAAAAACAAAGTCTGAAAGAAACCTGTAACCTCAGAAAAAGACATGTCTTGGTGTTCTCAGCCTACAGGCTCCATATAAACATGTGTAAAAGAATTCCTGTAGCTCCCTGGCTCTACAGAACCAGAGCCGTGAGGCTGTCTGTCTGTACATACTCCTCCTGTGTGCTACATGCAGACTTCAGTTCCAAGTCCAAGCTACTTCAGTCAGTAACAGTATTCAATGCCGGAAGTGGAAACAGCTAACAAATCCAAGGAAAGTCATCGAAGGAAAAACAAGGCCAAAAAAGACAACAGGTATACCAAAAGGATACATTATAAAGCCAAAATCTGATACTTTGAAACAACTAACACTTTAGAGAAACACAAATAAAAACTGCACCTCCGACTTACATACAGGAAGTAGGGCAGTCACAGACGCACAGATGCTGTGTGACTCCTCTTACAGGTGGAATTCCTCTTACTACAGGTCTTAGAATCAGCATAATAAAGTGGACATTACAGTTGCCAAGGGTTGGAAGAGGGGAAGAGTGGGGAGTTGCTGTGTGTTGAGATGTACCTGGAAAGAGAAAGAAGTACAAGAGATTGATGGTGGTGATGGCTGCACCAGGACGGGAGTGCACTTAATGCCACAGAAAAGCACTATGGGTATAAACTTCAAAGTGGTAGATACAGTCAAGCTTATTTTATGAACATTTATCATAATAAAAACTAATTTTAAGAGGCAATTAAAAATTAGCAAAGTCAATAAAGTTTCTGGAACATTAATAAGAATGGGATTCAAATAAATAATAATTCAGAGTAGCAATAACTCAGATGCCGCAACAATTAAAATATAAGAGGCAATTATCAACATAACAACATAAAGCTATCATTTCAAACCACATTGAATCTACATAGCATGTTATAATAAAAAGATTAATAGATTTTTTTTAAAAAAAATTATTTATATGTGTGTAAGAGTGTTTACTGGCATGTATTTTTGTATATCGTGTGCATGCGGTGCCCACAGATGCCAGCAGAGGTCACCATATCCCCTGGGACTGGGATTACAGCAGGCAGGCTGCCCTATGGGTGCTGAGAATCAAGCTCCGTTCTCTGCAAGAGCAGCAGGTGCTCTTAAACCCCTGAGCCATCTCTCCAGCCTAAGAGATTTTCAAAATGGAACTTGACAAACTAATTCTAAGGTAAATGTAGAAAAATAGAATTTCAGACATATTTTAACCGTTATTTATTTAGGCTGTACAGAGTAAGACAACGCTAAGCCTAATGAACACAATAGGAAAAATAAAAATTGCCCCTTACCTCAAAAAAATAAGACAAGAGTAAATCCCAGGTAAAGAAAGACTTACTACTATAAAGCAAAAATAAATAAAATTTTTAGAAAACAACATAAGAGATTATCCTGTGACCTTGGAGTTGGGAAGGGTTTCTTAAAAGGCACAAATGGGTTTTTATTGGTTTTTTGTTTGTTTGTTTTGTTTTGCTCTTTTCTTTTTTTAAAGACAGATAAGGGGCTGGAGAGATGGCTCAGCTTCCATTCACTTCTGTACCCTCCTTGTTAGTGTGTCAGTTAGGGCTCTGACGATTTTTCGAAAGCTTTGTAAAGCCAGCTACCACTTAGGAGTCACAAGGCACTTCACATTTTACATTTCTCCCGCCTCTGGGTTTACTCACTCGCCCATCTCTCTCCATGGCATGTGCTCGCCCACCATGAAGTTAAGACAGCATGTGTGTGCCCAGTCAGAGCGGTCGCCTAAGGCTCAGGAGAACTTGCAGGGACAGCAATTAAAAATGGTCTGGTCTGGTCTGGTCTGGTCTGGTCTGGTCTGGTCTGGTCTGGTCTGGTTTGGTTTTAAGTTTGCCTCTCAAAGAGAATGGCAAGTTAAAGCCTGACCAGAGGATGTGAAAGGGCGAAACAAAGTTTTCAAGAAGAGAGAGGCAGTCAGAGCTGGGAGGTGGGTAGCTAGTTTAAGTGCTGCCCAGCATGCATAAAGTCCTGGGTTCAATCCTCAGCACCCATAACCTAGGTGTGATGGTGCACACCTGTTATCCTAACTCTGTGCATTCAGGAAGGTGAGTGCCAAGGTCATCCATTGCAAGTGTGAGGCTAGCCTGGGCTACCAAATAAATTTAAAAAAATAAGAGAAAGATTTTGGGCTACAGATAAGAAAGATTCTGGTTGGTTTTTATAACAGAACATAGGGGTCAAGTGAATCGGGGGGGTCCACTTTATGAGACAGTTCCCATTTGGATTCATTCCTTTGGCAAATTTGCTGAGGTGTTTATTGAGTGAGCCTGTCAGACTCTGGGGAAAAAAAAATTGTGAGATACGTCAGACTCATCTCTGTCCTCTTACAGTCTAAGGTCCAGATGGGATTACAGAAGCTTCTAGAAATTACCAGGGAGAATGTAGCCTGGTACAATGGATGTTTAAATTCTGAAGAATTAAATCTGCCAGAGGCAGGTAGCATAGTGACAAAGTGGAGATGGGTGAGGGGCCCAGCACTCAGTGTGGCTGGCTGTGCCAGCCTGGAATGCCATCATCAAACAAGGCTCGAGAGCCTCATCATCCTCTGGCCTTCTGAATTCACAGCATTCATGATGACATACATGCTGTGTAAGAAGGGGGAGCCTGTGGTAATGAAACAGAACCTGTGTAAGGGGTCCATTGTGAAGCATGTGCAGGAGACATTGTTGAGTAACCGTACTTGGGTTGTTCCTCCACCCGGTGTGTGCCCTCGTAATGGAAGCCGTATTGGGTGATCAGGGAGACTTCATTTGTTTCCAGCTCTGGAATTCTGTAAAATGGCATTTTCTTCTCTTTTATGTGTCGCACATAAGCTGTATAATTTGGCTGGAGCCTTAACCTGCCTCCTCGAGCGGTCCATGAACACTGAGGGAACTCTTCTGTGCAGAGAGGTGGGAATGGCAGAGAAAGTCACCCTGAAAGGTCTCAGTCCCAGTCAGAGTTCTGAAATGAGGAAAATGCCATAATTCCAGAGGCCCTACTAACCTTTGCGCCCCTTTCTCTGTCAGTGTAGAACCCCCAGGATTGCCTGAGGAATCATGACTTGGGAGGTGTGAACAGTGGCTATGCCCCAAGCTTGAGGGGGCTGACCAAATGGGGCCAGCCTATTGTTTGACTCAAACTGGGAAAGAAGCAAAGAGGAAGCAAGGCAAACAAAAAGAACACGTTTCTTAGTTTGATAGACTCTGTAGGCCTGTCTCCTGAGAAAAGGCTGGCAGGGTTTCCCCAGAGCTGCTTGAAGAGGAAACCAATACAAAGAATCAGGGCCCAGGCTGACCAGTGATGTGCAATGATTTGTGGTTTCTCTATGGTTCGTTTGTGTTGTGTGTGGGTTTTTTCTTTCTTTTTTTCTTTTTCTTTTGTTTCTGAATGACAGCCATTCTCAACAAATTGCCAGCCTTGTCTTCCCTGGATAACATCCTCCCCTCAAAGAGGAATGTAAAATAGCACCCTCTGCACTTCTGAGGGACACAGGGATTAGCATAAAGACCAGTCAGCATACCGCTGACCCTCACACCTTCCTCTCCGGCAGGGAGTGCGTACAAATGCGCCCGCCCGCCGTGATCTGATAAGCTCCACTTTCCCTCTTTTTGAACTGTCTCCTCAAAGGAATCAGAAAATTAAAAGGCAGCTTTGTAGGGGAGCCAGAATTAGAGTACAGAACAGTTTGGTCCTTCCTTCATTTTACTGGAGTTTGCCCTGAAGTGCAGAAGATGGGGGGGGGGGGGGGAGCTGGCAGTGACTCCTCTGTGGGGTCACCAGATGAACTGTTCAGAGGGAACATCACGCTAACATTCTAGAGGGAGGTTGTCAGAGGTCATGGGGTTTGGGATGCATGAACCTTTGCTCTGGTAACTCTGGTCAAATTCTCTTTTACAGCTTAAAGACAGTGTGTGATTCAGAGGTTAAGGTAAAACGTGTGGAACTGACCGGCAGCTCTGCTAAGCTCTGGGTTTACTGGTGGGCCCCCTCCCCGCCAGGAAAATATTCAAAGAGGGAGCCAGTGTCTGAACCATCTATGAAGATGGTTACATTTTGTCAGAAGCAAATAGATGGTTATTACTTCTGAAAGGGGGGGGGGGGGTGAGCAGGCAGAGAAACCAAAACCAAACCTCCAAACTCCCTTTGCTCTCCCCACTATTTCCCAAACTCATCTGTAGACACCCTGGCTTTTCTACCTTGCTCCTAACAGCCCTCTGTTGCCCTGCCATGGCACAAGGGCAGTATGTGCGCTCTCTGCAGATAGAAACAAGACCTGCCTCATGCTAACACATTCAGCTACATGCCCAGCCCTGTCAAGAGTTTGATGGAGTCTGAACGATCCAGTGTACCAAAATCCCTCTCCCTCGTCCATGAGATACCTTTTTGGTGATAAGGGTGTTCTTCCCTTCTGCCTTCTGATTAGCTGTGGACCCTGAGAAAGAAAGGGAAGGTCAAAGGTAAAAACCAGGAAAAAAACAACAACAAAACCATCCGTACACTGCAGCCTTACTAGAACCATTAGTGCCAGCTTGTATTGTCCTGAGAATATCTAATTTATTGTGGCAAAAGACAAAGTATTAAAGGCTTTCTTTCTTCCTTCCTTTCTTTTTTTTTGGGGGGTGGGGAGGGAGAAATCTTTCTATGAGTTAGTTGAAGTGATTTCTCAGCAGCACCATATGCTCTCCAGAAACCATGCCTCACAAGCAAAAAGGAAGTGTTCCTCCCCCTCCCCCCACCCCCCTCCTTATCACTTGCAGGTTTTAGGAACAAATCCGTGAGTGTTTGATCTGGTGTTTGTAGACTAGATAAAAATCTGCATTCCTGTCCCTTGTACACTGCTTAGCATATTCGGATCCGTGGGAATTTGGAAGTCAGCCTGAGATCCTGGCTGCAGCAGCCTTCTCAAGCCGAGCCGAGCCGAGCCGAGCCGAGCTGAACCGCACAGATAGCCGTCTTTCTCCGGGCTGTCGCTGCGGCTGGCAAAGCTATGTGAGCACTTAGCCGTGTGGCCACCTCAGGGAATTTCAAAGAGCTTGCAAGGGAGGACGGAGAAGGAGCCCAGTTATTATTCCTCTTTGTATTGCAATGTTGCTGTTTGGGATTTAAAACTAAAACAAACATTCACCACTGAAAAAAACAAGGAGTCCGGGCACTGCCAGGGTACTGAGAGGTAGAAAAGGCCTGGCAATGGCTGGATAGCAGGGGGCAGGGGATTCTAACCCTTCCCACGGAGCGGGGTGCCCTCTCCACCCTGAAGCCTTGCTCTGGTACCTCAAGCTTCTTGGCCTAAGTGGGGTCCTTTGTACCCTAAGCTGGTGTCAGAACCAATGAGTAGCTTCATGGCTTCAGGTCTTGGTCTGAGGGGTGGCCCATCTCTCATGGGTTCACCTAATGGATGTGCCTCCTCTCAAAACAAATGGCCACTTTCTAAGCACAACTAAGGCCACCTCCAAGCCAAGCCCTGGCCCTGGGCTCATCACCATAGATCCCTGCGGATGTTCCAAAACTGGGGAGCTTTTCCTCGCTCCTAAATCTCAGAGACCTGCTCAGAATGCAGACGGGGTTCCTCCTTGTCCACATTGTACTGCTGAGCGGTACCAGCCAGCAGATGAAGGTTGGCCTTTTATATGTAAATGTTTAAAACCCATTAATCCCCCAGTTCTTGCCCACCTACCCTCCCTCTTAGAGGACCTTCTCTGCACTATCTACACAGCTAGTGGAGGCTCCCACCCAGCTGTAGCTATTAATGACTGTGAGGATAGTTAGCTGAGGCCTGGGATTGACTTATTTTTGACAGTCCCATGCTGATGCCAAGGTAGTCCCGTGGGAAACCGCCTCTGTAAGAGGTAAATGACTTGCTTGTGGGAAGGAGTAAGACATCTGAAAGTCTGGTGAAGGGGATGATTGTTAACACTTCTTGATCTCTGGCCATGTGCGGGCCGCCATATTGAATGTTTATAAAAGACAATCTTAATCTCTGTAGAAGCCTGGAGACAAGGAAAAGAAGGGGTCCTGGAAGCTAAGAAATTTTTCCAGAACCATCTATCTAGGTGACGTGAAAGCAGAGATGAAATCTTGGGGGTCCATAGCCATGGAACCCCTTATCGGGATCACTGCAGAGGTGACAGAAGCAAGAATCACCACACAGCAGAGACCCGTTGTGTATTGCCCTACCTCAGTGGTTTAGAAAGAGCTTCACCTTCCCACAGCTTCAAGCCCCTCTCCTTTTCTGTTTTCTCTGCCACCCTTGCTGACCTTCCTCCTATGATCCACCCCTCTCCCGCTTCAGAGTGTAGCCCTCTGGATTGTCCAAAGCCCCATCCTTCCTTGGCAGCCATTTCTTCCAGCAGAACTTTGCCAATCAATATTGAGAGCTTCAGGCCGGGAAGGAAAACATTCTTAAGATTCACCTCATCTCCTGGGAAGACTCGTAGAGAGGATGGGCACTTCCACAGGCGGCAGATCCCTAATGCTGCCCGGGCAAGCATTTATGAGGAAGGCATTGGTAACGAACGAACGGCCTTACAGTGATTCCACATCCAGCTTCCAGAACTGTCAGCCACCTCAGCCTGCTTCAGGTTGCAGGGGTCCACAATCCACCTGCATCCCGTCTTTATATACATCCTGTCCTTGGCTATGGGGCTGTGTGTTTTGTATTCGTTTCATGTTTTGGCCATGCTCTTCAGGCTGTGGTACGTAGATGGCCTTGTGTTCAGTCTCAGTGTCATACAGCCTTCCCGTTGTATGGCCTCGAGAAGCATTTTCTTTATTGTTGGCAACCCAGGCCAACTCTGATAAGGTAGACCTTAGAAAGATAAGCCGAGAGCAAGGAGAGGCTCTTCCTCTGGAAGGGGGGATTTCTTTTTATGCCAGTCTCGATGAAAAGCAGCCTTGGCACTGGTTCCATGCTTGGAGTAAACTGAATTTTGAATGTGGGGGATATTGAGGTGTCCACCAGCTTGGGCCACTGCAGGGGTTGGAACAAAACTTCTGTGACAGCGCAGTTCAGTTCACCAGGAAAGCTTCCTTACAAGGGCCATACAGTTAGCTTCCATTCCAACTAGGGTTTGCCATCCCTTAAAGGGCATGTCAGAAGGCTGTCCGGAGTGCTCCAGTTCAAGTCTCACTTGTAGAATGCAGTGTCCTACGGAGGGCTGTCTGATGGGAGGGATATCTCAGCACCATGGATGCTGAGCAAAGATGAGGTATGCGCAGGATCTCAGATCCTCAGAACAATGTTGGGCCCAGAAGTTCTGGGATGATCCCCGAGTTTCTCCCTCAGGTTACAGATTGTCCTTTCCCAGGAGTGCTTGGGTACTGAGGGCAAATACTTCATAAAATTGAGGCTCTGAATTAAGGAGGAAAGAGCTAGGTAGTCCTAGCACACAGGACAGATGTGAAGTCAACCTTCACTTCATACTAGCATGACAGGGATCCTAACATGAATATGTGTAACACTAGAAAGACTCCATAGCATCCCCCCACACATACACACATACGCCCATACCGAAGATGGTTTTAAATCTAGATACCTCATGGCACACAGTCAACAACTGATTCCAGCTGTTATCTTACCTTAAAACGCCTGTGGCGAGAAGGCCGAAAGATATGATGGAGCTCCCCTCTTATCCTCTCCACCCCAGAGGAAACCTGGACGTAATAGGTCAGTTTGGAAGGAGTTAAACATATGGATATTGAATCATGTGGTGGATTTGGAAAAGAACCAGAGATATCCAAGACAGAACTCACTATAATGAAGTAGCTCGCCGAACGGATTGCACAGCAGTCGTCTAAGGGAGCAGTCAGAAGAGGGGAGGGCATCACACAGGAATAGGTGCAAGGTGCTTCTGGAAGGTAGGATGGCAGGGAACTGTATAAAAATCCCAGGGCTGGAGATGGCTCATCCTGTAAGGGCACCGCCACCAATCCCGAGGTACTGAGTTAGATCCCCGGAACCCACATGGCAGAAGGATGAAACAGACTCCATTGAAGTTGTTTTCTGACCTCCATGTGCACACTGCAGCATGCATACACACACATAAATAGATAGATTAATACTTACTCATAAATGAAAATGCTATGCAGAGGACCAGATTCGGTTTGTAGAACCATGTCAGGTGACATATAAACATGTTATCTCCAGCTGCAGGGAATTCAACACCCTTTTCTGGCACTCTTGCAGGTGCATGTGTGGGTGCATGCACATATGCAAGTGTGTGCACGCAAGCATGCACCCACACACACACACAGTACACATACAATTTAATTTTTTTAATCTAAAATCACGAGTGTAAATAACAGCATCCAGCACTGCACCTTGTAAAGTTCTTAAATTGAGGTTTTCATTGTCCAAAGCCGATGTAAGGTTGCTGCTAAAGGACTTGCCTTTGATATACTTGTCTAGCAGGAAACAAAATACAGAGTGAGGGCTGGACAAAGAGAAGCTAGGAAGTTTGCACATGAGTGTTAGTTCACTTACACGCCCAAATAATACATGATAATAGTGACTAATAGAGGGCGTGAAGCCAGAGCAAGCTAAAATATCACACTGTCAGCTTATAGGGTTATGGCAGAAAAATAGTCGACTATATATTGAAAATTGAGTATTGCCCAGTGAACAAAAATAACAGTGTCTCCAAATCACCTGCGTGCATGCGTGGGGCGAGGGTGGGGTGAAATGTTCCAGCCGCTGTCAATATGGTGGGTTCTCCACGTGTGAGTCTGGAGGGTGAGCTGTACAGTGTGGGACTGAGTTATTCAAATATATGTTCATAGTACACACACACACATATATACATGTATATATGTATATATATGTGTGTGTGTATATATTTATATACACGTATATTCCTAGTTCTTCAGCCTAAAACCTCCTTGTATGCCATTGCCTTTTTAAATAGTCATTTTATTTGTATGTGTATGAACATTTTCCCTATGTAAATGTTTATGTACCACTTGCCTGCTTGGTGCCCACGGAGGTCATAAGAGGGGATCAGATTCACTGGAACTGGAGTTACAGATGGTGTGAACCACCATGTGGGTGCTGGGAACTCAACCTGAGTCCTCCTCTAAGGCAATAAGTGCTCCTGACTGTTCTCTGAGCTGCCTCTCTAGCCCTCTATTTCTTGATCACAAGAAGAGACTGGTTGCTTAGGTGTAACAGATTCTTTACCAAGCCAATACTCCTCTCAATGGAGTTAGAAAGAGAAGGTGACTCTCCCACCCACGAGCCTCCCATGAACAGGAAGGAGACATTCATTTTGTATTAAATGCAATGTGGCGTCTAACCCACGGTGTTGGCCACCAGGGCTATAGGAATAGACTTAATTCTTAGAAGCTGTACAGCTTGCAATGTCCCCAGCCCTGATGGTTCACTGAAGTTCTTGTTCTTCAAATAAAGTCTGTTTTGACCTGAGCATTTGTACATTCTTGGGAGGTTTGGAGGTGGAGAGGCATCTGTCCCACGAAACTCCGAAGGTAACGCTGAGGTGCTCTGAGCAGGGCAAGGGTCATGAGTGCCTTGTAAAAGCCCCATTGTCAAGCTTCCCGGAGACCTTACAGAGGTGACATTTAGTTTCCTGGTCATTTATCAGAATTATCAGTCTTAGCTGTTTAGGTTCCAAATGTGATTTAATCACGACACAAATAACAGATTCATTATCAGAACCAGGCTTACCTTCACCAAGCTTACAAAACCCAGAGTGCTAGCTGACGTTTGTACAGAGAAACGTGGCTGACTGATACTTTCAAAGCACAAAAAAAAGTAGCATCTTCTTTCCTGGTAGGAAAGCCTACACAGGGAGACAGATCATAATCAGGTTATTTGTTGAATGTGAAATCAGAAAGAAGAAGAAGAGGAAGAGGAAGAGGAAGAGGAAGAGGAAGAGGAAGAAGAAGAAGAAGAAGAAGAAGAAGAAGAAGAAGAAGAAGAAGAAGAAGAAGAAGAAGAAGAAGAAGAAGAAGAAGAAAGAAGAAGAAAGAAAGAAAAGATGAATCGCTTGTTTCCTGACGAAGGTTTAGAAAATACTCCAGCGCACACTAAGTCCAGCCCTGACGGATATCTTTGAAGTCCCTTAGCTAAGACTGCATGGATCGATCGGTTGAGGAGGAACCTTCCAGAGTTTTCTTTCATTTTTATGTCTCACAGCTAACAGAAGTCTATGCCCACAAATCACCCCTCGTGTTGCAGTTTCTTCTCTAGATGGTAGCCTTTCTGCTAGTTCAGTATCGTCCCCTTTCCTTCAAGTTTACAGTGTAAATCTCCACGACAGTGACCCCTCACTGTCCTGACATGAGCTGTAGGAAAAGGAACATCAATAAAGGTGTATAGGGAAGCTCACCCCCCGCAGGGCTTATCCATCACTCACACCCGCCCACCCCTCGTCGTCCCCCCCATCCCCCCCCCCGTGTTATTTTCCTATACCACATGTGGTCTTTTTAACACTTTCCTTTAACTGTCTGAACCTATCTTTTTAAAGAAGGTTTAACAGAACCATTAATGTGAAACAAACCCCGACTCTTTGATGCAGAAGGAAGAGAGTCCTAAAAAAATAAACATATTGACGAGAGAAGTTTCGGTTTCTTGTATTTTTCCCTCGTGTACTTATTTAGCCAAATACTGTTGGTCACGGAAGACTGGGCCCGTGTGGATCTTTGTTAAGATATAATAACACCGGCCGGGCAGCGGTGGAAAAAGCCTTTAATCCCAGCACTTGGGAGGCAGAGGCAGGCAGATTTCTGAGTTCAAGGCCAGCCTGGTCTGCAGAGTGAGTTCCAGGACAGCCAGGGCTACACAGAGAAACCCTGTCTCGAAAAACAAAACAACAACAACAATAAAAAAAAACAAAACAAAAAAACCAAAAAAACAAAACAACAACAACAACAAAAAACACCAGACTGGGATTTGTCTGAATCCATTGCAATAAATAACTTCTAGAGAGTTTGAGCAGTGGGATGATGTAGGAGGTCATTTGATGGGGTAGTGTTCATCCACACCCGAAAAATACATCAGGCCGCTCATACATTTAAGAACAAGATGGCTCTTGCTATGGTAGTAGCAGTAGTTGTTGTTGTTAATTGTAAAGGTAATCGGAAAATGTATTGATCATAGTGATGCTTCCTTTCCGGCCTCTCTGGCCCTTGTCCCTGCCCTTGCCATTCTGATGGTGTTTTCCCTGTTTTGGTTTTTTTTTTTTTTTTTTTTTTTTTCCTGCACAGGTACACACTGGCAGCTCAGGACCTGGTGATGCGTGCCCGAGGCGTCCTGAAGGACAGAGGATGGCGGATATCGAATGACCGACTGGGCTCAGGAGATGACATTTCTGTATACGTCATTCCTTTAATACACGGAAACAAACTGTCATGAAAGTGACCCAGGGGACTAGGAAGACAGAAGGGAAGAAAACTGGGGTGCCTCCAAGCAGGGCGGGACTGGGGAGTGCCTGGGCTGGATTCCAGGTGATGGAGATTTTTCCCAGCCCAGATGGGGAGTTTGCTGCCAAAAGGCCTCTGGCTTTGCTTCAAGGCAACCCTGAGGTTTCCATTTCTTCTTTGGTAACAGGTCTGGACACTGAATAAGAGCAAAACACAAGGCCTGCTACTGAGTGTTCTATTTCTCTTGGTTTCTATTGTAGGGCTCCTAGGCAGTCTGGGGCATATCTGGGGCGCAGGCATACATTTATTTATTTTATCTAGAATAGCAGGGACAGCCATTTCAGGTGTAAGAGGTAAAAGACTCCTCGGCCTGTCAAGCTGCCGGCGTCTCTCCAGGAGAGCCACACTGAAAAGTTGAGGACCATGCCTCAGAATGTCTGAGCAGTCATCTTATTGTGCGTTCCAGTTATTTCAGGGATCCTGCCTGTCCTGTCTTATTCCCTCCACTTTCCTGCCCTCCTCCATTTCTCTATATTCTTTTGTGGTAATGGTGGAATGAGGCAGAGACTTTGTGGTTTTGTTTTTTTTTTGTTTGGTTGGTTTTTTTTTGTTTGTTTTGTTTTTTTGTTTTTTTTTGACACTCCTCTTATGCTTCCCATTTCTCTCCACCGGGATTTTCCAAATTGTCGCTGGCCAGATTCCAGATCACAGACTAGTCCAATCTGGCTAATCCCATATTCTGTGCCCCATAGGCGCATATAGTTTTGTCCAGAGCAATGTCCCAGGTGACAGTTTGTCTTTGTTGTGTAATGTTTAACCACACCCCCTCCCCAGGTGTGTTTTCTCCCCAAATAGATGTTTCATTGGACCAACAGTTCCTGTGTTTTCTCTAAGGTCTCTTTGTGTGTCTGGAGGTTTTGTTGTGAGAGGCTGGGTTTTCGTTCCTGGAATGGGTGGTGCTCCCCCACCTTCTGTGTCTCGGAGACACATAGGAAGTAGCATCCCATGCCGCAGCTTAGCGAGTTCTTGTATCCATCAGTTAACCATGCTTCATTAGGGAAGAGTGTGGGATTCAGGCTCCTTGGTTGATGACTCTTCTCCAGGCCATGCCACAGGAGGTTTGAGTGTCACAGCCTCAGCTAGACAGTGGCTACTCGTCCCGTCACCTTTGTGCAAGGGTAACTGGGATGACACTTGAATAAAAGTGAATTTGAATTGCAGTTGGTCATTGTGATGTCCCCCCACCCTATTCTTCAAGGGAATCACATTGTAGAAAGCTAAGAGCTGAGACCCTCCTTCCTACTCTGCATTGGTGTGCATGCCTCAGTGGCAAGCACACGGGCACATGGTCATAGTATCTGCCTCCTGCTTCCTTGCAGGGAAGAACAGCAAAGTCCCGTTTAAAAATCCCCTATCTCTTGGGCAGGCTGCTCCCTTCCCAGGGGCCTTCAGAGCAGCATCCGTTTACTTAGTCCTGTTCCTGTGGGGATATCAGCTTCCTGACAACTTGCTGTGAATTCAGACATTTCCAACCCAAGAAAAAAACCAATGGTGTCGGTTCCCTAAGATGTTGGAGAGGCAATTCCAGCTCTGTGTTTATAAGAATTCCTTCCCAGGGGAGAAGGGAGGGGCACTTCCTCCAGGCTGGTAAGCCATCCACATTCCTAGAATTGTAGATATTTTCTTAGGAAAGGCCTGGTGCCATTCCCACTCAGGAACAAAGTCACCCCACTGTGTAGAGCCAGGACCCAGCCCAGCAGGCGACATACTGTGAGTGTGTGCCAACTCCTTGCCTGAAGACTGGGCTATCTATGGCTTTGTGAGAAGCAACGCCATCTGACCCTGTATGCCTCTCCTTCAGGAAGTCTTCACCACCCCAGACACCTCTGTGAGGAATAATCTGTGGCAACCATTTGCTTCCCGAGCAGAATAGGATGCTGTAGAAAACTGTTCAGGCATGCTACAGCAGCGTGGTCCTCTTCCCACCTGTGCCCGGTTCTCAAGGTCACTCACAAACAGGAAACTCGAGAAAGTTTTGCGATCTACGGAGGACCTGAGCTGCCATTTTGGGGGAGCATTTCTGGGTTCCCAATGCCTTTCACATTTTTGCTTTTCTGACCTCCCTGAATCTCACCTTGACTTTCTTTGGCCATATTTAATCCACCAGAGTCAGAATTGAAGTGTAAATATCCTGTGAGTGACATGACATGACATGAAAACAGTCTCCCAATTCACTTATTGTCAAGCTACATATCAGCAAAACCAAACCAAACCTGAAAAACCCAAATTCAAATTATCCTAAAACCTGGAGTCCTGCTGGTTTTAGTTGGAGAGGTCTCCAGGAGTTCTCTTCATATCAGTCACAGGCTAAAACCCTGTTTGTGTTGGGAGATGGAGAATGGGGGATGGGGAGAAGATTACAAATGAAGTGAATAAATCAAGAGGTGGAAAAGTGATTTGTTAATGCCCATGACAGATCCGCCCAGCACTGATATTGCTCTGTGCTTTGGGCATAACTCTGTGTGGGTCTTATTGTTCCCCCAGACTCCAAGTCACCCCGTCTCAGAACAGGATGGGTCTATGCAGCAAGTTGGCCCTTGGAGAATTCCTAGGAAGGCCGAAGGACCACACACTCAGAATTCTGCAAAACTTATTTCAGCGCGTTTTTAGAAATCATGTATGTCTGACTTCCAGCCGGACCAGTTTGCCCTAATCGCCTCAGAGGAAGCCTTGTGTAATGAAAAGCATTTGATTTCCTAGTCAGGTCTTTATGGGTGTCTTGGGGGTTGTGTGGCTACTTCCTTTAATGAAAGGCTCCCTCAACCCTAAATCTCCTCGCTCAGCCAGTGTCTGCTCTTCTGACTGGTGGCACTTTCCTGAGGAGTGTGAATCCTGGTCTTCCTAAGTGACAACTAAAGCTTTGTTCCTCTAGCACCAACAGGCAGCAGGCAAAGGTGCAGGAGGGGCCTGCTGGGGTCGTGTATGGCCAGCGGCTGTCCTTTGTGACCAGGAAGGAGGGTGACAGTTGGTCTGACTGGGACCAGCTGGAGAAGTCAGTGTTTCAGCTATTTTTCACAGTATTCGATTTTGGGGGATTTGGAAAGTTGAAATTTTTTTAACTCTTAGCATCCTACCTCCATGGGGCTACAGGTGAAGCCAGCCGTGTCTTCCCACCACTCTTTCCTGAAAGTCCCTTTCTTGAGGGAAATTATGCCCTTAGATGAGCAAGACTTAGAACCTCAGGAGCCAAATTTCACTCCAGACATTGGCCATTTGGACAGGGAATTCAGTCCTCCCAGGACACGAGTTTGGAATCCTTTTGGGAAAGTATGTTTTGTTCTCCACTCGCTCCCTCCCTCCCCCCACCTTCTTTCTCATCTGCTGTATTTTCGAGAGAGCAAGTGGCAGTGGCAGATGCTGTTGTGTGCACTCATTTGAAGGTGTCGCCTTTTCTTAAGTGAGCCAGGATCTCTGATGTTTTCAGAGTACGCTACGCTCTGATGTGATTCTAATTTCAGTGTGTCGGTGCTTCCAGGACAGCTGGAGAAAGCAATGAAATTGTCTATGCAAGGAACAAACAGCCTGACCCTACCAGATCTAATGGAGTCTTCAGTGGGGCAGTCTTCAGCCACAGGACAGGATTTTGTGTTGGGAGCTCACGGAAGTGAGGGCTCGTGAACACAGAGAAGTATTACAGCCTGCAGACCACAGCCCACCTCCCTGGGCAAACTTTGGGTGCTATGTGGCAATGTGGCACTATGTACGTGTGTGTGTGTGTATCTGTGTGCGCCTGCGTGTCGTGTGAAAGCATGTATGCACACAGGAACTTTCAGAGGATGCGACGTGAACAGCCTGACTTCCTCTGGAAGCCTGGCGGCCCCGTCAGATGTGAATGCCATTGGGGGAGTACTGCTCTTTCCAATTCACAATGTTCTCTGTGTAAATAGCTTTAATATTTCTTTTCCATGTCTTAGGTGAAGTTTTGTTCATGTAGCAACCAGGTACGAGATGACCAAATAAGGCTGTAAATGTATTGTTGTGTTCAGCTGTCGTGTGCTGAAGATGGAGGACCGGGGTCCTCCGTTCCCCACTCCGTTCATTAGAAGAGTATTTTGTGTGTGTTTAGCGGGTCCTACCGTTACTTCTTCATTCCTGATTTGCCTCTAATTTTCTTTGTTTCTTTGGAAACCCAAGGAAGTCCCTAGTAAGGATCATTTGTAAAAATATGTATATGATGATCTGGGTTTCCAAAAACTACTCTGCATACAGTGAATTGAGAGGAATCTGCCTGGAAATTGGTTTGTAAACCATGTACTTTATGCCTCGTGATTGTGAAACACTGACTTTTGTAAACCCCAAATGAGAACCTGTTTAGTAAAGGGGATATATTTTGTGTGTTTTGAAATTTAGGTGCAATGTCCCCTGGAAAAAGCTCAAGAACTGTATATGCTCAATGACATTTTAAATAAAATACTATATATGTATATATAAATATGTATATAGGAAATCTTTAACAAAATGTGTTTGGTTTTTTTTTTTTTTTGTCGTCTTTTGTCTTCGAATTCATTGTGCAGATTCTTCTTGATGGGTGGTAAGAGAGTATTGAGAATTATGATGAGATCGTCACCTGTGGAGCCACAGACTCAGAAATCAAATTCAAATCAAATTCTTCACAGGTGTGGTAGTGAGGGCACAAGGGAAGCTACTGTGGATGGAACGTACAATCACACAAGAAGCTTCTAGAGGGGAAAAATTATTCCTAAGAGTAATGTTTTTTTCAATTTGAGAATTCCATACAATAGATTTTAATCTTTTCACCCGCCACCCTCCCCAGCCCCTCCCATATCTCCACTCTCCACCTCCACACAGAACTTCGTGCCTTTTATTCTCTTATTTTCTTTCATAGACCCTATTTGTGCTGCTCATACTGTCCCCCGTGTGGGGTCATCCACTGGAGCGTGGTTGATCTGTCACTGGCCGCACCTTTAAGGAAAACTGACTCTTCCTCCCTCAGAAGCCATCAGCTATTCATAGCTTCTTAGTTAGGGGTCAGGGCTTTGCAAACCCCTTCCTCCTCCATGCTAGACTGTTGCTGGCTTATTCTTGTTCACGGAGCCATAGCTGCTGTGAGCTTTTGAACACAGGCTTCTGGTCACGTCCAGAAGAAACGGTTTAGAGCCAATCCTCTCTGACTCTTGCTTCTTCCGATATCTCTGCTCACTCTTCCGTGTTGGGCCCTGGGGAAGGGCTTCAGACATTGATGTCTCATTTGTGGCTGAGCACCCAAGGGGTCGTTCTTACCTGAAGACAGAGTTAAGAGTCCCTTTAACTATCAAAGCATCCCAAGTGCTCAAAAAGGCTTAAAGCTGGGCGTAAGGGTCCATGCCTGCATCCCAGCCTAGGATGGAACTGATCAGGAGTTAAAGGTTGTCCTCAGCTACATGGCATGTTTGACTAACCTGAGCTACAATAAAACCCTCTCTTTAAATAAAAATAACTTGTAAGCTGTTCCATCTTATAAAGAAACTTTGACGAGTGGGGTAAAACATGGAAGGACATCCATTCTGTTCAATTTTAGAATCCAAGAAGTTAATGATAATCTAAAAAGTATTAACAAGATGTTAATCTGCTGAGGGTATTTAACCAAGACCCCATTGGATATCTGAAGATCACACATGGCACTGAACTCTGGGATACATTCTTCCTTATGCATATATTTGGAAAAGAGATTAGTTTGCAAATTAAGAAAAATAGAAGTGGTGGATCATTTCCAATTCTGGTATTTATGAGGCTAAGACAGAATAGTCACAGGTTCTAGGCCAGTCTCAACTATACAGTAAGACTCTGTCTCAGAATGGGGTAGGGTGGGGGCTGGAGAGATGGATCTATGAAGTAAAATACCACACAAGCATGAATACCTGGATTTAAATTCTTATAATCCATATAGAAACACATGAGCATCTGTGACCACAGCACGCATACAGAGAAATGGGAGGCGGAGGAAGGAGAGGCTTGTATGCACAGCGGAAAACCTAGAGACCCTGTCCCAAAGTAGGAAATGATGGCTGACACCAGAGCGCATCCGCTGCCCCTGTGTCGTAGCACATTCATGCCTGGATTCTACACGTAAACAACACACATGTCATAAGGGCACACACAATCAAGAGCAACAGCAAAATAATAAAACGCAACAATTATTTTTAAAAAGCAATAGAAGTTACGAATTGCCCACTGTTATGAATGTAATTTTTCATTTAATATTTTCGGGCCATTTTTTCTTCATGTTCATTTTTTTTTTTTATAATATTTCCAGTTAACTGCAGGTAACTGTGGCTGTGGAAGGCAAAACTCTGGATAAAGAGAAGCTATTGTATTGACTCACAAAAGAAAGTTTATTTTAGTTTGTGTGTGTGTGTGTGTGTGTGTGTGTGTGTGTGTGTGTGTGTGTGTTTTGAGACGGAGCCTTGTGTAGCCAAGGCTGGCCTTGAACTTGCTACATAGCAGAGGATGAGAACTCCTGATGTGCCTACGGGCTTGCCACACTATGTCTGGCAGGTGAGAGGAAGTATAGGTTATATAGATTTTAGTTCAGGAAGAACAGAATTGAAAACTATCACCACGATTCTTCTTTTTCTTTTTTCTTTTCTTTTCTTTCTTTCTTTCTTTCTTTTCTTTCTTTTTTTTTTTTTAAGGTAAACTGTTACTATGTATCCTTGGCTAGCCTGGAACTTGCTCTGTAGACCAGGCTGGCCTTGGACTCACAGAGATCTGCTTATCTCTGAAGACTACAGATCTGAGCCACCACCCTTAGATTTGACCATCTGCAGTACTGGAGGGATGAGGAATAGGTAAGAGAAAGTGGCCTTAAGAAAATACACGTGTAAGTTAGGAAGCAAGCCTGACATGGAGAAATGGAAAGGCCCGTTTATTATAATAACAGAGGTTGCCTGGAACCCAAGCTGAACTCTAGCAGGAGTCCGATGTGAGTGTGTGTTTGCTTACTACTTCCTGACACTGACCATCGGTAAGCCAGGAAAATGGTGACCTACCACTGGAGAATCCTGAACCCAGGTGGAAAAAACAGAGATCTCTTACTTTCTGGTCATCACCAGGCATCTAATAATATTATTTACAACCACTGGACTTTTCAAGTGCTTCCTTGGTTCCCTGAGTGCTTGATCTGTGGTACTAAGATAATTTTTAAATCATGTGTGTGGGGTTTGTTTTTTTTCCAGATAATTATTGTTAAAATGTTTTCATCATTTATGAATCCTTGTCTACAAAGTATTTCAAATGCATTGCCATATTCCTTCAATTAAGCGACAAGCCAAAGACTGAGCTGCATATCCTGGACGTTACTCTACCTTTTTGATGGCTCTTTCTGTCCTTAGAGTCTTGACGGCTGCTGCATTTTCCACATCTTGTCTTCTGCTTCTGACGAGACTGTCCAGCCAGCTAACCTCCTTTGCTTTATTGATTCCAATTATGCTACCCAAAAAAAGATCCAGAGTGTCACTGAGCAAAAGATGGGGACAGAGTGTCCTTGACTATCTTCCAGGGACTGGGTTTGATTAGCCGGCTGGACCAAGGAGTCCAGAGACAAGGCTGTCAGAGGTCAAGGGAGGACCCAGACAACAGCACATCTCTTTTAAAGGGCATGAAAACGAGCTTCTACTTTAATCGTCAGGTTCATGCTCGCAGATCTAGTTACTCTACTGTGAAAGGGGATGGGCTCCTTCAGAAGATGTTGTTGGTAGGGGTAGAAGATGTTGGGTAGAGGTGGAAGATGTTGGGTAGGGGTGGGAGATGTTGGGTAGGGGTGGAAGATGTTGGGTAGGGGTGGGAGATGTTGGGTAGGGGTGGGAGATGTTGGGTAGAGGGGGGAGATGTTGGGTAGGGGTGGGAGATGTTGGGTAGGGGTGGGAGATGTTGGGTAGGGGTGGGAGATGTTGGGTAGGGGTGGGAGATGTTGGGTAGGGGTGGGAGATGTTGGGTAGGGGTGGGAGATGTTGGGTAGGGGTGGGAGATGTTGGGTAGGGGTGGGAGATGTTGGGTAGGGGTGGGAGATGTTGGGTAAGGGTGGGAGATGTTGGGTAGGGGTGGGAGATGTTGGGTAGGGGTGGGAGATGTTGAGTAGGGATGGGAGATGTTGGGTAGGGGTGGGAGATGTTGGGTAGGGATGGGAGATGTTGAGTAGGGGTGGGAGATGTTGGGTAGGGGTGGGAGATGTTGGGTAGGGGTGGGAGATGTTGGGTAGAGGTGGGAGATGTTGGGTAGGGGTGGGAGATGTTGGGTAGAGGTGGGAGATGTTGGGTAGGGGTGGGAGATGTTGGGTAGAGGTGGGAGATGTTGGGTAGAGGTGGGAGATGTTGGGTAGGGGTGGGAGATATTGTGTAGGGGTGGGAGATGTTGGGTAGGGGTGGCCAAGCAGTTGACCTGAGAGGAAAAGAAATATAAAGTCACAACCATAAAACACCACACACCCTCTGCACACTCAGGAAAGCAATGTGCTTAATGACCACATCTCTGATTTAAACCACAGAATTGTACAAATTGGCATTAATGATCCTAGCAATTTCCTATCCATCATCACTTCCCAGTGAAAAACAGAAAAAAATAGGAGAGATTTTGGAAGAATTGTGAGATCTCTGCTCATGTTCTAGATTGGAGGGGGGGGAGGGGACAAACAAAAAACCCAAGTTTTTCCATTTCTTGTAAACCTTAAACTCAAGTTAGAGAGCATCTGGCCAGCCTGCCAGATGTATAATAAAAGAAGGGAATATTGCCAGGTGTGGTGTGTGCACACCTTTAACCCCAGCACTCAGGAGGGAGAGGCAGGTAGATCTCTGAGTTCAAAGCCAGCCTGGTCTATAGAGTGATTTCCAGGACAGCCAGGGCTACATAGAGAAACCCTTGAAAAACCCTTGTTTTTGTCTTGAAAAACAAAACAAAACAAAAACAAAACAAAAAAAAAAACAAAAACAAAAAAGTTAACAGTATGGTTGTTACAAAAATATTTTCATTGCTATTATATATTAAAAGACGATGCAGATAGACTCACATATTTAAAGGTGAAATCATTATACTGTTTTTCTCTGGGAATTGCTTCAGAGTATCTGAGAGGAGAGGGCTGGATGGGTTTACAGATGAAATAAGATTGCAAGATTGGCCATGCTGAAGAAAGTCTCACAAACTGGATATGAAATGACGACCACATGTTTTTCATGTCTTTTCTGGAGTACCATCTGCCAGGCCCACCCACCGATTATTTAGTTATTAAGGCTATGGACAAGCAAGCTTCTGCTGTAATGGGCCTATTAATTAATATTTTAGGATTTGTGGGGCCATTTGGACTCTGCCACAATGGCTCAGATCAGCTGTCACTACTCAAAGGCTGTTGTGAAGTTCTGAGACAGATGTTGGCGGCGAGGGTTTACAAAATCAAGCTTTAGACCTGACAGAAAGAATTGACTTGCGAACGTACGGCCCAATCTTGTCTATGAGACAAATGAAGTCAAACGTATTAATAAACATTCATGGCCGAATGGGGAGGAAAAGTCACGTAGATCCATAATCGTTTATCTTGTTTTATTGAGTTATACATGAGGTGAATTATAAATGTGTTAGTTTTTGCTCCTAAGACTGTCCTCCAATCAGCTTTCAGCTATACTGGTAGTTGATGAACCAGGGTGATGATTTTAGGATAACATTTCTTTCACACTAACACAGCCTCTGTCGTACAATCTGCTACCATTTATATTTTTTTTCTAACTTGGAACAAACAAAGTAACTGTTTATCACATTTTTGCTACAAAGCCAGAAGAAGCCTGTACATCCTTACTGTTCTTTATACCTTGTGCTGCACAGTTGATTTTTTTTTTTTTTTTTTTTTTTTTTTTTGTTCTTCCTAGGCGAAAGTTCCTGCCTTCTCCAAATGAATAACGACTGTGTTCTCTTGTAGTCAGAGAACAGGCTGTATAAGATTTCAGCCCCTTAAGTGGGAGTTTATTTAATGGCCTGTTGTGTGATCTATCCTTGAGAAGGTTCCCTGTGCATTATGGGACGGATATGTATTCTACTATTGTTGTGTAAAGTCTTCCATACATTGGTTAGACTTGGCTTAGCATATCTGTCAGGTTTTCTGTGTCTTTGTGAGCCTTCTAGCTGCATGTTTTATCCACGGTTGGAATGAAGATGTTAAATCACTCTTAAATTGCCTACACACCTCTTCGCCCCCGTAAGATTCTGTTTTGTGTATTTTGGAGTTTGGTCCCGGTGAAGACTGCATATGTTTATAATTGTTGTTTTTTTCTCATGGACTGATTCCATATCCCTTTGTTTCCAATAACATGTTTTGTCTAAAGGCTATTTCATCCCATGTCTGCACAGCTGCCTCTGCTTGAATCTCCTTGTCCTGTCCTATCCCCACTCATTCACTTCCAGTTTGCTTGTATTTCTTATTCTAAGTATGCGTTGAGAGAGTACTCTAATTGTGTGGTGTTTTTTTTTTTTTTAATTCGTGATGCCAATCTCTGCCTTGAAAATTTTTTATTTTATGTGTGTGTGTGTTTTGCCTACATATATGTGATATGTATATATATATACATATGTATATGAATATATGGTATATATGCACTCATATATATGTGCACCACATCCCCTGGAACTAGAATTATGGATGGTTGTGAGCCGCCATGTAGGTGCTGGGAACCGAAGAGCTCTTGACTGCTGAGCCAGCTCTCCAGCCCAGTCTCTGCCATTTAATTAGCATGTTTAGTCCAAGTATATTTATTGTAATTACTGACAAGATCAGATTTTCTAGGTGCTTGATGTGAGTTGGTTCTAGTGTGCCTGCTTGGTATAGAGACCCTAGTATCTATCTAGCACATTCCCAGTCTTCATTTCAATGTTTGTTTTCTAGGTCTTTATTTCTTCTCTGTTTTTCTTTTTTCTTTTTCTTTTCTTTCTTTCTTTTTTTTCTGTTTTTTTTGTTTTGTTTTGTTTTGTTTTTTTGAGACAGGGTTTTTCTGTGTAGCCCAGGCTGTCCTGGAACTCACTCTGTAGACCAGGCTGGCCTCGAACTCAGAAATCCACCTGCCTCTGCCTCCCAAGGGCTGGGATTAAAGGCGTGCGCCACCACTGCCCAGCCCTCTCTGTTTTTCTATTACTGATTTCTTGTTTATAAAATAAACTTTAATGCATCATTAAAATTTCTCATTTCTTTCTTGCTTGAGTTCTCCTCTCATATGTTGCCTGCAGAGTTCAGTTAATATCTTAACTTAAAGCATTATAATTTGAATTGCTAGAAAATTAGTTTCATTAGTGTGAGAATTTGGTGCTCCAGTATGTCCTCCCAGTCTTCAGTGCTCCAGTATGTCCTCCCAGTCTTCAGTGCTCCAGTATGTCCTCCCAGTCTTCAGTGCTCCAGTATGTCCTCCCAGTCTTCAGTGCTCCAGTATGTCCTCCCAGTCTTCAGTGCTCCAGTATGTCCTCCCAGTCTTCAGTGCTCCAGTATGTCCTCCCAGTCTTCAGTGCTCCAGTATGTCCTCCCAGTCTTCAGTGCTCCAGTATGTCCTCCCAGTCTTCAGTGCTCCAGTATGTCCTCCCAGTCTTCAGTGCTCCAGTATGTCCTCCCAGTCTTAAGTGCTCCAGTATGTCCTCCCAGTCTTCAGTGCTCCAATATGTCCTCCCAGTCTTCAGTGCTCCAGTATGTCCTCCCAGTCTTCAGTGCTCCAGTATGTCCTCCCAGTCTTCAGTGCTCCAATATGTCCTCCCAGTCTTCAGTGCTCCAGTATGTCCTCCCAGTCTTCAATGCTCCAGTTGTCCTCCCATTCTTCTACCTCTTTGTTATTTTTGTCATACAAATTGCATATCTCTATAATGTATATCAACACTTGAGTAATTATTATTTTATACAGTTATCTTTTAAATTATGTGGGAGAATCCTTAACATTTAATTCACTGGAGTTTATTTCTACATGGAGCTCTGGATTGCTACCTAGCTTTTTTTTTTTTTTTTTTTTTTTTCATTCAGCCTGAACATCCTTTCAAAAGTCCAGTAAATTAAATCCTATAAGGAAAGAATGCATCATGGTGTGTGGTGGTGATGGCGCATGATTTTAGTCCCAGCACTCAGGGGGCAGAGGCAGGCAGATCTCTGAGTTCAAGGCCATCCTGTTGTACAGAGTGAGCAACATACAGTTCTGGCTTAGCCTTCTCTCTCTGGCTATGTAGAGCCAGGAGATCAATCAGAGATGTACCATTGGGGCCTTTCCAGTTCTTTGATGGGAACGCTGCCTGGTACATTCTTGAAGGCATTTAAACTTCCAGTAACATACTGACGCTTTTTCAAAGCCCTGGATGAATATCTCATTCCAAGGGTCTTCCTTTCCCTGGGTTTTTGTTTGTTTGCTTTTGTCAGATTCTTTATTCTCAATTGTGATGGTCGCAGAATAGCTATGATGATAAACAGCCATTGCTATTTATTTATTTATTTATTTAGTAATGCCGTATCAGAGCTGTGTGCACAAAGATCAAGTAAAAACACTCCCGAGAACAGGAACTTGTAGAACTTCCAGATAGCCTGATTGGTAACACTTCTCCTGGTATTGAGCTTAAAGAGAACTGCAGAGCTATTCTGCCTCTCTGGTGGCTGGTCATCTGCTGGTCCTCAGAGGGGCCATGACTGTGAGACTGCTGGTGTTCAAGGCTGCCACTGATCTGGGGAGGAAAGAAGCTGTAAAGGTAAAAAAAAAAAAAAAAAAAAAAAAAATCTCATCAGTTCCCCACCGCCCTGTTCCTGCAGAGATTCAGTTATTCTTCTTAGATATACATTCCCAGAACTGTTGCAATTCTTCAATTAAGTTCCAGATGCTAAAGAAGTTGGTCTTGACCGCCTTGGCCAGTATTCTCTTTGCTTGAGTGAAACAATGGATTTTCAGAGGTGTGTGCTAACATTCTATAAACACCTCTCTAAATGAGAAGAAAAAAAAAAAAAAGATCATGCCAGTACAGCCAGAGAAGTAGCCTGGTTGGTAGCATGCTTGCCTAACAAACATGAGGCCGTGGGTTAAATCCTAGCACCACATAAACAGGATTGGATGAGGAAAGCAGCTAACCATTGTCAGGAAAGTTTAATGGGCCATCCTAGTTGGAGCCTACAAGACAATAGGGCTGTGAGGTCTGCAGACTGTGGAGGCCCAACTCAAGAGGTTTCAGAGTGAAACAAAAGGCCATTCTTGTGATCTTTTGGAAAAGATTGTAACCGCTTTCTGCTCTTGTCCTAAGAATTTTTCTGGGACTAAATTTTAAAAAATAACAGACTAATTTCTTTGGCAGAGGAGATCTCAAGATAGCCTAATATCGTCTCTGTCTAATATAGCATCAGAAACTGTTTACAGCCAGCCTCTGAATCCAGCGATGACA
Source organism: Arvicanthis niloticus (assembly GCF_011762505.2). Taxonomy (NCBI): domain Eukaryota; kingdom Metazoa; phylum Chordata; class Mammalia; order Rodentia; family Muridae; genus Arvicanthis; species Arvicanthis niloticus. The sequence continues at coordinate 44,559,978 of NC_133429.1, forward strand.
TCATCCATTGGCGACAAGGAGCCCACCTGCATCTGTTGCCATGGCAAACGTTGCACACACCCTACACAGGTAGCGTTACCTACATCACCTGCCAGCCTCTGAACTCAGTGATGATGGCATCCATAGGCAACAAGGACTCACCTGAGCCTGTTACCATGGCAACCATTGCACCCTCCCTGCACTGGTTACCTGCATCACCTGTGTGTATCACCACCTGTATTACTGTTGGACTCTAAAGATCTAAAACCAGGGGATGTGCTCCCCCAGAGACACTCATGGACGGGATTCACTGTGATAACATGAGGTTTATTAATACATTGATAAATTGATAAAAAAAAAAGTGCACTGGGGTTCCCTGGTATGCTGGCAAGAAGAACCCTGAATTAGAGTTGTGAGCAGTTTTTATACTATATTCACAGGGCTCATAAGGGCAGTTTTGCCTTTTAATCAATAACCACAAAGGCTGACTTCCCAGGCTCAGTTTCTGTTCCCAGTCCTGGTTGCTAAGTAACTCAAATTCGCACCTTATCTTTTTACAACAAAGAAGGTCAGCTTAAGTAGCTTCTGTTTACCCAGGTTTTACTGTGTTAAGGGTTCATAAACTTCTATCTTGGGTCTTTCTTCCTGAAATGTTTGTTTGAGTCTTTGAAATGTGCTTCTCCCAGGATGTGTCCCTGGGGGAAGTTAATGTTTGAGTTTAAAACCGAAATAGGAGCTTTTAATTAACTTTAAGTTTCTACATTACCTGTGTCATGGCTCAAATAAAAGACAGGAAGCCCGACCCATAGCTCTCTTTCTCTTCCTCACTTCTTCCCCTCTTTCAATAAAGACCTCCAAAAGTGAGAACTGGGCTGGCTTGGCATGATCTGTCCAGGAATACGCCACTTACAACTAACAGTCTCTCTCACATGGTTGTCAGCAGACACATTTATGCAAGTCTACAATGAAAAAGAGCAAATGGGGCAGAAAGAAATGTGAAATGTATAGCTTGGAGAGAAAAAGGGAGCACAGGGGAGTTCGGTCTTGGAGCCAAGGCTTGGGAAGAAAGAAATAAGAGTATTAAGAAGAGGTCTGACCCTTCTCTAGAATAAGCTTACAATTTGTGCTTCTCAAAAGTAACCACAAACCAAAGATGCTACCAATGTGATTCAAAGGTGCCAGGGTTTACTCTGAGTTGGTGGCCTAACTTGGCCACATGGCAGTAGCTATAATGTTACACAGGATACAGGAGTAGACGAGTTATGGAATCTTTCTCCCTGGTTATGAAGAGTCACTGAGGCCCCAAGTGTGGTATGGAAGTCCCTGGGGTATGGAGTACATAACTCCAAGATGTTTGAGGTGTCACAATTATGGAATATCTGCCAAAAAGAACTGCACACAGAGAGTAGAACCTGGCCCAAAGAGAAATGTGTTACAGGCAGAAAATCCAGAAGCACAGAACTATTTAAGCTTTCTGACACTTGACGTGTCACTGTGGGATTTGGTGGGATCTGGCGTTTGCCCTGCTAGGTTTCTGCCTTGCTTTGGTTCAGGATTTCCTCACCATGCCTCCTGTTCCTCTCTTCTGGAATAGCAATGAATGTTCTGTGACACCATATGTTAGAAGTATGGTATTTAAAAAAAAAAAAAAGAAGAAGAAGTATGGTATTTGCTTTTCGATTTTATAGAAGGTTACATTTCAGAGATCACCTTAAGTCTCAGAAGATATTCTGGACTTGGAAACTCTGAAAGACAATGCGGACTTCTGAAATTGGACTGAAAGCATCTTTATATGGCTACAAGTTTATAGGAGCCAGAAAGTGGAGCGTGGTGGTTTGAATAAGAATGGCCCCAGTAGGCTCATGTAGTTGAATGCTTGATCCCCAGTTGGTGTTTCTGTCACCTTGCTTCCTTCTCCCTCTGGGGAGGTGTGTGTGTGTGTGTGTGTGTGTGTGTGTGTGTGTGTGTGTGTGTTGTTCAGGCTGCCCTCAATCTCCTGAGCACAAGTGATTCTCCTGCCTCACAAGTAGCAGGAGCTCCAGGCATGAACTGCACACTGTGCTGGGCTTTACTCTCCTAGACGCTCAGTACTCATCCAGCCCTCTATGACAGCAACTCCATTATACATACCATAGAACTGAGTACAGATTAAGTTATGCAGCCTTGGCTGAAGCAAAATGGATGGTGGGCAAAACCCCACAGGCATTAGCTATATATAGTACCTTCACTTCCTATGACCAGTTCAGCAAAAAGCAAAGAACAGGTAAGGTTTAGCTGACCCACAGGTGAAAGTGACAAATCCTCAGAGCCTGGAAGACCAAATGAAATAGCGTCTAAATTCTCTTTGAGCTAGAAAGGTGCTTTAAAAAAGATCCTATGATCTTAAGCACTGGACTGTAATAAAAGAAATTGTACAAGGTAAATCTTCCACCGGGAGGCCCAGCTGCAGTAGTTATGGAGAGCCTGAGGTGTCAGGGTAGAGAGTCATCTGGCACAGCGGTGTCAATATTATGGCTTTTGACATCTGTCTTTATGGGCTCAGCTGACCTGAAGTAAGATGACTGTTTCACTCACTTAACAGCTGTATTTTTATGATGCACTTGGCCTCTGCCTCTGAGCTCCGGAGAAGAGTGATAAGTTGATATTTCTCAAGACAGAACAAAACTTTCAAGTACTTCAACTTAAAGAACCCCCCCCCCCCCACACACACACACACAATCCAATGGCATGATAGTCAGCATTCAATTCCTAATAATGGAGTCCTGTCCCTTGGTATAGTGGTTGGTTCTAGCCCCTGATGTCACATTAAAATCACTTCTGAGCCTTTGAGACAATCATTATGGGGCTGGGGCCTTAGCTCAGTTTGTAGAGTGCTTGCCAAATGTCTTAGTGTTTTATTGCTGTGAACAGACACCACGGCCAAGGCAACTCTCATAAGAACAACATTTAATTGGGGCTGGCTTACAGGTTCAGAGGTTCAGTCCATTATCATCAAGGCGGGAACATGGCAGCATCCAGGCAGGCATGGTGCAGGGGGAGCTGAGAGTTCTACATCTTCATCTGAAGGCTGCTAGGAGAAGACTGGCTTCCAGGCTGCTAAGATGAGGGTATTAAAACCCACACCCACAAGACCACGTCCACTCCAACAAGGTCTTACCTTCCAACAGTGTCACTGGCTAAGCATATGCAAACCAACACACCAAGCATGTACAAAGCATGGATTCTGTCCCTGGCACTTCATAAACGGAGTTTGGTGGTGCCCAACTGTAATCTCGGCACTCAGAGGCAAGAGGTTGAGAAACACAAGGTCTACATTGTGAGCCCGAGGCCACCCTTCACTATACGAAGAGGTCTCAAAAAAAAGAAAGGAAGGGAGGAAGGAAGGAAGGAAGGAAGGAAGGAAGGAAGGAAGGAAGGAAGGAAGGAGAGAGAGAGAGAGAGAGAGAGAGAGAGAGAGAGAGAGAGAGAAGAAAAGAAAAGAAAAGAAAAGAAAAGAAAAGAAAAGAAAAGAAAAGAAAAGAAAAGAAAAGAAAAGAAAAGAAACAAGCAGATACATCCTTTGGCCAGGTCAAAGAAGTGGGGAAGGGACCATCTATCCACACCTTGTGAACGTTCTCCAGTCGTTGTAGCAGGAGACCCTTTGTGTTATGTGTAAAAACAAAGGACAAGACTCTAAAAGTATCTGGCAGATAGAATTAAAAGGAACTGATCCCTACTAAACTTGAACTACAGATAAAGAATTTTTTTTCGTTACATATTTTTGGAACAAGCTTATACTAATAAGTGTATCTATTTGCTGTTGACCTAAAATTCAAGTTTAATGGGTATCCCACATTTTATTTGGAGACCACAAAAGGACGAAGCCGAAGGTTAAATAAAGCTCTACGAACAAATGTCTCCCTGTGTGGCCTGTCTTGCCTCACGGGACAGGATCACGTAGAACGGAACAAAAAGTGACATTGTGCTAGGCCGGTGCCACTTGTACCTTCCCCCCCACCATGAGCAGGACTGAAGAGACCTTGGTTGCCACAGCAAGGTCAAGTGATCTAGGTGGAGTTACCCACCTTGGCTGCCCGGAACACAGCAGAACTGCCCCTGGGCTTGCCTTGAGACATCTCCGGCCGTGACCTGGAATGGACTATGGATTATCCCACCCATCTGAAACCAGGAGGGGTTGTGGGTTGGGTCTTCCCCTTTAAATTGAGAGCTGAACATTAAAGCTTGGGGCCTTGATCAGAGAACTTTGTCTTGGCCTCATCTCTTCTCGCCCTCCTTCCCCCTTCATTCCCAGCCCCCTTTTCAGGTGAATCCAGTTGACTTGTGGCCGCGGGCCGCTACAGATTGGCGCGCCATCGTGGGACTTGAAAACGGGGACCAGCTGAGGAAACACTGTCTTAGGTGGGGCCCCACGGAAAAAGGTAATAAAAGAATGTATCCCGCGCACTTAGGAAGTAGCAAACAATATTGAATCTAGCGCTAGGTAAGTTTAGGAGGCCATGTTTGCAGGAAGTGCGTTGTGAGGGATAGGTATAGGTCTAGGTCAAATAGGTGTTGACCCGATGCCTACTTTGCCTAGGGGTGACAGTGAATTCGGGATAGGAGACTGGCAGATGCCCGCAGCCTTCAAGAGCTGCCTCAGACGAGAAAGAGCAGGGTTAGAAGAAATTGGAAAACTAAAAAAGCAGCCACAGCTACATACATCTCCTAAAGAAAGGGATAAAGTGTTAGATCCTAAACTTCAGAGAGAGAACGGGTTTTGAAAAGCAGTTGTTTTCTCTCTGGGTTATGCCAGCAAAAAGAATGGAAAGGCTGTTTCAGAGCTCTCCTAGGAACAAGAGAAAATTCAGGAGACGTTTTAGACTAAGAGAAAGTAAGAGAAATTCTTAGTTCTGCTTTCTTTGTTGTCTTGTCCTTGGTGCACCAATGTCCACGTGTGTCTCATTGTGTTTTCTGTCCATGTGTCTCGTTGTATGAATGATTGGTCGTCTATGTTTTATGTTCTATGTTTAATGTTTAAAAGATCGTTAAAATCGCTTGATTCAACACTTGGTCTAGTTTAACTTGGTTTTCAAAGGCAGTTTTAATATGCAGAGCAGCAGCTAAGTTTGCTTAACACCTGTAGCTAAAAGTTTGGGAGCTGAGCTGAGCTGGAAAGGCTGCCTTTTTAAGGGACAGGCAGGTTTCTTGGATTAAATAAGGAAGTTAAGAGTTGTTTGTCGTGGAAAAAATCTCAGTGATAAGGTGCTTTTATTTTAGAATTGTGGCTAGAAAAAGCGAGAAATTTTGTTTGGTTTAAATATATAAGATGTGTTGTTATTTCATTTTTGTTTGTAATTGGTTTTAAGGTACAAATATGTTCATGTCTTGGTTATAAATTATTGGCCTATAAGTTATTGGGTTTGATTAAAAATTTACAACTTTGGTAACAAAAAGTTGGCTTAAAACTGGTAACACAGGATTAGTCATTCAAAAACCAGATGTATAAAAGATATAAAAGCAATGTCTATTTAGTGAGATATTAAAGGCTGCACTATCGTGCATTCATATATAAGAACTGCAGCCAAACTTTGTAAGGTAATCCACTTGGTGTTGATTTTAGAGAAAAATAGATTGCTTACATTGTTAAAAATTGGTTTTGTTTCCAAAAATTATGGTTATATGCTAATATTGCAAAGGAAACTTAAAAATGTGGTTAACTGCCAACATTCCTTTGGCTACAGCTGACAGGAATCATGAGCTTGAAATTTTTTGACTTGGTTATGTTTATAGTAGAAAGGCTAGAGCAGGTAGAGTTAAATAAAAGAGTTAAAAAACAATTGTGGCACAATATGGGTCTAATGACCCCTTCACACAAGCTTTATTGGATACTGTGGTAGAAGCAAATTTAATGCTCAAATATTGGAAAACTATATGTAAGGCTACTTTGTTAGGAGATTACTTGCTTTGGAGCTCAAAAATGGTGTGATACCAGTAAGAAAACCGCCATGATGATTGCCCAGGCAGGCAATGCAGATTGGGATCTTAACATGCTTCTACAAGAAGGTTAATATGAAGGTAATGCTAATCAGGTTAAAAGGCCTGCAGAAGTGTATACATAGATTGCAATGGTTGCCTGCTGTGCTTGAAATCAATTACCTACTAAAAGGGATCTTAGTGGAAATTTATTCAGTATTAAACAGGGTTCTGAGGAACCATTCCAGAAATTCATAGACAGGCTGCTGAAAGCAGTTGGTAGAATTTTTGGAGATCCTCAAACAGGAATTCCTTTTGTTACTCATTTGGCTTATGAGAATGCTAATGCAGCCTGTTGCACAAGCAAAGACAGACTTACATGGAGACTTTCGTCTTTGCGCTAAAATTGGGCCCTCTTACCATCAGGGTTTGTCTGCCTTACAAGGGACCACTGTACAAGCAATGCTTGCACAGAACCGTAAAGATAAAAGATGTTTCTAAAATGTGGAGATTCAAGTCATTTTTAAAATGACTGTCTCAAACAGGCACCAGCAAATAATCCAGTCACATGACACATTTGTCCTTGGTGCAGGAAAGATAATCTCTGGGCTAGGCCTCAGGATATAGGCCAAGATTAAAAACATTTACATTTGAATTAAGTTGATATACAATGGGTGCAGCAGAAGTTTGTGTGACAAATACTTTTTGCCTAGGTCATCCTGACCAGCCCCTTGAAGGGTGTTTTCTAGAATTTGTTTATTGCCTTGTTTGTTCCTTGGAAGGGTCAGCTTCAGGGCCAAGAGTTGTAATGATTATGCTGGAGAAATTTAAATAATGGCTGCTCCGCCCATGGCATTGTAACTACCTGCTGGAAAAAGAATTGTTCAACTTGTTCCTTTGCATCTAGTTCCTTCCAAATTGTTAAGAAAGAGAAAGGACAAGATGGCTTTGGTTCCTCTAATATATATTGGGTTCAGTCTATCACTAGCAAGAGACCTAATCTTAAGTTCTGTAACAATTAGAAGGTTGCCTTCAGCTTGGCATTCATCTGATACTCTCACTCTGCTAAAATAGATCGGTTATTGAATTAATCCAAAACAAAGTTTAAACTTAAGATTCATAAGACTAATGGGGCATTACAGCCTGACTTGCCTACTCCAGCTGCCATTTCAGTAAATACGTATATATTTATTATAGATCTAGAAGATTGTTTTTATACCATTCCTTTACATTTCTGGTAAAGGTGTTAGGTTTGCATTCAGTAAGTTTGGTCTTAATTGAGAATCCATGGTCCTCATCATTGGAAAGGTTTGCTTTTAATTTCATTTGCATTTAATGATTTTCAAAAGTTGTTAAGAGATTATTTGGCTAAAACCTCATCTTAAGCTTACCATACAAGGATTTGAACCTATGTTTGATATTCTCAAGGGACATACAAGTCCTAATTCCCCTTGACAATTAACTAAAGGAAAAATAGCTTTGCAGAAAGTAGAGTAAGCTGTTAGTTATCAACAGACAAATTATATAGACTATGAAAATTGTTGGCTGTTTGTGTTATTATTACTCATATGCCCACAGCAGCCCTTTGGCAAAAGAAACCGTTAGTTAATGTAGATTCATCCTTCTTCATCTAAAGTAAAGTTTGTGTTAATAAAAGATTGTAAAATAGAATTCTAAGAACATTTTTGATAAAATATTCCTTATTCCAAATAGCAATTAAATTGGTTATTGAAAAATGATATTTGGCCTATTATGGCAAACATTTTAAGCAAATTTGGTGATCACTATCCAAAAGATAAGTTGTTACAGTTTTTCTCTGCATGCTTTTATATTTCCTGAAATTTACTACGCATGCAGCTCATAGAAAAGACATTTACTGTATTTACAGATGCCTCATCTATTGAGAAGGCAGTATATGTAATTAGATCACATATTTAGATCACATGTTTATTTTCTTGAGTTTTCTCTACTTGAGCACAAATAATTAAATTATGTGTTGTAGTCACTGTTTAAAATACTAGAAAATCAAGCTTTCAATTTATATACTTATAGCCAGTAAATGGCTCATAATTTATAATTGCTTAAAATTGTTCCTTTTTTAGATATTGCTAATTCTCAAATTTTATAGTTATTTATAAAAATACAGCTTAACTTTTAAAACATGTACTGTCTCTGAACTTTTTAAGACATTTAAAAGCTCATTGGATTGCCTGAACCCCAGGACAATGCCAGAGCAGATTTGTATACTAGACAGATCATAGGCCTTGCAAATAATTGGCCATACTATCTTATTCTTTACAGCATCAAAATAGTAATAGCTTGATACAATAATTTGGCATTTCTAAAAGGTGTGCAAGTTAAATTGCAAAAACTTGTTTTCAGTATTTTCAATTTTTTTTTTCATAATGGTGTTAAACCTTGAAGATTTATGTAATCAATTTTGGCAAATAGATGTTACTCATTTTGATTTTTAAAAATTAAAATATGTACATGTGACTTGACACTTTTTAGACTTTCTAGTTGCAACTAATTTAACAAGAGAAGCAACTAAAAATATAATTAGTTATTGCCTATATTATTTTCCTGTGCTTGGTGTTCCATACCAGACTAAGATAGGTAATGGAACTGGCTATTGCAGTTATTTGACTACAGTCAAACATTTGAGAGATTTTGTTGACAACTTTATTACCAAGATTCCTTATTATCCTCAAAATTGTGAAAGAGAGGTTATGAGACTTTAATATCTTTATAACTCTCTGAGTGTGGGAAAAACAGCTATTGGTGCTTCTTCCCTGATTTTACAAAAACTCTAAAAGGTTGGCTTTTTAAACTAAAAAGGGGGGGAGAATTATACCCTCCAAGGTCACCAAAAGCACATCTTGCTTTTGTGTTATTTGTCTTAAATTTTCTGCAAACTGATGTTAAAGGTCAGTCTGCAGCAGATTGCCACTGGCATCCAGTCACTTCCAGGGTCTAATGGAGAGACCCCCTAACTAATTCTTGGAATGGTCCTGACCCTGTCTTAATTTGGGGTCGTGGATCAGTCTGTATTTTTTCAGAAAAAGAAAATGGAGCCCGATGGCTGCCTGAAAGATTGGTCCGTCAAGTAGACACAGATCTTGAGCCTAATAATTATGATTCTGATAATGAAGAATCTGATGACAAAATTTAGTCAGACACATTATCATGTGTTAGCCATGGAGGACCGAAGACTCTAGATAAGGTTGTTACTCTATCCAGGGTGTTCCCAAGTCTCATCTCCATCCAACCTAAAAGAGGGGACTTCCGCCCCTAGACCAAGCAGAGAGGGACCACCCAGAACCCCCTCTGTCTGGCAATCTGAATTCTTGCTAAGGCTGCGAGGCTAAGCACTGCAAGGGAATATAAATAAAAGTTAAAAATATGTTTCTGGGTTCCCTGAGGGACAAGCCTGACTGCATAGGGGTTGATGTCAAAAGTATCCCCTCTCCAGGAAAAAGACATCTGGACGGGTATGGCCCTCAGGCCTTACTGGACAACGACAGGAGGACTGGAGCCATTACAAGGTTCCCTTTAATTATTGGAGGTCAGGCCTCTATCCCCGCCTGGGTAAGATGAGAATTGCCACGGTCCTTCTATAATTGGAAAAGAGAGGAGACTTTGGGGACAGCCCTGCTTAACTTTGAAGGCCTAAAATCAGCTATAAGCCTAAAATTCAGCAATAGGCCTGGCTTATTTGCCTGCTCAGAGTCTTAGGTCTCCATGGAAAAACACTGAAACAGAGGGCTATAAATTATTGTAAACAGACAGCTTTTGTTGAAATCTACCAGCCTGAGTAGTCATAGACTTTGTATCTGATCCCTGTCAGCAGTTGGATGAGATACTAAAACAGTTCCACCTTCGACCACCTTATTTCCTACTCGGCTTGGATAATCATATTGCTGTTAACTTCTTAACCTTGTGTCTCAAGCAGATAAGTTGCCTTCACACAAAGATCTCTCCCAACAAGCCCGGCTACTCGGTACCTCAGATGGGATGAAATCGTGTACCTCACACAGCTGCTTCTACTGGACCTGTTCCTCCTGACCTATCCTCAGATGGGCTCCATAAACCCTGGACAGCAGGACACAGCCGACTCTCCTATATCCCCCATACCCATTCTTCTAGGTTCCCCCTAGAGATACGTCGCCCCCAATGTCAGCAGGAAGTAGCCAGATATCACGACGACGACCCTAATCCTGTTTCACCTCTCTCTTTTCTTTTTAAGTTAACTAAAACGGGGGAAACTGTACCTTCCCCCCCACCATGAGCAGGACTGAAGAGACCTTGGTTGCCACAGCAAGGTCAAGTGATCTAGGTGGAGTTACCCACCTTGGCTGCCCGGAACACAGCAGAACTGCCCCTGGGCTTGCCTTGAGACATCTCCGGCCGTGACCTGGAATGGACTATGGATTATCCCACCCATCTGAAACCAGGAGGGGTTGTGGGTTGGGTCTTCCCCTTTAAATTGAGAGCTGAACATTAAAGCTTGGGGCCTTGATCAGAGAACTTTGTCTTGGCCTCATCTCTTCTCGCCCTCCTTCCCCCTTCATTCCCAGCCCCCTTTTCAGGTGAATCCAGTTGACTTGTGGCCGCGGGCGGCTACAGCCACTTGTGGGAGCTTCTAAGCTGTGGAAGAGGGAAGGGGCAAAGCAACGCTCAGGCGCCTGCCTTACATTTCCTGCAACCAACCCCCACCCCCCATACCCCACCCATCCACCCCCACACACCTACACACCCACAAACACACACCCCCACCCCACCCCCACACACACACCCGTCGTAGCATTGCTCCACATCCTGGCACCTCACACTACAGAAGTTTACTCTCCGCAGCTCTGGCGCCAAGGACAGCAAGTTCGGCTCTGGCCTCACTCAGTGTGTCCCAGTCACTTTTCTGTATGTCCCAATCACTCTCTTCATCTCCCCCCGCCCGTGTGTATGTGTTCACAGGTGTGTGTATGTGTTCACACGTATGTGCAGGCATGCGGGCCTGTGCATTCGAAAGCCGGAGAACAGCCTTGGCGGTGTGCTCCACACAAACCTTTCTCCTTTCTCCTTGGTTTTGAGCCTGGGTCTCTCATTGGCCGGGAAATTGCTGAGTAGGCAAGAATGCCTGCTCTTCCCCGCCCCCGTGCTGGGGTTGCAGTAAATAAGGTGCCCAGCTTCTCTCTCTCTCTCTCTCTCTCTCTCTCTCTCTCTCTCTCTCTCTCTCCCTTCCCTCCGGCTCTCTCCCTTCCTCCTCCTCCTTCTCCCCTCTCCCCCTCCGCCTTACCCCCACTCTGCTTTGTGGTTGTTACTGTTTTGTTTTTTAACTTTAATGTGGATTCTGGGATTGAACTCACATCCTCACACTTGGAAGGCAAACACTTTAGGACTGAGCTGTGTCCCTAGAGTCTTTGCTGGTGTTCCCTTTTATATATAAGGGCTTTGGTCAGGTTAGGGCCCACCCCTATGGTGTTATTGAATCACTTTATTTATTTGCTTGGTTTGTTGCTGTGCTGTTTGTTATGCTTCGGGGTTTTGTTTGGCTGGTTGGTTTTTTGGCTTTCACTGGTTTTTGTTTTTTTTTTTTTTTTTTTTGGTTTGTTTTTGTTTTTAAGACAGGATCTCCATGTGTCGCACTGGCTGGCCTTGAACTCACAGAAATCTGCCTGCTTCTGTCTCCTGAGTGCTGGGGTCAAAGTCTATTCTACCACGCTGATAATAACTGTTTTTATAGACTCAGTCTCCAAATCCAGTCCTATACTCAGATGCCTGTTACAGCAGTTTTGGTGGACACAAAGCAGCCTTTAACAGCGCCCCCTCTGAGCCGGAATTAGAAGAATGGAGGTGGGTTGTCTTTTAGGAAGAAGGAGTCTCACTGGCTCAGCGGCAAAGAGTGGAGGCATAGGGGTGTAAATTACACTAAGCCGAGCGGAAACCGTGTTAGAAGAAAGTATATGAAATGTGTTTTCATATATATGGACGCGGCAGCCCAGCATTCTGTAGGAGCAAGCCCTCAGAGATCCCCGCCCCCACTTTCTGTGACATCCCGGGGGGCCAAGAGCAGTCGCTAGGAATCACCCTGTTCTGGGATGTCCTCAGAAGGGAGAGATGCACCCGACAGGCCCTCCCTGATGTTGAAGCCACTCTTCCAAGGGATGGTGTTAACTGGAAAGGAGAAGAGGAAGGAGAGATGGCAGCTCACAGTGAGAACGTTCCATGCTACCACTGTGGAGAGGTTTCTGGTTTCCTTTGTCCCTTTCAGGAAAAATAAACTCAACTAATAAACACACGTGTGATGAGATTACAGAACACGAGTGGGGACGGATCCATATTCATTTCGGGGGCCGGGGGAAGTTGGCAGGCACGAGTGTGCACAACCAGAGGCCCCCAGGTGTCCTGGATTGCAGGAGGCTTCCAGAATCTGCAGGCCCAGGCGCCGCTGATCAATCTGAGTCAGGGTCACCGTTAGCCAGCTCTGGTCTCCTCCGTGAGATGCACCCAGAGACCTGAACCTCAGGGGAAGGTCGGTGAGGAGGGCCTGATTGCTCTCTAGGTTTGGGTTACCTAAAGTATAACATTGTGTCGTTCTTCCGGAGCATTTACAAAGAATGTGGCCAGGTATGGTGACTGGCGGTGGGGGATGGAAGCAAGCCACCAGCTACTGACCTTTCCCAGAGTGGTGACAACCCCGCAGCCGTGCCCTGCCCAGTGCTGAGCCGATGCCCTAGCGGGTGCCCTGGCTTCCCTCATCTTTGTCCAGGGCGCGTCCCGCGTCTGTCCCCTGAGCTCCCCCACCGGCCTCTGGCCGATGCCCCTCTCAACCATTCCACCGTGAGCGAAAGGTTTCCTAATAAGAGTGTAAATAAAAGTCAGGCTGAAAAAATGAGTTTTCCATCTCAGCAATCACCGGCTTAACCTCGGCTGTAAATAGTCTGGCGAAGGCGCGCAGATGGAGTTCCCGTACCTGGGGGATCAGGGCATCTCTGGGCAGCGCCTGTCAACAGCTGGGGGCAGAGAAGATGAAAGCCGCGAGCCCGGGGACACTGCATGAATCCAGCCCAGCGTTTTGTACGTTCTGTACGAGCAAATGTTTGAGGACACCCCACCCCCACTTTCTGTGACATCCTGGGAGGCCGAGAGCAATCGCTAGGAATCACCCTGTTCTGCTAGGTCCTCAGGAGTGGGGGTGGGGGGAATGCACCCGACAGGCCCCCTCTAATTTATAGTCATAGGTGTCATAGATTTAACATAATTTATCTGACCACAGAGAAGATAACAAAAACCTCGAGAAGACTGATTGGCCACCCAGACGTCGTGCATTTTTGATTGGCCTTATTAATTTAGGATTGGGCCAGGAAGCAGCCTCAGGGCTGAATCAAGGAAATCAAGTTGGTAACAGGCTCACTGGAGAGTCCTCTGAGACTCGCGGGGGTCTGGCTTGTATGAAATGGAAGAAGTAATGGGATGCTGAAGGAAGCCCTGGAGTTGGGGCGCAATGTGCTATCACGCACTGACTGAATCAGATTCAGCTTGAGAAACAGGCTGAAGATCTTTTGCCTTGGTGGGGACTGAGTCCCACTTCTGTTTATACAGACCAAAGACACCAATGCTTGCCAGACAGGAAGAAGGATGGGCACTTTCTTGTTGGTTTTTTGTTTGTTTGTTTGTAATGTTTGTACATGGGTGGAATACCTAACACATGGCTTAGAAAGGAACCAGTGGACGAGTTGAATATGTTTTATTTCACAATTTTATCTGAAAAAAATATTTCTTGCTTTTTGATCCCTTGTCAGACATTATGGCCAGTAGCTATGGGATCTGTGAGCTGTTCACAAGGTCATTGCTTTGTGTCACCGCAGTCATTGTCATTTAAATGTCACCATCGCGTGATGCCACTCAGCTCCGTGAATATATGACGACATAGGACTATTTGGGTGTGTGTGTGTGTGTTGTGTTTATTGGGAAATATTTTCATGTGACTGCATTACAAATTTGGTGGGTATGTAATCTAAATAGACCCCCCATTCATTTGTCTCGCTTACTTGTATGTAGGATTCCAAGGTAGACACACATAGCACTTACACTGTTTCTCAGGGGAGCCGAAACAAAGCCAGAGAGAGGAGAATTTGGTTGGCTGGGGGAGGGGCGGGTTGGTGTCACATGGGCACCGGCACCATCGTTTCCTTTATTGATAGCTCTTACCAGGAAAAAAAAGTTCCAATTTCTTCTGCTGTCTAGACCGATGAGTGGCTGCCCTAAATGCCATTGAGTCAGAAGGCTGTGCCTCTCATTCATTGCCGGGTCACTGAAGCTTTGAGGTGGGTTTCGAAGGCCATCAGTAAGTACCCTGCCACTCCTCGAGGTGCTGGTGGGATCGGCTGGTGGGAGAGAGGACTGCCTGTCAGTGCTGACTGCTCGTTGGAGTAGAAATGAAGGTGACCCGTTTAGCCATCAGATAAAAGCAAAGTGGGGCAGAGGGCTCCAGGGTTACCTCCCAGAGCAACAAAACTGGACTTGGAGTTGGGAACAGGGACCTGTTCGGATCACCAGACACGGTATGTACAAAGGGAACAGATGTCGTATGTCCAGTGCCCTGAATGTGCACCATGTGAGGTAGGTATAAATAACGCAGCATTTAGATGTGTGTTGAGAGCCAGCAAAGGTTTCCCCATCTGTTGGTCTCTGCACGTTGACATGGACAGAGACTGAGTCATGCTAGCAGGGGTGGAGCTTGAACATGGAGAGAAGGGAAGAGGAGGGGAGGGGATGACAGGAGGGAAGGAAAGTGGATGGGGTGTGAAGAGGAGAGAACAGGAAGGGGAGGGGAGGGGAGGAGCAGACAGAAGGGAAATGGATGGGAGGGGAAGAAAGAGGAGAGGAAAGGGGAGGGGAGGGGAGGGGAGAGATGAGAGGAGAGGAGGGATGGGGAAGAGAGGGGAGGGGAGAAGAGAAAAGAAGGGAAGAGAAGAAAGGGAGAAGGTTAGGGAGAAGAGGGGAAGGGAGGAAAGGAAAGTGGAGGGAAGTGGAGACAAAGATGAAGGTGTCCCAGGCTGCCCAACTCTGTGGGTCTCATCTCTCAACCCCTTCCTGTAAAGATGCATTTAGAAGTCTTCTCTACTTTTCTAAAGAAAGTAATGGAAGTAAAGCCTACTTGTTTCTTTAAGCAAATTTAAAGCTGACTACCGGGCAACCTCAAGTCATAAACGAGAGAGCACCAGACTTTGAAGATCCTATTATCACTTTTAATTATAAATCATTCACAGCCAACCATGACATGTGGCACAGAAACAAATCACATTGCAGAGGACTGTGGTCTTTCCCGCACGTCAGCTTGACCTCTCCCAGTGCTTCTCCCTAAAGACAGGCTGACAGCTAGCTCTGCAGGAGCCTCCCTGTATCCCTCCACAGTCTGGTTTTCCCCCTCACCTCTTCCTGCCCGGCTGTTCTCTGGACCCTGCAGGAAACTCGTCTGTCGTCACAACAAAACTCACTTCAGTCCAGTCTGCCTTCACTTACTGGGTAGCCCCTTCCCAGGCTGCTTTAGGAATGATTTCCTTTCTTCATCTCCCCCTCAGCGCCCCATCTCCTCTGAACTCCTCCACAGCTGACTGCCAGCTTGGTTAAAGAGCAACCAAAAACAGTTCTGTCCTCATGAAGTCTCACGGGTCACGTCTCTGTGGCAGCTCTAATTTACTCTATAAAGCCGTAGTGTTATTTATTCTCTTGCAGAGAATACACGTCTCCTCGGGAATCTAGCCCATTACAACCAGCTTTTCCGAGACCCCGGCTCTCCTACTTCAGCCCTTTCCTGTCCTGTGCATGGGTTGCCTTCCCTCTGGGGCTGCAGGAGGTCAATGCCCTGCCGCCAGCTTTGCCCTTGAGCCTCTGGAAAGTGTTTCTTGGAGGAACTACAGTGTCTGTGTATCAAGGGCAGATAGCCCAGGGGTTTGCCAAGGGGCCCAAGCTGTGCTTGTCAATAGCAGTGCTGGTTGATTCGGACAGCTGCTGTGTTCTTATTTATTCATCTGCAAACACTACAGAAATGCTTTCCTATATTTCAGTGAATATGGAGAAGTCTACAGTCTGGGGAAAGGAGCACCTGGATGTGAGAATCTCACGTGATCAGGAGTTAGGAGAGTGCGGTGGCGAATCAGAGGAGAGAGTGTCTAAGAGTCTGCAAGGACCAAAGGACATTCCCACTCCTGCTGACCACTGCACTGGGCATGGAAAAGAGAGGAAAGGATGAGGGGGATGAGGGAGGCTGGTTATGCTCACCACATGTAGGAAAGAAAGCTTAAAGAAGGAGCACATGCAGGGGGAGGCAAGAAGGATTGGATTCAGGCAACAAAAATAGAGAAGGAACAAAAAATGGTCAAGCTGGGCATGCAAAAGCTAAAGTGAAGAGCAGCCATTTTCTCTGTAACTGAAGCTTAACCAAAGCCTCACATAACCAGACTCTTTCGTGGGGCAAGCATCACTGTCCTAGCAACATTAGATCCACCCCATTGAGCAGCAGAAGCTGCAGGAAATGAGGCTCGTAGTGATCACCGTGGGTCAGACAGTCACGGAGAGGATGAGGACTCCAGGAAGAACATGAGCCTTGCTTTTGCCCTGTTTTTCTGTTTTAAAGATTTACTCATTTTTATTTTATGCATATGAGTGTTTGCATGCATGCATGTATGTGTGCTATGTGCATGGCTGGTGCCCTCACAGGACAGAAGAAGGCATTGGGTCTCAGGAATTAGGGTTACAGATGATTGTGGGCCACCATGTGGTGCTGAGAACCAAACCAGGTCCTATGCCAGAGCAGCCAGTGTTCCTAACCAATGAGCCATGTCTTCAGCCACCAGGTTTGGTTTTGCTTTGAGAGGAGGTCTTACTCAGTACCCTGGTAAGATTGGGATTTGTCTCTCAAGTGCTGAGATTGCAAGTGTGCTCACCATGCCCAACATGAACATGACTCAGGCATAAAATACATCATGGGCCACTGTCTGGGTGATCTTTAATGCAAGCATGTTCTAAAACAAGGAGGGTTCTTACAGTTTAACTTGATGGATGCTGGCATTTGGCTCACACACAAAAGGACAAGATGGACATGTAGAACATTCTCATTCAGTGCAGAGGTTCTGCAGTGATCACCAGGGATCTGTCTCATTTACATGTATGCAAATACTGTTGCCAACCGCCTCCCACTTCTGAGTGGAAACTTCCCTAGTGTTAATTTGGTACACCCTGCTCTAGCTTTGTAACTGGTATGAGTAGAGACATGGTTTGCTTGTTTTGATTTGTTGCTGTTATTGTTTTCAGAGACAATTTCTTTGTGTAGAGCGAGCTATCCTGGAGTTTGATTTGTAGACCAGGTTGGTCTTGAACCCACAGAGATCTACCTGAGATTATAGGTATGTGCTATCCCCACCCGGCTGAGCCAGGTTTAATAATGAGAGAATAAAGGGTTTGAGGAAACAGAACCCTGAGATGTGGCCCACAGATGGGATCCCATGTCTTACCCGATGCCACTGTCTTCCATTTTGACCTGGAAATGCTCAGGGTTCTCAAGATAAAAATGGCAGGATAGAAAGTGTAGCAGGATACTTATTCTGCTGCATTGCATTCACAGTGGAGCTCCGTGATTAGGCAGTAGAAGAGGAGGTGGAGCTGGGAGAGAAAGAGTGGAAGGGGAGGGGAGAAAGAGAGGAAGGGGAGGAGAAGAAGGAGGCTATCGGTCATGGAGAACCATGGATGGGTCAAAAACTGTCCTGGGTAGCGACTTCTATCAAAAAGTTAGATATTGGGTAGCAATGCTAATTGTGTGGGCATCTTCTTGATTGAGCATTTCTTTAGATAACTATTAAGCTTTAAGTAGTTTTTTTAATAGTTCTGCAAAGACATTGTCTGGGGTTCAGCCGAGCTTTGTTGATGCAGCGTGGTAGATTGGCAGAGCCATCCCCCACGATGGTGTCTTGTGGGTGCCAGGACCTGCGCATCTAGCTAGCCGGAGCCCTGGTCAGAGCCAAGGAGCAGCAGTAACATGGTAGCTGCCCGGGAACAAGCCAGACTGGGCACCATTTTCTAAATATCACCCCTACAAGGAAGTCCTCAGGGGCAGGCAGCTTCTGATGAGCCTCTCAAAGATATACTTCCATGAATTAATTCCAATTATGGCCTAACATAGTGGCTTAAATGAAGAATCAGAACCCAGGGAGTGATGAGCAGCCTGCAAGAGAACAGGTTAACTACAACAGAGTTTCCCCTCCATCTTGCCAGCATTTTTTTCTCTTACTATACTTCTCCTACCCTCTTGTTAGTTTGACCTGATAAACCAGGCTGGCCTCTTACAAATCCTTAGAGAGGCCCTCGTGGCAGTGAATTGGAGAAACTGGATCATGACATGAGACGCAGTGACAGTGCCACAGCGTTGGTACAGTCCCAGAGCAGCCCAGCCTGAATCCCCTCTTTTCTTAGAGACAGCAAAAGGACCAGGGAATGGGTTAGTGATACTCTATTCTTTCTGGCTTCAATTCTTACATTCCTTAGTTTTCTAGTGTCCACTATAAAGTTCATTCTCCAGAAGTTTCTCAAGTCACTGTGATGTGACAAAATCAGGCTTGTGGTGTTGGGTTTACTACAGCAACCTCCATCTGAGACTTCTCCAAGGACACTTCGTGTAGGACAGCCACTCTCAGGACCAACGCCCTCCCATTGGTACAGACATTGGCTTCCTTCTTTGAACTATGCCCCTCTTCTTCCAGCTCCAGACTTGACTTACTATCCTGGGACTTGCTAAACTACAGCCTAGAAACAGTCCCTTGATTCTCCAGAGGGGACATTTTAACTAATAGCCTGCCCAGCAATGTAAAGTGACCTAAGAGTTAATAATGCCATCATTGCTCTGTCCACTCGGTTCACGTGTGTATGATTCGCTCCTTCTAATCGTCCTCTCTTCTGCTGGTTTATGATTAAAGCATACCGCTTTACATATGGGAGATTCCTTGGTGGAGTCTGGGCCTGATCTGAATAATACTGAGATGTACTGTAAGTTCTCATGTAGAGTGCTGTCGAGGCTAGTTTTATGTCAACTTGACACAAACTAGAGTTATCTCAAAGAAGGGAGCCTCGGTGGAGGAAAGGTCTCCATAAGATCTAACTGTAAGGCATTTTCTTGGGGAACAATGGGAGAAGGCGCAGCCCATTGTGGGTAGTGGCATCCCTGGGCTAGTGTCCTGTGATCTATAAAAAAAGCAGGTTAAGCAAGCCATGATGAGCAAGCCAGTTATCAGCAGGTCTCCACAGCCTCAGTATCAGCTTCTGCCTCCAGGTTCCCACTCAGATGATTGAGTCCCTGTCCCGACTTCCACTCAGATTGAGTCCCTGTCCCGACTTCCTTTGATTATGAACAGTGAGTGATGTGGAACCATAAGCAAAGTGAACTCTTTCCTCCCCAAGTTATTTTGGTCATGGTGTTTTGTCACAGCATGTACCTCAAGACACGTGGCTTTCATTCCTCCAGCTCACAGCACCGAGGCCAGAGACTACAGCCAAATAAGCATACGACAGGCACAGAAGCATCATGGTGAATGGAGGATCAGTGGGCTGGGTACATACTCACTCAATTATACTCCACTGCCGTGAGCCCCAAAAGGGGGAAGCGCACAGTGCTAGAAACATGTCAAAGATACTTTTCTTGTTGCTATGGCAAATACGTGACAAAGGCTACTTATGGAAGAAAGGGTAGGGGAAGACTTGGTGGCAGAATCGAGAGGTGGCCACTGCATTGCATCCATGCTCAGGACTCAGAGAGTGACAATGCGGATGCGTGGCCCGCTTTAATCTTGCTGCTTAGTCCAGGCCCCCATCCTATGCGATGACGCCATCCACAGTTAGGGTAGGGTCTTCTCATCTCAATTAACCTCACCTAGAAAATTCCAGCAGGGTCATGCCAAAAGCTTTACCTCCTAGGTGATTCTAGGCTTTTTCATTTGACATAATTAAAGATCATGGAGATAACTCAGGGGGACAGGGAGGTGGACAGGGAGGAAGAGAAGTGGCTGTCCGTGTTCTTTCGTTGCTGTCCAACAAACGTTCACCAGCAAGATGGAGGAGGGAGAACCAAGGAACCATCTAAACAACTGTGGCAATAATGGTTACAATTAGATATTTAAAATCCCCCCACACACACACACCCCAGAGAATGCCCAGAGCATGATGGGCTGTTAGAGATGGCAGACATTCCTTCTAAAAGCTTTAGTTCAGATACAAAGTCATCTGAAAAAAACTGGTAGTAGTAGATTGAAACAGTATCAAGGTTTGTTTTGCATACCGGGACCACATCAAGGACTGAGGGAAAGTTCGAAACCAGGGAGTGTTTCTTCCTCATGTTCCAAAAGTACCTACCTGACTCCAAAGGAAGACGCCATTGTGCTCTTTGGAGACACACAGAGTCATGGGCTCATCTTCAAAAGGAAGACTAAGAATTCTTCATGTCTTTAATGAGGTTTTCAACGTTGCACCTGCATTCAGTACATGGCTTATGTGCGCTGCAAAGAACATAGCAGCTCGCATTACACCAGAGAGCAGACTCCACTGGTCAAGCTGCTCGACACCCTACCTGTATGTGCTTGCCTGTGGGGAGCGGTGCGGCAGCCTGCTAAAATGGCGCCTAAGCTTATGAATGGCCTAAGCTTATGAATGGCGCCTGACTTCCTCACACTCTGCTTACACTGCGCAGACTCGCTGCCACGTAGTATTGGGCCATTTGACGTGTGCCAATGGTGTGTGCCCACATAGCAGGCTCTGAGTGACCAGGCATGGGGATAAAAGGGAAAGGGAAACTGGGATCTGGGGCTTCCAGAGAGATTGTAAGAAAGGCTCCTGAGTAAAGCTGCGTTAGGAAGAATCTCGTGTTGTGTCGCTCCTTTCTGCGGGTCGGATTGGGTAGTGACACTTGCCCACTACACGAGTGGAGTCCTGTATATATTTTGTTGGGTTCAGGGTAAAAGCCGAGAAAACTCACCAGAAGCTTACAAATGAAAGCTTTATTTTCTGCTCATGGAAGGAGGTGGCCAGTTTGGTGTCTGAAACGTATCCTGAAGGGAGATTGTACAACATTTATATAGGGTGGGAACAGAAAGCAAGGGGGATTGGAGTGGGTTGTTGCATTGACTAATCATATTTTGACACAAGGGGTTAAGCAAGAAAATTAACTTTGGTAATTGGGCTTTATCTAGGTCACCTGGTGTGATGCTTTGTATATGTTCAGCCCAAGGAATGGCACTATTAGAAGGCGTGGCCTTGGAGTAGGTGTGTCACTGTGGGTGTGGGCTTTAAGACTTTCATCCGAGAAGATCTTCTAGCATGGAAGTCAGTCTTCTGCTAGCAGCCTTCAGATGAAGATGTAGAACTCTCAGCTCCTCCTGCACCATGCCTGCCTGGATGCTGCCATGTTCTTGCCTTGATGATAATGGACTGAACTTCTGAACCTGTAAGCCAGCCCGATTAAATATTGTCCTTTATAAGAGTTGCCTTGGTCATGGTGTCTGTTCCCAGTAGTAAACCCTAAGTAAGACACCTGGTTTCAGGGTCATTGTCAGCTTTTGCAGTCAGGTCCCCTCCTGGATTCTGACTTGGAATTTAGACTGATAAGGGAACAAAGGAGTGGGCGAACAGCTCGTAGTCAATTAAGTCAAGACTAGCAACACATTTATGAGTTGTGTGCATCTTCCTTTAGATAATGGACATCTTCCTTGATTATATCCTTTACTGGTTAACAGACATGAAATGTCTGAAGAGGCAGTATAGGAGTTGGGTTCCTGGGCCTGGTTTTGATCCTGCCAGCAAGGTGGAAACCCATTCCTGAGATGGCTGAACTCAGGAAACCACCTCCTAGCAATCTGACTATCTTCAAGGTGGGTATCAAAATTTGAAAAGGTCATAGATGCTGATATACCCAGGGTTCTCTGTTCCAGACCCTGCCAAGAACGCTTAGCTTGTCAACTATTTAAACAGAGAAACTTCCACTGTAATCCCAAGAGCACAGACCAATATTTAAAGTCTGCGATACACGCAGAACACTGGAGAAACTTCTTTAAGAAAAATGGTGGTAACTAGGTCAAGCTGATGGAATGGCCCTTTTCTCAGGTCAGCTTCCGTCCTGTTTTCTGATCTTTTTCCATTTACAATTTTTGCTGATCAGTAGTTTGTGGGGCAAGTGAACCGTGTCACCAGACAGAAGAACTGTTATGACTGAAGCAGGTTCAAAACCCCAGGGAATCTCAGAATTGAGAACGGCAGGTGTTGGAACCAGCTCCCTGCCAAACTCTACCTGTCCTGGAACATGGACCCATGAAACCCCTCAGGGAGAACCATGGCAACCAGTCATGTAGCATAAAAACCTTGAGTTCTCCATGCTAAGGAGGTATCTAGGTAGGCTCCAGGAGAGAGTTTAGTCAGTGAGTTTCGCTTCCTGGGCATTCCTTCCTGCAAAAGTTACTTAATCCCTGGTTCACCCTGAGTAAGACTTACATACTTACATCCACCATAAAAATAAAGCAGTTTGAACAAGCAAGGACATCAAGGATCGCTATGGGGGGGGGGGGAGGCCTTTGTTGTAAAGGGCTTAAATCGCCCTGAGGAGGCCTTCTTTCCCTTAGCCCCTCTGTACTGTCTGCGCTCACTTGGAACCAAACAGGATTCCACCCAGGGGCTCAGCCACGCCCTTCCTGCCTGGCGCATAGGGGAAGTGAGGACTCACTGACCATCGTTCTCAACTCTTCGAGGTTTCCAGTGGCTTCTGGGTACTCAGGACATTAAGAACAGCATCCTCCTATCCCAGATACACTGTGTTGAGGAAGGAAGGAAGTAGACAGGGACGCCTATTTTTTTTTTTTTTTTTTTTTTTTTTGACTTGACTTGACCTAAAGCTCCTCTAGCGAGGAGGGAGGGGAAAGAACTGCAAAGAAAGCAGGTGGGGAAGTGGAAGAGGAAAGATGAGGAAGAGGTGTGTCCTAGCTTCATTTCTGTCACTGTGAAAAATCACGGACTAAAAGCATCTTGAGGAAGAAAGGGGTTTTCTGACTTACAATGCAAAGTCGCAATTCATCTTTGAAGGAAAGCAAGGGAGGCCATCTTGGTATCCCATGAAGCTCTACTTCTGACTAAGGAACTCAGTTTACAGACAAACAAGTACCAGAACCATAGAGGATGCTGCTTGCTAGCTCTCTTGAAGGTCTTCTTCACTCGGGTAGCTTTCTTCTGCAGTTCCGGACCACCTGCCTAGGGATGGTGCCACCCACAGTGGGGTGGACCCTCCTGCATCAAGCAACAGTTAGGACAATACCGCTTAGACAAACGTGCCCACAGGCTAATCTGATCTAGGCTGTCAATTCCACAGTTAGAGGTGATCAGGACAAAGGGAATCTCAGCAAGCAAACCAGGAAGATGAAAGGGAAAGGTAGGCATCACAGAGGGGAGGGGAAAGAGCCCTCCAGGTTTAAGGAGCACATCCGGTAAACATCAAGACAGGAATGGAGCAGACTGTACTGTAGCACACAGCAGCCCCAGTCTTGCCTATTGCTTTTTTACGCTTGCTTTTGCTTGGTCACTTCAGTTAAAAAAGCTTCTCTTAAAATAGAAAGAGGGGCTGAAATTTACTTCATCAATTTTAGCTTTTCATCATTAAATGCTTTGCTAGCTTCCTATTGCTGCCGCAGCAAAATAAGTGAATGGATAAATAAAAATGTGACGAACTTCAGGACTTAACTCCGTATATGCTGCACTTTCCTGAAGTCCTCTTGGGATCAGAGGTCAGAAATAGAAAATCAAGGGCTCTCTCAGTGTCTCTTCCTGGCCTTTTCTAATTTCTAGAGGTGATTGCTGATTTCCTCTTCCTTTTGTCTTCACAACCAGCAGTGGAAGGTAGAAGTTCTTAGACCCAACCTGCTTTGGCTTCTGTGTCCTTCCATAACTACTCTTCAACCCAGTGTCCCACTGGGCTTGTACTGAGCCTTCCTGGATCATCTTGAATCTTTAAAACCTCTATCTATCTATCTATCTATCTATCTATCTATCTATCTATCTATCCAGCTATCTATCTATCTATCTATCTATCTATCATCTATCTATCTATCTATCTATCTATCATCTATCTATCTATCTATCTATCTATCTATCTATCTGCCTGCCTGTTTTATCTATCATGTATGTATGTATGTATGTATGTATGTATGTATGTATGTATGTATGCATGTATGTATATATGTATGTGTGTATGTATCTATCTATCTATTATGTATATACCTATTTATCATCTGTCTGTCCATCCATTTGTCTGTCTGTCTATCTATCTATCTATCTATCTATCATCTGAAGACCCCCAAACTCAGGAGACCCTTACTCAAGTCTCAGGAAATCACGGCCACCCCAAAATCGCAAGACTCCATACCTGGATGCAATCAGCAGAGGTTTATTAGGGAGAGTTGGCTAGCCAACAGTCAAATCGCTTGCCCACGCAGAAGCTGAATTTGACAAAGCCAGTCAGTCTGAGAAGGGTTTTTAAAGGGGGAAACCACAAACCTGGAGAGTGAGGAGGGGGTGAAGGGTTGCTAAGGAAATATAGCATAAAAATAGTGGATAATTCCAGAGGAACCCAATCTAAGTGAATCAGGATCATGTGGAAAACACTCTGTATACCCATTCCTCTAAAAAATGTGGTCTTGTCATGTCACTTGCTCAACTATTTCTCAGTCTCACCTAGATGACTTGCATTTTTCTTTGTGGTCAGGAATGTGTCTTCTTGCTTTGGGCCTTCCCCACCCACAGATGGGTTCTCTTCCTTGAGGCTTGAGGAATGTTAATCCAGCAAGTGTCCTCTGACTCAGGGATAATGTACTCCTCCCGGAATGTATCTTGGGGCAGTGAAGGCCTGAAATCTTACATTCAATTCTGCTTTCTGAAACTAGTGAACCTGCATTCTTTTGCTCAGGTCTAGGGGTAAAGAAAAAGCCTGTATATATTTTATAAAATGATCTTTATAATTTTTCACTCTACACATCTATCTATCTGTCTGTCTATCTATCCAGGTACAGTTGTATCTATCTATCTATCTATCTATCTATCTATCTATCTATCTATCTGTCATTTGTCTACTTTTTTATCCAGATACAGTTGGATACAACTATCTATCTCTATCATCTATCTATAATCTATCTGTCGGTCTGTCATCTATGTGCCTATTCATCATCTGCCTATTTATCCATCTGTCAGTCTATCTATCTATCTATCTATCATCTATCTATCTATGTACCTTTTTGTCATCTGCCTTTCAAATCCATCTATCTATTGTCCTAACCATGTATCTTTCTTCCTACCTGCCTATATAGCTATCTGACGTCTATTTAATGTGTATGGGTGTTTTGCCTTCATGCATGCACATTTGTGCACCATGTTCACGTTTGCTGCCTATGGAGTCAGAAAAGAGCACCAGGCTCCTCTGGAGCTGGAGTAACAGATCATTATAAGCTGCCAGATGGGTTCTGGGGGCCAAATCTGGGCCCTCTAGAAGAGCCGTCTCTCCAGTTCCAGGTAATTCTTAAGTGGGAAAAACTTACATTCAAGTAATTGTCAGCCTTAATTCCACATACAGTGTGTATACATATGTTATTATTCTTACTTGGTGTGCATTTCTGTATGTGTGTGTGTCATGGACCACGTATGGAGGTCAGAGGACAATTTACAATGCTCAGTTCTCTCTTTTAACCATGTGGGTTGAGGGGACCAAGCACAGCTTACCAGGCTTAGAATCAAAGTTAATTTCCTTTTGCCATGCCACCTAACATTCTGTACTTTTTAATAATTGGACATCAGGGTGCTCATAGTCTATGGACCACAAATACTGTGACCTCATAGGAAACACATGCTGTCCATCTCTTCCCTAGTGTGCTAGTTTTTGTCAACCTGACACAAGTGAAGGCCACTGCAAAGAGAGACCTTGATAGAGAAAAATGCCTCTATCTATTAGATTGGTGTCTGGGAACATTTTCTTGATTAATGATTCATGTGGAAGGGACCCGCCCACTGTGGGTGGTGCCGCATCTTAGCAGGTGGTTTAGGCTCTATAAGAAAGCAGGCTGGGCAAGCAATGGGGAGCAAGCCAGTAAGCAGTGCTCCTCCATGGCCTCTGCTTCAGTTCCTGCCTGCAAATTTCTACCTCAAATTCCTGACCTTGCCTCCCTTCACGATGTGCTCTAAGACGGAAGCTGAAACAAGCCCTGCCACCCCCAAGTTGCTTACGGCCATGATGTTTCTCACAGCAACAGAAGACAGGTTGGGTCGTTTGGTATTCTTGAAAACCAAGACCTCTGAATGTTGGCTGTTTTCCTTTTAAGGGTGTGCTGGAAACAGCAGCAACTATCCTAGCCTGTCCTTGTGCTCACAGCTAGGAACCAGGGAAACCAGGAATATTGATCGCACAGGGTTGGCTCCTCAACAGAGACATATACCTGTCTTTCACCCAGAAAGCTGAGCGTGGACGTAGTTAACAGTCTGATGATCTGTACTACCTATAGGGCGAGGCCACACTCACAACCCCCAGACTATTATGCTTATCCCAGACTCTCCTTCCCTAGACCTTCATCTTGAACATTGTTTCTGGATTAATAGAACTCATCCTTAGAGATGTATCATGTACTTTTTAGCTTGGTGATTCTACAATGACTGAAATTACACCAGATCCTCCCTTAGGCCCTCGAGCTTTGGGAGCCGTTCTTAGGAAAAAGGACACGTGTACTTTGCCAAAGAGTTTTTGACATAGTCATGCCCTAAGCTTTATTGTGATAATTGTCACCAGAAAACTTTTTTCCCCCAAAGGTGTACCATATATCTTATATCTAAAATAAACTGCCCAGTGTAGGGGTGATATTTGGAAAACAGCACCCGGTCCTGCTTATTCCCGGGCGGCCATCATGTTCCCGCTGCTCCTTGGCTCTGACCAGGGCTCCAGCTAGCTATATGTGCAGGTCCTGGCACCCACGAGACACCATCGTGGGTGATGGCTCTGCCAATCTCCCATGCTGCATCAACAAAGCTCAGCTGAAGCCCAGACAATATCTGCCATCTTTGCAGTACCCGGTAGAAATGACACTCTTAAAGCATAATGATTATCTAAAGCATTTATATATTTAGAACTGCTCAATCAACAAGATGCCCACACAATTAGAGTTGTTACCCAGTATCTAACCTTTTGATAGAAGTTGCTACCCAGGACAGCTTTTGACCCATCCATAGTTCTCCATGGCTGATAACCTTTTTCCTCCCTTCCTCTATTTCTCCCCTCCCCTTCCGCTCTTTCTCTCCCAGCTCCACCCCTTCATCTACTGTCTAATCACCAAGCTCCACTGTGAATACAATGTAGCAGAATAAGTATCCCGCTACAGCCCAGTGTCAGACTCTGAAAGTTTGAGCCAACAGTGGCTACAGAGTCATGCTGAATTGGATTTCCTTGACTCCCATTTGTAGAAACCCCCGGCACAAACCAGGAATGAGATGGGTTCATTGTTTTTGACTAAAAGGGCACTTGTGCCGTAAAAGTACCATACATTTCAGCAAAGACAGAGTCTCACCTGCAGGGACCACGGCATACCTTCAGCACGCCACCTGGCTCCTCCCTCTTCACACCAGCCTGCAGTGTGGCTCTGAGTTCTAGACCTCTAGTCTGTAATGGAGGAGTAGTTTACACACCACAGTCTCAGGGGCTCAACCATTTGTTTTGATCAGTTAGGTGATGATGGTAGATTGGAAGGCTGTTGTGCAAGATGATTCTCCACCACTTATTTGCCTCTCTAATCAGTGCTACACTGTTGCAGTCACTACTCCCAAGCAAGTGTGGTGTCAAGACACACACTGGCTAGACTTTCAGTCAGCAAGTCATGCCTTAGACTGGCTGCGTTTGGTTTTGTCTTTTTACAGAGTTGACATCAAAACTCAGGAAGACAGAATTGAAATTATGAGAGGGCAACTTTCAAAGAGAATAATTTCTGTTCATTGTTTCTCTGAGCTGTCTCCTGGTTATTACTTTAAACTGATAACAAGTGCTATTTCCCTGACTGCAATGAAATTCCACTCAAGAGTTAGCATGGTAAACACTGCGAGAGAGCTAGACATACAGAAGAAAGCAAAGAGAGAGGAGGAGAGAAATTTATGGGTGTGTATGAAAAATGCCTTTTAGAGTACATTAACTAGTAAGTGTCTATAAAACTCCTTCTCTGTATAAAAACTTTGGAGGGCACAGTAAGTGTATTATCTGTGCTCCTCAGAACTAATGTTCATTGCAGGTATTACAAACAAGACAACCAAGGATAAATTCACCTGATGTTTCATGACTGTTAAATGTCAGAGGGTCATGACCCGTAGGTTACCTGAGGCTAAAATCCTTGCGTGTTCTTATACAAAGTAGCTCACTGAACAATCATCCCAATGCCTGTAAGGCAAACAATATTGATGCAACATGTGCAATTTCCATTGTTAAAGGTCTGAAGTCACCTGCTTGGTCACTAACTTCCTGAACAACATTAATGATCTCTACTTCACAATTTATGACTTGACTGGAGTACCAGACTGAGTCCCAGGAAGTAATTCTAAATCTATCCCTTGTAATGGAGGTACACGTTTTCTTCTAAAGTGTAGCCACAGGGCTAGCAAAAGTCCGGTCATCCAAATTTATCTCCCAAGTTGTCCCCTGAGCTACATGCACACACAGTAGCATGTGCACCTCCTCTGCCAGAACAGGAATAAATAAATGTAATTGGAACAAATAA
Source organism: Arvicanthis niloticus (assembly GCF_011762505.2). Classification (NCBI taxonomy): domain Eukaryota; kingdom Metazoa; phylum Chordata; class Mammalia; order Rodentia; family Muridae; genus Arvicanthis; species Arvicanthis niloticus. Next base: position 44,588,720 of record NC_133429.1, read on the forward strand.
ACAAAAGGTAGCCATGAATTATTTAGTAAGAAATGAGGAAATGAAGCAAAAAACAAAGAGGGAAGAAATGAACCAGCAAAGAAAAAGAGACAAAGTAGAAACAGGAAATCACTCAGTCTTGTACAAAAACAGCAAGAGCAAACAGGTCCTCCTCACACACCGCCTGCCAGGGGAGACTGGAGAACCCTGCTCTGCAAACCGTGGAATCTCTCATTTCCCATATCAGTAACAGCCCCTCCAGATCACATTCTCTGGGGAAATGTGACTTTGAACTCAAGTTCGACATTCGATCGAGCCAATTAAAAACGCTAATTAAATCCAAACAAAGTCAAGACCAACAATAGCCTAAATATTAGGGGAAATTCCTTTCGTGAATTAAACTCATTTAGTTATAAATTCATTCCTAAACTTAGACAGTCTCTCTTCTATTAAAGCTTTGCAAACCCTTAGTTTGTGGGAAGATGTCAGTGACAGAATTCAATTTTCCTGAGAGATTGTTGGTTTGTTTTTTTTTTTTTTTTTTTTTTTCTGTCTAGAAATGTGCATGGCAGCAGTAAGACACGTGGTCTAACACCACAGGAAAACCCTCCCTGAGGTATGCCAGGTCAGCATTTCCCCAGGCCTGTACAGAGCTCAGCTAAGCTGCTGCTGAACCCAGTCCTTCAAAATAAGGGGTCTCTCAAATTTATTTACCTCTGTAAATAGTATATTTAGGGGTCACTTAGCAATACTGGTTATGTCGTGTGTGTGTGTGTGTGTTGTATTCACTAACTCACATCATTCTATACACATATGCATTTTCCAAGAGAAGACAATTCAGGTAGGCCCACTCTTTGTTCTGCCTCCCTTTCCTTCACAAGGCTTCCTTCTCTTCCAAAATTGATGTGGACATTCATCTTATTATAGTCAGATAGGAACAGACATACAGATTATGGGAGACAAAAGACCAATTAGACTCTAAAACTTCTTGGAGGTTCTAGATCATGGAAAGCAGCCAGATAGTAGCATGGTCTCCCACTTTGCAATATAACCCTAAACATGGCAGCTGTCAGTAGAAGGTCAGGAGGTCCTGGCTTGAGTAGCTGCTTCATGGCCTTAGTCATAGCAGACTCAGGTGCCGCATACCCCACGGGAAAGATTTTGTCCCCTCTCTAGCATTGTTCTCAGCTGTTACCTAGTCTTCCTGTGAGGACTTTAAAAAAAAAAAAAAAAAAAAAAGTTAACTAAATTCAGAGTCTGCGTGACAGTAAGATACCACCAAGTGTCTGGAGCATTTGGCCAAAAGGTGGTGGAGCTCCCGGGGACAGGGAGGAGTGATTGAAACCACAGGTGAAGACACATGCCACTGACAGAGGAAAAGGGAATCAGCGTGCCCTCCCCCGCAACAAAGGCTGGGCAGCCGTGTATAGTCAGGAGACTTAGAGGAAGTAGTTTATCCTCATGCATGCTCTGTGGTGTGTGTATGTGTCCACACACATATCCATGGGAGCAGGTGAGGGAGAGGAGACAGTCTATCCGAAAGCCTAAGGTGTTAGCAAACTGTCCTGCAGGTTGAATGTGAGAACGGCCTGCTTTTGAATGAAGCAAAGAAGGATGAATGTAATGTAGCCGTGAAGAGACAAAGGGGGGAGCAGAAGAGCTCTTCTCCCCTCAGAGCCCAGAGTCTTTGCCGTCCGGCTCTCTGGTGAAGTGATAGGCTCTTGCTCTAAGTCTTTCAGATGTGTGTTCAGTGGGGTTCGTAGAGTAACGACCTCCGAGGCGCTCTCCTTGTTTTTGAGGCAGGGACTCACTGTGTGGCTTTGCCGGGCCTTAAATCCAAAATTTGCCTGCCTCTGCTTCTCAAGTGCTAGGATTAAAGTTGTGTGCCACCACACCTGGCTTTTTTACAAAAAGATTTATTTATTTATTATATGTGAGTACACTGTAGCTGTCTTCAGACACACCAGAAGAGTGCATCAGACCCCATTACAGATAGTTGTGAGCCACCATGTGGTTGCTGGAAATTGAACTCAGCACCCCTGGAAGAGCAGTCAGTGCTCTTAACCACTGAGCCATCTCTCCAGCCCCCAAGTCTGGCTTTAATATGCTTTTTTTTTTTTTTTTTTTTTTTTTAATTCACTTTACATCCTGATGGAAGCTTCCTAATCCTCCCAGCCCCATCCTCACATCGACTACATTTTCTCCTTCTCCTCCGAGAGAGGAGTCTAGTTGGTCTTTTGTCTTTCATAATCTGTGTGTCTGTTCCTATCTGACTATAATAAGATGAATGTCCACAGCAATTTTGGAAGAGAAGGAAGCCTTGTGAAGGAAAGAGAGGCAGAACAGAGAAAAGTGGGCCTACCTGAATTGTTTTCTCTTGGAAAATGCATATGTATATAGAATGTGAGTTAGTGAATACAACAGACAGACAGACAGACAGACAGACAGACAGACACACACACACACACACGGGGACATAACCAGTATTGCTATATGACCCCTAGATGTATGAGGTAAGATACATTTGACAGAACCCCACTCCATGGACCAAGCTTTCCTGGCACATCAAGTTGCACCAAGACTAAAAGCACCCTCTCCCACTGAGGCCAGACAAGGCAGCCCAGCTAGAGGGAAGGGATCCAAAGTCAGGCAATGGAGTCAGAGACAGCCCCCACTTCAATTGTTAGGGGATCTACATGAAGACCGAGCTGCACATCTGCTACAAACGTGTAGGGGGCCTGGGTCCATCCAATGCCCGCTCTTTGGCCAGTGGTTCGGTCTCTGCGAGCCCCCATGGACCCAGGTTAGTTGACTCTAGGTATTTTTGTATCCTTGCTTGACATCTACATGCTTTTTAACATGGAAATCTCCTTAATAAAATGGACTGATACTCTTACTAATGAAAGGCTTTGTTGTGTTAATTACATATCTCTGTGTTTTTTTATCTTACGTCTTCATAATCTCTCCTTTTCCCTCTGACCACATATTCTGTCATTCTTGCCATATTAGGACAAGCTGATTCCTCATTCTCTGTGCTGGTCACCTCTTAATCCTGGCCTGCACTCTACATTCCTGGTCTACACAGCCCTTGCTTTATTGTTTACAATTATTTACATGCACATATGCTTCCTTAGATCCGGAACGTCCTTAGGGCAGGAGCCACAGTTTAGCTAGCTATCATCTGGTTAGGAAACAACCAAATGTTTAAAGAGGAGCTCAGAGACAGGACCTTGCTATGGGGTCCAGGGTGGCCTTGAACTTGTGATTTTCCTACCTCAGAAGAGATCTCTCTTCCGAGCGCTGGGTTATAGGACTGTTCCACTGGGCTTGGCTTCAGATGTGTATCATCTTAAACACTGTTCACAAAGCTCACCCAGAGTTGCGGCTCTCATAGTCATCTCTTCTTGTCCTCACTCTTCTGCCTTTTCTATTTCCACATTCCCTAAATTCTGGAAGAAATCGGCCTATATTCTTTCTAGCAATTTTATGGCCCCTGTTTCATTAAATGAGTCTCTTTGTCCTTCAAAACTCTGTCAGCCAATGTAGACTTCTACTCAGCCTACCTCAACTGATTCATCTGCAGATCTTCTCAGCAGTGTCCCTGTGCACAAACCATGTGACCGAAGACCACTACTTGCCTCACCCCAGCCCCTAGGACCAGACAAACATTCCATTTGCCTTTCGACATCCAATAGACTGTTAGTTTGGGAAGAAGGGACTATGACTTTTATCACAGACCACTAGTTGAAAATAAAAATAATGTTAATAATAGGGAAAAAAAAGTTGTGTTAAGGCAAAAAAAAAAAAGATGGTCCATGGGCCGAAACACCCAGGTCATTCAGAAGCCTGCAAACTAAGTTTAAGGATAATATATATTGGTTCAGGTTTCTCTGATTTCCTGGGAGCAGTGATGGGACCTTCTGCCTTTTAGAACCCTGTCCATAGCCTGACTTAATTAGGAGAATGCATACATGTCAACAGAGCAGTTCCGGTTCCCTGTAACTTGCTCGTCAACAAGGGAAGAGGTTGTATTTAGTTTAAGAAATGAGCGAGCCGGGCGGGTGGTGGCGCACGCCTTTAATCCCAGCACTTGGGAGGCAGAGGCAGGCGGATTTCTGAGTTCGAGGCCAGTCTGGTCTACAGAGTGAGTTCCAGGACAGCCAAAGGCTATACAGAGAAACCCTGTCTCGAAAAACCAAAAAAAAAAAAAAAAAAAAAAAAAGAAAGAAAGAAAGAAAGAAATGATCGAATTCCTCCATCGTAGACCCCACAGGCTCACAGAGATTGGGAAGAATCAGTCTGACAGGTCTCCAGCAGGCTCATAATTTGGACACTTGGTGTTGGTGAACCTTAGGGAATGAAATGTAGCTGGCGGACACGAGGAGATAGGAATTCCTACATCCTGTTCTGGGGTACCCATTTCCTACCCAAGGTATTTCGAGCATCTGCTTTATGCTCCAGCCACTAACGAATACGTAAAGCTGAAGCCGCAGGTGCCACGCCTTCTGGCTGGCTGGGATGCATAAAGGTCTCTGACACCACGAACCAAGGTGAGCGCCTTTTCTGTTGTCTTTTTAGGTATGCTGTCAGAGTAAAGAGAACAGTAAGATTGATGGTGGCAGTAGAAAGTCCTACGCAAATGTTAATTATTGCTAATACCCGTCTTAGACCAATCAGGTGCCAGGATTAACAGAAAATGCCCACATATTTAGAGGACAAGGTCATGGTTAAATTTACAATCTAAGTCCAGACTATAGCTTACTGACCTAAGCAGAGTAAGAGGTACAAAGGTGAAGTCAGAGGGATGTATACTGTAAAATAAAAGTTACCTAACATGAGAGTGCCTCTGCAGTTAAGAAAACAGCATCTACACTCACTGCTTCAATAAAATGTATTGCCTACTTACATGTGTTGTGGGTTGTGTGTGTGTGTTTGTGCGCACAAGGTAGTAGCATGATTTCTGTCACTGGCAAAATGTAAAATCATGGTTTCTTGTCACCCAAAGCAAATTGCTGGTTTTATATATTATAAAGTCATTAGTGCCTCTACATCCAGAGAACAGCAAATACTTAATTATTAGATTAGTAATAAGGGTATATATATATAACAGCTAAATATTTAATAAAAATTAGCTTATGTTAGTGGGGACAACATCTACCGCAGGGATAAACCACATGAAAGGAAACCGAAGATAACATCACTACACAGAAACAGAAACATAAAATGACGACAGTGGGTTATTTACAAAGGAAAACATTCTGTCGTTGGCAGCAACAGGGGTAAACCGGAAGACTTGGCATGAACTGTCCTGCCTTAATCACATTAAGCCAGACACTGGAAGGTAAAGACTATCTCATTTACAGACAGAATGGCGGGTTCCAGGGGCTGCTGTGTGTCTAGGGAAGACATGTTGGCCGACATGGGGTGTCAGGAAGAACAAACAAACAAACAAACAACAAGTATTGAAGATGGGGGATGGGTTGGTGACAAAAAAGTAAATCCCTTCTGTAAACTGATAAACTTTACTTTTTAAGAACAAAACCTTAAAGTATGTAGACATGGCTAGAGAACCAGCAAAATAGACCCAAAGATGGAACATTATTAAGGTATTTTACACAAGCATCCAGCACAGGTTCTAAACACAGTCTTTATCTTGATAATGATAAGCAAAGATACTTTGTGAGCACGTACAAACTTCTACTGCAAAAATCAATGGAATCAATCTGGAGTATGGGGGGAAAAAGGTGGACCCCATGTGAGTTCCATTCTGAACTCACGGAAGCATCTTACGGTCTGGGAAGACAGCGTGAGCACCTGTTGCTTACTGACCTTGTGTGTGTGTGTCTGTATGTGAGCATGTGTTTAGGAAGGACCTCAAGTTACAGATGTTGAGAGCTACCATGTGGGGGCGGGGAATGGAACCTGGATCCTCTGGAAAAGCAGCCAGTCCTCTTCAGTGCTGAGCCATCTCTCCAGCCTCTACTTTTTATAGACTTATATGTTTTCACTTCTCTTGGTTTTTCCTCAACCACAGGACTCTCCTTATTTTGTTGCTTCAAAGTTATGAAAAAGTCCAAATTTTGCAAGAAATAGAACAGTCTGACCCTTCTTTTACCCCAATTAGTAAAACACAATTAGTAAACACAAGATGAAGGTTTTAATTCAGTCTCAGTATGCACATCCATGACGCCAACCTTTCACCACTATTACTGGCCAGTTCCTTAATATGCATGCCCTAAAAGAGAAAGGTTTAAATAAATAAGCACCAATATCAAGAACTAACATTAAAATATATTTATTTCAAGCCAGGTATGGTAACACACCCCTTTAATTCCAGTACTTGGGAAGGCAGAGGGAGGAGGATCTCTGAGTCTGAGGCCAACTTGGTCCACAGAAAGAGCACCAGGACAGCCAGAGAACCTGTTTGCGAAAAACAAAACAAAAACGATTTCATTTTATATGTATGGGCGTTTTGCCTGTCTTGGTGTCTGTGCAGCATGCATGTATAGTGCCTGCAGAAGCCAGAAGACAGCATCAGATCCCCTGGGATTGGATTTATGTCTGGTTTTGAGCTTCCATGTGCATGCTGGGAACTGAACCCAAGTCCTCTGCAAAGCACCCAGTGCTCATAACGGCTGACTCATCTCTCTAGGCCCCCAAAGTCCACACATTCGGTGTTAACTATTACTTCTACCCAGGTGTCTTTGACCAGATGGTGATCTGAAAAGAGCTTACACATAACTGATAACTATCTCTAAGCTCATTTTCATGTTTTCCCTCATTTTACTTTGCAATTTAGTTTTGTTAAAACTTGTTACATTCATCCATTTTCATGTTTTGCCTGCATGCATGTCTGGGTAGCACATGCATGCTTGGTGCCAAGATCCCCTGGAACTCGTGTTATGGGTGGCTGTGAACCACCCTGGGAGTCTGGGAATCAAACCCAGGTCTGTCTTATGCCAGAGCAACAAGTACTCTTAACTGCCGAGTCCTTAGTTTTTTAAAAATCAGGTTATTTGTCCTGTAGGATCATCCAGTATGATTTTGATCCATCAGACACTCACTGGGCTTCTAGGCTCAGTTCTTTATACTTCACAGGCAGTGGTCTTCTGTTGCAAGACCCGGCAGAGCATCTCTGATATGGAGTGTGAAGGCTAGCCGAGTCCGGGTGTTGTATCATCCGTGAGTTAAAGCCTCTCCGTCAGCACTTTATTTATGGTTCATCTATGAAGCGGTCTGGCCTTAGTACTTCCTGAGATGCTGTAAATGCTAGCATTCAATCATAGTTTCTGGATTATTAAACTGAAATTATTCAATGAGAAAACCCCCCCCCCCCCCCCCGCAGGCATTCATCCTTTGAGGTAGTTTGTGTGAAGGCAGGATAGATACAGCAGCGGGATCCTTCTCTCTTCTCCAGCCTGAAAGGGCTAGAGTCAGCTGCTTCCATTAAATAATACGCTTGTGAAGTCTCGGAGAGACGCAGCACCTAACCCTCCACACCACTCAGTGTGCTGTTGCCTCTTTGAAGGTAAACACTTAGGGCAGGCACAGCAGAGTGGCGCCCGCGTGTATGGCCTTCCATTTTCTGCATGGGTAGAAATTCTCCATAAGGCCGTCCGACACATCTGCAACTCCATGAAACTCCTCTGTAAATTCATAAACCTCCCTGGCTGTGCCATTCGCTTTAGTGGGAATAGTTTCTTTTATAATACAGTATTATGTAATCCAATAGCAGAGAGGCCGAGTTTTTGATCTGTCAGCTCTCCGTCTCAAGTACTGAGATTACGGTGTACACCACTATGTCCGGTAAACTTTCAAAATAAAGATGCAATTGTTAACAAAAGAAATGGTTTTTTATCTCCAATACAATTACAGTATCAACAGATTCTGGATTGAGAACCCTTCAGAAGCCACTTGAGTAGAACTTGGGTTTGAATAAAAAAAACCACACACACAAGTAGGCCAGGGATATGATTTAATTGTGGAAAAATGTGATATCACTAGCATATGAATACCAGAAAAAATGACTTTAAAAAAAAACCAATGTACATCTCTACTGCCCAGAGTATATCACGTACCAAGGTAACACAATATATCTACTGGGATAAGATTTATTCACTCGCTAAAAGTGAAATGGGTGCATGTCTTTAATCTCAGAACTCAGGAGGGCAGAGGCAGCTGACTCCCAGTGAGTTCAAGGCCAGCAAGGGCCACACAACCCTATCTCAAAACAAGAAACAAAAAGAAAAAGGAATGCAGTTAGGATTAGTATTCAGATACTCTTAGTTAACAATATGCAAATTTGTTTTTAAAAATAAAGAAAAAATAATTAGCCAGTTGGTGCATACTTTTAATTCCAGCACTTGGGAGGCAGAGGCAGGTGGACCCGAGTTTGAGGCCAGCCTGGTCTACAAAGTGAATTCCAAGATAGTCAGGGCTACAGAGAATCCTTGACTTGAAAAAGAAAACAAACTAACAAATTATGTTTTTCATTTACTAGTGTATTCTAGTTATCTTTTTACAGTCTATCACAGTACTCTTACACCAGTGTTACACGTTACTACTGAGTTTTAAAATGCACTGTGCCCATTACAACAGCAGCTTCCAAACAGCTAGGTGCCTCATTGGTAGTTACAGTCAAAGTGAACAAAACACTCAGACCCTTTTATTCTTCAGCCAGAAAGCTGTTGAGTGTTCACCTAAAACTAAAGCAACTCCATCCAAGTGGTCTGAGCTGCCGTGTGAATGCTGGGCACCTTGGCATCCTAAGAAACCCCCATTTTCACAGTAATATATAATCAATTATATTATAATAAAGCTTCCGGATTTGAAGCCAATCCAAAGTGGGTGGCCTAGTTTCAGAAAATGTTTGGTGTGAATAGACAACTTTTAAAACTAACACACATACACACACGCGCGTGTATTTATAGTATATATAATAAAATATGAATATATTATGTATTAATACATACAAATATATATTAGCATATATGAAACATATAGTGTACTGTATGTATCAACATATACAACTATATGTGTGTGTGTGTATTTACAATTCAGGAAACGTAAGTCACTTATAATAGTTACCAACGACAGCCATCTCCAGGATTCCAGAGAACACACAGAAGTATGAAAACTCACTCAACTACTCCAAGTTGATACAGACCTCTCCATAGCTTTTACCATGTGAATGTCAGTCAAGCAGGGCATCCATGTTTTTACCCATCCATATCTGATTCTTACTCATTCCACAGTCGTGTCTTGTCCCTTGGGGACAGGGATTCAGCTGTGCCACTATGCTTCCCCCATGCTGCCTAGCATGGGATCTGACAAAAGCACTAACCATACAAGTAACCTTAACATTCTTGTTTAGTGACTGGTGGCACCAATGTCTTTTTAGATTTTGTGAGATAAGTGAAGTGTTGCTTTTGGATAGCCTTAGCCTGATGTAATTCATGTTTGAGGACAACCCCTCCATTTGCTTTCTGGATGCAGAAATAATGGGAACTGTTCGATGAGAAGGCCTAGTACCACCAGGGTCAGGTTATCATGCAGGCAGTGGGAGACTAAACAGAAGGGGCAAGCTTCTTCACAGTTATGAAATCACATAGCCTTCTTGGCATCCGTGTTCTACACTCAAGAGCTATTTTCTGTGCTCAGGTACCTCTGGCAACGTTTTGGGCAGCTATTACAACACAAAGATGTTTTCCATACCAGCCAGAAGGTAACTATATGTTAAAATGCCTTATATATGAATTTTTCATACATACAATGAACAATCAGGGATATTGGGGTATGAAGCAAAACTTGTGTCCTAATAACCTTCTCCACACTGTACATCCAGAACACCCTAGCATCCCTCAAATTCCAACTGGAGATGGCATTTATTAAAAACTCATCGAAACAGCCTATCCTCTCTTGGGTTCAGTACTTGAGAAGGGCACTCAAAACACCGTCTTATCCCCCCCATCAATGGGTCTGTACAAACTACAAATTACTTAGAGGCCTGACAGTAGACCTCTAACAGAAAAGTTAATTGCATTAGTAAATGTCACCAATGCTGACTGTGAAGCTGTATTTTTGTTAGGTAAATTCACCCCGCTGGAAGCCTGTCGACAGTAAAAACAGTTGGTAGTTATCACTGCCACAGAGAACTCGAACGTGAAAAGCTGATTTACTTCTAAAGCCCCGACAGAAATCTAAGTATGGGAGTAGTTACCCTTACGGCAGCAAACAGAAACATATGGAAGCACTTACAGAGCCGACCACGCAAGTATGTTCTTTGCGGGCAGCGTACTTGTAGATGAAACTCACGTTAAAAGCACAAGATGCACTACAAAGGGAAGGAGTTAGAATTCGGGATTACGAGCGAAATGTACTCTCGGGTATACAACAGCATCTACTCTGGCTCACCGTAAAAATGTTAACACTATGTAGCAGGCTGAGTTGCTTGAATGAAACTGCAGTACAATTAGAATTTTACTATCCATTTCCCCCACAAATCAAGATTTACCATGATAGACGTCGGGCTTACATCACTGAAAAAGAAGTGCTTAAGACTCCTGAATTTTTAAGATTGCTCTATCGAGAAAAGCAAGCCTAAAGCTAGTGTTGAAGCCTTGTCTGAATGTGGAAATTCATCATTCTTTGCTGTCCTTCCTACAGAGGCGGTCCCATCCTGAAGAAAGTGTATTAAGGGTGCCTTCAAGGTTTAAAACTAAAGCTTCGTCAAAGCATGACATCACTTTTGAATTACAAAAGCACCAAACTCCTATGGAAAGGAACTAGAAATTGAGTTGCTTTCAACGTTTTTTTTTTTTTCTTTCGTGTATCTTAGCAAAGAATTGAAAAAAGAAAAAGAAAAAAAAAAAAGCATCAAAGTGCCACCGAAAATTTAGTACACTGCATTAAAACCACTATGCACAAATCAAACAGGAAGGTTGGAAAAGCAAAAGAACTATAACTTACCATACTTCTCCTCTTGGAGAAAATATAACTAGAAAATACAAGTTCTTCCACATAGAGTTCCGGGTAGTTTTCATTAATTGTCCAAACTACACCTTCCCTACAAAACTTGGACTTTCCTAATAGAGGTCACGGATCAAACGCTACGTCATCAGACGTTAATACCCGGTCTCTCGGAAGCCGTACTTCCAACTCTGGTCTACTCGACTTTAATAAAATGCAGGCATAAAGAAGCGGATTAACATAAAAGTCTAAGGCTGACCCTCCCCCACGCCAGCATGGCCATTCGAGCTTCCAAAGTTAAAAGAAAAACCAAAAACACAGCAGTCTGTAAAAAGACTTTATTTAGCTTGTATACATTTAAAAAGAGATCCGAATAGCGCATTCAACTATAAAGTCAACCCGGTTTTAAGGAGTTTATAAACAATTAAAACCCAAAACTCTACTTTGCTTCAGGCTTACATTTTAAACTCTTAAACGTAGCGGTCATATAGCAACCCAAGATAGAAACAAAACAAAACAAAACCGTTAAGACATGAAAGTTTGGGATTCCAGCGTTGACTGTTCTGACCGCGACCGCAGTCGCGCATCGCGGAGCCGCTCGCCCACTCCGCCGTGCACCTCAAGAACGAAACCCAACGACAGACAAACTAAAACCGGGCACGAGTTAAAATCATTCTGGGCGGAAAGTTGTGCCGCGTCCTCCTCTCCGAGGGCAACCCTTCGGGGCTGCGCTCTCCCCCGGGCTCCGGAAGGCGCCGCGGCCGCCACCTCGGCTCGGCTCGGCTCGCAGCCCCTGCGGGAATGCGAGGAGCTAACGGTTTCCGCGCCGGGCGGCCGATCCGTCCCCCGCGCCCCGGAAAACAAAGGGGATCCCCGGCCATTGTCCTCCGCGGCGCTGAGCATCACCAGCACTAGCAAGGCAGTAGCTTGCGCAGTTATCTCCACAGCGGGCAATGTCACAACCCGACCAACAGCACAAACTACTACCTCAGCCAGGGCCATGGTGTGGGAGCCGGCGGACCACGCGGGGCGCAGCGGCGCCTCGTCCTCCTCTCCGCGCGCGGACGGCTGCGCGCGCCGGCCGGGGCGCCCCAGGGCGGAGGCTCCCTCCGGCGGGCCGGCCGCGCCCTCGGCCGGAGCCGAGCTGCGCTCGCCCGCTCACCCGCCCACCCGCCCGCCCGCCCGCGCCACGCCGCGGCTCCGACGCCGCCCCACGCCCGCCGCACCCCGGAAGTCCCCGCGGACGCGCCCCGCACCCTCCGGGGGACCCCCGGCAGCCCCGCACCAGCGGCTCCGCGCGCGCCCCGGCTCGCGCTCCTGCTCCACTGCGGCCGGGCGAACCATAGAGATCCCTTAAAGAGGCTGGCGCGCTCCCCCCACCACGTGACCGCCCACCGCCCCCCGCCGCCATCTTACATCCGGGGCCCCGCGCCCGCTCTCCGCCCGGGCGAGCCTCGGGGCTCGCGGGAAAGCCGGCCGCGGGCGGGGACTCGTGCCGCACGCCGGGGCCTGCCGGGGGCCCTCGGGCCGGGCTCCGTCCGCTCGGCGCGCCCGGCGGAGCCTTGCTGGTCCCGGCGTGCGCTCGTAAAGATGGCGGCGGGCGGGCGGGCGGGCGGGCGAGCCACGTTGTGCCCCGGCCGGCAGGGAAAGTTCCGGCACCTCCTTCCCGCGCCGGCCGTCCGGCCCGCAGCGCTCCACCCCGGCGCGGCCGCAGATGCTCGCCGCAGAAACTGGCGGGAAAGCTGTGCCCGGAGAGTCTAGTGCGCAGGCTCGCGGGACGTGGGGCGCCTGCCTTCTCCCTATTTTTAGGCAAGCTTTGGAAGAGGGCCGACCGCAGTGGGGCTTCACCTCCGCGTGGCCCAGATAACTTTTTCGTTTTGCTTCTTACTTACAGGGTTTTAAAGGATTTTTGTTTGGTTGGTTTTAGAAGTCACTAAGATCTGTCAGCTAGCATACAGGATGTCTTGCTGAGCTGGAATTCCACATAAACGAATGCTCCCTTTTTTTTGCATATGTAGGTTCCATGTATTAAAAGGGAAGTGGTATCTGAATTTCAAATTTATCTGCCTTCCTTCTTTATTTAGTGTATTTGGCAATCCCATTGGTCATTACGTTGCCAAGAATCCACAGTACACAAGACAAATCCAGAACGGTTAGAGAAATGAGTATGTTCGGTTGCAATCTGGGAAGTTTCTCTAGACTAATCTCTCCACAGCAGCCGGATCGCAAACGTCTGGAGCAAAATTTGGTAAAACCACATGTGAACACATATATTTCATTCATTTTGGGGACCCACCCCTATCCAGTCCAGTCCAGTTTACCACAACAGACCCTGGAGCCCACAGTAAACACAAATTAACTTTCACTACAAGGTATATACAACCCAAATAATTTCTTGAAGTACAAATTTTCAAGTTTATCAACCCGCCTACACGTTTCATACATGCATATTCAAATTACCTGCCTGTTTGGGCTGCGGAGAGATGTCAGTATCATACGAATCTTAGTACTTAAAGCCATCGCAAATGTTCGTTTTAGTGATTTCTAGTTGATACATTTTATGTTTGAGTGTTTGTGTAACATACTTGCAATGAAATGCTAGTTTACTGTCTGCCACTCTGATACCTATGGGGAACTCACAGCAGCCTTTCTTACTAAACAGAGATGGGGCTAACCCACTGCACAGTGGATCATGTTATTTTACAACATACCAAGTCTGTTGGCCACTGTAGCGTCGAGTTTGTTTTTGTTTTTTAAGTGGCTATCAAGTGTACATCTGGTCTAAAAGGTAAGTTTCTAACTAAACCTGATCCAGCTGTTGCACTGCTTTACCTCCGACAAATGTGACATCAATAGAATCATCCAAACACTGTACACCATCTAGTCCTGGCTGGCTTCGAACTTGCAACTATTTTCGTCTGCCCGCCTCTGAAGTGCTGGGGTGAGGGTGTGCAGCTTCTCCTCAGCTCCTCCTCAACAATCACCTCGACAGGGCACTACCCCGCCTGGTTTCCCTCCTCTCTATCGCCACCTGTACTCTACACGGAACATAGATTTCTCTCCCTTAGTGTTGGTTAAGGGTAAACCTGTGCCGTTCCAAAATGTTTTTGGCTTTTAAGGAGTTTAATGATTAGGTTTCAGTTCCTCAAAGCCAACCTTCCTCCAGCCCCCTCACCCCCCCCCCAAAAAAAAAAACCCTCACTGTTGCCAGTTCTAAAAACACACACCTTCCCTTAGTGCTGGAAAGATGGCTCAGCAGTCGCTCAGAGGATCGAGTCCAGCTCCAGACCTGATGACTTCTTCCAGATTCTCCAGGCACCTACACTCGTGTGCACATATCCCTTTCTCGTATACACAGAATTAAAATCTTCGAAAAAGAAAACCCGAACCCCAGCGTCTTCCATCCTTTTCAGTGTCTTCCCACATCCTGTAGTTTACAGGCGCAGACTTCCTAGCCATCACAAGTTCCATACTCAATACTGAGCCTCTCCTTTCCTTTTCTGGCCGTCCTTTCGAATATGAATAGCAGTATTAACCTGAAGCACAGGAGATTTGGTAACCTCTTGCCTTTACGCTCTAAGTGTAACACAGGCAGCCCGTGTCACTGACACACCAGAACTTGATTATGCAGCCTTACATTCACCATTATTTGAGGTATAAGGTTTTCTCATTTAGCTACAATATCCAGTCATGTGACAGGGAGCCACTCAGAGGTCCCTGCCTGATGGCTGTACAGTGAAAGACAAGGAAGGGAAGAGGCCACTCTGGTTCCCTGCCAGAACCGTGTGCACTTCTTGAACCGTGTGCACCAAGTGTGTTTTATTTCTGTCACGACTGAAAACTTGCCAAGGGCAGGCATGGTGCTTTCTAAAATTCCTTGTAAAATTATATTTAATAACTAACACACTAATCGCCACTATTAATTCCATTTCATAGACAAGAACACTGAAATGGGTTGATTAACTTGCTCAGGTAACAGATTCAGCAAACAACAGGAACTGAATTTAGGAAGACTCTTGGCCTTTTAACCACTGTGCTAATGCCGACACAAAACAAGCAACAAACCAGATGCTTTAAACAAATGCCTTAAGCCTGCGCCAGTGAAAAATGCCATGCGGTTCACACAGAGGCTAGTTCTACAACTCCTCCTCGATATTTGAAGTTCTTTTAATATTCATGTAAATTATCCCAAATGCATAGCCCCAGAGACAGCAATTTATCTCAGTATGATATTAATACAGTGAAACATTTTTGCTAACAACCATTTATAGCTAAAAGAATGAGTCTTGAAGTGAGCCATGGTTCTTTAGGTTTGTGACTCTAGAGAGTGACCTCTGAACTTTGCTGTCCCATGTGTAGACTGTAACTTCCTACTGTAAGGACTAAAGAAGTGCTATGTTCCTCAAGCACTCCACAGCGGCCATTTTAAAAGTTACTGCACACTGAATAATATACAAATGCTCTCATAGTTTTACTTCTCAAAGCAGGAATTTTAGTGTTTTCCCCTTCCTGCCTTAAGTCAGAATTTCAAGTGCTCTTCCTGTCTCAGCCTCTGGAGGGTCAGAAGCTACATCTAGATATCTTGTTAAAAAAGAAAATATGAAATAGGATTTGAACTGTGGATGGATGGTTTAGCACTGACACGGATGGGCAATCTCAAAACAGCTGCTGCTCTGAATTAAAACTGACAAACAGCAGCAGCAACAACAAAACTCTTAAAATCTAATAGGGCCTAAGCCAGACTGGGGCGATAAATATTTTATTTAGCCGGCATAAGGTCCTATTAAGTCAGAACTGCTTCCCCATCTACCCCGAGTCTAACCCACGTGAGGGTGTGCGTTTTCAACTGGACCTTGGGTTCTTAAAGATTCTCACAACTAAGGAGAGACACCTCATGTCTTTCTAGTTGTACACTCATTTCTTTTTCACTTTATAGATCAGTATCTTTAACAAGTACCTCAGAACCATTTCTCCATTCTCTCATCTCGTAGCTTCTCCCAGATCGACTGTTTACATAATGCACTGTAAGCACACAAAACACCAGTCAGAAATGGGGTAGCCATGGGTGATGCTGTGTAGTTCACGGGACAGCAAAGGAGCACAAGGTACACTGGAGAGAAGCAGACCAGCCAGTCGGATCCGAAAGAAACTTATCAAGGAGATATTGGTTGAGGCTAACTAGTAGGACCGGGACAAAGCAGGCTCATCTGTGTGGGGACCGAATGCAAACGGAGAGTCTGTGCACTCAACGTCTTTAACTATGGAGCTATGAAGAAACACCTACCCTAGATTACAAAGATTTGGACTTGAAGTCAAGAAACTTTTCTGATTGTATTGCATAACTGACGTATCTCGACAAGATAGGGATTGTGAGGGGCTCGTGCAGAAACAGTGGTGTGGTATTACTTTCAAGAATTGTGTTGGGAGCTAAAAAAAGGAATCTTGCAAGATGAGATAAATATATCGAGTCTAACGCCATATGGTAACTGCCTTTTGAGAGAGGAGCTGAGCGCCGTGTGCTAAAATTATGACACAGAGTAAAAGCTGCAAAGAAAACGGAACTTGCACTTAGGTCTGAATCCTAATATCTCATGTTGTTAGCGGCGTGGACTGTAATAGTATCTCTTCAGTCTTTCTTCCACCCAGTCAAACTTCACAGTGAGTAGTGACTGCTATTGTACTACAGTAGTTTTGTAAATAGTGTCATGGCTTAGGAGATCTTTTATGGCTACACTATCTACTGAGTTTTAGTTTAAAACTTTAGGTAACAATATTTGTAGCAACTGAAAACCACCTCAAAATTCAGTCATTTCCCTTTCCTTACTCAAAGATCCCATCATCCTCAGCAATGGAATAGAGAATACTTCATGACATCTCTGTCACCATGACCAACAGTAGATACCAAAATATTCCAGGAGTACTCGGAAATAAGATAGAGCATTCTGGTCTTCAATCAAAATTGCTAGTTATATGACTTAATTTTATGTGTGTGTATTTTGCCTGTGGGCATGCCTGCTCACCAGCTGTGTGCATGGTGACTGGGCAGGCCTTTAGAGGGCGTCAGATCCCCTGGAACTGGAGTTAGATGGTTGTGAGCCACCATGTGGTTGCTGAGAATTGAACTACGGTCCTCTGGAAGAGCAGTCAGTGCTCTTGACTGCTGAGCCATCTCTCTATCCCCCAACCTACTGCTTTGTAATAGAAAAGCAGACACAGATGAAATAGATATAACACTGCCTGCGACACTCCATGGAAGCAAGCAGTGCACATTATCACCAGGATGTAGTATTTAGATGACATAAACTTATCCACATTCAAAGTGTTTACCTCCCCAAATGGAATCTTCCCCAAAGCCAAAACAACCTCACTCCAAAAGCCACAACAGACATGCCTACAAAATTTAAATACCCCCTTTAAAGAGAAGTGGCATCGTTTTGCTGTTCACAGCAGCGCAGACATAACTGTTCCAAGTTTAGCTACTGAATCCATTCATTTATAGCAATCACATTCTGTGTCTTGGCAGCGGAATCACAGGCTCAGAAACACAGTAGGCAGCAGCCTCAAACTGCTTCATACTGTTCCGTTATTTAAAATGGTGGGGGACTTCAGCTTGGTAAAAAGGTTATCAGTGTCAGAAGTGCAAGGCTCGTCTAAAACCTCATCAATAAAGATGGCCTCCACCAGGGTCTCTGAGCGTCATGATGAAAGCACTGGCGAGTGGGAATGGGAAGAGAATAAAAGGGACTGAAGAGATAAAGGTTAGGAGGAAGGGAGGTAAACTTAGAATTCAGACAGGACAGAATGAAAGCACTGCCCAAGGAAAAGGGGAGAAAACCCGTCCAATCCTCTCTGGCTGTAACAGTGCGTAACCACGCAACCCGAGCACCATGCCGTCAAGTCCACGTTCACATCAAGCATTTGTCTAAAGAATTAGTAACTTATCATCATCGATGTTTGAGAAATAGAAAAGCAGCAGCTTTGAGAATTTGCTTAAAGGTGAATTAGGAGACAGAACTGCTGCCCACCACGTTGAGATCAGAGTGTTCGCAGCACCGCTCTGAGTCTCCTCAGACTCACTGTCTGCTCTCCGGGCACGGCCTCCCTGTGTAGTGCCGGCTGGCATAGACCCCTCGTGGGGACCTCTTGGGCACTGGGCTTATAGGCCTGGGCCGCTACACCCAGCTTATCTGCAGGGCGCTTGAAGGCCAACCCTGCTAGCGCAGTAAAAACTACTGGGTTTAGTGCAAGTCTTCTGAAAGGGTTTGCATGTAAATTAAGAACCAGTCACAGCTTTCTTTCCAACTTACAAAACTGAACATTTAAAATAAAAGCACCACTCTACTCTCCAGAGATACAAAATGTTTAATTCAAATGACCATAAAGGATTAAAAACTATTTGTCCACATATGTAAGTCCGGTAATACAACGCGTCATGTAACTCCTGTTCTTACAAATAACTGAAAAACGAAAACCAATCCAGTCTAATAAAGATAGCCGAAGCACAGCGAACTGTAATACTTTTGACAAGTATCTCCAAAAAGCCGAATCTAGGAAGTGGGAACACCCCAGGCTGCTGGTAATGCTTTTGAAGAAACTGTTTTTGTCTACCTCTGTGGTAGTTTCCTAGAGAAATCTGTCATCCACAATAATCTGAGGCTGGACATTAATCTATTTTGGCTCTCGATTTCCAGTTAATTTCAGTGGCAATCACAGGTAAGCATTTCCTGAAAGTGTCTACTTTAGCGGCCCTTAGCCAACTCTTAAGGATTTGGTGCTACACATGAATGACTCTGTATCTGAGGAGTGCGTTCAATGGCGCCTTTTATTGACATGACTGTCATGCACGTTTCATTATAAGGGATATATTTCCAATGTTCTCTAGTGTATTAATTCACTTGCAGCTTTTTAGCTGACCATTTGGCCAAATGGTCACCGAGGACTAGGTGGAACCAAACTGACAATAAATATAACATTCTAAATCCTGTAGGAGAAAGGACGAATAACTGGTATTGGCCGCTACATAAAGTGACGTATTCACTGTGATAACATAAAGAAAATAAATTCTCCATTGTTTTCTTCTGATGCTTTATATAATTTAAAGAATGTAGCAGGTGTTGACTTAATAACCATCTGGAAGGAAACAAGTGAGATCATCAATGCTAGTGGAGTAAAAATATAAACAATTAAAAGCATTTCTTTCCCAGTCAGACTTAATAACAAGTTTTCCCCTACCTTTGGCACACAATAGGCTTTTAATAGCTGATATGCAAAATGCATACAGTCAAACAAAACTTTAAAATTAATCGTGAAGAAATAAGACACTATGAAATTGACCTTTCTCCTTTGATAGTGGTTGTACTACCAGAACCCAAACGACGACCTGTGCAAGTCCTCCATGACCTCCATGACCATCCCGGGAGGGAACAAAGGGGGTTAAACTTAGTGCTTCATGGTGGGAGCTTTTAGAGACTTCCTTGCATATCTAGCAACCCCATGCAGCCCAGCTCTTATACTGACTGAAGACAGGGCGAGGACACCACATCAACCTCTCTGAGAGCAGAACATTTCAGAAAATGTAACCTAGCAGCATGTGTGACCCAAAAGCATTAATGTCTCGGACTCACTCCTTAGGGGTTGAGAGGGATTTTGGGGGGGGAAACCTGTCATTCTACCAAGGGAGTGGCCTGCTGGCTTGACATTGAGACTGGCATTGGTTACTGTATATTAACACACACACATCACATTTTTATGTTTTGAACTATACAGCATGACATTGGTATTGAAAACTAACACTGTATTAGCTCAAATTATTTATCTGATATAACTGTATGCTGTAGACCCTTGACTCACAGATAACCTTCAGAGGAGAAGAATCATTCAGATTGCAATTGATCTCTTACTTCTCATGAGCAGACACTTACTTTATAGCAACCCATGGCAATATTTTCAAAATGCCACTCTTATTATTTTGATACTTTATCAGTGATATTCCTATTCTTTAAGTCACAAGTGACTATATCAAAATATAAAAAATACACGGCTTGAGTCATTTTTTTTATACCTTTAAGAAAACACTAACAGCGGAGTCTATGAAATGCCTTGTTTTACCTCAACCTTAAGTGAAATAATAAAATAGAAATTCATTGATTCATGTGAGTAAAAATAATATTCCTTCAAAATAGGCCTCGCCACACATATACAGAATATAGTGCAAATTAAATCCTTACATAATTAAAATAGCCTCAAAACTGTATCTCATTGATTACTCAATGCTAATGCCTCCTTATAGGTTTATGATTATTTTGGAGAAACCAAAATTTATAAATCTTATTAAAGTCAAAAGCGTTCTAGTGTATTAAAATAATATTAACCTCACTGTCACTTCTATTTAATAGCAATGTTTTCAATGTCTCATGTCTTCAGAACTTGTGAAATAAAATTTTAATGTGGAAAAAATATTATAACAGCATAATTAATTAAAAAAAATACATCAAGCGAGGTCAAAGTGAGTTTTGTAGGACCACGTGCTCTGAAGCTTCCCTTCTTCCCGAGGGCGGGAAGCAGGGCAGCAGGATCTCTTTCCTGAGCACTGAGCGCCCTGCTCTTGGAAATGCAGGCTGCCTCCAGACACTCGCTTGCCCTGTGACGCATGCTCTGTATTATGGTTAGCCTGGTGCAGTTTCTTCTTGGAAGGAACCCAGAAAAGGAAGCACAGAGAACAAAACCTCACCGGCAAAGTTTCGTGAAGTATAAAGTCATTTTGCCTCGGTCATTACTCAACACATATTACAAGAAGAAACCATAGGAATATAAAATATGAAAAGTCTTTAAAATTCAGACAGCAAGTGTAAAAACAGACACATGAAAGCTCAGAGAGAGGCTTAAAGAAATGAGGTACGATCCGGTCATCCTGCTACAGTACGTCTCTGTATTATGTCACCACCTGTGTTTCAAAGGTGCAAAGTCAGGGAATCATACCTTCTGCTGCTTGTGTTCACACAATCCTTCTGGTCATCAACAGTGCGTGTAAAGAGCATGAAGCCAACTGTATGAGTACGATAAGCTTATCTGCCCCACAAGAAGGCAAATCAGAAGTAAAACGTAAGCAAACACATTTGTATTAATAATAAATACAGCTTCAAGCATTTAACATCATCAATAGTTTAAAATTTTAAATAAATGCAACTATTTTATACAGAACTGTACCATTTATTATACACACAGTACATCAGTTCCCTTTGTTCACAAAGGCTGGTTGTAGATAGTATGGAATGTTACAGTACCACCTTGCATAAAATCTTAGTACAACTCTGTACTTGAAAAAGGGTGCAAAACACCAGCCTCAAAAATCTGAATGGAAATATCTTTTCTTTCTTTTTAAAAAGTACATCATCAACACATACACAACAAACTGTACATAAGCTCACTTTAAATCACCAACTGAAGCTATGGTAGCAGGTATGATGTAGTATTCATTATCCCTCCAAGAAAGATCACTCATTCAAAGGCTCAGTCCTCCAGGAGCCTTTGGTAACATGTATGCTTTTATATGAATTACTGTACCCAGATAATTACACTGTAATTTAAAGAAGGCAAGCAACAGCTGCCAAGAATGACTTCAGTAGAGCGTCTTTCCTCTACAGGCTCAGGAGAAGGCGTTCTGTAGGGTATCTCTTCCTCCACAGGTACTGTAGCTGCTCAAGATTCTCCGTTTTGAACTTTGGATGCTGGTGGCTGCATGAAATCCTTAAAGGGAACCAGTGCCTCTTTCAGAGCAGAACAGACTTCTGAGGATGAGCAGGTGATACATTCTACTAACGTTGGGTATAAGGCAATTACTTGTGCCCAGGTATTTCTATCAACTGTAATCAAAAAGTACAAAAAAAAAAAATCTCAAAACACAGTGGATATAAACAGTACGCTCACCCAATTTATATAAACACAAAAATATAACAGGAATGGTTCTATAAACATCTTTTAATTTCTTAATTTTAAAAGACTTTATGATATAATTAGTAAAGTATGAAGAAGAGATATTTGAGTACTGTGTACTGAGAAATTAGGTGAGAAAGTAGTTATGAGCTGGAGATGGCACTTGCTGCTCTTGCAGAAGACCAAGGTTTGGTTCTCAGCACCCACATGGCAGCTAACAGCTTTCCTAATTTCAGCTCCAGGGGAATCCAATGCCCTCTTTGGGCAAGTATTCATACATATAAGATAAAAATAAGTAAAATTTTACAAGAGGAAGAGAGAGAAATGACCAATGAGGGCAATCATAGATACCAAAAACTTTGCAAGTTAACAAAATAACAGAATGACCCAAAATGTTATTTTCTGTAGAGTTGCCAAAAAATATAGTGTGCATGTCAAGAACAAACAGAAAACCTTTTTTATGCACTTGCCTACTACAAATATCTTCCCATGAGTTTCTCAGTAATGCTCTCGGTAGCGATTTGAATTTGAGTCACTGCACAGATGGAGCCATCTTACAGAGCTTGCTAGTCTTTAATCTGAGACTGAGCAGAAGAGCCAGCCTGCCTTCCTCACCTCATCCACCAACAGGCAGATGCTTTTCATCAGGTGGGTAGGAGTGACCCACCGGAACCAGTGATGCACTAATCCTGAAATCACGGGTTATTTCTATTTCCTGTTCTTAGTCCTAGGGTCTGACTCAGAGTCATGTACAAGCACGTGTTATATTGCTAATCTGTACCTCAGGCCCTCCTTTTCAACTTTTAGTCTGAGGCGGTGTCTCAGCAAGTTATCCAGGCTGGTCCCTCCACTGTATTCTCTGGTAAGCACTTTGTAGAGTGTTCAATCCTCATATAAAACCTGCTGGCTGATGTCATGTTACTGTGTGAAACAAATCTGCAATCTGGGAGGCAGGGTAGCATGAAAGAAAGAGTATTGTGAAAATGTATAAAACACATCCCCTCTTTTTGGGGGTGTTGAGATAAGGTTTCTCTGTGTAGCCCTGGCTGTCTTGGAACTTACTCTGTAGACCAGGCTGGCCTTGAATTCAGAGATAAGCCTGTCTCTGCCTCCCAAGTGCTAGTATTAAAGGCATGTGCCACCATGCCTGGCTCAAAGCACTTTTTAAAATTATCCTATACTTTAGTCTAATTTATTAGGTGGTAACATTTTTCCCCCTGAAATAAGGCAGTGCTTGGTATCCCAGTCAAGTCAGGAAATTGTTTTTTTATCTCAGTTCTCTTGATGTAACATAAGGAAAGAAGTGTCTTAACACAGTCTCTCTCAATTTCTGAAACACGTCCTTCATCAAATAAGCTTGGTATATGTCACATATATCTCGCTTCTTAAAAACCAACAATTCATATGGATTCACTAGAGGATTACAGTAAAGAATATATATATTCTTTATTATATATATAAATTTACAACCATTTCCCAAATAATGGGTTTTTCCATTTAATGTGTTCTGACGCTGCTCAGTGCTAACATTATTTCCTTAGCTCGCTTCTGTGGAAAACTCTATGCATCTGCTAACTCCTTTTCTTTTCTTTAGGCTTCTTCATGACAGGGCTGGAAGACAGGAAGGGGCTGCATTGGTGAGAGGAGGGAAGGGGGGTGAACAAGCACTCTTCTGCTTTTTACCTGTTGGAAATGTTAAGAATTTGAACTAAGACCCAGAAGACCCTGCTATACTAAGTCTTGGCCTATAAGAGGAGAAACATTAAGGTGACACAGGATATAGAACTTGGGGATTCTACTCAAGTTCAGCTCTTACAGCATGTTTGTTTTAAAGCCCATTGTAATTTCCGAGGGACTTTCTGACAGAAAGCCAGGTGTACTAGCTCATACCTGTAACCCAGGACTAGGCAGGCAGAGGAAAAAAGGTCAGTAACTCAAGGTTATCCTCAGCTGATAGGTAAGTTCAAGGCCACCCTGACTTACATGAGACTCCGTTTCCAAAACCTCAAACTATAAAAAGAATACTAAAGAGATGCATATGTAGATATGAAAGAATACACACAATGTTTGTTAAGTGAAAAATATACAAGAAAAAAGTGATTACAAACGAGATATTGTTATTTATTTGTATAGAAAACTGAGGGGTGACTAGAGTATGTATTTTGTAATTACAGGATTGTGGGAATTGACTTTCTCTCCTATCATGTGGCTGCTGACTGAACTCAAGTTCTCAGGTTTGGTGCAAGTGCCCTTACCCAGTGAGCACCTGTTTTAAGTTATGCATATTTATATAGCGTAATTAAAAACTTACCATCAAGTCAAAAACTAAAAACAAAACCTCTTAAGAAAGTGTTAAATCTCCGAACGCCTCCCTTCCAGCAGCAACACTACAGTAAGACAACAGTAAAAGCTCAGTAGCTGTGCAGCCTGTCACTTCCTCACCTGACAGCCCGTCTCTTGCATCAGGCTTGCACTGATGTGCAATCCTCATGACTCTGACAGAATTATTTTTTTCCCTTTTTTTTTGATGACGCCTATTACATTTTTCTATCTATCACCATAACTTATAGTTACATCAAAGTAAAAAAGTCACTTTATTTGTTTAGAACATAATTTCAACTTCTAATCTGTTTCTGTATTTGTGCATATGTGTGTACAGGTGCACATGCATGTGTGTGCATGTATGTGTGGGGGCCAGATATCGCCTCAGGTGTTGTTCTTCAGGCAATATTTTCTTAAAAATCAAATAATTTGTAATTTTTTTTATCCCTGTGACACTGATATAAATGTTAAGTGTTGGATCTCCTCGATTTGTATGTGGGTTCTGGAGCTCAGACTCAGGTTGTCAGCCTAGGCCAGCTTGTGGCACACCAGGATTTTTTACAAGTTAATTTTACTGAATTGACATAAATTGAGTTTTTGTCACCTCAAGAACTGGAGAACAAAGAGCACAATAGCGCTCAGGCACCTCAGTGACAACGCAGAGCTACCACAGCTAATGCGGACAGAGGAGAAACGTGTAGTGTCTGGAAGGACAGTCCAGCTTTCCAGCACTCACCGTTCTCAGGCTGAGTCTTCTTCAGTGAGTCAATGAGTGTGCTGACGGCTTTTAGAACGAATATGATCTCCGTCACCTGCTGCCTGAAAAGGATGAAAGGCTTTCCATTAGGATTTTTTTTAAGATATGGCACACAATTTTTTTCTCACAAAGTTTGTACAAATAGACATAATTTTGAAAAATATTGGCTACAATAAAATAAAAAGAGGTTAAGTTCTTATAAGAGGACAAATCATCGAGCATATAACAAACACGCCATGTTTACCATGCTTACTGCCGATCTGTACTTACCTCAGCAAACCTGACTGGCAGTTAAGTTTACCAGAATTATCAATGGTAAGGGGCAATTCAATTCCCGAAAATCAACATTCACAGGGCAGGTCCTGGCACTAAGTACAATTACTTTTGTTTTTTGAGACAGAATTTTTCTGCATCATCTTGTTGTCCTGGAACTTGATTTGTAGACCAGGTTAGCCTCGAACTCAGAGACCTGCCTGCCCCTGCGTTTTGCATGCTGGGATTAAAGACCTCACTAGCAGACCCTGCTGATGTAGTTTTGGGGACTGAACTATGTCAAGTACTCAAGCAATTGAACTACATGCCCAGGCATCAAATGTTCTTTGCAAGTAGACTAATGTTGAAATGTCACTTGTAGAAAACACGTACTACTGCGACAGAGAGCGAAACAGCTCCATCAGATGACTATGGACAGAGCTCAAGTCACAGAAAGCAGGTGGTGTGGGGGAGACGGCTCAGCGGTCGAGACCCTGGGCTGCTCTTGCAGATGATCTGTGGCGGACTCTAAGAACCTAGTCAGACGGTTCCCACTGCCTAAAGTTCTAGCTTCAGGACACCACACACCTTGGCTGCTCCAGGCACTTGTACCAATGCCCACATACTAACACATAAATAAAGACAGCAAAAATAACAGTTAAAAGAAATATTAAAAGAGCTAGTTAAATCTTCAACACAAAACTGAAGGAAGGCGACTTTCTGAACTGGTGTCTATGATCTAGTGACACTCTTCACTCAGAGTGGTTTTGTGTCTGCACCTTCATGTCCATATCAGGAATCAGCTTTAATTAATCCATTTTTAATCATATCCATAATCAAATTACTAGTAAGCTGTCCACAGGATGCTTCTGTATATACATCTGAGGTGGAGGCCTATGCGTTATGATCTAGAAATTTAAAATTCAAGACTGTAGAGAGTTAATAAGTATTGGTAATTTTTTAAATGTAATTTTGTGACTTTCACTCACCAAATTAGAAAACTGTAAAATAAACTCTAAATGAGTAAAGAATTTTAAAATCTTAAAAATTGAGGAAAAGGTGCTCATATAATCCTGGGTAAATCTAAACTAGTATGAAACTATAGAAGGGAATTTGGTAAGTCACAGGAATGGTTAAGAGAAAACAATATCCTTTGTCAGATCGCTCCCGACTTCAGAAACTGACACAGAAACAGGTGTGGGTAGGACACGAGGGCGACCTGCTTCTCTGTCAGAGCCTCATCACGAGGAGGCTCCCCAACTCTTTCCTGACCTGGGCACTTCTTTCCTTTCTTACTTTGTTTTGACTTAAACTCTAGTTTCTACGTTTACAAATAAGATTATATCCTTTGCTGAATTCCAGTCTATAGCTCAACTGAGATCAGCCCTGCAGCTCCGGCCATGAACACAAGCTGGATATCCAAGAAGGGGTCAGCTTAGAGGCAGGGCTTTGTTAAACAGATTAGGAAAAAACCTGAGACTTAAGACAGGAACAGGTGACAGAAATCAAGAAATGTCAATCAAAGATAACCTAGAAGTGATTAATCTCTTAATTTCTCATTAGAGAAAAAGATTGTGTTTTCATGCAAATTCACAAGTTCTTATGCAGAAACTTTGGCAAAGAATCTATTTTCAGATTCAATATTTTTTTAGATTCAAAAGATAATATGATACATGTATCACATAGTTCTTAATTTATAAGAAAGGCCTGAAGTAGCATAATAATAATAATAATAATAATAATAATAATAATAAAAAAAGCATTATGTATCTGTAGCAAAACCTATGAGTACTTACACTGTGGAGGACACATAATTATCAATGACCTCAGTTCCACCTAGTTCACATAATAAATCTCCTGGTTTCGAGCAATCTTTGTAACTAATTATGATATCAATATATTTCCTCCTTAATTACACGCGTACCTTGGGAGAGGGCATTTCCCACTCAGCCTCTCATCCTCTATGTAGCGATGCAGAACATCCTGAGACCTCTTTAAAAGCACAGAGAGGGCCATGCGTGAAATGTAGCCTTCCTGGGGGGTTGTGACTTTGTTACTGAAGGAAAACTGGAGCAATGTTTCAAAACACATTTTAGAAAATTCTTCTCTCAAACGAATGTCAATCTCTGCTTCTGTAAAATTAACAATATTTGATTGTTAAAAAATGTTAAAACCGTGCACATTAGTAATGAGCCTAGCAAGCTAGGAATAAAAATACTCCATCAGTAAGATGAAAGGTACTGATGAACACCCTATAGTTAATAATAGTTAGTAAATACTTAGTAAATAACAAATTTTCCCTCTTGGATTGTGAAAAACAAGGCTGCCCATAATCAACATGTTCTTTTTTGGTTTTCCTTTGTTGAGTGTGTGTGTTTGCACGTGCGTGTAGGTGGGTATGTGCATATGTGTGTGTGCATGTGTGCATGTATGTGTGTGTACATGTGTGTGTACATGTATGTGTGTGTGTGCATGTGTGTGCATGTGCATGCATGTGCATGCATGTGTGTGTGCACGAGTGTACATGTACACATGCTACGTCATACATGTGGAAGTCAGAAAACAACCTGTAGGACGCAGTCCCCTCCATGTGGGTTCTAGTGACTGCACTTATGGCATTAGGCTTGGTGGCAAGCCTAAATGATCTAATGCCTCTGTTGGTCCCAACATTTTCCTTATCTGTGACAAGGAATGTCCGTTGGTTTGCAGAATGCTTGCCTAGCACACACAAGGCTCTGAGTTTGAGTCCAGCTTCAATCCCCAGTACCACATAGAGCAGACATGGTGGTATATGTCTGCAACTCCAGCATGAGAATGAGAAGTTCAAGGTCATCCTAGGCTACACAGGAAGCAGCCATTGAGGTATGCATTTTTTGAGGACAGTTTGTTTTATCTGAGACCACACCTT
Organism: Arvicanthis niloticus; assembly: GCF_011762505.2. NCBI lineage: Eukaryota > Metazoa > Chordata > Mammalia > Rodentia > Muridae > Arvicanthis > Arvicanthis niloticus. Next base: position 44,616,838 of record NC_133429.1, read on the forward strand.
AAACACCAATGACAAAATCTGAACAAACTTCTCAAGAGTTTAGTCTAAGTCAAAAGTCACAATTAATTTTTGGTCTTACTTTCTTCTCTCCTTTCCTAACAACATGTTTCTCTGGAGTCTGGGTCTGCTTTGGTCTAGACTAGTTCTTCCTAGTCACGATCTTTAGCCATAACTGATAAGTAGTCTCTGGCCAACGCCACTCTTCCTCATGTTCCGTCTCCCAGAATCCTAGCCTCCTGATCTCGTGGTTTGCCTGCTTCCATGAAGTGGCTTCCTCAGGAGAGATGGGGAATAAACTCTGTTGGTCTTCTGAGGGCGCCATTAGTTTATCGTGGCATGACGTGTGGGTGGCTCCTAGCTGCTGCCTCAGTGGGAGGTGGGAACTCTGCTATCCCACCCTGTCTGAGGCAGAAACCCTGGGAACGCGACAGCCTTTCTGCTGAAGTATGAGAATTACTATTCTGTACTCAGACTTGCCCAGCCGTGCCTAGGTACACCTCCATGGTGAGTCCCCTTCATTTCTGGCCACCATGTCAAGTCTTTGAGAACTGTGCAGTTCCTATGAAAACTTGTAGGCCATTTGAAAAGGTTTTGTGGCTGAAAAGTGTGACTATCTTTTTTTTAATTGTAAGTATGTTGATATTCTGTGATATGCCTTTTATCTGTCTCTGTTTTGGACAGAGTTATCATTTCTATTGTAAGGATACATGTCTTCAGTAATTCCCTTTTCTACACTTCTCTGTTCCCTCCTGGAAGATGTGGCTAGCAGCGTCTGATACACCTCTGACTAATATGATTTCTTTCTGATCTCTGCACGCATCTTCCTGTTGGCTCCTGCTCTGCTTGCTTGCTCACTGCTATGGTTTGGATGACAGTCTTCTTTGGCATTTGAATGCTCCACATTCCACAGGCAGAAGCACTGTCTGGGGAAGCTTAGGAGGCGTGGCCTTGATGGAGGAGGTGTGTCACTAGGGGTGGGCTTTGAGGTTTCAGAGTCACACACCATTCCCAGTGCACACGTGTTCTCTCACACACACGTGCTATAGGTCTCCATCCCTCTCAGTCAGCCTCCCGGTCCCCTTCTAACTCTTGCTTTCACTCTCAGTTTCCTGCCTGGGGTTGAAGATGTGAGTTCTCAGCTTGCTGCCCCTGCTGCTGGGCCTGCCAAGCCTACACTTCCCTATGGTGGTCTCTTTCATCCCTCTGAACTGTAAACCAACAAACTCTGTTTCTTTTATTTACTCTTTTGGCCTTTTCCCGTAGAGTCTGTGAAGTCTGGACATCAGGTTACGCTAAAGAGCCAAGAACCAAGAGATCATGGGAAGTTGCTTAGCATGGAATGTCTTTGTGTGTGTTTACAGAAAACTCCAAGATAAAGTTAAGGCGACAAGTGCTCTATGCAGAGTCCCCGGAGAGTGTGTGAGCACCTTTCTTTTAGTGTCAGTACACTTCACACCATATACTGCAGGTGGGGCTATCTGGTGTTGGTACACTTCACACCATGCACAGTAGGCGGGGCTATCTGGTGTTGGTACACTTCACACCATGCACAGTAGGCGAGGCTATCTGGTGTTGGTACACTTCACACCATACACCACAGGTGGGGCTATCTGGTGTTGGTACACTTCACACCATGCACAGTAGGCAGGGCTATCTGGTGTTGGTACACTTCACACCATGCACAGTAGGCGGGGCTATCTGGTGTTGGTACACTTCACACCATGCACAGTAGGCGGGGCTATCTGGTGTTGGTACACTTCACACCATGCACAGTAGGCGGGGCTATCTGGTGTTGGTACACTTCACACCATGCACAGTAGGCGGGGCTATCTGGTGTTGGTACACTTCACACCATGCACAGTAGGCGGGGCTATCTGGTGTTGGTACACTTCACACCATGCACAGTAGGCGGGGCTATCTGGTGTTGGTACACTTCACACTATACACAGTAGGCGGGGCTATCTGGTGTTGGTACACTTCACACTATACACAGTAGGCGGGGCTATCTGGTGCTGGTACACTTCACACCATGCACAGTAGGCGGGGCTATCTGGTGTTGGTACACTTCACACTATACACAGTAGGCGGGGCTATCTGGTGCTGGTACACTTCACACCATGCACAGTAGGCGAGGCTATCTGGTGTTGGTACACTTCACACCATGCACAGTAGGCGGGGCTATCTGGTGTTGGTACACTTCACACCATGCACAGTAGGCGGGGCTATCTGGTGTTGGTACACTTCACACCATGCACAGTAGGCGGGGCTATCTGGTGTTGGTACACTTCACACCATGCACAGTAGGCGGGGCTATCTGGTGTTGGTACACTTCACACCATGCACAGTAGGCGGGGCTATCTGGTGTTGGTACACTTCACACCATGCACAGTAGGCGGGGCTATCTGGTGTTGGTACACTTCACACCATGCACAGTAGGCGGGGCTATCTGGTGTTGGTACACTTCACACCATGCACAGTAGGCGGGGCTATCTGGTGTTGGTACACTTCACACCATGCACAGTAGGCGGGGCTATCTGGTGTTGGTACACTTCACACCATGCACAGTAGGCGGGGCTATCTGGTGTTGGTACACTTCACACTATACACAGTAGGCGGGGCTATCTGGTGTTGGTACACTTCACACTATACACAGTAGGCGGGGCTATCTGGTGCTGGTACACTTCACACCATGCACAGTAGGCGGGGCTATCTGGTGTTGGTACACTTCACACTATACACAGTAGGCGGGGCTATCTGGTGCTGGTACACTTCACACCATGCACAGTAGGCGAGGCTATCTGGTGTTGGTACACTTCACACCATGCACAGTAGGCGGGGCTATCTGGTGGTGGTACACTTCACACCATGCACAGTAGGCGGGGCTATCTGGTGTTGGTACACTTCACACCATGCACAGTAGGCGGGGCTATCTGGTGTTGGTACACTTCACACCATGCACAGTAGGCGGGGCTATCTGGTGTTGGTACACTTCACACTATACACAGTAGGCGGGGCTATCTGGTGCTGGTACACTTCACACCATGCACAGTAGGCGGGGCTATCTGGTGTTGGTACACTTCACACCATGCACAGTAGGCAGGGCTATCTGGTGTTGGTACACTTCACACCATGCACAGTAGGCGGGGCTATCTGGTGTTGGTACACTTCACACTATACACAGTAGGCGGGGCTATCTGGTGCTGGTACACTTCACACCATGCACAGTAGGCGAGGCTATCAGAAAACTCCTAGGACTAATGCATGCTTGATGACTCAGTACTTGAAATATTTGTACCTAATTTTAATCGTACTCTATTAAAATATCTACCATTTTAAATAAGTATTATATATAAAATTAATTCCACTTAATTATTTTTCTCTGAAATTCCCATGTTGTACAGGCCAGTTTTTGAAAATGTTGGGGTGAATTTAAAAAAAAAAACAAAACAACAACAACAAAAAAACACCCTTGGCTTGTGAAGTAAGCAGCAAGTGAGCCATCTAGTGGCTGAACTGTATAAATGATCTTTAAAAATCTCACACAGTATTCACTGGTTTAGTAAATGTTGAGATTAAGGATACATAATATATCCTGCAAAAATTTATGACCGCACAGAAAAAGAACCCATTATGTCACAATTACATTTCAGATTTGAATACATGTTCTAATAACTAGAAATAATAGCAAAATTTAGACTTATGAGATGGCATAAAGATTGGAGCATGTTCTTTCTTATGATGGGGAGTCTTTCAATCTGACTAAATAAATACATTCCTTTCTCTAATACTGTGGTACATATCCTCAGAAATGTTTTCAAGAATGTGACACCTTTCTAGCACCATCTTTCTAAGTCAGTAGACACTCACTGTTTGCTCCTTAAAGAAATGTTAAAAACTTTTCTCCTACTAGAACCAACATTCTAAGTGGCAGAATACTGTCTTTTTTCTACACTAGACTCTTTATAATAATCCATGACTTCAAACTCTAGTAAATTCTGTCAACATGCATGACTTCATCAGATTCCAGAAGTACCATGTGACTCACTTCATCAGAGCTTACAAATACGAGCACACCCTCATCTCTCCTCATGAAAGCTCACAGTCCTAAAGGCTCCCTCCCTTCCTCCCCATCCTCTGGCTTACATTTCAGCAGGCAGAGGACTAGACGGCCTGCTTCTTACCCGTGAGCGGACTCTGAAGCACACACCTGTAAATGAGGATGGCTGGGAGTGGATGGAGCCCCTGTTGAGCATGGTCATCATCTGGCCCACGAACGCTTTGGGAATGAGGTTGGCGTACGGGAGGATCTCCGCGCTGATGAGCTGAACGACCTACAGCAAAAGGGAGTCACATCTATTCTTTCCTTGGAAGAGATGGGCCTATTCAAAATATAATTTCTAGAGTAAAAGCTAAATTTTACTTTTTAAAAAGGTAACGAACCTTCTGTGCTGGAAGTACATGAACGTTACTGTTACTACAACATGACCACTAGCCTGTCTCTTCAGCCATCTTACCTACAAGGAGAGTCAACACTAAGGTTTACTGTGCTACAGTTTAGCATATGCTGATCTTCACCCAACCATAAATATATAGAGAAAAATGCTCAGCCATATATGAAACTCACCCACGCTAAAATATCCAAAATTAAACTTATTTTTTATAACCAGAAATTAAGAAGTATGAGAAATTAAAGTCATATTCACTTTTGTTGCATGACTTGTCCTAACATATAGTTTATTTTCTCCTCTAAAGGAAAAGCAATGGCACAGAGGGAAGACTTTACAGAGCTTCGACAATGCCTAGACTTTCAAGTCTACTCGTGAGAATAATGCATTTGATTTACTTAAATGCTCAGCGATCTCAAAGATCCCAACTCCTTCACCCAACCAAAACTTCAAAGCTAAAAAACTTCAAGGTTGGCAAGATGACTCAGCAGGTACTGAACCCATGTAAAATGGAAGGTTCCACAAGCTGTCCTCTGACCCGCATACAAGTACACACGTACACACACACACACACACACACACACACACACACACGCAGAGAGAGAGAGAGAGAGAGAGAGAGGCATGTACTGCCCTTCCCTACTGACGTTAAAGTCTTCACATCCCATTTATCATCCTCAAATACAGTAAACACAGGAAAACTTTTGTAAGCTTGCTTACTTCAACATCAATACTTTCATTTCTTTGAAATTCTTGAATAGAGAGATTATCTGGAGGTATGCTAAAAAAGAAAATAGAAAGACTTGATTTCATTTCCTGAACAAACAAACTGGAGATAAGAAGTACTCAAGTGATAAAAACATTAGCTTCTCCTGCTCAGGCTGAGACTTTATGGCACACTTAAAAGAGACACTTTTAAATTACAGCACTTACTGTAAATGGTCTGTTAAAACACTCGGCGCAATCTCAAACTGAGTATCTGTAAAACTAAACTTCTCCCAGTATAACGTATGGATAAGAAAGGTATCCCCACAACTAAAATCACCACTGAGAGTGCACCTGATTTTATTTATGCTATCTGATAGTAACATAAAAGACCCTCAATCAAGCCCATTATTAGTTTATAATACATTAAATTCTTTAGAGTAAACATAAGAGAATATCCATAAAGAAAAGGCCTAATTTAATTTTCTAAAGCCAAGTTATTACAGCAAGAACAGAGAAGTCAATAGTCGTGAAAGAATCAACGTGGAGTCTAGACTTCGTGATTCCCGGATAGTAAGATAATCATAAACGAACAGAATACTGAAATAGTAAGTGCCTAGGAACAGTTGTCCCAGCAGCAGCTGGAATCAGCCCGTGTTTGTAAGCGCTCTGTCTGCATTACTCCATGTGTCCTCAGTGCAGCCCCAAGAAGGAAATCGTGTTATCCTAGTCAACAGAAGACCAAAGCTGCCCGTGCCTCAGAATGTGTCTGCCAACACAGGGCTCCGGTAGGAACCTTTGTTATCTGACATTGAAGTCTACATCATTTTCTTTTATATTGTATGTATAAAATAGCATCACTGCATTTAGAGGTACAGTGTAGTTTTATACCTACAGTTGGATGGTTAGCAGACCTTGTTTTATTTGTACATTTTTACACTTAAAATCCCTGTGTTAAGCACTAGTCTTCCCACCACAGTGAGAAAATACCCAAGACACAGACATGCCCTCCCAGCTGTGTGTGCAGCCCAGCAATGGTGCAGCCAGTGACTTGTCACTGGAGGAGGAGTAAGACCATGTCTTAACAACTGCAGACACAGTCTCCCACCTCTTTAAAGGCTCTCTGTTTTAGATAAATGAGCTGACCTTTTAGTAAAGAGGAAGTCTTCAAGCGTGCTGGCTAATTCTGGCCACATGCTGTCAAATTTCCCAGAGGAAGCATGCTGTCGGGCAACAGGCAGCCCAATGGAAAGGACCTTGAGGAGAGAGGCTACCGCCAGTTTCCATGTGCTTTCAGAAGGGCACGAATACTTCAAACTGAGAGGAACCCTGAGAGTCTGCAGAGAACGTTCAGTTTGGTTAAGACTGCTTAAAACACACAGAGCTACATTCAAAACTAAACATCAGGTAAAACCATGAAAGCACAGCATAAAAATTTTCACTGAAAAGACAGTTAAGAAAGACTGATTCTCCTAGAAAGACACACTTGGTTTTGTTTGGAACTGAGAACCAGACCCAGGGCCTTCTGTATGCTAAGAATGACCAGTATCCCTGAGCTCACTAAAATGTCACTCGGAAAGTGATATGTGTATGTTTTTAATTGGACACGGAATCTCACTAATGTAGCTCAGGTTGTACTCAGACTCACTCTCCTCCTGTCTCAGCCTCCCAAGTCCTGGGTTACATTGTGCTGCCGCCATGAGCTTTAACGTCCCATCTAACATGTGTCATTAACCACCTCTTTGAACCTCAGTTCTCTTTCTTTAAAATCACAATAAGGATGCTATCATAAAGAGGTAAGGACAGAAAATGTACCATTTTGCAACTATCCTGATGTGGTTCTCCCAGAAGAAAGCACAGTTCCTAAGGGTCTCCTGCCCAAAAGAAGCCAGTGCTCCCTATATGATCCCGTGGCTGGGGAGAGCGAACAACCTGAGATACTTTCATGTTTGACAACTAGAATTCCTTAAGTTTTACACTTTACTCAAATATTTCAACATACTTTTCCTAATGTTGCAATAAACTAATCACGCGAGAATATGAAACCTAGAAAAGGAGCTCAGCTTTACATTTATCCTTCAAACAGAGGGAAAATGAAGTAAGAAGAAACATAGTGAACAAATGTTTAATTTTTAAAAAGAAACCCAAACCTGGTGTTCTGCATATGTACCATATAAGGACCTGGCCTCTTAAAGATGAGTCTTCCTCAACAGTTAAGCTGACACACTCCCTAGCGTACCCTGAGTACTGAGCACATGCCCTCTGAGTACCCTGAGTACTGAGCACATGCCCTCTGAGTACCCTGAGTACTTGCACATGCCCTCTGAGTATCCTGAGTACTGAGCACACACTCTCTGAGTACCCTGAGTACTGAGCACACTCCCTCTGAGTACCCTGAGTAACTGAGCACACTCCCTCTGAGTACCCTGAGTACTGAGCACATGCCCTTTGAGTATCCTGAGTACTGAGCACACACTCTCTGAGTACCCTGAGTACTGAGCACACATCCTCTGAGTATCCTGAGTACTGAGCACACTCTGAGTACCCTGAGTACTGAGCACACGCCCTCTGAATACCCTGAGTACTGAGCACACTCCCTCTGAGTATCCTGAGTACTGAGCACACTCCCTCTGAGTACCCTGAGTACTGAGCACACTCCCTCTGAGTACCCTGAGTACTGAGCACACTCCCTCTGAGTACCCTGAGTACTGAGCACACTCCCTCTGAGTACACTGAGTACTGAGCACACTCCCTCTGAGTATCCTGAGTACTGAGCACCACCGTAAGACTTGAGGACTCTTTTAAGAATGAGTGTACTGAGAAGACAGGCCTTGCCAAGCTAGAGGCAAGAAAAGCAGAAAAGCATCTGCCTGGCATTTTAGAGGCTCTGGGTTCAAACCCTACTACTGAGGTACCCTCACCCCACTCCAAAACATCTCATATAATAAAAAAAAATGTGTTTGCCAAATACAATTCACGTATTTGAAGTCAGTCACTATAAATAACAAGAAAGTTCAATAATTTTATAATATCAAATTATAGAGATAAAAAAGAATGTTACCTTAATGATGTTCTGGAGGACGCTCTCACTCACCACTGCTTTGTGACAGGCTGTTTTCTGATACAAATCCACAACTACTTCTAACGATCTCTCAGCGAACGGCACGTAATTCAAGGCTACCCATTCCGCCTGGAAAGTAATGTTTTCACGTGGAGTTAGAGGGAGGGACCGAAGGAAACCATACTGTTTTTGAGAAGGAAGCTCCTTTTCCTTGTAAGTTCAGCCCTTGGTTCTAGATCAGATCACACGACATGCAAAGTTTTCAAAAGACATATGCACTTCATAAGAAATGATTCTCATTCAGACCAAAGTTACAGTACGGGGAGCACAGAGCGCACTCTATGGAGCCTGGGAAGGTGCACTGTGTGCAGCAGGTTAGGACAGGTTTAGGAAACTTAACTCACCGGTGCAAACAGTTGGATCTATTGTGATTCCATTGTGATGCAAGACAAACAGAATGAGAAAAATTAATACACATTACAACTACTGTTCGGACTCTATAAATTACAGTTTTTTGGGTTGAGTGAAGAAAATCAGCATGTACGTGCGTTCAAAACTTTACTTTTGTTATAAGCCAAAATGAAGATATCATTAGCCAAGTGAGGCTGTGGAAATGTATGTAAACTCCAACTAAATTTCACACCAGCAATGGACAACTTGTTTAGTACACACGGATTTCTTCATCTTGCATTGCAGGTATCTACTTAAAGGTAAAATCAGGCTTAGGGATTTACACCCAATTTGTAGAAGAATGGGGCAGCAAAGAAAAGGTGGAAAGGCGCTTCTCTTTTGAAGAAATAAGGGAAGTGGCAGGGCAGACTCTGAGCAGGACCGGATGCAGAGGAGAGTGAGCGTCAGGGAGAGGACGTCTCAGGTAACACTTCTATTCTGAATGGACCCCTGAGCAGGAATGAAAGCTTCCTGAGGTAACCACAGTCTGTCCTGATTGAACTCATCCATAACTAAGTACAGAATAAACAGTCTATAAACTACCTGATTATACTTGGCATTTGCAATGTGCTTTGTTTCCAGCTGTCCATACTGTGGAGGTTTACAGGAAAACTCTACAAAGGCCAGTAACTGGTCAAATATCGCCGGATACATGATCTGCATGTTTTCTGGTCCCACACAGATGGCCTGCAAAGCAAAGTGTGAGCATTAGGATGCACAGTGCGAAGGCTAGCAGGCTCTTCCTGGGTACGAATGTGCTCACCCAGAGACCCTTCAGACTCTCACACCCTGTGCTGTCCATTCACACCTGGGACTCCAGCTACTTAAACAATTATTCAAAAAAAGGCAGCCTCACATGGTTTAGTCAGGTTAAAGATGCTCTTAACGAAGCATGACTTATTCTTTAATACAGAGGGCAAAGGTCAAGCCTGTTACGACAAGTGCAGGTGAGGCTGGGGTGTGCATCTGAGATCTGCCACAAGCAGCCATGAGACCAGCAGTAGGCTGAGATGAAGCGGACTCCACTCTAAGTGCTGTAAGCTCATGGACACAACAGCTGACTTCTGCCCCATGCCCTGTCTACATACTCACAGGCATTAGAGCTGAAACATAAATTCAACTTGGAAACAATTATGCAGAAACGCTTCTAGGGATGTGAAGAAGTTTTCAGGTTTTGGAATGATGTTACACTTTGTTTTCAGCGTCAAAGCTCAGATAAATTCCCAGTAGCCACAATGAATAATTGTATTTGTTCTTTTTCTGCTAACGTGATTATTAAAAAGTAAACTTTCAGATTTTTCCTTGAAAATAAAGGGTGTGTGCAGTTTTTTATTACCTTCTATGCATGTAAAACAAACCTAAATGTGCACTTAAGAGAGTCCAAAAATCTGGGAATTCTCCAAATGACAATATTTTTCATCAGAAAAATAACTTTTTTTATTCACTTTCGGGAAATATATAAACAATATATTTGTATAAGATAATCAGAGGGGGAAAGTATTGTGGCCTGAATAGGTTTGGTGGCCACAGACTCATGTGTTTGAATGCTTGGCCATCAGGAGTGGCGCTATTAGGAGGTGGTGTGCCTTGTGGGAGGAGGTGTGTCACTGTGGAGACAGGGCTTTGAGGTGTCATGTATAAATGTCAAGTCTAGCCAGTGTGGATAACAGTCTCCTCCTGGCTGCCCGTGGATCAAGACGTAGAGCACTCAGCCTCCCATGTCTGCCTACAAGCTGCCATGTTTCCTGCCATGATGATAACGGACTGAACATCTAAAACTATAAACAAGGCTCAACTAAATGTTGTCCTTAATAAGAGTTGTCTTGGTCATGTCCATTTAAACAAAAAAAAAAAAAAAAAAAAAAAAAAAAAAGTTAAAAACTTATTTTGATTTCAGTCACAGAAATTCATGCCCCTCAAACAATAACTGAATGTCAGATTCTGTTCATTTTTTTTTGGCTTATTCACAATTTGTTTCCTGAACAATGGAACTACAGTTAAACAGATAAAGACTATTGCTTGGGGGCTGGAGAGATGGCTCAGCAGTTAAGAGCACTGACTGCTCTTCTAGGGTCCTGAGTTCAACTCCCAGCAACTACATGGTGGCTCACAACCATCTGCAATAGGGTCTGATGCCCTCTTCTGGAGTGGTGTACTCATATACATAAAATAAACAAATCATTAAAAAAAACAAAACAAAAAAGACTATTGCTTAGCCTGCCTGCCTCCAGGGCAGTGTAGGGGTGCCATGGTTATCTTAGGGGCAGTGTAGGGGTGCCATGGTTATCTTAGGGGCAGTGTAGGGGTGCAGTGGTTATCTTAGGGGCAGTGTAGGGGTGCAGTGGTTATCTCCAGGGGCAGTGTAGGGGTGCAGTGGTTATTAGCAGAAATATCACCAGCATTTCCATCACTCCAGCTGGGAAGAAAGGAGGCAGGAACTAGACAGTAGTCTCCTCACAAATGAGCCTGGACAGCACACCATGGTTCTCGAGTCTTGGTTGATTACTGAGTTGGCCTTTTCTGTTAATGTTTGCTTCCTGACATAGTCTCACACTGTAACCAAGGCTGGGCTCAAACTTCATGCGAACCTTCCTATCTCAGATTTCCAAGTGCTGGGATAACAACTTTTTTGGTTTTTCTTACCACATTTTTACATGTATATTTTCGTACCTTGGAATGTGTGTGGAGGGCAGAACAACTTTGGGAGTTTTTCTGCCATGTGGGTCTTAGGGACCATAACCAGGCTTGGCAGCAAGCTCCTCTACCTGCTTAGCCATCCTGCTAGCCCTTGTTTAGGATCTTGATAGTTACAAACTGAGGGATCAATTTCCTGGATAATCTAAAAATGCTTTTATTTTGATATGGTCTTGTTTTCCAGTCTGGATTTATTCATGATTTTTTATATCTGTTTATTGATTCATTATAGAAGACAAAACATACAGCTAAAAGTACAAATTTTAAAGCTGTAATAAGAAAACCACTTTTTCAAGCTTACCCTTGTGTCTTACTATAGATATCAACAATTCAGAATTAACTTTGACTAGAATTAGAAGACACAGCGCTTCTTAACAACTCAAAACAGATCTGAATTACTTTTCTTTTAAATATCTCAAGAATAAGGTTTAAAAATCTTGACAATCTTAAATTTATCCCAAAGTGTACATACACAGCAATCTCAGAAAATCCTAAATTTATCTTCTGAACTTTACTAAAAAAAATAAATAAATAAAAATCCATAGACTCCTATTTACTACTGCTTCTATGCAAGCATTAGAGTCCCGTTACCTTCTGGAGAACATCTAAGGCTGTAAGCACAGCTTCCTGTAAACTTGTCAGGACCGCTTCCGTGTAAGATGGAAGAATGAAAGGAGAGGCATCGGAACTTATGGGGACGGAGACGGCACTGTGCAGGATGACTCCCAGCTTCTGCAAGTCGGCCATGCTGAAGCCGGCTTTTATGTGCTGGTAGAGGGCCGGGAAGATCTGAATTAAGGCTGTGAGGAAAGGCTGGCTGGGGATAAAGGTCAGCTCGTCCACAGTGCTAGGGGGCTCTGTGCTTTCAGAGCCAGTCCTGTGCCAGGTGTTCCAGGCAGCCCACCAGAGCTTCAGGTCTTCAAGCTCATCCGTCACCAAGGGAGGCTCAGAGCTGCATCTTCCAAGCTTTTCTCCAATGGAATCTGTTCTTACAAACGGCCTGTTCAGGCCTGGGCCTGAGATGTTTCCTATAAGGACAGGCACAGGCACATTGACTACAGGTGTCTCTGGCTTCTCTGAGTCTCGGACAGGGGACACAATTTGTAAGATTTCCTGGAAGCTTTTCAGAGCGGCTAAGGACACTTCATTGTTTTTACTGAGTGCAGCTGACTGAATGTGGTCAAGAAGAACATCCCAAGCTCTTGAAAAGTCTCCTGTATCAAGAAAAGGGGGTGGGGTCAATTAGCATTAAAAAGACCAAATTCTCTTAGATACCTTAAAGCACAGTTGCTTTATTTTCTGCTTAAATTGACATAGAACTCAAAAGAATAAAATCAGGATCTACTGTACACGACTCCTGGGCTGGCACGATGGCTGAAGCAGATGACCAGCTTCAGTTCTCATGGCCTGCATGGTGGAAGGAGAGGACATGTCCCTGAACGTTTCCTCTGACCTTCTCTACAGCATGTGTGCGTGCGCCCCGCCACATATACACAATAAACAACACTGAGAGAAACCACCAACCAGTAAGTTAGCTTGGTAGAAGTCTGCATATAATTATATATCACATATGGTCTGTTAAAAGCAAACTTACTAGTGTTCACATTATAAAAAATTATTTAAGCCACCTGAGCTGGCTTATATTTTCATGTAAGACATTTAAATAAGTACTTAGCAATTCATGTCTGTTGGCAAAAAGTAAACACAGGTGTTAATGGTGAAGTTTTGTACATTCCTTCATATGTAAATATGATGTATATTTGTATTTCCATCATATGTAAATCATAAACAAAGAGAAAAACCCAAATTAAAAAAAAAAATACACTGTGCATGGTAGCTCAGAGCTTTAATGCCAACACTTGAGAGACAGAGGCAGCCTGGTCTACAGAGTGAGTTCCAAGGACATCCAAGGATAGATATAGATACACACACACACACACACACACACACACACACACACACAAAGACCCAGTCTCAAAAACACTAGAGGGGCTAGGGAAATGGTCCATTTGTTACAGTGCTTGCCAGGCAGGTATATGAGGGCCTGAGTTTGACTTTAATCTCTAGAACATATGGTAAATAAACAAATAACAACAAACAAACAAACAACAGGTGCAATGGGCATGAGCTTCCCCTACCCCTATATAAACGCTAGGGGTGGCTGCATGTGAGCTGGTCACCTGAGCACTGGGGGAGCAGACAGAGGAATTGTAGGTTCAGTTGGGGCAGAGGTGATGGCAGGACACCCAGTGCTGTCTACTAAGCACCAAGAGCTGCGCTCACATGCTCGGCTGTGGAGACCTCCCGCACAGTACCTGACCAACAGTACCTCTGTCCATTTTTCCATACTCCCCCAACACTGCCATTCAAACCAAAAGCATTACAACCTCCCCTTGGGTTCTCAGCCACAAAGCCACTGGTACCCTAACTGGACAATCTTGATTTTGGGCACTGTCGTGCACACTCGAGGATGTATATCATCATCCCTTGCACCTACACTGCAGGCGACCGAAGCACTTGACCGACCCTGGTGCTACAGTAAAGTCTCCAGAGTTAACATGTTCTCTATAAAATGAGTCTAAGCTCGGTCACGCTTGAGAACCACTGATTTGCAGGAACAGCTTCCTCAGCAGTCTGCTGTGACACTACCACCCCCAACCCCTGTCACTCCAACCAGAGGGATCTCTGTGAACCAAAAATCTGATCCAGTCTCTTTATGGCTTAAAATTCTTTGGCATTTTTGTTTTTCTTTCCCTTGCTGTTAGGATGAGGTCCCAGGCTCTGGACACACCACGGCCTGGCCTCCTACTCCTCATCTCAGAGACTCTGGCATGCCAGCCTGCTCGCCACTCCTTCCTGAGTCTTCCATTTATCTCCAGGCCTGTCCTCATCTCTCCTTACCCTGACCTGATGAACTCTCACCTCCCTGTGATCTCAGGTGCAGTGCTGTCTTCTCAGGTTGCCATGCAGGCTTCACCAATCCATTTTAAACTCACAATGCACTAACTTTCTTTGTGGCAGTAGCACTACAGCCATTTTGGGCTTATGGGCATAATTATAGCTCTTCTCTCAAGTTCAACCTTGTATGTATTCTGTTCATCACTCCATCCCTCTGGTTGGAGTGGTCCAGAGTAGGTTCTTTTTCCCTCAATGCAATGAACATGAACCTGTACCTACCACACTAAAGCCTACAGTTAAGACTGTTGGCTATTTTTGGGAGGTAGTACAATCAACTCCCAAAGACTTTCTTATGTATGTCCCAAACTTCCTTTAACACGACTTCCTTCTATACACAGAGGAAGTCAGCATGTGCATACCCAGAGGCTGCAGCAGGTATCTTCTGGTGTTAAAGATCCTTGCTACTCCAGCCAATGTCAATACCCAGGTCTCGGCCCACTGCTTCTCTGCTGTGTCTCTTGAATGATGAATTAAAATATTTCCACCTCCAGACTCAATCTTTTCTTTGTCTGCAGTAGTAGAAGATTCTCGAACTCGGTCCAGGAGATGGAAGAGTACCTAAATATTTATTTTAAAGATGATATAAAAAGTATTGATGAGTTAGCTTAAGATATGGCAAAAGAAAGTAACAGTTATAAAATATGTAACCATTTTATTAACTCACATAAATTAGAGAAATTGGCTAAAAAAGACAACTGTACTCTTAAACCTATCCTTTGGCTCATGGAATACGGAAAAGTAAATCAACAGTCAGGGCACCAGCCAGGACTTGTAATGGAAACAAGGATCTAGGCCCAGGCAGAACGTATTATCATGGGATGTCCAGACCGACCTCAGCACTAAATGAAGTATCCGAAAAAACAACCAACAAGAAAAAATTAGAACTTGGGGAGTTTTTACACTTAAAGGAAAATAAGAACAAACAGGGGGGGAACACTGAACATAGTTAGGTGTGTTTATGAAACAGAAAACGTCACAGACAAGATGAACTAATAGGTTAGGCACAAGGTCCTGGGTTCAAGTCCTAGCACAGGCACAAAAAGAGAAAGAAGGTCAGGAGATTATAGCAAGGAAAAAGAAATCGGAGGAGGAGGAATAAGAGGAGGAGGGAGAGGAAGGGAAGGAAGAAGAAGAAGAGGAAGGAGAGTTAGAGGAAAGAGAGGAGGAAGAGGAGGAAGAGGAGGAGGAAGAGGGAGAGGAAGAAGAGGCTGAAGCAGTATTGTCTTCGGTAGTGACTTTACATGCAGCTTTAAGGAACTGGTGACCCTGTCTGGTTTGCCAGGGAGAAAGAGAGTGGACTATGGAATGGAGATAAAAGCCTCTGGCCTCTGTGGGTACCTGTGCACACCCCTTTCTCCCCCTCCTACCTTTGCCCCCCCCCCCCCCACACACACACAGAGTAAACATAATAAAAATCAATCTTTAAAAATTAATTAGTTCAGGCTGGAGAGATGTCTCAGCAGTTAAGAGCACTGACTGCTCTTCCCGAGGTCCTGAGTTCAATTCCCAGCAATCACATTACAGATGGTGCCTCACAACCATCTGTAATGGAATCCAATACCCTCTTCTGGGTTGTCTGAAGACAACAATTACAGTGTACTCACATACGTAAAATAAATAAATCAAATTTTCAAAAACATTACATCTATTCTATTTTCTGTGATTTATATGACAAAGCCAATGTTTTTATTTTGCCAAATAAACAAATGCACAGGGATGACTCTTTAAAAAGTCAACACAGATAACTGAAACATGTATACTGAAATAGCACATGTCAACTAGGAGCTAACAGCCCCAGCCATCCCCCAGTACCTTCCAAATAACAGTGTGCCAGGTGGAGTGCTGCAGCAGGGTCCCGTGCGCACCAATCGTGGAGAACAGAGTCTGCCCCGCACTCTTCCTCACGGCAGGGCGGGGGTCCACACAAAGCTCCCCCAGCTTTGCATAGAGACACAACCACAAGCAATCAAACGGTGGCGCTGGGTGGAATGGCCGATTCAAAGACACTCCTTTCTCCTCGGCCTGCTTCTGCTGAGCTGCCTCTTCTTTATTTAACTCTTTTTCAATAGTTTCTCCTCTTTGGAAAAAATAATCTGAAATATTCCACTAAAAAGGAAAGTATACAAATATAACTTTATTCACGAATTTTGTTTTAAGCTTCAGAACAAATTCAGATTCAATACAAGCATTTCCCTCATCAGTGCCTCTAATTTCAAGAAAAAGTAGCTAATTATTTTGTCTTAGCATTAACTTTTATTGTCCTGTACTTTTTATTATGAAAACTTTCAAATGTATGTAGAAAAAATAATAAACTTCAATGTGCTGATATACATAGCATCTAGTCATTATAATTCTTAACTATACAATATACATTAAAATCTTAACTAAAACAATAGCATTACACTATAAAAAATAATTCCAGTGACCCTTAATAATTTATAATATAATACAAAAACCAGTCACTATCTTCACATAACCCAAAGACTTCATTCTCAACGATAGTGAAGTACGTGAATTAATGATGACTGGTTGAGCGCTGTGATCAACAGGAAGTGAAGGAGGGCATCAGCGCTGACGGAGCACTCAGTGAACCAGCCGCTCTGTGATGGCAGCTTAGTCTGGGACCGAGCACAGTCTTCTATGGCCATAGTTTTCATAGAAAAATACCAACTTACCTACTTTGCGTGAGAAATTTAAAGTTCAATTCTATCAAACTTCTGAGTCACAATAAACCTTTAGGAGACTCTAGATAAAGCACTTAACTAACTCAGGGAAATATAAGTTCAGCTTTACAAACTTTCAATTGTAACATGAGGTCAGAGAGTCTAGACTGTTTCCTTAGACACTACAGATACCGGGAGCCGTTCTCTTCATACTTGATTCATGTGAAATACTTGCAATACACTAACATGCTACTTCCATACTTGAGATATGTAAAATGAAATTCAAACGTCAATAACTCAAGAATCCACAGCACTAAACACACACAGGCCTGTCTTCAGACTTCCACTGTAATACGCTGTCTCCTGTGTCTAACAGTATTGTTGACAGACTTTGGGACTACACAAATTGTAAATAAAGCTTTGTTACTAAATAGTCTGTGAAAAATGTCATTGAGATAATATTTCAGGTCACTTCATCTGTACTCTACATCAATCATCATTTTCATTATATGCATTTACTATTATTGTTTCATGAAGTCCTTTCATAAACTTGGCAAAACTCAAACTTCAAAGGTCAGTATATCGAAATGTTTCCAATGTCCTACTACTAATGGACTGTTACCGAAATTATTTACTTCTTCATGAGGGTACGTTTGGTACTTAAAAGTCAGTAAAAATTTCAGGAGTCCACCCTATATCTGTAAGCATTCACTGTTAACTGCATAAGTCATTTTAAAAGGATCTTATCGTAAAAAAGCAATAGTACTTACCAATAAGCCTATTGACGTTAAACTAATATTAAGTTCTTGGTTATGCAGTCCAAAGCTACCTGCAACATCTACAACTATCTGTAGGCAAGAACAAGGCATTGTGGGTAGAAAATCTGTCACAACCAACTGAAGACACTGAAAGGCAGTTCTTATTAATGATTCTCTGAAAACAAAAGAAACAGGTAATGCAAATTTAAAAGAAAGGTATAGGAAAATCTTACAATAATTCAACCAAGCAAACTTTTATTTTAGAATTTGAACAGGGAAGCCCTTCCTGGTTGCACAGTACCTCAACAGCCACATAATTACTTATGCTTTCTCACACAAACAAACGTAAAGGGACCTTGATGAGATTAACAAGATCAGATTCAACTTCAGCACTTATCTCTGTGTGTTTGAGGCCAGCCAGAGCCACACAGGGAGACTGTCTCAAAGGGGATTAGACTTACAGAGGGGAAACTGTCGTTAGCACTACATACCAACTAACAACCTGGAGCCCCTGGGACAATGCAGGGGAGGAGAGACTGCCATAGCGCCTTTCTCCCTGATGTCTCATCTGTCTTCTGTGGCCCAGTGCATACAGAAAGTGTGCTTACTCAGTACCCGAGGACAAGTGCCTCTACTGCTGCTGCTGCTTTTAATATCTAAACAGTATCCTTTAAAAATATCTAAAGACAATTACAGATCTATTCTGTGAGAAAAGTACAGTATAAATTTCACAAGAAGCAGATGGTCTTAGAGAAAAAGTTCAGTGGTGTTCTGGCTAGTTCTTTAGTCCACCTGACACACCAGAGTCATCTGAGGGCTGTCTCCATCAGCCAGCGGGCCTGTAGGTAAGTCAGCAGGCACTTTCCTGATGGTGAGTGATATGGGAGGACCCTGTGTCACCCCTGGACAGGTGGTCCTGGGTTGTAAAAGAAAGCCACCTAAGTAGTCCACGGAGAACACGCCAGTGAGCATTGTTCCCTGATGGCTGGCTTCTGCTTCAGTTCCTGCCCTGGCTTCATGTTGGACTATGCCCGTGACCTGTAAACCCAGTAAGTCAGGTTTCTTTTGGTCCTGGTGTTTCTCGCAGCCACTGAACGTAAACTACAACTAACGGTAAGTAACGTGAGGAATGTCGCCCTCACAGCACACATCCCACCCTGTGCTGCCAGTTAGGAAATCAGCTTCAACTTGATGCAAATTGGTCTGTTTTTCTTTAATAGTCTCAGTATGTTGTGCTATTTAAGGACATTTACTATTACAGATACTTAAACATTTATTTCTCTAATACTGTCATCAATCTTCTCCATAGTTTTAACAACACTGCTGTGTACCTGTCACTAAATAGTGTGTGACACGTACACTGCAGTGTACCTGTCACTAAATAGTGTGTGACACTGTACAACTCAGACACGCATATCCAGTATCTGCTCGATTCCTTCACTGATGTTCAATCCTAAGTTAGGTAAAATCTCAAGTCCCATTCTACTGTGCTCTTCTTCTGTCCCTATTTATTTAGTGGGTCTTGACTATTTACCTACATCATAAATGTGAGGATCATTCCACACTGCACTGCTCCCTTTGTCCCAATCAGCCTGTTATATCCTCAACTAGCTCTCACTTTGAAGGAAGCATTTGTCAGTACTCCCATACTTCCTGCTCTCGTCTTGTGCCCTTGTCAGTGGTGTCTGTCAAATGCATATCTGATTATGTCACTCTCCTGTGTAAACTCCTCACATGCCTCTCAAACATACTCAAGGAAAGTGCAGATAGCCCTTAGGAGCACATGATGTCATTTATGTTCTGGCTCCACCCTTTCCACTGGAGCTTTGTTTGGTGTACAGTACTTTCTTCCTTGTGCTCTCCTTCTATGGGAGTGGTGATTTATTTGTGTACTCAGAACAGCTAACAAACTCAGTTCTGGGAATACCCTAAGCACATAATAAATGTTTAAGAAACAAACAAATAGAGTCATTTTTAAGCAATTTCTTAAGACTTCCTAATATATGGAGTTCTTTAGATGCGTTATAAAATGTTAGTTTATTTATCTTATAATAAGATCTTATATTCTAATATAAATGGCACGTAACAGTAAATCTTTTATCCCTTTAAAAGCACAACACTTGAAGGTTCCTGGAGCTGCATGGGGTAGGCCATGGGACACTATGACAGAGAGCTTGGACATGCGCAGCAGGGCAGAAATAAAGACTCTCACTGGAGACATCAGGGTGGCTCCCTTCTGACCTCTTACAAGCTGGGTATCCATTTTACACACTTACCCTTGATCATTTCTGATGGCTCCCATAACTCCAAGAACCAACGGCCACCCAGGCCCAAGGCTGTCTCCCTGGCTCTGCAGAATCTGCAGCACACATTCTAACTGCTTGAGTCGAATATCTGGATGGTTAATATTGGACATCTCTTTTAATGGGTTCAATAAAAGCAGCTGTAGTCTCTAAAGGGGGACAAGAAGCTAATTAGGCAAAGACATCGAGAAACGAAGGCAGCCTTGTTACAACTGTTAGCCCCGCCACTGGCATCTTTCTGCAATGTCATCTCTTCACTTCCTCGTTGTACTTGGGCTCAAGTGATCCCGTGCCTCAGTTTCCCAAGTGCTGGGACTACAGAGTGCAGCACCCGTCTCTGTTGTTCCCATGAGGTTTAGAGTCACCTCGTTTACAATACTGCAGTAAACAGAACTTTTCTACTAAAAGAACAGAATATGATTTCTCTAGCAGTGATGTTCACAGCTTTGCCACTTCTCTGCTTTCTGTTGGTGCGCACAATTTCAGGGGAAGCCTACCTCTCCACACAGACCCACCCAGAACCAGAAGACTTTGCTGAAGGAAATATATCCTTAGCTACACTTAAAACAACTCCCAATATCTAGTATTATCTTTTATCTTTTATCTATCTAATTATCTTTCATTTACTGTATTAATGTATATGTAGCATGTATTTGAATGTAAAATTATCAAGTATGATATAATAAAAACTGTAAAGTTTGAAATTATATGCTTTAATAACAATTATTATTTACATCAATGACAAAATGCCACAAAATTTGAGACAAAAGCACTCTGTGTTACATCTTCTGACATCTAAAACGCACTTCATTATTTGATTTTCTTCTCTCCAAATTTTGTTCTTTGTGGTTGATCTACTAAACAAATACTTCTTAAGCTTTCTCCATGCACTACTGATCAGACATTGTGGATACTAAAGCCAGTCTAATTGTTTTTTAGTCACTACTTGTTTAGTGTTTATGAGTGTGTGCCATATCACAACATGTGAACAGTTGCAGGAGTCAGTTCTCTCTTGCAGCATGTGGTTCCTGGGAATTGAACCAGAATTGCTCAGAATTGATAGCAATCACCTTCACCCACTGAACCATTTTGTCAGCCATGACGTTATACTTTTTTTAAAGCCTTAAACCAGAGCCAGGTTTGGTGACGTATGTCCATGGTTTCAGTACTCAGGAGGCAAAGGCAGGGACTGAAAGTCTGCAGCCAGCCAGGACTCTATCCTCAGACCCTGTCTCCACACATTAAGAGCAGTGGGTGGCCCAAGTGTTAGAGCACTAACAGCCCAGCAGTGAAGGCCATGGGTTCGGTCCCGAGCACTAACCAAAAGAAAAAACTGAACAAGCCCCTCAAGCTATAGCAGAGAAAAAGGAAATCACTAAGAAGCAAGTGTCCTGTCAATCACCTGCTCTAAGGGTGACAGTTAACAACGTGCTGAATTCATATGTAGAATGATAGATAGTAAGATGATAAGGAGAGTGGTAATGGCTGACAGACACTTAAGTTTACTCAGTGTTGAAACCCTGAAACTTCAGTGAACTTAAAAACAAACAAACAAACAAGAACCCAACTGTAAAATATGTGTGAATGGCAAAAATTCTGCAAGTATAAAGTGACAAAATTATTTAACAATGAAATATATTTTATTGCAGCTGGGGCCTTGCCGAGTAAGCGTGACAGACCCACATAAAAAGACAGGCGGTGCAGCAACCATCCCCAGCCCTGGCACTCACTGGTGCCTGTGGGTGGAGCAGTCCCGCTGCACTGGGGAGCTCCAGACTCACTGAGAGACTGTCTCAGAGTGAAGCAAGCTGGGCCTGCTGGTGCGGGCCTCCGATCCAAGAGAGTGCTCGGGAGACAGAAGCTTGAGTTCGAGGCCAGCCTGGTCTACAAAATGTAAAGTGAGCCGTAGTAGAGGAAAGCATGCACTGTGACCTCTGACCTCCACACAACACAGGGCAGCCGAGACCCCAACACACAACACACCAAAACCACTTCATGTACTTGCTGCCACTACACGTGCTTTGTCCCTGGGTAAGTGTAGCGAGAGGGAAGGGACAGAGCTGCAGGGACAAGTCAGGAGGCCCTAGAATGAAGTGTTAGCCCTTCAGGAAGAGCAACTCCAGCACACTCGTTAACTTCGTTCAGCATCGTTTAGATGTTTTTCTGAAGACTACTCTAAAACTCTGAGCAATCCATAGCCTGCATGTAAAATAGAGACTTAAGTTTAAAAATTCTGTTTTAGATATTGGCTTGGTGGCACATACCCTAAAATCACAGCACTCTGGAGGTAAGAACAGGAGGCCCAAGAATTCAAGGCCATCCTTGGCTATAAACTGAGGCTAGCCTGTGCTACATAAGACAGTCTCACAAAGGAAGATTTATACTAGAATATCATGAGGTGATGTTAATATAAAACTACATCTGTGAGCGACCAGGCAACACTGCTTTTACCTGGTTCTGTGAAAGTGGAGGCTCATGGTTAAATGTCAGGCCTGCTTTAATGAGTGACGTCAAAGCTTCTGCTCCCCACTCTCTCATCCGAGAATTTGGATGCTGGCAGACCTGAAGAAACACACATTGAATAAAATTATATTCAATTACATATTTAAGTCAAGAAATACACATTAACCTGAGAACAAAAAACCCAAAACAGTATTACAGCTTTTGTTATTCTTTTACAACTTAAAAATATTATGTATTCAGTTAAGAGTAAAAGAAAATTTATATCTAAAAATTTTCTGTACGCTTACCTTCTGAATAAAGGCAAGGAAGGCAAGAAAGAAAGAACAAAAGACAAAAGATGAAATTGATCTAAGTCATAGGAAAGGAAGGAGTGTGTCACAGGAACCAAAGCCGCCAGCCCTAACGAGTTCTTTTGTTGTTCTTTCCCAATGGCCTAAGGGTTGAACCCTCAGCACTTGATAAACAGTTTAGTTTACACAACACTGTCCTGAGCCCAATCTCACCTAAGAGGTTGGCTAAATCAAAAAGCAATCTGATTGATTAGTAACATCCTTTGTTAGTAAATTTAATCCCAATAAATGGGTGAAGTCTTAGGAATGAAGGACAGTATCCTTCTCAGGCTCCTAAGGAGACATGAATGATCATGGTCCCAAACCACACGAAAGCATGTGTGCCGGCAGAAGCCACTGCAGTTCACTATGCCTGCTCACCATCAAGGCATGTCAAGTTGAAGAAAAGCTCTGTCTCCATTAGGTCCTCTCACTCTTACTGTGACCTAGTGACAGCATGACAGCTCTCTCCTCCCCTGCTACCTCCACTGTAGCAAAATTGCAAACAAGTTATTTGTAACTCACTCTCATCCCAAACTACTTCAAAACTTCAGAACTACCTAAAATCAAGATGAAGAGACTGCAATCGAAGGAGGCAGATGCTAACACACAGCTGACAACACCAGCATTTTACAAGTTAAACATTTACCCACTGTTTACATGATGAACCCTTCCCCAAGCTAAGCACGGCACAGCTACCGTCCTCTGATAACATACACTGCGGGGGGGGGGGGGGGGGGGGGGGGGCTAATATGTCATTATGCTTGATCATAAGATCAATGGACATTTTATCAGTAAACAATGATAGTACTTAAACAAGACACTTCACCTCAAGTAGATGGCCAGTCAGAGGTCTCCATAAAATCTCTATTCTGTGCATATTAACTAGACCGGTTTCTAATAGCTTGGCAACAGCAAAAAGAGATGGTTCCTAAGGAGGAAACATATTACACTTTGACACACTGAAGACAATTCTGTGATGACCATGAATAAAGTAGAACATTACAGTGATTAAATGATGATGATTTGTAGATGGAAAGTCAGCAGGAATACAGCAGGATCTATTATCAGCAGACAAGTCTTCCTGCCACCTAGAACAGCTCCTAAAGTTACCACCAAACTATATCGGCACAAAAGTGAATAAGTTATAGATATTAAAGACCTACAAATCTAATTTTTTTTAAAAAAATTCTGTATTCTTAATATTTTTGTGGTATTGAAAACATTTCCAACATGGAAATGTTTAACAGTATCTTTGTCTTTCCTAATAAAAGCCAGTAAGCTAAGTTACACTGGAGATTTAAGACAGATGTGGCATAAGCTCATCTACAGATACCCTAAGAATTATAGAAAATTGCTATTTATGGAGAAATAAGGTATAAGTTTAAAACTGATAGCTACAAAGTTTTAACTGCCGCTATCTCCTCTTGATTAGGCCACTGAATAGCTACATAAGTTACATAAATTACAGTATCCATTGAAAATTTTCATGTATAAAATGGAGATAATAGTATACAGTTAGACTGTGTGAGAAAGTAAGTCCCCCAAGTCATGACTACCTAGGGTCACTTCTCTTTCCCCTCATTAAGTAAGGTATGTATCATCATGATTTGCAGCATTTCAAAGAACATATACAGGTCCTGGATTCATACCTGAAGATTCTTTTTACAGAAGGTTTAGCAACTTTTTTGTTTGTTTGTTTTTTCAAGGCAAGACAGGGTTTCTCTGTGTAGCCCTGGCTGTCCTGGAACTCACTCTTGGACCAAGTTGCCCTTGAATTCAGAGATCCACCTGCCTCTGCCTCCTGAGTGCTGGGATTAAAGGCGTGCGCCAGTGGCTTATCTCCACATTTGGAAGTGGTCAGACTATGCATATTTTTAAATGTAGACAGGGGACTGGAGAGATGGCTCACTGGCTAAGAGTGCTGGCTGCTCCTGCAGAGGATTGAAGTTCAGCTCCTAGGACCCACAGTGGTGCCTTATATTACCGGTAATTCCAGGGGATCTTACATCTTCTGGCCTCCAAGGGCACAGACACAGACACACACACAGACACACACACACACACACACACACACACACACACAGAGGGATTCATTTTGTTTTTATACAGTGCTAGGCTGTCAGGCCAATTAGGCAAACACTGTGAGTTGCTCTCTCAGCTAACAATGTATTTATTTTTTCCTGTATATATTTTTGCTGTGACTGAACCAAACCCAAGGCTTCCCACAATGTTGGCAAGTGCTTTACCACTGAATGCTGTTAGCCTCAAACATTTCATTTCAAAAAGCTATTTCTAAAATATGGGTAAGTTCAAATTTTTCTGTGCTTTACAACTTTAATAGAAAATATTCTGAGTACAGAAAGAAATGCTCTCGAATGCTAATATTCCTGAGTCCTGGGCTATGCTTACCTGGCGGGGAGCACAGAGTCATGTTCTATTTGCTTAATTAATGGACAATGAAAATGTTTAATTTCGAGGTGAACAGAATCATTATCTTCAGAAGAAACAATTAGTTCCTGATTTTCCCTTTCAGTGAGGGGACCCACCCCCCCCAATCTGCAACACACTTCCTAACTGCAGTCTTGGACTCCCCAAACCGTAAGCGGTAAGTGCAAGCACTGTCAGGATACTTTATGACAGCTATGTATAAAAGCTGTGCCGCAATATTTATAAATACAAGACTATTCAGCATATAGGAAAGGAGGGACATAACTGTAACCCTGCTGCACACCTGGACAGATCACAAGCTACATCATGCCTCTTTACTCCTCTGCTACAAATGGTACCTGACAGGCCACTGTGACCGAAGCCCCAGTCCTACCAATCAAACACTAGGGTGACTTATGTACCTTGTATAACTAAAAAGAAATGTACATTACCACACCTTATTATTTCCATAGGCCATATCCATTGCTTCTAGAGATAAGGAACAAAGTGCATTTATTAAATGATGCAAAGATACGTCATCAAGATACCTAAAATGAAAATGAAAAAGACAATTTCATCTCAAATATACAGCTGGAAACAGTGTGGCTGTCAGTTTACAACATGAACTTACTGTGAGCTTTCAAACAGTCTAGAAAGGATGTTGGAGATCACTGGCAAGTCTGTCATCACCGCTGTTGTCAGAACCTAAAGGAAGGGTGACGTCAATGTGGAGCGTGTGTGACGGTTCAGGAAGCACCCACTGATCACAGGAGCTGCCACTTACTGTGCTGGGCCCTTCTACTGCTCTGCCAGGCTTCAAGGCACCACCACTACTAGGCTTTAGTCCCAGAATCCACACAAGATGCTGAAAATTAAAACAAGTAAAACTGTAAAAATTCTAATAACCAAAATCAGTGGTAATAGCTAGCAATAAAAACTAAAATCAGTAATATCCTAATAATTACAATCAAAGTAATTAGCACCATTCATATGAAGTAATTCCAGTGTGCACAAGCAGGAGTTTACAGCACTGTAAGTCATCCCTCACTTCCTACATGTGTTCCCTCCTCACCACTTCCCCTGCTCCATCAGGCCTTCCTGAAGGACCAGCAGGCATGGTTTACCTGTTAGCTGTCATAAATCTAGAATCCAATACTGCAACATACCTGAAGAGTTGCCAAAACAAGTTGCCATGATGTTCCAAGAACAGCACCATGACAGTGTGCCAAGTTCAGTAGAGTCCTCATGCACTGGATATTTTTGGAAGTCAGCTATGTTGAAAGGAGACAGATTTGTAGCAAATGTTATAGATTCTTAAAAATTGACAGTTTATAAATCAACGTGAATGCATACAAAGACTGTCTTAAATAAAAACCAAGAATACTAACAAAAGAAGTTTGGATGGTTTTATAAAACACAAAGTTGTGTTTCCAGGGCTGGAGTGACCATTCGCTGAGTAAAGTGTTTGCCACATTGCTGAGGACCATGCAGGAGCAACGACAAATGGCTTTACAACTCATGGAAGGTGGCCCACCAGAGCCACAAGGGTGAGCCTCAGTGTGCAGAGCCCCAAGGACCATGTGTCCTGAGGACTTCAGACTGTTATGGAGTTCTGTTGTGCTTGCTGCCCTCACATCCCTCTTCATCTAAGAACTGTATGAAAACTCTAAGAAGGCTTCCAGCCACTCACTGGGCAGTATCTCTGGCACTCACAATAATAGTGCGTGATCTCTCTCAGGCACTGCTGCTGGAGCAGATTAATGACTCAATCACCACCCTAGAGAAGAACCTAGAGACGGAGATTGTCAGCTGTGACCTCCACCCTTAGAAAACATTTGGAAAAATGCAATTGTTAATAAAGCTAGGTTGAGATGTTTTTACTACCGGTTCTGATGTAGGAAATCTTAGAAAACAAACTAAGTTCAGAAAGGCACACACTTACTAGTTAAGGTAGGGACCTTTTATGGTCAGGGAACAAGAACAATGGCAGCCTGGCTGACCTGTCTCTCACTGAGGCTGGACTGGTGATGACTGATTTCTTATACCCATTTTTGCCTTTAGCTTCCTGGTATGATTTATTGAGAATTGTTGACCAGTAGATGTGCATCTGAGGACTTAAGGGAGATATGACTGATTTTTATATAAAAGTTTAGATTTGTGATTTTTAAAAGAATTTTACAAGATTACTTTTAAAGATAAATAATAAACTAATGAATCCTTTCTTTGTAACCACAAATTGCTGCCTGCCAGTCAGAGAAGCTGGCTGAGAACACTGCCTTGCTTGCTTTTACTTTGTTAATCTCTCACAAGTTGCTTAGCTATGAATATACATGGGTTTTTGGGGATAATTTGTTTTCTTTACCTATACTACTTATTGTTATTTCTTGTAAAGGTATAGGAGAACACATTGTTTTTTTTATAACCATTTACTAGAAGAAAACTAAAATATAACCATATTATAATTCTATACTGCTTGAAAGATTTTGCTGGGATATATAAGCTATGGAAGAAAGAATAAAGTGTGGAGGGCTGAAAAGTTGTTCCTTCCATCCATCCACAGTGTGTGTGTGTGTGTGTGTGTTAGAGCTTGCTCCATCCACCACTGTGTGTGTGTGTGTGTATGTATGTGTGTATGTATGTATGTATGTATGTGTATGTGTATGTATGTATGTGTATGTGTGAAATGCTTGGAGCCTGCTTGCTGGAGTTTTGCTCTAACCATCCTAGTGTGGTTGTGTATATGTCTATCTTAGGTCTGTCTGCCTGTATGTATGCGTGTAGGTACATATTTGTGTGTATAAAGTTATTGGACTCTGCCTTTTGTTTCATCTACTGTGTGTATGTGAGAGAGAGAGTGTGTGTGTGTGTGTGAGTGTGTGAGAGAGAGTGTGTGTGTATGTGTGAGAGTGTGTGTGTGTGTGTGTGAATTTTCTCTCTTTCCTTCTCTTTCTCACCAGCACCTAGGAGTTATGAGTTCATAGTTTTTTCCGCCGGCCACAGGGAATACCAGCCCCAGTAAATTAAACTTTGTTCCCTCAGAGAAAAGTCTACTGAGTAACTTCTCTAATCACTGGCTGCCACTGGGATCATTCCCTGTAGGTATCTGGATCTGCCGCCATCAGCAGCTCTAAGCATGACCCCCCAACAACTGCCTGACACAGTTTACCCACCAACTGGATGCCAAAGCCACATAGTGTGAGGGTTGAAGTTCAGATCCCCATAACCCATGTTAATGCTGGGAGAGCACGGTGACTCGTCTATAACTCCAGCCACTGGGAGGTGGAGACAGGCTACCTAGACTAGCAGGAGGGCTCTAGATTCAGGGGAGTTAGAAACCTTGCATCAGCAGACAATGTGAAGCAGCAGGGGGATACGCAGACGATGACCTCTGGCCTCTACACACAAACACATACGCACACTTGCTGGGCTACACATGTGCTGACATACACAGCAATACACATACACACATGCATGCACACACCACACACACACACATATATACACAAAGGAAGTTGAATTAATATACCAGCTATGATAATGTCAAGAAAATAATTACTTTGTTTAGGACCATCCTCTGGGTAAAAGAGAGTCAGAAAGTAATACCATTGGAAAGTACAGAACTGGAGCACAACAGAAGCTCTTGACTGCTAACTGCTAGCCACAATAGCCCCACCCTAAGCAGTTACCATCACTGTTCCTTGGGGCTGCACTGCGAGAGGCTGACCCACGGCCACAACTTGCTGGTGAGACTCACTGGATGGGCTGATCATCATAACACTTTGGCCCTGGATAGAATATGCTAGAACACAACGGAAAGAAAGCCTCAGTGCAGCACTGAGCTCACATTTCCTTCAAGGTACTGTTGTATTGTAAAAGATTAATCAGAATAAAGTTCAACCCTCACAATTAAACAGCAGTACTATTATCCAGATGTATGCAAACCTCTGAAAACTCGTAGGTGCACACACTAACAAAAGCAAACGTGAAGGAATTTTCCATGTAAGTTGTTGTAATTATAAAATGCTGGTAGAATGTTTTATGAGCAAAACAGAATTAGAACACATTAAGTACTTTAAACATGAATCAATGTATACTTTTCTAGTTATAGGCAAATAAATTTTAAGTGTGAAATCTGAATATCACTTTGAAATATATATAAATTAAATGCAATCAACCTTAGTGTTCTCAAAGCATTAGCCAAGAAAATTAGTTTTTGAATGTTAGTGTAATATAAGTGGTGGAAAAATGATAGTTTTACTAGGCCAAACAAAAAACCAGCACTTCAACAATGCACTATAGTTACAAAGGAGTGTCATAATTATATTATGGATCTGTTTAATTATTACGTAACATTGCTATTGCTATATTCTTCTCTCCACCTTTTTTTTAAAGGACAAGCAGAAGAAAAAAAGATATATCCCATATGGCCACATAGGAAAGAGAAACAAGAGTCCAGGGACCCTACATCTCACCTTCTCTCATCCCTTTCAGGACATAAAAGAACTGTCTGGAAAAGGAGGACAGAGTGGAAAGGCAGGAGCACAGCTGCCTGGAGGGAGCACTGTGCACACGTGGGACGGCATGAGGCCTGAACTTACAGGTTCTACCCCTACTCTGTCGGCATCCATCCCAGTAGACGGAGAAAGCGGTGCAGCTTAGCGCTTACATTTATTGGAGAGTGTGGCTGCAGTGGTGGCGTTCAGCACAGTCAGAGCGTAATGCGGAGGCAGGGAGCCTTTGCAGATGGCAGTTATAAAGGCATCTCTCGAGGTTACAAGGCCCAGTCTTCCACAGAGAGCAGCCATGGTCAGCTCAGCCTTCAGGATGTTCTCAGTGGCAGCCTCATCTGTGCTGGAAGACAAGCTCTCTGTTTATCTTACCAGCTTATCGCAGTTATGCTTTAAAACAAGACACAGGTGTATGTACTCAGAGAGCTTTCAAGAAAAGCTAAAACCAATGTACTTAGGATGGATTTTAACCAAGTAACCAAATATCTAAAAAACTGACCCATATAATGTAATGTGTATTCATAGGTGGAAAAAAGAACTTAAAGATTAAACTAAAAGCATCAAGCATTTTATTTGTTTACTGAGACAGGGTATTTGCTTCAGGCTGGACTCAAACTCACTGCAATCTACCTTTGTCAGCCAAGTGCTGGGATTATAGGCAGGAGCCACCACATCTGGCATCAAATATCTTAAAATCAGTTAATTCTGGGGAGAAATATCAAGCAAAGGATCATCCTTGCAAAGGCAGTGGCAAGCCTTGACATGTCTGACACAAGTGTTCCATCATTTGGAAGCTGTATTTTTGATTAAAGCATTCTGACTATTCCAGTGGGAGTTCAGAGCAAACACAGGCGCCAGAGCGGGTGGTAAAAAATAATGTTCTTAAAGAAACAAGGAGAATGCAATGTTCATTACCCTAATTTCATCACAACAGTGTGCACACAAACTATCATACTGCACATGAAATTTAAAAAGAGCATCAAAGTTCTACTCACACAGAAAGCCAGGGGTAGGAAATAAGAAGTTCCTGGGACAAAGGGAAGTAAGGTATTGCTGGTTTAAGTGCACTGACATGACATAAGCTTACGGACGGAATACCTGGCGTCCAGAAGTAGGGACAGCGCAGCGAGGAGACCACACCAGCAAGCGCTCACCATCTCTTCCCAAACCGCTCTGCTCACTTCAGAGGAAACACAACACTTAATCAGGTTACACCGTTACAGCGAGCTGTCGGTCTGTGAAACTCAAATATTCCTGCAGTAACTCAACCATTAGGCATCAAACACCAATATTTAAAATATTCAAATAATAAAAATGTAGAAGCTGAGATAGTTTCATAATAAAAAAAAGTCTTGAAGTTAAGTTGTTTTAAAACATGGTAGTTAAAACAAGATAGTCCACTATCTCAGTTAAGAAATATCTTCTAAAAAATACAAAATGCCAGTTCCATTTCCTTCAGTAGGCCAAAATGTGCATCTGTGTGATCAAGTGGAACTTAGTGTGGACTACAGTCTAAAATGTTTGTTCAGCTAGAACACCATTACAATGTTGAGAATCAAGCATAACTAAATACACTGAATCGAATGGCACTGGGCACCTCACAGTTGGAGAGGATATTTACAAATATCTAAAGTTAGCACTGACCTTGTAGAAATGACCTACAAATAGAGAACCTGGGGTGATGTCATAGTCTTTAGTACAAAGAAGCAGACAGTTCGAATCCAGACACTCGATAGGTGTCCTTCCTGACCAAGCAGCAAGAAGCACACCTAGTGCCCACAGGTCAGTCTCAATTCTATCTGCCTGGGCTTCCTGGAAAATGCACTAACACCTGTACTGGACTAGAACCATGAGATCACTTGAGAGCATCTCCTGTTGAGTTGTAAGGAGAACCAAGAGAACATGGAGGAACACGAGACATGGCAAAAGAACACTATCCAGTCTGAAGAGAACATCACACTAAAACAATGACAGCTAGTGATTAAAATTTTTGGATTAAATAAAAATCCAGTTATATTTAAAAGTGAACATCTCCAAAAATTGATATTTTTGCTTCCTCACATACTGATAGATCAAATTAGTAGCTAAATTAAACATTTAATTAAATTAAACATAGGAATCACCCTGTGCTAATCTTAGAATGAATAAAGCAACTTAGGATATATTCTTCTAACAATGTCAAGGTCATATAAAACAAGAACTGAAGAACTGTGTTCCACATTGTAGGAAAATATCCACACACAGCAATAAATCCAAAAGCAAGGGACCACAAGGAAAAACACTGGGAAACTTGATCAATATGAGTAAGACCTAGGTTAATATTAAATACTGGACTGAGCCTAATTTCTGATGGTGACTGCATCAGAATGGGGAGACTGTAATTAGTTTTAGAAAACCACATCTAAATATTAAGGGGCAGTGGGACAGCATGTCTCGAACTTCATCTCAAGTAGCTCAGAAAAATAAAGTGACATGTATACACAATAAAGAGAAAGGGAAGAACAGCATGATGACGTGTTCATAAAGGGAAATAGGGCAAGTAATAACACAACAACATTCCCTCAGGTCTCCCTCAAGTTCAGAGTACTGAAAAGTAGCAATGACAGCTGGGATTGCAGCACACCTGTCTCCTGATCCATCTGGTCTGATGCTGACTGCTCATCTCGCCTTTCTGATGACTGTGAAGATGCTCCTTCTGTGACAGTGGGACACTCTGTGTCTACCTCTCCCAGCTCTCCTTCTATCATAGTGGTGATGCCACGGACGAGATCCAACAGACAGTGGAATGCCACAGACATGGCATAGCCTTCTGGTATAGTTGGGGGTTCAACTTTGTCCAGCATCTCTAGGCTGAAATCATAAAAAATACAAGCACTAATGAGAAGCCACAGAAAAGAACCATAGAAAATCATTTCCATAATCTATAGACTCTAAAAACTACTAACAGGAAGACAGAAGAAAAGAAGGGACACGACTGAGCTTGTTTCATTTGGAGAAGGCTCTGCAGTACTTTCAAGTGGTCAGAAGGCTGGTGAGATGGCTCTGTGGATAAAATGTGCTTGCTGCCAAGCCTGATGATCTGAGTGTGAAGGAGGGAACTGAGTCCTGCAAGCAACACTCTAACCTTCACGCATGTGCTATGGTACACATACATGTGTACACACACACACACACACAAAATGTACTTTTTTAGTGTAAAAAAAATGATCAGAAAAATGAAGGCCTAGCTGCTACCATAACATCTACTTGATATACGGTGACATCTTCACCATTCTTTGGTGTGAGAAATATAAAAAACTAACACAGAATACATTAACACAGATTATGGTGCTTCTCAACCTCTTAACTTTAAAGTGACATAAAAGATAAAATAAAACCACAAGAGGAAGATGTTCTTACATCAGAGAAAGCAAAACCCTGAGATACCCAGAGCACAGGTGACCTGAGACCATCAGCCAACAGTACAAGTAGCACTAAGGGACATCTGTGTGTCAAGCTCAAATCTACTACAGAAGCAAGTGTTCAGAAAGCAAGACAATAAGTCTTATGTTCTAAGTTAGGACAAATGAGGAACTATGGTTCTGGATCCCTTAAAACGGTCATTTCTCAAGCTAAGAACACAGAGTGACGAATTCACCAGCAAAGAATGAATGGTAATAGTTCTAAGTTGTATTCACATCCAAAGAAAAGGCGATGTCAGAGCCCTATCTCTTGTACACAAAACTAACTTGAAATAAATCAGTGACCTACATATAAAAAAACTTACAAAACTCTTAACGATATATGCCTATGTTTCTTCCCATGATTTATGCCTATGTCTCTTCTTGCAACAATCTGTTAGATATAACACCAAAAGTACAGTTAAAAAATAGGTAAACTGACTCCATCAAAATTGAAAACTACTCTGTTCCATGGGCAGTAGTAAGAAAAAAACAACTTACAGAACAGCAGAATGCTTCTGCAACTCATGTGTACACAAGAATTATACATGTACACACAAGAAAGTCCTAGAATTTAGCCCTGTGACAATTTCCATCTCATAGATTAATTAGGTTAAATAAAGTTGAATTTGCCAAAGGGAACTCTATTCTAGATGAGCTATGCCCACGAGGTCTAAGAGTCAAGCCACACACTTAACTACAAAGCCATGTGGGACAAAGGCGTCAACTCATGGAAATAAATCAGTCTGTTTATAGTGTTATTAGCACCCTACAAGTAGAAGAAAATATAGGTCTGCTTAAAATTCTCAGAATATGACAAATCAAAGTAAGCTCCAAAATGCAATATTAAATACAATACAGGCAGAAGTGCTTTAGAATTAAATACCTCCAGTGGTGCCATTTATCATAAAATCATGTTGCTGCTACTTACTAGGTGGCTTTAGCACTGCCTTGAACTGTAATCGTCAGGATGGGTATCCAGGCTCCTCGGTACTCAAACGCTGGCAGCAGAGTGACACCTGCACCAATGCCCACCACCCCTGAGTTGGCTGGTGCTGAGGCTGGGCCACCAGCATTATTGTTTCCTGTTCGGAAAGGAGGAAAAGCAAGCACACCAACTTATTCCTTGATTACAAGTCAGTAAATTCCAATGCCTACTTACACTTAAAAGATTCTGTGCTCTCAAGTGTGAGACCTATAAATGACATCTGTTGACTCTGTTTACCCAGAGAGTCTATTTCCTTTAAATAACCACTTAATTTTTTTAACATAAAAATTACTAGAAAGCCTACGTAGGTAGCTCTGTTGGTAAAGCATTTGTCACACAGACATGGGGACCCGAGCTTGCTCTTCAGTGCCACACAGATGTGTTTTGTTCTCCAGTACACTAAGATGTATGTGTCTCTTAAAGAAAATGGTGGAAGTTATTTTAACCTCAACCTCACAGTAAATGAAGAAAACATGCAACTTGACAGAGAAACTTCAACATGAATAAACTGATGGATATACAAAGGAGTGTTGATTTTGCTCCTCAATACCACAATAAACCAGTTTTGGTGATGCACACAGGCAATCCCAGCACTGGGGAGGCAGAAGCAGACAGACCCAGCACCCTGCTAGCCATCCAGCTCTCCTAACCAGTGAGCCCCAGCTCCCAGTGAGAGTACTATCTCAAACCTAAGGTCCCCAGCTCCTAGTAAGCGACAATCAAGGCTGCTCTCTGGCCTGCACACACATATGCATACCGCCTGTGCCTGCACATAAATGAACACCACAATTATAGGAACAAACAAAAACACAAATCTTTTTTATATATCTTACAAGACTTATATTTTATAAGAATATAAATCTTAATATATTCAGGTGGTTTAAATTTGTATAGCACAAATTTCTCTCATAACACTGACTCCTATAAACCAAGGGAAAAAATGAAGACAAACATGAAGGCGACGTTACCAGCTTGGTTGGCTGCAGCGGGATTTCCAGTAGGAGGGACAAGAAACAGAGACTGGATAAAAGACCCCAGCGCATTCACAATGTCTCGGAAAACCTTGGTGGAATGTTGCTTCATGTCATATGACTGACAAAATGACCTGCAAAATAATTTTAAACATTTCTGAGAAAAGCATTTTAATGTATTATAATATTCACATTTTAATAGCCAGTAATATTGTTTAATATTTACAATTCCATACTTGGTGTCATTCTTTATGCCTGAGTGGTTTCTCTAATTTGGATTAGAAACAAAGGTTTGTTTGACAAAGGTCATAACAAAGCAAAAAAAGAAAAAGAAACGCTGGCTGCATTTGCTTAGTAAATGATGGCTCACTACCCACGTGTCTGACCTCTCCCAGTCCTGCTGAGCTCCCACCAGTGACGTCATGAACATAAACCCACAGTTTCTTTGGTAAGCATCACCAATACTTGAACATAGGCACTGAGTTCTTAGCTCAGCACAAGGCTAAAAGAGTCCTGCTGAGACTTACCTTAATAACTGAGGCTGCACACAGAGCCTGTGGATTGACTCCACTGCAACAGCTCGAAGCCACTGCGGCTTATCTGCATCCAGAAACTTCACCAGAAGTGACAGAAATATTTCACACTCGGTCACCTGCAAAGAACAGATTCTTAAACATTTGAGTCAAAAAGAACTCATAATAATGATGTCAAATCATCTTCACAGTAACTAGAATAAAATGCAGAACTAGTTCAGCAGAAAACCACAGCTTCTAACTAGATACCTGAAATACTAGTGATCTGCTAAAACAGTTCATTCCTGACCCTTATTTTCCCGAGCTACAAAGAAAACTAATGTCTGATGGTCAGTCAGCTTCATTGAACTATTGGAAACAATGAGCTAATGAATAGTGGGAAAGCATGACTCTCAAGGGTACTGGTTCTCAAAGCAGCTGTTGAACACCTTGGAGTTCCCTGAGATCATTTGTGGGAGTGTATGAGGTCAAATGCATTTCATAATAATACTATTATGATTTGTTCTTTCCGGTGTAGTAAGACTTGATCTGATAGTACAAAAGCAATAGCATTCGAACAGTAAATGCCCTGGCAAGAATCATGAAATCATCAACACATCTTCACTGTCATGCATAAATAAAAGATGTATATTACACCCACACCCACCTACACGCACACCCACCTACACACACAGACACAGACACACACACACACACACACACACAATATTCTAACATATATACATCTATCCTATCTAAAGCCACTGGTGTTTAATTTCCACTGTTAACTTGATTGAATAAACACCTCGGGCGTTCATGAGGCACACATTTGGGCACATCTGCGAGGGTATTCTCAGACCATTAGTTAATAGGAAGGACACTTCACTTGCATGGGGTGAGACCGCCAACAAAAGCTGGGAGCCCAGATGGAATAAAAGGGGCAGAGGAGGAAGCTGACACCACAGACATGATCAGTCTGCTTCCAGGCTACCATGAGGTAAGCAGCTTTTGTGACATCCCCCACAACCATGACATTTCTGCCTAACACAGGTCCCAAAAAAGACAATTAGTTGGCTAAGGACCAAGCCTTTGAAGCCAGGATTCAGGGAGTAAGTCTTTCCTCCTGTAAGTCCGTACATCAGGTACTCTGTCAGAGAAACAAGAATGCATGCAACTGTATATAAAAACATGCCCAGAAATGAACTCTTACCAAAAGACTGTAAAATTGCTTGATCAGAACAGACACCACTCTCAGTAAACGCATGCAAATAGGGAAATAAGGCTTTTCAACTGGTGCTGGAGATGATGAAGTACTGGAGCCTTGTCTGAACTTTATATTTGGAGAAAAGAGCTTGATCACAAGCGGACACACCCTTTCTTTGAGGAGAAAACTGAATTCTTGATGCTATTTGCAAGGGGAAAAAATTAGTTTGTAGTGATACTTGTAAAAAATTAGATTATCATAAATGACCTTAATTAGTGAGTTTACAGTTTTCTTAAGAAGTTTTGTTCTTTGTCAATTTAGTAATATAAAGACATTCTGGTTACTCTCTCTACCTTCTCTTCCTTCTCTATGCTTGCTGTGCCCCTCCGCCATCCACCCCACACTGCCTTCCATACGCCCACATTCACATCTTGTTTGTTTCCCAAAGATTTTAACTTGTATTGTTTGTGTGATCTGGTACTACTTAATTGATCTAGTTGATCACATGAAATTTGAATGATTAACATAATAAAATGTATTTGAAGTTCACCATTAAATGCAGATCAAGCCTTGTATTGTCACTAAAGTGAAGACTATTCATCACTATCAATCTATCTAATAAATATTTTCAAACCAGGTAAAACTGGGTAAGATATTTCACTATTGTCCCTCTCCCAGAATCTGATAGTTGCCAATAAATCAGTAAGCAGTACTTTCACATGAGGCCCTTTGTATAATTTATAAAGCGGTTTGAAATTTGCACTGTTCTTAAATGCAAAACACAAACTAGAAATATTTCAAGAAGTTTAAAAAAATTAATGTATATTATAAAAAGAACATACATGATTTTATAATTTTTAGTGTTCACTACTAAGTACACAAGACTATAAAGCATTTAAAATAAGAGAAAAATTTGATTAATAAAGTATAAACAAGTATAACTATTTTACACGTTGAGAATTCTGTAAATAATCATACAATTTTATTTAAGGTCACTAAAAGTCAGGTGAAAGGCTTCCTTAACCTGCTAATTTTCCCTTAACTTCAGTTAGGAGCAGTCTCACTCCCTCTCTGGACCATCTGGCCAGCAACCCTGTCTCTCCCCACACCTGAGCCTAATGAGAATGGATGGAACTCTGTAGCTGGGGAGGGAGTCGGGCTGGATACAGAGATCTATGGATACAAGAATCAATGGGGTGACCTTAGCTGAGACTCACAGCTGTAGGGACTTGGAACCTGAAAAGGCCACCTCCTGTAGCCAGGCAGGCAGGAAAGAACCCCAGTGGAGAGATAGGGACACCAACCCACCCACAAGATTTTCAACCCAAAATTTACCCTGACTTCAACGTCGAAAGAAAAATAAAAAGAAACTATATTTTCACATGTCTTTTTTAACTCCATAGCTTGGGGAAATTTGCCTAAATAAGTTTCTAAGATTTATTCTAATAATAAACTTTTAAATGTTGGGGGTAATTACCAAAAAAAAAAAAAAAAAAAAAAAAAAAAAAAACCACTAAATCAAAATTAGATCGATGGCTTTCTTTACGCCTATAACCCCAGTCCTCAGGAGACTGAGGCAGTTGCACATGTAAAAACCTTGTCATAAAAGAACATAAACACCACCAAGAAAAAACAAACCTCACACTTTCAAACAAGCAAAAATAAAACACAGCTCCGGTCTAGAGCCTATGGTAACCTGTACCTTCTAATATGGACAAAATGCATTTTGATTTCTAGACAAATATCTGTAAAAAAAAAAAAAAATTGTGACATGCTAACATCGACTGGCTTACTTGTAAAAACACTTGTGGGAAATCATTGAGGACCGACTCTAGCAACTCAAGGCCAAACGTCCGAGTCATTTCTGTCATGCCTACTAGCCAGTAAGGGGCGTCAGCATTAACCAGCTGACAGAGGTCCTGGAAAAATTAAAAAAAAAAAATTCAAGTGTCATGTGTTACGATAACATATGCTTTCCACAACTCAGTTTACAAAATAAAAACAAAACAAACCTCTTTTTCTTAAAAATTAAGCATTAGCAATTCCAATTTTGACAAATTGTACATTTAGTAGATTTTAGCAATCATCTATAGAAGTATGTAACCATAGACAACAAACAGCTATAGACAAGTACTAATGTTATCTTAGTAAGAAATAAACTTTTAATCTTACTATACTTAAAATGATTTAGTCATGCCAACTGATATAAAAAGTAGGTATTTATATATCAGATTACATTAAGTCGACAACAAATCTTTTACTTAAACTTTTCTCACTGAAGGAATGTTTTCGTAGGACTTGTCATCCTTAATATACCTATTTTTCTAGGTGAGTTTAATTTTACTTCCTTAGGGTGGGTCCCAACATTTTATCACTGTTAGGTATACAGTAGATGCAGAAATCTTTGTTCAGTCTTTTAGAATTACGTTAATACTAATAATACTTTTAATTTTTATAAAATTTTGTGGATTAAAATTACATCAAACATAAATTCTACATTAAAACACCTGCACAAGCTGTATGTTACAGTAAGAATTCCTCTGTCACCCGAAGTACCTGGAAGAGCATATAGGCGTCTTTAGCACAGGGTCTCAGTGTGCTGACAGACCTCCTGTTACTGTTTCCTTGGATCAGCACTGGAGGTTCTATATCTGCAAAACAGGCCAGAAACTGGAGTTCAGAATGACCTTTTTACAAACCATATACTATATTTAAAATTCATCCTTTTATATAACTATGGTTCCTGTTTGAAAAATCATGTCTTCAAACAAGGTATTTTTATATAAAATACAATAGCAATTGCTCATTTTCCTACACACACTTTAACAAGCTTCTTATTTTATTACACACTTGATTTTCCCAATTTCTTATTTTTCAGCTTTTATCACTTGATCTCTGAGTCGGTATTCAATATCAAACATCAAGTTTACCTCATAGCCATTTCCTCTGCCCTTCACCATGTTCAAGAGGGTTAACTGCTTTATCTGCTGTCAGTCATGGGTTGCATCTGCTAAGAATAAGCTAGAACTGCTTTCCCTGCTCAGCATTTGTTTCTAACATTAGAGGAAAGATGCCATTCTCTGGGCTGATGACATGTTTGCTGGGCAAAGGTACCTGGTCCCAAGCCTGAGGATCTGAGTTTGATGCCCAGGACGAACATGGTGGACAATAAGACTAATTCTCACTAGTTATCCTCTGACCTCCACATGTGTGCTTGTGTGTACACATATGAATGTGTATGCATGTGCACACATACACACCTAAGTGTAATAATTTTTTAAAGGATAAATTCTTTGTAAATTATAGCAGCTTGTTTTAAAATCAGTATTGATTTAATAAATGATTAAGATGTTTTGGTAATTTTTTCTGAATTATTAAAATAGAAAGCAGTAAATGGTATACTAGCCTTTAGAGAAACTTGTGTGAAAATACTACTCCAGGAATGACATCAAGGTTATGAATATAAGACATTTACACAAGGAAAGTGCTTAATGTGACTCTGAGTACTGAGATTGTATTTGTACTTTTCCTCAGAGGAAAAATGCAGGGAAATCATGTACCAATGCCAGTGGGAACATTCTAGCAAGCCAACAGTGAAGAACAGCCGACCTAAATGCAAAATCTTTCATCAACAGTCAGCTCAGGAAAGACAAGGTAATTATTAGAAGATGCACAGCAGCCATATTTTCCAGTATCCCACATTTATAGCAGTATCCCGTACAAACATCAATTTAAAAGACACACTATGTAAAGGGGAAAGTAGCTAAGCATTGTCAAGGCAACAGATGGCTCCACAGGTGCCTGTGGCCAGGCAAGCTGACCTGCACTCCATGCCTAGGGTGAAGCTGAGGGAGAGCATGCACGAGGACCTCCATATATGCTGTGCTATGCCTGCCTGCACACACCTGAACACACAGTAAATAGTTAAATGCAAAATATATGTACAATTTTTCTTGCTTGAGAAAAAAAAAGCTAGGTTGTTCATGACTGTAGCACCTTAAGGTCTTTGCCAGAGCAGGTGGAAAAATCATTTGTCATCCAAAAAAGGTTACTACTGAAAAGTTCCTATAGTGAAAAACTATCAAATCTCAGAAGTTCTAACATGTTGAACAGCAAGTATCTGTCAATTCTCCAAAGGGTGTTTCTAATTTAAGAACACTTATAAATCCCAAAGAAGTCCCCATTATAATCAGAGTACTTAATAAAATGGGAAGGATTACACCCCAGTAACTACTGATAGGTGTAGGCAAAGATTCAGAGGAGGAAGCCTGTGTGTGCAAACTGAACTTCCTGTGGTGATCTGAGTACTGGAAAGCATAGGTAGGGGCTCCAGGCAGCTAAACCAGATGCTACACAGATGGAGCAGGAGCATGTCAGTGCACTAGAGCACAGCCACACAGCAGACGCCAAGTAGTAAAGTGCAAACTAACAGATAAAGGACACCACAAATATCCACAGAATACATCTGCATAAAATATATGCAATATAATACTTTGTTAGATTGTGAAATTATCATCCTCAATGGGGGGATTTATACATGTTAAAACTTAATATAAGAAATGAAGCATCTACTCAGGGTGATAAAATAGTGAATCATTTGTTTGTTTGTCTGTTTATTTGTTTGGGTCTTTCAGACAGGATCTCTCTGTATGTAAACCTGATTGTCCTGGAACTTATAAGACCCACCTGCGTCTGCCTCTCAAGTGCTGGGATTAAAGGCAAGTGCCACCACAGCCAGCTGAATAATTTATTTTTAAATCGCCATCAATTTTTAAGTGCCATATAATGTGGTGGTTTGAATAAGAATTGCCCCTAACCACTATTGTGTTTGAATGCTTGCCACAGCACAAGGCACTATTAGGAGGTGTGGTCTTGTTGGAGTAGCTGTGGCCTTGCTGGAGGAAGTGTGTCACTGTGGGAGCAGACTCTGAGGCTTCATATGCTCAAGCTATGCCCAGTGTGTCAGTCTCTTTCTGCTGCCTGCAAATCCTCTCAGCTCCTCCAGGACCATCTCTGCCTGCACACTGCCATGCTTCCCGCCATAAGGATAATGGACCGAACCTTTGAACTGTAAGCCAGCACAAATTAAATGTTTTGCTGGAGTTGCTATGGTTGTAGTGTCTCTTCACAACAATAGAACTCAAAATAAGACATATAGTAACATGTATATGTGTATGTATGTATTATATATGTACACACACACACACACTCACACTATAACTGCTATGGTTAATTCTGATTGTTAACATGACAAGATTTAGAATCACCTAGAGTACACATTCCTGGGCATGCCTGTGAGAAAGCTTCTAGATTAAAGTGAGCTGGGAAACCCACCATAAATGCACCGTTTTGTAAGCGGGGATTGTGAGCACAGCATCTCTCTCTGCTTCCTGACTCCAGTGCAGTGTGCACTCACCTTCCACACACAGCATCTCTGCTTCCTGACTCCATTGCAGTGTGCAGTCACCTTCCACACACAGCATCTCTCTCTCTTTCCTGACTCCATTGCAGTGTGCAGTCACCTTCCACACACAGCATCTCTCTCTGTTTCCTGACTCCAGTGCAGTGTGCAGTCACCTTCCACACACAGCATCTCTCTCTGCTTCCTGACTCCAGTGCAGTGTGCAGTCACCTTCCACACACAGCATCTCTCTCTGCTTCCTGACTCCAGTGCAGTGTGCAGTCACCTTCCACACACAGCATCTCTCTCTGCTTCCTGACTCCAGTGTAGTGTGCAGTCACCTTCCACACACAGCATCTCTCTCTGCTTCCTGACTCCAGTGCAGTGTGCAGTCACCTTCCACACACAGCATCTCTCTCTGCTTCCTGACTCCAGTGCAGTGTGCAGTCACCTTCCACACACAGCATCTCTCTCTGCTTCCTGACTCCAGTGCAGTGTGCAGTCACCTTCCACACACAGCATCTCTCTCTGCTTCCTGACTCCATTGCAGTGTGCAGTCACCTTCCACACACAGCATCTCTCTCTGCTTCCTGACTCCAGTGCAGTGTGCAGTCACCTTCCTCACACAGAATCTCTCTGCTTCCTGACTCCATTGCAGTGTGCAGTCACCTTCCACACACAGCATCTCTCTCTGCTTCCTGACTCCAGTGCAGCGTGCACTCACCTTCCACACACAGCATCTCTGCTTCCTGACTCCAGTGCAGCGTGCACTCACCTTCCACACACAGCATCTCTCTCTGCTTCCTGACTCCAGTGCAGTGTGCAGTCACCTTCCCCGCTCGCAGTACCCCTTGAACAGTAAATGGAGATAAACTGTCCCTTCCTTGAGCTCCTTTTGTCAGAAAATTCACCAAATTAACAAGAAAGAAACTTAGCACATATATGAACTCACCTACATGTACCACATTCACGTAGACATACCTGTACCCATGAATGTGTGCATTTACATGTGTGTGTGTGTGTGTGTGTGTGTGTGTGTGTGTGTGTGTATGAGTTTTCAGGTATTTTTGTGAG
Source organism: Arvicanthis niloticus (assembly GCF_011762505.2). Classification (NCBI taxonomy): domain Eukaryota; kingdom Metazoa; phylum Chordata; class Mammalia; order Rodentia; family Muridae; genus Arvicanthis; species Arvicanthis niloticus. The sequence continues at coordinate 44,660,195 of NC_133429.1, forward strand.
CATTCTTTGAGTCTGTTCTCTTGCTGGCCTTAAACTAGTGATCCTGTTGAGGCTGGGGTTACAGTGTGTACCAGCACACTCGCCTGCACCTGCAAAGGCATGCAACAGTTAAGCTGTCCTAGCTTTGGGTGTTACTAGTTTACAAAGTAAAGCTGAAAGTGAAGGAGAAACAGACCTTGTCCATGAGAACCACTCACAACAAAAAGGGACAGCTCTCAGCTTTACCTCTGTGCCTGTCGTCTTCAGCAACCATCCTCTCGAAGACAACTGTTACCACCTGTCGGACTGTAGCAGCAGCCGTATTATTTGTAATATTGTCCTTTGTGAAGTGGAGTCGAAAACAAAGAACTATTGCCTAGAAAAAAGATTCCTTAGCATGAAGTAAAACTGAAGAGCAGAATCTATCAGACGAAAGAAACTACAAGTCAAATAATTTGCTTCAATCAGACATGAAAAGTTCCATCATTTTATAAAATGAAACTTCAAAAATCCTCAGATTTCAAAATAGTTCAGTCTCAGTAAATACATAGCTACATAAGATTAGCTAAACAGTTCAAAATACATTTTTACAAATATACTTCATTTAATGTTTATGAGTGTGTCATGTTTTATTTTCCCAGAATGACTTGCTTTAAAAATAGCAAGTATTCATGTTTGTTGTATCACTAAATGCTTAGAAAAGCATTATATAACTTGCTAAAAATATAAATAAAATATACTATTATTAGAAAAGTGTGACACTTTTCTCTTTAAAAAACAACTTTATTAATAAGAAAATGTATATGCTGAGTTGTACTACTTAAAGGCATATAATCCCATGAGTTCTGCCTGCTCCATAGGATGTGGTCATGGAGCACACCGATGGGATGGAGCACACCACGGGGATGGAGCACACCACGGGGATGGAGCACACCACGGGGATGGAGCACACCACGGGGATGGAACACACCACAGGGATGGAGCACACCACGGGGATGGAGCACACCACGGGGATGGAGCACACCGATGGGATGGAGCACACCGATGGGATGGAACACACCACAGGGATGGAGCACACCACGGGGATGGAGCACACCACGGGGATGGAGCACACCACGGGGATGGAGCACACCACGGGGATGGAGCACACCGATGGGATGGAACACACCACGGGGATGGAGCACACCGATGGGATGGAACACACCACGGGGATGGAGCACACCACGGGGATGGAGCACACCACGGGGATGGAGCACACCACGGGGATGGAGCACACCACGGGGATGGAGCACACCACGGGGATGGAGCACACCACGGGGATGGAGCACACCACGGGGATGGAGCACACCACGGGGATGGAGCACACCACGGGGATGGAGCACACCACGGGGATGGAGCACACCACGGGGATGGAGCACACCACGGGGATGGAGCACACCATGGGAATGAAGCACACCACGGGGATGGAGCACACCGAGGGGATGGAGCACACCACGGGGATGGAGCACACCACGGGGATGGAGCACACCACGGGGATGGAGCACACCACAGGGATGGAGCACACCACAGGGATGGAGCACACCACGGGGATGAAGCACACCACGGGGATGGAGCACACCACAGGGATGGAGCACACCACGGGGATGGAGCACACCACAAGGATGGAACACACCGAGGGGATGGAGCACACCACGGGGATGGAGCACACCACGGGGATGGAGCACACCACGGGGATGGAACACACCACGGGGATGGAACACACCACGGGGATGGAACACACCACGGGGATGGAACACACCACGGGGATGGAACACACCACGGGGATGGAGCACACCACAGGGATGGAGCACACCACAGGGATGGAGCACACCACAGGGATGGAGCACACCACAGGGATGGTACACTTCTGTCACTCTAGAGCGTTTCCTCACACACCTCTGCATCCACTTCCTCTCCTAAACTATGGAAACTGTCTCATTTTTTTTCACTACTGATCACTCAGCATTTTCTACAATTTTATATAAAAGATTCATTCATTACAATTTGTATCTGGCTTCTTTCACTTAGAACGTATGCATGGAATTTGTGTGTGCTGTCCTGTGTATCGGTGTGAGTTCCCTTTCTGTTGCTGGGGAGACTGCATGGTGTGGCTATATAACCATCTCTGTAGATGGACATCTGGAGAGTTTTCAGTTTGGTGCTCCTCTAAGTAGGGCTGCTGTGAACACTCATATACAATTCTCTATGGAGACATTCCTTCACTAGGAATGGCAGGGCTAGGTCACAGGGTAATCAAGTTAACTGTTAAAGAAATGCCAGCTTCCTAAAGGACATCTACAGTGTTGTCATTCTGGATGTGTGTGGATTCAGAGCCATGCCAACCACAGCACTATGTGATGGTGGCATCTGTAATGGTCGGCTGCTTTAACCAGCAGAGACAGACAGCACTGTGATTTTAGCTCTCCTTTCACTAGCCTCTTCCCACACATCCGCTGTCACTGAGCAACGCAATTCCTGAAGTGTCTTTAGAGTCATTTGTCAATTCTTCATGTGATAATTTTGTCCTGGAAAATAATACTTTAAACAGTTCTTTAGAAGCATATGTGTGTCCTTTGTCAGATAGCTGCAACTGTTTTCTTCTACCCTGTGACTTATTTTATGGTTCATGGACCATAAAATCCGAGCTCTATGTCTGCAATTGTTTTCCTCTACCCTGTGACTTATTTTATGGTTCATAAAGCATAAAATTCAAGCTCTAAGAAATGGTTGTATACACCAGTATTATAAAGATCTTCTAAAAGTTTAGTAGTTTAAAACAGTTACCACTCTCAGAAGAAATACAAAATTCTGTGCCTTATCAACTCATCAATGTTTTTAAAAGAAGTATTTTTCATTTTATGTTTGAGTGCTTTGCCTTCATGGAAGAACACTGCCTACATTCCTGGTGCCTGAGGAAGCCAGAAGGGGTGCTGGATACCAAACCCAGATCCTCTGCAAAAGGAACTAGTATGCTTTTAGTCTGTTTGGTTTTTCAAGACGGGGTTTCTCTGTGTAGTCCTGGCTGTCCTAGAACTCACTCTGTAGAACAGGCAGGCCTTGAACTTGAGATCCACCTGCCTCTGCCTCCCAAGTGCTGGGACTGAATGCATGAGCTTCCACTAGTACTTTTAACCACTGAGCCATCTCTCCAGTGCGCTTACATTCAGTTATTAAGTGGCATGCCCTTAAAAGAAAAATTACTCTACATTTCAACTTTTAAAAAGTGTATTATGTTGTTATACAGAAGCTTTTATGTTGATCAATTTTGTATTATACCTTTGTACTTGAATTTTATTAGCAAATACTTCATTTTCAACTAGGTGTCATACTAAAATCAATTCTCTAATTCCTCCTTTTTGTATGTGTGTGTGTATATGTGAGTGTTTGAGTTCAGGTACCCACAGTGTGCACTGGGTGTGAAAGCCAGTACCCTCCACCTTGTTTGTGAGACTGGGCCTCTCACTGGAACCTGCCTCCTAGTCTAGACTGGCTTTCAATGATCCTCAGTGTGCTGGTCAGTGTTTGTAACTTAAAACAAGCTAGAATAGCCTAGAGAGAAGAAACCTCCGTTGAGGAGCTGCCTCCGTAGACTGGCCTGTGGGCACGTCTGTGGGGCAGCTTCTTGATTAATGGCTGGTTTGTAGGTTCTAGCCCACTGGGGGTGGGTTGTTTAAGAAAGCTGAGCAAGCCAGTGGACAGCACTCCTCCATGGTCTTTTTCAGGTCCTGCCTCAAGTCCATCCTTTCCACGCCACACTGCTTTTAGTCATGGAGTTTATCATGCCAAAAGGAACCTACTTAGGACCCCGAGGGATCCTCCTGTCTGTTTCCACACTGATTCATGGGCTGGCACAGCCCTGGTACTGCCCTTTGCACGTGGGTACTGAGGATGTACCTCAGGTCCCCACGCTGGTACGGTAGACGCTTTGCTGACTGAACCATCTTCATGCACCAGTTCTTTTTTAGTATGTCAATGTAACATTTTATAAGTTTAAATACATTTATTACAACAATAATTGGGTATCAAGAATCCAGATGGAACTGCAAGCAAACACTCCACTTAGCAGGCAGGGCCTGGAAGAATGGAAGAGCTGTTATGCTCTGACACCAGGGTAACATCTAGAAAGGATGAACACACAGGCCACTTGAGATACTATGCATAGTGAGACGGTAGACATCTCTCTTTTATCAGCTATCCTTTCTTAAAAGTACAAACATTATGAAACAAAATTGGCCATGGTGGCGCACGCCTTACTCCCAGCACTCGGGAGGCAGAGGCAAGTAGATTTCTGAGTTTGAGGCTAGCCTGGTCTAAATAGCAAGTTCCAGGCCAACCAAGGCCACATATTGAGACTTTGTCCTAAAATTCAAACAAACAAACAAAGCTCCAAACACTCCTAGAGAATAAACCATAAGCTGAGGACTGTATTTGCTGCTTTCCGATCTACAGAAATAGTTCATGATTTTAAAACTATGTAACAGAACAACTTTTTTTCTTTTTTGGTTTTTTGGTTTTTTTGGAGACAGGGTTTCTTCTCTGTGTAGCCCTGGCTGTCCTGGAACTCACTCTGTAGACCAGGCTGGCCTTGAACTCAGAAATCTGCCTGCCTCTGCCTCCCAAGTGCTGGGATCAAAGGCGTGCGCCACCACCGCCTGGCCAGAACAACTATTAATATTCCAAAGAGGACGGGAGAATGGAAGAAAGTAAAAACTAGCTATGAAACCTCATGTGGTATAAGTGCTCAAAGAAGGGTTCTGGCCATGTAAGAGAGGCTTGAACTGTTTGATTTCCTTACGTAATGCATAGAGGTAGCTTCAAAGCAGGAGAACTGAGGAGCAAGCATACAGAAATACCCAAGTTGACACGATGAAGGCATCCCTTCCTCTCACATCCCTTCTCTACCCTGCTCTACAGCCCAGCCATCACAGGTAAACTCAGCAGCAGCCACAGGCTGGGTAAGCAGCCTAAGGGATGTCCTCTCATCGGGAGGAACTAACTAACAAGGTTGACCGCCACAGTAACTGTAGAGAAGTGCAGTGCTCTTCGTTCCAATGGCTCTCAGCACCTATCTTTAATCAGCTTATCCAAACACTACCTCAAAGCATTTACAAACACCAATTAAATATGTTTCTTACCTTGGAAAGCGCCTCGTCATGAACTACCGTGTTGGTCGTTAAGAGGACAAGAACTGTTTGAAGCAGCTTGAGCTCTTCAAGGCTGTTCTCCATGAGCTGCCAAAGCATGTTAATTATGTTTCCAGCAGCAGTCTGTGAAGCAGAAGACGGAACACAAAATCAATGCAAATCTGAGGGATGATAGTCAGTCACAGGAATATTGTTTATTTTCCACCATCAAATTAGATACAAACAAAATACACTAATGAGTAACTATCAATTCAGATAAACTACACTTTAAAATGTGAATTATATTGTGTAACTATTCTATGACACTGAAACTTGATTTTAAAATCAGTGCCTGTACTATGAACTATACACAAGTAACTCAATGGAATGCAGTTAATCTTTAATGTTAGCTTCATTCTTTAAGTTATTCTTCTTTCATAAAACTGCCTCACAGGAGAGATCAGATGAGCCTCAAGCTTCCCATGAATGCTACTGATGTTGACTGTTAACAAGCAATTCAGATAAAATCTTCAACCTACCTCGGACACCACTTCGTGTGACATGAGTCTCTGGATGGCGGCCAAACACAGCTGAGTGATCTTTGGTTCCTTGGTTCCACACCCCATTAGGAAAGGCTGCACAACTTCTGAGCTGTTCTCCTTCAGTGCTTTATTCAGAAAACATATCAGGTGACTTACTGGATCTATTCGTAAGAAGGAGTGTTTGTCTACACACTGAGAACCTATGACAATTCTTTTAATGTAAATATCCAAATAGAAACAAGTAGTAAGAATTCAGGCAATTCAGATGTACAGTCTTTACCTCAACTATAGGCATCCCAGGCTTTCTAACATGGGATTCTGGGTCTTCCCATCTGCTACATACTCTTTGAGAACATGGATTCTTAAAAGTTCAGAAATTAACATTTCTTCATGTTACACATGAGTAAAATAAACAAGAGTTCATATCATAGAGCAGAAAGTGGTTCAAGTCATATGTATATCATGCCCTCCATAGTTCAGAGGTGCCCTACATTATTTTTATATGCTGTGAATTATTTTTATAACACTAATTTCTTTAGGAAATAAACACAATTCTTAGGCAACAATAGCAATCTTCCTGTTATTATGGAAAGAACATTTTAAATTAACTACTAAACACACAAACTTTTATTGCAAACCTTAATTTAATTTCTACCAACTCTAGAAGTTTTAAAGTAGTAATAATAATTAATTTAATTGAACAATTAATTTATAACATAAAATTTAAAAATTGCTTAAAGGCAAAAAATAAATAACACAAGTTTGTCGCCTTTAGATTTCTAAATAAATAGCATCGAATTTTAAGGGAACATTAAACTTAGGAATCTGATAGCCATTTTCAAGAAAATAAAACTCATTATTTAACTACATGTATATCTGAATCAGAAAATGTTTTTTCAGAAGAACTTGAAAGAAAACCATTCATAATCACCACAGAAAGTAAAAACAAAACAAAACAAAAAAAATCACCTCAGCCATTGTTTCCTTCTTACTGTGTTTACAATACCAGATATGAATTTCCTCTTAGGGAACAGGCCTCAAATCGAATCAGAGAACAGCTGATTTTACCCATAACACTTTTGCCCAGACAGGTGTATCTTGCCTGGAAGACTGGCACTGTAGACTCTAGGAGTCACAGGGGAGAGGGTGTGATACATATATGCCATTTAAAGGTGAGCATGTCACAGTTACTCATTTTCTGTACTCTGACCATCTGTGGCCCTCCATATTCATTTACTTACAAATTTCATAATTTTATTTTTCTTTACAATTGAACAAAATTCCACTGTGTATTATATACCACAATTTTATTATCTATTTTGGGCTGTATCAGTGAATTTAGCTCCTACTGATGAGCTGATCTGTCACAATGCTAAACAATCTTCTAAATATTTGTGTTTATAACCATAGACAAATGCTACTCACTCCCAGCCTCTCTATGCAGAAGACGGGAGGAAACAATATGGAATATAGGGAGAAGGACTGTGAAATGCTGTCTCTGGGCGTGACACAGCCAGTACAGGTGAGACCACACAGCATCCATGGCACCTACAAGAGCCCACAAAAACTGGACTTGTCAAAAGTCAAGCACAGGTCAGGGAGGGGGTGCACATGCCCCTACCCCTCCCTGTTGAAGTACTGGCCACTGATGTGTTCTGAAGGAGAGACAGTAATTATTGTTCATTGGGTACCAAGTTCCAAGTCCACCGTCACACAGACAATTTTAGTTTAAAAAAAAAAATACACATATGCATGCATGCATGCATGCACGGATGCACGTACATACGTGTGCAAGACATGCAAGACATGACTGAAAGGAAACTGAAGGGAGGTGGAGAGGTTTATAGTAAGTAACTACAATGCACTTCACACATGTGTGACATTAAAGTGTAAAATGAGTGTTTTTTAAATTTTGGTATTGAATATTTAAATCTACTTTCTGCCTTCCAAAGTACACACTATGGAGTGATAAACAAAGACTACAACTTCCAACGATATTCTCTATAGAGCCCCTCACTGGAATATCATAAATTACTAATTTAGCCCAGCTTAGAGAAGGGAATCACACTGCAAAAGAGTAACAGAGCCCTAAGGCTTTCTCTCCTATTTCTCTCCTGACTTTCTTGGGCATGGAAGTTATAACTCAAACCTGGAGACAATAATTTCACAACACTGCAAAAATATCAAAGTATGCAATTAAAATATGATTTTTGAACTGATATAATTCTGTATATTATAAAATCATAATGAAATAAATTAGAAATTAGTAGCAAGAGAAATCATAGAAAAGCTACAAATGTTTAGATATCAAACAACACATTCTTAATGGCCAGTGGGTAATTAAAATAATCAGGAGCAAAATTTTCCTATAATCAAATGCAACTGATAGTACAAGTTATTAGAGATGCAAAAAGTAAACACAAAAATAAAAGAAAACAAAACAACCAGCACCACAATAGCAAAGACAGCAGTTGTGACTGGAAGTTTATAGTTATGAACGCTTACATTTTAACAACACAAAGATTTCAAAAAACTGAACTTCAGGGTCCTAGATAAACAACCGAAACCCCAAAACAGAAGGTAGGAAGTAATAAAGTTTAGGGGAGAAGTTAATATAGAACCAACAAAGCAAAGAAAAACAGAAAGAAAAAAATACTAATAAACCCAGAGAAAAATGGAACATAAATACCAATGAAATCCAGAGCACTATTCAAGTATATTTTGAAAATACATCTTCCAATAAACTTGAAAATATTCAAGAAATGGATAAATTCCTAAGAGATATAACTTATGAAAATCAATTCAAGAATCTATAAAAAACTTAAGTGAATTTATAACAGATAACAAAACTGAAGTAGTAATAAAGAGTGTTGAAAAAGGAAAGCCTAAGACTGGACAGGACCAGGGCCACCTTCTATCAACCTTTATCAAAGAGCTAGCTAGCACCAGTGTTCTTCATGCTGACTCCTCAAGCAGAAAAGAGAAGAACAGTACCAAACTTACTCTGTAGCACAAGCATTATTCTGATACAAAACCAGGTAAGAACTTAACAAAAGCATGAGTTCAAACACTCTTGTCCTATTTCTCTGATGAACAGACAAGCCAAAGTTCTCAATAAAATACAAACCAAATTTGAGAAAGTGTTAAGAACATACATCATAATCAAATACACGTCATTCAAGATACAAAGATGACTCAACATGTATAATCGACAAGTTTAACAGAGCACATAAGTAGGTGTGAGGACAAGAATCAAGTGACTCTCTCAGCAGACACAGGAAGTCTTTGACAAGGCTGAGCATCCCTTTATGGTAGTCAGTGAAGAGCACAACACGTTCCAACACAAGTGAGGCCACTCGTTGTCCATGGCCATCTTACACATGACACTGTGCTACACGGGGAAGGGTGCGAGCAGCTCCTTTAAATAAGGAGGCAGGCCAGGATGCCCACTCTTTCCTTCCCATTCCTATCCAATCAATACAGTTCCAGAATCTTAGAGCCATAAACCATGAGAAAGAAATAAAAGGGACAAAATAGAAAAGATGTCAAAATATCCCTATTTGCACATGGCATCATCTTATTCTTAATACAAGACCCTAAATATCCCACCAGAAAGCTCCCAGATGTAGCAAGTGTGAGCGGTCTCAGCAGTTAAGATGTGTGCACACCTGACTTCCAGCTCCCTCCTTCCCACTGTGACTAAGTCCTCCTGGAATCCAAAGAACAGCAAATGGTTTGTTCTCTTCCTGTTCTTCCAAGCAGTGCTGGTCCTCAGGACCTGGCCCCTGAATCTCCTCCATGCCTGGCTGCCAACAGCTCTGCGTTTCTTCCAGTTACACTTCATCATGACATATCAGTTAGACTAGTGACACATGAACCTATTCTGACAAAGTTGGTCTTCACAAATGTCTGACACAACAATGATTTCCAGGAGACACCAGGGCCAGAGAGTGCCTGTAGTCCCTTTTCAGACTTTATGATCAGACAGCACTCTAAGTGTATACCCAAAAAACATTAGGCTGGTTCTGTGACATCATCTGCAGCCTACATTGAGGAAGGGCTCAAGGCTCATAGATAATATGATAAATAACAGCAACAGAAGGAACAAAATGCTGGCTCTAGCTTTAGACAGCATGCCATTTTAGAAGAGTCTTTGTCAGGGAACACATCCGTGAGGGAGCAGGCGAGCCAGTGGGACGCAGGACCACGGGAAGCAGAGGCTGCAGATGAAGCTCTGCAGCCATCTTTCTTCCTCCTGCGGCTCTCATGCAATGCTTCACTTCCAAGGACTCTGTGGCATGTGTGCTACAGGTGGTAAACACGTACACAACTGCAGAGATGGCTCAGCAGTTAAGACCCTCTTTCAGTTCCCAGTACCCACACGGAGGCTCACATCTGCCTGGAACTCTAGTTTCAGGAGATCCAGTGCTTACTCCTGGGCATCAGGCACACACATGGCACATATACAGAGATGCAGGTAAAATACTCACACACATAAAAGATATCACAAATACAAATATTGATACAACTACTAAAACAAACAGGTAAATTGTTTTTTATGTCACAAAAAAAATCTGAAGTACATTTGCTCATTGCTACTTAGAGACATTTGAAACTAACACAGACACAGATAATGATTAAGGTTTCACATATGCGTACTGACACTAGTTGAAAGCAGCCATGGTAAATGTAACCACTAGGGTTTGGGCTAAAGAGTTAGATATAGAACTTTTTAAGATTTACAACCTGATAGATTTCCCGGCTAAAAATATACATTAAAAAGCAGAATCTAACTTTTATGTTACACGTGCCTTCTCGAATTTTAGTAGCTTGTAATCTAGGATAATGAATCAGGTGTAGAGAGCAGTCAAGTGTGAGACTCAGGCATTTGGCTCTGTAACTGGAAATCTTCAGGCTGTCATCTCTGACTCTCCGTGTGGTACAGAAGGCGGAGGTAAAGGTGTGCGCTCTGGTCAGGCTGGCGTTACCTGGTACAGCCTTTCCACTCATGCCAGCCTTCATGACAGCAGAGAGGACAAAGAGAAGCAGACATAAGAGGGGATGCTGAGAAAGGAGCAGGTGTAAGGCAGAGGCTGATCCTGGAAGCTGCGCTGACCATCACTAAAGCGGGCGTGAGGATCGGCATCAAAGGTTCTAACTCTCACCCTAACTCCTCATGGCTTCTGAACACACAGAGACGTGTAAGAATTCACATCCTGGTTCACTGGAGTGTCCACAATTGTTTAGGAACTTTGATCATTGTTACAGGACCAAATTAGTATCCCATAATCTCACGGTTTATAAAAGAAAAAAGAAAGAAAAACTTCCTAGGGAATTAAAATATTAAAATCTTTCTCAGTATCAACTGTACTCTGAACTAACAAGGTAATTTAGAAACTACATACTGACCAGTTTAAAGCTTTGTAAGAGCCTTTGACTTTCAAAATGACAAGATATCAATGAAGTGTATATATGTAGGTATCAACTACTATAAATCCATCTTATAAACTGCTAGGGTAAGGCTGGAGAGATGGCTCAGCTGTTAAGAACATTGGCTGTTCTTTCAGAGGTCCTGAATTCAATTCCCAGCAACCACAAGGTGGCTCATAACCATCTGTAAGGGGATCTGACGCCCTCTTCAGGCATGTAGATGTATATGCAGCAAAAGTAAAAAAAAATAATAATAAAAAAACATGCTAGGACAAGTTTAAATGCTGATTTATCTCCTTAAATAAATGGCCTTAGAAAATATGTAACTTAAAGAATAAAGATCTGTGATGTGAAATATGGCTACCTATATTACAATGAAATCAACAGTGCAGCTACATATTAAAATGTTTTATTCCTTAAAATTTTTATTTATTTATAATTTTGTGTGCAGAGGGGTGTGCCTGTGCCACAGCACACGTGAGGAAGTGAGAAAACAATCTGCAATCGTTCGTTCTTTCCTCTCATCCTGTGGGTCTCAAACATCAAAGGGAAGTCCTCGGGCTTGGGGCAAGCACCATCACCCACTCAGTCATCTCAACGACTCTAAAATCTCTTATTCTTCCATAAGCTTAATTAACTAGAAATTTCACTCTGTACACAATACCAGAATCCATAGTGATTCTTTGAAGATCTTTTATCAACTATAAGAACAATGAAAAGTATTACTGAAGAATAATTAAGGGTTTGTTATGACACTACCAGCAAAGGTAAATATTTTACAATGATACTCTGATTCAAGTGTACTAAGTCTCCATGTTTGAAAGTCCAGGCCACAAGTTACCTTTAAACATGCACTTCCTCACAGAGGATGAGCAACCAGATCACCCAACATGCACCTCCCAAACCTCCTTGTCCACTGTTTCAGTCCCAAACACAGACCTTGGCTTTTACCCTCCTCCATACACACTTCCCTGCTGCGAAGTGCCATAAAAGTATCGTGTTTGATAAACAGTTAAGTAACAAGGAAGAAGCCATGGGAGAAAATTACGACTTAGGAAAATTAGCCTATTGGCCAATTTCCAGTCAAGCGGAGAAGCCTAAGGAAGATCCACTCTTGTCCAAGTCTTTATTTCATGTTGTAACGGGACGGCATCTCTAAATTAGAAACTCCTAATTTTTTAAGTTAAGTTTTATATACAGACTGTAATATTTAAGCTGTGTCGCCAAGCCTGCCTTTCTCCAGCACTGCTGGCCTGGAAGACTGATGGAGCTGACATACAGCAGGTCTGAGGATGGAAGCTGACATTGAGCATGAAGCACTTGGAGGAGAACTAGCGTGGAGCCCTGAAACACCATGGCGGCACACTGCAAACACCCCAGATTCGATCTGATCCTGCTGCTTAAGCAGGTACCTTAATCTGCTGAGCCAAGAAGACAGACAATATATTGTTCTCTAAGACTTCCAACTCCCAGCTCACCCATGCTCATTACTGAGCAAGGACAGAATGGACCAAGGAAGACAAAAGAGAAGACGGAGGAGAGCCAGTCAGAGAGCCCTTGGCAACCCCTCCTGAAAACCCAGTCCAACAAAGGCTAGCAAGCACAAAGCAAACAAAGCCCTTTGTTTTCTTGTTTTTCCATCTCGTGACTGTGGCCCTGGGTCCAGAACTCAAACTGTATGTCAGTGTACGTACACGTCCAGTGTCACTTCATCAACTGTCCATGTGTCACTAAAGATGTGCTAGGAACAAGCCTGTCAATCAACACAGCGAAGACAGTCAAGTGAATGCTCTCCATGGGTAAAGAGTGTCAGCTTAGTAGTGGTGGAGGAGAAAGCAAAGATGAGTAAGAAAATCCTGGACTGGAAGGAACTGGTTGCTTTAAGGGCTCTCATTTCAAGGACTTTTATAGCTTTCACCTCTGGGAAATACAATCAGTTCACAATTTAGGGACATTCACATGTTCTGTATCATAAATAACATACTCGGCTGCAGGAAGTAGATGCTCAAAAGAACTGATGGCTTTAAGAGTCTATTTAACTACTAGTAAAATCTTCAGTACTAATTGAATTCATATGCAAAAAAAAATTACCTGCCAAAATTTCAGTGTTTCTTGCAGCTATTGTTTTAACTTTTATTATTCCCGATTCAGCAGCCTGTAGGAACAAAAACAGAGAATAAAACTTATTATAAACAGAAATTACGTGTGAGAAATAAACACAAAATTAAAAGCACAGAGTTACTACCATGGTTATTTTGCAAACACTAGAGACCCAGTAGTGGCACACACACAACACATAACAGACCCCCGTCATCTGGGTTACTCACATGCACAGTGCACTGTGCCTGGTGTGTCGTGTGCTCTAAGGCATACCTGGAATGCCTGAACACTGTACAGAATTATATATTCAGAAAACAGAACAACAAACAAAACCCAACAAAAAGAACGAGACTCTTCTCTTTGCACACACCTCCCCTCTCTCTATGCATACTGCAAAGCCTCAAAATCAAGTGAAATTACTGTCACATACTAACCGGCCAATTCTATTTTTTCTTTTCTATATTTTAAAGATTTATTTTATTTATACGTAGGTTTGTGGGGAGCCATAGAGGCCAGAGGGAGCACTGGGTCAGGGAACAGGAGTTATAAGTGCTTGTGAGCCACCCAATGCGAGTGCTGCAGTCGAATGTCAAGTCACGAGTGCACACAGCACACACACACACACACGTGCATACACATGAGGGGGGGGTCGCATTATCTCTAAATTTAAGGAATCACCAGACTATTTGCTGCCTTAGACATTAAGACCTAACCCATCATTCCCCATTGTTTACAACTTGTGTTGCTAGAAAATTTTACTAAACATATTTATTTTTAAAATACATATATCAAAGTCCCCCAACCCCAACTGTCATCTTATTCATGCCACAGTAATGCTGGCACGGCCTACATAGTCTAGTGAAGTGGAAACTTGAGGGATCTTTGGAAAGTCGGTTGGATGGTATTTTGCTGGGACAAACACATGAAGGAACGTTTTGTTAAAGTGAGCACAGGTGTGAAAGGCTCAGGCAGACTCATGAAGGAACAATTATGCTGAAGCAGACACAGGAGAGAGGATGTTCTGCTAAAGCAAGCATGTGAAAGTTTACGTGATGAAGGATTCTATGCTAACAACATGCATGTATTGGTCCGCCTTGCATTGTGTGGTTGAGCTCCATTTCTCAGGACTCCACAGAGAGAAGGGCACCAAAAACCTTCCGGTGCTGTAGTTCTTCCATGTACTGGGCTGACCGGATACAGTGCAGAGGCAAGAACTGTGCTGAAGCAGGACACGTGGAGGACACATATTTGGAGGTTATGAACAGGTCTCCATGGAGTGGCAGAGGCAGAGCTTGGCTTGCTGGTACGGCTAATTGTGCAGTGCTCTAACTGCGCAGTGCTCGTGGGTCGCGTGTCCTTGCTGATGCTCACTTCCCTGAGAGAGGCACAGCCAAGAACTTCCGGCATCCCTCCTGGTCCCTGCTTCTGACTTGAACCAAGGCTGAGGCCTGGCTAGCCCTGTTATGTTGTGTCACTGCTGTTGCTAACCCGACTCTACAGAACTGGACTGCTGGTGTATCTGTGGTGTGTCTGCAAATGGATGGAGCTGCTGCTGCTGACCTGTGAACTGAACTGCTGATTTCCAGATAACACAGATGGGAGTTCCTCCAAAGAACCTTTCTAAACAGGTCCACTTCCCCATAGCCTTTCTTTCCCACTACCTCTGGTGGGTGGTGGGATAGAGTGGAGGTTAAAGCATTTAAAAACCAAGTTTCTACGCACAAAGGCATGGAAGTGCGAGGAAAGTCAAAGGCTTAAAGGGTTCGTGAAGAAAGGATTTCTTGCTTGGTATGGAGGCTAACCTTACTCTCACTAAGCAGGAAGAAGGAGGCAGGAAGGGCGCCCTGCTGAGCCAGGTTAGGCTGTAAGTGAAACACTAGCACAAAGCTCAAACAGCTCAGCTCAGCACAGCAGTTAAGAGCACTGGCTACTCTTTCAGAGGACCTGGGTTCAACAAAACCCATAACTTCAGCTTCGGGGGATTTAACAGCCTCTTCTGGCCTCCATGGAAATACATACACATGGTGCACAGACAAACATGTAGGCAAAACACCCACACATATAAAAGTAAACAGATCTTTTATAATTTTAATAAAAAAATTAAAGTTTTTCCTATGATCACTCACTGTATAAATCAACTGTAAACACAGTTAATTTTTCTCCTGAGTTCAGTAAGAGTCAGGGAAAAGTTGCCAGTTCAGGAAGACCTGAATAGATGATGCGGGTATGTCTTTGAGGGCACTGAGAGATGGGAAGACAGAGGAAGTCTTTCACACCCTGCTGCATTCCTCACACTTGACATGAGTCTCTTTCAGTCACTGTACTTCTCCAGTTCCTTTCCAGAACCACCCAGAAGAGCCTGGCATCATTCTGACTCCAAAAACTCTTCCTGACCAATCCCATAATTTTATTTTAAAGATTTTTCAAAATGCTTAAGAATCCTAAATTATATCTCTGTTCTTGACCCATATCCTAAACAGCATGACTTAATCAACTTGAGTGTTTATACTTAAGTTCAAGACAATAAATAAACAAATAAATAAGCCGCCATCTTCCTCTACTCTGAACTGCCACCTCCTTAGCCAGTAAACCGTGTTTCATCTGCTCAAATCCTTGTTTACTTCTGAACAGTAGCATTACCCATCTGCCCTCTAACCATGCACGTGAGCATCTTCATCCCACAAATTCCAACTATAATCACAAAGTCTGTTTCATTAAGACATCTTGGAGTTTTTCCTCTTACTTCCACACGTCAGTTCAAATTTATTTTCCCTATCTATCATGTCCTTCATATTCAATGCCTTAACTGTCAACGGGCCGCTTGTGTCCACCTTATTAGCATATCTCAGAACTATGGGCTGTGGGGTAGGAGGCTGGCAGTGTGCTGCCTAGCATACATGTTCTCGGGTTCAATACATAACACTGCAAATGAATGAATGAGCAAACAGACAAACGAAGTGTTTCTCAAAACTAAGTAGTGTAGGGAAATCTTCTAAAAAGAAAAATTCACTAGAACTGCGGCATCCCTGACAAACTAAGTATATATAGACACAGCAAAGAACACCCTCTCTGGGTTGGAGGTTTAATTTAGTCACAGTGTACTTCCTATTCTGCAGGAAGCACTGAAGTAGGGAAGCAGGCAAACAAAACAAACAACAGGAAACAAAGAAGAAACTCTATATTTCTTACAATTACAACATTTACACAGTCACAAATGCAAACCCCAAATCTCACATGAGAAAATGGGGAAGAAAAAGAAAGCCAGTAAGGACAGGGAGCCGCAGGAGAGCAAAGACAGCCATACACATAACATAAGCAACGTGATGCAACCAGTAACAAGACAAAGGAACAGGGCTGTTCGCAGAGGGTGTCAGTGACAACACGTCTATCAGAACTATGCGGAAGATATTCTGGTAGGTGTTACACAGGCTGATGGAAACCAGAGTAGATGACACAGATAACCACTGGCATCATGCTAAGACCAAAAGCAAGGGCAGCGGCAACATGCAGGGAAGAGTATGAGGAAAGCATTGGAGACAAACCAGGATATGCTCACACATAAACAACAGGACCCCTGAGAGAGGAGACACACTAACAGTGTGCTACAAAACTCAAACTGAGAAAGCTTTAAGGCAGAAGGAACAGTCGACAGCCCTAAGTACTGATGTGATCAGACAGTGGTAACAGGGAGACATCTGCAGGATGCTATTACAGGAAGAGGAGAAGACTTACAGCCAGTCCCTCCACATTCCAGCTTCACCATCTTACTGGCACCTCTGAACCTCCTCATGTGTAAAATGAAGTACTGATTTATCTCATTCTCTTCTTCTTTCAGACGGTGTCTTGATATGTAGATCAGGCTGGCCTCAAACTCAGAGACCTGACTACTCTGCCTCCCAAGTGCTGTGGGTGATACCACACTTGCCTTCTTTTTCTTCTGAGATAGAGTCTTGTCATGTAGCTTAGTCTGGTATGGAACCTGAGATCCTTTTGCCTCAGCCTTCTATGTGGCAGGTTCTAGGTCTGCCTAGCCATAAAATATTTAAAGTAGAATGTTAAAAGATGCAAAGTTTCCTACACTGTTGTAAAGGTTATATTTTATTCTGTCAAGTTAACTTCATGAAAATAAAGGTAGTTTCTATTTTCGTTAAGTTTTTTGCCATGTTTTACTCTATTTTTTTTTTTCTTTTGGTTTTTCAAGACAGGGTTTCTCTGTGTAGCCCTGGCTGTCCTGGAACTCACTCTGTAGACCAGGCTGGCCTCGAACTCAGAAATCCACCTGCCTCTGCCTCCCAAGTGCTGGGATTAAAGGCGAGCGCCACCAATGCCGGGCTTCCATGTTTTACTTTTAAAAGATTAATAAGCTTGTCTAGACTAACAGTACAAACCTGCTTTGTACTTGGTTAAAAGTAAGCCACCTCAGAGAAAAGAGAGAAAAAGACTCAAGATGATTTGAAGTCACAGTGTCTTTTATTTCTATGTCATCAAAGCACAATGCCATGAAGTGATCGATACAATGCAAATACTTATGTGTTTGTCTCTGTTCTTATGATTTCAATACATAAAACAAGGATTTATTCTATTGCACTCATGAAAGAATGACCACCCACCAAGGAGAATAACAGTACTACATTATAAACTTCTACACTAAAACAGCTTTCCACTAAGCACAGCTACATTATCCAGCCTCTACTCTTCACTGTCCTGAAAATGAGGTCTGAATCCACACACAGAGCCAAGAACCTTAGCCTCAGAGCCCTAATAAAAAAACAGACAGAGAACCCTGCTGTGGCAAAGAAGGCATTCTGTCACCAGGTCTTCAGCAGCCACCATTAACAGAGAACCAAAGCTCTACCATGGGGAACCTCTGATGTAGGCAAAAACTCTGCCAAGGCGCCAACTGATAACAGAAAGCTTCCAAGTACACTGCCTGGAACCACTGCTTGTTATTTATGCCTTACTGATTCAAGATTCTTGATAGCAAGAGAGACGGGACCTGCGGGATGGCCCTGTAGTAAAGGTGCTTATCACCAGGTGTGACAGTGTGAGTCTGCCTGTATGTGGATCTCATGTGCCCGGTGCCAGTGAAGGCCAGACAAAGGCATCCGGTCCTCTTAGAGTTACAGAGTTTAGAGCACCATATGAGCGCTGGGAATCAACCCAGGTTCTCTGGAAGAGCAGGCAGTGCCCTTAACCACTGAGTCATCTGTCCAGCCCCAGTAAGAATTTTTCATTCAGCAAATCCTTATGGAACATGTACCACATACAAAATCGTAGATTAGAGACATCACTTCAAAGACAGGAAGCAATTACTGAGTAGCTATCTGGGCAGTGATCTAGTAGAAACTAAGGAGCTTTAATCAGAGTTCCTGGATTAGGAATGGAGTGAGTTCTAGAACTTTGTAAGTTACCTGTTGGAAGAGTGTTTTTTTCCCAATTAAAATATCACAGAAGGTAATTATTAAATTCTAAGGTTAAAGCACAGAGGATCCACAGCTCTTACCGCGATTTACTAGGACTGTGAACAGTTCTATAAATTACTGCTAAGACTACAGTAGGATTTGATGTTTTCTAAGTGACTTTTTACAGTAAAAATTACCTTTCTGTCTTTGTAGGGTGTGTGTGTGTGTGTGTGTGTGTGTGTGTGTGTGTGTGAGAGAGAGAGAGAGAGAGAGAGAGAGAGAGAGAGAGAGAGAAAGCACACATGTGCAGAAGTAGGGATAGTTCAACAGGATCGAGAGGAAGTGGGGGGAGAGAGAGAGAGAGAGAGAGCGCGCACATGTGCACAAGTGGAAGTAGTCCAACAGGGTCCCACTCTGTAGCCCCAGGCTGGCCTCAGACTCATATCCACCCTCTTGCCTCATCATCCTGGGAGCTTGAATTACAGGTGTGAACCATCGTACCTGGTAACACAGCCTAATTCTTTAAAATTATCTGCTATTACTTTCAACAGACAGATAATAGACAACAAAGAAAATCAATGCCAAAGCAAATTAGTAGTTCTCTGAAATAAAACATAGTATCTTCCTCAAAGTGATACCTATGGTCTCTATCCTGGGTAGAAGCTCAATAAAGAAACTGGAATTCGCTGAAAACAGGTGGAAGCAAGGCACTCACAGAAAACTTCAAGATTCCTGAGAAGTCTACATTCTAAATTTCACTAGTCGAGTTCTGATTAGAAAACTTTTTACAGTAAGCATAAAAATAGTTGTAAGTGGAAAACTATCAACTCACCTTGTAACTTTTAATAGGAAATAGTATGTTAAATTGCAGGTATACTAAACTATATTAACTAGGAAATAAAATTAACTATTTTTACATATCTTTGAACTACATTATTTTTAAATTTTTTTTAGATTTATTCACTTTTATTTGTATGGGTGTTTTGCTTGTATGTATGCCTGTACAGCACATGTGTGCCTGGTGTCTTCAGAGGCTAGAAGAAGGGGATCTGATCTTTTGAAACTGGAATTATACAAGGTTGCCAGACACCATGTAGGTGCTGAGAATTGAACAAGTGACTTCTGGAAGAGCAACAAGTGCTCTTAACTGCCAAGCCTGCCTCCTTAATTGCATTATTTTTAAAATGTGAAAGGGCAGTTTTTAAAATATTTCAACAAAAAATGGAATCTTAAGAGAAAAAAAGTCAGATATTAGTGATTAAAATAAAATTTTCAACTCAGTATCTGGAAATTTTTATTAGCATATATTGAGATTCCTGATACTTTTCCTGTGAGCCACCACCGTGACCACCACCACCACCACCATCATCAGTTTTTGAAACAAGGTCTCTTTATATAGCCCTGGCTGTCCTGGTGTCCACTAACTCACTGAGATCCGCTTGCATCTGAGTACTGGGACTAAAAGTTTGGCCACCTATACTGGTACCACATTTTAACCCAATTTACAGCTGAAAAAACAAACCTTATGTACCCAAGAGGCTATACTCAGGTGCATTCGTTTTGTGAAAAATCCTACTAGAATACGGCCTGTGGAGGGTTTAACATAGTTATCATAGGCCTTGACCAGTTGCTGTAATCTAGGTGCTCTAGTTTATCACGACGATGAGACTGAGAGTTAGGCTGAATAACACAGGCCAGAAGGAAATGTTTCCAGGCGAGTGATATCCATGCACTACGCACACGTATGTATGGAGTACAGATTCCGCTACAGAGGTGGATATTCATTTTTTAGGTGCAATACACCTGACTCGAGTTACTAAATCGGCTCACTCAAGGAACTTCATTCCGAAATAAACATGACAAGAGAACGGAAGAAATCAAATCCCCTTGGAACCCTCCAAGGAACTCTACAAACAGCCTTTGTGGAACAATCA
Organism: Arvicanthis niloticus; assembly: GCF_011762505.2. Taxonomy (NCBI): domain Eukaryota; kingdom Metazoa; phylum Chordata; class Mammalia; order Rodentia; family Muridae; genus Arvicanthis; species Arvicanthis niloticus. The sequence goes on from NC_133429.1 coordinate 44,680,744, forward strand.
CCGACTTAAAGCTAACTGGCGGAATGAAAATTAGTATAGGGCTGGGGAATCGAGGATGCCGGTCTACTAGGACCAGGGAGAGCTCGCGACGCTCCCCCTGATCCCCCTGACGTCGTCTGAGGCATACCTCCTTGACAGGTGGGAACTTCTTCTTGCATTCCAGTGACAAGGCCCGCAGGTCGCTCTGCATATTCTCCAGCAGTTTCTTGACAGCCTCGGGGCTGTTGGTGCAGGACATGGTCCCCCAGGTCCCAGCCGATCTAGGACCGGCACTACCAAGCAGGCACTGTCAGCTGCTTGCACGGCCGGCAGCGAGCCGGCGGCTCCTCAGCCTTCCGCAGCCGGAGCCCGGGGTTCGGCGGGCACACGGCCGGAGCTGGGCTGCGTCCCCCGAGGTGTGCCCGAGCTCCCCCGCGGCCGCCCCGCACCGCCGCCGGCTGCTCGCCGAGACCTGCCCGCAACCGTGCAGCCCCACCAGGCTCCACCGGCGCCGACCCAGGAGTCCACCAGGCAGGCAGGTCCCTACCGCTGCCGCGGGGCCCGGCCACGGCGGGCGTCACCGGCCGAGCTGGCCACAAGCTTCAGCGATGCCCGCCCCGGGTGCCCAGACTCGCCGACGCCATTAGCCGAGTCGCCCACAATTCCGAGCGCGGCCCGGACACGTCAGCCGCACTTCCGGGCTCCGGGCCCCGCCCCCGTCCGGGCCAATCCGGAGGCGAGTCTCTGGAGGGGCGGGGCTGAGCGAGAAGCCCGGACAAGCTCCAGCTGGGCAGTGCGGGGCCCCGCCCCCGCCGTCCACGCAGGTAGCCCGCACATCTGCGCAGGCGCGGCCTGCTTCCTTTTCGCTGGCTGGTAACCTGTGGGTGATCGGGGTTCCTCCCTCCGTGTGTTTGTGTTCCATTCGCTTATGCTATAAATATTTGCTTTTTTTTAAATAATGAACTTGTCTTGACCCTCACTTCTGCCTCCTTGAGCCCGGCCCCCACCCCCGGACCATAACAAAAATCAGCGTCTTGCTCCTACCTCCCCGGCCTGAGGACCTAAATGACAATCTTTCTGCGGAGTTGTACAAATCGCCTTTGGCTTATTTTACTGCGGAGTAGTCCCTTATTTTTCTTATCTGTTATAAGACTCCTCCCGCTCCCCTCCTTGCCACCCCCTTCCCGCCTTCTACCAATTGTTTTTCCTCGCTGACAGTTCCCTTTTATGCTTTTATTTTGCTTTGTTTCTGTTATTTCCACGCTCCACCACCACCCCCGCCCCCACCTCCTAGACTGATACCCGGAACATACTAGGTAATTGAGGCTCAAATAAGGAACCAGTTCATTAGATCAGAAGTGCCAAATAGATGTAAAGCAAAAGCTAACATGAGCTTTTTCAATGATCCTGGTTCCTCTCTGTTTACCCAAGACATTTCTCTGTTGTAAAATAAGCAGGAAGCAAAAATAATTTCAGGTTATTGTTCTGATGAGCACAGCCAGCCTGTGTGGATTGAAGTTGAAAGAGGCGGACACTGTGTCTGTGTTGAAGATTCTATAAAACTGACTGGAATGTCTTGATTATGGGAAACTGGAATGTTACAAGTCTAGAATTTAATTATCTTGGTTATCTTTTGCCCCCAAGTATCCATTTGCTGTCATCTCTGTGTGTGACCTAACATCCTTGTTATCTTTTTGGAAGGTGCCATCAGATTCCTAACTCCAGTGACTGAAAGGCAATCGCTATCAGACAGTCCCTGAGATCCATGACAGAAACTTTCCAGTTTTGCTGTAACTCACCTACCTGATGTTCTCAACTTCTGAGTGGAAGGACCCTTTCACAGGGGTGGCCTAAGAACATCAGATATTTACATTACTGTTCATAATAGTAGCAAGATTATAGTTATAAAGTAGTAATAAAGACACTTTTATGGTTGGGGGTCAGCACAACACGAGGAACTGTGTCACAGCCTTAGGAAGGTTGAGAACCACTGCACTAATGCATTTATAAAATGCCTTGATTTTTAAGAGATTCTTCTCTTTATTATAAAAACTTTATGAAAATGCTACTGTGTTGGATGATGGTTTTGGGGGCAACCTGAATCCATGTCCCTGGGTCTTGGTCATTCATATTTGGCTAAAGAACAGAGTAGGTCTTACTTTCTTTGAGGTGGTGTAAGATTCTGGCAAGCCTTAGCTTACTGGGGACCCCCAAGTGAATCATGTGGAACCAAGAATCAATGCAAAAAACAAGAGGAATTTATTGTTCCAATGTGTTGGGGTTGTCCTGCACCCAAAGGAGAGGTGGCAGCCCCACACAGCTCATTCAGTGGGCTTTTATAAGTTTCTAGAGAAACAGCAACTAGGCACAATATGATTGGCAGAACAGTGTGACTTTTAAACTGATTGGTCTTAGGAAATGAGGTAGCAGGGACTTCCCTTGTCTGTGGGTGGCCAGTGGTCCATCCTGTGGAATGTGTCCACATGCTCTGGGCCTTCCCCACCTGCAGGTCCCCACACTCTGTGGGGGGGTCTGAGGAATGTTAGTTAACCTCTCCCTTCCAGAGGGGAGCAGCACCTAAGTGTTCTATGACCTTTCTCTTCCAGGAGGGGAGGGGTCTGGTGGAATTTTCCAAAGTTCCTGAGCTGACCTCTTCAGTGGGAGCTGTATTTTCTGAAATGATCTAATAACTGGGCCACTAACACAAATTCTACCACAATGCTGTGGGTTTATTATAGATGACTTTGGCACAACTTACTGAAAAATTTTTTTTCATCTTTGACATTTTTTGTAGAATTGAGGAATTCAACTTGAATTTTTGTTCTTGTTTTTTTTTGTTTGTTTGTTTTTTTTTTGTTTTGTTTTGTTTGAGATAGGGTCTCATTGTGTAGCTCTGGCTAGCCTGAAACTCACTATGTACACCAGGCTGGCCTCAAACTCACAGAGATCTGCCTGCCTCTCCAGAGCTGAGAGTAAAGACATATGCTTTAAACTGATGTTAGAAAATAAGGACTCTTTACTGGTCATCACTCACTTAGTCTTCGTTGACATCCAAACATAATAATTAGTGAGGTTCTTTTTTTTTCTTGATGTTCACTCTTCACATTGAAAAATGGGAAGTCTACCTGTTCTTCTGATTCCCTTCAAGAATATTTTATTTTGATTAGTTTATTTTTGTTCATTTCATATATGTGTATAGTAAGTTTTAATAATTTCCATCCTCCTTGCTGCCTCATTCTCTCATTCCTCCTCCCTCAGCTGAAACTCTCCTTCCCAAGAAGTTCCAGCTTTCATATCGTGTGTGTATGTGCACATGTGCATGTGTGTGCATACATGTGTGCTTGTTTTTGCAAGTGTGCATATTTGTGTGCATGTGTGTCACTTGATATAAGATTGTTTGCATGAGCATGGTTAAGAGATTAATTCTGGAGCATCGGCTACTTACCAGTAGATGCGTCGCTGAAGGAATTAGCACCTCTCTCCCTGCAATCGCCAGCCACCACTAGGTCCCTGAACTTTTATCTATTTAACAATGAGCAAGTATTCACCTATAACAGAAAAACTTGTCTGATGTCATTCTGAAACATCTGTCTCAGGTGAAGGACAGAGTGCAAATGGTACTCAACCTAATTTTTTATGTGTCCAATCCTGGAGGTTTGAACATCATTAATGTTCTTTTTTCTATATCTTGGACGCTGGCATTTCCCAGAATTCCACTCTCTGTAGTCTTCTCTGCTTATTTTCTCAGTGACATTGTTTGCAGCAATGATTTAAATGACTGTTACCCTACTTGTATTGCTCTTTATAACCCCACATTAACAAATACCAACGCCCACTGTAGATCAACAGAAATGTTCCACCGTACACAGCTTTCCAGTTTGCTCATGTATGAGATAAACCCAAGATTCCATTATAGCATCAGCTGAGAGATGAAAGTACGAACTTCTAAACTTTCCAGATATTCAAACTTCCCAATACACGACATCAGATATTATGGAATCGTCTTCAGCTCTCTCCAGTCTTATATACATAGAACTGCACTGGTTCCGTACGTGATCTCCAGACAGCAGTTCACCTAGGCTCATCCATCTCAGTTATAAAATACAGAATGTGATTGTTTAAGGATATTCAGACACCAACAAATCACTTGTCCTTCCCTCCCCTACGGTAACAAAGCCTCACTTAAATTCTTAAATTTCGCACTATGGAAATAAAGAACTAACAACAGCCTGCCCCCTCCCTATTTCTGAAAGTGGTTGTGTCAAGCAGTGTCTGCCCCTCCTTCTAAGGTTCCAAACACACCAAGGCACGGTCCCAGGAAAGGTCTCCTGGCTAGTAAGCTTACTGGGCTTCCTTACCGTGCAGCGGAGGGGAGAGGGTCATTATGGGTCTGTGCATGCTCTCACCACCCAAAGGTCATACCTGAAAGCCATTGCCCAACAGGGGTGAGGACAGAATAGATGGAGCTCCCCTCTCCAGTGTAAACCCCTCATACACTCTAGCCTCTCTCAGAGGCCACAGAGGCTATGCAGAATTAAGGCAGAGTCGGGGGGGGGGGGGGTCTGGATACTCGGGTGAGGATCTTCTGACTCTCCCCAAATCCTCCATGAGGGAAGGTAACAGCCAGCAAGCCCAGGTGAGGTATTTTTACACAGAGCCACAGCCAACCTCCCCAAGATTTGCTTGCTTGGCTTGGAGGATAGTCACTCACAACATGGTCTTGATGTGAGCGTTCAACTGACCATAGACATCTTTACCTGGATGCCTCATCAGGGTCTCAGGTTCCTTCCTGCAGAGGAATGCCCTTACATCCGTTTGCCCAGATATCTGAACAAATGACTCTCCCTGCTACTTCAGCCGCCATATCTAAGATGGATGCAGTTCTGTCTTTTCATCCTTCATAGCTTCTAACCCAATCACTTCCTTTTATTCTGAAAAGTTTACTCCTGTCCTCTCCTCCGTGTCTAACTTTTGTCCCCAATACACTCACTTTCTTGATGTATCACATTCCCGTTCCTAAAGAAAGGTAATCTAAGCCGGGCGGTGGTGGCGCATGCCTTTAATCCCAGCACTTGGGAGGCAGAGGCAGGCGGATTTCTGAGTTCGAGGCCAGCCTGGTCTACAGAGTGAGTTCCAGGACAGCCAGGGCTACACAGAGAAACCCTGTCTTGAAAAACAAAAAACAAAAAACAAAAAAAAAAGAAAGGTAATCTAAGGGGTTCAGAATATGGAACACGTGTGAAGAATTCCATTTTGCTCTGGCTTTTGCGAGATTGCCCCCCCCCATCACTAAAAAGAATGCAAGTTATTTGTGCGTGGCGGGGTAGAGGATGCTAAGTAGGTGGTGTGAACATCTTCGTCAGAATCATTAGCTCCTGTGGCCAATTTGATAAATTCTCGTGGTGCATAATACAGTTACCTGTAACGAAAAAGCTAGATTGGAAGCTCATTGTATAAGTTAACAAAATGATTTACCTGCAAGTGTGTAAATGGCTAACACACCCATTTGGGGCCTATAATCACATCTTAGATATTATGTATAGTATGAAGCACTTGTGTTTGTGAATTACAATTGGGTTAAACATATGGCTAAGAGCTCTCTTTAAAACATAGTTTATTGTGAGTGGTCCAGTATAATGTTTTTCATCGTCATTACTAACTCCCTCTCTGAATTTACCTTTCCTAAAATCATCTTGTTTCTATATATTTCTTTCTCAAAGAACCTTACCTAGTTCAAGAGGGGTTGGTCTCAGATGCCAACCGGTATGAGTATAGTACAGTAGTATGTGATGGGTGGCAGTAAATGTTCACCTGTCACACCTGGAATCGTCTTAGAGGAGGGGAATTATCTGGATCAGGTTGGGCAGGTTTTCGGGGTGGTTAGTCTTCATCTTGTTAGTTACTGTACGAATGACTTGCCGTTCTGGTCATTCCATTTCATGGGCTGAGCTGGGAACTGTATAGAAGTGAAGAAAGCCCGTTGAGCTGAGGCATTTAGCAAGCAGTGATGCATGTATTCTGTATTTGGTCCTGATTGCGGATGCACTGTGACAAACTGCTTCAGTTCCTGCCCTAGGTCTTCAGAATCCACAGAAAGGAAGGAAGCTACTCTCTCTGTGAAGTTCTCCTCTGACTTCCACAGGCATGGCACATGCTTCTATCACCACACAGATTTTGTGTGTGTGTGTGTGTGTGTGTGTGTGTGTGTAAAATACATACTTAGTATTGTAGTTTTGTCTCTCTTGCTGTTTTAACACACCCTAACCAAAAAAAAACGTTAGAAGAGAAAGGCTTTTTTTCCCCAATACCATAAGTATTTCTTAAAATGTATACTCAGAAATTTGATTTTCAGAATTAGATAATATTAGTTGTATGTGTCATAAATTACATGCCAATGGGAGAATACAGATGATTTTTTGTTTTGTTTTGTTTTGCTTTGCTTTGTTTTTTTGAGACAGGGTTTCTCTGTGTAGCACTGACTGTCCTGGAACTCACTCTGTAGACCAGGCTGGCCTCGAACTCAGAAATTTGCTTGCCTCCGCCTCCCAAGTGCTGGGATTAAAGGCATGCGCCACCACTGCCTCGCCAACACTTACTTTTTCTTTTTTTCTTTTTAAACAGATGATTTATTTAGAGAATAAAAGCATCATTACAAAAGGTGAGTTATGGCAAGAACCTATAATTTACTATTTGTAACACAGTCTTTCCTAATAAACGTCTTTATGTGTTTCTTATAGTTACTCTAAAAATTTCTTTTAAATATTTTTCTGTCTTTATTGTAATAGTTTTGAAAACAAACCATAAGAATCATTCTGAGGGGGGTGTGTGTGTATATGTGTGTGTGAGTTTTTGTATGTATGACTGTGTGCATATAACTAGAAGCCTCATTTTATCTTAATTAATTAACTAATTAATTAATTCACATCCCAAATGCTGTCCACGCCCACCAGAGTCCCTCCTCCCATCCCCCTTCACCTTCTCCTCTGAGAAGATGGGTCTCCACTTGCTATCCTCCCAACCCGGGTGCATCAAGACTGCAGGGTTAGGCACATCTCCTCTCCCTCTGAGGCCAGACAAGGCAGCCCAGCTAGAAGAACATATTCCATAGACAGGCTACAGCTTTTTGATAGCCACTCCTTTCCTGCCTCAGTTGTTCAGGACCCACATGAAGACCAAGCTGCACATCTGCTACATATATGTGGGGACCTCAGTCCAGCTTGTGTTTGTTCTTCGGTTGGTGGCTCAGTCTCAGGAAGTCCCAAGGATCCAGCTTAGTTGACTGTTGGTTTTCCTGTGGAGTTTCTATCCTTTTTGGGGTCTTCAATCCTTCCCCAAGATCTTCCATAAGAGTCCCCAAGCTCCATCCACTGTTTGGCTGTGGGTGTCTCTATCTGTTTGAGTCAGCTGCTGGGTGGAGCCTCTCAGAGGACAGTTATATTAGGCTCCGGTCTGTAAACATAACAGAGTATCATTAATAGTGTCCGGGATTGGTGCTTGTCCATGATATGGGTCTCAAGTTGGGCTGGTTGTTGGTTAGCCATTCATTCCTTCAGTCTCTGCTCCATCTTTTTCCCTGCATTGCTTATTAGACAGATTTGAACTCCTTCATTTTATAACTGAATTCTCTGGAGATACTTGATGCTAACAAATGGTGTTTGTTGGAATGGACATTTCTTTAACAATTCTGCTATTTCTGTACTATTCTAAGCCCTTGCACTCTTATTTTATCTTATTGGCTTGATTTCAGCCTTGATCTTCCCACTCCCATTCTTTCTACTCCCATCCCTCTTCCTCTCAAACTGTAGCAGCTTATGGTTGCTATGGTTGCTGCCATGGTTATGGCCACTGGGGAGATGCTACCACTCACAGCCCCTTTTGCTGCTACTGCTGATTCTGCTACCACTGGGCAGCCAGCGGGAGGAGCCTCGTCTCTTCTGCAGCTCACAGATGCTGCTGAACATGCTGCCCCTTGCTTGGCTCTGCCTGCCAGGCATTTGGTTTCACTCTTTTGTAAAGCTCACAGCCTGACTTGCTTGCTACTCACTCAATGACTGCTGCTGGCTTCATTCTAAGGCCTGGTTTAATTCCACTGTAAGTAAACCTTTTGTCAGGCCTAATGTTTCACCGCCAAAGAAGGCATTATAAGAGGCTAGCCTCACCCAACAGGCTCACCCAAGATAGCTGAACGGTTTGCTGGTGTAGTCTGAAAGGGGGTGTTTGTAGCAATCACAGCAAAAGCCTGTGCAAGTGAAGGTTCATGTTAACAACAATCATAGCATTGTTCCTTTTCTACCAGGCACAGCAGTCCCTCAGTTAAGCCACCACGAGATGTGCCCCTCTTAGGTCTGAGCAATAATTGCAGACAGAGCCCTGTGTAGGCTGCTTAGAACAGTTATGTCTCGGGCTGCACCCACAGGTGCTGAAGCAAGCAGCTATGGATGTCTTATAGCTTCCCCCAAACATCTGCAGAGTGTTCCAAAGAGACAACACTGTTATAAAGGTGGCTTGGCTAACTGATTTTTTTTGGGGGGGTGGGGGGGTGGTCTTTTTTCTTTTTGCCAGGGAAGCAAGAAAAGCATCCATTGTCTGCAGACGACAGAGTCAAATCACCCTGTACCCTTACATCTGCTTATTTACAGGGGAAATGAAAGGGGCTTAGCCACTGCTGTTTCCTCAAGAAGACATTTCTGCACACATTGCTTTCCTGACTCCTTTGCTAGTGCAGCTGCTTCAGCCGTAAACTTCTCTACTTCAGGCTCACGTCAGGCCTGCTACGGAAAACGGCCCCATGTCTTCTCCACAGAAATGGCATGACTTTTTGTTTATTGCAGGAAATAGTCACAAGATTGCCAGAGTCAGCATATGGCAAACGTTGAGGACAATTGCTGGTATTCTGACAGTGTATTCTTTATTAGTTCCCCAGTTAAACACTGATGTCCTTTGGTCTGAAGGACACTTTGGACATGATGGGGAGTTGAAGCTGAGACCTTGATTGACTATCCCAGAGTGACAACCAACACAGTGCTAGCTCTTAAGCACACCGGCCACCTGGAAGCCACAGAGTTGTTGGGAGAAAGAAGCTACATGTCTGACACTGTCCCCAAATTGGGGGTGAGGGCTCCCAGTGCCACGCCTCACTGTGACTCTGCCATACCATACTATTTATACTTCTATAAAAGGCTTTTCTAAATTAGGGGTTTCCAGCACTGGGACCAATAACAGTAGTTTCTTTAGCTTTTGAAAACTCCATGTTCATCTGTTTAGTGTTGGGATTTATAGTCTGGTCCTAGTACAGTCCCATGAAACTCCTTAGCTATAACACCAAAATATGAAATCCAGCTTAGGCAGGATGTAGGCATACCTTCACAGCCTTGGAGCTGTCATTTAATTTTTTTTAGTTGGTCTTTATTTGTTACTGTTCTTTTCGTTGCATGTTGTGTGACAGACCTTTCTGGGGGAGACACCACATAGACAAGTCTACTCACCCCAAATAGGGAGCCTATAACAGAATAAACTACTGATGCCATCAAAGTCCAACTCGGTTAACCAATGAGTTTTCTTGGGGTTACTTATAGGAGCAGAAATGACTTGAAGATGGCCACATCACCTAAACCCATGCTAGCATGGATAGCAGCTCACAAAACTGGGAGTCTGGAGCACACGACATACCTGCAGATAGCTCAGCAGGTTGAACAGTGTCCTTTCCAGGTGACTTAGTTGCTCTGAGCCTCTTCTAGGTTGCTTTGCTGGCTTTTCTGGCTTGTCTGAGAGAGACTCTCAACAGCTTTTATTCTTTATTCTTGAGAGGGAGAGGCCTAGTGAATCTGGTCAGTTTCATGGCTTGGTGCAATGTTTCAAACGGAAAGGAAACTGTTATAATGTAACAAAGGAAACTGTAACACAGTATCCACAACTCGAGGAAGGAGGGAAGGGTTTGCTTTGGCACACAGTTCAAGGATATGGTTCATAGAGGAAAGGAAGTCAAGGCATGGTGAGCATGGTGCCTGGTCGTCTTGTAACCAATCAGGAAGCAGAGGGAGATGAACACAGTGCTCCTGTACGCTCCCCTTTCTCCCTTTGCATTCTTCTGAGACACTAGCCACTTTCAAGATGGAACTTTCCTCCTTAGCTAAAAATGGAAACACCCTCACAGACACACCTCAAAGTTTGTTTCCTACATGATTCTAAATCCAGTCAGGTTGACCAGGAAGATTAACAAGCACATGGTCCTATATTTAAGAGAGCTTCCTTTCTTCAGAGGCCAAAATCTACTGCACTAGACCAGTAGTTCTCAACCTGTGGGTCGCAACCCCTTTGGAGGATCAAATGACCCTTTCACAGGGGTCATCTAAGACCATCTGCATATCAGATAGTTACATTATGATTCATAGGAGTAGCAAAATTGTAGTTATTAAGTAGCAATGAAATAATTTTCTGGATGGGGGCCACCACAATGTGAGGAATTGTATTGATAGGTCACAGCATTAGGAAGGTTGAAAACCAGTGCTCTAGACTCCACAGCTAACTAACACTAGAGTCCAGGGGTAGTGTATATCCTTAATAGTTTACCCTTTTCCAGAGATTTGTGCTTTTTTGTGGAGATACTTATTGTCCTGAACTCTCAGAAACAAAACTCGAATAGTTCTTTTTTCAAAGTCTAACTTTATGAGACTACAAAAAAGATCATCTACATACCAAAGTAAACTATCATTCTTTGAAATTAAGGACCTAATTCTTCAGCTAATACATTCCCAAACAGACAAGGAATTACATTGAATTTCCTGGCTATACAATCCAAATATATTGAACTTTTTTTCACAATGTCATGATCTGTAGGTTCAAAGGCAAAGAGATACTGTGATTTAGGACCTAACAGAAGTACCAATTGAGGTTCACTCCTCTGAGATGACTCTAGCTTGTATCAAGTTGTCATAAGGCTAGCCATCACACATGCACACATACACACACAGACACGGACACACACATGCTTGCAGACACACACTTTCTTGTTATTATCAGAGGTAGGAGGAATTAGAGAGAATAAGTATTATTCTGAATTTATTTGGTTGCACGACCAAAGAGGAGGACTCTACTATTTACATTTCAGAAGCATGCACATGTGCAAAACATAGGCCATGAAAGGGTGTGTATCCAAGACACATCACAATGGCTTTGTGTCTGAAATGGAGGTCTGCACCTCCCCCCCCATTAGAGTGTATCTGTATATCAAAGCAACAAACTAAAATTTCAGGTGGCCCCTTCTTCCAAACACTGCTGTTTAGTTAAAATAGTGGCAAAAGTCAGACATTCAGAAGTGTAAAGTCTGAGGCAGTCACTTTGCAAAATAGTCTTTAGAAAAGGCCTGGCTAGCTTCTTTATACAGGAGACTGGATGATTTACAAAAGGCAGTTGGTAAGAGAAATAAGGAGACCAATAGAAACGTTTTCGTGTCTGTGGAAAGAAGCCAGGGATATTTATTTACTAGGCAAAGAGTAGATCTTATCAATATATGGCCCTAGAGTCTGTTCGACTCAACAGGCTCTTGGGCAGTGATTGCAAGTAAGAGAGTCGCTTAGGATATCAGTTGATCAATGCATATGATGGTTCATCTTCTTAGACGAGCCATGTTTATTTAACCTGACCCAGGAACAGGGTAGGGCAATGTCCTACTTAGGTTTCTATTGCAGTGATAAAACACCATCACTGCCGGGCAGTGGTGGCGAACGGCTTTAATCCCAGCCCTTGGAAGGCAGAGGCAGGCGGATTTCTGAGTTGGAGGCCAGCCTGGTCTACAGAGTGAGTTCCAGGACAGCCAGGGCTACTCAGAGAAACCCTGTCTCCAAAAACAAAACAAAACAAAACAAAAACAAACAAACAAAACCCAAAACAAAGGGACAAACAAACAAAAACCCCACCATAACTAAAAGTAGCCTGGAGAGGAAAGGGTTGATTTCAGCTTATCATGAAGGGAAGTCAGGGCAGGACCCAGGACCTCAAGACAGGAACCTGGAGGCAGAATCAGATGCCGAGGCCATGGAGGGGTGCTGCTTACTAGCTTGCTCCTCCCGACTTGCTCAGTCTGCTTCCTTCCTTTATACAAGCCAGGACGACCAGTCCATGGCTGGCCCCACCCACACAGCGTAAGGTTCATCTAGCCCTTCGCAGGCTATCGGGAACACAAAGTCCTCTGTGTTATTGCTCTGTTGTCAAGTCTTCCAGTCTTAACTAGAGGAAACAAAGACGGGAACGCCCCCTCTTAAATGAAATTTGCTAGTTTTGCGGGTAATTTATTACATCTGTTTTTATTGGACCGAGCTTGAGTCACACGACCAAAGAAGGCTGTAACTTTAGACCAGGGGCCAAAGACTTGGGAAGCAAAAAACAACCACAGGTGGAGATTGTTTTCTCTGCTGCTCACTGTTCCTTCCCCAAGCCCGCTCTCGCTGGTAGAACGTTAAGTACAAAAGCGCTCACAGTGGTGATTGAATGAGAAAAACGATATTAAAGGAGGATGGCTGCTCCTAGGTGTGGTGAGGAGGTTTACTGTAGTTACAGACAGAAGCATCTGGAAGGGTCGAGATGTTTAACAGGAGAAGCGGGGAGAGTGAGAGAAGAGAGAGGGAGAGCCAGGAGGCCAAAGATGGGCATAGCCAAAATGGCTAGGCTAACAGGGAAAGCGGGAGGGGGAAGGGCCAGAACAGTGTGTGGTCTGGAGACTTTATGGTTGGGGGGCGGGATATGCCTGCCAAGATGTCTCCATAACAACTAATGGTGATGCTGAGAGAGGTTGGGAGACACTGTCTACTTTGGTATGTTAACTAGGCACCTCTGTTAGCCATTTTTTTCCCCAAGGTTTGAGATCTAACTGTTATCAATCATTAGTTAGTGTGAGATGCTGAACAAGTTTTACTTTAACCACGTGACTTAAGTTTTAAAATTATGTATTTTCAAACAAGACTATAACCGTCAAGATTAATAAAAAACAAAAGAGTGAATGTTTTCTCTGTACCAGATCTTTTTTATTTTAAATAAAGCTTAAAAAAAAAAACAACAAAATATAAAGAAGAGCTTAAACTACACAAATGAAAGCTGTAACTGATGCCCCGCATGCTAGACATATATGCTGTGTAGGAAGCTGAAGAGGAGTTTACATTAAAAAAATGTCACTGAGAAGGAGAACTATTATTTCCCTAAAAACATATACACAAACATTTTTTGTTTTAAGACAGGGCGCTCTGGAGCACGCTGGAGCTGGCCTTAGCTCCCGATATTTCCAGAGCACCAGTACCAAAACAAGACAAACAACTTCTACACACAGATCTGAGCTGGGCTTTCTTGGGCAGTGCATGGCCTCTGTCGGGCTGTGGAAAACGCAGAAAGCAAGTGCTCGGGACACAGGGTGACATCCTTGGATTTTACTGTCATCCTGGGGACTGTCTTATTTTGTCCCCAGTCCCTAACAGGTGTATTTTGTCCCCAGTCCCTAACAGGTGTAGTTTTCCAACTAGCTAGTCGCCTTTAGCTACTTTCTGCAAGCTTCTTAAGTAAAACCTCAAAGAAGTTAAATAAGAAGTCAGGGGTCAGGGCTGGGCAGCTGGTGTCACGACCTTACTTGAGAGAATGATTTACTCTTTCATGTCCACAGTTGAGAATATTTGATGAATGAAACAAAACAAAACAAAACAAAAAAGAAGCAAGCAACCAAACAAACCAAATAAAAAATTTAGCCTTTCCTTTCTCTTTTTAGTTTCTTACATATCTGAGGCAAGGCAGACGTTCACGGGTAACATTAGCTTCGGTAGACGCAGTTTCCCGGTACTAACGGGACAGAACCAACAGTCTTCTCTCCCCCTGCCGCCATGAACCAACAGCATCGTTTAAGTACTTGATGATCCAATCTAATCAAGTCGGACATCAGTCCCTCTGTGCACTCTGGCAAGGAGCAGTGGAACCATGAAGGTTTCTCTAGCTGAACATTACTACCCCCTACTGGCTGGAACTGGTGACAACCAGATGATCATTTGGTAACTTTCTCACCTTTTTAAATTAAAGAAGAAAAAAAAAAGCTACACTCTCCTGTAGTCCCACTAATCAATTTTCTACTGTGTTTTCTTCAGGAAGGAGGAGGAAGGACAGAGGGAATAAGATAGGATAGGACAGGACAGCACAGGACAGCACAGGACAGCACAGGACGGCACGGCATGGAATGGCCTAGCCTAGCCTAGAACACAGCACAGTCTAGGCTAGACTAGACTAGACTAGACTAGACTAGCATGGAATGCAATGGAATGAAATTGAATAGACTAGACTAGACTAGACTAGACTAAACCAGACCAGACTAGACTAGACTGGAATGGAATGAAACAGAATGGAATAGACTGGCATGACATGGCATGGCATAGAATGAAATAGATTAAACTAGACTAGACTAGCTTAGCTTAGTGTCGCTTACCATAGCATGGAATACAATCCTTTGTATTTCTGCCTTTCCTCCTCTTCAGCTCATCCATCCCTTGCACTAGACTGCTTAAGTAGTGTTTCATCTTGTTATATGACAACAATAGAAGGACAAGGCTTTTATATTTCAAACTTAACCAGCCCAAAATACTGTAAAATACAATAACTGTTTGTTAAGCCACTGGGAGGCAGGCGGACAGAAACAGCTGCAGAGAATTAGGAGGAAGCAGAGAAGAGGAAGCTACCCTCCTCACTTTTACTTGGGAGGTTCCCTACTGAATGGATGCGGTTCCTTAATGAAATTCATATGACCCTTGGGAGGCGCCAGGTAGAGTGAATAGGTATCCAAGTTCACACAGCTGGTGTCATGGTTTGAATAGGCTTGGCCCAGGACATGGCACTATTTGGAGGTGTGGCCTTGCTGGAATAGGTGTGTCACTGTGGATATGGGCTGTAAGACCCTCATCTTAGCTGCCTGGGAGCCAGTATTCTGCTAGCAGCCTTCAGATGAAGATGTAGGACTCTCAGCTCTTCCACACCACGCCTGCCAGGATGCTGCCATGCTCCCGCCTTGATGATAATGGACTGAACCTCTGAACCTGTAAGCCAGCCCCAATTAAATGCTGTCCTTTATAAGACTTGCCTTGGTCATGGTGTCTGTTCACAGCAGTAAAACCTAAGACAGCTGGAATTGTTTCAAGCTCTTTATAAAAAAATCTTTTAATTTTTTTTTTACCTTAGTATTCATTTTATGTGTATGGGTTTTGTCAGCATACATGTCTGTTCTCCACTTGCATGCAGTGTCCACAGAAGTTAGAAAAGGGCATCAGATCCTCTGGGACTGAAGTTACAGATGACTGTGAATGCCATACGAGTGCTGGGACTTGAACCAAGGTCCTCCAGAAGAGTCTGCAGTGCTCTTAACTTCCGAGTCATGGCTCCTGTCCCTCCTTACAGACATTCCCGCATAGTCCTATGCTAATACTATCAGTTGGCATTAGCTAACTATCCTCCAGACACAAAGCCTCCATCCACCTCTTTAACCAGGACACAGAAAGATTTCGGCAGCAACCATGGCCACCTTCGTGGAGCTCAGTACCAAAGCCAAGATGCCCATTGTGGGTCTGGGCACCTGGAAGTCTCCCCTAAACCAAGTCAAAGAAGTTGTGAAGGTGGCCATTGATGCTGGGTATTGTCATATTGATTGTGCGGATGCACATCGCAATGAGGATGAGGTGGGAGAAGCCATCCGAGAGAAGATCAAAGAGAAGGCTGTGAAGTGGGAGGATCTCTTCATTGCCAGCAAATTGTGGCCCACCTGCTTTGAGAAAAAAACTACTAAGGGAAGCCTTTCAGAAGACACTCACGGATCGGAAGCTGGACTATTTGGACCTCTATCTTCTTCACTGGCCACAGGGACTTCAGCCATTGCCCAAAGATGATCAAGACAATATCCTAACCAGTAAAAACAACGTTCTTGGAAGCCTGGGGGGACATGGAGGAATTGGTGGACCAGGGGCTGGTGAAAGCTCTGGGTGTCTCCAAATTCAACCATTTCCATATTGAAAGACTCCTGAAAAGCCTGGACTGAAACATAAGCCTGTGACTAACCAGGTCGAGTGTCACCCTTACCTCACCCAGGAAAAACTGACCCAGTACTGTCACTCCAAGGACATCACTGTCACACCTACACTGTACCTCTGGGCTCCCCAGACAGGCCTAGCTCCAAGCCAGAGAATCCTTTACTACTAGAGGACCCCAAAATTAAAGAGATTGCTGCCAAGCATAAGAAAACCTCAGCCCAGGTTCTGATTTGGTTCCACATCCAGAGGAATGTGGTGGTGACCCCGAAGTCTGTGACACCAGCGCGTATGCAGGAGAACATTCAGGTCTTTGACTTCCAGTTGAGTGACAAGGAGATGGCCACTATCCTTAGCTTCAACAGAAACTGGAGAGCCTGCCTGCTGCCTGAGACAGTAAACATGGAAGAATATCCCTAAACGCAGAATACTGAAGCCGAATCAGTCCATGAGGCCTCCTCTTTGCTGATGCTCACCTCACTATGGGAGTCCTGTTTAAGCCCAGCCTGCCTGACATCGTGCAGTAGGCAAGGCTGTGTGTAAATCCCCACGCTGAATCAGGGACAGACTGTTGCACACAAATGTGCCTCGGGAAAATGAATAGACATCTTCTTCACTAATTTGATCTGACCAAATGTTTGTCAAAAGCCGAGTAACGCTCTCTGGGAACACTTGAGGATATAAACATAAAATAATAAGGAACCATAACATTAACAAACATTAAAAAAAAAACAACTAACTTTCCTCCAGATGCGGAGATTCAAGCTGGAAGGGATTAAGTCAAGTTCCCTCAGTGTTAAAACTTAAGAGGTGGAGCTGGTACTTGGAACACAGTTCAACTGCACAGTTGGGAGCAAGGTATCTCTAAAAAAAAAGGAGGAGCAGAGACAGAGGAGATACATTGTATAAGAAGAAGACTTGTACATATAAAAGAAGCTTTCCATGGCAGTAGCCTGCCTGCCGGAGCATTAATATGCCAGAGATGATGTCACTACGGCAGGGACTGGGCTTCACCTGCTTGCTTTCCACACGCCAACAAAAGACCTATGGAGGAGGTGAAGCACACGTGGGATGGTTCTGTCTAAGAGCTTCACAACGCATTCTCTCTCCATCCAACTGGTCATTTTGCTATAGAATATTTAAAAACACTGCTGAGTGAAAGGAATTTCAGGGATCTGCAGGGCACACACCTTAGGAGTCTGCTGTGCTGCTCACCCCAGTGGGAAGGCACAGATACAAGCTTTCCTTTGTTTCCCCGTTAGCAGAGAAGCTTCCCAACCCTGCAGATAAACCGAAGAAGGGAAGGTAAAAAGAGCAGTCGTGTCTGTCCATAGCAAAGAAACCTTTGTTTAAACTTGAAAGTTACAGATCACCTTGAGAGGTAGGATTCTAGTGATCCGACTCAGCCAGCGTTAAAGATGCCTTCAAATACGATTTCCCCATTTATTGAAAATAGCTCCGCCTTACATAATACACCATAATATATCCTCATTACATTCCTCCCCGCCCTACTCCAAGTTCCTCCCCACCTCCCTCCCACTCAAATCCAACCCTTGTCTGTTTCTCATTAGAAAACAAATAGGCATATAATATAATATAATGTAATACAATATAATATAATTAATATAGTATAAAAAAACATCAACAACAAAACCCTAACACATCCGAATTGGGGAGGAAAAACAAGGAAAAGAACTCAAGAGAATGCACAGGAAACACAGACCCACTTTGTCATACATCTCATAAAAACCTTATAATATATACACAAAAGATCCTTAAGAATACTTTGTTTCCCCAGTGAGACTCACTTAGAGCCGACTAACTTTTAATTGCAAGTAGTTAAGCTTCTCCGATGATGGCCGAGCAAGGGGCTGCTCTATGAATATAGCAGAATGTCATTAGGAGTCATTTTATTGAACTTTTCTGTTTGTTTAGAACAGTAGTATTTGGTTCTATACTAGGTCCTTGAGCTATCTAGTCTCAGGCTTTGGGCCACTCAAACGGTATTGGGTATGGGTCTCATCATGGCCAGGGGGCCTTCTGTCATATCAGATATTGGTTGGTTACTCCCATAAGGTTCAGGCCACAATTACCTTAGCATTTTGCATCTTGCATGTGGGACACCATTGTAGATCAAATGGTTTGTGGCTGGGTTGAAGTTTGTTTCTCCTCTGGCAGCATGTAGGGATGAAGGCTTCACATAGGCGCGAGCTTGGCTTCTCTCTGTTTATTGAGTTTCGTGGGTGGCGTCTTCATCAATGGGGCCTTGCTGTCAGTCTGTGGAGAGCAGTGTCTAGTCTTGGCAACAGCCTGGGTTGTTTGAGGATTTCCATGGGACCCGTTTGGACAACAACTCAAGTTAGATGTAATTCAGTCCCAAGTGTGAGTTCTTCTGCTGGTTCTTGAGCTTCCAGATGCTGTTAGGCTACTACAATGAGGCCTCTCCAACTTTTTTACAGAGGCACTTGGTTCTGTGAAATTGCCTCTTGGAGCTGCCTTCATTGTGTCCCATGAGTTTTGGCATGTTGTGTATTTATTTTCATTCAACTCTAGAAAGTCTTTATTTCTTAATTTCTGTTCTCACCCATTTTTCAGTCAGTAGTGAGTTTGTTCAGTTTCCATGAGTTTGCAAGCTTTCTGTTGTTTCTCTTATTGTTGATATCCAACTTTTATCCATGGTGATCTCATAGGATGCAGGGTGTTCTTTCATTTTTTTCTGTAATGACGTCTTGCCTTACATTTATTTGTTTTTATTAACCATATTTTATATATAGCAATGTGATTTATGTATTAAATAACATTATAGTAGAAGGATTTGTTAAGTTGTAAATAGAAGGAAACAGGGAAAACTTTCAGTTTCCAAACTCCTCCTCCCCAAAACAAAATTTTCAAAGAATTCACTTTTTTGAATGGGTAAATGTGACAAATGTGCCCAGTGAGTGATTAGTCATGTGTGGTTCCTATTACACCAATGGCCAATGAGATAGAAAAGAAAGCCTGACTTTCACGGTCACCGTCACAAAGAACAAACAGTTGTTGGTGTCATTTGGAATGTAAAATGCTTCCCACTTCTTTAATACACAGAAAGTTGAATTTGTTTGGCCAACATAAAAAGCCCCCAAATGAACAAACTGTGACATAGTTGAAACTAGAAAATTTGCTTTATATCATATATTTCTGTTGCTTAAATGTCTATTTCCCTAATGTTCTTCTCATCACCTAAGAATGTCTTCATTAACATAGAAAAGTTTTGTTGATTTAATGATCATCTATCTATCTATCTATCAATTATATCAATATATTATTTATCATCTATCTACCAGATATTATCTATCATCTACTATCATCTACCTATTATCTACTATCTATATCTGTCAATCACCTATCATCTATGTACCTAAGTATGTATGTATGTATGTATGTATGTATGTGTGTGTGTCTATCTATCTATCTATCTATCTATCTATCTATCTATCATCTATCTATTATTTATCATTTAACACTCATCTACTGTCTACTAAGCATCTAACATCTATCTCTATTTCTCTATCTAGCTGTCCATCTATCATCTACTATCTATCCACCTAGCTATCATCTATCTATCATATAAGACGTAGAAAATAACTTGAGACCTATGTATTTAGTGAAACTCAGTGTACTTTTTCAAAGATTTATTTTTATCTAGGTATGATGACTCAAGCCCTTGATCTCAGCACTTGGGAGGCAGAGACAGGCTGATCTCGGTGAATTTGAAGCCAGCCTAGTCTACATAGTGAGTTCCAAGCCAACCAAAGTTATATAGCAAAACCCTGCTTCAAATAATGTTAAAAATGTTTATTTTTATTTTAATGTGTATGAGTGTCTGCTTGCATGCATTATATACACTGTGTGTGCCTGTGCCCACAGAGGCCAGAAGAGGGTATCAAGACACCCTGGAGTTACAGATGGTTGTGAGTTGGGAATAGATACCCTGTGGGTGCTGGGAACTGAATCGACACCTTCTACGCATGCTCCTCACTTCTGGGCCATCCATCTCTCCAGCCGCTTCATGAACCCTTGTTAGGATTCAGTAATCAGTACTAGGGGTATGCATTCTTTCACTGGTCAGCAGGATTGGCTGGAACACAAAGGTTCCAGTCTAAACTCCACAGTCTAAAGCTGCAGTCCTCACGCCCTTGGAGTCCATGGTGGAGTTACAGAAGTTACATTTAGAGGAGGAGGTTTGCACACAGATCATGTTCACACAAATGAGTGACACGAAGAACCCGGATGTGTTGTACAGCCCTCTCTCTGGCTGTAGTGACTCTCTTGGGTAAGCTAGCATTGCTTACTTATCTAAGTATAAAGTTTTGTCACGTTTAGTATGGGTGGAGTCTGGCAGGACACCTCAGATTCGGGTGTCTTTGTCCTTTGTCTTTGGTATGTGGAGTATATAAGGACTTTTGACAGATACAGTGAGTGATCATATTCACATACAGTTTAGGGAGGCAGCATATTTTCATTTTAAGCATAGGACATACATGGACCATAAGAGCTTAGGTGGGCTGGAATTGGACTGAGCTGCTTTACTACCTGTCTGTCTGTCTATCTGTCTGTCTGTCTGATTGCTGATATCATTTGTTCATTTTATTATTAGGTGGGGTTTTATTTTTTTCTGTGTTATTTCTAATTAAAGTTCCCATCTTTCCTTCAGTCCCTCCTCCAAACAGTGTTATGAATTGCAGTTACACAGGTTTTGAACTAATACCAGCTAAGGCCAGTGATCGCTCTCCCCTTCGTAAGGCCTTGAGTTCTGTTTTAAGTCAAGATTAACAGGGACTAAATTTAGCCCCTTGTCTGAAATACTCCAAATAGAAGACAACTGTCAAGACAATGTCATCCATCGTAGAAAGATTTCCAACTGGGGACTGGCAAACAGACCTAGTCTGGAGATTTCCTCCTTGACTGCTTTGAGACTTGGTGGAATTGTGCCAGGAGGAACCCAGTCGACACCCTAAGTTGACGGATAAAGTTGACAGTCCATGGAAACCAAGGTAGCTAGAATCTGCAAGATAGGACACTGGAGAGGAGGCGCTTTACTCACACAGCAAAATCTGGTGTATTTTTGTCATTTATTGGCATACAGGTGCCAACGAGAAACTTGATTGGGGTCCATGAGAAAGCATGGCAAGAACAGTGGCAGGTATTCACATGGAGCCTGGACAGCTCCTTCACACCGGCTGTGAGAAAAACTCAAAGCATGTGACGTTGGAAAGAAGGTTTGGGGGAGCTTGCTTCAGGAGGGTGATCATTAGTGGTAGATGCTGGTTTGGAAACTGTTCTGAACCTGCCAAGCAATTCATAAATGGAGCTGAAACAAGCGGTTTCCAAGTAATTTAATCTCATCCCAGAACAAAGCTCTGGAACATTTATAGAAATACAGAAAAATATCCATCACTTAACAGACTAAAAGATTCACAAGTCTGGCGTCCAGTAAGAACTGGATATATATAATCAGACATATACAGTTGCAGAAAATAAGATCCAAAATAGGGGAAACTATCAAAACTGATTTTGGACTGACATAGACATTACAATTAGCAGAAAAAAACATTAAAATGATAAAGCCATACCCCAAATATCCTAGACTAGAGACATTGAGGATATGAGAGATACCAGGGTGGGGGCCAAGAAAACACTGAAACACAAGATTTAAAACTGTGGTATGTGTGATTAGTACTAGATTGGAGAGCAGAGAAGAATTTGTAAGCTTTAGCATAGCATTGTGGAAATTACCCAAAATGAAACTTTGGGAAAATAAAAGCATCCCTACCTAATAATAAAGATAGACATTCAGATGGCAGAGATCAGACAGACAGACAGACAGACAGCTAATAAAGCAGTCCAGTCCAAAATGAAAGTGGCTCAGCCTCCAGGGCTGTGTGAAGTGGATTCTTACACAGAGGAAAGGATATGAGTAAAAGGAAAGAAGTAAAAGCTGAAAGTTTTCCAGACTCAGTGAAGCTAATGATTAACCCACACATGGAGAGTGGAAAACCTCAGAAAACCCAGGAAATGTAACTAACGCCACACCAAGGCAGATCATGCACAACTGCTCAAAGCCAACGGACACAGTGTTCTTCTTTTCACACAGTGTCCCGGCATTACAACCAAACACGTTTCCATATTTATCTAGAAACTTTAGTACAATGTGTAATAGAAGCAATAAAAGCATATGCTTTTGCATTGTTCCCTGTTTTCGGTGGACAGCAATTCTGATTAAAAACATCTGAGTATTTCACTGTAAACCGTAGTGTTTCTTGTAGGTTTTTCCACAGAAAGTCTTTATCTGGCTGGAGAAAGAACTGCTATTCTTGGTTTATTGAGAATTTTATTACTAAAGGCACAGATGTTGAGTGTATTCTTCCTATTGTGTGTAGTTTCTTTGTAATTAAGCAATAGTTTAAAAAAACTGGTTTTTAAAAAAGAACCATTTTAATCTTTTGAATGGTCATTTAGTTTTTGAGAAAGGAAACCTGGTTTAACTTTGCCCAACCACGGCTACGGATTTCCCTACTAGAAATTCTTCTGTATTCTGCTACCATGGGCACGTAATGAACACATTCTCATTTTTGTTTATGTGAAAATATTCTGAATTTTCTTTCGATTTTGAAGCCATCTTCCTGCAGATAGAATCCTTTGTTTTCCTTCCTATCCAACCACCTGGGGTTGAGAACCTCAAAGACTGTGACTTTTTTGTGACCTTCCTCATTTCCAATGGACTGTCAGCAGTTACATGGCTTTCTGCTAATGAGACTTCCTTCCTGTGTCTGTTGTTCAGCCTTCCTCTTCACTGTGCTGATTTCATTTTAATTATTGTGTGTGTGTGTTTTCTTTCTCTTTATTTTACTTAGGGGGCAGTCGTTGGCTTTCTCTATTGGCCGACTTTTTTTTTTTTTTAAGTCAATTTAAGAAAAAGTTAACCTATATTTCTTTAAATGTATTTTGGTGTTCCTGTCTCTCTCTCGTTTGGTTCTGTCTCACAGGCCTTCATGGTCCTATCCACTCAGAAAAAAATATAGTTGTTTGTGGTGGCACATCCCTGTAATTCAAGCACTCAGGCTGGACGGATGAGAACTGAGAACTTGAGCCCATCCTGGGCTGAACCGAGTCCAGGAGCCATGCCAGTGATGGGGATCCTTATTTTAAAAACAGAACAAAGGAAGAGGATGTAGCTCAGTGGTTTGGCATTTGCCTTTTGCTCACAAGGCCATTGATTCCATCCCCAAAACAGCAAACAAAGGCAGTGTTGTGTTTGCTTTTGAAGGTAAAATTTTGTATGTGCTTATCTGTGTGTGTGTGTGTGTGCAGACACCACAGGTTGATGTTGGGTGTGTTCCTTAATTATTCTCCTCTTTACTTTTTGAGCAAAGCCTCAGCCTGAAGAGTATTAGGTTGACCAGATGGCCAGCGAGTTCTAGGGCCCCTCTAGTCTCTGTCTCCCTACTGAACTCAGGGTCTCATGCTTGTGTAGCAAAGGCATGAGCCACCTCCCCACTCCTCTGCATATTTGATTTTAAAACTGCTCTGCTTGGCCATTGACCTCGCCGATCCAGTTCTCTTGGCTCCAGGTGCTACGTTCTTTAGCTTTGTTCTTTAGTTCCTCTCCTTCCTGAATTCTCTGTCTTACTCTGTGTCTTGGTCCTTTCGATTTACTTTAATGTGTTTTTAAGTTTGAAAGTCTTCTTGTTAGATGTTACCATCTCAGATTTTTGTTTTTTTTTTTCCCCTACTGACCATACATTCTGATTTTTAGTTTATATTGTTACTAGTTGTAGGTCATTTTTTAAATAATATTTTTTTAGTTGAAATAGAATTATATCACTTTCCCTCCTCCCTTTTATGTTAGTTCTTCCCAACCACCTTCCCCCAAACCCTTCTCATTCCGTGTTTTAGCTCTCCCTGTAGTTACCTTACCTCAAATCTTCCCCACGCCCCTCTCAAGTTGATAGCTTTTTTGACCATCATTACAAAATTTATGTTTGTATTTATGTTTGTGTGTGTGTTTATATATATTTATATTGCTGCCAAGTCTGTTCTCGTTGGCCAATGCAGGGCTGAGTGTCACTCTGGTTAGGAGAGATAAAGGGGCTCATTCCTGAGAGAGGTTAATTTTTTAACTATGGGCACTTATTCGTTACCCATAGTTCTCTGTCTAGGGGGCGAGACACCACAGGATTTCCCATGATCATGTCCATGGATGTTGACATGGCTCCATCCTTGTTTGTGCAGCTATTTCTAAGAAAGACTGTTTCACAGCAGACTTCCTAGAATTCTGGCTTTTACAATCTTTCTGTCCACGCTTCGGTGGATCCAGGATCTGTGCTACAGATGTACGCATTCGTGTTGGGCGCTCCATGATCTGCCATCTCTGCCTAGTGTCCAATTGTGGTTTTCTATCATAGCCTTCATTTGCCAGAGAGGCTTCTTTGATGAGGGCTGGTACACTTACTCAGGAAAGGTGGCTCACAAAGTACATGTTAATTATTTTTATTTTCATGTGCATGGATGTTTTGCTTGCGTGTATGACTGACTGACGGTGCACCACTTATATGCCTGGTGCATGAGGAGGTTGTAACAGGACATTGGATCCTAGATGGAGTTAGAGGCCACTGTGAACCACCATGAAGGTCCTGGGAATTAATCTTGGGTCTTTTGGAATAAGTTTTTTCTTCCTCCCTTGAGATTATTGAATTACATTTCTCCTTTCCTTTTCCTCCCTGCAAACTCTACCTTCCCTGCTGTTCTTCAAATTCATGGCTTCTTTTCTACTGCATGCATGGATGTGTATGCAGATATTTCTAGACATAACCTGTTTAGTCCATATAACACTAATTGTTTGTATGTTTTCAGGGCTGATCATTGGCAATGGAGAACCATTGTTGTGTTCCTCCTGGGGAAGGCCACCTCTCCTTTGCCCAACTTCCCTCAGTTGCCCAGAGTTCTTGTGTAGGGTTGAAGGCTCGTGGGCTTTTCTCCATCCAGTGTGGTATGTTCCTTGGTTTCATCCTTGTTCAGCTCATTCGTGGGCATCAAGGTGCTTGCTGTGAGATTGTCTCCTAGTAATAAGAGACAAGTTTTCTCTTAACACTCAACTATTTCTTCAGACCCTTTTTATTTCTTTCTCTAAATATTAGTCTTTTCGGTAGGCAGCTTAGTTACTGATTAGTTCCTTTATCTTATTAAGGCCTTTGTCACACTTTCTTAAGGCCTAGTCCCAGCTCATGGTTTCTGCTCCTAATGCCCAGTCATTTGTTTTGATGGAAAAGCCAAGCTTTGTAAAGTTCCTCTGTTTGGTCACACTTGAACTCCAAAACTGTCTCCTTTGTGCTGAACTACGTCTGAAACCATTGAAGCTTATTATTTTCTCTGTAGTTTCTGCTCTGGGTACAGTTTAGGAGTAAGCCAGAACTTGGTGTTTGAAGGTAGACATTATGCCTGCCTACAATAGCACCACCATTTAAAAATTTCCTCCTTTGGTTATTAGAGATAATTGGGCTACCCCAAACGATGAGACTCTGTATCATGAGCCAGAACTGTACATGTAAGCCCTCTGAACAACATGGAGTTTGTTATAATCACAACCAAATGTCTCAGTGCCACCAGTTAATGCTATATCTAGACACTTTGTCACAGTGGTTTTGATAGCAGGTTTTAAGTTTTTCTTAATTTAATTTTTTTGAGACAGGATTTCATGCAGCTGTGATTGGCTGGAACTCATTTTATAGCCAAGAATCATCTTACATTCCTGGTTCTCTGGACTCCACCCTAAAGTGCTGGGATTACAAGGCATGCATCACTGTGCTTGGAAATTTTATTTACTTAAAAAATTTTACACATTTTGTGCTGGAGAGATGGCTCAGCGGTTAAGAGCACTGATTGCTCTTCCAAAGGTCCTGAGTTCAATTCCCAGCAAGCACAGGGTGGCTCACAACCATCTGTAATGGGATCTGACGCCCTCTTGTAGTGTGTCTGTGACAGCTACAGTGTACTCGTACATAAAATAAATAATTCTTTGAAAAAACAGTACGCTTTTTAAAGATAGGGTCTCACTGTGTCATTCTGGCTGGCCTGAAACTTTGATTTGTAGACCAGGTTGACTTTAGACTCGCAGAGATCTGCCTGCTTTTGCCCGTGATTCTCAAGTGCTGAGATTAAAGGTAAAGGCTTGCAACACTGTACCCTAAATCTTTGTTCTTTTAAATTAGCAAACAACAAAACTGGACCAGCACATCATTGCTGTGTTACACGCACAGTACACAATCTTCCCTTGCAAGGCGGCTGAGGAGGACTGGAGCAGTGTAAGGGATGATGATTCGTTTGGAAAAGTGGCAAGAAGAGTAAATGTACAGAGAGAGCGATTAGATTGACCAAAACATGTTTATTACATTTATTGACATTACAAATGGCAATTTCACACATTGTAAATGCAGTAGCTGTTTACATAGTGTACATTCATCTACACTGTGAACCATGTCACTTGATATGATAGAGCCAGAGACTGAGGACGGAGCTGAGAGGGTGGGTGTCTGCCTACCATGTGTGAGGCCCTGGGTTAGAGCCATAGCACCTGAAAAGAAAGAAAAAGGTCCCCGGATTGTGAATTCCATGAGCAAGAGCTTTGTGCTAGTTAAAAATTCTGTGTTTCTTGCTTTCCAAGTTCAAACTTCCCGAGACAAAGCTTGTGGGTTTAGAGATGGAAGGACATACTCTTGGCTCCAAGGACTATAATCTTGGACATTGGTCACAGCTGATAGTGACATACCTCTGGATTCTCACCCCAGTTTCAAGACGCTACTTTGTGGCTTTTGGAGAAAAAAACTGAACAGAACTTTTTGTTAAAGAAAGACCCTTCACTTTCTAAAAGGTGAAGTCTGCCAGCTGACCACCCTTCTGGACCCCAGGCTCCAACAGGTCTAACTCAACATGAAACACCGGCACGAGTAGAATTACTTAAAATTAGAAAAAAAAAAGTCCAGAACTTGTAGAGAAGTACTAGAATATTCCAAACTGAAAAGTTTTAAAAGGCTTTTTAATACAATTTGACAGAAAGTGTATCTCTCCATCCACCATGTGGGCCCCATGGATGGAGTTACGGTCATTAGGCCTCCGGGCCAGGGCCCTTACCCATGAGCCATCACAACAGTCCCAGACGACAGCTTACTTCTGCCATCTAAACATTTTCTATGGTCTTATCTACATGACTGAGGCAAACTCGACACAACAAAACACCCAAAAGTAAAACCAGGAAACCGAATCACCTAAGTATCTGAGCAGAGCAGAGAGATGTTTGGGTATCCCTCAGATTAAAAAGGCTATTCTTGGCTGCTTCTGGCCAGGGGTGTCTATTATATGGAAAGAGGGCCCCGCACAAATGGAAACCTGGGTTAATCTCTGATAGGACCAAAAGATAGCAGCAGTGTCTTTATTGGAACAAAGAATTCCTTACAGTAAAAATGCCCCTAGAAAATCCACATGAAATAAGAGCCATTTAATAAGATACTTACTACATACTCTATTTTACTTTGAGTCCAACATATGCCTTTCTGAAAAACATAAAAGGCTTACGCAGATAGCATTCTTATTAATAAAAAAAAAAAAACCTAAGTACTAAGCTGTAAACCTGTAAACATGCAAATGAGACCCTGAATGCATCTTGTGAAAGCGTACCGATAGGCACAGCACTTCTGACTTTAGGGAAGTAAATCCAGGTGAAAATCAATATACCTCAAAGTCTGAACGTCCCAAATTTCATCAATGTACTGGATTTAAGATGTTACTGCATCTAGCATTTACCCCCGTCCCCGCCCCCATACTGGGGACACAGGGCGCTCTTAGCGATATACTATTTTTAATGTACACTCAAAAAAAGAGCATATACTTTTAAACCTTAAAGCACGTGCTCAGTAATGCTAGGAGCATACCATCACAAAGGCAGTGATGCTGAGACGCCGTGTGTGCTGGGGGCTCAAGCAGATGCTCTGCTACATCCCCGGCCTGTACTGTCTATGATGAGACAGGTTCTTACCAAAGTACTAAGTCTGGTCTTGAACTCAGTCTGTAGTTCAGAAGGCCCTGAAATTCATGATCCTTCTGGGGTGGGAGTCCAGGCGTGCCTTAGAAAAATTCCTCTGTTCTAACCGTTTATGCACAGAGATACTATACCCTATACCACTATACTCTGTCAGGTGTAGAAGGGAGGACAGACTCATGATTTATAACCAAAGCAGCAACGGACTGAACAAACATACGCCTTAGGAAGAGGCATCTAGCAGTCGATGAAGCAGACCAGGCAAAGAGAATGCATGGGAAAGACCTAGATGGTAAAATTGAAGAATGTGTTCGAGGAAAGGTAAGAAATTGGATGAAGGCAATTCTTTTTCCTCAAGCACCGTTGGACATGGTTCTAGCAACCATGACCCCGTGTCTTTGTTTCCTTAGTAAAAACACCCATTGCACTCTTCATAAAGCTCGAGACAATCCAAGTCTTAGAACCATTCTCAAGGGGAGTTCATTGGTGCTGGGGGCCTGACTTAGGTGCACGGGGAATGTAGAATCCACACTAGTCCTCAATAGAACGGTACATCCAAAGGAAATCCACTGGTTGGCTAAGCAGTTTTCCTAGATCAGATTTGTCTTCTAATTAACATCTATCTCAGTCTACGTATTTGTTGAGGAGATTCTTGCCCTACTTTATAAATCAAGGAAGTATGAGAGGTACACACAAGTGATAGGCTCAGAACTTTAGTGGCCTAGCCTGTGTCTAAAGCACACTCACCCGTGAAGAGGTTTAATGATTAAGTTTGTATCTACTAGCCTGGATCACAGAGAACCCAACTGTTTCGGTAAGGATTATTTTGGCAGCTTCCAACCATATTCTTGGAAGAGATGCACATTAAACATGTACAGTGTTGAGTCTCATTCCAACTAAATAACGGCCAGAATGAACGGAAGGGTTACTTTCCCCCTTGTGTTTGACTGCCCTGAGCTGGCACCCTGGATTCAAAAGGAAACTGGCTCTTCCTGTTCTCAAGCTTGCTGACTTTTAGGCTGGAAGGATGTCCCTGGCTTTCAGGTTGTCAGGCCTTAATGGTGACTAAAGCTACCACCATTCCTGGGGCTAGCTTGATGATTGTGGGTCTTTTACACCATTATACTATAATGCCTACGGTTACATTACGATGAGGCCTTATAAACAGGGACAGCAGACAGTCTGTTCCCTGTTCTCTTGACCACAGTGAGGAGTCAGACAAGTACATTAGCCACAAACAAATCAGAAAGGAGGTCAAAACAGATGAAACTTACATCTTCCCCGCCCCCCAAAGTCTCACAGATGAAGTTATAAATTCCTGATATGTGGGGGGAAACATTAGCAAAATAAGCAACAAAGCTTTTCTACTGCAGGACAGCCAGCTGCCAAAACAAACACTTAGAGTATCTGACTTTGTGCATATTAAAAATGCAGTCCTGGGGCTCAGCAGTTAACAGAGCAAGCTCTTCCCGCTCTTCCAAACACCCATCAGTCCCCAGTACCTCTAAGTCCAGCTCCAGGGCACCCAATGCCTTCCTCTGGCCTCCCTGGGCTTCCTCACACATGTGGCATACACTCACACACGCACATAGAGATAAAAAAAATTATTTAAAAATGTAGCTTTATCTTTACAGTATTATTTAAAATACCATTTCCAAAGAGATGGTTCCATTTTTAGCACCTTTGCAGAATTTGGCAGGGACCAGACCTCACCAACAAACCAATGCTGACACCCATGACTGATTTTTTTCTTCACTTTTGAAACTCTTGTCCAAAATACAACTTGATTTTTTTTAAAAGTACTTTTGAATTCCCATGATAATTTAGGGTCTTTCCCTTCAACTACTCTGGCTAGTTGCAGGTGCCCCAAATATGTGGGGGAATAATCTGAGCATGGTATGATACAGGTTTGTATCTCAATGCTTACATTTGCCAAAAATAATCTTTGGACTGTGTTTTATATTAGCCATTCCTTTAAAGACAATATTTTCTTATCTTGCAATAGTGAAAACAAGGCTTGCTTAGTATTAGAATTTTTACTCTATATGTACTCTATTTTCTCAAATCTGTTATTTTGAAACCCATGTACCTTATAAAAATTTAATATTATTTAGCTTTAAACATGCCATCTAAAGTATTTAGCAATTTCCCCTATAGTTTCTCATAAATATAAATTAAATATACAAAGCATACACACACTGGGTTAAAATGTCCCAAATTTGGAATGCTTAAGAAAAACATTTTTTTCTCATTAGGAAAATCTGGCCATGAAACAATGCGTAACACACACCTGTGCCTGCACCACCAAGGGTATAAACACACTCGATTATTCTCTTTATCTTCTGGTCAAGCAGCACTCAAAAGAATTATCTGGAAGCCTCAGCATATTTTTAAAAGAAGGCAGGTTAAATTATTCAGGCAATTAAAAAAAAATCAATTTTGTTTCTTTAGAAAGAACCGTGAAGACTGCTACTGTTTTTGGCTTCAGGCAAGATGGCATTAGACCTTTCGGAGGACCCAACTCCCGAATGGGACACAAGGTCTCTCCACATTGCTATCTTAGCTATACTGGCAAGAACATCTAAGCTGTGCAACTGCGCACCAGGACAAACAGCAGGGCTGGGAGCAGGCAGCCATGAAACAACAGGCTGTAGGGTTGAAAGGAAGAAAGACTGACTAAAAATCAGCTGGGTACCAGTGCTGAACATAGCTGCGGGTGGGAAACTCCTCCCAGGCAGAGGCCTCTTTGACTTTCTCCTACTTAAAGACACTCTCAAGTTCTCTTATAATCTCTCCTGGCTTTTCTTCTAATAAGATAACTGTACTTCAGCAAAATTAGCTCAAAAAGAAAGATTGATGCCCTCGTGCAACATCTATTTTGGTACTAGCTGTTTTTCTTTATGTTGAAATCAATGCTTTGTGTGGTTCTTAATACCTGGTTGTCTGCAAAAAAAACAACAAACAAAAAAATCAGATTATAGGCCAAAGCAAGAATTACTTAAAGCACCAGGCTACAGTTGTCAGAGGTCATATAAATATAAACACAGGGCCTATGAGATGGCTCAGTGGGTAAAGGCGCTTTCTATGAAACTCTGATGTCCCAAGGTTGATCTCTGGAAGGAGAGAAATGATTCCACTTCTCCCCTGGCCACCCTGTGCTCACCAGAGTATACATGTGCCCTTCCCTGAACTGATACAATGAATTAAGGTCAGATGGCTCAGCAGGTAAAGGCACTTCCATCCATCTCAGGGGCCCGTGTGGTAGGAGAAGAGACCACAGTTCTGCAAATTGTCCTTTGATCTCCACACGTGCCATGACATGCACTCTCCTTCCCAAATAAAATAAAATATAATAGAAAAATTACATATGAAGTTAGAAAAAAAAAAAGATGTGA
Source organism: Arvicanthis niloticus (assembly GCF_011762505.2). Taxonomy (NCBI): domain Eukaryota; kingdom Metazoa; phylum Chordata; class Mammalia; order Rodentia; family Muridae; genus Arvicanthis; species Arvicanthis niloticus. The sequence goes on from NC_133429.1 coordinate 44,712,225, forward strand.
AATTCAGGTCTGAATTAGGGAAATGGTTTAAATCATATACCACATTGTCTTAATAGTGAGTAGCGCGATAAGCTGTTACAGTTCATTCTGGAGTGAAAGGCTAAGTATACCAGCCAATACTCTTCTTACTGGGAGAGATGGGATTCTGGGGAAGCTAAGTTCTCTAACAACTGCACTTCCCAAGCAGACAGAAGCACTCAGTAACAAGTACCACCTTGTTCACAAAAGCCTGCCTGCTGGAAGACAAGATGATCTCAATTGAGTTGTCTGGTGACAAAGGCACTGTAACACAGTGAGGCGGTATGCATCTGAGGGGACGATGTGGACTTCACCACACAGGAGCTGTGGGGACTTTGGGACGGACACACGTATGGGAGGTGAGGATGATGACTAGTCCTACCACACAGCTTTTGTGGGATGGATGGGATGGGAGAATGCACATACACACACACTTTAATAGAGTGACTGGTTTAGAGCAAGCCCTGGACAAACAGCGGCTACTGGAGTCGGCATTACCTTACAGGTCAAGAGACAGGCTAGGAAAGAGTTAAGTTCAAAATCATACGATTACTAACAGGCAAAGTTACAAGTAGAACTCTAATCTAAATCTATTCCTAATGACCCTGTATTCCATATGGATATCTCCTTTTTAGTTCTTTTTATGCTACAAGGTTAATTTTTGCAGATGAAGCTATCATTTGACAGACTCAACGGCATCCACAGCATTCTCTAAATGTTTCTTTGGAGAAAGAAACTAGTGGCATGCACTGAAAGGATGTGGTCTTAGTCAGGCGTGGTGGCTCTCGTCTGCAAGCCCGGCACTTCAGAGGCCTGGGAAGGATGATCCAGACTTTGAGCCTGGCCTGGGCTTCAGGGGAGATGAAGACCAGCCTGAGACCCACTCAAAAATCAAACAAACGGATCAGGAAGCAAACAACACAAATGAAACACAACAGAGAGCAAATGAACGAAGTGGGCTGGTCTCTCTGGAGAGTCAGGTGGACACTATGATCTAGTCTATGGGAAGTTAACATGGACTTTAAACACAGGAAGGAAGGGAAGCTCAGGGCAGAACTAATGCATGCTCCGAAGGCAAGCGGAAAACTGCGCAGTCTGCTCAATGAATACGTGAGGTAAAACAAACAAAACCAACCCAATTTTGAAGCATCCTCAATAGGATTTGGTTCCCTTTGTAATACTAACTATAATGTCACTGCACAGTCAAGTCATCTGTGCAGAAAACAGGGAATTTACTTCAGTGGTTTCAGAGTAAGAAATAAAAGACTAAATAAGGCCATCAATAGCTTTATTGAAATCTGTATAAATAAACATGCACATTTCAAATGTAAACTCAAGTGAACCCAAGTGCAGACAAAATATTAACCTCTGTCATGCAGGAGGTTAGTTTACATTAAAAAAAAAAAGAAAAAAAGAGAGAAGAGAAGAAAAGAGAAAAGAAAAGAAAAAAAAAAAAAAAGAAAAGAAAAGAAAAGAAAATAAAATAAAAGAAAAAAAGAAACAACACCCAAAGCAGCTTTTAAAAGCCCAGGATGAAAAACCAGCTTTAATATCAAGATATAAAGCAAAGCCATGATCAACATACCTTACTTATCCTGGTCAAATGCAATTTTTTCCTTTCTTTTAAAATGCTAACATAAAATAAATAATTTACCAAAATGTGCACTCACAGAGTGAACTTTTATTTACAATACACAATTTATAATCTATTGTATTTGATTAGTTCAAGTGAAGAACATTATACTTTTTGCTTTAGTAACAGTGGGACACAAAGCGATTTCAGGTAGTCGGCTGTGAAATGTGCCCAGCATTTAGTTTCCTATTAAAGGCAGAATCGCCTGTCAATCATCCATACATTCTTTCAACTGGATCAGAGGGAGAGAAAAGCAGCAAATGAAAACATGTCAAATGCTCACATATATATTTGGCATCTTGGATCCTTGCCTATGAGAAGCTAAATAAAACCCAAGGTTGTATGTGTCATGTGCTGCACAGGTTCTGACTCTGGAACATGCAAATGCTATTTCTCTGATACAAGTTACCTTCTGAGAAAAGCGGTAAGGCTATGGTGAATTCCATCAGGAACACACAGAGAAAGTTAACAGACCTACCTCTAGAGCCAAGTTATCAATGAATTAAAGGCCAGTACATGAACAGAAAACCTCACCTAACTTTGATGCAGTTCTTACTACAGATACAGAGTACTAACCAGCCTTCCTTAAAGCTATAGTAACTGTGAGAGCTAAAAAGTTGCCAAATTACCAAAACAGAATAGAGAATAATAGACAGCAGAAACCTTTAATTTTGAACCAACAGTGGATAGAAGATAAGCACTTTAAACCAAAACAAAATTGAAAATTTTTGATAGATTCCAATTGCAGTGAAAATACTTACATGTAGCTGAAAATGATTTGATGGCGTGTGAGATCTAGGGCGTGTCCCCACAGTGAGTAGGGTAAAGGGAATGGTCTGCACTTTAATGACACAACAAAAGGGAACTTCCTCGAGACTGTCCCTCTTGTTGTGGTAACAGACCCACACTGATTACCAGGGACAGGTTGGAAAACTTGGTGTACCAAGGACATTCTGCAGTATTTGAGCCACACTGACACAGCAGCTAAGTACCGGAGTGGCGCAGACAGGCAGCCTAACGCACAGAAACTAGATTACCCAAGAACTAAGTTCAGCCATAGTTTTCTTGCAGTATTATTAGAGCAAAATTAATGACCAACATCCACAAATTTAACATTTGTCATCAATTATGTCACATCCAAAAAATTAAAGAAAACATAATTCATCAAAACAGCAGCAAACTTAAAAGGGATTTATTTGTGATTTCCTATATATATTTAGCTTGTAAATACAAGACTGTAAATGTATTAAGAGACAATTTCTGTTAAAGTTTTCATTGTGTTTCACTTCAAGTACTGCACAAGTTAAAATCTGATCAAGGATTTACATTCGGGTATCTGAAACTCCTCATCTCAGACATGTGTCTCATGTGGTGGATAACGCCATCTCCATAGACACCACCAGCAGGAAAGTCTCTCGTATGGCTTCTTGGACTTTCATTAATTAGTGTGCATACAGTTTTCATTTTCTAGGTCATTGTCATTATCATTGCTGTCTTCATCACTTTCCAGGGGGATACCTGTGGCAGCTGAAGCACCTTTAGATTCCCGGTCAAGAGGGAAGAAGCCAGTTCCACTGAAAGTGTCCTGTCTCTGGTAGAAGAGCACGTACGCTGCTTTGGACTGTCGAACAAGCAAGGTGTGTCAATGGTGGCGACATACACAAAGACCATAGCTGATACAGTACCAAATCTTAGCTAATAACCAATTTTAGTGACAAAAAAATCAAATAGTAAAAACATATAGCTACACATAATCACATGGAAGCTACTAAAATTGGCTAAATATAATTATTTCTATATAAAAATAAGCAGGTTCATTCTATATAATTTGGACTAAGAAATATATACAGCCAAAATACAAGTTAGTGTACTTACTGTAATATAAAATACAATTGTTTTTGATTTACTTGAAGGTGAGTGTCGTTCTATCTAATACCAAGTGTTTCAGCTTATACTTGACCTCTAGTGCAACTTTTCATATTATGTAACATTTTGCCTGGTGGTAAAAACATTGAACATTTCTTCTGTATTTATTGGGAGAACACTGATTTTTTTAAAAGGAAGCACAAGAATGACAATCAGGGAACAGAAAAGGGCAGGAGTGGATGGAGACAGTTAGAGAATAAAGCTCACTGAAGGACCCCACTCACACCCCAGACATGTCATACAGAAACCTGTTCTTGGTATAATTAACATATGTTAAAGATACTTGTTTTTCTTTTTTCCAAGTCATGCTTCCCCTGTGTAGCCCTGGCTGTCCTGGAACTCGGTCTGTAGACCAGGCTGCCCTCATATTCAGAGATCTGCCTGCTTCTGCTTCCTGAGTGTAGGAACTAAAGGTATGTGCCACCACTCCCAACTTGAAAATACTCATTTTAAAAGACTTTTTCGAGGTATGTAGTTGCTGGGAATGGTACCCAGGGTCCACTGGAAGAGCAGCCAGTGCTTGTTAACCACTGAGCCGTCTTCATGGCTTCTGTGTTGTTTTAAAAGACAGCCCAGGCTACCAAGAACAATCACAGAATCTACAGGAAATGAAGTGTTCTGCAGTACAAACAGACTATGAGCAGAGTGAACTCACACCTTACGGAATGGGAGAGAAAACTTTGCTACTTCTATCTCAAACAGGGTTGAAATCTAAATAAAGAACTACAAAAACTCAACCCCCACACCAAAAGTGTCAACCAATAAATGAGCCAGTGAAATAAACAGTTCTCAAAAGAAACTTGAATAGACAATAAAGAGTTTTAAATATTAGCCATGCTTAGCCAACAGGGAAATGCAAATTCTGAGTCCATCTCACCACAGTCAGAATGGCTGAGATTGAGACACAGATGCCGAGTGCTGTTGGGAATGTAGGGAGTGGGAAGCTTCCCTCACCGCCTCACTCAGGGGGGAGTGTAAACTAGTGCAGTGTTTATGGAACGCAGCGTGGAGTTTCTCAGACACTAAGATGACAAGGACCATATGACCCAGCTAGACCATTGCTGGAATATCCGCAAGGACCCACATATCTTACCAGGGACACTTGCACATCTGTGTTTACTGCTGCTATCTTCACACTAGAGTGAACTAGAACCAGTCCAGATGTTCATCAACAGATGACTGGATAGTGCAAATGAGGTATATGTACACAATCAGATTTTATTCAGCAGTCAAGAAAAATAAATTTTCATGAAAATAAATGATCTAGAAAAGTATTACATTACGTGACATAACCTGGACTCAAAAAGACAAAAATCACATTTCCTCATAAGCAGATCCTAATTTTTAATGTTTTACGTATGTACAAATGCATTTCATGTATGTATATATATGCATGTTCATATTTGAGTGTGTGTGAGTGGATACAGGCAATGAAACCATATAGGAGCCGTAAGAAAGGAACAAGAGGTTCTGAGCAGAAGAACCTGTGGGGCGCAGGGGTGTGAAGGGCAGGGCAATGTCACAATGAGACCTAATCCCCTGTACTAACAGCACAGTCCATGCTGACCTGGGATTTGACATGTAGCAGACGGCCTGGAACTTGTGATCTCCCAGCCTGACTCTCAAATGCTAAAATCAAAGACATGTGCCACAATATGATGCATCATGTACTACATCAGACATGTCTCTCTGGCTCTAAAAATACTTGTTTTATTCTGCATCTCCTACCATGAGAACTTCCTTCCACACTCCACACAACCTCTCTCCTTCTCCACTGGGCTGATACCTCACAATCATACCAATACCTCCACCCATACCTCACAATCAGCTCCAATTCAACGGAACGGAACTTGTCCAAACCACTCTAATGAAATGGCTTTCAGGAGGGCCAACAGTGTCAAAGTCAACTGTCAGTCGTACTCCATCTTTCACAGCCTTCTCTCGAGTAACTTGTGTCTTCTGTGACACTGCCTCTCCCACATCTTCTCTCTTCCAGTTCCTACTGAATTCTTCTGGGGCCTCAGTAAATCCTTTACAGACACCCTGTTCTGTCTCAGCTTGTGTCCCTCACTAGGCATCTCAAAAGAGTCTGTGGCTTCAACAGCTAGCTAAGAATAACAGCTCATATCCCAGCACTTAGCAAGCTGAGGTTAGCCTGGACTACACAGTGAGACCATGTTTCATAAAAATATCCAGTTCTCTCCATGAACTGAGTTTAGTGCTACAACTAGGCTGTCACCCACTGCGAATGTCCCAGGCAGCCTTCCTTCCCATTCTGAGAAGACACTGCTTTCCTACCTTTATTAGCAGCTCCAGTCAGCCATTACTAATTCTATCCAAATTGTTTCCCAAGCTCCTTCTCCTTTGAGCAGAGTAACTCAAGTGCTTAGGTCACTGTGTCAGTGTCCTGTGCAGTCTTTCTGCTCTTCTAATGCTTCACAGTGTAATGATCTGTCCTGCTTCCTTGTCTGTTCAGGTGTTCTTGTGTTTGGAACATCTGTGATGCTTGTTTAATTGAGGCTTATTTGTACAAGTGGAGGTCGAGGTCTGTCAGATGCTGCCCTCAGACTTGAGCTTTCTGTACTTACTCATTTCTTCAAGCACAGCCATTCCTTTTCTGTCTCAGAGAAACATTTAATGGTAACTGCCATATTATGATTGTTAATTTGTCTGTATCCGAGTTGTTAAGGGGTACAGACAGTGAAATACATACAGCTGTTTAGAATGGAACTAAGCTGTCCCTGACACATACACAAATACTCAAATATATTTGACTCAATGAAGAATCACTGTTAAAGTCACATATGTCACATCATCAATTCCATCCTTTATTTTGGGAGACAGGTCACAACATGGCTTAAGCTTGTTTCCAACTCATTCTATCATAAAGAGTGTCCTTGAATTCCTTATGTTCCTTTACTGCCTGGATTCTGGGATTACAGAAGTGTAACACCAAATCTGCTTTATGTGGTGCATGGAAACTAATGGCCTCTGTTGACATTATCAGCCTCAAACCTGCTTTGTATACAAGATGCACTTTTATTTGAAGGCAGGATTAGGATAGTTCATTCTGGGATGCTTGGGCTAAAACATCAGAGAAACAGGACTGAAGCGTGGGAGCCAGGCACACACGGGGGATGCTGAAGTAGCCGGGCACACACAAGGGGGATGCTGAAGGAGCCGGGCACACACATGGGGGATGCTGAAGGAGCCAGACACACACATGGGGGAATGCTGAAGGAGCCAGGCACAGACAGGGGATGCTGAAGAGGCCAGACACACACATGGGGGATGCTGAAGGAACCGGGCACACACATGGGGGATGCTGAAGGAGCCGGGCACACACACGGGGGATGCTGAAGGAGCCGGGCACACACATGGGGGATGCTGAAGAAGCCGGGCACACATGGGGGATGCTGAAGGAGCCATTTACCTGTTTTTAAAGCTACTCTAGGATTCAACACGTCTTTTGCTACAGATGTCATCTACTAAGGCTACCATATTGCCTAGGTATGTAGGAGAGTGTTACCACATTCTGATACTGGTACAATGGCAACACTGCTTCAGAACACATACTCGGAACACTCAAACCACAAGACTGTGTAGCTTACACACAAACACATTTTGGGTGGGACAGGAGGGGAAAGAGATAAAAAGTTAATTTAAATCTATTCATTTCACAGAGTAAATCTGCACCATAAATGGGTTCAGAAGCTTATTGATTTGCTTTAAGAAGCTGAATCCTTGAAATATTATAAACTAAAAACTACTGTCTACTCTTAAGTAGTATTTACTCTGAAAAACACAGGAGTCAGCATTTCTTACATCAGAGACACTTGTATTGGAAATTCCAACAGAAAGTTGTTTCATCTGAAAATGGCAAGAGATGTTCACAATGTGACTTGTGTGTGATAATGAGAACATTTTCCAGATAAATTTCCACACAAGCCATTTTCCGTTTCTTAAAGTGAGACTGAGCAATGTTTGTGACAAGCTGCTGGAGAGCAGAACAGTGCTCCCATGGCCTCCTTCTCCTCCTCTCTTCTCTGTAGCCCTGGCTGTCCTGGAACTCACTGTGTGCATCAGGCTGGTCTCAATAGACATGCACCACCATGCCTGGCCCTGGTACATGAGCACACTCCAGCCCTGGTCTTCCCTTCTGTTAACTTACATGTCTTCCTAAGAGGCTGACCCCATGACTTCAGAAACTGAAGACATACTTACCACAATTTGGTCTTCAGATGCAGTGGAGACGCTACTGTCATCAAAATAGTACCATTTTCCATCATCTTTGTTTTTTGCAAAAGCAGTATCTAATGAAAGAAGACAATTACTTCTGTGACTGGACTCCTCACAACTCTGTAATCACTGCACAAGAAAGATCCACTAAAGGCATGGTAAGCATCTATCAGAGGCTAGCACACACTCACCCGATGGTAAGCATCTATCAGAGGCTAGCACACACTTACTTGATGACAAGTGTCTATACAAAGCTAGAACACATTCACTGGATTTGACAAAGGCTCTGAGAATCATTTCTAGCAATTTAAATGCCTAAGAAATATTTTTTTTCTAAGTTGAAACTTAGGACTTTTTTCAGAGGAAGAAAATAATATAGTTATGATTTTTTTTTTATTCACACACAAAAAAATATACCAGTGGCAATTAGAGATACTTCCATTATCAGTAGCTCTGTGAGCAGGCGCAGCAGTGTGCACTGTACCCACAGTCAGGTACATCCCCATTCTCACTGGAGAGCTAGGAACTTCAGACTTGCAAAGGGCAGTTTGCTCCAGGCAGTGCAGCTGTCATGCAGACACGCTGGGACTTAACCCAGGCTGTGTCTGACATCCCTATGTCTAGCGTCTTCATTACATCCGTCTCCTATGACATCTCCCTTCCTGACAACTTTGCTTAGTCGCTTATGGTTCTTACACACCAGAATCCTTCTGTCTGTAACATAGTACAGAACAGGGAAAGATAACAAGTGCTACCTTTACTCCATGCTCTGTATAGACTACACACTCAACACTCCCCTGTGCTAACAGAGCACACTCCAACCATAGTTACACATACACCAGTTAACCGTCAACATTCCGAGGCGCTGAGGAGCAGCGTGCTATCATAGGCTCCTCTGTGTAGCCTTCAGCCATTTTCCCAACCGCACAGAGTCACAGTAACCAGCAGTGTACGTCTTTGTCTGTGTTCTTTCTAGGTCCCAACACATGACAGCATCATGTCTTCCTTCTGTATCCCTTCTTAGATCTGCTCAGCTGACTGAAGCCTATTGCGTGCACTGCGTCTGCCAGTCCTAACTCAAGAGAACTGTAGAGCAGGCAATGAGCTTACAGAAGGAATACACTCTCAGTCTTGAAGAAAATATGAAAACTATGAGATAACTAAATAAAGGATTTAGTAAATTTCTTTGAAAATACTAGCAAGCTAGACCTCTGGATTACAGAGAAAACTGTGAGACAAGAATAATAAAGTCAACAGACACACAGCCCAAGAGCAACTACGAAGAACCAGTTGCACGTAAGCCGGACCGTGGGTGCAGTGGGTAGACTTTCACAGAGCCAACAATGTCCAAATGTAGGCGGCAGCAGCAACAACAAGAACAATAACAACAACAACAACAACAACAAACAACACAGAAAACTGATAGTCCATATGACACAAAATAGAAAAACCTATGGGGTCAAGCCCAGATGTGGGGATGAATTCTAGTGGACTTGTTGGGATAGTTACTTTCCATATTGTTCTGGTGATTTCAGAAACAAAAGCAATGTAGTTTATTTAAGGACCATAGATTTGATTTCAAAGTGAAATAATACATATAAAAGATTATTTCACTTATGGCTGAAATTGTTAAGAATTCTTCTCAGTTAATGAAATCAACCAGGTATTGAAAAAAACAAAAAGACATATCACGGAATAACAATCTGCCAAGTGGAGAGTGTGAGCTGTCACAGTCAACCTCAACTACAATCAGACACGCTCAGCTCATTACGTGAAGAAGCACCACTGGGGCAGCTCAAAGGAGTCCTTAGATAGCATACATAAATAATGACTGTTTCAGTCTTACAGTAGTAGAAAGCTAAGTGTGATCTGGAGTGGAAAGATAAATGCCATAATTGTAAATCATGAAAAGCAAAAGATTAAACAGACAAGAGACAGTTACTGAGATCAACAGTACCTACTGCTTAAGTTGCCAAATAAATATACATGATTTAAAAGAACACAGGTGCTGGGGAGGTGGCTCAGCAATTAAGAGCACTGGCTGCTCTTTCAGAGGTCCTGAGTTCAATTCCCAGCAACCACATGGTGGCTTATAATCATCTGTAATGGGATTTGGCGCCCTCTTCTGGCCTGCAAGCCTATATACAGGCAGAGAGAATGCTGTGTACATAATCTTAAAAAAGCAAGACTGGCAGAACACAGCCCCAGATACCAGAGAAGGAGAGAGGATGAGAGTGGGAGGGACAGCACCTTAGAAAGACAACATGTGCCTTCCTGGCCTTCAGCTGAGGAACATTAACTATTCCTTTGTAGAACTGGTTTTTAAAATACAATATATACAGCTGATTCATTCACTTATAACTATTGAACAATGATTATAAACAAGATACATCTGGTATTTTATTTACTTTAAAAAGTACTAACTATGTTACAGGAAAAAGTCTATGGAGTGAAAAAGGTTAAAATGTAAAACGTCAACTTACAATGTCCTCCTCCCATCCCTCCATAGTGGTTGGAAACAGCAATCAAATTATAGCGGCAAGGGCCTGCATTTGGGTTAATTAGGAATTCTGACATATCCAAGTCACTGTTAAAAAGAAAATCAGAGGTTAAGTCATGCTTTCTTTAAAAGTGATGACGTATCTTTCTTCTAAAGCAATGAATAGTGCCTTCTGCTAATACTGACTCTCCTAAATATATTCATGCATATGCATTAACACAACAGCAACACACACACACACACACACACACACACACACACACACACACACCCCTCATCTGAGAAATTACCAAATAAATTACACATAGACTCTGAGACTTCAGTGTTTGGGGGTTAATGACTCTATACTGAACGTTATCCTGACTGACGTTTTCATGCTACTACATGACGTCAGCGGTCTAGAGAAAAAAATTAAAATGAAAAGTGAAAACCAACTTTCTTGTGAATAGTCATAAATTAACAACTTGGAGAACTCCCTGCTGCACTTCCGTAAACCTGTAACTGCACTCTACACAGTGCTCCGCACTCACAGATGAGGATGGCTCCATCCAGTCACACCTGGTCAAACACAGAGACCAATGGACCACTGTGGGGTGCGTGTCTCCACTTAATGCATTTACAACCCAACCCTGCAACTAAATCTCAGGAACAGCATGGAGGGGGAAGGAAAGACTGTAAGAGATTGTGTCTTATAACGATGACAACAGGGGTGGTAGTGCTGGAGAGATGGCTCAGCATGTAAAACCACCAGCTACTCTTCCAGAGGGTCCAGGTTCAATTCCCAGTCCCCACATGGCAGCTCTGGCCTCTGCAGTCACTGCACACATGTGCATAGACCTAAAAGGCAAACCATCTACGAAGTAAAAATAAACCTTAAGGAAGAAGAAGCCTTGTGTGCAGGAAAGGGCAGATCTGCAGGAGTTGAAAAGAGTCTTGAATGTCATCAAATACATTGTGTTAAATTTTCAAAGAATTATTAAAAATATGAAAATGTAAGATTTCTATTCTATGCTTCGTGGTCTGAATGACTTACACACTAGAAATGGGTAGCATCTTTTGACTGCAACATACTGTTCATTATCTATTGTGTGTAAATTGAGAACAAAACCACCTTATTTCTGGGCATTGTTCTTATGTTTGTATCATTAAAAGGTAACAATGTTTCTCAATTTTAAATACACTGCTACTGAATTTAGCTTTCCAATATTTACACCGTTAAAATGATATACTCTTGAAACATTATGGCTTGTTATTTTAAGAGAAAAATGTCTTATTTGATTTTATAGACAGAATGGCCTTGAACAGGCTTCAGGGCCTGGGGTTAGAGGTGCACACTAATATGCTCAACCCTAACCCTTTCATGCTCAATGGTTGCAAAACGTCTTCAATCAATAAATATCAGTAAAGTGAGTACAATAAATATCTTCCCATTCACATTACCAATATCCTTCCAACTTTGTTAATATACATGCCGTCAGCACGTCTACTATTTCAAGTAAAATCTGGCACAGAGGGTAAAAGACACTGTCAGGTCCTCTTACCCACAGGAGAGTGTCCTGCTTTTAGCTGTGTAATCCAGTGTGGAAGGCAAAAACAGTGCTTACTGTCCACTTTCTCAATTTCCAATTTTGTGCAGTTAAAACCAACCAAACAACGAAACCCCCCAAGAGATTGGCCTCAGATGTTTGAGAATTTTTATTTCTGCCCTCAGACTGTCCCCTCTTTACGTATATGTCACACCATCTAAGAAAGCCACGTCAAGGACAGCAGCTGATATTTTATTCTAAGCCTTCCCTTAAACTTTTGTATTATTTCAGTGTTTTCTAGAAAAGCATATTTTGGAGTGACTGATGATGATAAAATAATTATTAGGAAAACACAGAGCTACTAACCCACAAAGTATCATAAATGGTACTGTAACCTAAGGTACTGCCATACACACTGAGTTAGAAAGTATCTTTAAAAAAACAAAAACAAACAAAAACCCAAAAAACCCCATATTTTTTCCTTGGGTCCATGAAAGACCTCTACGAAAAAAAACCTGTGAAATATTAATTCTAACAAATTATTAGATCTGCACCAAACTTCGATGTTTAAACTGGTCTAATTATACCTGATGTTTACTAATGCAAAGTAAGGACGTCACCACATAAATATGAAAAAGAAGGCCTGTTGTTTACTGAGTAGTGTAACTCACCTGATGGGAAAATCGACTAGTGTATCCAGCTTGTCTCTCATGTAGCGACTGTAGGAGAATCTCTTGAGATGCACCACAAGGACCGGAGGGAGGGACCACAGGTCTAACTTCTTGGTGGCCTGCTGATGCTCTTTACAGTTTGGACAATACCTAGCAAGAAGGAAACCATGACGCTGGACAGAGGCGGAACCATGACTGCATTAGTGAAAACTATGCATCAACGTCACCATCGTATCAGGGAGTAATTATTGTATATGTAACAGAGGTGAACATGTAAGCCATTCCCCACTATATTAATCTCCTACATTTTCAGATAAGCTATATAAAGAAATACTCAAAGAAATGATGAAAGTGGTTTATGAAGGAAAAGAAAGTACAATTACAAGAATAAAGGTTACACTCTGACACTTTACAGAGACACTAGCGCCCTCTTTAGACTAGAGCGTATCGTATAAAATACTCGCTCAAATGTCAAGGACACTCAGTGCTTGGCCAGCACGCTCAGCACAAGCCTGCAAGGGACAAGTAGACAGTCATTTCAGTTTCTTACCAGGGATCTTCAGCACCTAGTTTCTCTTTTGTTGTAAAAAGCTCAATGCAGTCTTTTAACTTCACAAAGGGCCTTTTTGGAGGTTTATATTCCACGCTTTCATGTTTTTCAAAATCCTAAAGAGAAATATGTCTTGAGTTATGAGAACAAATGAAACCAAACTACCCTTAGTCACACATGCACTACGTCTATAACAATAACGCCAACTTTCAGAAGCATCATATAGCTCCTGTCAGTTGACAGGCACATGCAGCAACTTTGGAGTGAACCTCTGGCTGAATAAACTGGTGGAAAACATGTTCAAAACCAACTCTACTTTAAAGACTAAAAAGACTGACTTTGTTTTCTGTTAAAACCAACATATCTGTGGAAGCAAGGGTAGAAGGAAGAGTATCATTCTGATAACTCTTAGTCACACAGAGAGCAGAAGACCACAAACTCAGGAAGCAGGGAGCCTCACCTCTGCAGCGTTCTCGTCAAAATATCTCTTCTTCAAGTCAGGGTCCCAGTCCAAGGCGAGAAAAGATCTTTCTGAGGTGAAAAAAATTTTTTCTTTTCATTAAAAATGTCATAAGCTTTAAATGTTAAAATAAAAGTATCTTAGCGTCAACATATATACACTACAGAAAAGGAACTTCCATGCTTTCTCCTTGCACTAGGTGGTCAGGGCAAGCACATGGGCTATCCCACGCCACTGACAGAATCTAAGTTAAAGTTAAAGCAATACAAAGCCCAAGCACACAGAGACTGACCCCACTTTGGTAAACACTGTCATCACTGAAGACATGAGTTATTACTTATACATAAGTAAATGTACTTTTGTTCACGACAGGTCTACATTTCATTGTCTCTCACTTGAAGATAATTAGCTCTACTCAAGTTCAGTGCTCAGGCTGTTTCTCAGATACTCACCATCTAGCCGAAGCTGCCTGTCATCGAATCTTATATGCCTGGTGTCATCTTTGATGTAGTTGACATCAGTGTTGCCTAAGTTGTTGAACTGGAATGTAAACAGTCGCTTTCTGTGTCCCGTGAGTTGCCCTTTGCATGTTTCCTCCGTACACAATCCATTTTCCGAATCGTTATCTCCTCCGACCGAATCTTCAGACTGACTGTTCTCATTCTCTGAAGGAAGCTCTTGATCCTGGCTGGACTCATCGTCTGGTTCATCCGTTTCCATCTCACCTTAGTGTAAGTAAAGAGAGCTTTAAATCAACCCTGCATTACATTTCAAAATCCCAGTATTGCTTTTCCATATCCGCTCATGTGCTTTAGTTTAGAAATCCACATCACAACCTTGTCTTTGAGGCAATACTGTCTAGGTCAGAAGTACTGAGAGCATGACCAGAAAGTCTTACTTGGTGAACCTTCTTCATGTATGCCATTTGGACCATTTCCATTAATATTCTGGTCCTCACAGCAACGCAGGTGTCCATCAGTCTCCTCAGTTTCAGTAGACATCTTGACATACCGGCTTAAAAAAAAAAAAAAAGAAAGAAAAGAAAAAAAGATCAGGTAATAAATGAGCTTGCTATAAAATTAATTTTTCATTGTACTTAAGAAAGCCAGCTGTTTTAACTTAAGACCTCACACTTTAAGTAAAGCTGAGTAATAATCTATATTTGTGTGGTTTTTAATATAAAAAGGTGATTATTTACTTCTGGGTGTTTTTCCCCTTTCTACCTCTAGGCGTTGTTGTTTGTTTCTGAGTCAGGTCTCGCTGTATATCTGAGGCTGACTTGGAACTCTATGTAGACGAGGCGGGCACTGAACTCATAGCTCTCCTGGCTCTGCCATCTCAGTTCTGGAATTAAAGGTGTGTGCCACCACACCTGGCTGCATGGTCTGTTTTAATTACATTTGTGTGTATGTGCATGTGCGTGGGCATCATATGTGTGGGGATGGAGGTCCAAGGACAGCTGTAGTCACTGGTTCTCCCCTTCCATCACTGGGCCTCAGAGACTGAATCTGGGTTGTCGGCCTTGGCGGCAAGCACCGATACCTTACCTACTGAAGCATCTCTTCGTCTTAGGGCTTTCCATATTTTGTTTATTAAAGGTGCAGCACAGTGGACTGTTCCTCAACTTAAAACAAGAACTTCATCAACAGCCCTCATTTAGATAGTGTGCACCATTGCCAGCAAAGAATACTTGTATTTGTATACTGTTATCTTTATTCATGGGTCACGGAATTACCATGGTTTGGTATATAGGAAATAATACAAAATATATCAGCTATAAAGGATAAGAGAAAGTGTTGAATGGTATTTGCCATTACCTTATTCACATCAAGGTTTATAAAAAAGCAGTGTGTGTGTGTATATATGTGTGTGTCTGTGTATGTATGTGTGTGTGTCTGTGTATGTCTGTATGTGTGTGTATGTCTGTATATGTATGTGTGTGTCTGTATGTATGTGTGTATGTCTGTGTATGTATGTATGTGTGTGTCTGTGTATGTATATGTGTGTGTGTCTGTATGTATGTATGTCTGTGTATGTATATGTGTCTGTGTATGTATGTATGTGTGTCTGTCTGTATGTATGTGTGTGTCTGTGTATGTATGTATGTGTGTGTATGTCTGTGTATGTATGTGTCTATGTATGTATGTATGTATGTATGTATGTATGTATGTGTGTGTCTATGTATGTATGTGTGTGTCTGTGTATGTATATATGTGTGTGTCTATGTATGTATGTATGTGCGTGTGTATGTGTGTGTGTGGTCTCACCATCTGTCACCTGGTAGTACTACTGTTAGGTCTTAGTCCAGCTGAATGCATAAAAATGGCCATCTGAGGTTTACTAGGATTTCTACTCTCAGCTAGCACTAGTCATTTGCCAACTGAAACTGCCTTCCCACTGGTATAAAACAGCTAAGAATTATGTTTTTACATTTGAAATAAAATCAGTAATGAATTTAATGTGACCAACACAATGGATTAGAATGTAATTTTATCTTTATTTTATTTTGGGAGTTTTAAGGCACTCTTTTTTTTTTCTTTTTTGTAGTCTAAGCTGTCCTCAAATTTGCTCTGTAAAAGGAGTAGAATAAGAATCCTTGATTGTCCCATTTTCACCACCTAAGTGCTGGGATTATAGGTGTGTATCATACATATCCTAAGTGCTGGGATTATAGGTGTGTATCATACATATCCTAAGACCAGTTCATGCAGTAGGTCACACCTACGGCTTAGATAACAGGGCTGGGATTATAGGTATGTATCATACATATCCTAAGACCAGTTCATGCAGTAGGTCACACCTACGGCTTAGATAACAGTGCTGGGATTATAGGTGTGTATCATACATATCCTAAGACCAGGTCATGCAGTAGGTCATACCTACAGCTTAGATAACAGGGCTGGGATTATAGGTGTGTATCATACATATCCTAAGACCAGGTCATGCAGTAGGTCACACCTATGGCTTAGATAACAGGTGTAGATCAACACTGTAGAGTGAAAAATTATAAAGACCATTTTGTGAAATATATGCAGGCTTTTTCTTTGCCCTTAGACCTGAGAAGAAGGTTCCAGAACGTGCAACTGGATGTAAGATTTCAGGCCTTTACTGTCACTGCCCGGGACACATTCCGGGTGGAGGTGGAGGACATCATCCCTGAATCAGAGGACACTTGCTAGATTAACATTCCTCAAGCCTCAGGGTGGGAAAGGCCCAAAGCAAGAAGACACATTCCTGACCACAGAAAAAGATACAAGTCATCTAGGTGGGGCTATGACGACAAGTGAGAAATAGTTAACCTGAAATAGTTGGTAATGACAGGGTAGGACACAGTGACATGGTAAAACCACATTTTTGAGAAGAATGAGTGTGGAGAGTGATTTTCACATGGCTATTAACCATTCAGAATGGGTTTCTCTGAAATGTTCCACTATTTTTATGTTATGCATCCTTGACAACCCCTCACCCCCTTCCCACTCCCTTGGTTTGTGGTTTTTCCCTTTTAAAAAACCCTCCTTAGACTGACTGGCTTTGTCAAACTCTACTCCTGCGGGAGTGTGCAGTTTGACTGCTAGCTGCCAGCTCTCTTCTCTAATAAACCTCTGCTGATTGCATCCAAGTATGGTTTCTTGTGATTTTTGGGTGGTCGTAATTTCCTAAGACTTGAGGAAGGGTCTCCCGAGTTTGGGGGTCTTCAACACCATTCCTGGTTGTAATCTGATTTCCATCTGGTTCACTGTCTAAACAAAGCTGAACAGAGGCTTGTTCAACATTGTGGAAGCGCCTTGCGGAATGAGTTTCTCTATTTTATGTTATCATGCTTATTTTGTATACCTGTACTTATCTGGCACTTACCACATTCTCAAGAGTAGGAGATTGTACAGTTTATCTTCAGTATTGTTGCGTGGTACAGCCATAAGAAAAGGCTGGCCGAACAGTGAAGAGCCAGTATGGTGAGTATAACTAGAGTGTCTGAATTTTTCTCTTAGGCAAACAGGAATAACCACATGTTCTGTGTCTTCTGTCCTGTTGATGTTAATTTCAAACCTACAAGAGCAAGAATGACCATAAGCTTTAAGTTTTGTGTTAGTTCTTTAGATTTCCCTGCTGAACAACAGACCGTGAATGGATATTATACTTACACATAAATATCATCCCGCTCCATAATACTACTTAGGTTTTCATCCACAGCAAATATCCTGTGAAATCTATGATTGTATATGTCAGTGACTATCATCTAGAAGGAAATAAATGTCTATTAAGCTGGTTTTACAATACTGAGAAACTAAAGACCAATTTATACACTTTAATCTCAGAAACACCTCACCTTATCTGCAGGTACTCCCGACAAAGCAGACAATGCCGTACAAAGATCTAGTATATTTCCAATTTTGGGCACAATAACTTTATACTAAAAAACAAACAAAAGTTTGTAATGAGTTTATTACATTGGAAAAACAATGAGTAGTTAGTTGAGCCTGGGCTCCCACAGTCAAGAGGCTCAGAGCATTTCTCTAGGCCTGAGCGTGCGGGGGAGAACGTCCATTAGGACAGCATGCTGGCTGTGCTAGACCTCGGCTCACTGACTCCCAGCCTACACTGGCAGCTGTTCCACCTCTGCTACCTTAAACCAACAGGTCCCTTGCCTGTTCTTGGGTTGTGTAGGTTTCCAGGCTTAGGACAGATTTCTCTCTGCAGTCCTGATGCCCTTTCACCATAACCCTACACTGTTGTGCCCTCAACTTCCAGGCTGCAAAACTCCCTTTTATTTTTGCTGAACTGTGGTGGTTTGAATAAGAATGGCCCCCATAGGCCCGTGTTTGAATGCTTAGTCATCAGGGAGTGGCTCTATTTGAAAGGATTAGGAGGTGTGGCCTTGTTGGAGAAAATGCATAATTAAGGATGGGCTTTGAAGTTTCAAAAGCCCAATCCAGGCCCAAGGGCTCTCTCTTCTGCTGCTGGTGGACCCAGATCTACTTGTCTTGCATTATGTCTGCCTGCACGACCATGTTCTCCACCAGGATAACAATGAACAAAACCTCAGAAACTTTAAATGAGCTGCCATGGTCATGGTGTCTTTGCAGAGCAACAGAACTCTCACTATGACATGAACTTTCTCATAGCTGTTCATGTATGCTGGAGGAAATCAATGTCCCACCTTCAGCATTGGTGAGCTACAGATAACAGTCTAATTGGATACTTCTCCCACTGCCCACGAACATTCTGTGTCGCCCGCCTACAGGAACCATTGGAAATCGCCACCATTCTTTAGCTTTCTTACCTCACTAGCTGCAGAACACTTACTTCACTTAGGAAACTGAAGCTGCTTTGATTAGGGAAGTCTAGTTTGAATCCAGAGGTGGTTGTTCCTCTCTCTGAGCCTACAGGGAGACATCTTTGTGTCTGTGCATACCTGACCCTAACACCTGGGCCTGAATTCTGTCTTCTCCTTCCTTTGATGCTTAAATCCAGCAATTACCCCTTCTGTATTTACCTTAACTTGGTGTAAGTGCTGAAATATACACAAGTTAAAAAAAAAAAACAAAAACCAAAAACCCCCAAAACCAAGTAACTCCAAACCCCAAACTACAACAGCCTTTACTGCATCCCACAAGAATGCCCTTATCTCCTACAGCCCGGGGCTCAATCAGATGAGAAACTCAAGCAGTTTCTCTTCAACCTAAATCCCTAAACTTAAGGACTGCTGAGTGTCACCTCAGACTTTCTTCACGGATCCCGACAACCTGACGCTGAACACAGGCTCTGGCTTGCTGGCCTGGAGCTTTTTCACTTTCAATGAGGGAGCTGTTTAGCTTTAAGAACACCACTCTACAGACACTGTTCTTACTAAGAGGAAGTAAAGGTAGCTTTGTTCACAGGGTACCTTTCACACAGACTTTACTTCTACTAGGTATCTACAAATCTGAGATATTTGGCAAGACCCTAAGAATTTATAGAAAATAATGTCTAACAGTCAGAAGTAAATCTGCTTGTTGAGGGAAAAAGCACCAAGTGAGTAACACAGATCCGGATGTACTTCTGCATTAACATTTACAAGTCACAGCACTGGGAACACAGGCTCCTGGCCTACAAAGAGCCCTGGGTAGTTGAAAAAAGGAAACTAAAATCTTTGAGGTCTTGCAACAGAGTTTAGTAGAGAAAGGAGGAGCTGTCACTAGAAGGAGATCAAATGTGAAGGAAGAATTGATTTAAAGACAGAAAATGTAGCATTTTTCTCACAAAACATTGAGGAATCCAGTGATAGCAGACAACAGAGGAATCAGGCTATCAACTGACATTAATGTGTACCACGGAGATTTTGCATAGAGTAAGCAAAGCATAATACTAAAGACTAAAACATCAACTGAACAAGTATTTTTACTATTAAGGTTTTTATTAACTGTGTCTACGTGCATGTCATGTCATGAGTGCGGGAGTCAGAGTGTAACTGTCTCTTCTACCACCATGTGAGTGCTAGGGACTGAACTCAGCTCTGTCAGGTTTGGCAGCAACTGCCTCTATCTCGCTGAGGAATCCTGCTGGCCCTGAACCAACTATTTTTATATCAATTTTTTATTTCTCATCAAAATTTTAAAATGCCTGAAGGTTACTTCTACTTATGCATGATCATATCATGAATTACAATAAATACAATAGATAATAAATACATAGTACACACATATGTAGACAATAATAAATATGTAAATAAAATACAATAGTAGTTTTACTTCTACAAGTGACTTGGAAAAAAAAAAACCCCTACAACATGAAGAATTTGACCAGGGGGCGCTAGAGCTAGCTCAGTGGGTAAGGGCACTGTCGCGCCTCCTTAAGAACCAGGATCCATTCTCAGCACCCATAGGAGCATACAGCCATGCTCCAGGCCCGGGGACCAAAACCACATACAGTATAGAGACATATACAGGCAAAATACCCATACAGACAAAATTCTTGATAGGAAAAATACATACAATAATACTGTTTGTTATTAGTCTTTCTAAGTGGATAGCCATCCCAAATTGTAAAACAAACATCTTGGTTGTCTTTGGTATGATAAAGAAATTTGATAAAGATTATCTTTCAACTTCACATATTTCTAAACAGGTGTAACTTCCAGAGTATTTAGTTTATAAAATCTATTATCCAATAAGTTTTATTACTGAATAGTGCTGAAGAAACCAACAAATTTTAAAATAGTCTCATTATGAATTAAGTAAAAATAACAAATGCCAAGAAAAAAGTCATTACTTACTTGCATAGGTTTAGCAAGTGGATCCATTCTAACTAAATAAACTTCCAAGCTACGTTCTTTTTTCATAGGCAATGGAAGTGTCAAGTAACAGAAAGGGTCAAAGGTCACTGAGATCTTAGCGCACTCAGGACACACTAAAGTAGACTTGAAAAGGCCATGAAATATATCTACTATGATGGAATCATTTCTTTTTAAATGGTTTTCCCAGGCTTCTTCAGCAACCACCTACCAAGGAAATAAACAGAGTTACTAAGAGGTGTTAGCAAACGCTAACAACGAAGACAGTAACACGACGACGTTCGTTCATTCATTTACCTTGTCTGGCCTCCCGTCGGCATCTTTTAACTGGATATATGGTTTTTTCCTAATTCTATTTAAGTCCTCATGTAACCCATCTAATAGGAAAGCTAGTAGCTCTTGGCAGTCTTGCTGTTGATATCCAGAGAACTGAGGTGCAAAACGTCCTACCTGTGTCTGTAAGATAAGCAAAATGACAAAGTCAGCTCGAGACAGGCTTCCTTAAAATGAACATGGTTGTTCTCATTTTTACCTATAAATTACTTCTGTGCCCAAGTCAAGCTGTGATACATTTTAAACCATCTGGAGATGTGCTTCAGTAAAACCCTGTTCCTGATGTGCACTCTCCTCCGGGAAGAAGGCGAGCAAGCTATACTGCTTTTTAGTTTCAGCATCCTTTTGTAATTTTCTTAGTGTTTTCTTCTCTATACGTTGGTGCTTTCTGGCCAGGCTCACTTGGAACAGTTCCCAAGCAGAGTGCAAAGGTGTCATTTATAGACACAGGGGTGGTCATTTACTTATGGGAAAATACAGCCGGATACATTTTGTTAAGCATTGAGTTATAGGGTTGGTTGTAAAATCAGTATGAATGTGTTAACCATATACAACAAACCCCAAGATTTCAAACACATAAAACAGAAGATGTATTCAGTAATTGGTGAAAACTGGGACTGAAGCTTGATGGAATCAAATCTTGCTCTTCCCTAAGAATGTGCTTCTGTATTCCTTCATTTAATGTGATACCTTTATGGAAAATAACTTGTGAAGAATCAAAACTGGTGTTCTGCCTGCACTGTCTTTGCAGCATTTGCATACAGTACCTGCTTGAACTGGAGTTACAGACCATAGGTAGGTAGCTACCATACAGGTGCTGGGAACTGAACCCTGGTCCCCTGGAAAAGTGGCCAGTGCTCTTAACTGCACAGCCATCTCTCGGCTCTGATTCATTCTTTAGGAACAGTTAGATTATTAACAAAATGCTTCTTAGCAGATGTTCTAGGAATGCCACTTATCTGTGAAGGCCATGGCTCACAGTAACTTCTCACTAAGGGTAAGATCTAAGTAACTACATCATACACACAAACACCTAAGTGTAAGACTGAAAATACAACCAGTGACTATCTGATGGTTGTTTTGTAAATTAGTTTAATTCTGATTTTTTACAGTTTACAATGAGTACAAGGATAAACTAGATTACTTAGACTTAGTGGCACGTCCAAATACTGCTCCTTATAACACATAAGATGCTCATATAGTGTTTCCAGAGACAGTCTAAACCATTCTAAAACACATCAGTGTGTGTGTGTGTTTGTGTGTGTGCATGCGCACATGAGTGCAAATGTCCATGGAGGTCAGAAGGGGGCATCAGAGCTACTCCAGCATGAGTTACAGAGGCATTCCTGAGCCACTTGATGTTGGTACTGGAAACCAAACCCAGGTCCTCTGGGAGGGCAGCAATTGCTCTTAACCTCTAAGCCATTCCTCTCCAGCCCATTTCTAGACACTAAGAAAACAAACCCCAAATCACTGTCCTGCTCTAAGTCATATTTGTGTCTTTGGGAGGCCAGGAGACACTTCGATGGGACTTCACCCCTCAGCTGAGGAGTTTGTTGTTGTGTCAATCCTCTGGGGACAAGAGCACATGTGCTGAGAGTAAGTTTACCACACTAACCTTAAATGCTCTTGGAGTGACATAGCTAAACTTTCCAGACCACATCTGCTTGATGAGTTCAGCATAGGATTTAGCTATTTCACCTCTCATTCCTAAGGGATTGTCAAAATTCAGCTCTTCTTGGTACTTATCGTTGAGAAAATATTCAGTAAGTGGAGGTGTGTTGCTCAAACACTGCAAGGAACAAAACATATTTTAAAGTAAAAGAAACCACATGCATACTTTGTTAAAATGAAAATGAAGCAAATCAATTTACTGTGGCATACACAGAGATAGAAATGGTTCCTTGTGCAGAGTAACAGTTAAACACTCAAATGAGGCATTCGGATGACTCACTTCCCAAACTTTCAGTCAATTACTACTAATAAACAAACCACTAATACTTGCTGCTCCAAAATCTGTGTAATTTTAACCACAGCAAACTACATGTTAACTGGGGAGAAGCTCAGTGTTTTCTTTCCTTCTTTTACTTGATTGGTAGAAACTATGGGCTGTCTAAGCATCCCAGGCACTTGCAAAGTAGCCTGAGTAGGTAAAAACCAAGATGGCGTGCAGGCAAAAACAATTTAGAAAAGGTGCAGGTGGTCTGTGGTATCCACGGACTCAAATCAATTGCAGATATGAAAATATTTGGAAAAAAATTACATTCACACTGAACAAAATTTTTTTGGTCATTTTTTACCCAGTGCAATATGAAGGATTTATAAGCAGGTCTAGAGATGATTTAAAGTATGGAGTAGGAGATACAGAGGCCACGTGATAACCATAAACCTCTTACTATAGGAAGCACTTGTGGACCCCAACACCTCATGGATACATCACAATGACTGGACTGTACTTACTGCTTCTGCAGCCAGTGCCTTATCACAAAGGTGCAGTTTTAAAATCTGTCATTTGGCTGGTAGTGGTGTCTAGAAAGGGTAGTACTGACCAGAAAAACCTACTGAAAACAAACTTTAGGCAAACTTCAGATATGTTTTGTAGAAACTCTTAATAAAATAACAATCCAAATTTTGTTTATGTAAAACTGCAAAGTTTTTCTCCAATTCTTTATTTTGAATAAATTCCTAATAAAATTTATGAGATGGTAGAAATGTATTTTTCCATAATATTTTATCCCAAATTATAATATTACATAATATTCCAAAATTATTTGGAATTATTTTAAATTGATGCCTTATGATTTCACCTCAGAGAGAACACCATTTTGCTTTATTAATGAATGTTTCAAATATACAATGTCTCACATAGGAATGTATGTGTATTGGAGACAGTGACAAAGTGATCTATGAGAAACTATGAGTTGCTTGCATGTGAAGATCCATTTTGTTGAATCTCAATGAATATTCATGGAAATTAAAGTTCTGGAGAGCTGGTATACCACCAAATTGCATTAAGGTAAATAGGCTTCTATGTAGCTATGAGAAGTTCAGTTTGCTGGGTGTTTATACAGGAAATATAAATTATGACTGTATTATGTAGTCTGGCCAAAACACCAAGATAAGCATATTTAACTTTTATTTAGTTCTTCCAAGTAAATTACATTACTCATTTTTTGGTCTCAATTATTTATTTAAAAAAGTATGTTTACTAAGTAGTCATAATATCTATACAATTTGAATGTTGTCTTCATTGAGTTCCACCCCATCCCTCAAGACAAACTTGGCAATTACTTGTATCACAGAGGTTATTGTTCTGACTCTCTCTCCCCTCCTGAGGTCCTCTGAGCTGCCAGAGAGTAATCAGTCACTCTGAGTTCCAACCTCCCCACTCTCACCTTCTTACTGTACTTTTGATTCTGAGACAAGATTTTAAGTTGCCCAGGCTGACCTTGAACTCACTCTGTATCACAAACAGCCCATGAACTTTTAATTTTCTTTCCTCCATCCCTGGAGCAGCTAGCATTACAGGGCCTTGGCATTTGGTCTCAAACTCTATGATTCAGGCCGGGCTCTGCAGGTCTTCAGAGTCCTTCATGTTTGCTTCCTGTATAGAACTTGTCTTTGTATTAAAAGATACACATAGGGTAGTTTATAATGTAGCAGGTAATCAAGGGAAAGGACACTTCTTATGTTTCTTCCCAAGTCTTTGCACCTGAGTTTTACTTTCTTCTTTTATATTAGACTCACTTCAGTTACAAAGCCAGCACTGGAGGAGGGACAGGCCACATGGACCACACCACAACACAGATGCTATTACTTAGCAGTAAGTACCCTGCTCTGCCACAAGCAGGATCAACAACAAATAGACACTGGGCACAGGAGCCAGTCACAGCCTTATCTGAGGGTTAGCACTCAGTTTGTGAATCTTCATTGTGTGATTGGGTCAGGGTCACATTACTGCAGCATTCCACTACAGTCTAGTCCCACACTCACACAATCAAGTGTGTGGCTTTACAAATAGCTCGAAAACAAGTGTCGCAAACATGAACAAGTTCTGAACTTCATTTTTGTTCAATTATTCATGTGCTATGTATCCTTGACTTGGAAGACCTTCTAAATACAACTTTAGAAAAATTAACTCTCTATTCGTAACCAGTGATCTTTTAAATATGTATTTAACCATGTTAATGCCTTGCTATAGAACCTTTAATAAATCCTTGAATTCATACTGGAACCCCCAGTTCTTAGACAAACCTCTTTATTCATCCTTGTCCCTTGACAACTCCTTGACTCTGTTCACTGCCAGTCACTGGCCTGCTACGCTCCTCTCTGCTGAACACACACAGCCTCACCTATCTGAAAACATAGCTTCTTGCCTTATCCTCTGACTGAGACTCAGGCATCCTACTGGGGACCTGACCTCAGTTCCTCAGCAATGTTTCCTGCTGTGCTTGTGTACTGCTTAGTGTTCACTTTGAGTCCCGCATGGATTTTGAGACAAATCATAACAGAATTGTTGGTCTATGTCCTGTGGGCTGTGACCTCCATGACAGCCTATGTATCTGTAATCTCAGCGCTGAGTAGATTACTCAGTCCAAGCACAGTAAGTATACATGTTTATTAACAACGTTCTGCCAGGATTTACTAATGCCTTTATTCTCTCAGCTTTTATTATTTTCTTCTCAATCTTAGCACACAATACTCAATTCATTTTTGTCAAATGAAATCTTCGCACATGTGGTATATATAGATTTGCTTACAACGAATGGAATCAAAAGTACCTCAAAAGCCCAGGGATGAAGCAAAGGACACTGTGCACTGGAGACATGCCACCTCCATGTCTGACTTTCCGTTGGCTTTACAGTGAGACACTTTGCATTTTCTAGACTAGCATTTATTTTCACAGGGACACATGACAGTTTGAACTTATTATAATTCAGTACTACCAAACTAAATAATGAGATACACATACTTTTAACAAGTATGGCCTTTATTACCTATGGAGAGATCCTAACCAATATTTGAATTTAAACATTCCACTTGCTGAATATAATGTGTTAAAAAAACTTTCAGGTTATATTTTTTTGGGCTATTTGTAAGAACACATGAATCCAATAGCTATTGTTTGACTAATACAAATCACAATAACTTAAGAACTAAAGTGATAACAGAAAATTTTCCGAATCTTGAAAATACTGGTACATCAGAAGTTATGTTCTTTAAAGCATGTAAGGACTAGTTACTATAACTGTTTGTACAAGGTACAGCTAGAATAAAGGCCAAGCGTCCAAATGTTTCCTTAGTGTAGGAGCTGTTCTAGCCACATTCAACGTCATCATTCTGGGAGAAAAGAAGAAACCAGTTTCTTAACTTTTGGGTATGTTGCTGTTTGATATGAAATGATTGCATCCAACCCATCATTTAGAGCTTTCATACGAGCCTATCTTAAAATCCTAAGAGTCTTTGATGACTGAAACATCTGCTTAGACTGGCTGCTATTAAACATGATGCTCTAAAGAACAACTACCTCTGTAAATATACACACGTGCACAGCTCTTCACACTTAAAGCAGGAAACTATCCTTTTAACCACAAAGATCTTTGGTTGATAGAATATGGATTAAAAGTCTAATATTAGACTTACCAGGAGTCTAAATGCTCCCGTGACTGTAAAATTGAACAAGACAACTCTAGCTGCATAAGATATATGGTAGTGGTCAGCAAAACCGAGACATATGAGCATGTCATATGAAAAACCGTATGTATAAACAGAATTAGTTAAACAGAATTAGTTAATCTACTGCTTTGGAAATTTCTGACATGACACCTGTCTTTGTAAATGTACTGAAATTCAACCATCTGACACCATAAAACATCAAAATCAAGACAATTAGATCTCCTCATTATCTGTAATAAAATGGGGCCCAACTCTGAGGAAATGAATTGATATTAAGATACACATGTATATATGCTTTGAGATATGGTCCTATTATATAGCCAAGGTTGAATATGAGATCCTGATCCTCCTTCTTTAGCTTCCCCAGTGCTGGGAATAAAATATGGAGAACTTAAGCTATGCTTTGTTTTAATTATAATTGGGCTTAAGAGTTTGTTCCTCAAATGGAAGAGAAAGTTTTTGAAGATGATATTGAAAAGGAACATCATTCTTGAAAATGTCATGATGAGGCTACTATCAAGTATAAAACATCTATACTAATTAAAACATAAAGCGATAACCAGATGTAAGAGATTCTTAATAGTATTTTCAATTTTTAATGTAAAAGAGGAAAAAAGTAAGCAACTTACGTTAAATAATAACGTACTTGGCAACTGGGCTAAATACTTCTGTATTTAAATATTCAAGACATGATCTCTACGCAAGCCAACAGTGTACAAACTTGTCAAGGACAATCTAACTTGTTCCTAGTGTCTGTATGGTCATCTGTTTGCATTTCCAATGTAGCTCTCATCACAGAATGAAGTGAGAGGGTGGGATGAACGAGCTCTACAGAAAGTCATTGATTCGGGTGAAACAGAAGGAGATATGACAAGCCACAGTCATGAGCGCACTCACAAGACTAGGCCAGCAGAGGCCAGACCAAACCCCAGCATGAAGAAAGGAGGTGGCATGGAGTCCCAACCCTGGCCAAGGAGCTAGTGACAAGTGACAACTGTGGGGAGACGGAGAGGCAATTTTCTCTGAGAGTGTAGTCCCTGATAAGCCGAGAGGCTACACATCCAGAAATAAAAGGGCAACACAAGTTGGATTTAGTGAGTTTAAAAACAGTAAAAATCCCCAAAGGACACAAAGTTGGGTGGATGTGAGAAGAGTAGGGGAGCGGGTGAGCAAACACATTACACAATTCCCAAAGAACTAATTAAAAATAAATGTATGATGAGGATATAAGCAAATCAACGAGAAGTGACTGCTTAGTATCTGTTTCTTAAAGAGGTTGTGTGTGCTTGTGTATTTTATACTGGACACTGGAAATTATTATTATTGCCTTTGAATTAGCAGTCTGAATTCATATGTCTTATTACTGAGTTTCATGCACATGTCCTCCTTCCTGTGAGAAATGCATGGGTCCTCTGGCATTCAGTGTTCCACCTTCCTCAGCAGATCCAGGGGGACTGACACTCCCTCTTCTGGGTACCTGTACCTTTAACTCACTCACAGAGTCAGTGTGTTATCCCATTCTGCCTCAGCATCTAGTCCAATGCTGGCCTGACAGCCCAAACCAGTGTTAACTGAGGGACAGCATAGAAGGGAGACACACAAACAGTCCCAGGAGAGACTCAGAACGATAGCACAGGAAGGTACTCAAAAGGACTCTTAAATTGCTCCTGGTTATAATTCTTTTCCAAAAGTCATATACGTTCAGAAAGTCCTCTTAATGCCTAAAGAAATTTCATGCACACTTCCTAATGAAGGAAAACAACGCCCGTCAACATCCAATGTCTGCCAAGCTACAGCTATAAGAGTAAAAACTGCTCTTTTAAATCCAAGCAGAAACCAAGCAAAAACTCTCAAGAGATTCTTAAATACCTGAATGTCTTATTTCCTGGGTGTTCTGCTGTGCACTTCAATGTAAGCAGATCCTCACCTACTACAACCCCAAGAACTAGATTATAAACAAGTCCAGAAAGCTTCAAGTATTTCATAAAGAACTGCCTATGAAAAACAACCCAGTTTTAAGTGTCCTTAGCCTAACATGGTAGAACTGGGATACCATGTGAAATGTTTTGTTACTTAGAAAGGTGGAAGAGGTTGTACCTAATTTTCATTAATATACACATATTCTTTCATAATTCACATTACTTTCCAAAAGTAAAAGACTTATTTTGTTTTATTAAGTATGCTCTGGTCATTGAGACTGATGTCTTGTGAATTCTCTGATAAAATTTTTAGTTAATGGATGTTGAGTATTAATTATAAACTTCTATTTAGTTTTTTGTTTGTTTGTGTCAAACTGAAGAACTAAGTTTTGCATGCAACCCAAACCAAGTCTGTAATCAACATATGAATAGTTAATAGCCATCCCAAAATTGAAATGAATCTGGAATTGCCCCAGTACCTGGAAAACAGTCAAAGTAATCCCCTTCAAAAAGAGAAAGTTGTCTTTTGTAATGCTGAGGGTGAACCTCGCCCTCTCTGCTCAGGCTCAAGTGCTCATGTATGCTCACTACTTTAGAAAACCGGTAACTAGAACAGGAAAGAAAACACACTTAAGTTTTCATTACCTACAGCTTTTGAGTTTTGTAACTCATTCCGTAACTGATCAAAATGGATGTCACTCAACACTTTTTAAAGAATAGCTATGCCTTTAAACTGAAAATAAAAACCCAATCCAAAGTAAGGGACTTGCTTTTATTCTCTGATGATTTTAAAAATAAAGCCTGAAGTTATCCATGTTTACAATCATTTCAGAATATTCAAGTAACTTTTTCTTGATTCTAAGTCAGGTGAATGAAGAATCTTTAGACTTTTTTCCAATCAGTTGTTGTCCTATGTGTTATGACAACAGTATGAGCATTTTGAATGGTACTGTGTGATCAACAGCACTCTACGGTTAGCAGGACAGCAGCACGAGTCCTGCACCCAGTGGGTATAAGTCTAACATAACCGACCGTTCATGTGACAAGCTACATGCACAGGGCTTTGTCAGTTAGACTAAAAAAAAAAAAAAAAAAAAAAAAAAAAAAAAAAAAAAAAAAAAGAGCTTTTAAATCGATTACTTAGTTTATAAAATTTCTAGAAAATATCTCAAAACCCTTGAAAAGAATTCGAAGGATCTTCACGAGTAATTAAGGCACTTTTTAGCTTTACATTTCTATTTTCCTAGCCTTTTTAAAGTTTAGGTAAATAAAAGTAGATATATTTTTCTTCCTTTATGTTTTTGCTATAATTTCCCCTTTCCAAGTAGTAAGTAGAGTGAGAAGTAGCTCTATTACAATGCTGGGATCTTACATAAACTTCCCTCCTACCTGTCTCCTCCCATCCTGACCTGTCTTTCATCTTCTAAGATGGGGTCTGCCTAGGTGATTCAGGCTGGCCTTAATGTACAATCTTTCTGCCTGAGCCTCCCTGGCGACTACAGCAGTCTGCACCATATCTAGTTGAGTAGATATGTATTCAAGGAAAGGTTCTGGCAAAGATGCTGTTTTTGCCCTACCACTGTTAGTGTAACCCCAAGGCATATGACACTCTCAAACTTAACCAATCTCACTATGACTCCTTTTTTATGACATCTCTTTATATTGTATGAAATATAGTATATTATCCAAGTTCTGGGATTATGACATACACTTTTTATGGGTAGCCAAGAAATATTAATTTCTTTCCTCCTCTTTCATCTGTAAGACTGAGAAAGGATAATCCTAAATTTGCAAAAACGATTACTTATAGTAAGTTCATCCTTTACTTATGCATGCCATTGTTTTAAAAAGCTAACATGATTTTCATATTGAACTAGAGAGGATTCCTTCTGAGATGCACACATACAGGTCTGTGATAAACGACACCACCACCAAGGCTATGTGGCCATTACAGACTCTAGGTATGGACTACTTTAATGAGACTATAACACTACTGGATTTCCACAGCAATTAGCTAATTAAAAATTTTGTTTTACAAACAAGCTATTCATGAGTAATTCATGTGGTTCCAATAATGTGTAAGTTCTACTTATTTTCATAGCTTGCCTAATTTAATTTGCATGTTAAATTACGTATCTCAACTCTTTCAAAGGAGTAAACTAATGAATTAAAAAAGTATGTTTAATTTATGATACTCTTTAAGAGAAACAATGAAGCCATGTACTCCTTGTATCAGTTCATTATAGCAGGCCCACACAGCAAGAAACAGAAGCTGAAGCCTCACAGGATAGTTTGAAATATGAAGCATCAAATTATTTTTGTAAAAAAAAAAAAAAAACAAAAAACAAAAAAGCCTTTAAGTAATCATTGTAAAAGTATTTATTATGGAAAAACCAGTATTTCAAGAGAACTGTTGTGGCAGGAGTAAAATTCTGAAGGGTTCTGTGCACAGCACTCACTGTAACACCATGAGGGCACACACCCTGTACTGCAGCGGGGGTCCAGCCATGTGCCATCACACTCGTTACACTTGTGGGGTGCAAACGTAAGGCTGATGCAATACTACTTGTCTGCACCACTTCCATTTTTCAGTTGTAAAAAGTTAACTATTGTATGTTAAGTTCTACTTACGTTCTTGTGCTCTTTTGTAGTTTGACAGCTCCAGAAATACTGCTAGCCAGGTACAAATCAAGTACACTTCTGGTAAATGATTTTTTTCTAATGCAGTATTTTTAAAATCAATTTGTGGAAAGATCAATCAAAAGAAAACAAAACAACTTTCAAATCATCAAAGACTGGCACTTTTGTGAAACAAAATAAAAAAAAATTAAAAACACCATACAAAAAAACAAGTCTGATTATTACAGAATATAAAATGACTCCATCAAATTGAGACAGAAAACTTGGATCACTTACAATTTCTAAACCTTTTTCATCATTGACTAGTCCAGTGATATCACAGACAAGTCATAACCTGTGAGAACCACTGTGCTGGCATTATTATTATCTGGTATCATACTAAATATTGAAGATGTGAAAGAAAATGAAGGACAGCCTGTGCTGTCCCAATGACCACTGTGCTCACTCTTAGAAAGTGACAGAAGGAATGGGGAAGTGTTGACAGTGTATACAAAGAAGAACAGAAAGTCCTTTTATGGATCTGCCTTAAGAGATAGCTGATTACAATGTAAAATTTATCCTTTAGATGGATGTGCCTTAAGAGACAGTTGGTTACAATGTAAATTTTATCCTTTAGGTGACTTAAAAAAATGTAAGCAAATCATAATCCTATTTACTTCTCAAACTGTGAATTTGGGAGCAGTGTCCTGAATGGCCTGGATGCTGACACATGGCATAAGAGAGATGATGATGTAGCCAACAGGACTTGGAAGGTTGTGTTTTGGGTTGTGACCTGGGTTAGTGGGTAAATGGTTGTACCTATCAAGAAGTATAAGGAAACAAGAAGATTTCCAGTGTGACTGTACACTGATAATCACAGCGCCTGGGGGGCAAAGGCAGGAGCACTGCTATGAATTCAGTGTCATCTTGGTCTACACAGAAAGTGCCAGGTCAGTGACAAGGGTCCACAACAACCAACCAATCGCGATCAGGATCAGCTTTAGTAGACATGTTGAGTCTGAGTCATTTGTAAGCTATCTTGGCACAAATATGCACTTTGCATTGTGTGTTAAAGTTGAAACTTAGGAGAGAGAATTACATTAGGGATAGATTCGAGATGTGTCAGTATATGAACAGACGTCTCCGAGAAGTAGCGCACTGAATGGCATTAGCTGACAGATAGTCTGTGCTGTGTCAAGCACATCTTTAAGCTCTCTATCTTTACAGATGAAGAGACTATCAAGTTTCTGTACTCAAGGTGACAGTTTAAAAGCAGCAGAGCTCCAGTTTAGATTAGGCAGTGTGGTTTGAAAGCCATGTGTTTGCCCAACACTGCTGTTTAGCTGACTGAAACATCGATGAGAAAACAGGAGGAAGGACAGATTACTCCTTTCAAGGAGATGGATCATTCTAGCCACACGCTCCATTTAGAAAGCATGGAAGAACTGTAGAGGAGCTCAAACCAACAGAGAGGAAATGAAGCTAAAGTTCAGGGGATGTAAACAGCGTCTGGCAAAGCACGGCGATTCCAGGAAGGTGGTGGTGGTACAATCATGCAACTTATGTGTTAGTATTTTTAGTATAGCTCTGGTGATAGTACTGTAAGTGTGAAAGGAATCTGGAATTAAATTTCATTTCTCTCAGAAAACTTTTCCTATGAAATAATAATGGTTTTTGTTTTGTTTTGATTCGATTTGATTTGGAAAAAGAAATACTGAAATACTTCTGACAAAATTACATAATATTTAGAAAAACTCTTAGCAATGTATTCTTAACCCTTATATCAATGTTACTATAACTGAGGCAGTCCAATCTGGTATACACAAAATCTGGCATATAAGCAAAGCACTATAAATAAGTAAGTACTCTAGTTTACGAGCATTCCAACATGGAAAAAGCATCACTAGCATGGAGGGTTCCAGTGTGCACTTATTAAGTGTAAAAATCATCACTAGAATGGAAGGTCCTAATCCATGTATTAAGTGTATGAACGGTATGTTTTTGATGTCGTGAAGTAGAATTCTGTCACAGGGATTTCTATGGAGAAAAAGATGCAAGTAAGACATGAAGTATATCATACAGTCCGTAAGTCTGGTAATTTTCTGCTACAGTATCATAGTATGAATAACTTGAATCAAGATAAAGTTAAAATGAATTCAAAAGGCAGCATCTGCTGAAGTGAGGCAGAACGTGAGCCTCACATGGCACGGCAGTAACAAAGTATTTAACAGAGCAACAAGGGACCCACTTCTTGGTGACACTTCACTTATTTTCTGATGGCTTTCTTTTCTTTTTTGTCAAAACACTATGTACATCATATATCCTAATATATCTTAGGTATTCATAAGACCATGCATTTACCAGATCATGGACTCCTAGAGACAAGCAATGTCTTTTTTGAATTCGGTATTAGTAATATCTGGAATAAATACTCAATGGATATTTTTTTTGAGCTGATAAATAAATAGCAAAAACAACTAGTTTATTTCGCTTAGTTGCTTTACTTTCTTCTCAGCTGAACTTTGCTCATTTTTTCTAGATGCATTTAGTCAATTTGTCTCATGTAGCATATAACTAAGTTTTGTTGGGAAACCTCAAGTGAACGAATGAATTCCATTGTAAATTAGTGCTGGTCGATCCCAGCTGAGCCCCCCATCTAACTCTCTACAAATGGTTGGATACTGTTTTTCAGAGACAAAAGAATTCATTACAAAACCTAGAAAATATTTGCATTCACAATTCTCTTTTTCTCCTACCAAATGTAAGTGCCCGTCCTCTATACAGATGATGGAGAGCCTTGAAAGATGTCCTCTTTAGATAAAACAGCTTCCTCCTGTCTGTACGGATTCCCTTTCCCCACTTGAAGTTTTTTGACTTATACTCCCAAACAAGAATCTCTGGCTACTTATAATGTATTTATTTATATGTTTCATAAAGCACCATGAAACAAACACACCTATAATTAATTCATAATCTTCCCTCACTTAAATGTAGCCCTCTTTTCCACTACTATGATTTCAACAATGTTAATATTCATTACTCTAATGCACAAGACAAACTACAGACACTTAAGACTCCTTTTATCCTTCCTCAAATTTAGTGTCTTCTAAACACTATATTATATATGTGCAGCTATTCCACGTAATAGAGATACAGTGGTAACTAAAAGTAGCTGCATTAAAAAAATAACTTAATTGTTCATGTTGTATGTGTGTATGAGCTAGGAACAAGAGGAAAGAGAGGAACCAAACCCTCTTAAATACAAATGAGCACATCAGCTGGTCACAAGTTGTATTCAGAATGTAGAAAAGCAGTTACTCTTTTCTACAGTGTGCTGGGGGCAGGGCCTTTGGCTATTAGAGACCCAACAAAGTTAAAGAGCAAAGATGCAGACACTCAGAGGAAGACTATCACAGACACAGAGGCAGAAGCACGCAGTGAGTCATTTCCATAAAGTAGACTTATAAAATGGTGGGCTATAATGCACCAGAGGTCTAGATGATACAGGACTCCCTACGGTTCTAAGGATGGGCTATGTTGTGTGAGTGTATGTGCACATGTATACACATGATAATACACATTTGTGGAGGCCTGAGGTGCAGCTTTGGTGTCTTCCTCAGTTGCTGTACATCTTATCTTTTGAGACAGAGCTCTCACTGAACTTGGAGTTCACTGACTGGCCAGACAACCCCTGGGATTCTCTTCTCCCTTCTTCTCCATACTGGGATTGCCGGCCTGGGCTTTTCCTCAGGAGCCTGGACTCAAGTCCTCAAACTTGCATGGCAAGTACTTTACCCAATGAACCACTTTCCTAGTGCTCGGAGCTTGGCAAACTGACAAGGCACTGTTATAGGTCAGAGTAGCAGGGAAGAAGTCTCCTTAGGTTTGAAAGGAACTCTGCTTTCTTTACAGACAAGACTGAGGGTAGAAACAATGAAAACAACAAAGAAATAAGACTTGGCAGCCTGGAACTCTCATTATCTCTGTAACACATTCACAGGTAAATTTCTCATGACCTGGCTTTGTGTCTTTAGTTCAGATCCCTGTGTCCTCCTCACAAACCTCACTTATTACTCCTCCTCTCAGTGCTCCTATGTCCTCCTCACACCTGATGAACTTCAGGGGCTTCAGCCATGTTTTTACTGCATCTAACTTGGACTCACGTATGCCCATGTCCACCGGGCAGTGGTGGCGCACGCCTTTAATCCCAGCACTCGGAGGCAGAGGCAGGCGGATTTCTGAGTTTGAGGCCAGCCTGGTCTACAGAGTGAGTGCCAGGACAGCCAGGGCTACACAGAGAAACCCTGTCTCAAACAAACAAACAAACAAACAAACAAACAGAATAAAACGTATGCCTATGTCAGCCCCATTGTTTGTTCATAGCTCAAACATGAATGCCTGAGAAGCATGACACTCAGGATCAATTAAGAGCTACCTGGACTCTTGTTACAACACCATTCCATTTTTCCTCTCACTGTACACTCTAGCCCTGATGAAAACAAAACTGTTGCCATAGTATAATTACTATCTATCTGAGTGAAAGACACTCAACGGGACATAAATATTTGCAGAGTAAACTAACCAAGACATCACAGATATGGCTTACCTGAAAACTTACTGCATTTGGTAACAAATATTCTGAACATAATGGTTAGAATAACTTTTGGTTTTTGAAAAAAATTATAGGAAAATTAATTTTAATTATATACCTGACAAACATATACAGATAGATCTACAAACTATTTTAAACCTAATGACAACTAGGACTTCATACATGTGATTATATAAATCTAAGACATTAATTTTATC
This sequence comes from Arvicanthis niloticus, assembly GCF_011762505.2. Classification (NCBI taxonomy): domain Eukaryota; kingdom Metazoa; phylum Chordata; class Mammalia; order Rodentia; family Muridae; genus Arvicanthis; species Arvicanthis niloticus. Next base: position 44,748,374 of record NC_133429.1, read on the forward strand.
AAACTGCTCAGATGACTTAACACAAGAGTGCTATATTATGGAATTAGTGTGAATTTTATGAACCATTCCTGTGTTACAGATATGTTTGTAATGGTTATACAAGAATGTGAATGCCTTTAATGCTGCTGAACTTTACACTTTATAGTTAAAAGTCAATTTTGTTATGTATAGTTTGCTGCAACAAAATGAAAGGTGCTAATAAAATTCTCTGTTAGCTGATTAGCATAAATTAAAAAACATTTATTTTTTATGTGCATGAGTATTTTGCCTGCACTGTACATGTGCACTGTATGGGGACCTCATGCCCATGGAGAGAGAAGGGAGTGCTGGATTCCCTGAATTGGACATAGGGATGGTTGTGAGCCTCCATGTGGGTCCTGGGAACCAAACCTGGCAAGTACACTTAACAGCTTGGCTATTTCTCTCGCCCCTCATTAGCATAATTTTGAAAAAAGAGGTTATCTCAGAATATTCTAAATAACAATTTTTTCAACTCATTAATTTATCTCAGTCATGTAAACGCCCTTGTCTCTGTTTCCTTCGTGTTCACACAGGTTACTTAGGCCTAACTGAGAGGAAGCTAAGACGTGAAAACGGCATGGAGGATACCTTGTAGCACACAGACCACACTTGTCACTGTTAGCTGAGAACCCAATTCAACCTTGGACTATTAATGCTTCTCTGGCTTAATCTGAGCGCTTGTAATTCATCTGTAGATAGTCACTGAACTGTGATCCCAGTAAACAATCCATTAACCCTTTTCCGGCTCCACGCTATAGTTTTTAGTCACTGTAAAACAGTAGTTGACATTAGTGGTTTGTACATAGACTACGGAGAATACTCAACTCAGAAAGCTATGTGTAAAATGCACAATTATAAGCTGTTTCTTGATAGAGACAAAAAAGAGAGAAGACAGGGTCAAGAATGAAGTGTGTGTATGTGTGGGGGGAGAGAAGCAAGGGATTAAAAACTGTCAACAAGCATGCGCTGAACTAATTAGAACTAAAATGTGTCCATTAAAAGAAATCCTCAAAGAGAGAGCATGATGGATCCAGTATGTTTTTCATTCTTCCTACCTACCACAGTGTAAATCTACCTACCAAATTTTACAGTGAGTACTTGATAATACCAATGCACAATTTAGTACAACTACAGGGCTGATGTAGACAAGGGGGAAAATACTCAGAGAGCAGAGAACCTGGGGGATCTGCTCAGATTCTGTCTCCCAGAAAGGATAGGCAAGCTTCATCCAAGATACCTTGCTGACAAGGCTGCCTCACCCTGACTTGAACAATGACCAACAGGCATGCTAATGTCGCAGGAAGAAATTTTACAGACCCTCAGATCTACACAAAGCTCCAAGCACCAAAGGAGAGCTCAGAGTGGGAAGATAGTCTTATTCAGGGATGACCTCTAACTGGCCATCACTACTAAGTAGCTAACCCTAAGATCATATATAAACAGGTAACACTAAACGGTCTGAGCAAGTTGTATTCACTATTTGTGTACATATATGCACGATAATTCGGTAACAATACCACTGAAAAAGAGGCTATAATTTAAGAGGGAGTGAGAGGTGGTTGTGGAAGGGACTGGAAGGAGGAAAAGGGAAAAATGATTTAACGATGTTTTACTGTCAAAAGAAAAAAAGGAATCTAAGTCTGAAACTTAAAACCTTCCCTAAAGTGAGTTGATGCTGAAAAGCATTTGGTAAAGGTTAGTTTAAATGACATTTTTATATTATGCAAATAAGTTAAGTTATATTTCATTGTTCTCTTGTTCCCCAAACAGATCATACAGTGGGGGCTGGAGAGAGCATAGTAAGTGAGAGCACCTGCCATCAAACTTGGGGACTTTAGTTCAATCCCTTGGATCCACATGGCAGGAGAGAGCTGACTCTCAAGTTGTTCTCTATGTGCATGCACACGCCTGTGTATACACACGTACACACACACACACAAATAAATTAATGTGAAAAAATTTAGAGACAAAGTTTTCCTACATTAAAATAACTTTAAAAAAATTCCGGCTGTTTCAGCCTACTGATACTGAGAAGTGCTGTTAGCAGATGTAACCATTATGATTCCTCTCAGTAAGGCAGCTCTTAAATATCTGCAGATGCCAAAAGCTGGGGCTGCTCACATCCTTTACATCAAACAGTATTCTGCATGTAACTTATTCACTCTCTTGTAGACTTTGTAACCTTCATCCATGTATTACTTATACTCAGCAACAGCAGTGCAATGCCGAAGCTGCTCAGCTCTCATGGCACTGTTTCAGGGGGAAAGACAAAACATGATGCTAAGTACATATGCAAATTAAAATATTTTTGATCTGTAGTTGTCTGAGTCTGTGGATATAGAAACCACAGATACAGAAGGCTGACTAGATTTTGAAATCACTGCTGACCATGTTAGCCAGGGCAATGCACATTCTGTATCATTCTTTAAAATACTGTTTCTATGATCTATAGCCATGTATCACTCTTGTGCCACAGAAAAACATTTAACTCTATCAGTTAATAAAAATATTGGTTCTAGAGAAATTCAGGACAGAGAAGTTACAAACTTTCTCCTCAGCTGAGACAAAGACTTATTTTCAGGACAAGACCACTAATAGTGGAGCCACAAAAATGCAGGCTGTTGTTTTAGAGCACAATTTCTTCTCTCCAGCTGTATTAAATTCTCACACAAGTGTACTCCAGATACAGTGTTTCCTAAAACCACCTGTGTGGATCACAGGCTTACCCTTCCTCACCATCCTGTCTGTAAAGGAAGGGACACTTCCCCCTTCCCGGAATCCAGAGAGGACAAAATGACCACACCCTGAACACGTTTGCACAGTGAGGGCCTGACCTGAGAGAGGCTCTGACAGTGCAGACTGTTTTATAGGTAGTTCTGATAACAGTTGTTTTCCAAGTTCTTGTAGAAGGACCCGAGTAACTCAATTTAATACTTAGGCATAGACGCTAAACACCAGTCTGGAAAGTATGATTTGAATTTTTAATTGGCTACATTCTTAGGCTATCAGAACTAATTATTTTCTTTAAAAATCTGAAACTATTGTTTTAGAGTTTCTATGTCTCAGGAATGACAATTTTTCTTTCTTTGATGGGCAGAATAATTACTTAAATATAACGTTGGAAAAGGCCTGATGGTGCAGGCCTGTAATAAACCCCAGCAATCTAGAGCGAGGTTAAGGCCAACCTGGACCTTCTCTCAAAACAAAAGCTAGGAAGAGGGCCAAGGACAACAGTGGGAAGCACTTGCCAACTACCTGTGGAGAACAGAGCAGTTCCGAGTACAATGAAAAGTCAGTAACTAGTACAATTACAAAGTTGCATGTTAAAATGGGCCTTTGAGATTTGTCACAGCAAGACAAGTGGGGGTCATAATAAATCATATCTAAAGCTAGGAAATAATGCAAAAAACGCCCCCATCAGCTGCATTTTCCTGTTGTTCTACAATATGACGACCTAGTTTCTAAAGAATGCTGTCAGAGTGTGTGTTTACCTGTATGAGCACAATGAAGTATGTGAGCTGAAGCCAGAGGAAACTTGTGGGACCCAGCTCCCTTCTCCCTACCATAAGGGACCTTAGGACTGAATTCAAGTCACAAGGCTTGGTGACAGATTACCCACCCACCGTAATCCATTCCACTGCCCCCAAAGAATGCTTTTTCTGTATAGTATTACTTTTTATATTTGAAAAGTATTTATTTTATTTTAGCTATCTTTTTTCCCCAATTCAATAGGTTGACTTTAAAAATGTTTGGAATATCAGCTCACTTTATATTGTATGACTAGAACTGCCTTCCTAGAATCTGTTTGGAGCCCTACTGTGTCTGTTAGAAGGATGAAAACACCACCTGAGACTGTGCTGCCTTCTAGTGGAACACCCTACCACTCTCTGCTTCAAATCCATTCATGGCCCAGCTCCCAGGAAAGGGTAAATGTCTGAGAGCTCCTGAAGCCTACTCATCTAATGCTAGTTAAATCATCTCCAACATGGAAAACACGGAAAGCTGGAGACAGGGTTCTAAGAACTCCATACAAACTATGCAATTTTATCATGTCCATTTAATGACTGAGGACATTAAACGTTTACATAATAAAGAAGTTTTCATAACTAGAAATCAAAATTCATATTGTACTACCTATAATATAATATTCATAATGATCAAGTTAGACTGCCCAAAGTATTTCACATATAATGGTATTAAATAAATTTTAGCCAAATAAAACTACACGGTAAGACTCTGCAGTAGAAAAAGCTAATATATCATTATATCAGAAAAATATTGGGTATAAATAACTAAAATAATGATGTTAAGTCATGGTATTAATTTCTTATCATTGGTGATCAACGTCACTGTTAAGCATAACCCATTCTCTCAAAAACGGCTAATTTTCACACAAATCTGAATTACTGAAAGACGTTACATTAAAATCCATCATGAATAAAACTGTTAAAGTGTGTTTGGAAGCTCATGACTGGGCTTCAATTCTAAACTTACAAAGAGAAAAATCCAAAATGTAAGTGAGAAAAGTCTGAAAAGAATATAACTGAAGTTCTACCCTTAAGATTCTGGATTTGTATGAAAAGATAAAAGCAGAAAAAAAAGTAATTTGAGGGGCTTGAGCCAGACCCCCCCCCCCCCAAAGGGAGTCTGCTCTTCTAAAGGATCAGGGCTTGATTCCTAGCAGCCACATGGCAGCTCACAACTGTCTGTAATCCTGCCTAAGGGGATCTGACACCCTCTCCTGCTAAGCACCAGACAGGCATGTGGAGCACAGATATAAAAGCAAGCAAAACACCAATATTCATGAAAATAAAAAAATAAATAAAATATTTTTCCTTTTTCTAACTTATTTGGAAGAGCTTTGTTTTAGAGAAAGTATAGATTTTAACAAGATTAAGATACAAGCATTGAATACTCTCCGCTGTCTAACACAGTTGTGGCAGAAATTTCCACCAATGATCTTTATGATTATTACTGAAAAGTTAGAAGCCATTATCCTCATTGTCACATTGAGCTATATTAGAAGACATGATTAGGGATTACCAATTAATTGCAATAACAGAAGAAAAACTTAAAAATAAAAGCCGATTTTAGCTGAACAAGATAGTTGTATTGAATATTTGCCAGGTATAATGGCTCCTGCCTAATGGCCCATCGTTCATGAAAAGGATTTCGAGGGAGGGGACAGAGTGGGAGACTAGAGAAAGAGAGGACACTGCCTCAAAAGTATAAGAGAAAAAAAAAAAAAAAGAAAAGAAAGAAAATTTCCCCAAACAATCAAATTGTAGTAACTGTTTTCAAGAAATTGCAGGTAAGCACAAGGAGGAAAACAGACTACCTCAAAGACATGAGAACGCAGCCTGTGGTGTCACCTGGGAGGGGCCCACCAGAACAAGCCCTGAGAGAATACCAAGACTTACTCCTGTGCTGTCATGACAGAACACGATAGAAACGGCTGCTGTAACACAGTCAACTGAATCTTCTTCAGACACTAGGTCTTTGTGAGATAAACATAAGCTAAGTTTCCTACACTGGAATATTAGAATGCGCCTCCGGCACACAACCTACAGAGGGAGCCAGCCTGCTTTTCCTCTGCTCGGCTCGGCTCAGTGTCCACTACTTCACTATGTTACTGCTTCCTAAGCAACTATCTGTTAAATAGTGTCCAGCCAGTAAGAATCCTTGAACAATAACAGAATAAAACAATCCACATTCAAGCAGGATCACCGCTCATCCCAAAAGGCTCAAAGAAGAGTTTACTAATTTATCCAGTCTCTGCCATCTCCTGAATGGCCCCACTAAGAAACTATGTTCCCTGTTCCTCTAACTCATTGACAACTCTTGGCCTAGATAGTTCAGCTATACTTTAACTGGCAAAGAAACTGCAAAGAGAAGGGTAAAGTTAGGACTCAGCTGGATTAATGACAACATCTGGATGATAAAGTCGTTGGTGGTAATCTAGTAGCCATGCTCTGTACTCTAAGCCGTACTCTAGGCTTTAAAAAACACATAACTTTACCTATGATAAGTGACTGGAGCAACCTGCTCTAATTTATATACATGATAGCAACCTTAATATACATTTCTTTTGTTAGAAATGTATATTAAGGTTTCTCAGAATTATAGACATAAATATCTAATATGGAAGACCACATGGAACATAACACAAAGAAAGGCTCCACAGAAGACATAGGAAGAAAGCAGTAATCTTTCTTATACACCCAAAAAAAGCTCTGGAGGAGAAAAGTGGTTGATACATGTCTCATTCTTAAATATCAAACCCTAGTTAATGTTTTCACACCTTATTTTTTTAAAGCAACAGAGTTCTACTGAATAAAAGAGAAGTGTCATTGCTTCTATTCTGGGAATTAAAGTTTCCAGCTTGAAATGATGTTCTGCACCAAGTAACAATCAGTGTGAATATACCGATAAACCATGCTCCCTGAGAGGAAGGGTGGTATGCTAATTCCAGCAGTGTAAGAGCCAGATACACATGCCTAAATATCCCACAGATTACAAACTGTCCACACACATGAAAAGATTAAAGGCAAAATAACTGTTCTTTTTGTAGCAAGGATTCCATGAACACAAGTTTCCCTCTGCTTGGAGAGACCTACCTGAATGGCTGAGTTCATGAAACACGTATTTCCCAGGTTACTTAGGCCACACAGGCCTGGCTGCTCATTGTTTCTTCCTGGTTCTGAATAATCATAGTTCTTATAAGCAGTATATGATGGGAGACAATAATTTGAGTTTTTCACACTGGAAGAAAAAATTATAAAAATGTAGCCAATTACATCACAATATAGTTATAATAAAGAGTACGTTAAACCTATTCATGAGATATCTGGTTAAGCATTAAATCTCTTTTCCTGGACATTCAACTAGTACTTTTTGAGATAGGATTTTCAAAGAAACCTCCTTAATTACAGCATTCTTTATCCAAGCAACAGAACACTGTATCACAGCATGTCACTCAATAAACCCCACTATTATATCATTCTACCCTGGGTTAATGAGAGCTGCATCATGGCTTGCTCCATTCTGCATTGCTCCGTCAAAATTAAAACATTCAGATTTGAGACACCACCCGCAGCAATAAATCATCTCATTTATGTCCCTTTTGAATTAGTCTGCTAGTGTAAGGTGAGGACTGCAGGGGCAGGAAGAGTGGGGCTTTAGTTACATATGAGCACTGAGAAGCCCAAGGCTACTGTGACGTCACTGTTGAGATGCACTCAAAGTTCTATTTATAGCTTCTATGCTGGACTAGCAACGTTAGCACCAATGCAGAGAAGAGCCCCGATCAGGAACACCGAATGGACCCTGTGCAAGGAGGGCTGGTGCCGCTGACTGCCCTTTCTCCCAGCTCTGCAATACAGCACCTTATCAATTCAAAACCTGTTTCAAACTCCTCTGTAATCTAAAATTTAGCAAATTAGAATAATTTTAGAAAGAATTAAGTCAACAGGCTAAATCTTATTTTTACATATAATAATCTTGTGAAAAAGTGAATTCTTAATTTTTTTAGAAACTGGCTGTAATACAAGAATATTTATAAGAGATTCTTTAGAGTAGTTTTAAAATATCAGACTTTCAAGATTTTTTTATTCTGTAGGATGAACTTGAACACAAATCAAGGTCAGGGGCTAAAAGTAAATGATTTTGTAAATGCAGTTTTACAAATATCATAAACCAGTAAATAATAATGATCGGTTATAATTTATTTCTGACAGCTCATTTCAAAATAAAACATTTCATTTTATTGTTCTATTGTTATATTCTTACTAGGGTATTATAATGGTTTATATGAACTACATTACTGCTTATTCTAAAAAGGTTTTAGTAAAAACACGCACACTACACCAAACAGGTAATACAAAAGTCAGAGTGAGTCAGCCCAAGAGAAGACAAGTGGTAGGCAGTTTGCTGAACGAACAATCAGCAGCTAGAGGTCACAAGGACAGCCCTCTAACTCCTGTCCAGGCACTGGCACTCTCACTGTAACACACTAACTGTAAGACAGGAAATTAGCACAATTCCTGTCTCTAGGACTAGAAACAACACCCAGAGCTTGGCTGAGGCACTTTATAGGAAAGCTTCCTTCTGTAAAGCAAGGCTACTTTTATGTATTTAATTTTTTTCTTTAATTATTTTTAAGTCATCTTTGTCAATGAGTTTTAGTTAACAGAATTGGATCTGAGTTTTTATCTATGGCCCAGAATGCAGACATAACATTTCAAATTTCCCTAAAGGTTACAAGATCACAAAACCATATTACTGCCCTTACCTCTCCTACGAGTTAGACAATGCTAGAAGCTCCTCCTCTCTAACGACACAGGGCTGCTCTGATGCAGCTGCCTGCAGATCTTCACTGCTAAGCTGCCTAAGAGATCCTGACCTTTCTCCCTCTCCACCTCTTCCTCCCTCCCTCCCCTCCTCTCCTGATAAAATCCTAATTCCTAAGCATGTTTGCCCCAGCAGTCAGCTGTCTCATTCTTTCTGTAAAGGATATTCATATCTTTTTGCTGCTTTCTCTTTTCCATTACTCATTTCCATCCTCCCAGCTGATACTGATATTTTCAGCTTGTTTATCCTGTAGTTTTTCTCTTCCACTCTAGTACAATCCAGTAAAGTCATCCTTCTGAGTCAGTTTTTTATGAGACTATGCAGATTTTTCCAGTTAAAAAATGCACCCCCTTCTAAATATCTATCTATCTATCTATCTATCTATCTATCTATCTATCCATCCATCCATCCATCCATCCATCCATCCATCCATCCATCCATCTATCTATTCCCAGTCTTCCTAAAAAGGGATCTACTCAAAGATTAAATGAAAATACCAAGGTCCAGAGAAATGCAAGCTTGATGAAATCGAATTCACAATTCAGGACTTGTAGTTATTTGTTTCATATTTAATTATAAAACAGACACACAGACTTCAAGTTTCTTTTTTGTAAAATTACTAGCCTTATCACTTCTGTTTTCTAGTCCTAGTCAATAAACGCTTGCCAGGTACATGTAAAGGCAATTTAATGTATCATCACCAGAATTTAATTAAAACCAACATCTTCTGCACAGTCTTTAAAAGGCCAGCATTTGCTGCACACTTCTACACGTATAGCGAGGGAGACAGATACACCCTGGCTGTGAAGTAATAGCAAAGTTTAAGTAGCTACAGCAAAGACCAAAGCACCCTTACCATGCATTCCTGAGTGCTTATGTGTGCACCCTCCTCCAATTAAAGCACATTTATATGCTTATCCCAGAAAAGAGAGAGACAGAGAGAGAGAACACACGCGCACAAGCAGTCTCTCCTTACACGTAACACAGATGCTGGAAAGTTTTTATTCATTAGAATAACAATCTTATGCTAAAAGTAAAACAGACTATTTTGATGGGCTAGTATTTTTACTCATGCAGAAATGGGAAAACCTTATGAGCAAAGCAGTTTTCTCATTTTAAAATCAGAATCTTTTAAGCGGTGTCTATACTTTGGTTTAAATGATGGGCATCAATATAATGTTTCCTCAAAGATGATAATGAAAGCCAATGAATTCCACACACTTAACTAGTAACCTCTTCTGGTGATTTATCTTCCAGATTAAAGCTTGTCAAGGAGAACACAAAAGCTAATAGCTGTCTATCCATTCAACAAAATATACAGAAGCTTAAAAAGCTTTCCTGTAATCTAGAGATGCCTCTCTCTGTTTTTGCTAATGACTGGAAGCTGGTCATCATCTCTGAAGCATATGGTGCTTTGAAAAATTCAATTTAGAGAAATATTAATAGGAGTTTTAAAAGTATATTGTGTTAGGCTGGGTAGTGGTGGCGAATGGCTCTAATTCTAGCACTCAGAAGGCAGAGTCAGAAAGATCTGAGTTCAAGGACAGCCTGGTCCACAGAGCAAGTTCTAGGACAGCCAGGGCTACACAGAGAAACCTTGTCTCAAAACAAGAAGAGGAAGAAGAAGAGGAGGAAGAAGAAGAAGAGGAGGAGGAGGAGGAAGAAGAGGAGGAAGAGGAGGAGGAGGAGAAAGAAGAAGAAGAAGAAGAAGAAGAAGAAGAAGAAGAAGAAGAAGAAGAAGAAGAAGAAGAAGAAGAAGAAGAACAACAACAACAACAACAACAACAACAACAAGAACAACAACAAAAATACGAAACAAAATGTATAGTGGGGTAACTCTGTATTCTAAGAACTCTTTAATATGTGAAAATGTAAAGTTTTAAATGGAATCAGACCTGACCTTTTAATATAATTCAATCACTATTGCTCTTTGACATTGTAAACATGATCAAGCTTACTCTGCAGTTAATGAAAATGTGTTCAACTAGGGTATTTAGCAAAAGCAGATGGCAAGCCTAGATATTTATACAATCTACAACTACTGCTATGACTTAACCTCATACAGGACATGGTTTCATTTCAAAGGAGAGTAAATAAAATTAACAAAGCCCCTACTTTGATATGGAGTGTTCAAGTCTAGACAGTAGATCATTAAAATACTTTGAGTAGCAATGTGAGTAATGTGCCAAATACAGTAGTGTAGAAAAATAAGGTAATAAAACCATTAATAGTTTAAAAAATTGGCAGATTTAAAAAATGTTTATAAGTTGTAATTAGGCAAAATATTTTATCAACTAAGAGGTAACATTGCTAAACAAGGTAAATGAAGTACACTCTAAAAACAGATGCTTCACAACTTTTTAAGTAAAGTTTTATTAAACTTAAATGAAATAATTGTAAGTGTTCTTTATCACAGTTACAATAACAGTGTTATTTCTGGACTTGTAAATGTTTTATACAATCTTATCTACTGTTCTTACTATATAATAAATTTGCAGTTTAGCTATAAATTCTAACATACAATTTAAATCTGTAGATACAAATATCAAGTTGTAAAACTGTACATTAGCTAGAGAGGTCACTATCTTGTCACCCTACCATTGAAACTACCATTTCTATCTCAAGCCTTTGGCTACTACTTATTTCTTCAAGTCAAATGAAAATCAAGAGATAGCCTTATGTAAAATAATCACTAAATATATTAATTCAAATTATAACACACACTCATAGACATAGACAGACACAGATACAGACACACCCCTACATCCTGTCCAGTACTCAGAAAGGTAAGCATGAATCCATTCCTTCCAAGCTCACAAATGCTCACAGAGGCGTGCTCAGGAGGTAGCTTCTGTTACAAACTCCCTATGACGACCTCCCGCTCCCCTGAGGAGTTTCTCCTTCCAGAGGTTCCGAGACTACAGTACTCTAGGAAAAATAATGAACACTCACACTGGCCATGCTTCCCTATTACATGAAAGGACAATGCTAATATATATTGCATAATTTTTTATGAATTATGAAATGAGGTTACATTTTAAGCTTGCTTGAATTGGGAAACATCACTTAAAAGGTATGTCAATATTCCAGCCACATAGAAAAAGCCTTACAGGAACAGATATTACAGTTTAATTTTTTTATGGTTTTAGTTTACAAAACTAATTAGTGGAAAACTTGACATGTAAAATACTTACACTCAATTCCTTTTATTACCCATTTATATATTTAAGTTTTCCGATTCAGATAATCTCTTACCTTTACAAACGTGATGTTTATCCATAAAAAACAAAAATGATTTTCTTTTTTTTTTTTTTTATTTCTTTACCTTCTTTTAAATGCTTGATTAATCTTGGATTAAAAGTTCCACAGAGAAAACAATGCAGAGACCTCTACAGTCCTGAAATTCCTTTCTGTCTAAGGGTGTCTGGGTTGCTGGTCCATTGGCCTGTGTGTGTACTCTGTGGTAAACCGTGCTGTTTACATTTCTTATTTTCTAGTATGTCAGAACTAACCTTTCTCATTATTTTTCTCTTTAAAATCATCTTAGCTATTATCATCTACTTAAAACCCAGATAAGTCAGAAACACTTTATCAAGTTCTTACAAAACATAAGAATTTTTACAGGGAAGTTAAGATGGTAAATGGAATTACCACTTGATTTACGAGTACTTCACAAACTGCTTTAATGTTTTCAAATTTATAAATACGATGCCATTTGAGAAGTACCGCCATCTTAACGGTTAGAGTAACACATAACCACAGGGTACATGCCCCACCCATTAATAAAGATGGGTAATCTTATTTGGATAGAAGTTCTCACTCACTGGGTTGGGTAAATCACAATCAAAACATTTTTATTTTTCCAGCAAAATAAAAATGTCATGATTTGACAGTAAGCTGGCTCAGCATGTCAACTGTTTAGCATACAAACAAGCCTGGTAACCTGAGTGTAGCACATACAGTCATACAGTCATATGATGCAGGAAGGGTCACATGACTTTCAGCCTTTTAAAATACAATTAAGCAAAGCACATATTTTCACAAACTACATAATTCTAAATGGCACTTAACATGGAAAAACTCTTGTTAATATTTTTTTTAAAAGTGCTTTTTCCATGGTATCTGCTTTCCAGGCAAGACTCACTGATTCATGCTTTATTATGGGTGATTAACTAGACTAAGATGACACATGAGAGTTATAAGAAAGTCCTATAAAAATTTCAATAGTTAGAACCTAAATTTTAGAATACAAAATTCTGAAAGTTCTCTTTATTTTTCAGTCAACTATTATACTTACTATTCTATATTAAGTCAAGTAGTTTTTAAAATGTGTTTTATTTCTTGTGAAGTGACTCTTGAAAGAACTATCAGTAATTTAAAGGAAAGCAAATTTTGATTCATGAAGACTTTTATCCTAAATTTAGATATAAGAGATATTTTTGCAACCATAGTAGGGCCAACCAATTAAACAAAGAGGCTTTAAGATTCAGTGCTTACTTTCTGTTGCTGATGTTGTTATAATTATTTGATAGAGATGAAGGAGAGATCTTTGGTAAAGTTGAAAAATTGGATGCACCTGGGGACCTTTAAAAATATGAAAATGTCAAATTAGACAAAAATGAAAAATTATGAAATTATGAAATAAAGAAAAGAAACAGATGACAATGTTCATAGTAAATGAATACTGAAAAATAGATTTTATGGTCAAACTAATTATAGTATCATTTGGTGTTTAATTTTCAATGTATTTTTCCTTTAAAATATAATGGTATAAAGGGAACTTTTTCCAAATAAATTTATAAAATTATAAAACTTGCTGCTGTTCTTATAAATCTACTAACTCAGTATATCACTTCTCAGGGTAACAGTTCCTAACGCGTGACAACCAGCTTCTGTGCACTTAAAGGGGTGAGGCTATTTACTTTCTCCACAGGTACCAGGGTGCTGTAGCTACACACAGTGCTGACGCAGGCAGTCCTCAGAGAATGTCACTGGTTCATAAGTCCTGACGTCACTTGGAAAGAGCAAAGAGCAACCCCAAACATCATCCCAAAAACAGTGTTTGGACAAAACTGTCTCTGGAAAAACTGAAGAGCATGTATCTATCTGACTTTATGATATACACTTCATTATTTCAGAATCTTTTCGGAGTGGAAGTGTTAATCTCTACCATGACTGGCTTTTAGATAGTAAATGTACTTTAAAGATAGACAGAAAAAAAAAATCAATAAATCTATTACAAACAAATAATTCAAATACATAAAAGTGTCTGAAGGATTCAATTTTCCTTGAGTTCTGGCGACTGTGAAAACCGTGGTGCTAACTCAGTCACGTAATCCTAAAGGAGGCCAAAAGCGATGGACACCTTGAATCTCCTCTTCTTGTGTGCCAAACAGGCAGGAAAATATAACCTACAAAATTTACTGAATTTACATTTAGTCTGTATACAAGCATATATGTTACAAGAAATAAATGTGGGCAATGAAATTTCCTAAATATAAGAAAAAAATTTAAAGTGCAAATGTTTTTAAAGAGTACTAGTAAAAATTGCCTTTGTGAAGAAGATTGTTCTTGCTGAAAACTGCACATGGGTTACGTTAGGGGCCTTTCCAACAGGGGGCCCTTCACAGGATATTAGTTTACTGTGCTAAGCTAAAATAAAAATAGTCTGCTGAGTTTTAAGAGAAAATATAGTAGAGAAAACCTTTGAAAGCTTTAATGCCACTAATATTTTAGCTAGTACTTTTCCAATATTAATAAACAGAAATATCTTGGGCTTTACTAATTAAAATGTTTTGTTCGTTTGCTCTTTGATAGCGTTTCAGTATGTAGCCTCCCCAAGACTGGGATTGAAGGTGCATACCACTACACTGGCCACTTCTTAAACATTTTTAAGTAGGGAAAAAAATCTAATGGGATTAGAGTTTGAGTTGCAACGACAAACTGAAAGGAATTAGGACTATTCATAGTAGAAAGAACCAGCATATGTAAATGTGTGGGACTGTAGAAACAACTGTGTTTAGAGAATTAACAGTAACTTGTCCCTGGCTGCACTAGGTCTAAAGAAGAGAAGCAGCTAAGACAGGGACCATAATGAGGAACCTTTGATGTCCTAAGAAGGAGTCAGAGTTTCACCCAGCTGACGGAACATTACAGATTTCAATGAGGCTCATCAATGTAATCAGATTTACATCTAGGAAGGTTATTTACTAGGGGAGAGACACAGTGGTGAATGGAGTATAGATCAGGAAACTATTAAGACGCCAATAGGGGATCTAATAAAGGGTGGAACTCAGAAAGTGGAGCGAGCAAGGACACCATGCTTGTGTGGAGAAGGCACTTCTCAGAGCAGTGTGCATGGACTTGGGATGAAGAGCCAGGACACTTCCGTGGTGTCTGAGGTGAGACACCGGAATGCTATTTAAAAGCTTTTTCTGGATTGATATTCAAAGTCAATGTAAGGTCAAGCTCCTGGCACACATGGACGAATGAGAACACACTATCATACTGCAGTCTTTACCTCTCTCAACTCTGACTCCTAACAACACTTCACAATAGACATGCTGTGAGACAAGGTCTGGAAGATGGGAGTGGGTGGGACAAAGATTGAGACAATCTTGAGTGGGAAAGGGGAAGAGATTCATTGCACAATTGGACTGGTACTTTAAAGAGAGATGTCTCAGGGCCATGGGTGTAGACTGAAGGCTTGGTAGATTTCATCTTAGAAATCTGTGGAAACTTTCCTGTGAAAATAATGTCAGTATGTTAAAAAGAAAAAAACAGTTTGACAAGTTTATCTTCCTTAACCCCATTAAAAATAATACCAAAAAAAAAAAAAAGGTACTGCAAAACGACTTTTACCAAGGTATAGGTGTTTGGTTGTATGTGGGTATGTGCACCTGAGGGCATGTCCCTGTAGTAGCAGAAGCCAGAGGTGTCGGATCCCTTGAGAGTGGATGTCTAATCAACTGACGGGTGCCTGAAGTGGGTGCCAGGATCCAAACTCAGGTCCTCTGGAAGAATAGTATGTACTCTCTGCCCAGCCCACAAGACTTTAACTATTGTCTGGAAACTGGAAGCTTGCATAAAGCAGATGTACTGCATGCTGAAGCTGCACAGCTAGTGTGAACACACGTGTGAACCCGTGTGAACTAGTCACTAGGCCTCACTCACTCTAGTCCTACATCAATGAATGCCCGTGGTTCCTCAGACAACTGTACCTACAGGACATTCTCTCAAAAATAGGCAGAAGCAGTTTAGGACTCCAAGGAAAATAAATGAAAATAATTAGTAGTGACAAAGTCTGAACTTTCAAGCAAGATACCTAATAATGGTGACTTTCCAACCACAACGTTGATAATTTCAGGCTTCCCCATAAGACTAATTTTTTTAAAATGTGAGTTTACGAGAAAGTTGTATTATAAAACACCCGTGTTCTGAAGGCCTGTATAACTTAGTAAATATTTTTCAAGTGACCAGTAGCATAGTTAAACATAGATCTTAGTGTCAGACTACAAGTCACTGATTATCCTTCAGATTTCCACAAGGCATTGAATCTTCTGAAATGTATGCCACCTGTGTCAAGTGTTGATTCATCTGCAAAGTGCTCTCCCTTTCCAACTGCATGTCCATACGGACTCTTGCTGTGCTCTATCCAGACAGTGTGCCAGTAAACTGCACACACAGCCTGAGAGGTTAGCTGTCTGACACTTAGGATATGTAATTGAATATGCACACTGAGAATATTAAGGTCCCTCAGGTAGGTGCCATGCCCAGCAGCAGATGGCCAACACAAGATGAATGTAATGGTGGTTTTGTAACTTTCTGTCTCATACTGCTGGTTTGACATGTTTTCTGTCTTACTAATCTTTGTCTGCATATTATGGTTTCCAGTATAAGTGTTTTGTGATGGTTCTTGCACATTTTTCTTTTGTTTGTCTGCTTGTTTTAGGAAGGAAGGAAGGAAGGAAGGAAGGAAGGAAGGAAAGGAGGGAGGGAGGAAGGAAACAAGGGAGGGAGGGAGGGACGGAGGAAGGAAGGACATTGCATGTATAGGGAGGTAGGAAGGAGGATCGGGGGGGATTAGAGGAGGGAAAGTATGATAAGAATATACTATATGAAAAAAGAATACAAATAAAAAGTTTTGCAAAAGCATTTTAATGCTACTCTCAAACTGTCTTCATTTTAAAATAGTTAACTTTATGAATATGTTCTATCTTAAAATATAATTATTATTCATAATTATTTTACACTTAATTTTAATCATGATAAACTCCTAAAATTCACATAAAAGAAGTTCTTGGGTAGCTAGAAACAACAGGATACAACAGCAATGCTTAGCAATCACCATGTCCCAGGTGGTACCAGGGAGACAGACTAGCGTCACTAAGGAATCCAGATCCCGATGGCACCTGATGAATCAATGCAGGGAATGTATATATTTAGGCATGCAAAACAGAAACAACTTATCTGGTTCAAATAGATATAGTGCCCCGCATACCAGGAAAAACAGAAATTCTGAAGACATTGTAAGTCCTAATACTACTAACAGTATTAGCTTGCCTTACAAGAAAGGGTCAGCACTGAACCATCTCTTGTCTATGAGTGCCTACTATGAAAGAACTTTATATAAATCTGAGGATTACTAATGTATGTAAGAGATATAAGGATAGTTGCTGCACAGACTCAGTGACACCAGGGATAGTCTCATAGATTCAATGTGAATGACTTCCTCCCAAGAGAAACAAGAATTTTAGTTAAGGACAGCTTTGGAAACAGCTAAATGTCTAGAAGACAGGCAAGGGCTGACAGCAGTCCACCAAAACAAAACAAAAGCCCAAAAGGTATTTGGGAGAAATTGATGGTTTGTTTCCTAATGTGGTGGATTTTCTTATATTGATAAGAAAATGCTATCAGGGAAGAAGCAGAGATAAATTAGTGCCTCCTATATGGATAGTATGACAGGTACTTTATGTACAGGAAAGATGAATTAATAAGAGAAGCAGCAAAGAAAAGTCTAGGATGTACTGATACAAAAACCAGGTAAAGGTTGTCCTTAAAGATCAAAGAAACTAGAGCAAAAAGGATAACGCTGAAGTTTGCTGTTGAAGAATTACTGGTAAGTGAGCACAGCTCGTGCACTGATGTAGACTTCTCAGCTGTATCCCCGGAGCCCTTCTAGCTTAACTGTGACGTTAATGCCATGTTATCTGTGAGTCAGCCAGTCTGCTGAGGATGATCAGTGGCACTTGGCTCTCACTATGCTCTAATTTGAAAATTACTCTGTTCATGTTCCAATGGTTTTCTACAAAGAACAAAGAAAATATTTGGAATACTGTATAGGGATATATATCAAGCCACTTACTTAGCAGTAAACTAATTTTGGGAGTGTAGGCTATATGTAATATAAGACAGTGTATTTATTTCTTTAAAAGTCAGAAAGGTTAGAAGCCAATTTAAGAGGAAATGAAACCTCAACAGTCCCATTCCTGTAGTATCTACATTTTATGCCCAATATGGTGTTTCATTAAGTGAATGCAACTCAATGCTAAGCTTACATTCTTACTTTAAACCTGCTCTTGTTAGATTAACTAAATAGTTAACATACATTAAAAGCTACCACCACACTCAAGAGCAGCTAAAATGGAGGTAGTTGTTTTGACAGAGTAAAACAACCATTCTAACTTTATGAAATCTAACGACAAAGTTAGAAAAACCAAAAATAAGACAAACTCTATATTTCTACCAATTTTTCTAAAACAAGTTCTTAAAGGATACTTGAAATTGTTCAAGTATACTCTGTGAGTGCTTCTATGCTTCCTTTTGCTGTGTATCTCCTACAAGCCAAGGAAGACTTAAGACAATTTACTCTCCAAATCCTCAGTTCTTATACTTAAGCTAGGCTTCCTTTATGAATGTATATCCAACAAGGTTTTGGTTTGGCTGTTCCCTTGTCTGACATATTAAAAGTCTGAGCAAATATGAAGAAAGGAAATGCAACCACTGCAGAGCTCTCATGACAGTGTGACTGTTAAGTGAAACGGGCACTTTGTGTGCTGAGTTTCCTAACAGGCACTTAAAAACCTTTAACCCAGTGACTTCTATGTACCAGTTCTTTTTATCCTTCCAGTTATACAATGGGGCTTCTTCTCTTAAATGTTCAAGGAAGTACTTTATACAGTGTCATAGAAGCACGGAAACAATTACCAGTCACCTACACACTTATTATGTATCCCAACAAGAAAGTGGTAAGCAATTGCATCACCTAGAGTGTTTCTCCTTTCCTAGCAGAATGATGCGAACATACTACAACGCTGGATTAAGTCTATGCTCTATAGTTTCAGAATTCTGTTCATCAGAACACCATAAGAACAGAGACAATGCAATGAGAAGAACGACTGTCACAGAAGGCAGGCTCAGAGCCGAGAGCTCTCAGTCTTGCAGAGAACCTGATACCTCTATAAGGGCTCACAACCACCACGCCTAACTTCTGTCTCCAGGGGATCCAATGCCCTCTGACCTCTGCATGTACAAGGCACCCATGTGACACATACATAAACACACAGTAAGTCACTCACAACGTAAAACAAGAGACTTATTGGTACACTTTATTCTTCAGTCACACATGCTTTGCTGATGAACTCCTCGGATGTTTGTCCATGAGACACAGAACCATCAGTTTTCAACTTGTCTTCACTAAACACCTCACATTTTTGTCAGGATTTTTTTTTTTAGTAATTAATGAAAATGAATGAATTAAATTCTAATGTTATTTTCACAAATAAAAATTTTTACTAGTTCAGAAAAACAATCTAGTTTTCTTTGCTATATAATTTTAATAACTGAAAGCATTTTGCAAGTTATATCTAAATGAAACAATACAGGAAAAATGACAATGGCAAATACAGTCGAAGTGAATTTGCATCCTAGAAGCCACGGCTCAGGGATAAAGTGCTTTCTTGTTCTCTGTTTGGTTACACTGATGTACTTTTCTTTTTAGGAACTGCAGGGCTTCCAGTTCTCTTACCTTACAGTTTCTTATCTGACACACAGTTTAAGCACCCATGTACTTCCAGTAGCATGTTCTCTAACGCTAAGGTCCTAGAAAAGCAGCTACAAGGAACACAACAGAAACTCAGGAGCAAACTTTTAAGGTAAAAGTGGAAAAGACTGGTTTTTGTGAAGTATAAAAAAGTGGATACTCAAAATGTGGATTATACATCCAAGTTCTAAAGCAACTAATAAACATGAAACACTGTAAATGTATTGCATATTTATATGTATGTGTGTGTATGAGTGTGTATATATGTATATATACACACATATATAAAAAACATCAAATTGTATATTGATATTTAGCACAAAAATTTAAATCACTTTTTGAGGGGTTCTTATATTTTTAGATTTCTAACAGATTTTGGGTTGCTTTTCATGCTAACTAAAATGCCTACTTTAGCTGTTTTAAGCAAAATGATGTTTTCTCCTTAATATATTTATAATATTTAACATTTCTTCAAGTGGCATTTAAAATGAATGGTTTAACATAAATGCTGACGATTTCATAATGCTGAAATGAGCCTGGTCAAGCCTGCCGACTGGCAACTGTATCACGCTTGCTTTCTCGACGCAGGACTTTCTGTTTATGGCTCCTTCCCATTTCTGGGTAGTGTGACATAAGAGGTCTTTACTTGGGTTTGTACTAATTCTCAGTTATCTACCAGATAAATTTTTGTGTCCTTATTTACATTTTTGCTGGTTTATTTTATACATGGTTTAGTATTAGTATATACCAGAGTTCACAGATGTACGGATCATAAAAGAAACCCAAGTCTTTTGCTTATATATATGAAAAATTACTGTAATACAAGTACACCTTTGTGCTGACAGTGCTAAGGGTGCTTGCCCGCCACATCAGTAAAGCTGCAGACCATATGATTCATAAAACTGAAAATCTCTATCAGTGATCCTACCAAGAAAAGATCGCTGGCCCAGGCACAGAAAAGGCCTCCTGACTTATAATATAGCAAACTGCTCAGTTTTTCTAGCTCTCAGTAGGTTGTAGATCTAGATGATTTATTTATTTTTCTTTGAATTGTCATATAATTACAATATTTCTCCTTTCTCTTTTCCCTTTCAATCCTTGTCATATACTCCTCCCTGTTTTCCTTCAGATCCATAGCCTCAGCTTTCATTACTGATTATTATGTGTGTGTATGCATTACAAACATCTCCTATGTTACTTGTATGTTTTCAGGGCTGATCATGTGGCACTGAATGACCACTTGGTGTGCTCTTCCCACCTAGATATTTGGTCATTACTGTTACAAGGCCCTTCCACAGTATGTGTGAATAGTGAACGTATCCAGCTCTTATCTTAACTGAAATGTGTTCATATTTCACAAAAAAATACACTGTTTATTACTACTGGTTTTGGCTATATAAGATTTTTAAAGATTTTTTTGTTAGCTTTCTAAGAATCCTTTCATATGCAAGCGCAAATATTAAACATTTTATACTCTGACAAATTGTCATTTGACAATACAAAACATGACAGTGTAGTATTTTGCTTTACAATTAAGCAATACTACAATTTTTGTTAGCATGCTTACTGAACTGATAAATACTCTAACTGTACTACCATGCCTCTCCATTATGACATCGTTATTCACCAGTATTTATTACATTAGCACAGTGTATGAGGTATAGGGAAATTGTTTTCTACTCTGACATAGCACAAATACTTAGCTATGTGTACAGATGACAACGGTTATGGAAAACTGATATGGACTGACTGTGGTCTATAGCGTGCAGCTCCGCCTAATTTGGAAGCTGACACAAGAGAATTAACGTGAACTCCTGAGTTCAAGGTTACTTGTTTTTAAAAAGAGAAAATGTTAAGAGGAGACAGATGAACTCAGTAATTTTATACAGAAAGGTTTCTCAAGCTTTAGAGCTCATGCTATCTGAATATAAGCCAATTTATTACTTTAAAATTGCTTCAAGAGTCAATGAAAATACAACAATATAAACATGAGAAAATAAGTATGATTTTGATTAAACTCTAAAATGAATATAAGTCTGTAATTTTCAAATTTCTACCTGTTAAGATATCCATGACTCAACTCACATGCTTTTAACTCACAAGAAATTTGAACAACAACAACAACAACACTACTACTTCACCTAAGATAAAAAAGATAGAACCTCTTCCTGAAGGTACATTTCCTTTAGAAGAAAATTTGCAGTCAAGTAGCAAGGCCGTTCCCTTTTACAGATTTGCTATGTCAGCACATAATAAAATGGCTCCTTTAAATACAAATCATTATTTTAAAGTTTTTCAAAACTGATATCTCCAATCCTTTATCAGAGAACCTGAAATTCAGAGTTCTAGACAATCAAGTGTCCCTCCCTCTGGCCCTCCCTCCTTCCCTCCCGCCCTCTGGCAGTGGCTGAGGTCGAATGGCTATGAAGTTGTCCGCAGTGCACATTCACCTTACTTAGCACAGTATCTGCAGAAGGAACCCTAGTGTGGATGCACATGCTCTCTTGCAGAAGGAACCCTAGTGTGGATGCTCACGCTCTCTTTACACTACAGAAAGACTACAACTATACACACATGGGTTACCTCTCAGAGATCAAGTTTATGCATTATGATATAAACAAGATTAAGTGTTTGTGATAATGCAGATCTTAGAATTTTGAAGACATTTTCAACTCTTCCTGTATTTATCATCAAAAACACTCTTAATATTCCAGATACTATGTTTACTTATTCACTTAAAACTCTAAAACATTTGTGTAATAAAAATACTACTCTCACCCCAAACTGCCTTTCATAAAGAAGCATTTAAAAACAGGTATACATCACAAAAATACTCAAGAAAACATAACAAAATGCTTAAGGATCTATGTTAGACAACGCAACATTTATTTACACTGTATCTTATTCTAAAAGTGATTTGACCTTGAAGGCTTGAACATTTTAATGTATTAATCTAAGTGTAAGTATAAACCTAGAAGATGTCGGGAAGAGTGAAGTATAAGATGAAGACTATGTACTCTTGCAATTCCGTTAGGCCTTGCTACAGTCTGTTTGGCCTTCAGCATCTGAATGAGATCAACATCATGCAGTAAACCACAAGGAGGAGCACTTACTTAGGAGGAGAGGGACCCCTGGGCCACGTTCCATCTTCATTTTTTTGTTCTATCACTAACACCTGCAAACACGACACAACAAAGGTGTTTTTCCACAGCTATGAAGGCAGAGCAGCTTCAGGAGACAAGTGGGTAAGGACCACAGTAACCGGTTATTTAAAGGACACAAGACAAAATGGTCTGAAATAAGTCAGCATTGATAGTGAGGAAGAAAAAAAGGGGAAAATATCACTGGTTCTATAACTTTAAGAAAGTATAAGCCAAATAACAGAATCAACGTTTCAGTTTGAAGTGTATGCTTTTAAATTGTATTTATACTTGTAACATAGATTATATAATTAACAAATGCCCTATCACTGGCTATATGATTTAGTTATTATACAAATACTGAGAAACTGTGACAAAAATAATTCCAAACTATACATTACTTATAATTTATTTTGAGCTTTAAAGTTAGTGTTCATTTATATTATTTATATGAATTCTGAAACCTTTTTTTGGAAATGTTTTTATTATATTTATGTATTTATTTGTAGTGTGTATGGGTGCCAATGTAAGTAGGCGCCCATGATATATGGACATACATGTGCCTTGATGCACACATGGGGATGAGAGGACAGTTTGCAGGAGTCGTGTCTTGCCCTCCATTAGTGTGCATGGACCTCAAAGAGTCAAAGTTGGCAGCAAGTGCCTTTACCCATTGAGCCATCTTGCCAGCCTTCCATTATGAAATCTTTTAGCATATAACTGACAGGCACATTTAGAAGAATCTCATAATAAAACAAGTGCTCGAGTCCCCTGCTGCAGCATGTGTCAGGTGGACAAAACCGTCTTTCAATACACAATTCATGCCAAGACAGAGCTACTTTAAAACATCCCCAGCTCTTTCCTTTTATGTTCTAGATGAATAAAGTTCCTATGGAGGGTCAGTCTATGAAAGGAAGAAACAATTTAAAAACACTTAGAAGAAGTTTGTGATATTACTAGCAAGAAATGAAAAATCTAAATTTTCATGGTAAAATTATAATGCAAGACAATAAACATGAACTGAAATATAGTTAACTACAAACTTGAACATATCCTACATATTTAGTTTCATAAACTTTTTCTTATAGTTACAATTCACAAAGTACTGGACATAATACAGCAGCATTCTTTGGTGGACTGTGTGCTTCCAAACCACTTGTAAATTGGCCTTTTGACCCTAGTTACATAAAATGCGACAGACAGAATGAATATAACAGGGAAAGCATGAAGTGTGAAATGTAAGTGATACGGAAATCTGCATCCAAAACACTCATGTAACTTGTTAAAAGACGTATTAAATCCTCAAGTTGTCTTCAACCACTGCATTTCACACTCAGAAAAGCTTTCTGCTGTGTGTAGTTTTCAAAGAATAAGTACACCAAGTACCTTTCACCCTCATCTCTTTCTGATACTCTTCTCCTTGCCTACCAGTTATGCACAATTTCAATTTTCTAAATATCATCTCAACATGGAAGTACATTCTTTAAAAGATTAAGCAGAATTAATCTCACAGCTTAAGATTTTCTTTACTACAACTTGCAACTACAGTGACACATTATCAACTATATATGTATATACATAAATATTATCATTTGGAGGAGTTAAACCAGGTATCAAACAAAGAATCTGAGCTACTAAAAACTCGCAGGTAGCATTTACTGCTGTTTAGCAACATTTCAATATCTAATAGCATTTTTACTTAAATTCTTTATTTTATAGCCATAGATAGTATTAATAAGCCACAATAATAAAATTCACTCCTTTATATAAATATATAAAGTTTTTTGAGTAATTTCGCTTATTGTTAAAATTTTTTGAAAAATCCAAAATTTAAAGGGAGACAGAAAAAAATCATCAATAAAAGCAGGCAAATTCTTCAATAATCTCTCTCTTACTTTCTTTTACCTGTTTATTTTTAAGTAATGTACACTTTTGTGTATATGTACTGGTATGTACACATGAGTACAGGAACCCGAAGAGGCCCAACGAGGCTTGGAATCCTTTGAACCTGGAGTTACAGATGGTTGTGAGTCACCAATGTGGGTCCTGAGAAGCAAGCTCAGGACCCTCTGCAAGAACAGCATGTGCTCTTAAGCACTGAGCCATCTCTTGAATCCCATTCTTACTTTCTAATTGAGGTGCTTTACCTTACAGGGAGAGTGGAGTGGGCAGTAAGAGGTGTGTTAAGGAGACAGCTCAGCGAACAGGAGCGCTCGAGTCTCTGACTTCAAATGCTCAGCATGTACACAGTGAGACTGGGCAGGACTGTATCTGCCTAGAGCCCCAGCATTAGGGGCTGGGATTGGGATGAGAAAAGTAGATTTGGGCAACTCAGAACACTGAGCTACTGGTTCACAAGGAGCACTGTCAAGAGAATAGGGTAAAAACATAAACAAGACGACACTGATATTCTTCTCTGGTCTCTATATTCACGTTACATATTTTTAATCTGAAAATTTTAGTGTATATTCTTTGAATCATACCGCCTCCCAAATGAACAGAAGTCGTCACAAATGTCTAATCTCATTAAACTAGCTTAATTCCTCATCAAGTCTAATCTTCAATTTGACAAATGTGTATCTATCAAGAACATCACATTCTTTAATTTCTAAGACCACATTTTCTCTATGCCTGGGAAAATAACATCCATTAGAGAAGGCCACTAAAACACTGAATGAATTAACTCTACATCATTTCCAATAGCACTCTTACTTCACGTACCAACAGATGGTAGGTAATCAGAGCAGGAGTTTGTGTCTAGTGGGGATGGAGGGGACTTATTAGCTGTGAAGAGACTAACTAGGTCTTATTTGATCTTCAACCAGGCAACTTTTCCTCTGTGTGTACTGAATTTTGTAGTTTCACTTAAGAATATAATGGCTAAAATGAGTTTGAAAATCATTGCTTTGAAGTTTTTGAGATTCTGGAGAAAGGTATATGGCTAACAGCACCGTTTCTGTTATTATTTAAAAGACTTTAATTGTATGCATTCAGGTGTGCTTGTATGTGTACACATGCATGTGCGACCAGAGGGCAATGCCAGGTATCATTCTTAGTAGGTGATTCACCTTGATTTTGAGATGGGGTCTCACTGGAACCTGGGTTTGCCAATTACATGTGGAACCCCAGGATTTGCTTGTCTCCATCGCTCCAGTGCTAGGGGATCAAAATGTGCTGGGATCACTCTCAGGTCCTTCCACTTGCATAGCAAGCACTCAGCACACTGGACTAGCTACTCAGCTCCCAAAAGTACAGTCTTTGCTAGCCTAGTATAACACTTGACATGTAGCAGGCATTTACTAACAATTAATTTATTTTACTTTCTCTGAGTTTTTATAACTCTATCACATTATTGATGTTAATAATAATTTTCAAATAAGCTGGCAAAAGAAAGCCATCTACACACTGAATCACCAGTCACTGTTAGCTACTAGCTACTAAAAAACCAAACTAATCAAAACATTAACCTAATAGTCTAAATGTGTTTTTTAAAAATACTAGGGGAGAAATTCTTTAAAGTAAGATCAATGGCTACTGAGAAAAAGAGGGACAGCTAAAGAGGCGCTATGACCCCTGGGTTGGAATCTGAAGGGTAAATTAATGTGATCTAATGCACCTACATAATGGGATGAGATGGCTACTATGAACATTTGAATGGTTAAAACATTTTACTAGATAAGATAGATGCAGGGAAATGGGAAGAATGATATATCAGGCAGATGGATAATGCATTTAAAAGCATACTGTAGAAATCCTATAGTAACCAAAAGACAAGAATAACCTGAAGATAGACAAGCAGACACGAGGCTTAACCAGGACCTGCATGCTGGCTAAGGGGTCCGAACTTCATAATCCTTAAGAACTCAGAAAGTATTTATGAAAGCCAATAACTAGATTTGTATTTCAGAATGAATTCTGGTAAAGGAGGACTTTGTAAATATGTAAGGAACTAGAGGTAGTAAGCTATGTTGAGCATGAAAGGTAAGTGCTGGGACAGGAACAGAAATAAAGAGATAGCTATAAGGTAGGACCAGTTCCTCGCTGTAATTAAACACCCTACTTTCTCAATATATTGAATTTTTTGAATTATATCATAAGGGAAGATGAAATTGAGAGCTAATAGACCCAAGAGGGATGGGCAAACTATGAAAATGAACTAAAGTTCATTTACCCTACAGCTCTGTTGAATTTACAGTAATGCAGGTGTATGCATCACCATGGATAGCTGCTTTTATACTGTTAATATGGGAGAGTTATAGCTGCAACAGAGACCTTATTATGTATGGCCAGTAGACAAAACCACTATTTGATCCTTTACAGGAAATCTGCTAATCTTACAACATTAGCTGTTGTTACTAAAACATTCTTAAGAAATAGTGTTTCCAAGTGCAAGAAGAAAATCAGAGATTGCTGATATTGACCAAGGAGGCTGGAGAAGAGTTAGAAGGAAGCAGCATGAGACAGAGCCCACCGTACACTACACAACACCCACAAAGTCTTTTGTTGCAAAAAGCTGCATTTAAAATGAACATCCTTGCTGAGCTGGAGAGATGGCTCAGCTTTTAGGAACAGTGGCTGTTCTTGCGGAGGACCTAAGTTCAGTTCCCAGCACCCAGCTGGCTCACAACCATGGGTGACTCCAGTTCCAAGGAATCCAACATGGCCTTCTGGGCTCCACAGGCACCACACGTATGTGGTGCAGGCATACATGCAGGTACTCACGCACACACATAAACACAGAACTCTTTAGAGAAACGCTGGCTAACAAGCACCTGTCCTTGGTACAGGCCGGCATCCTGGATGGTGCTGTCTGGCTTATTCAGCGGTTCAAATGTGTTACTCATATACTTGTTCCACAGTCTGGCCTCCTTTTCATCTGGAATATTGAAGATTTTTCTTATTTCCTTTTCAATTGTATCTGAGATTTAAGAAGAGAGGATATGTAAATATAGTACATTTAAAAATAGATTATTAGCTACAGAGAGCTAAATTCTTACAAGACTAAACATAAATTTATTAAAATAAGGATAAAATAACAAAAAAACTGAAAAAAATTTGTAAGAAATAATTTAAAAAGCTATGTCTTTAAAATTTTCTGTGTGCTGTTAAGGGGGAAAATGATTAATTTTAACACCCACAGATGATTATTTGAGGAATTTAAGATTGTAAAAGGTAAAAATTAAATTCTCTAATACTAAAATGTAATTTTTTTTTAACACAATATAATCTAATCTCAATGTGTTTCAAGACTATGTAGGAGTTAAAAATTAAAGTATGGGAAGAAGATACCAACAATGAAAAAATATTCGTCATATTCATAATGCAATCAACTCAAGAATATCTCATGCTGAAACATACACTTTACGCCGTGAGGTTACGTATGGGATGGTTAAAACACATCAACTAGCACATTTTTTATTAAAGGTTTCTTTTTCAACAGGAAGACAATGTTACACTATGTAATATGTGTTTCTTTCTTTGCGTGTGAGGAGGCATGGGCACACATGGGTATTGCAGGCAGAGTACAACTGGAATGAACTGGTTCTCTCCTTCTACCATGTAAGCTCTGGGGATGACCAGATTGTCAGGTGTGGCTGCAAGTACAACCTCCCCTGCTGAGCCACATCCCTGGCCCAGTGAACCTGAGCAACTGCAAGACAAGGCAGTTAATTACTGATACGGGAAGAACATACAAGACTTCTCTGCAGGGGAACAAAGTTTGACCTTACATATAAATAAGAGTCATAGCAGACACGTGTGAAGATAGAGATAGCTGAAACGGTAAGTAAAGTGTTGGGCAGAACATTGGTAAATTATTTTAAGCCACAAAATTAGATAAATTATTACTTTTTATTAATAAAAAATATTTAGAAAGCCTTAGAACAAAATTATGTTCTTAGCAGTAGGCCTCAAATATATAATGTTGATTTTATCTTTTACAGGACATGCTCAGCGCCAATACAGCAACTGAGAAAGTAAAACATCAAAGACAAGTATTTCAGCCCTAAGATGCCAAACTATTTCAAATAGTCTTTTTTTGTTATTTTACTACAAATGATATGTGCAGTATAAGCTGAAAGTGTAGTATTTTATTAATTTAGCAGCAACACAAAAATGGAAATTTAATTTTCTATTGTTAGGTAGACAGTTTAAAAAATCAGGTTCAATCAAGGTTTTTAAAAGACCACTGAGGTAAGTATATATCTTTCCATGTTTTGCTTATTATCCTACTTCCAAGCAATTAAAAAAAATCCATTTAACAGAATAAAAAATTTCAAGTTATACAAAAATTCAGTTCATTTACAATTTTATGATATATTCAATGTCTGTACCCTTAAAAAGTGTTAGGATATTTTAAGTATTTGGGTTAAAATCTGTGTCAGATCAACCTTTCTGATAAACAGATATTCTGCATAAATTACATTTATCCCTATAAATTTTTATTTAGGATGTCAAGTAAAAACGTCCTAATGGCTGTTTTCAATGCAGACATTAAAATCAGTTCATTTCCAGAGTCTCTAAGTAAAATAATCACCTAAACAAACGTTTCTGACGGAAACATTTTTGTTAAAATAAAGGTTTATAAATTGCTAGAGATTTTATGATTATTTAAAATGTAGTTGATTTATATTCCAATTGGCTATTGATCTCTAGCTGGTTGTTCCAGAGCTAAGAGGTATATGCAGGTGCTAGGGGAGAGTTTTCAGCAGCCTGACCCAGCCAGCGATATGCCTTTGAGCCCAATAGTGGCAAGAACATCTTGCAGGTACCCAGTGGCTGTCTGACTGGAACTGAGGCTAACTCAAATAGACAAAACTCATGCTGGGTACTGTACACCTGGACAAAAACCTGGGGCTGGACGGTCACACATCCTACATGATGATTTACTATTACTATTTTGCTAAAATGATCCAGTTGCCTTACAGTATTTCTTCTTATAATCGTGAACACAGTCTCTTAGTGGCTTGTATTTTCCAACAAGATCACTGTTATTACTGTCTTTTTAATAAATAACTTTATTTGATGATAAATGTGTTTTTATTTGTTAACACTGTGCATTATAAAGGTAATAGGAGAAGACAGGCTAATGGGGCAAATAAAATCTAATTATATCACATACATATATGAACATTTCACAGTTAAACTTATTGGCATACATAATTAACATGTATAATTAAAAAAATCTAATGTGTTAAATTCATTGTACATTTATATTTTTATACTACAGAGAAGTAGGTCCACTGAGAGCTTTGAGACTGTCCTTCAAACTTATTCATGAACAAACCCTCAATATGCTATAGTAACATCAGGTCTGCTGCCTCAGCTACTTACCTGTAATGAAGAAAATATTAATTGGCTTTTCTTCCTCCATTCTTGACCAAGTTTTGACTTAAATTTATATTTTGTTGTTATAAATATGGTATGCAATTTTCAAATGCTAATTTTAAAATGTATTTGGTTTTCTTAAATTAAAACTGGCACAAACATTAAATTCATTTAATAAACATAGTGAGAAACAAGCTAGCCCACTGTAAGCAAGACACACACACACACACACACACACACACACATATATGGAAGTTGAGATGCTACCATGTTTATGAATAAACTCTCAAAAGGTTAGCACCATAGTAGCC
This sequence comes from Arvicanthis niloticus, assembly GCF_011762505.2. Lineage (NCBI taxonomy): Eukaryota > Metazoa > Chordata > Mammalia > Rodentia > Muridae > Arvicanthis > Arvicanthis niloticus. The sequence continues at coordinate 44,778,562 of NC_133429.1, forward strand.
TACAATCAGGAGTCCCAGGTGAACTCTAAAGCAGTATCTGAGACAGGCGCCTCCATTACCTATTGTGTCAGCTTTGCTAAACCTCCGAGTGACAACATTGTTCATGTTCCCGTTCTCACAGAGCTTCAGTTCTGTGAGGTAGACTTCTACTTTGCAGTGCTTTACAAACATACCCTGTTCTACCACCTTGAAAAAAAAAAGAAAGAAATTAGTATGAATTTTATCAATATATTGCATTCACATAGTAACACATATCTTTAACAAGGCTTAAGAAAAAACTACAGGTATCCAACAAAATATAATTAGCAAGTATAATAATTTAAAACATTAACAGTTTAGAAAGGCATTCTACTAATCTGTTAATATTTTGGTATGCCATAAACAATAAATTTACTCAAGTTTAATCAAAATGATTCTAAAAAGTCTTCTCTATACAACTCATGTACAGCTCTGAATAAAGATACAGACAGATGCCTACTTTTTAAGTGTTCCGAGATAGAAAATATACATATAACTGTAAGCACTCTTGTACTTTATGTAACTATATCTACGAGGTCTGTTATTACTATTTGTTAAAATACGTCTTTTAAAAAGACAGCTCTGGCCCTGTAATAGATATATCCATTTCATTCTAAAATGACTTTGTCTGACCTTCAAATGTGTACTTAATAAGTCTACATAACACACAAGCAAATAAAAAAGTAGTCAAGCATGCAAGTAAATAACATATAAAATGATAAAATATGTATTAGGTTCACCTTTTAAATAAGTATATTTCCTTTTGCTCTTCTAAAGGTTAACTGTAGGATTTCAGTCATCAACACTGTTTCTGAAAATAGTACTTGGCCTGACACATGATACATTAGACAGATACGGTAAAGGGAGGCTCCAGAGACTTACACGGACTAGCAGGCTCATATCAAACTCATACAGGAACTACAAACTCCTCTTTTACGTTCAGGAAAAACTGTTTCAACTCGGGGTTTTAAAGGAGTTTATCTGAAGTTTACTGTATAATCCAACATGAATTTAATTACTTGGCTATGTTCTCTTAGTTATGTTTGTTACAAATCTTTAAAATAGTCTCACAGACTACATGTCTCATATTTTAATAGGCTTAATTCACAGTGTAAAACTTAAATTTTGACTCAAATAGAAATAAATAGAATGATGCTGAGTTTAAAGATTGTAACAATATACTGAATTTTTATAACTTTCTTCTGGCTAATAATTAAAAAACTAGGAATCAAATATTATTGCTACCAACAAGTTTGGAACAGGGACTCAATAGCTGAGTAGAACTCTAAGATACTACACTACTGCAATTATATTTTACTTCACTGATGTCTACATTGTAATATTTTACTAAAATTAAATTGCCATTTCTAAACTTGAAACAAACTGCTGTTGTTTCCCTTTTCTCAACATTTGTATTTGGTTGTAAGCACCCTCCACAGTGACCTCACCCACTCCTTTTTTCCTTTGTAGAAATAGGAAAAGTGTGTCAGCAAGTAGCTGAAGCCAGCCCCACTCCACAACGTTCAGTATTCGGGAGACAGAGTAGGCTTTATAACCATTTTTTACATGGTTTAAATGGTACTTTTATTATTATTTAGTTTAAATTTTGATTTTTCTCTCTCCAATGGTAGTTGGGGATTATCAAGTGTCTCTTCACTATAAATTTCTAGCTTAACCCTAACTAGGGACGTGGACATACAGTAGATAATTTCATTTCTTATTTTGGGAGTTTGATGAACCAGGATATTTTACCAACTTATCAGTGATTATTATTAAGAGTATAACATACTTAATTCCTAATGGACTTTGTCAAAATACTTCTGTGAGACCTAGCTCTGACTTTCCCATGGTAATGTTACAGTCCACACTGTAGCTTTAACATTAGGACCATGTTTTCAGAAATCTCTAAATTCATGACATAGTGTTTTTAATCTCTCAGTTTAGAGTAGAGACACTTGCAAAGGTTATGTCCCTATATCTTCCAAGACTCCCCTACTCTTCCTTAAGTATTCACTGCTATTCTCTTCAACCCCAAACTCTCCTCGGTTTGCTTAAGGCCTGTTAGGTTTTTATTGACACTCATGTTTTATACCTTCTGCTCACTGTGTAGCCAAAGCCGTAGTTCTTACAATGTTAGTATTACAGCATCCAGATAACTTAACTAGCATGAACAGCCTACCACTACATGATAAATTATCTTGGGCTTAGTAACAGCAAACACCTGACATCATTTCTGAGGATAAAAACCTGTAGAGTTAAGCTATGCTGATCTGGGGTGAGACTTCTCATGAAGCTCCTGTCGAGCCCTGGGCTATGGCTTCCATCTGAACACTCATTTAGGACTTATATCCACATTTCTGTCCAGGCGGGCTTCTTCCTAAAGTATCTGCATGTCCTTGCTATCTGTGCACAGCACAATTCTCCACAACAGGGAAATAAGAGGAGTGGGAGGGGAGAAAAAATACACCTAAGATTTAAACTGCAGGTTGACTATATAACCTAATCTTAAAATGATCACAGCAGGCGTAGAACACACCAGTAATCCTGAAACTAGGGAGTCTGCATCAGGAAAACAGACAGGAGGATAAAAAATTTAAGGTCCTTTTTATCTTCCTCTTCTTTTTGAAGGATCCCTTTCCTGGGCCACAGAATTCTGAATTGGCAGTTATTTTCTTGTAGTATACTGAAAGCAGTACACTGTTTCCTGGCATCCAGTGTTCCTGCTGGGAAACCATTTCTTTGATTTATGTTGTTCTGAAGACAACATCCTTTTGTCTAGCACTACTGAGGAGTATTTCTTTGTCTGGGAACTTTTGATATGTGTTTATATTTCTTCAGTCTGAGACTGTTTCCTGGCTAGATGTGGTTATCTTCTCAGTCAGGCATTCCTCTATCTGCTCCCCTTCTCTTCTGAGATTTCAGTGATGAGGATGCATGTTAGACTCAGTCACCAAACCAAGTACAACTGTGCTTTTTAAAGACAGTCTGGTCTTTGCTATAAATTTTACACTGCATATTTTCCACTAACACCAACTGGTTTAAAGAGTCACTACACTGTACCACTACACTCAAATGGAAAGTGTATTATTTATCAGTTTCACGAGTGTTGGGATCTTGTTAACAGTCTTGTACACTTGTCCCTAAGTCTACCATCACCGCTGGCTGCTCCTACTGCGCCTCTCCACCGTCACTTCTCTACTTTGGCCACACTGCCCCTCTTTGTATTACCTGCTGTCTGGCCAGACTGTTTTTAAGGCTGGCTGAGCAACTGACACTGAAGTTGAACACTTCAAAGACTGAGTCCCAGGACACAATGACTTTATGAATCATAGATTCTTTAATGTAACCAGATTGATAAAATTTAGAGCTGGACATTGGACTCTAAGAAGTAGTGTTTATTTCTTAAAGCTGCTTCTCTCTGTATGGGCAATGCACACTCTTAGACCTCCTGATTGAATGTGCATCTCTAATAAACATGCATCCAAACAATCTCACCTATATTAACATTTGAAAACTACACGTTGAAAATTTGAAGTTTTCAAAAAAAAATTTTTAACCTTATTAAGAACAAATGTATGACCCACTAACAGACTTCTCAAGCTTTTATTTATTCTATGTGAGCTTTTGGTTCTTTTTCTTTGCTCTTTCATTTCCATAGTTTTCAAAAACCACACTTTAGTACATCTTTTTTAAAAGACTAAAGATTTTTATGTCAATAAATTGCTTGGTAGATCTAGTACCATACTGAAGTCTGTAGCATACAATGTGCTACAAAGACACTGTGACATGCTCGTAAAAGTAATATATACACACATTTCCTTTGTGTTCTGGGGGACGAGAGAGGACAGTAGGACAAATATATGCACAACCCATTACACATGAAATTGCCAAAAAATTTTTTTAAAGAAAAATGACTTGTTTTTTGTTTTTTAAAAAGTGTTTTTCTTCCAGTGCCATTTCATGGGTAGTAGGCTGTCCTTCAATAGGTCAGAGCATTCAAGTCTCCAAAAATGACCAAAAAGGACCTACATTATACAAACCAGAATAAATTATTCAATAGATATACACTGACAGCTGCTCATTTGGCTTGAAATTTTGTATTTTACAGAAGTAATGACCATTTTATTCCAAAACAATGTTCATTTCTCTAAATTATAATTGTAAAACATCAAAAAACTGAAAAAGATTACATTTTCATTTTTAAAAATATTTTATGTTCTAAAAACCACTTCAATGTTTAGTTTATTTTGTAAATTGTTCTCATGTCCTCAAATGTACAATAAAGATGACATTAATTCTGTGTTAACCAGCTAATCACATGCATTATAATGTCCTTACAATAGTAAGAATTTAGGTGAGTTTCTGTATTTGTGATCAGCTATTATTAGAATCCAATGCATAGGAAAGATTTTCTGGCTTTTCTCCCAATTTAAGTTAAAAGGCTTGAGAATCACTGACTTACCAATATAAGCGACTCAACAAAAATCTATTTCCCCTTGGTTAACTCTCAAGCATACCTTTCTTGCTATTGGCTCTTGGCCTTCCATCAGCGTGTACCAGCTGACGAGTTTATTCCAGCCCTCAGTTGGTAGCAGGATGTAATCCAACTCATCGATAAGGTGCTCCTTAAGGGACTGCGCGTCACCGTCTACAGAGGGAAAGTAAACTCAGCACAGAGCAGGACAGCACGGTACACAGCTACATAGGACACAGATACTGAAACTTATCAACATAGTCTAAAGTATTTACAATAATGAACTCTGAAGAAAACTCCAAGGTTCAAGCCAACAACTCAACATACTTCAACATAAACTGTTGCCTGAAAAACTTTCTGAGGTTTTTCTTAGATTCCTAAAATACTAACACATTAATATTCGCTAAGACACCAGCAGAAGAGCTCCCTCAAATATGCTGAGTATCAGTGATACAGTGGGAATCATTCTTACAGTAGATAATTAAGTGTAGCAAATTCCTGAGTAAGTCAGTAACTTTTTTCTTTTTTAGGACAGGGTCTCATGATGAGGTCCAGACTGGACAAGAATTTGTAATCCTCCTGCCTTAATCTCCCAAGAGTTAGTATAGGCATGTTACAAGCTGGTATCAAATTAAACAACATATTAAATGACTCCAATAAATGTAAGCTTGGAAACTGTGATAAAAATCTTTTTAAAAGTTATTCTGTAAAGCATCTACATTATTCAGAAGATCCACAATCTGGATTCATCCCTAAAACTAAAACAGTGGTAGTTGCACAGAAGTAACTTTAATTCTGAAATGTCTAAGCTAAATTTGGAACTTTTTTATAATTCAGGGCAGAAACCTAGGGATAATTTCCCAAGTCAGAACATTGTCACTGTCCCATCCTGGGACTCATTAATTAATTGGTCATTTGAGGTTCCAAAGTACTAAAAGAGAACCAGTTCAATGAGTTACATCTAACCTACAGGTGATTTTCTTGCCCCCAGTTGATTTTAATCATCAAAGAAAGAAACATTGTTTTCTGTGGCATTTATGATAAGAATATATTACTCCTGCAGAAAAAAAGCTAAACAGAGTAACAGTATAATATTCTTTTAGAATTCATCAGTGGATTTCTTAAGTTTGAGAAAGCTATGTTTTATTTATATAGAGACAAAAGTTGGCAACGTCTGAATTTTACATGATCTTCAATAGTAGAAGTAAAACGAGTACTTGTGAAAAGTTATTACCTTTATTGTGAATGCACGGTACATACACTTATGTATCATGGCACATATAGAGAGGGAGGTCAGAGGACAACTTGTGGGAGCTGGTTCTCTCCTTCAACCACATGAGTCCTAATGCCTGACCTCATAACCTCAGTCCTGGTGATAAGTGCCTTCACTATTTAAGCCATTTTAGGGCCCTGAGTATGAATTTTAAACACAGCCTCTTTAACTATGATTATAATTTTTAAATTGTCAGCAAATACAATTTGGAATATGTTGTCAGAAAGTCTGAGGATGAAAGAAAATTACATATGCTAAGTAAGCAAGCTGTACTATGAGACAGCGCACAGCGGGCAACTACAGCAGACACACTATTGTGAATTCTCTAAACAGCCTTGTATGATGGGTACTTTTCCTATAAGAATACATCCAGAGATACTGAGTAACCTGCCTAGGGTAATCATACAAAATCAAGAGCAATGGATGGAGCATTAGAGTCTAGAAAACCTTGCTATTAGCTGGGTATAGTGGTGGTGCACACCTTTAATCCCAGCACTTGGAAGGTGGAAACGAAGGTCATCAGCTACATAGTGTATTCTGTTCAAAGGCCAACCTGAGCTTGGAAGAAAGAAAAAAGAGGAGGGGAAAAAATCCTTGTTATTTTATTCTACGTTTATTTATTTTTTTCAGAGTAACATTAAGAGTTAGGCAGCTCCATTTTCATTAGCAAACAGACCAAGAGATAATAAGTTATTCAAGCTTCAATAAACACAAATTTGCAGGGACTGAATTCAAACATGAAGGTATATGTTCTAATACCATGTGCTTTTCCATATAGTGCAATAGAACCTGAAGAAAACTCTGGAAGAATTCTTCTACGATATCTAAGTTTAGGTAAACAGTATGACTATGTGACAGAATTCACATAATAATATACTTAGTAGACAGAATAAAACAACCACTTTTGTGTGTGTGTATGTGTATATGTGTGTGTAGAGAACACCTTTCAAATTAAAGAGAAGGGATTACCTTTTGATTTATCACTTCTGTATTTAATGAGATGTAACTGTTGAAAAATAAACTATATTTACTTAAATTATACAAATGGGTAATGTTTTGAACAGAGGAGAAACTCTGTTAGGTTACACTTGCAGAGACTCCGGTGGATGTAATGAACTATCAGCTAGAACAACATCCTTCTACAAGACAGGACGCGCTGTGATCACACATTCTAGTCTGGTTGTACATATTTATGAAGACAGTTCTACTGTCCCTTGCATGATGAACCAGAATGGAGGTTCACTTCTACTTGCCTTTCCATCTTTAGAGTCCTGTATGCTGGTCTCTCGCTTGTCAAACACGGGCTAGATTATATTAATGAGCTCACTCAGGCCTTTTAAACACGGCTCCACAGTCAAAAGAACACCCCTGTCTGAATGTACAAATGAATTTTGTTCTCAAGGATAGGTTGTAGTAAGATTAGAAAAACCCCACTCCCTGGTTCTTCCCGATTGTGTACAATAGATAATTTCCTAGGGTATGATCCTCCTGCCCATACAAATGTAACATAGTGTCTATGTGTTCCAACTGCTAGGACCAGTTCAAGACTGCCTCACTCTCCCTTTCGTCCTCCACATCTGGAATCCTAACACTCTTCTCTTCAGTGCCTCTTCTGCTTTATTGCCGGAGCTTCCAGGGTCTTCACATGGTGCAGGGGCAAAGGAAGCTGTGTGCCATGCCACAAGTATGTGAGCATAAGCTCTGTCTTAGCTACACAAATGGGAAGTGATAACTCATTTATCACTCTTAAAAGTTCCCCTATGGGTCAGATTCTCTTCTCTCTGCCAGTCAAGATCCTATTGTTATGGTAATCATTATCTATGCTTTACAAAGGACTAATCTGTATTTCCTACAATTTTATGAAAATACTACCTCTCTTTTGTTACTGTAAACAATCTACATCACCTATAAGTGCACAGAAAACAATATGCTCTCTTTTTGTTTGGCTTCATTTATACTATTATTTTTTGAGATCTATAGATATCTATCAGTAATTTATTCATTTTTAAGTGCTAACAGGGTTTCATTATATGAACATACTATCATTTGCTTATCCATTCAGATAGTGACAGGCACTTGGGTAGCTGGCATGTTTTTCTATTACAGATAACACTATGTGAACACTTTTCTTATAGGCAAATGCTTTCATTTCTCATAGTCTCTTAGGTAAATACCTTGAATACTGTGAGTGGGTACTATGCCTAACAGATGTTTAACTTTCAATCTATTTGTTGTCCATCCTAGTCAGTGTCAAGAGTGTAAGTTTTAATTAAATTATACATGTGTAGTGGCACCACACTGAGGATCTGTGCATCAAACCCAGGGCTGCACATCATTTTCATAACATTTTTTGTATGTATGTATGTATGTATGTATGTATGTATGTATGTATATATATATGTGTCTGTACCATGAGGCATCCAATACCCTCCAGCTAAGTAAAGTTGGAGGCAGCTGTAAGCTGAAAATGTTGGTGCTGCAGACTGACTTGGGTCCTTTGCAAGAGAAACACACATTGTCAACTGCTGAGCCATCTCTCCAGCCTCTATACTCCTCATTTCTTTCATACTAATGGACACTTATACTAGTGAACACTTATACCTACTCTTTTGGAAAACTATTTTCTTCTTTGGAATAGTAGTATGTGAATGCACAAATTGTATGGGTATATTCATGTGTGTGCAGTCACATGTGCATGTATGTAGAGGGAAGGCTTGACTGGAGTTCTTCCTCATTCCAGACAGGTGTTGCAATGGTCTGAGACTTAGCAGAAGAGACTGGCAGGCCAGCGAGCCCAGGTCTCCTGGTGCACAGCACAGACATGATTACAAGGGCTCGCTTATTTATTTTTAAATTTTGTCCAGGATCCTATAATCTATAATATCTTACACTTGACTCTTCTTGTTCCTTCTGGAGAAAACTTCCTGGTCTGAGCGTTCCTTCATCTTGCAGAGCTGTGCTAGGTGCAGCAAGCCACTGCCTCTTATTTTTAGCTTTCCTTATCAAAACTAAGCTGCCATCAGTAACACCTGAGTGAGACACAACAGAAACCAGTCTTCACGTAAGCACACAGAAATAGGCCGAGTCTATTCCTTGTCTGTGGGGAACAACCATCCAGTTCTGCAACATCTAATACACAGGGCTGTGGCAACTAAAGCCAGTGTCTTCCTCATCGCCCTTTGCTCTTCACATCTAGGCATCCAAACCACACCAGTGTGTGTCTACATATGGAGCTCAGCCAGAAACCAGTCCTGCGACAGTCACCAACAAGCCAAGATGCTGGAATGTGCCGTTTCTTACAGTCCATCCTGGCAGAAAAGCCTCAATCTCACAGAGTATTCTAATACAGCAGCCAACCATGTACTATTGCCCTCTGTGAACAGCTCTTAGACATCAGAACCAGCCTGGTCCATTCAGTGCTCTGTGTGAGGTAAAACATCAAGCACCTTGGCCACGAATGGAGCTTAGAGGCTAAACAAACTCAAAGCTGGAAGTTAAATCCACATTCTTTACTGTCTTTCTCTTAAATGGAGGTACCTCATTGTTACACTTTTAGATTGTTGTGTTACACATAGTGCAGGTGCATGTCCCAGTAGGGATCCTGGATGGAGGTCAGAGTTTCAGGGATCCAGGCCTATGGTCTCAGCCCTCTGACTCTAACGGGACTCTCTCTAACATAAGAGCTGGACCTGGATGGTGATCAGAGCTTCAGGGATCCAGGCCTATGGTCTCAGCCCTCTGACTCTAACGGGACTCTCTCTAACATAAGAGCTGGACCTGGATGGAGGTCAGAGCTTCAGGGATCCAGGCCTATGGTCTCAGCCCTCTGACTCTAACGGGACTCTCTCTAACATAAGAGCTGGAGGAGCTCTGGCAAAGCAGGAGTGTTGAAGAACAGTGCAAAAGTCAAGAATGAAAACATAACTGGAGATCACTAACTCTGAAAATGTCATATATCCATTAAGAAAAACAATATGTGCAATGCCACTTCCCCAAACCAGAAAATAGTGCTGTATAATTTATGTACTCCATTTTAAAATTCAATTCTAAATCATGGGCACATCATAAATATGAAAGAGGAATGTGTCAGAAACATACCAAATAATTACAGAATGATCTGCAAATAAGTATCTTTTTCTTCTCCCTCCCTCCCCTCCCCCCAAGAGTCTCATTATGTATTCAAGGCAGACTTACAATAGTGATTCTCCTGCTTTGGCACCTTGTCCAAGGTATGCAGGTGTGTGCTACCTACCGTGCCGTACTTGCAATGAATTTCTAATTATCGGCTTATCTATATTAACGCTCTCCATTATTATACCCATAAACACTTACTCAGTAAACTTAGCATATTCACAACTTGACTGAAGAAAATAATACCTTTGAGAAGTCCGGAGTTATCGATGGGTCCAGGATAGACATTTTGATCTCCCATTTGGTATTTGTCCCAACTGTCAAAGCCAACATATTTTTTCCACTGCTTGAACCACCGACTATCTACTAGATACCTAAAAAGACAAGATGCTGGTTAATTAAAATACCTGCAAATACAAGAAGAGCAACAATCTGCTTCTGTTATTCTGTCTTGTATTAAAGAGAATGTCTTTTTTCATTTGTTTGTTTTTATTGTATGTGCATTGGTGTTTTGCCTGCTTGTATGTCTGTGTGAGTGTGTTCAATCTCCTGAACTAGAGTTACAGACAGTTGTGAGCTGCCATGTGCATGCTGGGACTTGGAACCCAGGTCCTCTGGCGTAGCAGCTGGTACCGTTAACCACTGAGAGAATGTCTACTTCAAGGAACTAAGAACAAGAGTAATGCGTAGTTACAGTTGCACTGCACTTAATACTCAGAGGAGAGACTTGCTTTGTACAAAACAATCTCATTGTTCTCAAAGTAGTTACTATTTGAGGTTACGTGTTGATGTAAGAATGGAAATCAATCCCTGTAGCATGACACAAAATCATTCAAATAATAAAGTCAAGGAAACCCTTGTCAGCTGAACAAAATTGTAAGAATCAATAAGAATTAAGTACAATGTTTAAGACATAAAAATGGCTCTTTACTGGAGACTTATAAATACAATATGTATATCACATGCTTTAATGTGTTTTTAAGGAAAGCTTGTTACTAAGGGTTTTAAAAGTAGATTATGTTAATTGTAATCAAACTTAGAAATAATAGTTTACCACCCAATTTTTCAACACTACTACTTCGTACTGACTTCCACGTCAGTACTGTACAATCTTCGGGACACTTTCATTAGCCAGGTTCGACTGCAGGCCAATAAGCAGTAAAGGTTACCAAGAGGCTTAAAGCTTGGTGTGCACGCAGCTCTGAAGGGAACACCATTCTAACACTTTTGTGCTTACCACATACAGCACAGGAGAAATGAAAAACCCACAGTTATGTCTGAAAATAGCTAAAGCAAAGGCACCAACTGAACAAACCTTCTAATTCTTAAAGAATATTCATGAGCAGTTCCCTCCGTAACAGTGGATCTGAAGAAGCTGCAGTGCCTCGGCCCCACTGCGGTTATACAACTCAAGGCCCTCCTCACGCTGCAGAACTTTCTGAGGTAGGAATTCTTAAGAAAATCCATTTCTAAAATTATACTTGGTTTAAAAACCACACAGTACAATGTAATGTTTTGATATTTTCCCCATGAAAATATGATCCTCCCCACCTAAATTATTTTTTTAAAGCCAATAAGTACATCAAAAAAAAGCAAAATCACTCAATAAATTTTAGATTTTTCTGCCTTTCCAATTTAGTTGATACTAAAACATGTGACTTGTTTTCTCCTGAGATAGATATCACACTAAGAGATACTTCCCCTATTTCAATCATCTACACATTTATTATTGTCCCAATTCTATAGTGTTTTAATTACTTTAATCTAGATACTGTATAAAACATTTCCTTCAGCTCATTGTTATAGTTGTCATAGTTATATGTGTTGTATTTTCAAAAGAATTTTATCAGGCTCTACCAAAAAATAAGATTATGACTGGATTGCACTGACATTAATGGAAAGATTGCGGGGAACCGTGAAGCTGTCTTCTGATCCACAGGAATGGAATATTTCTCAATTAGGTTCTATTAATGTCTTTCAATTCGCATTTCTCCCTTTAAGATCCAAGTTAATTTGTTGAAAGAAAACACTTCTTTCATACAAAGAATTTCATTGTTAAATAAGTAGTTAATACTTGGGGTCAAGAAGGAAAAACGATCCCCTTTGCACTTCACAAAAACATTAAATGTTAAAAATTCAAATAAACCCTTGTCTATTGAGCAAAGTCTGACAAAACCATAGAGAACCTGTTTCTTTCTGCCATATCTCACTTGTTAGCCAGGTGTGGTGGTCCATGCTTGCACTCCCAGCACCCAGGAGACTCAGCAGGAAGAACGTAACTTGGAGGTCAGCCTGGATATCCAAGCCAGCAATAGACACACACATGCTACCTCAAACCACCAAACCACAATGAATTTCTGACAATTCTATTTTATAGTTGTTGGTAGTTTCGTTCTCTTTAACAGGTACATAGAAATTCTGTTTACAGGGTACCCTGTGATGTACATACATGTATATCCATGCCAATTACATCAGGATGAACAGGATTCCTTCAAGGATTTATAAAGTGCTTTCTTCTAGCTTTTTGAAATATACACTACATAATTAGTATCTCTAACACCATAGTGTAATACCAGAACTTAGTCCAGACAGTTTAGTGTCCACAGACCAAACGCTCCCTAAACATTCAACTCCTAACTGTTAGGAGATTAACTTTTGGATCCACACCTGAGTAATTTATGGTTGTTTGTGTGTGTGTGTGTGTGTGTGTATATATATATATATCTGCCTTATTTTACTAACTACCATGTCTGCTGCTGGTTCCATGGTTTCTTCCGGGAAGAGCAGCATTCTACTGTGTACCTGCACCACATTTTCTTTACCCAGTCATTGGCTGGCGATGCGGCACTGAGGCTGTAATAAGAAATATTTTTGAAAGTGAACAATCTCATATCCACCAGCTGTCTGAGTTTACTCTGTTGAAAATGCCTTTGAGATTTTCCTTTTCTCTCAAACATACAGTCCAGTCTAACCTGGAATTCATGGATCCTCCTGCATCAGCCTCAGGAATGCTGGTATTAGTGCATATGCCAGCACACACTAGGCTCTTCTTGATTTGTTGGGTAAAAAACACTTAACGTTGTTGCTACATTAGGCTAGAAGAAAAACTTTTTTATTTTTGAGACAAGGTCACCTTGTAACTCTGGTGCACTTGCAACTAAGTGTGGAGACCAGCCTGGCTTAGTGCTTCTAGAGATCTGCCTGCCTCCTCTGCTTCCCCTGCGCTACCACATCCAGCTCATTTTTTTTTTTTTTTAAAATAGGACTATCTAAACTTTTACCATTTGATAAAATAATATGCTATTGTGCTAGACAATCACCTTCTGTTTAACGTGTTTTATGCTATCATGATTAAGTATTGATTGTGTGAAAATTTTCTTCACTTAGCATGATTTCATTCTTTTACTGAAATTATTGTAACTTTTTATTTCTTTATTTCTAAGAAGCTACTTTTGTTTTGAGGACGGGGCTGGTCAGTCCCTAGGCATCTGACAGAACTTACATCACTGTTGGGGAAACTACATTTGTTTTGATGACTAGTAAATTTTCTTCAATATTTTTGGCCTTTACCTTTAAAATGGAGACACGGATTCCCCAACTAGTTGTCTTAAATACTTATAGCATTAAAAAGCAGAAATGTGAACTTGAAATGATATTAATACAATAATCTAAAATGTCCTATATTAAAAATATAGAATCTAAGAAATGCAGAATTTATGCAACATTATTACTATATACTGATACTAATAGACCTTTTCTTTGATATTTAATTGCTTTCAACACTAGTCTCTCTCTTATGATTACGTTTCTACTGTAGGCTTCTTATCTGATTTACAGAATTCTGTAGGGATGACTGGAACCATTACCATGCTAGAATCCAACTGCTAGGTTAGGTGACTCATACCGACAAAGAGAGCACCATCTTCTACCTATTAGGATGGGTGTTAGTTCCAAAGCTGGTGAGGGTGTGGAGGGGATGAAGAGAAAGTAGAACTCTTGGGCTTTTGGCAGGAATGAAAAATGATGCATTACTCGTGAAAAACAGCATGAAGGTTCCTCAAAATAAAAGAAAAGAAAAAACAAAACTAGAGTAACTATTATGATCCAGCAACCACTTCCTATGATAATAATACCAAGATGCTGAAGACATATAGACATTTCCATGTTCACCAAAGCATTAAGACACAAAAACCTAAACATCTAAATATAGATAGCTAATGAAGAAAATGTGTAATAGACACACAATGCAATATTCAGCTTGTAACAGGAAGGCAATCCTGTTATATGTCCTAACAGATAAGTACTAACTGGATGGTATTATGCTAAATGAAATACAGCTCATAAAGACAAACTCCCCAGGATTTACTAACATGAAGTATATAAACTATTCACAGAATTGGAGAGGAGATGGTAGGTGTCAGGAGACATGAGGGGAGACATACTTGCTGTCCAGTGCTTATAGTCTGTTATGCATGAGGACTGAGTGCAGATAAGCCATGTGTATCCTGACAGCTAACAATACTGTATTTATCACAGGGCAGATCTTATGTCAAGAGTTCTTATCACAAGGCCATGAGACAGTTAAGTGGGCAGACACACACAGCCATGACCGAGTGCTAGACATGGATCCCTGATACACACGTGGTGCGAGAAGAAAACTAATCCTTTAACTTGTCCTGACTTTGACACGAGTGCTGTGGGTTGCTCACATACCACCCCCAAATCGGTAATAAATATAAGATGCTTTTTAAAAAGTTCTCATCATGATATGAAAGTAATAAATGATGGTTCAATTTGCATATAATGCAAACTGCACTGCACATTTGAGCAGTATTTTATATATAAAGGGGCAGAAGTAGGGGAATTGGGTGCATGCCTGTGGAGCTGGACACTTACATCTGCTGTTCTAGAAGCCACACCCTAACCTACCTCTATTTGTAAGAGACACTGTGAACCTAAAAACAGCCTGCTGGACTCGGCCTAAGGAATGGACAAGTGCACACAGCTCAGACACCTCCCTTAGTTCACTGTGTTATAGCCATATTCTTCTCACCTGCTTCTCAATCTCCCTGGTACTTCCTGGAGAATCCACCTTGCACCACTTCACAGTAACACACAAGCTACAATACTTCTCATTCCACCTATAAGCAAATCTCATCTTCCACGATAAAATTTCATATTTATTATGGCATTTGTGTATTTCTTGACCACTTAACATTAAAACTATGTTATAAGTTTATAAAGCTTTTTTAAAAAGACCACTGACAGATACATATATTTGTACCCTAAGTCTAATACTATATATGTTCTGTGTTTGAGTGTTGTACCCTAAACCCAATTCTATGTGTGTCTAGTAATTTAAAAAATTTTTATTACTTAATGTGTATAAGCATTCTGCAACACATTTATGTCTGTGTGACATATGCATGCAGTGTCTAAGGAGCATGCTGGATCCACTAGACCTGGAGTTACGGACAGTTGTGAGCTGCCACATGGTTCCTGAGAATCAAACCTGGGTCTTCTGAAGAACAGCCAGTGCTCTTAACTGCATTGCTTCTCCAGCCCCATCCCTGATGTTTTGCATAGCAAGGTGCTTTATAGATCACAAGCTGTGTTACAGTGAGCTGGTATTATATTATAGTTGGATGGGAATATACGTGAGAGGCTGGGAAGACAGTGACAGCCACTTCAGAATGGTGGCCGGCTGAGCAAGTAGGATGAATGAGGATTAGGGAACAGTGGAAGATGCATACACGGTGCTTACACCTTCTGACAATTCTCTTATGTCTTAAGGACAGTAGACTGCCTTTCTCTGTATGCTACAGAAAAGCCAGAAGTGTGACATCCATCCCCATGTCATTCTCCTGTCAGTGGACAGCAAGTCTTTACATCCCTGGCCTGGCATTCATGTCTGCCTGCTCAGCTCTGGCTCTAACAGGCCTGTGTCTGTGGAGGTTTTTTTTTTTTTTTTTTTTTTTTTTGGCCCCACCCCGTCTGTGGAGGTTTTCCTAGCAGATAGCCTCTTCTCTTACTTCTCCCCTCCCCTTCTGTTCAACAGCTGGCATACAGAAGGCACATGGGCATTCCCGCCTCCTTCTCACTTTTCTGAGGGTTTTACCATCAACCTTTGGGTTCCACCGATTCCTCTTCCTCTCCAATTGAGGATGAAGGCTGGTCTTCCTATGCCAACACCAGTCGCATAAACAGTCAACAGACAACTAAACAAAGGCTGCCACAATTTTACAAACCTGCCCCCTATAAAGCTTGAACTTGTCATGCTGATTTTGCAGGGATGGGAGTGAATGCTGGCTTTACCTGTTCCCACCCGAGTGCCAGTGTGCACCCCATCAGTGCATGCCCTCCTGGATGCTGTAACCCATACTAGCGGTCCCAACACCCGAACAGCAGGGCTGGCTCTCAGTCAGTGCTTGTTTCCAGTCAACAGGACGCATAACTACATCTGCCCATAGAAACCTCTCCACCTCTAACCTTCTCCTTTTTATTATCATTCAAATACATGATTTCCCCGGTGACTTGGCTTCCTGAGCTAGCAGCCTAGCTGCATCCTATGTAACAGTAGCCAGCACATCCAGGACAACTGTAACCACTCGGAGCTCTCCTCTTCACTATCTAAAGCTCCGTATCTGCGGCCTCCCCACTCCCTCACTTTGGGTGGCACAAATTACTGTAAGCGCTGTTCCATTTCTCTCACTGCTTCTGAGTTTTCTAACTTAACTCTGCTCTCCATTCTGCAGCTAGACTATTGAAGGTTTTTATTTTGTACTGAGGGTGGGTGTGGTGGGAACGACTGAGCACAAATGGAAGGCACCTGTGAGAGCTGCTTCTCTCCTTCTCTCATGTGGGTCTCAGGAATAAACTCAGCTTGTCCGATATGTGGTAAGGCACCCTTACTTGTTCAGCCTGCTTACTGGACCCACTGCAAGATTTTAAAAAAGAAAAACACCACTATAATAGAGACTTCCAGTGCTTTAGTAAAAGCAAAGACAACTGTAAAGCAGTTCTCAGGTAAGCTGTGGCCTGCTTCACTGCCTCTTTCTCCCTCAGACTTCAGGCATTTCTAACCTATTTTCTGCTCTGAACCTTAACCCCATCACTTAGAAAGAACTAATTTGTATGACCTACTTTTAAGCCTAAACTAACACAAATAAGGAATCCAAGAAGGAGGCCAAGTCTGATTGCTCTTCAATTGCTCATCCAGAAAGCAAATCCACACTCACTGATACCTTGAAATGGAGAGACCACAACTAAACGACCCAACTCTACCTGACATGTGAGTTAGGACAGCACTTGAGAACCAAGAAAGAAACCGTGTTAGTCATGCTTGAGTCTTACTGTATCAGTTCTCTGATCTATCTCTCTAACTTCTCATTCTACTGGGAGGAGGAGGAAGGACAGAGGACAGTAAGGAGGAAAGGGAAGGAATAAACAAAGGAAACATGCTAGGACATATTAGCCTCTAAACAAAAGTCCTGACAACTAGCCCCTCTGTAAAAACGACTTCAGTGCAGGCACACATTAAGAGTCCTGAAGCTAGTGATCATCCATGCCCATACTATCGAATCATGTGAACGAAAATCACCACACAGCCCTTTCTGGACCCCTCTCTCTGCATACTCTTACCCTGAATTTAGCGTTTATTATTCCATCAATGTTGAGTTTTTAGTGTTTTTAATGTGAGTAACTGCTCTTCCACCAGAGGTATTCATGTGGGTTATTTACCCATGCAAGATGCCATACAATTTCCAGTTGCTGAGGGTGTTACTGTGTTGTTCTACCTTATCAGATGGAAACAGATGAATGTTGTTGTTGTTGTTTTGATAGTCATCACACCTAGCTTCCTTTTCTTTTAGATTTTATCACATCTATCCACCCACTCACCTATGTATACATCCATCCATCATCCATCCTCTATCCATCATCCATCCATCCATCCATCCATCCATCCATCCATCCTTCCATGCATCATCCATACATCCTTCCATCATCCACCCATCCATCATCCATCCATCAATCCATCCTCTATCCATCCATCCTCTATCTATCCATCTGTCCATCATCCATCTATCCATCGTCCATCATCCATCCACTATCCATCATCCACCCATCATCCATCCATCCATCATCCATCCTCTATCCATCATCCATCCATCATCCATCCTCTATCCATCATCCATCCATCCACTATTCATCATCCATCCATCCATCATCCATCCATCATCCATCCTCTATCCATGCACCCATCTATGTATCCTCACTGCTGCATATGTGAAGGTGCATACATGCTACAGTGTTCATGTGATGGTAGAAGGACAACTTGAAGGAGCTGGTTCTCTCTTTTCACCATGTTGGACTTAAGACACAGATGTTACCAGCCTTGGCTACAAACTCCTTTACCTGTTCAGGCACCTTCCTGGCCCTTACATAGGTTACTCACACAGTGAGTAGTGTTTGTACCTTTAGGTTATATATGGTAAAAAGTCAGAAGAGATGTCTGGGTAAAAAGATGTACAACATTTACAGTGTGAATACTGTCAGCTATCATATACAACATTCACTGTCAATTATTGCTAAAAAATACAGGAGAGGAGATAATCTGCTAAAAAGATTATTAATAATGTGTAGCAAAATACTGATATATACTTAAGATATTTCATCATTTCAATACATCATACTGAAGCAGGAAAGCCAAATTAACTAAAACAAAGTTGTTGGATGAGTTTGGGCAGAAATGGGAGGTGACTGCTAATTATATGGAGTTTCTTTAGGGATGATAAAACTATTCCAAAGTTGACTGTGACATGTATATATACACTGGCATCCAGAGAGCTGTCCACTTTTGGTGGGAATATTGTGTAGTACATATTATATTGAAATAAAGCTGTTGTTATGTGTTTTTATAAATCAAAGTGTAGAGGAATTACACATCTATATTAATTCAGAAATTCTTTTACAGGGGTCAATTTTGAGTGGTAAGTCTTGAATGAAGAAAAAGGGCAAGATGGCCCAACAGTCCAGGCCTGATGACCTGAGCTTGGTCCCTGGGACTCAGATGGACAGACTCTAGAGAGCTGCCCTGCTCTCCACCATTGCACCCTGACACACATGCCCGCACACTTACACAATGAACATGTGAGATGGAATTTTTAGAAAAGAATCCGGATGATGTATGTGAAGTAAATGTAACACAAAGTACAGTAACTCAGGATAATACAGGAAGTAATAAATAATTTATAGGAAAGGGCGAACCCCACATGCATCAAGTCAGAAGGTGTAAGACATAGCCTGTGAAAACAGACAACTCTACAGCTCTCCTAGATGGACAGCAGATGGAATGATGTTTAACTAGGATGACAAAGTTGGCACCTCTTGATTTTAACACTTTTTAATTATCTACTTCTAGAGAGTTGATCTGAGTATGGCTCAAGTCACCCACAGGAAAATGGTATAGCTAGAGTCTTCTGGGGGATAGACTGCCTAGGTCAGAATCCCTCCTCCCTCACTAATCCACCACATGACTGTGTACACTTAACTCTTCAGTTTCTCTATCTATAAGAATAATGTTACTTATTTCAGACATGTAAGAAAACAGTTAATACACTAGTGATATCTTTGTAAACCACACCCACAGATTTATGTATCTTCTTAGAACCAGAAAGTTCAACATGGAATTTATTCAATAAGAACATGATTTTCTACATCTATCAATAATAAACCTCTTATCTGTTACTGTGTCAAGATGTAAAAACAGAACTAATAGAAAAACAAACCCAAATTATCAAATAAATTATCTTTTGCCAAAACAAAGGACCCTCTTTCTCTTTTCATTCAAGTAACAAATTGTTTTGAATATCCCCAGGCTCTGATGTAACCATCTTTATAACTTAGTCTGCCCTTAAATACTCTTTGGATTGTCTATGAGAACCTTTGGGGATTTTGTTTGTTACAAAGGGAGCTTTTTTGTGGATACTTCTGCTAAACAATTTTCAGTAACAGTGGAGAATTCACTCTAGAACCTGGGCCTGTCAAACTAGCAGAGGGGAGAAGGAGCAATCACTGTTTTAGTTCTGCTGGAGATGAAAAAGCAGCCCAGTGCCCGCCTTTTTGTTTGGAAAGCTAGGGAGAAACCATGTAAGGGCTAAGAAGATAAGCACTTTGGGTAAAGACCTTGACCTTCGTGGATCTGATGGGTAAAGACCTTCGTGGATCTGAGGAGCCGTGGCCTCACCCCCAGAGCTGTACTGGAGGAAGAAGGGAGACAGGAGAATCCCCGGAAGCATGGGCTGGCCAGCATGGCATGCACAGAGATGAATAGCCCATGCTAAGGTGGAAGTCGAGGACCAATTCCCATGGCCATTCTCCCCCTTTACGTGTACCCATGGCATTCACACGTCCGAATTCACTCTTGTGAACAAAAAACTAACAAATCCACGTAAACCTTAGTGAGGAAGGAAGTTGTTACAAACTGCAGTCAAATACATATTACAAATACCTAAAGGAGTTGTCTACCTTATTTCACAATCTGAATTTATTTCCAAAGCACAATTCTTGATGTCTTCCTTACATACTATAATGTGTACTAAAACCTGAGGCCAGTTAGTTGCTAGTCTGACCTGAGGTTTCTTTAGTAGTGATTTTTGTCTGTCTGTTTGAACTAGATGATAAGATTTAAGGATATAGTCATCTCCCCACCTAAAGACTAGATAAGAAAGCCTAAAGAAGAAACTTGAGGGGAATAACTAAGACAGACTAGGAATTAAATGATAACCCAAAGAATGAAAACAGAAAGGACAAGCTGGAATGACACTACTGAAGAAAAAAAACAGAAGCCAAAACCCAGCAATTGAAATCTTCCTGTGTGAGAACTAAGAAGAAAACAGAATAGCCATTGTCTGGATGACATTTAGTAGTAATGGCATCAAATTATTAATACTAGGGAGAAAATGACAGCACCTCTGATTTTAGAGTTACCATTGGGTATTTAAACAAACTCAGATATTCAACAGAGTTAAGGGCATGCTCTGTAAAGCACACACGCTGAAGACATTGGAAACAGTGGCCGGCACAGCCTAAGCAAGTCAATAAATGCTCGTCTGCAGTGGCATTATCATGTGATCCATTCCTCTCAAATCCCTCACCTACAGGAAAAATATACAAAGACATTTTCAGGTGCCTATTTTAAGGATGGATTAAGACGCTTACAGTCAGCCTGTATCAACTGTTTCTAAGAAGCCCCTTTACTTGTTGGTCTGTATGCCCAACTCTTTAGACCTAACCTTCCAATAGTATAACTAAGATGGCAAATAATAAAGTGATTCTCCAGGTGAGAAAAGCATCATTCTACACTCAGAATGAGACACATGCAGTGATGCCAACGCGCCACAGACTGCTCAGCAGCCACGGAGCCACGAGGCCTTCAGCCCTTCAGGACACTCCTGACGTGGCGACACGATTATGCTTACACCTTCCAGTCTCTTAAAAATGGGTTGACTTTACAAGTTCATTAAAACAGTACTAAATTTTTTTCAGTTGGTAATTATGGATCATAAACCATATTTTTTTAATTGTTAGGCTGTTCATAATAACTTCATGTGTAGTAGCAATAAACAAATGCTTTTAAAATACAGAATACTAAAACAAAATACTTGACAAGACCTTACTACCATGTTTGTGTGATATTTCTGAAAAAATAGTGAGAATGGGCCTTATCACCTGTAATCTAAATTTATGATTACTAATAATTAAAATTCAAAGGCCTGTTACTAGTAATGACCATGGATAATTTGGTCTCAAGACCTTTCAAACAAAATGACAACTGTCCTGTAGATTCAGTTATTTGCCTGTCAATCTTTAACTATTATTTAATTTCCAGAAGCAAGATGCTAAGATATTGTACATACTCCATCACATCTAAACAAACAGTCACAAAAGACAAGTATGGGATAAAACACTAGAATTCTGTGGCTAAATATAAAATGAGATTTTTTTAAAGAGGAACTGAAGTACTTTTTTTTCTCCTTAAAGTAGAGCTATTTTAAATAAATCTTTAAAAATAAGAGGCAGTTTAGAACAGTGACTTAAGGGCATGAACTTACGATCCAAACCAGTCAGGGCCAAATGCCAACTGCTGTGTGAAGGTCTCTGAGTCTAGGCTTCTTATTTGGTCAAATGTGACCAACAGTAGTAGTTCCTTGAATTTTAGCAATGAGAAGTTAAGTAAACATACACTTGCAACAGCTCCTGGGCACTTAACTGTTTTGAAAGGTAAAACTATAGGCTACAGGCTTTGAAAGCTAATATTTTCTTAATATACAAGCAAGAATAGTAAGTGTTATTAAAAAAAATCACTTTGGAAAAATCATTTAATATTTTAAATGTACTAGAAGGGAAATTGCATAATTTGTGGGAACTGAGAAGCCCGACAGTCATGAAATAATTAAATCACTGAACACCTCTAGATCTTGGCCCCAAGGCCTCAGTAGCCCTTGATTCACTAGCAAGCCTGTAGTCAGGGGTTAAAGGAGTAAACTTGCTTCTCTGCTATTTTAAGCATCTAAAAGAAGAAGAATATGCTTCAATGTGACTACTTTCTATTTTAATGTGTGTTAATATGCTAATACTTGAAAAGTTTTGCTTTCTATTTTAATTTTCATTTCCTGTGATATAATATACGCCCTACTGGGGGGGGGGGGCAAACACCTAACCTCTTTTGTAAGTATGTACTTTGGAATTTATGTCAATGTGTCTTTAGTAACTGAGCACATTTCTTTTAGTGTCTGTCAGATTATCTTGTTAAAGTCAAAGTTGCATAAACCTAAACAATCAATTAAAGCTTCAAAGGTCCCTAGGTAAGACAGAAGGAACGGAGGAAATTTCTAAACATTTAAATCAGTGTCTCCTGTCCAAACATCAGTGATCAGATTCTTTGGAACCAAATTAAGGCTACTCTCCAAAATTACCTCAAATGCGCCAGACCTACTAGGGGCTGTATAAATACAACAAACAACACAGCTATTTTGGTTAACAGCAAGTTATTATTAAACAAAACACAAAAATGACTGAAAATGATTAGCAGACATAATTTAGTAAAAGGAAGGAATTATTTTGATGATGATATACATCTACTCATAACATATCTATTTTGAAAACCATCTCAAAAAGGAACATTTTACATCCCACAGCTTTCCCTGGATTTCATTCAACTACCATTCCTTAGCTTCCTTAAGAGCTCACAAGTACTTAAGCACACTGCTCTTAATCTTACCAGGAGCCCATCACCATGTGTATCCTATAGGTGTCTTTAATTCATCACAAGCTGAACTTGAGTTTCTCAGTTCTTTTTCCGAATTTTCTAAATCCTAATTTAACTTTATGGTTTCCTCACTGTCTTGTCAGAACGGGAAACAGACTAACAACTAGCATTGTGAGACTACTGCTTTATTCCTTGTCGCCTTGCTATATCACCTTTTATAGGTACAACTCGTATCAGTGTTTATGTACTTCTCACTACAAACCCAGTACCAGTTATACAGAATGTTTCTATCTCAGATTGTGTTACTCAATTTGTAGTAAAAAAAAAAAAAAAAATCACCACCCATAAACAAATAAATAGAAATGGGTATTCACCAAGACCCAAGTCTTTATATTTGCCTAGGTGGGTGAGTTAGTTTGCAAAGTGCTCAAGAGATAATTTGGTGAAATTTAACACACATGACTATAATTTCAAAAATCCATATGAAGATTTTCAGATTATGGTAAGCCTATCTCTTTTTTTCTTAGTGCAGAATCAGCATGAAGAACTGTATTGAAAGGCAGCATCATTAGGAAGGTTGAGAACCACTGATTTACACAAAAGAGAAAATTAACAGGGAGGTAAAACCTGCATGGTTAGCTGCTGCCTAAAAACTGGACTTCAGTTTCCTTCTTGAAAGTAAGGCATTGTAATAACTCAAATATGGATTTAACGTCTACATTTTAATGTGGTTTGAGGTAACCTAAAAATAACCAACTTTTATAGTTTAATATCCACAATACACATATTTCTTAAATCATACGTCACCATGAACATTAATTATACATGATATCACTCAACACAAAAACATCAGTGAGAAAATTATCTGCATTTTAAAAAGATTTCTATTTTATCAATAGCCATATTTATATTTGTATGAAGCAATAAATGAGTGAATTAGTTTTTTTTTTTTTTTTTAATTTCTTCACTATACCAGAGAGAACAAGTTGACTTTGTATTTTAAGACCGTACAGGCCAAGGAAAGCACAGGTATCCTAGGGAATGCTCAGTTTCTCCTCAGCAATAAACTCGGTAAGAAAAAATTTACAATATAAATAATAATGACTTAAGCCACTGAAACTGTAATGCAACAAGTGTTTTAGATCATCAAGGGTCTTAATTACAGAAAGTGTATGCAGCCTTACAGACTAAGGATCAACGCACTTAATCAGGTCTCCAAGCGGTTACCTATCAGCTTACTTAAAAATGATTCCAACCCCACAGCACTTGTCTGGAATTAATGGCAGAGATAAAAAGATTACTAAAACTTAGTATTTCATGAATACCAGATATTTCAGAACAATTAACTGAATCAATATAGAACAAATACAATAAAACTGTTATTTCTCATTGAACGGATGGAGATGTGGGAGGTTCAAAGGCTTGGATGGATTTGCTTCCAAGTCACACTACGAAGTATGAGGTGGACCTGTGAATAAATCAGGTCTAAGTCTCTTCCACTAGCCACACTGGAGTACCTAACGAGCACCTGAGAAGCTATAAACCACTAACTAGTACAGAGACGGGGGAAGGAAAAGTAACTTAAAAAAAACCAAAAAAAAAAATCAAAAAAACCCACACAGGCACACTGCCCTTCCCCTAAAACAGTACTTTTCCCTTTATTTAAATAATTCTGTAAAGTCAATTGCTTTGGCTGACAAGTGTTAAAAATTTTGTACATGCTTCTTCTAGTATTTAGGTACAGCACCTTTTGGGGGGTATTTTACAAGTGTGACTATTAGCAAGCTTTTAAGCTTCAGGCTGACTTATCTACTTTTTGCAGGCCTACGTTATCCTTCACCCCGGAGGCAAAGGCTGCACTTCTAAACAGAAGCGCTGCCGGCTCCTATCAAGCCAGGAGCAAAGCACCGGACCACGTGGTGTCTCGAAAACCCAAGGTCCCTACTCGGCTCCCTCCTTTTGACAAGGAAGTGGAAATTAGGGGTTTCCTTTTCAGCCGAGCCCTGACACAGACCACCTGTGTGGTCCCCGCCGCAAACATTCTGAAGCCCCGGTCCGGGAAGACTACAAGGATCAGAATAATGGGGAACTTGGGTGCGGACGACGCTGGCGAAGGAGTGACCGGAGAAGCGCGGCGAGCCAGGAGGAGCGGCGGGACCGGGATCTGTCAAAAACAGCGGCAGGCTCACGCCGAGCCACTGCACCCGAGCTCCGCGAAGGCCCGAAGTGGGAGCGGCTCTGCCGGAGGGAGGAGGACCGGGAGCCCCGCGAGCCACGGCCGCCGCTTCCGCGCAGCTCCGGGCGCGCACCGCCCACCGCGAGCCCCGGCCCTCTGCGCCGGTCCAACCTTTGCCCCCAAAATCTGCTGCCCGGGCGGCCGCCGCCGGACCTGTCCGCACCTGTCACCAGCGGGCGACACCATCCCGCCGCTCCCGCCCAGCTCTCCGCCAGCCTCGGACCCCCGCGGGCCCCGCGACCCCGTTCCCTACCAGGTGTCCCCTTTCCGGAGCGAGGTTTTGAGCAGCGTCGCGATGTCAGAACGCTGGGTGTCCAGGTCCGCCGCTCCGCCTTCCGCCATCTTCTTCCACTAGCGGTAGCGGAGGCGGCAGCGACGGCGGCGGCACGCCCCGGAGCATTGTGGGAATGGCGTCCGCGGCCCCGCCCCGCCGGCAGGTCTGTACCAAATGGAACGCGAGGGCGGGGGGACGGGGGGCGTGGTCGGCGGGGAGCGCGGTGTGTGCGCGCCTGCGCTCTGCTGCCCCCTCGGGTCCCCGCGCGCCCCGCAGTCCGGCGTGGTCGCCGCCGCCCCAGACCTCTTGAGTTTGCACGGTTCTCGCCGGGGCGCGGCGCTTTCTCTCCCTGCCTTTGCCCGGCCGGACTCTCCTCGCTCTGCTTGGCCCATCTCTTGCCGCAACCGCCTCCAAACCCATTTTTGCGGGTTCACTCCTGCTGGATGGAGGGCGGGGCTGGCTGGGACATGGTAGAAAGCGCGCAGTTCCGTGACTTGGGGCTTTTCCTTTCCAGCCGCAGAGCCCAAGCCCACTGGATACTGGCACAAAGAGGGCTCTGAAACCAAAGGTTTGGGCGCAGTGCCGTTCCTAGGTTCCTCCCAGCTCTCCCATGCTTGCTGTCGGTAGGGACCTCTCCTACTTTTCATAAGCTCTTTGTGAAGCCTCCTAGCGCGCGCGGACACACACACACACACACACACACACCCATAGCTGCACTGCAAAACACGTCCCAGTTTCTAGTTGAACAGGCAGTAAAAGATGTATCGAATAAGGCCAGGTACTAAAGGGGGTTAGAAACGTGGGAAAAACCTCATCAGTGTCAAATTAGCATTTCCCTTGATTAATTTTCATGGTGTATGTGCCTGAAGTTAGACTCGATAATACACGCTGCATTTGAAGGCAACAATTACAAACGGGGAAATTGAGCCTCTTAAAAATCAAATGCCAAGGTCACAAGGTAATTGGAAATGCAAGGTTATCGTCCAATTTTCAAATCCCGAGTACTCAGTACCTCCATGAAAGACTGAATTACGCTTTAAACTTAAAGATCTGGAGCTGAGTTCTTTTTATGATTTTGGGTGTGTGTGTGTACAGCGGTTTAATTTCTGTACTTGTGTCTAGTACCATTCTACACAAAGGTAAAGAGGCAAGGTTTCAAAATTAACTGAGGTAAAACTGTTTCTAAGAATGAAGACAGTCGCCCCAGGAGAGCAGTCGGTGACAAGTTAAAAAGATGGTTAATGGTCTCTCCATTTTTAACGCCTCCTAGTTTATTTGGTGGGAAATGCAGTAAGGAAGGGCGTGGCTGCCTCCTGGAGAAGTGCTGACCCTTCCATGAGAAAAGCTTAGTGTTTGTTAGCTTGACAGAAACTAAAGTCACTTGGAAAGAGGGGAACCTTAATTATGGGATTGCCTCCCGTGATGAGTCAGTGGGGGCGTTTTCTTGTTTAATGATTGGTGTGGTAAGCCCACTGTGGGCAGGTGGTCCTGAGTTGTGTAAGAAAACGAGTTGAGCAAGCCATGAAGAACAAGCCCAAGGCAGTAAGCAGAGTTGGTCCCTGGACTCTGCTCTAGGTCCCTGTCAGGCTCCTGCTGTGACTTCCCAGGTGTAAGCACCCAGACCCTTTCTTTCCCAAGTTGCCTTCGGCCAGAATATTTTGTCACAGCAATAGAAAACTAGCACAACCTGTGTGGATTGGTGTCACACTTTGGGTGACTCAGTACTGTGACGCTTGTTTCTGCGCAGTACTCTTCTGTGTTACTTCAGCCTCAATGAGTCCAAAAGTCATTTCCATTTACGGCTATTTCTTATGCTGTTTGACCACTCCTGATTATAAAACGGAGTTTTCCTAACTATGGGCATCCTCAAGGTGTTATATACCTACCCTCCTTCCTCCTACCACTCTGCGAAAGAACAAAGTAAGATTCCAAAGAGAGACAACTTAGTATTCAAAGACTACTAAGGCATATGATGATATACTGCATCCTCATAAACACATGACTTCGGACCTCTATCTGCCAACACTTAATATGTAGTCTATTTACAAACTCGGATAATATAATATTTATTTTAAAGGATTTTAAAAAACGTGTTGCATGTGTTTTCTGTATGAGTTGAGCGTGTGCCTGCCACAGCCTACAGTGGAGATAAATCACAAGTCAACTTGCAGGCATCGGTTCTCTCTACTGTGTGGGTCCCAGGGGATCAAACCTGGATAAGTCACAATTATGCCTGTTGAGCCAAACTGCCAACATGGACTTTTAACAGTTTTATTTTATTTTATTTTTTCAGAAAGGATCTCATGTGTACCAGGTTGTCAGTGCAACAGAGGGTGACGTTGAACGTCTCTGATCTGTCCCCTTCCCCAGTGCTAGGATGTTTCCGCAGTGCTGGGCATCAAGCCCAGGTTTTCGTGCTTGCTATGTACGAACTCTTCCACCTGAGTCCTATCTCTAGATCCCATTAAGGAATTTTTTTTTTTTTTTTTTAATGAAGATTAAAAGAAACAATATGGGTTTGTTGCCTGGAACTTAATAGCCAATCAACAAATGTTAGTAGGAAGAATCGGACTGATGTCAGGATAAACTGTATAGTACGTGTGTTATATCTCAGTAAAGCCATCCTTAGCAAAGCATTCAGGGCTTTAAAGGTAAAACTGTGTCATCTGTTATTTTCTGAGCGTAACAGAACCAAGAAGTAATCATGCCATTCACCCTCTCAGTTTCCCTGCGCACAGAACTGCCCAAGTCCATAGCCACCCAGAAAAACAAACAAATAGACAAAAAACAAAACCACAGTAATCTTCAGCTACACTGTGCTCAAGGGAGTGGGCCCTTGTTAAAGGTGAGTCAGCTCAGTGTCAGTTCATATTATACGTCAGGCTGCGTCTCTCGGAGACCTAAGTAGTCTGTATCACAGACCATAAAGCGGTTACACAGTGTTTCATTTACCAGGCACACATGTACCAGGCCTTCCCTATGGCCCACTGCCTCGTTCCTTTGAGATGGGTGTTTTTGACTCTAGAATGTGCCTTGTTTCCGCTCGACTCGCAGCCAGCACCTGCATGACACTCAGCCACAGAAACGTGACTGTGAATGAGAGATTAAATAAACTACTGCTTGTTTACAGTCGCCGTCTTTTCATTGCCTTCTCCGAGTTGACCTTTTCCACTGGAATCTTCAGTTCGTGGTTGTGCTTCTCTCTCTTTATTCCAGTCTCTCTCTCTCTCTCTCTCTCTCTCTCTCTCTCTCTCTCTCTCTCTCTCTCTCTGTGTGTGTGTGTGTGTGTGTGTATGTGTGTGTGTGTGCGCGCACAGAGGCCAGAAGAAAATATGGGTGTCTTCTATCATTCTCCCACCCATTTACTTGAGGTACAATCTCTCCCCGAACCTGAGACTTTTTTTTTTTTTTGGATATGCTGGAAGCCATCTAGTCCCAGTCATCCCCCTGTCCCTGCCCCACACGGCACAGGCATGCTGGGATGGGATAGGCATGTGCTGGCTGCACTGTGGTCCTCATGACTCAGAGCAAGCACCCCCCTCCCCATACTCTCTTAGACTCTCTGTATCGTTCTTGTTCATTAAGAACCCTAGGGATATGAGAAGGGGAAGGAGTACAGAGTGTTGGGTGCTTTAGAAGAAGGACTTACTGTGAGTAAAGTGGTTTTGAAATTAGAGCTCTTCTTGGGAGGATCTTTTTTTTCTTATCCCGTAATTGCTCTTTCTTCCACTCAAATTTCAACAGTCCCTTGTTCAACCTTGACAGATTTCCGTACTGAACAATAGAGAGATAAGGCTTCCTGTATAAATGCTCCAGAAGAGAATAAGGCTTAAAACAAGGTATCAGTTTGGCAAAACAGCAGAGGCAGGTTCCCGAGAACCTATGACCTTCTCTACCACCGGCTCTTGGCCAGTTTTATAGTACTAGGGATGAGTTCCAGGCTGTGGAGCAGACGGCAAATCTAAATTTGGAGGTGTGGCCTCATTGGACTAGGCGTGGCCTCGTTGGAGTGGGTGTGGCCTCGTTGGAGCAGGCGTGGCCTTGTTGGAGTAGGTGTATCACTGTGGGCCTAGGCTTTGAGACCCTCACCCTAGCTGCTTGGAAGTCATACTTCTGGCTGCCTTCAGATGGGGATGTGGAATTCTCAGCTCCTCCAGTACTTGCCTGGATGCTGCCATTGCTCCTGCCTTGATGGTGCTGGCCTGAACCTCTGGGCCTGTGGGCCAGCCCCAGTTAAGTGTTGTCCTTATAAGGGTTGCCTTGGTCATGGTGTCTGGTCACAGCAGTGAGAGCCTACTAAGACAGTACCATGGTCATGCTTCTATTGCAGCAGTACCTGCACCTTGCCAGACAGGTAATTACTGTGGCTCCTGAGGTCCATCGCTGAGTAGGAACGTTGGTGACTGACTCCCACCCCCAAGTTGTTTGTATCACCCCACCCCCGCCCCCAGCACCATGATAGCTACCCATCAGTAAGAGACTGCAGCACCGGTCCAATACGACCTCTCAGTGTCCTGTAACCCAAGTGTGTGGTGTCTTTAGCAATAGAGTCTTTCAAACCAAGGGCCCTGGCATTAGCCTGTAATTTTGCAGTGGCTTCTGGGGCTACCTGATCAAAACTTATGGGGAGGTATTCTACACCTAGTCCTGTGGTTTTCATTTCATAACCTTTGGCTTTTTGAAAGTGTTGTCAACTTACCCCTATGAATTTGTCAGTTCTTGTTTTGGTTTGTTCGCCTATGAAATTGTCAAAGTTTTTGGTTTTTGTTTGGTTTTTAAAGAACAACTCTCCCCCCCCCCCCCCCCCACTCCCCCCCCCCCCCACACACCCCTCCCCATAAGAGGAGCAGTTTTTCTGTCTGGGGTGAACAGAGAAAGAATATACAATCAATGTTGTGTTTATTAATGAAATTGAATGGAGGTAAGAATAAGTGTTGACCAATCAGGCAGCAAACACCAGCTGATATGACGTCCCTAACACATATACAGAAGAGGTCTGCCTGTTCTGGCCTCAGTGAGAGAAAATGCATCGAACTTTAGAGAGACTTGAGGCTCCAGGGAGTGAGGTCTGGTGGGATGAGGGGGGTAGGGACATTCTCTTGGTAACCGGGGAAGAAATGAATGGGAAGAGAAGCAGTCGGAGGGCAGACCGGGAGGGGGATAATGACTGGACTGTAAAAATATGATGATAATGATATAATAATAATGATAATAATAATGAAAAAAGAACAAGTGCTAAGATTAGCTTTGTCAGCTTTATAGTTTTGTCGCACTGGCTCGAGGAACCCAAGAGAACGTCTACCTGAAGTCTCGCGTTTCTCTCCTCGCTCCTTCCAGGAGCTGTTCCCTCTTGTAACCCCGCCGCCCACCCATTCTCATTCATCCTTCAAACCCCTTTCCCCTGTTATATAATCTTGTAACTTCCCCTCTCCTCACCAGCTCCCTGAACAGCTAGGAGACGCTGAAAAGGCGGGGGAGTAGTGCAAACACCGAAAATAGCGTGTAGTAAGATGCTTAATCTGTTAATGATATTTTGAAACTGGGAGTGTGAATAAAAACTGTAAGCACCACGACGCAGCTTTTAAAGCCTAAGAAATATCCCCGCTTCTCCGTCAAATGTTAGGCTCTGATAAAAAGAATGAAAAGGTAGTGAAATGAACACAGTGTCCCCACGCCAGACTACTTGGCTTTTGACTCTGGCTTGGTGCCACTAACATACCAAATACCTTTGCCAAGTTATTTAATCTCTGTGAGCATTCGTTTTCTCGTTATATCACAAGGCGATTAAAAGCATCGTCTAAGGCGCAAGTGCGTGCAGAGTTCAGATATGCCTAATGTAAAGGGGCGAGGTAACTTCACTTTGAGGAAGTACGGAATGTGGGGGACTCCACTGAGCTACGCGTCCCCAGCTAAAGGTATTAAATAGAACCAGAACAAATAAAATATCTCCGGCAGCTGGGAAGTTTAATTTTGACATGCGCGTGAGTCCTACTGGTTGGTGTTGTCTGCTACTTGTACCCACTCTTTCCAAAGCACATACAGAATGCTTTGAAAGATTATACTTTACCTAAAGGTAGGCAGCAGACTTCCTATACGTCTCGCTAAATGATGAGAAAATCAGGCTGATTTCAATCAATACATTAGACCTAGTCTAATAGGTTTAAATCAATAGCAAAAGAATTCTGATAGAGATTATAGTCTCTGGGTTCTATATATTTTAGATGAAATATTTGCATATGGTGGGAAACTTTTACAAAAAAAAAAAAAAAAATAGCCGACACTGTCCAACCAAGAGTGATGTAAACTGAACCAGAGCTAGTATTAGAAAAAATACTTTCTAATTAAAATAAATAAAAAAATAAATAACTTTAATTAAAAAATGTATTTATTTTAATTTATGTGTGACTGTTTTGTCTCTGTGTATGTATATGGTGCACGGTACGCAAGCTTGGTCCCTGCGAGGGTCAGAAGAGGGTGTCAAATCCTTTGGAACTGAAGTTACCAATGGTCATGTGAGTTACCATGTGGATGCTGGGAACTGAGCAGCAGGTGCTTTTAAGTGCTGAAACACCTCCCCAACCTTTATTTTATGGACTTTATTTGCTTTTTAACTTAATGGATAGACTTTAAGGTTGTTAAGGATTATATAATAATAATAACAACAACAATAACAAACTAGAAATGTTTGAGTAGCAGCTCCTTTCCCAAGCCTCACTCCTAGTGGACAGGACAGAGAGAGCTAAGTGACTTGGAAGATGCTAACCTTGAGCATTTATATTTAAGGAGTACATGACTTCGACGTCGGGCGGTGGTGGCGCACGCCTTTAATCCCAGCACTTGGGAGGCAGAGGCAGGTGGATTTCTGAGTTCGAGGCCAGCCTGGTCTACAGAGTGAGTTCCAGGACAGCCAGGGCTAGACAGAGAAACCCTGTCTCGAAAAACAAACAAAACAAAACAAAACAAAAACCATGACTTTGGCGTCATGTACTTCACCGTTCGTACTCTTATCATTTCCTCCAGGAGTCTCACAACATTTCTTGTGCTGGTGAAACCATGAAACCCAAACTACCAAAGTGAAGTAGAGACACTAAGATGTACTGACTTCAGCAAGTGTTTAGATTCCAGAGAGCTGAACATTGTTTCTCCCAAGAGAGGACTGAATTATTCAGCTGTTCTGTTTGGACAGTCTTTCTCTCCATTTGGCTGGTGGATCGAAAAGACGTAAACTGCTTACAAAGAGTTTTAGATGAATATAACAGTTATTGTTAAAGGGTATATGTCCTTCCATACCCATGGAGCATTGAGGAGGCACTCTTCATAAGACTGCCTTCCCATTGTTGTCTCTCAGCAGCAGAACAATTGTAAAAGTAACTTTTATTCACCTGGTGTAACTGTCGTCTCTCAGGCTTACTGCCTCAGTCAGCTAACCTAGGTCTAGTCCTGGAAGCTTGTAGCCACCATATAATCTTAACTAGGCCTAAAAGGTTTTCAGCCTCCGAGGCTTACTGCTGAATAAGCTCACTCTTCTTAGTTCTTTCTGAACTCCAGCTGGTTGATCAACCCAGCTGTTCTGGCTCAAACTCCTCTCTGAGCTGACTGATTCGATCTGGCTTCTCTCTCTTGCCCTTTAACTGAATTGTTCTGCTTGGTTTCAAACTAACTCTGGCAAGCTGTTCTAATCTTCTGGTTCCTTCTCATTCTCTGGCTTGTTCTGTCTTCACCTGTGTCTAGGTTGTTTGCTTTCTGCAACCTGTCTCTTTGTAACTGTTCTAGTAAAATGGCCTCTCTCTCTCTCTCTCTCTCTCTCTCTCTCTCCACAGACCCTTAAGTAGCTCCCCTTTCCTCTCTCTTCTTGTGAGAGCTAAGCAAATCCTGTTCTGTCCAATCTTTCTCTGATTCATCACTTTGCCACTCAATCAGACACCACTTTCAAACATGGGTACTTCCTTCTACAAACTAACTTTATCTTCATGGCTTGGGACTGAAGCTGTGTCCTAAGGGCTGAGCCACACCACAACAAGAAACAGGTTTTCTCAGTAAATAACACGGATCTCTAAGGGGCATAGTATGATCACATATCCTGTGACAGACACTACTGAACATGCAGCAGGCTTGGTGACGTTATAAAAACATTTCTCATTGCTTTGTTTTGCTAGGCAGTATGTTTCTGTTTAGGACCTCTCAGATGATGCTAATTATATTTTTATAAACTCGTGGTGGCCCAAGACTGCCACAGTCTGCTACTGGACAGAGCTTCTACAGCCAAAGAGATTCATGAGAAGGGCAAGGAGATAACTGTGTAGTTCCATAGAAAAGCCCGACTTCCTTAGTCATATACGTTTCCCCTTCTATGTACTAGTTCTGTAATACTAGAAGACTTGGCCTCACTTCTTTTAAATAAAGATAACTTCATATTCGTTCAAAAACTGAATTCCATACTGAATATGAAGCTGCTTGAAGACCTCAGGATACGCTGCTGGACTGCTACTAAATGTGAATGTTTAAGCACATTTATATTCATCACAGCCACAAAATTGTTAGGTTGTAGCAAACAGTTTAGTATAAGCCAGGTAGAAAACTAATAGACCATACATATCAAAAGCATCCAACTACCAGAACTGCGAAAATGAATAGTGAGTATAACTTTACTCAAAATGTTTGTGTGTGTGTGTGTGTGTGTGTGTGTGTGTGTGTGTGTGAAGAATTCTTGTTTTGCCTTGTTTTTGTTTTTATGAGACATGGTCTTGGTATCAGGCCAGCATGGTTGGAATGCACCATGTAGCCTACTCTGACCTGACTTGTTAATCCGTCTTCCACTTAGTGAGTGTTAGGCTTAAAGCCTGGGCTACAATGCTAAATCTGAATGAAGCAGAAAGTAGAAAAATGATAAGGCATATTCTATATGCTTATGGATATTCTCCAGTTAAGCCATAACATTACAGATAAGACATGATTGTTCCTATGGATCGATAGCCTGGAAGTCAGAATAGTGAATCTCCAATCATCTCCATGTTCTAACCTCAGAGTCAGTGAATGTGTGTTATAGTCATGGCTTAAATGGACTCTGTAGATGCGGTTAAGGTTACAGACCCTGAAATGAGAAATTGTTCAGTTGAGTCCAGGTTAAGTACAAAAGTAAAAGAAATGTTTCCCTTTGTGTTTATAAGGTGAGAAGACCATGGGGACTAGCTTAGAAAAAGGGATGAAGCTAGGGGTACAGATGCCATTAGAAGCTGGAAAAGGCCAGGAAATATGAATTCCCATCTAAATTCACCAGCAAGGAGCATAGTCTCACTAACACTGTGATTTCAGCCTCATTAGATTTGCGTCAGAAGCCTAAGCCACATGACAATGCTTTACTACCGTCTCTAGTTATAAGGTGTCTTGTAGTTCATTATATAGCAGCAGTAGAAAACTATAGATAAAAACTATAGATAAACGGTAGAGCAGAGCACCTCAAGGAAGCCAAAGCAAAGCAAAGTCTAGTCAGGCCTGAGACTAGTCGTTGTACCCACTTACCATAGTACTAAACAGACATGTGACTTATCATAGGTTAAAAATAAGAAGAAATTGGATTCATATTGTCTGGGATACATGCTGAAAAAATATGGAAGGCATATCTTTTTCGCAGTGAGCTCTGAAAAGGACCATGTAAAGGACCAGGCACAAACAAGACTTTGGTGATTATGGGATTATATTTACGTTCAAAGCCAATGCCACCAAATTCAAATATTAATAAGTGACTTTTAACAAGGAACACCTACAGAGACTTCCAGTCGACCCCCTGAAGCAGTTCAAGGAAGATAGGACAGTCACCTCATGAACCTTATTATATTAGGGTTTGCTAGGTGAAGATTCAACAGGTTATAGACATGGACAATGTAAAGATACAGAGAGACATTTATTATGGAAGATTGGAAACTAAAAAGTCTGTATTCTACCATCCCTGAACTGAAAATGAGGAAAGTATCAGTTCCTTTGAAGCTCGCAGCCCTGTAGAGACTAGTAATGTTAACTCCCAGTTTAAATCTGAAGGCTCAGGTACTTGGAGAGCTAATCCTTGAAGACAGCAGAAGACGGATAGCCTACGTCGAGCAGAAAGACTCAGCACCTCCTCCACTTTTTTGTTCTTGTTCATCTCCCAGAGTTTTGGGGGGTGTCTGCCTTCGTCCGTGAGTGTGACTTTCACTCGGTCTATGGATCCAAATGCTAGGCTATTGTTAGAGCACCTGCGAAGACACACCAGAGACAACGCTTTACAAACCTCAT
Source organism: Arvicanthis niloticus (assembly GCF_011762505.2). NCBI lineage: Eukaryota > Metazoa > Chordata > Mammalia > Rodentia > Muridae > Arvicanthis > Arvicanthis niloticus. Next base: position 44,814,507 of record NC_133429.1, read on the forward strand.
GGGCATCTACAGTGCAGTCGGTTAGCCCTTACGTTGACCACCAGAGTCATGTGTTACAGTTGAAAAAAACTGAGTCTGGTGACTTATGAGAGCGGAATCCACAAATACACATAGACCAGGATATCACACCACTGTTAGAAAAAGGAGGTTAGAAATCAATGTACGTGATTTTTTTTTTAATTTTTAAAATTCTTTATTTTTTACAGTGTAGTCTTCATCCCCCTCCTGGTCTACACCCACACCATATCTCCTCCCCCAAGCCCTGTCTCTAAGAGGATGTCCCCATCCTCCCACCCTCACCCCAACAACAGTGTCATTTTGTCTTCTCCTCCTCTCCCCTCTGTTCCTCCCTTCAATCCTTTCTATTTCCAAAGGCATTTGATAACAATTGTATATGGACAGTGGTTCCTTGGTGAGCCCTTACTGAGTGATTGACTCTGCAGGGAAGTTAACTCTAGCTTTACTGACTACTTAAAAATGTGGTGAGCCGAAAGGTGAGCAAAGACCGTCTCTAGATAAGGAACTGACAGCAAAGCAAAGTTACAATACCACCAAAGACCAGGTCAGTGAACAAATAACCGCGCGGTGGTGGTTGCTCACAGGAACATAGGCGGCTCAGAGGCAGCTGCGTCAGCAAAGGCCCACTCCAGAATGACTGATGATGTGTGAAAGCTGAGACCCTGGAGCTCTCTGCACACCGCACAGGCAGCTCTACAAGGTGGGGGAGCATCTTCACTTCTACAGTCTGTTCTGTTCATAAATCCTGGGCGGAGGAGAGACCTTGGGCGGCCGGGTAAGTTTCAGCGAGCTCTTGAGACTTTGAGGTTGTTTACTTCCTGAATCTTGTAGAACTTCTTGAGTTGTTAATGAGCTTCCTCCAGGAGGAAATATTTCGGTTTGGAGGAAATTGCTATACAACGTAAGAAAAAAAGAGCAACACCAAAATCCCCGTGTTTTAACCAGAGCGATGATTGAGTGATATAACACCATTTAGATCAATGGTTCTCAACCTTCCTAACGCTGAGACCCTTTAATTCAGTTCCTCATGTTGGGGTGACCCCCCCAACCATAAAATTATTTTCATTGCCACTTCATAACTGCACTGACTACCATTATGAATTGTAATGCAAATACCTGATGTTCAGCATATGTGATATGCGACTTGTGTGAAAGGGTCGTTCGACCCACAGGTTGAGAACTGCCGGCTTAGCCCTTTTTCTCCCTGTTTTTTGAATGTCTCCTCTCTGTGCTGCTGTACAATGAGCTTCCCTAAGTCCTGGGAGAGAAAAATAACTGCTAAACCTTTTTCATGAGAAGATAATCAAACTGCAAATTTGAGACAGTTAAGCGCTGTGATGTCAAACTTTCAAACTAGACACCTCCCAATTTTTTGATTGTTAAAACGGTTCCCGGTTGAAAACACTCATTTCAGGTTGTTAAACCAATTCTGAAAAGGAACAAGAACTGGACTTGGTAGCTTGTAATCTCTGTCCCGGGGAGGCAGAGCAGGAAGACCCCACAAGGTTGAAGTCATCTTAGTCCTTCATAGGGAATTCCAGGCTGGCCCACGAGGGTATGAACTGAGAGTCTGCTTCAAAATCTCCATGCTCCCACCCAGCGCTATTCGCTCACCTGCCTTTCAAACACAGAGTGGGCAGCCAGTGAAAGGAGGGAACTTTATTTGCTTCAAGGAAGTAAAAGTTCAAAGGGGAAAACAGAAACTCTGAGCCCCTCTGTGGTAGTAGAGAAGCCTTGAGCATTATAGCCCTGAACTCTTGGTAGGCTTTGGGGTGCCCAGGAATCGGGTCATCAGTGGGTGTTAAATAAAACTCAAAGGTTCTCTGAGGGCCTTGGGTGCCAACTGAGAGGTTCCTTGCAGACAAGTTTACAGAAAGCAGGTTTCTGAAGAGTCCAGGAGCAGCAAATCTCTCTTCTCTGGGAAGTCTCTGGAGTTGCAAGTCTTAGAGACAGGATGCAGTTAGAGAACTATCCTGTTTCACCAAAGTGGTGGGGGCTTGGAGGATGCAGTGTGAAGGAATCCCCCTGCCTGCTGCCTTCGGTCTGGAGGGTGGAGGAGTGAGAGAATCTTCCAGACTTCTCTTCTTTGAGTCAGAAGCCTCAGGTGACCACCCGAGCCACCGATGAGACTCTCCTTAGTGTCTTCCTTCTCAGAAGAGTGTGGAACTGGGCTCCTATGAACAGGATGCAGACACAGATACAGTAAGTTCAATAAAGAAGAATACAATTGTCTTTCAGGTTTGAAAAAAGTTTAACACTCTTTGGTTTTGTTTTTCTTTTTAGTGAAAATCGTTTCTTCCCACTCACATAATGTAGCCCAATGATCAGTTCCTCTTCCTTTGCCCCCAGTTCCTTCCCATCTCACCTCCCGTCTGGATCCATTCCCTTTCTGTCTCTCATTAGAAAACAAATAGGCTTCTAGGGGACTATAATAAAATAATATACCAATATAATATAATAAAATCGAACATACTGGGATTGGACAAGACAAACCAAAGGAAAAGTCAGCCAGAAAAAGCACAAGAAACAAAGATCTACTTATCCTCACATTCAGGAATCCCATAAAAACAGTAAACTGGAATTCATAATATTTACACAGAGGATCTGGTACAGACCAGTGCAGGCCCTGTGCGTGCTGCGCCAGTCTCTGAGCGTTCATGAGAGCTTTGATCATGTTGATTTAGAGGGCCTTGTTTTCTTGATGTCCTCCATCCCCTTGGGCTCTTAAACTCCTTCTACGTCATCTTCTGCGGGGTTCCCTGTGCCCCAAAGAGGGGAATTTGGTAAGACATTGTTTTGGGGCTGAGTGTTCCAAAGTCTCTCACACTTTGCCTAATGGCTGGCTGTGGGTCCCTGTGTTCGTTCCCATTGGCTGCAGGAGGAAGCTTCTCTGCTGGTGGTGGCTGAGAAAGGCACCGATGTATGAGAGCAGCGGAATGTCATTAGGAGTCATTTCATTGCTACCTTTTATTTGCTTTTGTTTTTAAGATTTGGTTTTACCGTAGCTCCCTGGGCTATTTCGTCTCAGACTCTGGATCACCCAAGCAGTGCCAGGTATGGGTTACACCTCAACGATGGGCCTTAAGTCAAATCAGACATCGGCTGGTTATTCCCACGAGCTTTGTGCCACCATTGCACTAGAACAGAGTATCTTTCAGGCAGGAGAGCATTGGAGAGCAAAGGTTCTATGGCTGTCTCTTCTGGTAGCCTGCGGAGTACCTTCCTGTTCCGAAGACACTAGAACATAAAGGTGAAGGGTTTATGTAGGCACCAGCGTGACCTCTCTGTTTTCAGTGAGGCAGTATGACAGATGTCTCCCACAATGGGGCCCTGCTGTCAGTTTGTGGAGGGCGACCTATAGTCTCTATGACAGCCTGGGTTATTTGGGGACTCCTGTGGGACTCATTAGCAACTCAATTAAATGTGATCCAATTCTGGGACTGGAAGCTTCATTTGGTGACAAGAGATGGGCAGTTGGGGGCTCTGTTTCCACCATTATCATATAATTTCAATTAGATCACCTTTGTGTTTGTATATACTTTAGGACATTCCTATTGTTAGGTTTTTATATGACCCATCAATTTAATTCGATTTAATTTAAGCCGTTTCTCCCCAGGTTCCCTCACTCATTCCCCTCTTCCGTCCACCTCTTCACTTGACCCTCCACTCCAGGCCCCCCATATTTATCCATAACTACTTATTCTGTTTCCTTTTTCTAACAAGATCCGCCCCTCCCCCCCACTTTCATAATCTATACATAACCTCTGTGGTTCTATGAATTGTGGCTTGGTTATCATTGACTTTCCAGTCACTATCCATATGTAAGTGAATGCATATCACATCTGTCTTTCTGGCATGCTTCACTCAGGATAATTTTTTTCTAATTCCATTTATCTACCTGTGAATTTCACTATTTAATTTTTTTTTTAATGGCTGGGTAGTGCTCTGTTATATAAATGTACCACATTGTCTTTATCCATTCTTCTGTTGAGAGATGTCTAGGCCGACTCCAATATTTGGTAATTATGAAGAGAGTAGCAGCACCCTGTTAAAGAAAGTATATGAGCTTAAAGCACAGAAAAATTCACTTAAGGAAGCTTACAAGTGTTTAGAAAGCAAACTTTCACTTATTACATATTTATTATCATGATGTGAAAAAAAATTTATATAAAGTAAAAAGCAAGTGTCTATGTAGGTGTTTCTCTTAAAGGTTATAAAAATGGTGTTCTCTATTTAAAAATACACCTGGATACCACAAACTAAACTTTGGAGTCCCTCAAGAAAAAAACAAAAGCCCTTAGATCAGGATGAAATGCACCTAAGAAGTGAAATTCTTCTCCTCCCCCTCTCCCTCCCCCTCCCCCTCCCCCTCCCCCTCCCCCTTCCTTCCCCCTTCCCCTCCCCCTCCCCCTCTATTGTACATTAATCTTATTTGTCGAGCCTGGGTCACTCACTGAACCCGAAGCTCACTGATCTGCTGGACTGCTTGTCCACCAAGCTCTGGTAATCAGCGTTCCTCTGCCCCCAGTGCTGGGATTACAGGTACATGTAGCCATACCTTGCACTTATGCAAGTCCTGGGGTCTCCATGACAGCAGGCACTTTTCCAACCTTACCACCTGAGCCGTCTGCCCAGCACCAGTAGCTAGTTGAGTTGAGACAGAGTTAATTGCTAAGAATTGTGTGGTAATAAATATTTTTTTAGTAAATGATGTGTGAAGGTAATATTTTGTTGAAAGGGATGTATTTTGTATAAAAATCTCTAATTTAAAGCTTGCTAATAATAACTGATTAAAAATAAATATGACACAAATATATATAATACATTTTGTAGAGCACACAAGTATAGGGAGCTAGTGAATTTCTGAGTGAATGTACATTGTTGTATGGATACAGCCATATCAAAGACACCGATACCTCATCCCCATTGACACGGCAAAACCTTCCCCTTAGGTGAGCCTCAGAGGGGTGGCAATGCCTTCTGCTAGTCTGATCGTGAATAGTGACAGTGTGTGCAGAAAATGTCCATCATAGTTTTCTCCCTCCAGATGTTTACAACCTGAAGACTGGTCCTCTACAAAGACCTCTACAGAGACCACTCCTACTGACGTTAGCTACACTGCATCGCTGTTTAGTTGTATATAATAACTCTGTATCTTTTGTTCAGCTGTGTGCAACAACCCAGCCACCCTGCTCAACTGCATATAATAAACATACTAAGCTTTCTGGGTGTGCAGCTTGCTCATAAAGATCCCAGTCCACCCCCACCCAGGTTGTCTGTGTCAGTGTGTCTGTCCTTTCTTCACTCCCTAACTGCCTTGGTTAGATCAATTCCTGGAACCATGCAAGATGAAACACACATGCATTTATAACAAAGGTTAATATTTAAATGGAAAGAATAAAATACTTGTATAGCATCTACTGTAACATGCTTTTGATGTAAATATGTCACAGACTGGGTTTTCTATGGCACTATCTTGTAAGTACTAAAGTTTTTAGGATCATGGTCCTATTTACTATTTTATTTTGCTTTCTGCTGCTATGATAAAACATCCTGACCTAAAGCAACGTGGGGAAGAATGAATTTATTTTACTTCCTGGTCACAATTTTTGTTTTTTTTTAAGATCCAGTCTCAGCAAATAAGATTATACTTCCTGGTCACAATTCATCAATTACAGAAGTCAAAGCTGGAGCTCAAGGCAGATATCTCAAACAAAAACCATGGAGGAATACTGCTTGCTGGAATTTTCTCTAGTTCATTTAACTAGTTTCTTTATACACCCATGCCCACCTGTCCATGGATGATGCTGTCCACAGTGGGCCCTCCTACGTCAACCATAGATCAAGACAATCCCTCACAGACACGACCACAGGCCAATGGATATAGGCAGTTCCTCCGTTAAGGGTCCCTCTTCCCAAGAGACTCTATGTTATGTCAAGTTTCTAATTAAAAAATAACCAGAATAGTTGCTATACGTAGTTACTTTATACTTAGGTAAGGGAAATATTGGATAAAAGTAGTTGAAAGAGGGAAGCCAGACTTCATTTTGCTTCATAATTCAAGGGTGTGAACCATCATGATGGGCAGATCACAGTGGCAGGCATATGTGTGACAGCTGGTCACATCACTCCCACAGTCAGGAGGTAGACAGAACAAGGAGTCAGGATACTCAGTTAGTTTTCTCCCTTTTGTGGAATGATATTCTTCACATTTAAGAAGGGCCTTGTCACCTTAATGCACCTTGATCTAGACAACCTTTCACAGCCATATTGTCTTAGTTAGGGTTTTACTGTTGTGAACAGATACCATGACCAAGGCAGCTCTTATAAGGACAGCATTTAATTGGGGCTGGCTTACAGGTTCAGAGGTTCAGTCCATTATTGTCAAGGCAAGAGCATAACAGCATCCAGGCAGGTATGGTGCAAGAGGAGCTGAGAGTTCTACATCTTCATCTGAAGGCTGTTAGTGGAAGACTGACTTCCAAGCAGCTAGGATGAAGGTCTTAAAGCCCACTCCCACAGTGACACACCCACCCCAACAAGGCCACACCTCCAAATAGTGTCAATCCCAGGGCCAAGCATATTCAAACCGTAACATAATACCCAGCAGTTTGTCTCCTAGGTAATTTTAGATTGTGTCAAATTGACAATCAGTATTAATGATCACATTGGATGTAAGGACTGCCACAACAGAAAACACTGATACTGAAAGTTGATTACACTTTGCAAATGCTGAAAAGGCGGTGACTTGATTTGGTAAGATGCTGTCATCTCCAGCCCTCAAATTTTAGCATACCAAAAAGGTCATGCAAGAGATTTGCAAGCATGGCCCATCCTTGAGTCCTTGAGTATCCAACTCAAAATGACGATGTTGTTTGCTTGACCAGACTACTTGGGAATGCGTCCAAAATGTTACCTTGGTTCTTAGAAGGCATGGGTTTTATGTATTCTTTTATAAGTCTAATTTATTTTATAACGTTAGTGTTGAGTCACATCTGACATAATGACCATGTTAGAGTTGTCTTTTAAATTACCTTATAGTCAAAGGTACAACTGAAAATCCCGTTTATTTTATCCCCGAAGGGAGGAAAACTGTGGTTTTGTATCTTATGACCCTTGATTTCTAGTGTGTGATAATGTAGTAGAACCCAATGAGAGTTTCTATGAGACATAACCGAGGCAAACATCGATGTGTATTTTACAATATTCTGCCACAGTCACAGCTCCGAGGTGAAACGAAGTGAGACGTGCAGTTGTGCGCAGTGCTGCCTCTTGACTACCGGTTGACTCAATTTGGATAGTATCTTTTCATAGCACCATTTGGAAAACCTTCTGCTGGGGGTGGGGGGATGGTTGGAAGAACTAGCTCTAAATTGTACGAAGGCTCATCTGTGAACTTTACATCTTCCTAAAAGAAACGATGGTTAAAAGAATCAAGGACTGTGTTCTTCCAAACCCTGGATGAAGAGCCACCATAAATTCGCATCAGAATGCTCATAAGGTAGAAAGCGGGGAGGCTGATCTAGTTCATGCTGTGTAAGCATGGGAACCGGAAGCTCATGCTGTGCGAGCATGGGGACTGGAAGTTCATGCTGTGCGAGCATGGGGACCAGATTTCAATCCTATTACTCATGTTAGAAAGCCAGGTGTGTGTCATCCTGAGTCCAGCACTGGAGTGGGAGAGTCAGGATCTGCAAGAGCTAAGAAGGTAGTTCAGTTCAGTAGCCCACACTGATTCAAACTTTGAGAATCTGACCTTGGGTAGTTTACTTTAGGCACATATAGGCACAACACTATTTGGACAAAAGTTTCCTGGTGGTAATTAACTCAATCCTATGTGCACAACAAGGCTTATGACACGACTACCTTGAAACTCTTTGTAAAATACAAGTGACATCGCCCACAAAAACAGGTTCTATAGATTAACTGGGAAAACAGGCTTAGGACAAAGAAGCTCAGGATAATCGTCTGGAGGAAAAACCAGTGTAGCTTGGACACACAGCTAACACAAAGATCATCAGCCTATTCACTGCATCCACTCTGCACACAAAACAGGTTACACATCTCTCTCTTTGAAGACACAATCCTTTGTGTTTAACATTCCTGGTTGCCCTAGTGCTTACCTGTGAGAACAAGCACCCACATGCCTCCTACACCAGAGAAGTGGAGATGGTATGATTCCTAGGGTTCACTGTCCAGCTAGTCTACCTGGCAGATGAAGTGTAGATTTAGTGAGATATTCTCTCAAAAAACAAGTTAGAAAGTAGTGGAGTAAGAAACCCAGGGTCAACCTATTGTCTCCCCTTGCACATGAATATATGTGAATGCACCTCCATGTGCACATACAAACATATAAACTCATGCACTTACACAAACAGAAAGGAAGCAATACTACCATACTCGTCTATGAAGTCAGCGTCACCTTACCACCAAAACTGGATAAGGATATACCAGCAGCAGCAGCAGCAGCAGCAGCAGCAGCAGCAGCAGCAGCAGCAGCAGCAGCAGAAGCAGAAGCAGCAGCAGCAACAACAATTATATAGACTCTTGGTGAATACAAAAAAATTTTAAATTCTGTCAAACTTATTTAAGTAACATATTAAGATCATACAGCATGTTCATAATGAGTTCATCTCAAGCATGCAAGTTTGTTCAACATACACATGTGTCTTAGTTAGGGTTTTACTGCTGTGAACAGACACCATGACCAAGGCAACTCTTATAAGGACAACATTTAATTGGGGCTGGCTTACAGGTTAAGAGGTTCAGTCGATCATCACCAAAGCAGAAGCATGGCAGCATCCAGGCAGGCATGATGCAGGAGGAGCTGAGAGTTCTACATCTTCATCTGAAGGCTGTTAGGAGAAGACTGGCTTCCAGGCAGCTAGGATAAGGGTCTTAAAGCCCACTCCCACAGTGACACACCTACTCTAACAAGGCCACACCTCCTAATAGTGCCACTCCTTGGCCCAACCATCTTCAAGTCATCACAACAAGTAAGTGTCACTCAGCATATAAATTGACTTAAGGACAGAAACCTTATGATCATCTCAATCAGGGAAGATGAATCAACAAAGTTCAGCATCCATTTGTGAGGAAAAACCTGAGAGAAATGAGGGAAAAAGAGAACTTTCCTCTCTATAGTAAAGGTATATACAACATACCTAACATTGAGGAAATGTTTCTCAAACAAAACAGGCTGCTTAGTCTATGTCATTTGATATAGTATCCGAAGTCTTAGCAAGTGCAATGAGAAAAGAGCAAGAGGAGAAGTAAAAATTTCCCTACTCATAGACAATTTGATCCTATACATAAAAGACAATATAGATTCCACTGCAACCTCTAAGAATAGATCAATGTATTCAGTAAAGTAGTGGAAACAAACCGACATACAAAAATCAGTCACTTTCTTATATGCCAATAAGTAACATGCTGAGAAAGAAATCAGTAGAAATGAAATACCATTGACAATGTTTTTTTTTTTTTTTTTTTAAAGAAAAAGGAGAGAGAAAATATCTAGAAATAAGCCTGACCAAGATGTTGGAAGGAGTATATAATGTCATATTTAAGACATTTAAGAAAGACATTGAAGGACACTACACAATAGAAAGACTCCGTGCTCACAAACTGACAGAAAAAGATGGTGAAAATGACTCTATTACCAAAAGCAATCCACCCATGCAATGTAATCTACCCGTGCAATGTAATCTACCCATGCAATGCAACCCCCGTCAAACTCCAATGACCATCTTTTCAGAAATAGAGAAAACGATCCTAAAATTCCTATGGAAGCAGAAAAGATCCCAAATTGCCAAGGCAATCATAAGCTAGAAAAAAAATTGCTGGAGGTATCATAATACCTGTTCTTAGATACAGTTCTAGAGCAACAACAAAAAGCATGTTACTGCCACAGAACAGAACAGAGACCAATGGAGTATTGGAGAGACCCAGAAATAAGTCCACAGAGTTACTACAACTTGAGTTTTGACAAAGTTATGGAAAGTAGACATAAATTTGAGAAATGACAATTTTCTACTACTGGGAAAATCGGATTTCTACCTTGAAAGAGATGAAACTAGATCCATAGATCTAACCCTGTTCAAAAAAAAATTAATCAAAATATATCAAATTTGATATATTCAAAATTTATCAAAGTACCCTAATGTAAAACCCCAAACTTAGAAACTGTGGAAGAAAATCTAAAAGCCTTAAAGATATACATGGCAAAAAATTTTTGAATGCACTTCATTCATAGAGCAAGCAATTTCCAGAGTTGACTAAGAGGATTATGTGAAGTTAAGCTTCGTCAAAGCAAAAGAAACAATTACTCAAGGGAAGAGACAGCCGACGCCACTGGAAAACCATCGTTGCCGAATACACCTCAGACAGACGGTTAATGATTCCGATATATTAACTGCCAAGTCCTCTAAAGCACGCGATCAATAAGTGGGTCAGTGAACTGAATAACAGTCCTTACAAGAAGAAATACAAATGACTAGTAAATACCTGAAAACTTATCCAGTATTTTTGGCAATCGAGGGCTTGCAAATGAAAACTGCTTTGAGATTCCATCTCATTCCAGTCAGAATGGTTGCCCTTAAAACAAAGCAAAGAAACAGAAAGAGACCGAGACCACCAACAAATTCTGGTAAGGGTGTGGGGAAAGAGGGACATTATTCACTGACGGTCGGAAGTTAAACTGGCACAGCCACCGTGGAAATCAGTATGGGAGCCCTCAACACCTGAAAATAGACACAGCTATATCATTTCGGGGTATATACCTAAAGGATTCTGAGTTGAGATACCCCAGAGATACCGTGTTCATCCATGTTTGATGCTGCACTGCTCACAATAGCCAGGAAACAGAACCTGCCCATCAGTAGCTAAATGGCTAAAGAAATTTAGTGCATATACACAGGGACATTTTGTGCAGACACAAAGAAAGGTGAAATAATGAAATTTGCAGGTAATTGTTGAGAGCTGGGAAGTCATTTTGTTAAACAAACAAACAAACAAACAAGCAAGCAAGCAAAAAGGCCAGGCTCTGAAGTACAACTTCTGTCAGTTTTTGCTCGTGTGTAAAACCGAGACTTGAAACTGTATACTGGCATTGAAGGGGTGACAGAGGATGGGAAGACGCCATAGTCATAGAATGGCACAGTCAATATGGTAAAAAAAAATCTATATTACCGTAAGCAATCTGCCTATGCAAAGCAATCCCTGTCAGACCCTTTTCCTGCCTTTACTACTACAGATGTTTGGGACAGATGGCCTGACCTGACCTGTTAACACTTCCACACCTAGGCTTAGCTCTAGTAAAGTCTGAAAGAAAGTACTCAAAATGTACACACGTATGCACACGCACACACACATGCATACACATGCACACACATGTGCACACACGTGTACACACATGCACACATGCATACACATGCACACATGCACACACATGCACACATGCCACACACATGCACACACACACACTATGCAGCATGATTATACATCTATCTGTATTTTTTATCTCCACCACCCAAATATAATTTACCCATAATGGTCAGGGGACTCTTTACAGAGATGAGTTTGAGTGACATACTATTGATAATTTTTTCCCGCTTTCTTGAGTTTTCTTTGCTTTTGCTAGTTTTCCTAAAGAACATTCAAACAAAAGCAAACAAAAGGATGGCGGGCACTATGAGAGTGTAACAAAAAGCCGATATTCTAACGGTTCAGAGATGTTAATATCTTACTTTTGATGCTAACTGTGTAAATCCACTGGGAAGAGATTAGGATGCTGTCTCTGAGTAATGATTGATAAATAATAGCTGTAACAACTAGAAAAGTTTCTTCAAGGCTGTCATCTTTTCATTCTGTATTTACACAATGTGCTTATTTTTGCTGGTTCAAGTCCCTGGCATTTAAGCACATAATAAAACAGAAAAATTAGTCTGTAAATGTAGCCTTTACAATAACTGTGAGTCTATGTTGCTGCTTGCTTTAATTAACTACGGAACATTTTTCAGAAATTACTGCATTTATTTGCTAAACTGAAAGTGCTATAGGGCTTCATTCCACCCTACAAGATACACAATACACATTTATAAATATGTACTTAGGAAGCTTTTAAAGTCAGGAAATGCCAGAGCTACGTTTTGGGTTCATCATCTACACTCTATAGCATTTTTCTGTCCTATTTTTCTACCACTGAGGTCACTAAATGGTTCATCTTGACATTCAAACGTGTACTCTACATGAAAGCACAGTAGTAAACCGACTTCCAGATCTTCCAGGATTAAAGGAGTTTTCATGACAATCTTACTTCTGCTAATACTTAAATATCCTAATGCACAGATGAATGGTTCCCCACAACTTCAGCAGGACTGTATTACGCGTTGCTATTGACTTCTCAGGCCATTGGATCATTCACAGGACTTACACGAATCTGGATTTTGAGAACAGAGGTGGCATTTTGTTAAGGTTCTTTTTACTTTCTTTCATATGTATGTATGTGGTGTGCATGTGTGCTCACAAGGGCGTGAGTGCATGTGTGCAGGGCCACGGGGGACACTGGAAATCTTCCTCAATTCTTCATTCACCTTATTCTTTAGAGGCAAAGTCTCTTTGTCAGACTAAGTCCCACTAGCCATTCTGTTCTAGAGATCCTCTTCCTCCACTTGCCAAGGCTGGAATTACAGAAGGGACACCATGCCCACCTGGCTCTGAAGTAGATCATGGGGACCCAGACTCCAATACTTCTGTTTGTGCATCAGGCACTTAACTCCTGCACTATTGGCCCAGATCCTTAAAAGAGTTTCTGATGACAGTCTTATAAATTGGTTACTTCCCCCACGACTTATAAACTGTATTCACATCAGTACATACAATTCAATCTGTGTTCATTTTACTAAAAAATACAGAATATTCTCAGTCTAAGAAGCTTCACTTTTTAATCCCATATACATTGTGGGTATGGGCACAGATTGAATGCACAAAATTGGGTGGAATTAAAACAAACTCAGGAAATATATTTTAAGAACAAGAAATCACATGGTGTTACAACACACACACCCATAAAATAGCCATCAAAAACTCTTGACAGTTACAATTTGGTTATATTTCACTCTAATGTGGAAAATGAAGTAACCAGGATAACTCAGAGTCTTTATAAACTCAATCCCTTTCCTCCCCCCTAGAAATTTAATGTGTATCCTTCCAGCTCCTATTCAAAATGTATTTTTTTGTATATATAAACACATATTCAGACAAAATTAATAGTTTTACTGTCACCAGACTGAAACCCCAAATTTCTGATAGCCTCTTGTGCTGGCAGTTTTTCTGGTTATTTACAAAATAATTAAGGGCTGGGTGCTGATAACCACATGTTCACAGTTGCCATCATCCAGTGATCAAGTTATCACATACTTCCATTTGTAGGATGAAAAGGGGGATGGGGTGTCAGGCTGGCTTGATCTGGTCTGGGCACCGTGTCCACATTGTAGACAGTCTTATTCTCATTATAGTCTCACTAAGAGCATAAAAATACACATACCCATGCCAGCACCTGTACCATAACAGAACATGAACAGAGTATGGAAGAAGAGAACTCACATCCAGATCCCTGGAAATGTCTCCTTCCCAATATGAGCTTGGTGTCAGCATACACACTGTGTGCCTCCTTGTAACTCTGCTCCAGTCAAGGCTAGACTCCAGACCTGTTTGGCAAGACGAAGCCTTTAAAGCCTGAGCTGTCTGTCTGTTTGTCTGTCTGTCTGTCTGTCTGTCTGTGACGATGTATACAGTACTAGTGTATTACTTCCATCTGCTATATAATATCCTATCATTTAAACATATCAAAGTGTATTTATTTATTTACTTTACTTTTGATGAACACTTTTGTTTTGGTCAATATTTTGCTCCTACAAACAATACTAAAGCAAGCAATCTGCCTGTCTCACACAATGTGGAGGTTTCTCTAGATTTCATCAAGAAGTTGGAATGCTGAGTTACACAGTACATGCATGATTTTATTTCTTGCTTATTAATTTTAAGTCAATAATTGTTTGGTCTTAAAATTTTATTCATTATGATATTTTAAAAATTGGTTAAAATTATCTCATGGTTTCCAAACTTCCACAAAATATAACTCAATATAATTTATTATTCGGCTTAAACCCAAAGGTAATTTATTCGTTCTGTTTTTTTTTTTCCTCATGAAAACACTAATACTGTATCTTATTTTCTTTTCTGTGAAGAGACATTGTTACCTAGGCAACTTATAGAAGAGAGCATTTAATTTGGGGATTGCTTATGTTTTCAGAGGGTCCCATGACCATCACGGAAGGGAGCATGGCCGCAGACATTGTGCTGGAGCAGTAGCTGAGAGCTTGCATACTGAGACAGCAGCCACAAGGTTGAAAACTGGTAATGGGGTGGGCTTTTGAAATCTCAAAGACAACTCCCAGTGACACACCTCCTTCAACACGGACACACCTAATCCTCTCCAAGAGTTCTATCAACTGGGGACTAAGCGTGTGGATATATGAGTCTATGGGGGCCATTCTTTTTCAAACTATCACATTCTACTCTCTGGCCCCCATAAACTTATGGCTATAACATAATTCAGAAACTCATTCAGCCCAACTTCGAAAGTCTCCATAGTCTTTCATTGTCTCAACACAATTTTAAGCACAAAGTTAAAATCTCTTTTGACTCTCAAGGCAATCTTAACTGCAACCTTCTATAAAGCCAAAAAGCAAGTTACATGATTTTACCATACAATGGCACAAGATACACATTACAGTTCCCAAAAGGAGGAATAGAGACACAGTGAGGAAATACTAGACCAAAGAAAGACCAAAGCCCAGCAGGGCATCAAAGGACTTAGAGACCCCACCTTCTAGCTTTGTTGACTGCAATATACTTCCCTCCCCTGAGCTGGCTCAACTCCCTGTATGCAATACTCCCTGGCAGACATCCCACAGCTCTGTTATCTCCAACATCTTGGGGTCTCCAACGCAGTTCAGGCTTTACCTTCATGACTTCATACAATGGTTTATGTGAGTCTCTCTATACAGCAACTCCCCTGTCACATACCTGGCCTCATTGGCTTTCCTTAACCACAGAGGAAAATTCCACAGTCCCTCCCTTTACTACTTCATGACTCTGAAGCAGTGATTCTCAACCTGTGGGTCATCACTACCCCTTTATGGGTTGAATGACCTTTCCATAGGGGTCACATATCAGATCTCCTGCCTATCAGATATTTACATCATGATTCATAACAGCAGCAAAATTATAGTTATATAGCATCAATGAAATAATTTTTATGGTTGGGGGGGGGTTCTCCACAATATGGGGAATTGAATTAAATGTCAGAGCTTTAGGAAGGTTGAGAATTGTTTTAAAACCAGTCGCATGTTGCTGATGCTGCCTAATTCAGATGCCTGCTTGGGATGGAATCTTGCCCCCTTCTTGAATAACATTTGTATAAGCTTTGACCTGTTCATGCTCTTTAGGAACAGATATTTCCTTAGGCCTTGTCTTTTCACAGATTGTGGGATTAACTGGGGGTGGGGTGGGGTGGTGTCTCACCTTTAGGGCATTACAGGAACCAAGGCTTCAACATTAAATTTCCCAGTGTTCTTGTCCTCTTGAACTGCACATCTATTTTAAAATTTCTTTTGCCTTGCTTGCACTTTCTTATTGTAGATCTAAATAAGAGTGATCACTAATAACTACACAACACAGACAACATTAGACCATCTTGAAATAGCCTCTGTAAAGAAATTAGTACTAAACTCTTTTTAGCTACAGGCAGACTCTTAGGATAAGAACAAAAAGTAGTCACATCCTTTGCCAAATCACAAGAATGGTTTCTAACCCAGTTCCTATTATTGTTCTCCTCTGAAACATGTTCTGGAACACCTCTATAGTCCACACTGCTGTCAGAACTACTGTCTTCCAAGCTCCTACTAGGATAGCTCGTTAAGCCTCACTGACAGCATCCAACCCTTCCCTAGTCCAAAGTTCCAACATTTTCTACATATCTCAAAAACAAGATAAGACTAGACATAAAAAAATAAATCAACAAATAAAAACACTAGCATGGTCAGGCCTGACACAGCAACACCCCACTCCTGATACCAATCTCTGTCTTAGCTACCTTTCTAGTAACGGGAGGAGACACCATGACCATGGCTGCCTATAGAAGAAAACATTTAATTTGAGGCATGCTTACAATTTCAGAGGGCAAAGTAGAGTCCATGACCATCACGGTGGGAAGCTTGGCAGCAGACAGACAGGCGCGGTCCTAGAGCAGTAGCCAGGAGTGTGCATCTTGAGACAACAATCATGAGGCAGAGAATTAACTGGAAATGTCATGGGCTTTTCAAATTTCAAAGCCGCCTCCTAGTGACACACCTCCTCCCACAAAGCCACACCTCTTAATACTTCCCAAAGGATTCTATTAACTGCCAAACAAGCATCCAAATCTGTGAGCATATGGGAGAATTCTCATTTAAACCACTACATAGTAACATACTATATCTACAGGAAGGCTACTGATATGAACTGATACATTCTCTGCCTTCAGTGTCAGTGTTACCTTAGAGCTTCTCTTTCTTACCATTTTTGGGCATCTTTTTGATTTCTCTAATCTTTTTTTCTGAAGCTTAATGGAGAAAGATAGGGGAAAATGTCCCACTGATCTGTATCAGTTCTTTTGCTATCTCCACCTAAACCAGTGATCTTCAAACTGCTAACATACCCATTTTTATGTCTACCACAGAAGGAGGCATAGGGGCTTATAGAGGTAGGTGTTCAATGAACATTTGCTGCACAGAAAATCTCAAGCCCCTTAAATGACATGTAATAATAAGGAAAAAGTCAGTGGCAACTCAGCATTATTGATTATTCCATATGTGATCTCATAGCTTGAGAATTAAAACTATGGCAAACTATAATGTTTCCAATGATTAATAACTTACAGATCTTTAAGGGTTTACCCAAGCTTACAAGTTATAGCTTCTCATGATAGAAAACAATTGCAAAATGAAAACTGTCTTTAATTACTATAGACCTTTATGCCTGGTAAATGGTTAACAAGAAAAATCAGAAATTATAAAGAAATGAATAAACGCAAACATATTTATAAACTCACACCTATTTGATCACCTTTCTTCTAGTGACTCAACCCCAACTGCAGTCAAAGTGAAATGTTTGATCTCTGCTGGAGAAATATTTTTGCTGCTTCAACACCCATGCTTTTCTTAGATTAGCAGCCAAGGAAAAGCAGTTCAATGGAGTTAAATATAAATAGGCCCTTGCCCCATACACCTCTGGCTGTCAGAAAAGCCAGTGGCCCTGGGATTGTGAGAGCAAGAGAGCTGGGCCTGCCCCTCGTCAGCTGCAGCACTCTGGAGAGCAAGCCCTGTACCTCACTTGGGCAACATAGTGGAGGCATGAAGGCTGATGCTGAAGGCATGGATGAGCCAGTCAGTCCCGAGAGTGGAGCAGTTGTTCCAACCCCTTAAGGTTGCAGCACTTGGAAGAGTGGGCCTCACACCTTGACAGAGCAGCAAAATAGAGCTAGCTCTAGAGGCTTGGGTGCTGGTGAATTGGTCCTGAGGGCATGGACGTTGGAGAGCTGGCCTTGCCTCCTGTTGATGTCAGCACTGGTTGACCTAGCTGGAGCAGTGCTGGAGAGCTTGCCTTGGTGGTGTGGATGCGGGAGAGTCAACAGGCTGATCAGTTCAGCTACCACCCAGACCCAGATCCAGGGCTTTGAGTTGGCCCACCCCCAAATCTACATCATCTGTGAAATGTCGGAGTGAATGAAAGGGCCAGTCCCGCTGATCCAAAGCTACAGGGTCTCCGTGACCTCAGGATAACCAGGAAGAGTTCCTGTAAGGATCTGATATTGATGATGTGACAGAAGCCAGAGGCTTGGAACCAGACCAATGACTCATTACAATGAACATTTGCAAATGAAGATGTGTGGACAGAGGGGTATGGTGTGGGGTCCACCGTGACACACTACAGTTTCCAAGACGGGATATTGCCTAGGCTTTGCTTTTGTTTATTTATTTTCGTGTGCTTGTGTGATTTTTATTTTGTTTGTTGGCAGAGGTTGTAAGGGTGGAAGGCTGGTATGGGGGAATGGGGACATATGTGGAACTGGGGTCCATGTGAAACTCACAAAGAGTTAATAAAAAGTTAAAAAAAAAATAGAAGTAGCTTCAGTCCAATTACTAGTATGCTCACCTTACAGTTTAACCAGTCTTAGTTTGGGATCCCCAACTCTGAACATCAAAATACGCTACAGATAGACTGTCTGAACACAGACAAGTATTATTCTCTGTTTGGTGTTGGAAAAAACCTGACTCTCCACATTAGATATGCTTCTTCAGGGAGTTTGTATAACATGGTATATAGGTAGACAGAAACAAGCCTCTAAAGAGCACATTTGGTAACAAATGATCACGATTTCACCGTCTGTCATTCTAGATGCTAAAATTTGTACGAGTTAGAAGGGCTTTCATTCACTTATCTATTTATCATGATTCCTAAGGGTTATTTTATCTTCGGACTTCCTGTTAACATTAATAAAATAATGCCAATGATAACAATGAATTGTAATTATTTATACATCTTTATTTACTCTATGTTTTTCAGGGTTGGGAATTGAACACGTAGCTTCATAGATACTAAGCCTGCATTCCACCACTGAGCTATATCCTATGTCCTATTACGATAACGCACAAGCTTATGTGAGCATTACTACTATAAACTGTGAAATAAATTATATTAGATAGAGAGTAAATTTATTGTTACTGGTGTTTTAAAATGCCATTATCATATAATGTGTAAAATCTATTTAAAATATATTTATCTTATAACACATATGGTTGGAAAGGGTCTTGTTAGAGTGGCTTACAGGCTGTAGCCCAACTGGTGACTAGTTGCTAATCCAACAATGGCTGTCTACCAACATAAAGTCCAAGAAGACAGTAATTGTTAAGAGGCTGGATGGCTTGGCTGGTCTTCAGTATTCTGAAGAAGTAGGCTTTAATGCCAGTGAAGGAATGGACATGTGAGCAAGATTGAGAGCACCTGGTATAGCCCAGCTAAAGGTGGACCATCTTACCTAAAGAGACCCAAATTAAAGGCGGGTCTTCCCATTTCACATGATTTTATTAAGGAAAATCCTTCGCAGGTGTGCTCGGCCACTTTAGTTTTAGTTGATTCCAAATGTATCCAAGAATAACCATCGTGCATCGTGTAGCTGTTTCAGTCATCTTTCCTTTGTAATAACTCACCCCGAATCAGTAACTTCAAGCAATAGCAATAATATATTTTATCCACAGATCTATACCTTGAGTAGCACTCAGTAAAGACTCTTTATTGTTGCCCCAAGTGGCATCAGGAGGAATACCTCAGGTGACATTGAAGGGAATGAGAATCACATAAAGACATCCTTACATACCCGATAGCCAATACCAGCTGTTTACTGGGACCTTCACTGGGACTCTTGGTTAGATGGGTCTCTTACTCATGACCCCTCCATGTGGCTATTTGGCTCCCTCTCAGAAAGCTGGCTGTGTTGAACGTGAGAGCAACCCAAGGAAACAGGGTAGAAGTGTACAACATCTCATGAGCTGGTCCTTACACTGTATTGATGCAGTTGTAATTGTCCATCCACATTATTGGGAAGGGCTATTATTTAAGAGCCGTGTTAGTGCTAATCTACAGTAAAACCACAAATTTCACTGTAGATTAATTGATTATAGGAACGTAATAATAAAATTTATTGTATGAATTTGTGTAGAAGTCTGAGGATACTACTTGTTGATAGTTTAGTGGGGGGCAGGGCTTAGCATACTAATAGCAGTCGAAGTCCCCAGAAATAGGATTCCTCAGGAATACTGTATCACAAAGAGAGACAACCCAAGAAGAAAACTCTATAGTAGAACTTACTTAAGGGTCAACCTTGGGGGTTGGGATTCATTGTGATCACCTTTGGGAGACAGTCAGCCACAGTGAAAATAGAAACAGCTTAAAGTTTAATAACTAAATTCTTTTTTTTCACTATAGATCAAGCAATCACAGAAAATTCCTGGGGTAGACATAACTAAAATAGGAAGGTGGGGAAAGAGCAAGATGCCTGCTATAGAAAGCACAAACTTGGGCTGGTAAGATGGCTTCCTGGAGAAGACTGCTCAACACGCATTCCCAAGTTTGATTCCCAAATCCCACAGTAGGAGAGAACCAACGGCCTCACAGTTTCCCTCTGAACTCTGGCCGCCTTATGATTTTTCTCTGAAGTTAAACCTTCTGTCTTGGAGGGAAACTCCTTAATGCATAGGATGTAAAAAAAAAAAAAAAGTGAAACAGCAGGATGTTTTAGAACAGGAAGTTTATAAGGAGGTCAAACAGCAGGATGCTCTAAGGTGATGAATCTCAACCTGTGGGTCATGACCCCTCTGGGAGTCTATCAACCTTTTCACAGGGGTCGCCTCAGACCATTGGAAAACACAGACATTTACATGACTATTCATAACAGCATAATTACAGGTATGGAGTAGCAACAGAAATAAGCATATGGTTGGGGAGTGGGGGTTCACCGCAATACGGAAAACTGTGTTAAGGAGTTGCAGCATTAGCAAGGCTGAGAGCCACTCACTGGTCTAAGGGTAGTTGAAACACTCCATCCTGTAAAAAATAAGTTTCTTAAACAGATTAGATAATCCTGGAACTCTGGGGCTTCAGGAAGTCCCAGAGAATGGGCAGACTCACTGGGTCTGTCAATCCCCAAGAGTATCCAAGAGTCCTCAGACCTGACAAAGAAGACACTGAGTTGTTTGGAAGAAGCACAGGACAACCAAGCAGCTGAAAAGAAGCAGAGAGAAGCCAAACAGCCCAGATAGCTGAGCTGCCTTGACACCGCCCAGTCCTGTTGAACTGCCTGCAGGCTGTGCACTGTGCTCCAGGCATCTAGATTTTGTGTCTTATCATCACGGTGGGGTTGGCTTTTGGTGAAGCAGCTGTCTTTGAGTCATTTCTACTCCCATAAGTTACCTCTCACCCATATTCCTGTAAGTAGCTCTGGTAAAACTCACTAAGATGAACTTTGGCAGTATCTGTACCTTGGTCTGACTTCAGTTCTCTACATGGGGTCTGTCTTTAGTTCTTTATATGGGGTGAGGGTCACACAACACCTCCACATGTGCATGAATTAAAAAACAACAATAATAATAGTAACAACAACAACAACAACAACAACAACAATGACCAAAAAAGCAATTAGAAAAAAATAGAAAATACCCAAGGTCTTCAAAGAACTGACAAGATTTGCTTTTCTGTTCTATTATTTACTGTTGCCACTGGGATTGGATTTTTGAGAGATTACAGAGACATATTCTAGTTGTCTTAAAGGGAGCTTGAAGAGCATTTGACTCAGTGTTATTCAGTCATATTCATAATAAAATACTCATATATAAATACCCATACCATAAAATATCTAAACATAACTTCTTACTACAGTACAGCATCCTACAGTTCTGCAGGCAACTTCCACATACAACTTGGCAGAGATTAGGTTTAGTTCAACTGTCACTTAAGAAGTACATAAAAATGTTTCAGACATCAGTTGTCAGGGTTATGACCAAGAATAAGATAAATTATTGCTACAAATTTAGCAAAATGACCAGATATAAAAAATGTAAATTTCAATTAAAATTTTTAGGGTTTGGATTATGGAATCAAAATATCCAGTCATGGGAGAATTAGTTTCTATATCAGAGAGCCGCTGGGAAGATTAAGTGAGAACATATAAATAAAATGTTCAGTTTAGTGCTTGGGCACTAGGAAGGTTCACAAACTGAATAGTGGTTATGGTACATGATTAAAATGGTAAATATAAAATTTTGAAAATGCACAGGATTCCATAAGGTCACAGACAATGGGATATTTATTTATTTATTTATTTAGTATTGGATATTTTATTTATTTACATTTCAAATGTTGTCCTCTTTCCTGGTTCCCCTTCCAGAAATCCCCTATCCTATCGCCCCTCCCCCTGCCCCTATGATGGTGCTCCCCCAGCCACCCACCCACTCCTGCCTCCCTGCCCTCACATTCCCTTACACTGGGACATAGAACCTTCACTGGACCAAGGGCCTCTCCTCCCATTGATGCCAGACAAGGCCATCCTCTGCTACATATGTGGCTGTAGCCATGGGTCATTCCATGTGTTCTCACTTCTTGGTTGGTGATTTAGTCCCTGGGAGCTCTGGGAAGTCTGGTTGGTTGATATTGTTGTTCTTCCTATGGGGTTGCAAACCCCTTCAGCTCCGTCAGTCCTTTCTCTAACTCCTCCATTGGGAACTCGACAACGGGGTATTTAAAGGTCTTATCCAGTCCACATGTTGGACCAGTGCAAGGTAAAAACTTGGTGCACTTGTCAAGATATTCCTACGAATTAAACATTAATAGGTTGGTTACTACATTGTATATATGATGTGACTAGCTCAGTTATACTCAGGCATCTTTGTTAAAATTATAAAATGACGATCACTCTGCCAGAGAGCAGGTTGTCCCAGCTAGCACGTAGACGGTAGGGCTACACAGGGCAGGAGGGGACACTTCTCCCATTTTGAACAGACATGTTTGGAGAATATGACAAATGAGTTGTGTCTTGAAAGATAAACAAGATTTACCACAAAAGAGAAAAAGCAGAAAGAATAAATTCAGAGGATAAGCAACATGGTGGTGTATGAAGGGGAAACAGAAAGTCTGTAGTGGCAGAGAAGAAAATTCAAATTTATGGGATGAGGAAAAGTTGGATGAAGGTAAAGAAAGGGAGAAGGATTATGGAGGCCTAGGGTCATGTCAAGTAGCCTGGGCTCTAAGCTGATGGCTCCTGGGCCCACTGATGGATTCTAAGCAGGGTCCCCTGCATGACTGTCTTGAGGTGACTGGCCTGATCCAGTCTGTCAGGCCGGACCTGACTGATGTCCATTGGTAATACCAAATGAGGTATTGTTCCCAGACGGGAGCGGTTTCATCCAAGATAGTATCAGGAGTGCCGGGGTAGCAGTGGCGACTCCATGAGACTATCCAGGTTGCAATCTTCAAGCAGAGGAGTCTCGGTCCAGCTTTCTTGTCTGACTCATGCACTAGGACTCTGCTAGGGAAAGACCATATACAGTGATTGCAGATTTGCTTTGGCGCAGCCATATCCTTGGGGCTCTGTACAGGGAAGGAGGATTGCTAACGTCAGCAGGAAAAGAGAAAAAAAAAATAGAGAGAAAAATATCAGCCCCATTGAAAGCAATTTAGTTGCTAAGAGGGAAGCCGCTGCCTAGAGCAAAGAACAACTGAGAGGGGGATTTTCCAGAAGCCAGAGGCAACAGAGCGGGTTGATGTGGCCACCCAGGAAGTGGGCCTAATACTTGTGGGACCTCTCCAAGTCTTTGTAGCCCTGATGGAGCCTGTCCTGTCCTGACTACCAGGAACGCACTCTGGGGTCAGACTGAGTGGGTGAAGTAAGAACTGACCAAACAGAATGAATAAGGATGCTGGATGTTGTGGCTCTGGGAAGGCAGGTGGTCAAGGCTCTGTACCAAGCCACCCGTGCAGGAGCCACAAAGCTGCTGAGCTCCGTAGAGCCGGGTAATATGTTCCTAATTTGGAAAACCTGATATTTAGCTATACCACCTATTCTCAGGTACCCTCACAGGGGGACGGAAGATCTTCCCAGGGGCCCCAGCTCAAGAAAACAAGCCTGGGAACTTTGGGAGCTGGACTTTAATGAAATCAGGCCTACTGGTTTTTTTTTTTTTTTTTTTTTTTTTTTTTTTTTTGACTATAAATATCTACTAGTGTTTGTAGACACCTTCTCAGGGTAGGTGGAGGCCTACCAACCCCAGCAGAGACTGCTTCAATAGTTACAAAGAAACTTCTTCAGGAAATAATTCCTAGGTTTGGACTGCCCCTAGTTGGGGTCCAACAATGGCTCTGGCTTCATGGCCAAAGTGTCTTGAAATCTGACAAAGGTATTAAATATCAACTGGAGGTTACTTTGCTACTACAGGCCACAGAGCTCAGCACAGGGAGAAAGGAGGCTCTGACCAAATTGGTCTTGGAAACTGGTAAAAAAAAAAAAAAAAAAAAAAAAAAAAGCCAACCTTCACTCCTTTGCCCTGAAACCATATATCCATAATAATTCTATTTCAATTAAAATCATATTAAAGAGGCTGGAGAACAGGCTAATGGTTAAGAGTACTGGCTGTTCTTGCAGAGGACCCAGGTTCGGTTCCCAGCACTCACATGGTGGCTTGTAACCATCCAGTTCCAAGGGGTATCTGATGCCCTTTTCTGAACAGTATGGGCACCAGGCACACAGGTGCACATACATACATGCGAACCAAACATCCAGACACATAAAATAAAAAGAAAATTAAAAAAAAAAACCTCTGTGATAAGCAAAACAATATTAGAGTCCCAAGATGCATCAGTCTTTTTAAATTATTTTATGTTTATGGGTGTTTGCCTGAATGTATGTCTACATACCACAGGCATTCCTGGAGTCCTTGTAGTCTGTCATAGCCCTTGAACCTGGAGTTATAGACAGTTGTGAGCAGCCGTGGAGGTCTTCTGGAAGAGCAGGCGGCACTCTTAACTTCTGAGTCACTTCTCCAGCCTGCAACAGCATTTGAGGGATAAGCACAGGATGGAAGTGAGAGAGGACAGGCAGACAGGAGAGGAGGGGGCAGGGAGGGGTCGGGTTTCAGAAACCTAATAAGCTAGAGAATCCAAGGAGGCAGGAGAACTTGAAGATGCTCACACAAGCCATGAGCACTGTCCTCATCCTAGAAGTCATCTACAACAGAAGTAAAGACGACAGCAGAACTGCAAGACGCAAAAAACTCCAGCACACAAGGCAGTGGGCTGCTGACAAAACAACTTCAGAAGTGAGGAGAGGCTATCGGTGAGGAAAAGCCGAGCTAGCACATCCCCTAGAACATGCCTGCTCAAGACAATACAATTGGAGAGCATAGAACCTAAATACTTTGGGGGAATGGAGTGTGTCTTAGTGTCTCTTCCTGTTTCTGTGTAGAACTCTAACAAAAACAACTAAAGAGAAAAGGTTGGCTGGGCATGGCGGCACAGACCTTTAATCCCAGCTCTCCAGATCCCTGTGAGTTCGAGGCCAGCCTGGTCTACAAAGTGAGTTTCAGGATAGCCAAAGCTACATTGAAGAGACCTTGTCTCAATTTTTTGAGACACACACACACACACACACACACACACACACACAGAGAGAGAGAGAGAGAGAGAGAGAGAGAGAGAGAGAGAAACAGAGAGAGAGACAGAGACAGAGAGACAGAGAGACAAAGAGAGACAGAGACAGACAGAGAGACAGAGAGAACAGAGACAGACAGAGGTGGACAGACAGACAGAGACAGAGAGAAATAGAGAGACAGTAGCTTGGGGGCAGCTGGTAATTCTGTACCCATAGTTAAGAAGCAGAAAGCAATGAATGTGTGCTTTTCACTTAGATCACTTTGTACACACTTACACTTGAGGATGCCATCCAGGAAGTCTTTTCAATCATTAATGCAATCATGATAATTCCCTACAGGCATACCCAGAGGCCCTTCTCCAGGGTGATTCTGGATTCTGTCAGTCACACTGAGTCAATACCTGTCATCATAGAGTCCATGCTATGTGACATCATCTGTTGAATAAGCCATGAAACATGTCCGCACCATGGGCATTTTGATGAACAGTAATAAATTATTCTCCACAGCTTATTAACTAGTACATAGTTAGCAGTCCTGATCTTTGACAAGCTTACACATAGGTTTTGGTGTATCCTTTATATGTATGTCCTTTCCTATAGTAAGTTTATGTATTTTTATGACTAAATGCTGTTTGCATGAAATGTCTTATGAAAAGTCTGTAGAGCTTCCATTTTTCTTTTTCATCCCTAAGCACGTGAGCCATTTTTAAGTCATAAAACCTTGTTCTATTTAAAACAATGTGGTGGGTGTTTTCATATATACTGATGTGTGGGTGTGTGTGTGTGTCTGTCTGTCTGTGTGCACACTCATATACACTATAAGGGCCAGGCCAGGATATATGGAACTTCCCTTTATTCTTTTCTGATTTACTGCCCCAAACCAGCATCTCTCATTGACCCAGAGGTACTTCACTGTCATGGTAAGTCAGTGAGCTCTTGTCCACAGTGGTGAAATTTCTGACATGCACATCTACACCTGGCTTCTTACGTGATGTTCAAGATTCAAACTCAGACCCCCATGTTTTCAGAACAAATGCTTTTACTCATGGGGCAGCCTTTCCAGCCCTCAGTGTTTTTAAATTCTAATTTCTAATCCAAATTTCTAATTCTAACTTCTAATTTATTTATATGTGACTTTTTGATAAATCTTGAACGGTTTTTGTCTATAAGGTAGGAAGTATGTGTGCCCAATTTTGTTATTTTTCTGAAGACTATTTTTAAAAATTTTAAAAACTACTATTACTACTACTTAATCTTATTTTACAGTCCAGTCGTTATTCCCCTTCTGGTCCACCCTCCGACAGTTCCTCATCCCATTCCTCCTGCCCTGTCTCCAAGAGGCTGTTCCCTCCTCACCAGACCTCCCTCCCTCCCTGGGCCTCAAGTCTCTCCAGGGTTAGGTACTGAAGGCTATTTATTAAACAGCTTATTTTGTCTAACAACTTAAAACTTCCACCTTCTCATTATGTTGGAACCATATCTGGACATTTCTTCCGTGTTGTCTTAGTTGTATGTTTTTGTCTTGTTGATAAAAAATTACAAACTCAGAGTGGAACTCAGGGATGATTTATGGAAGTCAGCCAGAAAACCAAACAAGGCAGGCAAGCTGGGATCTACTGAGCCAGAGGAAGAAGATGGGAAGAGACCCAAGACAGAGATTTACAGGGTACATCTTACAAGACCAGGTGAGCACACTGGGCCAGAGGGAAAAGACCTGAGTGTGAAGGTCCTCTGTTCCTTGTCTGTGCTTTATTTAGTTTTTTTATTATTATTATATCTTTTATTTTTGAGATTACAATGACATCATTTTTCCCTCTTCGTGACTTTTATCATGAAGGCACGTTGGATTTTGTCAAAGGCTTTCCGGGCATCTACTGAGATGATCCTGTGATTTTTGTCTTTATGATCCTTTATATAGTTTATTATGCTTAGTAACTGTGTATGTTGAACCACCCCTGAGTTTCAGGGGTAAAGCCAACTTGATCGTGGTGAATAATCTTTCTGATGCATGTCTATTTAGTATTCAAGTATTTTATCGAGCATTTTTGTGTCTATGTTCATCAGGGATATTGCCCTGTAGTTTTTGTTTATTTGTTTGTTTGTTGTTTTGTTGTTGTTGTTGCTGCTGTTGTGTCTCTGTCTTCCCCACCCCACCCACTCCTTTATTTCTCTTTAGAAAATGGCAGGCTTCCCATGGATATCAATTATCCACGGCCCAACGTGCTCACCTGGTCTTGTAAGCTTAGGTGAGGCGACCCAGTAAGGGGAAAGGGTCCCTAAGGCAGGCAACAAAATCAGGGACAGCTCCTGATCTCACTGTTAGGAGACTAAGCTGTAATATGTGCCTGGAGGATCTAATCAGTTCCAGGTAGCTCCTTGCTTGGTGATTCAGTTTCCGTGGCACCTCGTGTGCCTGTCTGCATACCGGGCGCTGTCCGCGGGCCTCTGGCCCAGTCCGAGGGACTGAAGAGTTCCAGTTCTCCAAGAGAAGCCAGAATAAGGCTGGCTGCAGGGCCTCCTCCATGGCCGCTGCTGCCCTGGAGTTGGTAGCAGGCAGCTAGGGACCAAGGTATGGGCCACCACGCAGGAAGAGGCTGCTGCTCACTCGGCTGGTTGGGTCTTGGGCTGTTTCGAGGTCCAGCGATGGAAGCTTTGGGAGAGAAATCTCTTCCCTGGCGTGTTACAGCTCAGTAAGACAGGCACTTGGTGAAATAACTTGTACACTTTATTCCTTGTGGCTAGGACCTTATAAACATTTGGGAGTGGGCTGGGGTCTAAAAGCAAATGCTTTCTATTGGCTTGGTCTGAGATGTTAGGGATGCCTCATCTGCATGTGGAAGGACTTCAGGTGTCGTTCCTATGTGATTATCACAGTCCTCTCAGTGGGGTGTTGTGGTCATGTGTTCCAGGACAGAAACCTGGTTGGGAATGGATTTAAATACCTACCATTCTCAATTATGAGAATTGCCAAGGTTCCTGAATCTGCTGGACCTTACCAGGTTTTCTGTCAGGTGGCACGGTCCACTGGCCCACTCTTATGGACTGAGATTAGTTGATTCTGTGGGTTTTCTTGTGGTGTTCTTGACCCCTCTGGCTCCTATGATCCCTCCTCCTCCTATTCAGCAGAATTCCCCAAGCTCCACCTCATGTTTGGCTGTGGTTCTCTGCATCTGTTTCCATCGGTTATCGGAAACAGCCTTTCTAACGACAACTGGGCTAAACATCAATCTACGACGAGTATAGCGGAATATCACTAGAAATTATTTCATTGGCTGTTTTTTCCCATTCGTGTTTGGTTTTATCATGGGTCTCTGTGCTATCCACCCTCTGGGTGCTGGCCCTTTAAACAACATATACATTTCAACAATAACTTTAAATATCAATGGTTTCAATTATCCAACCAAATGACATGGGCTCACTGAACAGATCAAGGAACAAAATCTGAGTTGCTATTACTATTTCAACTTCTTTTTTGGTTATAGGTCTAATTAGGTTGTTGACTTTTTGCCTTAATTTAGGTGGTTTGGCTGAATTTAGAATTTCATCCTTTTTATTTTTTTTATTTTTTTATTTTTTAGGTTTTCTTGCTTAATAAGGTACAGTTTTTTAAACTATTCACCTATAATATTATGAATTTCTTTGATGTCTGTTGTAATGGTTTCCTGTTCATTTGTGATTCTTTTAATATGGAGCCTTCATCTTTCCTCCCTCCCTCCCTCCCTCCCTCCCTCCCTCCCTCCCTCCCTCCCTCCCTTACTCTCCTTCTTTCTCTCCTCCTCCTCCTCCTCCTCCTCCTCCTCCTCCTCCTCTTCCTCCTCCTCCTTCTCCTCCTCCTCCTCCTGCTCCTCCCTGCTTCTGTTAGTTGGATTAAGGGCCTGTCAGTCCTGTTTATTTTCTCAGAACCAGCTCTTAGATTGGTTAATACTTAAAACTTTGTTTTCTTTGCTTCTTTTTCAATAATTTCTGCTTTGGTTATTTTCACTACCAGACAAATTTGGATTGGCTTGCCCTTGTTTTCCCAGAAACACCTTTGTATCACTGATTTGCTCTCTAACCGGTGTTTTAATGTGGGCTCTCAGAACTCTGCGTTTCTTCCATAAGAAGACTGGTTCATGTGTCCCATGGGTTTTGTTGTATTTTCATTTTCAGCGAGTTTCAGGGAACTTTATTTCTTTCTTGATTTCTTCTTTGATCCCTTCATCATTCAGTCACAAGTCATGAGGGCATTGTTTAAGGTCAATGAATTTATGAATTTCCTGGAGATTTGTTTGCTGGCAATATTAAGCTTTATCCACTGTGGCCAGATAGGATACAAGGAGTTATTTCCATCTTTTCTGGTTTGTAAAGGTTTGTTTTGTGTCCCAGGACTGGTCTATTTTAGAGAAGCTTCCATGTGCTGCTGAGTACAATGGATATTCTTTGGTGTCCAGTGAAATGTTCTGTAGATATCCATCATGTTCATTGGCTGTATGGTGCCAATGAACTCTGATGCATCTGTTTATCTTCCGTCCAAATGACCTGTCTATTGGAGAAAGTGGAATATTGAAATCAACTACTATTAATGGATTGTTCTTAATCTGTATCTTAATTTCAGTAGTGATTTTTAAAAAATGAAGTTGGATGCATATATGTTTAGGACAGTGATATCTTCTTGGTTAAATGTCCTTTGGTTACACTGAATTATCCCTTTTTTATGTGTTCTGATTGTAGTTTGAAGTCTGTTTTGTCTGCTATTTGGGCAGTGATGGCCATTTGTTTCCTGGTCCCACTTGACTAATCATCGATCGTTTTGTGCTGAGGCAGTGTATATATATATGATGTCATTCTTGTGGGCAACAGATACATGGATTTTGTTTCTTGATCTGTTCAGTGAACCTGTGTCATTTAATTTGATAATTGAGGCCATTGATACTTAAAATTATTAAAATGTATGTGCTATTTGTGGTCATTATGATGTTGATTTCTTTGTGTTCTTAGTGTTATTCTGTGTTTTTTCCCTCAGTTTTCTAGGTTTCTTTTTTAATTGGGTATTTTATTTATTTACATTTCAGATGTTATCCCTTTCCCCACTTCCCCTCCCTAGAAACCTCCTATTCCATCCCCACTCCTCCTTTTTGCTTTTATACCATTTTAATTACATGCAAGTATTACAATCAGTTCTAGGGTGAGGAACTAGCAATACAATAGATGCAAATAGTCAAGGAACAAGCATGACAATAAACACAAATAGTCAAAGAACAAGCAAGGCAATAAACAAAGTTCTGTGAATATACCCATGATCACTGTTTCAAAGGGCTTATCAGGATGACCAAAATATCTAAGCCTACTTCCCTGTCTTAGCCCAAAGTAATTTTTATGCCTGAAGCCTACTTTTTTGTTCTAGCCTAAGATTTAGATTCCTGCCTGAAATTATTTCTTTGTTCTAACCCAATGTCAGAATCCTGCCTGAAGCCCACTTCCTTGTCCTTGGCCAATGTCATATTCCTGCCAAGCAGGCCATTTCCTTGTTCTTGGCCCATGTCAGATTCTTGCCAAGCAGCCCCAAAGGCTCTCCACCTCTCCCCCCTTTTTATTTCATAAACAAGACTGAGCTTGTCTTAGGTCATTCTGACAAGAATGCCTTCCTTACCTGTCGTGGAATATGTATTATCAAAAGCAATGCATTTCTGTCTTAAGTTCTGTGCAGAATCTTACCCATCCTTGGCTTTCCAGACTGTTAATTTACTAACTCTGTTTGGGGTCCATTTTCAGGTTCAAGCCATGTACTTTGGCTGCCAACATGTTGATGTTGTTAAAGACAAGCTTTAATACAATGGGCAGGAATAAAAGTATTCCCAGGACAAAAAGGGCTAGCTATATGCCATTCTTGAAGCTTGACCAAAATAGAAATACTGATCTCAGGCCATGGGTAATTTTATCAGTAGTATATACCGCATCAAAGCTCAGCAGAACAGCATTCTTGAAATTCATAAGCTCACTATGCAAAGTTAAAACATCAAGAGAGGTGTTACAATTATGCCAAACACACTGCAAGTGTCTTTAAATGTTTTTCTAATTATAAAGACTACCACAGTACATTTTAAAACTAACATGAATCTAATAGTATTTGGCATGACAGTTGAGATCACTCCTTACTCTTAAACTGTGAACATCCTTTCAATAATTTGAATAGAATAAAAAGCATCAATCCATTCTTCCAAATGCTTATCTAAATCCTCTTGAATAGTCAACACATTAGTAACATTTTTTGCTAAATGTTTAACAAAAATAGCTGTCTTAACTTCTTGTGTCAAAGCAATTGCAGAAGCAGTGGTGTTAGCAATTAATGTAATGAAAACTGTTATACCAGCCATAATCAAGCCCACTACCCTCTTGTTTCTGCTTAAAGCCTGACTTACTTCTTCCAGTACTTACAAGCTTTTTTCAGAATACCAAGGTTCTGTGATACTCAGGGCAATAAAACAAAAGCTGGTTAATAGACCTCCATAACAGACATGCTGGATTTCAACACACTAATACAATTAGGAAGTGTATAATCAATGCATGTTACAGTAAATACTGTAGAAGAAACAAAAGTAATTTTAACTCGACAATTAAAAGAGCCTTAACATATGTACTAACACTTGTTTGAAATCCAGATCCTGTTCCAACTTTATCTCTTGCTAACATAATATCATAGAGAACTGCAGCTAACTTGCAAATATGTCTCTGAAAATGTCCAGAACCAGCCTTCCAAATAAAGACTGTTATTTCCAATATTGGATTGATTTCTGGACCAGTCCATGATTGAGTCTGAATAACTGGTCACATTTAAGAAACATGCAAGAGTCATTATAACTTCTTTTTTTGATTATCTGTTCCACAAGGTCTAAAAACTTGAGGTAAGGCAGATTTTTACATCTGGGGTATAGGTAAGCAATGGTGGGCTGGGAACATGTGTCCAATACAGCTTCCCAGTCACCATTGTCAGGGTACTCAGCAAGTCATTCACAGGTCAGCATCATATGTATACAGCTGGAGCCATGGGTCCCTCCATGTGTGTTCCCAGGCTAGCTATTTAGACACTGGGAGCTCTGGTTGGTTGGTATTGTCATTCTCCCCATGGGATCACAAGCTTCTTCAACTCCTTCAGTCTTCTCTCTAACTCCTCCATTGTGGACTCTGTGATCAGCTCAATGGTTAGCTGTGAGCATCCGCCTCTGTATATGTCAGGCTCTGGTAGAGCCTCTCAGGAGACAGCTATATCAAGGTCCTGTCAGTATGTACTTCCTGACATCCACAACAGAGTTTGCATTTGGTGATTGCACCTGGGATGGATCCCCAGGTGGTGCAGTCTTTGGATAGTCCCTCCTCCAGTCTCTGCTCCACACCTTATCTCCATATTTGCTCTTGTGAGTATTTTGTTACTCCTTCTAAGAAGGACTGAAGTGCCCACACTTTGGTTTTTCTTCTTCTTGAGTTTCATGTGGTTTGTGAGTTATATCTTGGGTATTGTGAACTTTTGGGCTAATATTCACTTATCAGTGAGTGCATACCATGTGTGTTCTTTTGTGATTGGGTAACCTCACTCAGGATGATATTTTCTAGTTGCATCCATTTGCCTAAGAATTTCATGAATTCATTGTTTTTAATAGCTGAGTAGTACTCCATTGTGTAAATGTACCACATTTTCTATGTCCATTCCTCTGTTATTCTGTGTTTTAATAATTGTGGTTTTTAAAAAAATTCTTTCCAAATATCTTTGCTATGCTCATTTGTTTCTTCAGCCTGAAATACTGCTTCCTCCATTTTCTTTTGGTTTGGTGGTTGGGTATAAATTGTTTCAGACTGTATCATGGAAAATTTTTCTTTTATCTTCAATTATGGTGGATAGTTTTTCTGGGTATATTAGTCTAGCTTGCATGTTGTAGTATTCTTGGAAGCCATTGCTCACAGTTCTGGCTGTTTCTGTTGAGCAGTCACCTATTATTCTAATGGGTTTTCCTTTATGTGTGATTGATGGTCCCTGTGGCTGCAGCTCAGCGAAGTCCTCCACGATGGCTATAAGACGGCAGGCCCCAACAACATGAGAAAGTCCAGTTTCAAGAGTTTTATTGACATGGCGGATGGTAGATGGTCTGGATGTGCACCTCCCACTTAGGTCAGTAGGGGCCCGACTTAAATAGGGAGATGGGGGGGAGGGGTAAGGAATACATAATTGGCTACATCCTCTGGCCTTTAGGTAACTTATTAATATGGAAATCTCTTGAGGCTGGAGCCTGTAGTCACACCCTCTACCTATGTAGGGTGACATAAACCTCTTAGGGTGGGACTGCATCCTATGTGACTGAACAGCACAGGTTAATGGAGTTGCACACCATGTGTTAGGAGCCTGGATTCTGGGAGCACTGCAGAATAAATGCCTGTCCCTTGCAGGGTCTCTGGGCTACTTCCAGCCAGCGCTTCTACCAAAACCAAGACCCCTTTCATGGCCCTACTTGTGATCTGTGGTTTTTTTCCTTTTTCTTATAATTTTCAATACCACTTCTGTGCTGTGTGTATATTTAGGGTTTTACCTATGATGTGTTGTAGGAATTATCTTTTTAAAGGATTTTTTACATTTGTGTCTATTGTTGGGGGGAAGGGCACACACGTGTAATGGTGCAGGGATAGAGGTCAGAGGATAGCTTGTAGTTTTCTTCTTTCCACTATGCAGGTTTTTTTCCCTTTCCACTGTGTGGGTTGTTAGGATTAAACTCAGGCCATCAGTATCCTGAGTGAGCATCTTATCTGCTGAGTCTTCTTGTTAGCAAACACTCTGCTTTAATTACTTTTCTTCTTGTAAGTCTTAATCTTAAATGTAGAATAGTATTTTTTTTACAGTTCTGGATTAGATTACTGTATTTAGCAAATATATTCTATGTGTTTATCTCCTTTCTTCTAATTTTACTATTTTTTTGTTGTAAATTTTTTTCTTACAATATGTTCTGAACATGGCTTCCCCTCCCTCATTGTTTTCCAGATCTTCCCCGACCCTGCCTCAGGGTTTCATTGCTGTGAAGAGACACCACGACTATGGCAACTCTTATACAGAAAAACATTTAATTGGTGCTGGTGTACACATCCAGAGGTTTAGTCCATTATCGCCATGGCAGAAAGCATGTTGAATAACAGGCAGACGTGGTGCTGAAGCAGAAGTGCGGGAGTTTTACATCAGGATCCACAGGTACCAGGAAGACAGAATGACACTGGGCCTGTCTTGAGCATTTGGAACCTCAAAAGCCCACCCCTAAGACTTTCTCCAGTAAGGCCACACCCACTCCAACAAAGCCACACCCACTCCAACAAGGCCACACCTACTCCAACAAAGCCCCACCTCCTAACAGTGCTACTCTGGTGACCAAGCATTCAAACCTATGAGCCTATGAGTGTCATTCCTATTTAAACTACCATCGCACCCCACCAATTTTATGCCTTTTCTCTCTCCTTTTCTTTCTCTTTCCTCTCTTTCTTTCTTCTTCCTTTTAGAAAGAAACAAATAGATAAATAAAACAAACAAAACAGAATCAGAAAAACAAAAACAAAAACAAACAAAAAGTTGTCATACACACACACCACACACTCACACACACCTCAGAAAATCAGAACCTATAATATTCAAACAGAAGCCCAATAAAGTAAAAAAATTCAAATAAAGCAATATGAGACAAAAATCCCCCCCAAACATCACTGAGTTCATTTGTGTGTGTGTGTGTGTGTGTGTGTATGTGTGTGTCTGTTGGCCATCTACTATGGGCATGGGGTCTGCTCTTAAGTCTGCTGTATATATACAGTGGGACTTCACTGGAGAAACAATTTCTTTCCTTTGCAAGTGGTTGAGATAAACTTGAGATAGCTTCTTTGCTATGCATGGGAGCACTTTATTTTTCTCTCACAGTGCTTGGATTCTATCAGGCTTGGACCTGTGCAGGCCCTTACTGTCACAGTCTCTCTGAGTGTTCTCTGTCCCCTTTGGCTCTGACAATCTGTCTCTTCTTCTGCATATTTCCCTGAGCTCTGAGGGGAGGGCTTTGATGAAGACAAAAGTGGAGAGCTCCTTTTCTGGCCTTGTCTATTTGGTGTTCTTTCTATGTGCTTCTTTTATTGGTATGAGTCTGTTCTAGGAAGTTTTCTTCTGTGATCTTGTTGAAGATCTGGCTTTTACAATTGATTTAGGAATCTCCTCTCTCAATTATGCTTATAATCCCAAGGTTTCCCTTTTTTTTTTTCATAGTGTCTCATATTTTCTTTATGTTTCTTTTGTTTGTTTAAAGTTTTTCTTTCATATTTCTTTTTTGTTGTTGTTTTCGAGACAGGGTTTCTCTGTGTAGCCATGGCTGTCCTGGAACTCACTCTGTAGACCAGGCTGGCCTTGAACTCAGAAATCCGCCTGCCTCTGCCTCCCAAGTGCTGGGATTAAAGGCGTGCATCACCACTGCCCCGCTCATATTTCTTTTTTAAAATTCTGTGTTCTCTATTTTATCATTGAATCCTGAAATTCTACATTCGATTTTGATTTATTCTACTTGTAAGGCTTTCCTTCAGCTTTCTTGTTGAGTTGCTGGGTTTTCAGTTCCATCTTTGTTTCTCCTGAGTCCTCTTCAATGCTTCTGTCTCTTTATTGATTCTGTTCTCAAGTCCTAGATTGTCTTCACCCATCCCATCAACTTCTCTGGGCCATCCCACATTTGTGATTCTTTTTTTTTATTGTATATTTTATTTATTTACATTTCACATGTCATCTCCTTTCCCCATTTCCCCTCTCTAGAGCCCCCTATGCGACCCCCCTCCTCCCTTTTGCTTTTATACCATTTTAATTACATGCAAGTATTAAGGTCAGTTTTAGGTTGAGGGTCTAGCAATACAATAGATGCAAATAGTCAAGGAACAAGCAAGACAATAAACACAGGTTCTTTCTTTTTAACTTCATCGAGCTGTTTCTTTATGTCTTCTTTAAACTCTCTGAATTCTTTGATGAAGTCTATGATTTTTTTTTCAATTCTATTCTTGGGAGTTCATCTAGGTAATTCCCATTGGAAAACATTTCTATAGAATTGTTACATTTTGGAGAGAAGATACTGGCTTGATCTTTCACAGTGATGTTATTTTTCTGACAAGATTTTGGCAAATGGACTTCTTTTGTTAGTTTTAAGTATGATATGGACAACATAGGCCGAGTCAAAGAGAGGATGTGCATGTAGATTGGGGCCTAGAGACTGGGGCTGGCTTTTGGTAGAATGAAGTCAGGTAGAAAGAAGGGACTGAGCAGAAGGGTAAGATGGGCTGGTGGGCAGGTGCCTGACTTTCATCCAAGCCAGAAGAGTGGAGGTAGATAAGGTTGGGTGGAAAGGTTAGATTTGGCATGGGATGGGCATGTGGTTTTAAGGATTGGTAATGAGGACACTGGTAGAGGCCTATAAATTGATTCCAGTATAATCAGGGGATGTGGGGAGCTGGATATGGAACCCAAGCTAGATATGATGGATTGGGGAGAAGATGTAGAAATGATGGAAAGTTGGGCATACTCATGAGGCTAGACCCTGGAGAAGGAAGTGGGGAGTTTCTCTGGATGGGGAAGTTAGGCACAGTACAGAAGGGCTAACTTTTGTTTGTAATTGTGTGTGTGCATGCATGTGTGTGAGTGTGCATGAGTGTGTGTGTACATGCATGTGTATGTGTGCATGTGTGTGTAAGTATGTATGCATTTGTGCACCCAAATGCAGTGTCCACAGAGGCCAGAAAAGGGTACTAGATCTCTTGTAGCTGGAGTTGGAGGCAGTTGTGAGCTCACTAATGTGTGTGCTGGAAACAGAAGTCAGGGACAGTATGTGCTGTTAACTGCTGAGCCATCTCTCAAGGCCTGTCTTGTATTTTTTAGTAGATGGGTGAAAGATTGTCTCCTCAAGATGACATAACCTATAGTCAGCTAAGAGTTGCCCTTACAGAGGAGTCACGTTTTGTTGTGTCTATTTTTTATCTTGCACTCCCACCAGTGACATCACTCTTCCTCTACATCCTCTCCAACATTTATTGTGAGATTTGCAGATTCTGCCCATTCTGTTTGGGATTAGGTGGGTGGGTGGTATCTCAAAGCTCTCTCCTTCCACCATATAAGTTTCTGGGGTCAAAGTCAGGTAGTCAGGTTAAGCAGCAGGTTCTTGTTGGTCCTTATTTTAAAAATTTATGATTTGAAATTATGAATAAATGCACATTACACGAAATATCCTATTTTGGCATAAAGAACATTCACATTGTTGGGCAGGCACAACCTTTTCTATGTTACATAGAAACTGAGACTCTGTAGCAATTAAATAATTTTACACCACAGATATTCCCAGATCTTTGTCAAATAGATTGCTATTGATTGT
The DNA here is from genome assembly GCF_011762505.2 of Arvicanthis niloticus. Classification (NCBI taxonomy): domain Eukaryota; kingdom Metazoa; phylum Chordata; class Mammalia; order Rodentia; family Muridae; genus Arvicanthis; species Arvicanthis niloticus. The sequence goes on from NC_133429.1 coordinate 44,852,211, forward strand.
AGCATGTTGACTATGTTGGCATTCACTAGTCCATTCCTTGTCAACTTGACACTCAAATATATTAGTTTTTTTAAATGTATGTGAATACACTGTTACTGTCTTCAGACACACCCAAAGAGGGCATCGGATCCCATTACAGATGGGATTGAAGGGTTGTGAGCTGGGAATTGAACTCAGGACCTCTGGAAGAGCAGTCAGTGCTCTTAATCACTGAGCCATCTCTTCAGCCCCCAACATATTACTTTTAATCCATTATCTTACACCCCCTTTCCAGCTTCAAAAGTCCCCATAGACTTTAACAATGACCACACTCCTCGAGAGTTTTAATGCAACTGCTCAAGAGTTTTAATGCAGATTGTCTTCTGAGACTCGGACAATTGTTTAGCTGCGAGCCCCTGCAACACCAGCCAATAAGAAGCAAGTTACCTACTTCCAAAGGACAGTGGCACAGGGTTAACCTTCCCACTCCAAAAGAGAGGAATGAGAGATTATCGAAAGACTTATCAGATAAAATCAATAGTGAAACTCACCAAAGAAAGCACTCAGTTGTGCAATTCTGTGCTGGCCATCTTGGGCTTAGGATAGAATCATGCCCCAAAGGCTTGTTACTACATCACTGGTGCTTATAGAAGACACAGTGCCCTCTTGGGCCAGGTTCACATGTGCCTAACATTCTCTTCACTGGATCCTTGGGTATCCACTACAATTTAGGGTTTCACCTTCACAGATTTACATAGTAGCTTCTCAGGACCTCCTTGTAGGGACTCTAATCCTACCTCACATTACGTGGTCTCAACAACCTTCTAGAACATTGACACAAGTCTCCAGGACTCTTGCATCTATCATGCCTGTTTAACCAGGAAGGGATTATTTAACCATAACATAAAATAGTCAAAGTCCAAAGAATGATGCCTAAAGCCACAGACGAGGGAGACAACATCAAAATATAGTACTTTCAGCAAGGCTGAAATCAGGCAGTGCAAACATTATATACTGTAGAGCCTTGTCTGGCACCTGCGGCATGTGACACAGTGGTTTGAATCCGGGCCATTTGCAGCATGCATGGCTTCCTGCTTAGCTCTCCTATCCTCATGCTCTCTTATCCTCATTTCTTATCACTTTCCTACATGTTTCCACGTTCCTGGCATCTCAGGAGTCCTGGGGACTCCGATGCAGCTTAGGGTTCAGCCTCACATGTTCACACTCTGTACTGGGAATATGACTGTACTGAACATTGTCCTGCCTTATGGACTTTTGTTTTGGAGTGTTGGTGAACGCCATCACAACCTCGTACATGTTGCATCTGCACTAGGTTGCCAGCACTAGGTTGTTCAGTAGTCCTGCTGTCATGGCGGTTTTGACAGCAGCAGCAGCAGCAGCAGCAGCAGCAGCAGCAGCAGCAGCAGCAGCAGCAGCAGCAGCAGTTTCCGAGTGCCTGGGTGGCTGGTGCCTGGATGGTATCCTCTCATCATAGAAAATTATACTTTTAGTTTTACCATCACCCTTGAGTGTGATGGGTAGGATGTCCTTATTTGCTGAAATGCCTTCAATATATCCTTCTTATTCTCTCTCTCTCTCTCTCCCTCCTGCTCTCTCTCTCTCTCTCTCTCTCTCTCTCTCTCTCTCTCTCTCTCTCTCTTTCCAAGACAGGGTTTCTTTGTGTAGCCCTGTCCATCCTGGAACTCACTTTGTAGACCAGGTTGGCCTCAAACTAAGAGATCCGCCTGCCTCTGCCTCCCGAGTGCTGGGATTAAAGGCGTGCGCCACCACTACCTGGCTCCCTTTACATATTTTTCAGTGCAGAGTGCCTGACTTCTTTAATGCCACTACTGCCTTTAATAACTATGAACTCTTTTTATAACTTTTAAAATTATTCCTTGTTTGTTCAAACTGCACATTTTCCAGACTTGCGTCTTACATTTTGCTTCTGAGTCTCACTGTAAGTATAACTGCGAGCAGCCAGCAATGACTATGTCGTGGTTTGACTTCTACACTACAAATTTTATGTACTGAATTAATCAGTCTATTGCTTCTGAATCCAAGCTCATTCAAATTTTCAGCACATGGCCGAATGGTAGATGATTCTTTGTCAAAATGGACCACAAGGGGACACTAGTCCAGCTCCCAATGGAGCCCTCTTGCTCCCTGAAATCCCATGAGCGCAGTCTTTAGCTGTCTGCCTTTGTTAATTTAATTGAATTGGCTGACCAGGAAACCTTAGAAACTGGTTCTCAATCTGTGGGTCTCGACCCCATTTGGAGTCGAACATCAGATATTTACATTACAATCCATAACAGTAGCAAAATTACAGTTATGAAGTAGCCATGGAATGATTTTTATGGTTGGGGGTCAGCACAACGTGGGGAACTATGGTAAAGGGTCATGGCATTTGGAAGCTTGAAAGCCACTGCGCTACGGGTTCTCGTACCTCAACCTCCCCAGTGCTCAACCTCCCCGGTGCTGGAATTACGGTCGTATACCACTGTGCTTGGAATTTTCCACACTGTGGACTCAAACTCAGGCCCAGACACAACCACCTTCTCAACCCTCGTTCTTTTTCGTCGTTTTTGAGACAGTATTGCCATCTTACATAAGCTGCTCTTAAAACTCCTTGCCCCAAATGATCTTCCTGCCTTAGCTTCCGGTGTAACTGTGATTTCAGGCACCGGCGGCCACTTTCCTTTGCTTTCTTTATGTAGCTTTAGGTAAATAGCACGATTGAGTGGGAAGCATGCAGTGTTGGTTACCATGTGCCTACTGCTCCACACAGGAGTAGTCTCTCTTCATCACATGTACGTTTGTTACAATCTATGAGTCTACATTGATAAATAGTTATAAAGTCCCCATCATCCACATTGGGGCTCACTCTTGGTGTTTTATGTCGGTGTATTTTGGTAAAGTTATCCCTGTGCGTGTCCTTAGTTAGGGTTTCTATTGCTGGGATGAAACACCATGATCAGAAAGCAAGTTGGGGAGAGAAAAGTGTTTACTTTGCTTACACTTGGACAACACTGTTCATCACCGAAGGAAGTCAGGACAGGAGCTAAAACAGAGCAGGAACCTGGAGGCAGAAGCTGATGCAGAGGCCATGGAAGGGTGCCGCTTGCTGGGATACTCTTTATGGCTTGCAGATATCCCAGGTCTATAGCTTACCCTGTAAAAAGCTCTCCTGTAGAAGAGGGAGATTCTATGTCTTGCTTTAAAGGTAGCATGAAAAAATGGTCTGGTTTTTGTTGTTGTTGTTGTTTTGCTATAAACTGTTCAAGGAATTTGAAGGTGCCATGCTATGCAAGGAATGTAGGCACAGTTTGTGCGATGGGTAGATTATTGGGAATCAAAACCAATTAGGTTATAGTTTCATTTAATCATTTTAAGTTTGTTGAGCAGATTCAAATATTTACTTTCTGTCTCAGAGGAACAACATTTCCTTTAGGGAATACCTCTGTAAACAGATGGGTGAACTGAAAGCACCACCTCAACAGTCCTTGGAGCTTTACTATGAAAGTTATTCTTGAATATTACAGGACAGCTCTCTGCCCTTGGCGTGCAGAAGTTCAGGTTCACGCTGATTTCCTGTAAATAGATTAGATTTAAAATCTGTGGTTGCTGAGTGTAAATATTGTCTAACCTTTCCCCACATCTGCCATCGCTCTGTTCTCTTAAAACACTTACGTTTCTAGCTTCTTTGTTACAAATTATCTACTAAATACAAGTCAAATTGTGAGCTCTGGCTTCACTCCCAGCTTTAACTGGAGCTATGCTTCCCCCCCACCCCCATTTCCACACCTCAAATAACCAAAACTTGTTCTCACTTAATTCTATTATTTGAATTCTAAGTTAATCTGCATTTCTTTCTTTCTTTTTTTTTTTTTTTTTTTTTTAGAGCTGGACATATTTCTATCCATCAATTTACAGATATATAGAGTTAATAAGAGGAGCGTCTAAATGGTTTTAGTCTGTTTATTTCCCCTCTTCAGGATGCTTTCCTATTTCAATTGTTTTCTTTTGCTGCACTCACCCTGTCACATTCACCGCAGTAATTAAAGTGATATTTTGCCCTTACCCTTCCTCATTTAGTACTAATAGCAGATTTCATATATTGTCACTTCCATCTTATCACCTCAAGTCCAAAGCGCCTCAACATGCAGCTACTTTGCAAGTATGATCTGATTGAATCTCCTATGTAAATGTGTAACTGCCGGAAAAACTGTCCTTCAGAGTGCCTTTGGTAAACAGAAAACGGTTCCAATTTAAACGTCCTTTTGACATATACTCTGATCATCACTGCTTTGGTGACTTTGGGACTTACGACGAGGAGACCACAAAATGTAAGGACACAGAAAATAAGTGTGCGGCAGTAATTTCGTCGGCAAGAATGTTTGTAACATCCTTTGGACACAGGCCCCCCCCCCCCCCCCCGGGGACGAACCTTAGAGTTATATGAGGCAGGTGTACCTTAGGTGGTGAATATTTCCTGAACAAATAAAAGAAATTTAGAATTTTTTGTAGGATTCAAACATGAGTAGAGCCTTGGCTGGTATATTTGGCTTCTGGGCTGAAAAGCAAATGGTAGCATTTCTTAAGGCTACATTAGTCCTTGACTGGGGAGCTCATGAGCTGAAGGCCTGCCTACCCAGCTGATCACAGAATGGCTCTCGGGACAGCAAGCGTGAGAGGTGGCAATTAAATATGGAGTGGGAGCCTGCTCTCTCTTTCTTTTACACCCTCTCTTCCCTTCCTATACTTTTTCTTTATTTTTTTTTCCAACTCTGTCTTTTCTGTTTGGGAAAAGTGTTGTTTCTCTTAAGCTAAATCCTATCCTGGGGAGTCTGTGGCTGCAGTAGATTCTCCCTGGGTGATGCTGTGTTCAGATAATTCTTTGTGCCTGCAGAGCATAGATGACTGGCAAGAGGGGAGGCAAAAATGTCAGTATTTCCGTAGGTCATGGGGTGTTCTGGAAAATGTCTTTTTGTATTCTATGACCAGGCTTTTGTTCAAGTCAGGTTATTCCCACTGCTAGAGCCGCTACTGAGAAGAGACGACTCCGATGCTGTATGTATGGTACATAAAAGGCTCCTTTTGGTGATAAGATGCTACAAGCAAATAATGACTCATGAAAAATATTATCCACTTACCAAAAATATTATCCACTTACCAAAAATATTATCCACTTACCAATGGCTCAAACATGAATGAGTAGAAACCGAAACCAGCTCTTGTACTGCAGCTCAGGAACTTGGAGGTAAAAAAAAAAAAATCTTATAAAAAACCCAAACCAAACCATGATTTGACTCTCTGGCCTAGGTATGTATAGTTCACAATCTCCTCAGAACATTTCGTTTTAGTTTTGAATCAGGAAAGTGAGTCTTTACTGGAGTGTTACTCTGCTGGACTTCCAGGATCAAAAATGGAACTTTTAAAGATGGCACCCCTTCAACTGCCTCCTTCTGTTGTGAAGAGAGATAGTGAGGGATAACTGCTTATTAGATGGGCTACCATCCCAAAATGCTGTGGTCTGGTGACTCAAACATCAGGAAGTAACTCCTCTCTCTCTCTCTCTCTCTCTCTCTCTCTCTCTCTCTCTCTCTCTGTCTCTCTCTTAATTATTACCTTTATTTATTTTTTTACAGTCCAGTCATTAGTTATCTCCCTCCCGGTCCTCCCTCCAGCAGTTCCTCATTCCATTCCCCCTCTTCCGTCTCCAAGAGAATGCCCTGCTCCGCCCCCCTAACCGGCCACTGCCAGGCCTCTACATTCCCTGGGGCCTCAAGTCTCTCAAGGGTTAGGTTCGACTTCTCTCATTGAGGCCAGACCAGGCAGTCCTCTGCTGTATGTGTGTCAGGGGGCCTTGGACCAGCTAGTGTATACTGCCTGGTTGGTGACTTAGTGTCTGAGAGATCTTGGGGGTCCAAGTTTGTTGAGATTCCTGGTCTTCCTATAGGGTTGCCCTCCTCCTCAACTTCTTCCAGCCAGAAAGTAATTTTCTCACAGTGCTTGAGGCTAGAGCTCTGGGATCAAGATATGGGTGATTTTCTCCCTCTAAGGTCTTTTACTTTTCGGGCTTGCAGATGGTATCTCCCCAGAGTCTCCAGGATATCTGTTTTGACATTCCTCTTTCTCATGAGGGTACTGGTCATTTTAGATTATGTTTTTTTCTCCTTAAAAGTCATGTTTTAATGTAATTTTAAAAAAAAATTATAGTGTCTTACAATAGTGTTACACTTTGAGAGATTGGAGGTTAAAAATTCAATATATGAATTTTTGGATGTGTGGCATAGTTTAGCCAGTAAAACTTGAGACTGGTTTTTACATTGACAGTTAACAGCTGACTAAATCAACTCTTCTTCCCTGGGTCACTTGGTGGATAACGTTACTCCTGGAGTCCATGGAAGAGTTTAGGACATTTAAGACGTGTATACATTGATCAGGCTCCCAGCTATTTTCCCCAGAGTCCAAGTCCATATGATGATGTAGAATTGTGGTGTAAGTTGAGACTTGAGTCAGTCTCTGGGTTTTGTTTCCTTAAATTTACATAAAAGAATCAAATCCTCATTTTAATCACAGTTTCCAAGGGGCTTGGAATACACATACAGATTCCAAACACAGGACAAAATCTTGAAAGACATTCCATTCATAAAAGGAGGTTGAGTAGATTTCAGTAGGTGATAAGCATTTTTAACTCTTTGACTTGACCTACAAAATCTACAACATAAGATTCCCATATGGGTCTCTAAGCACAGTTCCATACATAGAAGTACCTAATAGCAACTTGTGATTTTTAGCAGCTATTAAGCCAATATAATATTTAGTTATTATGCATTTATCTTCTCTGGTCAAGTAATTGTCATGGAAATAGGACAGTTTTTCCACAACCAAAATACAGCTAAGGATTTCTGCTCTGAATTCTAAAGCACAACAAACAGCCCCCTTCTTTTACCCTGTTCTGTGTTTTTTTTACCCAGCCCCGTAAGTCAGAAGGGATCGTAGAACAGCTGCCTTGTCAGAATCCACAAGGAAACCTGCACGCGTACCTGGGATAAGGGTCAGTCCAGGAAAAAAAAAAAACAAAAAAAACTAGAACTTCCTTGTTTGTGTAAGTTCTACTATTGCAGTCATTTGACAACCTTTGACATAGTTATTTCCACTGAGAGGAGCAAGCTACCTTGGTTTTGGGCTATGTGGCCTCTTAGAAATGAAACAAATGTTTTAACTGTTCCAAACTTAACGTTGACAGTGCATGTGAAAATAACCATTTTAACAGACTTGTAAAGGATAGTAGTTCTGTCTACTGAAGAAAGGGCACTGATTGCTTGCAGACTTTTGCTGCAGACAGAAAGATAGCATTGAGGCAGTTTTCCTTCACAAATGCTCGAGGCCTTTGGTCAGGCAGGAGGTTAAGCTCTGTAAGTTGACCCAGTGCTTGGTATGGGCTCGAGGACTGATTTCTGGAAGGTCCTCTTGGAGAACATGAAGCACGACAGTATGGAGACTGACATTAGCTCCTCAGAAACCAACAATAGCCTAGATCAGAAAAAGTCAGTTTATTTCGGAAACTCAGGACTCAAGACGACACCTTATAGGTGGAGTTTTAGGGGAGTTGTTGCATGCTCTAGCTGAATACTATTAAAGCAAGCATGAATTTGTGGTGGTGTAGGTTGAAGACAAACTTTGTAAATAAAGCGACACTGGATATGTTTCGAAACAGTCTTTCCAAGTCCATTGGTTCCCGGTAAGCACACGCCTGTCTTGGCTGTCTCTGTTGGGAGTTACAATGGTAACTAAAATAAAGTCTTCGGTGGTATTTATTAGTTGAATGCTGGCCTTAAACAAGCTGATACTTTGTTGTGTGGTGGGTAATGAATAATGCGGCTAAGAAATACCTCCATTATGGGAATATTTGAGATGGAAAGCAGGGAACTTACAGTCGCCATTGGACTTACTTATCAACTGTAGTCTCTTTAGAGGGGACAAAGGAGTGTACAGTGAAGAGAACAGAATTTCAAATTAACTCTGTGCACTTAGGAGTTTTCCCTCTATCCTGCATCGGGAAACAGACAAACGAGAGCCACTGGTCTACCCTACAGCTTGAATGTTCTTGACACCCCAGTAGAAATGGGTTTCACATTAGCTGTTGACTTTACTAATATACAAAAAGTTGAGAAAGAAGATCTGCCACCATTTTAAAATGCTCTTTTATCACACACACACACACACACACACACACACACACACACACACATTCAAGTTTATTCCTTCTTGGCAGCTACACAGTTGGATTAATGATGTTACTAGCTTTATGCTATGACGGTGTTATCATTTTTGCTTTATTGAGTTGTGCTAAGGGCAGGGTCGTCAATCCCCATAGATGACAGCATCCTGGCGTTGGTTCTAAAGGACGCCTTGTTGCACGTTCACGTGTGTTTGCCATTACAGCCAGCTAGAACTTGATTCCTATAGGTTTCCCATCAGCTGTCTAGCTAGATATTTCTCTGCATACCATTAATATTGGCAATTCCACTAATTCCTTTTGTGGCTCATTACACCGCCTAATTAACCTCCTCATTTAAAAAAAAGTGTGAACAGACTGGCTATAATTCTTATTTCTGGCAGCTTCTGAACATATGACTAGGTTTTATCTCATTTCTTTTTTTTTCCCCTATTTTTTTTTTAATTTTTGCTTCCTCCCCCCCCCCCCAGCACTTTGGAATGACTAAGTCTTTCATTTATACTATTTAAAATCTTCATTTAAAGCTGGCTGCTCATTTTGGTGTTTTTTTCTGATATCAGAGTATAAACGACATGCACACAAGCCTCTACTGTTCAAACACTCCAGAACCTCAAATCATGATTTATTTTCGCTGCTGTAAAGGAGAGCAGAAATAGCAGTGTCTGCCTGCAGTTGCTTGGTTTTGACACTAGGTGGCCAACACGAACCGAGACAAACAGGTTTGATCACTGCATGGAGAACATTTTACAGGGAGAAATTTTTTTTTTTTTTAAATCAACGTTCAAAGAGAATTTAAACACAGAAACTTCAGGGTTTGTATTTAATCTTTTTGGAAATAATTAAATCATGCAGATCCACAGAATTTAAGGAAAATTTGACCAGGGAATTAGAAAGTATGATTTCTTTTCTGTATTTTGTACTTAAAAAAAAAAATGTAATTATACCGTCAGATGCCATACTTTCCAGCTGAACTTATTAGGCAAAATACTTGATACCTGAGATTAAGATTATAGTCACCAAACAATATCCATTTTATATAATTACAACAACAACAAGAAGGTAAGTTTTACTTTTCTCTCTGAATACATTTGTAAACATTACCATCGATGTAGCTTTCCTTTGAAACAGTCTCCAATGTACGTTCACTCAGCTCTTTCTCTCATTTTTAGCTCCACTCTGAGGAAGAACAAGAAACTATATATTGATAGTTGTTTAGTTGGCAAATAATTGAGTTTGAGGTAAAGGCGAAGGACTCCATGCCTTCTGTTTTGTTTTTGATACAGGGTCTCTCTCTGTGAAGAGACCTTCCTGAAACCCATTGTGTAGACCAGGCCGGCCTTGAACTCACAGAAATCCATCTGCGTCTGCCTTCAGAGTGCAGGAATTAAAGGTGTGCTCCACCACCCCGTTAGGGTGCTGCTAACTGACTTCTCACGGTGCTTTTAAATTTCAGAATGTATGTTGTTCTGCAAAATCATTTGCTTTCTGTAATATGAGAATCTGTTTGTGTTTAGTGTTTTTATGGGATTCCTTAGTATGTGAATGAGGCTGGGTGGTGGGGTGGGGTGGGGTGAGTTATTTCTCTGACTCGTGTGCTTTCTCTTGGGCTCTTTCTGTTTGTTTGTCTTGTCCAACTCTGTTGTGTTTGTTTCTTTTTTAAATTATATTTATTTATTATTATTATCTCTTAGAACCTGCTTTTCTAATGAGAGACAGAAAGGAAATTGATCTGGATGGGAGAGGAGGTAGGGAGAAACTGGGAGGAGGTAGGGGAACCATGATTAGGATATATCATGTGAGGAAAAAACTATTTTCAATGAAAGATAAAAGCATTCCAATTAATTTGGGGGTGGGATGGGGGGAAATGGCCGTTGCTACACATAAGTGTAGAATTTCAATATGAAGTCCTTTGACTACATGCAATGAATAGATGCCCCAGACTGTAGACATTTAACATAAATCTTCAGGCTTGCGTCTACAAATAAAAGTAATATTTTCTAAAGCTGAAAAAAAATACTGAGAGTCTGTTTGCTTCACCAACCTTACACTGGGGAAACATGGTTAGAAAGCAAAAAAAAAAAAAAAAAAAAAAAGCAAGCCAGAATTCCAACTGGAGAGCTGGCTCAGCAGTTTAGACCACTTGCTGCTCTTGCAGAGGACCTGGGTTCAAGTCCACCCACTTGGTGGCTCACAACCATATGTAATTCCATTTCCAGGGGATTTAGTGCCCTCTTCTGGTCATACAGGCAATCAAACAAGTATGAGGTTCACAAATACACAAGCAGGTAAAATACCTGTAAAAATAAAATAAGTAAATAAATAAATAAAAAAGTAAACCAAAGGGGGGTAAGAAGCAATTGAGTCAACCTGATAAATCAGGCAGGAATAATAAAAAGGAGAAGGAACGCTAACTGTTCGGGATTGCTGCCAGCACTGAGCCAGCTGTCTGAACTAGCTGTGTAGCGCACTGTAGACAGGAGGCAACCTACCACACTCTGGTGGAAGCTGATGAGCGGTGAGCTCTGGGTAACTCAAAGACTCACATGGAGCACAACCATCGATGAACTAAATGAGGTGCGTTAAACACTCTGGTTTTTTTTTTTTTTTTCTTTCTTTTTTTAACCTAAGACAATGGAGATTTTATTTCTGATGGAGGGGAAAGCTTAGTAAGACAGGACCCCCAGTCCTGACGATCATGTCCTCTCAGTTGTCTGCTTGAAACTATTATCTTCATCATCATCTGGGCCGTTAACTTCTTCTTTTTAAAGATTATTTATTTATTTAATGTATGTTGAGTGCACTGTTGCTGTCTTCAGACACACCAGAAGAGGGCATCAGATCCCACGACGGATGGTTGTGAGCCACCATGTGGTTGCTGGGAATTGAACTCAGGACCTTTGGAAGAGCAGTCAGTGCTCTTAACCACTGAGCCATCTCTCCAGCCCCAAGGGCCGTTAACTTCTTATCTCTCTTTTCTTGTCTGTTAGCTCAGTGCTATAGCCTTGAACTATTCACTTCTAAAAGACCATTATTCGTAGGCCTTCCCGTTTTGCTTATTAAAACGTGCACACACAATGTTAAGTGAAACCAAGCAAAGGCAATGCTCCCCTACTGTCTCGATGCTTCAGACCGTGTCCGTTGTGATGTCGACTCTGTCCAGGAGTTACTATGATGACAGGCGTGAAATGATGGAGTCGTTTTTGATTATTGCACGACTCATCCTCTACTTGGTGTTCTCGGTCACTTCTGTTTTCAGATTTTTTTTTTTCCAAGACAAGAAGCAAGCGCGTCTCTTTAATTTTACATTTTCTAGAAACTACTGAGAAACAAGTGTTTAGATTTCCTCCCAAGGCTGTTTTTCACATTGGTCATCCAGCATCCGCGCCTTCCCCTTTGACAATCTCAGTGTTCACAAGGCATGAGGCTATCCAGACATTAGATACCTGCTCAGCATCTGTACCCAAGTTTCTCAGGGAAAGGCTCAGCATGGCAGTCATATGGAGTCCCTTCCTCATCTAACTAGCCTACTAACTGGGCACACTGGGGAAAATGTATACTTGGTTGTGACTCACAGTGGACATATAATGAAAGTGTCGGGGACTCTGCAGTTGAGGGCTATTTTTCTTTGATCACCGAGAACGCATTGTTGAGAGACAGAACTTTTTTATGGTAAATTTATTTTTTTTTTAATTTTTTTTTTACTTTACATACCTCTTCCTGCCCTGCTTCCAGTCACCTCCTCCCACGAGGGTAATCTCCCTTCCCCTCCACCCTGGCACTTCAAGTCTGTGAGGTCAGACAAGACAACCCAGGTAGGAACATATCCCACATACAGGCAACAGCTTTTGGGATAGCCCCCGTTGCAGTTTTTGGGGACCCACATGATGACCAAGCTGCACATCTGCTGCGTATGTGTGAGGGGGCCTAGGTCCAGCCGGTGTATGCTCTTTTTTGGGGTTCAGACTCTGAGAATTCCAAGGGTCCAGGTTAGGAGTCACTAGGGTTGGCTACTACTATTCTGAAATGAGGCTTGGATGGAAACAGTCGAATGCAGCAAACATACAGGTGTTTTCAAGCTTAGAAAGGGTGGGGCTGAGTGCCTCAGCGCGCGTGCGAGCACCCACCCAACCACCCACCTGCCCAAGTGTCTGTATTTGTTTGTATATGAACAAAGAAGACAACTTTCAAACTAGCTAAATGTTAGCACCTTTCAAAATTCCCAGAAGCCACTTGGGGATCTCACAGCTAGATGAATGTTACTTTTGTGACCCTCAGGATGGAGGCTTAAAGTCACTGTTAGAATGAAAACAAACGTAAACACACATTATCTCCAAATCTCATGAATCGAGGTATGTTAGCCATTGACCTGTTTGTGTATGCAGCTTTGTTAGCTAAAGTAAAGATGTACATTAATGTGGAAGTTTCTGGATATGTCAGGTGATACAGACTCACATGGTGTTTTGCTGGGGCAAGAGGGAGGACACGCGTTGTTTGCAGAAAGTATAAATAGGACTCAATGGACAGTGACGGTTGCTTGCATAGCTAGCCCTGCAATGCTTCTTCTGTCTTTGCTGATCTTCACTTGTTGAGAGAGGCATGGCAGAAAACTTCTCTTGGCGTCCCAGCTGGTCCTCATCCCTCCTCTCTGACTCTTCTGATTTGACTGAGACTTGGCACTTTCCGATACATTGTGCATTGGCTGCTGATACATGTTTGCATGTATCTGACACTACTGAACTGGACTGCTGGTATACCAACAAACAGAGATTGGAATCTCCCCAGAGAACTTCTTCTAAGCAGGTCCACATCCCCTTGTCCCATTTACCATTCTTTTCTCCCACTGCCTTTGGACAGCGGGCTAGGAGACGGGGTGGAAGCATTTGAGAACCCTTATTAAAAGTAGGTTTTAAAAAACATCTACGCCTACATTCACGAATGTGTATCACTTACCTATACAGGGTCAAATAGGAAATGAGTTATAAAAATTAAGTGAACTACAACACAATGTGATGTGTATAAAAATGAAATAAAACACAGATATTTGGGAATGCATAGGCAAAAGTTGATGTAGTAAGAAAGGAGAATTGGAGATGTTTTTCTAGAGGAATAACTCTGGTCCCAAGTTTATACCACTAAACTGTAGCTAATGAGGTAAAAGAGGTGTTTTTTTTTTTTTTTTTTTTTTTTTCAGATATAGTACACTGATGCCAAGGGTTTAAAGAAGTTTATTTGGGAACATGCTTATAGCTTATATGGACATTCTTCATCTCATGAACTAAATATCAAGAAGTAAGAAAAGTCCATGAATTACCAAAGTCGATGATTTCAGGTCAGAATGCACTGCCTTGTAAATGTTATGTATCTCCAGTTTAAAAAACCTTAAAAGCATTTAAAACTATACATATGCATGCATGTCTGTCTGCGGGATATAGACATGAGCACATGTGTCTGTGGGGGACAGAAGAAGGAGTTGGATTCTGTGGTGCTTGAATTAAAAGCAGGAAGGAGCTGCCTGATGTGGGCTCCAGGAACTGAACTTGAGTCCCCTGTAAGAGCACTGTCTGCTCTTCCCCAGCGAGCCATCTGCCCAGAGACCTTAACTCTAGTTTCAGAAATCAGACTCTTCTACACAATAGGTACATTCAGATTGTGAGTTAATCCCATGGGATTCATTCAATGACTGAACGCTTTGCTCTCCAGAGAGGCAAAGAGTTAGGGAGACATACTTTATACTGTTGGTGAAAATGTTTAATAGCAGGAATGAGCCCAGAGATGATGTTCTGGACAAACTTCCTGCTCTGAATCAAGACAAGGACTCTGCTACCTTTAATGGAACATTTATGCTTTTCACAGTCATCTCATAAAACACTTGACTTAATCCACTGTGCAAAATATTAGCCCCTGTGATAGCTACAATGTAAACAATTCTCATTTTCCCTGTACAAGGTGCTTATGCGGTTCTGCCCATCCAGAGATGGGGATTTTATCATTTGAGCCTGGGATGGCTTTATGAACCCTGTAGTCCAGGAACTGTTACAAACCGGATTCCAGCAGAGACTCGCAAAGTGATTGGCATGGAGGCTTCTACTAATACTTTTAGAAACCCGAGGCCATCACGACTTTAGAGAAGTATCCACTATATTACACTGTATCCACATGAATTACATGCCTGCACTGTAGCACATGTCTTCACCGCTTCCTTGAACGCTAGAAGATGTAGTTACTGTCAACCCTTCTTTTTCTGTTCAGTCACTTGTCAGACAGTGAGAGACGAGGTGTGTCGCTAGGTGGCTATAGGCATGTAAGGAAGGCCAGCTAAGTCCAGACAAACTTCCCACCTGAGTCTGAGCTGAACACAGATAACCAACCCACAGAAATGTGGCCCAAATCAGCCACAGGTCAACTGTATGATCTTGGCTCTTTTGCACATCAATTTTTAATTAAAAAGGTTTACTATTATTATTAACTGAATTCCATACCACCCACCTTTCATAAATTTTATCACTATTACTACTGCTTATTCACTTTATATTCTGCTCACTGTCTCCCCCCTGGCCACCCTCTCCCACAGTCCTTCCCCCATTCTCCCTTCCCCTTCATCTCTGAGCAGGTAGGGGCCTCTGGGTATTCCCCCCACCCTGGCACATCAGGTCGCCACGAGGCTGGGTGCATCCTCTCCCACTGAGGCCAGACAAGGCAGTCCAGCTAGAAGAACATATCCCACAGACAGGCAACAGATTTTGGGATAGCCCCCGCTCCAGTTGTTCAGAACCCACATGAAGACCAAGCTGCACATCTGCTACATATGTGCAGGGGCCTAGGTCCAGCCCGTGTATGTTCATCGGTTGGTGGTTCATTCTCTGAGAGGCTCCAAGGGTCCAGGTTAGTTGACTCTGGTGGTCTTCCTGTGGAGTTCCTATCCCCTTAGGGGCTGCAAACAAAGCAACCCATCTTCCTGTCTTGAAGGTGTGTCTCTGTGTGTCTGATAGGCGTGTTAGGTAGTCTGCTACATATAGGGAGACTAAAAGTTAGCAGTATGTATGTATGTCACATGGAGTAAGTTTTGTCTACCTGATTACATGAAACAATTCTATGAATGTTTAAAAATATATCTAAAAAGTAAACTGGATACGGTGGTTCATACCTTTAATCCCAGCATGGGGGAGGTCTGGGCATGTGGATCTCTGAGAGTTCAAGGTCAGCCTTGACTGTATAGTGAGATTGCCCCTCACCCCTGCAAGTGGAAAATGCTCTCAGCCCCCAGAAATTGAGTTGAGTGTAGTGGTCACGGATGTAATCTGACACTAGAGACGATGAAGAAAAATCTAAAGTTTGCCTGGGCTACACAGTCATTATCCCGGTCAACTTGGCAAGCACCATATTTTGCTAGAATATAAAGCAAAAAAAAAAAAAAAAAAAAAAAAAAAAAAAAAAAAAAAAAAAAAAAAAGTATGGGGACTGTGGTTCAGAGATACAGGGCTTGCTGGGGATGTGCAAGGCCTGGGGTTGGTACTCAGCAGGCATTGTTAGAGAAGATGGGTTGGGACAACAGGATAAACAAAGATAGGCAGGCGGTGATGAATGGACCACGTGTCACCCTCTTTACGAGTTCACGGGGAACCTGAATCATATTCATTCTCTTAAATATTATGATGCCTGGATGAACAAACACAGGGGAACTGGAACCAGTTTTCCTTCTCCCTTTTCTGTCTTTCTCCTTTAACGTCTCTGCAGCCTCACACATGTTTTGTTAGTGACATTTCAGAATCCCAGGTTCCGATAATTTCGATGTCCTTGCAGCATAGGAGACAACATTTTCAGCAGTTGGGGGGATGGGACGGTGCTCGAAGACTGTGGATAAAAATGTAAAAAGCAAAGCTGATGACTGGCTTTTGATTTGGCAGCCCGGGTTTGAATCTCTCCACCGGCTCATTTCATTCACAGGTGAAATCGGTTCAGCTCATCTGTTTTATTGGATGTTGTGAGGATTTGAGATGAGGGGTAGAGATAACCTATAAACTTTCTACTAGGGACTTAAAGTGCCTCTAAAATCTCTACTACAGCCAAGGGGAATGTGCAGTGTCATATACAATACCTCAAAGAACGTCTGCTCTTAAGTACATCCCATCATACGACACAGCCTGTCTATTCCTAGATATTTACTTATGAGAACTGAAAACATGCATTCACTGAAAGATTCCCTCATAGGCATCCCTCGTGGCTTTGTCAAATGCCCAACTCAGAAATAACACAGGAGGTGCACGTCAAATAATGTTTAGTATTACCACGGAGAACTAAGCAAGGTCTGACCTGTGGCTGCAGTAACAGGGATGAATCCCAGTGTAATTATGCTGATAGAAAGAAGCTGGTGGAGAAAAGACAGACCACATGGTTTGAGTTATCAAATCTGTAGTATGGGCAGCTAACTGCAGCCAGGTGCACTACAGTAGAATAGTTTTAAAGGCAGAGGAGAGAAAGCTTGCAGTAGTTTGTTGTAAGTTGTTCTAAGTTGTTGTAAGAACACAGTGAGTCATGATGAACTTGCCGTCCAGTTAAATTAAGCATTTAAAAAATTATTCGTTTAAAAAAAAAAAACGTGGTAGAGTTTTGAGGAGGCAGAAAGTTTAACCAGATGGCAGATTGTCAACTCCAGGGTTATGCTCAAGTAGATGAGTGTTTATCATTTTGATTTTTTTTTTTTTGTTTTGGAAGGAATGCAAAAGATTTTGTTTCAGAGTCCCGAGAGTCCTGATTTCCACACCTCGATCTGAACGTTCGTTGGATCTAGTTGCCCAGACATTGACAGAGAACACAAAGGTGTCAGGGAATTTCAGCATTATTAGGTGCTGGATGAGGATCTGTGGATGAGGAAGGTCTGTTTTATTTTGTAATTACATATTTATCCCCTTTACTGTGCTTGTAAAAATACAGTGGGTTAAATTGTAAAACCTAAGATAAAAATGTCCCACATTTTAGCAGCAGAAATAAATATGATAAATGATAGGTTTTCATGAAACCACAAAGAGCCCGGAATGAATTAGACACTTGAAAGATGATGGGGGAAGGCCAGTGTTTTTGAAGCTAGGTTGCAATGGTTTTTTCCTTATAATGAAGAATACAGATTTTAAAGTCATTCTTGCTTGGAATCTATGGCTGATCAACAGACAGAAAAATTACTGTAAGACTTGCAATGAAACAGTGCCAGGTTATTTTAAAAAAAAGTAAAGCTTGTTCCCCTGGGAAATGAGTTACCATCTAATTGGGATAAAATACAAATCTTTAATCACAGGAGACACTGGTCTTTTGAATGAGGTCATTTGAAGGTATGTTGTGACTAATGATCGCCCTGCCCTAGAGTGTCTCAAACCTACTAGGTACAATCAATTAAAATTCAAAACCTTATATCAATTTGTTTTGGATTCTCATTTGAAGTTGCTTTAGTTACCCTCAATTAAAAAAATAAATTATTGCCCTCCTTTAAGACTAGATTAAGTACAATGATCAAGTTAGAATAAGTGCAAAAATTCAAAATGAGTGGAAAAGTGTTTAATCATAACCTTAATACATATTTTATAGTTAAAAATACACAAATGTCTAAGGCACACTTCCCAATAAGTGACAAGGTTCACAAACCCTAAACAGCAAAGTTACGGGTGTGCCTAGCTTAATAGTGGCTGACGTAACAAAACTTTTTAATAAAATTTGCAGGAACACTTTTATAAAATAGTCCTCCCAACTTAATTTAATTATCTGAAAACTTTAGATAGAAACTCTCTGGACTCAAAGGGAAGAACCTTAGATGAAATGCCCTATATTGGGGAGAAGGAACTTACAGAGGCCACTTCCAGCAGAAAGGGCATCAAGTGAGGGAGGGGGTTGCCATCCCACAGTCAAAACTCTGACCCATAATTGTTCCTGTCTGAAAGAACTGCAGGGATGGAAATGAAGAGAAGCCTGAGGAAAAGAAGGTCCAGTGACAGGCCCAAAGTGGGAGCTGGCTCAAGGGGAGGTCCCAAGGCCTGACACTATTACTGAGGCTATGGAGCGCTCACAAAATGGGACCTATCATGACTGCCCTCTGAAAGACCCAACAAGCAGCTGAAAGAGTCAGATGCAGATATTTGCACGCAACCAATGGACAGAAGCTGCTCACCCCTGTGGCTGAATTAGGGGAAGGCTGGAAGAAGCTGAGGAAGAGGGCGACCCTGTAGGAGGACCAGCAGTCTCAATTAACCTGGACCCCCGAGATCTCTCAGACACTGGACCACTAACCAGGCAGTATTCACCAGCTGATATGAGGCAGTAGACGACCGCCCAGTCCGTGTTCAGTCAGAGATGATGTACCTAACCTTCAAGAGACTGAAGGCCCTGGGAGTTTAAAGGTCAGGTGGGGTGGGGCATCCTCGTGGAGACAGGGGGGTTGGGGAGGAGGTATGGGATGTGGAACAGTCGGAGGGTAGACGGGGGGAGGGGAAATAAAATCTGGAGTGTAAATAAATAAATAAATAAAAATAAAATATGGCTAAATTATTAAGCATGTTACCATAAAATTACTAGCCAAAACACATTCCTTAGTTCTTAGTTACTAGCACAATAAGTGATAGTTTATAGCTGGTGGAAAGAATTTTGCTAATCTTTCAATGACTCGGGGCTAGGAAAACACAAAAACTTAGACCTGGAAAGATTTTAGCCAGTTTGAAAAATTAACCTAGCTGAACGAGGGGTGTCAATTACAGACAAGATCCCTGAGTAGGGACTGGGTAAGGGTTCCAGAGTCGGCATTTTCTCTCGCTTTGTCTAAGTCTTTTCCTATTTACCCATTTTTCCTACTATCCTAGCCACTAGCATAAAGTTTTTGTTTTCATTCATAAGCACGATCAAAATGGGCTGAGTCTAAGAAGGCCTTTCGTGCGAGATCTTATGCTCACTGCTTAAACCAAGACCCAACATGGCCAAACCTTAAGGACATGACCTTCTAGGATCCTGCTATGAAATTTCTGTAGTCAGGATATTCATTTATGGGACTGTATAAAAAACTCATCCCTTTGAATCTGTCAGAATTTTTTAGTTGTAGAAATTCAAAAATCCCCTGAAATCGGATAGTATTTTCTTTTTCTTTTCTTTTCTTTTTTTTTTCTTTCTTTTTTTTTTTTTTTTGTGGAAAAATTTTATTTTGTGGAGTCCTAGTGACAGTCGGTAAAGCGTTCCAATCCAGATTTGCCGCTAGAGGGAGACATAGTCCAGCATTTGTTGCGTTTGCGGCAGTCTTTTACTGTTTTTCTGCAGGAAGGTGGTTTGCTCTCAGCATCTGCAGCCGCTGCTGACAGAATTGGGAGGGAGACGGAGGGAGTCAAAGCCTCCCGGTCCAGCCGTCCCATTTTACTGCTTAACTCAGCCTGGAGTGTCAGAACCCATCTCTGCCTGCCTTCTCTGGGGTTTGTACAGCCGGGCCAGTCGCTCCCAACGGCCAACCAGCTGAGTGGAACAGGGGTCTGGGGTGGACCAGCAGGGCTCTGCCCGTTGGGGTGACTTTCTAACATTATCTCTAGTGTATTCTAACAGTACAGCGGCTTGTGGTGGAACTCAGAGAGGGAGAAGCTTTGATTGCTTTTTTTTTTTTTTTTTTTTTTTTTTTTTTTTTTTTTTTTTTTTTTTTTTTTTTTTTTTTTTTTTTTTGGCTTCTTTTTCTTCTGGTGATCTGGATTTGTTTCCTCGGGCCCCTCCCCTTGTTCTGTTCTTTCTCACTCCCGCCTTTGGCGAAGTGACACAGGCGACACCTGCTCGCTTGTGTCTGCTGCTGGAACTCGCACCTCCACGGTGGTGAAGGTGCCGGCGCGCTCGTGACTGTGGGGACAGCAGAGGGTTTCCTCCCTTGGAGCACACGATGCACAGAGTGGCGGCGGGTGGGCTGCGAGGAGCTCGACCGGCTGCACTGGAAGGCGGGATCGAGGGGCTGCCGCTGGCGGGGAGTTGCTGCTAAGTGGACGCGACTCGACGGCGCCCAGGTGTCAGAGAGGGCACCCGCGGGACCCCAGTGCGAGCTGCGGGAACGCAGGCGTCTCACGGGGAGGACGTCGGCTGAGCGCACAGCCCCGGGCGAGCCTGCTCAGAACCGCTCCACACCGGAGCCTGCAGACCTAGGAGAGCTGGGGAACTCGAGGAGTGCACGGCTGCTCGGCTGAAGGTGAATCACCGCGTCCAATTGCCTTTCCCTAGAGAACCCGGGGGAGGGCGGGAGAGGGGGGGAAACGTGTGAGCGCGCAAGGGAGAGACGACGCGGGGCGAGAGGAAAAGTCCTCGCTCGCCGCTCAAAGCAAACAAATCGGAGATGGAATAAGAGCGCCGGTGGCTGGAGCCCGCCTGGATCCTCGCAGTCGCGGGAGCCGAGCGCACCGCGCGCAGCGAGCGCATCACCGGGGACAGCGGGCGACCGCGGGCGCCGCCGGGGGCTGCGGAGACTTTGGCTCTCCCCCTGGGTCGACGAACCTTCTGATTACTTTGACAAAGAGCAGAGCCCAGGGACCGGCCTCGCGCGCTGCACCTTCCTCTTGCTTCGGGGAAGGGGGACCTCAGCTTTTATGTGAAGACACAGCCGAGCCCCCTTTAGCTTTCGGAGGAGGCGGCACTCACACGCGCGCATCCAGGGCCACACTCGCTCGCCCTCCGCGAGCACACACCGGCGGACTTTGGGTCCCTATGCCCCTGGATGGTGCCAGCGGACCGGCATCTCGGAAGCGATGCAGGAGCGGTGAGGCTGGCGTCGGCCCGCGGAAGCTACAGGACCATCGCTAGGTGCTGCCGCCACCGGGACGCCCGGCTGCAGGTAGGTGCGAGCCGCGCCTTCGGGAGCCTTCGGGCTGTGGGGACCACAGTGGCGCACGGGGACCGCGCGCCCCCGCAGCCCTCATGGGTATGTCTCTTCCCTCCGCTATCAACTGGGCCCGGGGCAGAAACCAGCTCGTCCCTGGAGGCTACCCTGGATGAGGGTAGATGCGGTCCCGCAGCCCGCGTCCTCCCGTCTCCCACCAACCTCCTGCAGACCTTAAGGACAGGGGCGGGGAAGGGAGACACCCGGAGGGGACAGAGACATGGCAGGAGGTTGGGGGGGGGGGCAGGGTTCATCTTATTTCAGAAGAGGACCGAAATGGGGTTTAATTGGATCCCTCACCAGTCCTTGCTGGTGAGCATCTGAGACTTTTCATAAGCAGTTGGGGGTCGCAGTCAAGGGAGAAATCAGCGAGGTCTGATGATCCACGGAAAGGTCTCATGTCTGGAATGCCTACTTTCTGTCCACTTCTGACTAGTTAATTCCCAGGCCTGTCTGCAGAGGGTGGGCGTTTCCACGAAGCTATTGACTTCTCCACCTCTAACTATTTTCCACAAAGAATCACGTTCCTAAGTTCCGGAGCCTCACCCGCTTAAAGGTTTATTTAGCTCTGGGAACAGACTGGTTATTACCGAATGAAACAGCTTTTTGTAAAGGCCACTTCAAGAGAGCTTTCGTAAAGTATTGTTTAATGAGCAGCGTTCAGGAAAAAAAAAAAAAGCACAGTTCGGGGTGGGGGGTGGGGTACACGACTAATGGCTTGTCATTTCTTTCCGGGGTAGATGACTTCCACATCTTGCCAGTAGCACAGATTTTTCTGCCCACCTGCTTTGCTGTCCTCTCCTCCTTCTAAAAGGCTAGGTGTCTACCAAGAGGTGTTTTCTTCAGGCGATGGATGACTCTTGGCGATTAGTCGGCAATGCCACATTTACAGGAAGTGCTTTTGCAAAGGCAAAGTTTGAGGTCTGTCATTCTATTTCCTCTGGAGCTGCGGACTGAGCCATCCGGTCTCCTCTGGATGCGGGTCCATAGGCTCTCTAAGAGCCCCGGGGAGACCAGGCTTTTCTTCCTGTTCAGTATTCCGCTGCGTGGCCTTGGGAATTGAATGTGTAGTTGCTACAGTGACCAGCTTCTCCCCATCCTGTGCTTGGTGAGTTCATCTCCTGCTAATAAGAGAGAGAATGAACCATCCTCCTTTTGTGATTGTGAAATTTCCCCTTGAATATCAAAGTCCGCCGTGGGCTTAAAAACAAAGAAACAAAAGCTCATCTCAGTCTCGGAACCGAACCTAAGTTTTTCCTCCCCCCTCAATGAAGAACACCCCCCCCCCATCACTCAGTGTCCCAGGGCCTTCTCAGGACAGGGTGAATTTCAGTGACTGTCGACTGGCTGGTAATTATCTGGTTCCTGTCTGCCCAGTCAGATTGCTTAAGACCTCCTCCTTCCTATCAATTAGCCTTTAAACTGCTCTATTAGACAAGGTAAGTTAAGACATTGAGTAATTAATTCAAGGTTTCCACGTGAAGTAATAAAGCAAAGAAGATTAAAACTACATTTGATGTTTTAAAGAATCAGGGCACGAGAGATATCGTATTTACTCTCTCCATGTTTGCGCATCTATGCCCCAAACTAATGAGCCCTTTACAGTTTCAAAACCGGCACCCCGACATCGTACATTTTCAACCGCAGATCAGACATGTTTGTCTCTTCTCCTAATTCATGCTGTTCTGGAGCTCTCGAGTCCTGCTGTTTGGATCGTGACCTTTTTAGAGTCTTTATTTTTAAAAGCTATCAGTAGCCACTTACAGGCCATCAGTAACCACAACGAAGCTTATTTTATTCTAATTTCCTCAATTTTCAGTGCAAACAACTGGACTGTATTATTTTCATGCTTAAGGTTCTGAGAAAGACTGTAACTGCCAGCAGAGTACTTAACCATGGGCAGCCCTGTAAGAGGCAAACACAGTTTTAGTATTGCTGTATTCAAAATGGCATTCAAAAGACTGATCAAAGTCTTGGTTATTTTCTTGCCTTTAAAAACAGTGGGTTGCTACGCTTTTCATTTACAGGCAGTGCTGTTTGATGTATGTTTCTTAAAGAGGAATCAGGAAACCTCTGTGTCAAAGCAAATACCTACATAGTGCTATAAGCTGTGTGTGAGGGTTCTGAGTGTGTGTATGCATGTGTACGCATGTGTGATTCTGGATCGGAGGAACGTTAATCACTTTAACAATGACAAACTGGAGAGAAAAGGTGTTGTGGACTTGAGTCGACATGGATACACTCTCCCTAGACACTACATTATCTGCGTTATAGTATTTACTAACCACCAAGTTATAAAAGGTGACGGCACGGCTGTAGAGAAAGGTCTATTTTTAGACATAGCCACTTTCCCCCTTTTAAAAATTTATAAAGTGCTGAAACTTTTGGGGTGATATAACATTTTAGAGAAATTGTTTTATGCCTCATCAGATTTGGTAGTCCTGGATTTAGTATCTATAACACAGGATCTTGAAGAGCTGTCTTAAATGAAATTTTCATATGCAAATGCACAAAATACATTTTAAGGTTGATTAAGTGCCAACTGGATCTCTTGAATCACCCTGTGCAGGATGGGTGGTCTGTGACTCTCCAGCATTTACCAGGCACTTCTTATCATGGCCCTAAAAACTGGTTCTGTTTAAGCACGGTTTTAGTCGAGTAATTGCAAACTGATTGAAATGTACTAATAAGATTTATAATGACGTCCCGAAGGAGGAGCTTTCCGAAATGTCGGAATGTCATTGGTTACTTGCGCTGTATTTAAAAAGCTGGAGTTGTCAAAGCGCCCCTACTGTTCATTTCGTGGTACTTCATTAGAGACGCCTCGTGAGGTCGCCTTGTTCTGCAGCTGTTCACTGAACACTCAAGTAGAAGTAAGGAACTTTACCACGTCACGCAGTTTTGTTTCCTGTGGTGAAAACTATACAGTGTGGTAAAATAACCATCCAGCGTAAGTCTCGATCTGTGCTCGGGTATATTTACAAATGCAATCTATCCATCTGTTACTAATAGGGCTCCCTCAAAACAGAGAGAAGAAACTCATTAATACCAACTGCTGCTGGTTATGAAGGCTAAGGCAGCCGAATTGACGTCATTTCTGGGCCCCTGGCTTGCACAGTGTTTTACAGGATGCAGCTTACTTCTGAGTCACTGGTTTTGTGATGACTCAGAACAGGACTCAGAATTTGCCATTTTGTTGGGAGACTCTTTGGAACGATATCTGAACATATTGAGCTATTTAAATATTTCATTGATAAGGAGAAGATGGGCTTCCCAGTTACCAGCGATCTTCTTATGGAGTTCGGAGTGTGGTGTGAAGTGGGTCACACACAGCCAGGATTAGCAAGCACTCCTAGAAGTTTGCGTCTGTTTCTCAGTTGTCACAGGATCCTTGACATAGTTTCCTGAAGGCCTGACCATATCCAATCAGAGTCGTGTTTCAGTTCCCCGCATGATGTAAAACTGCTCAGTTTGTCTTCTGCTTCTGTGTCTTATAAAAAATTTAAGAGAAATGACTGTGCTTATTAGAATATGAAGAAAGTAGAATTTAAATATATTTCTTGTGCATTATGTTTCTATACAATCTCTATATCCCTATATATGCAAATTTTTTCATGAAATGCAGGTGATATATTGATTTTGTGTTAAAGGAGGCAAGACAACTTTATTAAAAGCCTTCATGTTTCAATATCCAGGTTTCCACTAATTTATATGACTTGACCTATAGCACAACTGCATTTATAGTTTAACAAGATAATTAATAGTTGAGTTTCACACTTTGACCCATTGTTACACATAACACATATATTTTTTTGAGATACTTTTGTTGACTAAGTTACAAACTCAAAACATAAAAGTCAGTTATTCACTGTGTGTAGGGACATCTTGGGAAGTATTGATTGACAGCCACAGTGAGAATTCCGACACATTTTAGAGCATCGGATACATCTGCACATTACTTTATTAGGAATATTTCTCCATAGTCCCATTGCAAGTCTTTCTAGTCACATTGAATCATGTTGTTGTGATTTATAGATGGCAGTTACAAATCAGCTACACTGATATCATACTCTCAGTTTGTGTTCAGTTTTTAAAATTCACCCATTCTCAATGTGTAAATCATGTGTGTTTGTTGGATCTCCTCAAATAGCCTGCAACAGGCCATTCACTGACTCGGTGTCAGTTTGGAAATTGATTGGCATTGCCGTCAGAAGAGACAGAACTTAGCTTGCTGAAAAATCAGATGAATAGTGGAGACACACACTCGAAGGAGAGAGCCTTCTGGTTTGTTCACCATGATCCCTTTGAGGCAAGGGATATAATTAAGGAATCAGAGTATCCTTGCCTATATTATATCACTTCTTCCAGTCTCCTAAATTACTCCATAGCAGCTGTAATTGCTTTATGATTTCCCCCGAATGGCCAGTTAGCAAAGGCACATTTCCCACTCCCCTAGAAAAGCACATGTAGTCATTCAATTAAAGTCGTATTTGTATTGCTTTCTCTACGCAGTAGATTTTGGAGACTCCTTACCGAGAGACTCAACAATGCAACAACGTTGCATTCTAGCAGTGACTATGAAGGCAAAGTCCGTACTGGGTAAAATGGCGACCACCAGCCAGACACGCTGGTTCTGGTTCGCTCTTAATCATAGGCTTTGCAGAACAAAACCATACATGTGAAACACAGAGAGTTTGAAGTGACTTCTGATGACAAAGCTTGTTTCACTAAATATTTTCACATTTTTGCATTCCCCCGGCCCCCATGAGCTAGTCAGTGTATAATTGCTTGCTTGTGGGAGGACAACTGTGTTACCCTTTAGGGGCCATACAAAGATTCCAAACCTTCCCGTTTGCAGTGTCAATTGCCTATGGCCTTCCATTGCTGCACAGGGAGTTTAGGGTTGAGTTTAATCATTCAGAACAACACTTTGCTTTCTTTGGTGAATTAGACTTCTCTTTGTGAACAAATATACGGACACATCCATAGTGGAAGCTAGATGGAAGGTTTGGAGACAGTAGATTTGTGTTCTAGAACCATGTTTCAAGTCACAATGGGCTAGGCTGTGAGGAGACAGATTCTTTTTAGAGCAAACAGAAAGCCTATAATTTAAAATTATCCTCTTCATGTGCAACCGCTTCCCTGGTGTTATTTCATTTATAGCTTAGCCCCTTGTCTTTTTAAAATGTCTTTTTTTTTGGGAGTGGGGAGTACAATGAAAATTGTACTCAAATAGTCAATAAGTAAATATGGTTACCTCTTCTAGTGCTCGTACCTCATAATATCCATGCTATACTTGCTCTATTATGAAAAAGATCCTCTAGTAAGAGAAGCAAGGTGGATTATTTGCTTCAATTTGTTTTGTCTTGGATTTATAGTCTTTGTCTTTGTGTACTGGACATGCAACCAGAAAAGCATTGTTGTGTGTGTGTGTGTATGTGTGTGTGTGTGTGTGTGTTAGAAGTTAACTAGCAACATGTTAGCTGTGTGACAATAGACTTTTTCTAGAATATTTTCCTTGAGAGGGGAACTTTCTGAAACAATAGTGTTATGCAGTAATCGAATAATTGTGTGACTGTTTCTGTCAGGTAAGAATTCAGAAGTGGTCATTCCAAAACATTGGAGGAAAATAACACACATACATAAAATGTAATGTAATATAATATAGTGTAACACAACATAATATAATATAGTATAATATAATTAATATATACTCTGTGTTAACTCATGGGTAGTCCCACACCCACGGAAGCACTATGTAGTATGATCTTACTCAAGGGGGAGATGCCTGAGTGTTATTTCTGTTTCTACCTTGTTATAGGTGTAGGGTGAATAGCTACTCAAGTCTATTGGTGCTGGAGAGTTCAGATTCCTTCTGAGAAAGGGCTAGTGGACTTTGTGACAGCAATAGGGTCAAGCTTTGTTTGTGCTGCCCTTCAGAAGTTTTGAGTTAAATTGAGTGAAAAAGCTGCAACTTTAGTTCTTTTTTTATGGTGTAGGTATAGGGAGGAAGCAGACAGCGTTTCTATATTTTCGTGAGGCAATATAGAGGCCAACGGGGGTGGGGAGGGTGAGGGGAGGGGAAAGGCTTAGGAGCTTCTTAAGATAGAAAACAGATGCCTGATTTGGGGAAGGCAAGTTCAATGAACAAATTTAACTTAGGTATTTTGGGGGTCGAGTGGGGAGAGGTTAGCTCTTAGAATGTTAAATGGTTAGTTTCCGGTTAGCATACATGTTTTCTGTTATTACAAACAACTCTCTTCTGACACTCTTTGCACCCATAATTGGTGAGTTTATAAGTTTATGCTTAGAATTGGGTCAAACTTCAGACTTTGTTATTTTAAGACATAGTTGGGGCCTCACGTCATTTGCTAAGTGGTGAACATCCATTAGCCTGCTGTTTTGTTTTGCTTAGAAGAGAGAGCATGTAAATATTATGAAACTTGTGTGGGAATTGGGGGAGGGAACAGGACTGAAGCCCTGAGGACCAGCAGGAAGAATGAAACGGGCAACTTCAGGAGGTAGGAGGTTGGGGGGACCCTCCAGAATGCACCAGAGACCTGGGAGGCAAGACACTCTCAGGACTCAAAGGGAGGGACTGTAGATGAAATGCCCGACAGTAGGGAAAGGGAACTTATAGAGCCCACCTCTAGCAGGAAGACAGGGCATCAAGATAGGGAAGGGGTTACCATCCCACAGTCAAAACTCTGACCCATTATTTTTCTTGTCTGAAAGAACTGCAGGGATGGAAATGAAGAGGAACCTGGGGAAAAGAAGGTCCAGAGACAGGCCCTAAGTGGGATCCAGTTCAAGGGGATGTCCCAAGGCCCGACACTATTACTGAGGCTATGGAGTGCTCACAAAAAGGGACCTATTATGACTGCTCTTCAAAAGACCCAACAAGCAGCTGAAAGAGTCAGATGCAAATATGAGCACCCAACCAATGGACAGAAGTCGGGGACCTCTTTAAGTTAGCGAAAGGCTGGAAGAAGCTGAGGAGGAGGGTGACCCTGTAGGAGGACCAGCAGTTTCAATTAACTTGGACTCTCGAGGAGATCTCTCAAACACTGGAGCACCAACCAGGCAGTATACACAAGCTGATATGGAGCCCCCCAACACATATACAGCAGAGGACTGCTGAGTCTGGGTTTAGTCAGAGAAGATGCACCCAACCCTCAAGAGACTGGAGGCCCCAGGGAGTTTAGAGGTTTGGTTGGGTAGGGGGTAGGGGTGGAGACATCCTTGTGGAGACAGGGGGTCTGGAAGGAGGTATGGGATGTGGAAGAGTCAGAGGATGGACTGGGGGAGGGGCGATAAAATCTGGAGTGTAAAAAAAAAATAAATGAAAGAGAAAAAAAAGTGACTCCTACCCCCCTCCCCCCAAATGTGGAGACAGATGTATTTAAAAAAAAAAAAAACTTGTGTGGGTCAGTGATAAGAGCACTGGAGATGGTTTAAGAACTTGAACAATAGGTAACTGTGGGGTAGTAAGCGGC
Source organism: Arvicanthis niloticus (assembly GCF_011762505.2). NCBI lineage: Eukaryota > Metazoa > Chordata > Mammalia > Rodentia > Muridae > Arvicanthis > Arvicanthis niloticus. The sequence continues at coordinate 44,880,802 of NC_133429.1, forward strand.
TCACCTCCTTGCTTCAGTTCTTTAGCAATGTCTCTGTAGGTTGAGTTTGCAAGACAATTTGAGTTGTTGTTGTTGTTGATGATGATGGTGGTGGTGGTAGTGGTGATAATGACGATGGTGGTGGTGCTGGCTAAAAACAATACACTTGGGGCCATAACACTGAATCAGGCTAAATCTCATGGTTTGGTTTGTTTAAGTGTCTTAGTCTTCTAGTGCACTTTTTATTGTAAAATCAGTTGCGATAGGAAGTGGGTTTCAGGCTTGTAATGTCACGTCTTCGTCATCTACTGCTTGTTCTCACTGTCACTCACATAAAGTGGCTTGGTTTGCTCAACCCAAGTAGAAGTCGGTTAACAAATAAATCTTCACGTGTTATATAATTATTAGATACACTTATTCAAAAATTGTAAATTAAAACATGTAATAACCCGTAGAAAAGTCCATTTATTCAGTAAGTATTTGTTTAACGCTGCCAGTCAGTTTTGCCATAACAAAAGTACTACGGACTAGGAGCTTATGTACACACGTTTATTTTTCATGGGTCCGGAAACTGGGATTTCAAAAGCAGAGGGCCAGCAGACCTGTCTGGTGAAAGTCTGTTTTCTGGTGAAGTCAGCTACCTTCTTCAAAGAAGAGGAGAGAAGGAAAGAGGGAAGGAGAGAAGAAGGGATAGATGGAGAAAGAGGAACAAAGCATGGAAGGGGAAGGGAGGGAGGGAGGGAGAGAGAGAGAGAGAGAGAGAGAGAGAGAGAGAGAGAGAGAGAGAGAGAGTAAATTATGCCTCCATTATAGGGAATACTTCACTCACAGGGGCTTCATTCTTCTGATGTAATTAGCTAACAAACTCCACCTCCAAATACCACAGTGAGGATTCAGGCTTTATTATATCACGTTTTTTGGGGCCACCAACATTTATGATATGAATCGCAAGCCTTGTCTTTGCTATTGCTTTATCTCAATAAGAAAAAAAAAAAAAAACGCAATGTACTGTTCTGAACCTGCTTTTGCTGGTCATTCTTATTTTTAATCGTGAAGAACAGACCTGAAAAGAACTAATTAAAATAATCAAAATGTCTGAGTCAGGGTGAATGGTGAAGGGAAAATATCATACTGTGTATGTCAAAGAAAGGATGGAGTGCTGTCGATTGCTTACAGCTCACAAAGTCCACCAGCCAAGGGAGTGACTCCCAGAGCCAGTTCCTTTCTTGAATCGCACATGTTGAGTGACTTTCGATCAGAGGTATGCCATGGCCTCAACCTTCTCTGAGGGATTGCAAATTCAAATGCCTAAGAGAGTCAGGCTGGGAAGAAGAGTGAATGAAAGAGACTGAGTGGAAGACAACAAATGGCAGTGTTGTGGAAACCTTACAGAATCATGGAGGATCATGGTCAACACCTGAGACGGTGGAGATCTGGCACTGACAGGCTGCCATGATGGAACGGATTGTTTGACTCAGAGAGTAGAACGTAGATGGGAAGACTCTCTTTAGTGTGAAGGTTCCAGAGTTATAAACGATGACGGTGAATTCAAATTTGAAATCCCTTCTTAGTCAAGAGACGCATCTACAGGCTGTCTGCATGTGAAGGACCATGAGTGTGCTATCCGGTGTATGGACATGATACTTTAGAGAGATGTGTCGTGACTCTTCAGCCATCTCCAGCCATGGCCGTCAGCTCTACGTGTAGACTGCAGTTGGCTGGGAGAGGACCAGTGGGAAAGACAGAATGAGAATCACACACTCAATGAATGAGGATGCACACTCAATGATGTAGCCCCAGTATTTAATTTTATTTCTTTGGACTACCATATATATTTGATGATAAACTCACTCTGAAATTGGTGCCCTGGAGACAAGGCAAGACAGTGCAGTTGTTCCTCCATCTTGTATTCTTACTGAGGCCATTTCAGGTTTAACTTGAATTTAATCTCCACGACAGAGAATTCCATGGAAGACTACCTGTTTTCTAGGAACCCAACGTCAACATGCCCTGGTTAACTTACAACTTAGCTTCTGTTAAACTGCTTGCTTGCTCAGAACACTGTGTGAGGGTTGGGGAGAGCTCCCCACTTCAGCTGATCCCTACCCCCCAGCAACTGCTCATCTTAGCTTCTGTTAAATTGTTTGCTTATAGGAAGGTTACCTACCGATCCCAGCTTTCCCTGAGGCTGCTGAGCTAAATGCCAGGACATGGTTTCTGCCTTAAAAAACTCTACTCTGGACACTTGATGTTGCATTTAAGACCTGAATACCTGAGTGTAACCCCATCAGGATAGAATAAAAGACTTTCAGTTGGCTATAAAGTGTGTCTGAGTGGGCATCTCTGGTAGGCTCCCTGCCCAACCTCTTAGAGTCTCCAGAGATGTACTAGGTATACAGGAGTTTACACTTATCCCAAACACTGATGGGCTGTGGGGTTCTGTGATAGGCTCTGTCTTAGTTCATTGCCTCTTAAACTTCTGTGTGTGGACACAAGTCACAGGGAGGAATTTGCCGTGAATCCTGAAACAGGGCTTTAGAATCTCTGTTTCTAACAAATTCCCAGGCAAGGATAGAACTGTTAATTGGTGGAGTCCAATTTAGGTTGTGAGAGTATTTACCACAGATCATTGTTCCAGGCATTGAGGAAATAGGACTGCAGCTCTTGCCTCCCTGACAGCTCCTCCCTGGTCAGCAGGAAGAATCTGCTGACTCAGCACTTTGCTGGAGACTATGTGAGCGCAAAGTTAATGAGTGTCTAGATACTTTCTAGCTTTCTATCCAGAAAACATACCATTCCCTCAAAACACAAGCTGGAAATGGTCAGTTTTCCATACACAGATGATTTCTTACAACTTGAAAATAAAAAGAGTTTATTTATTATTTCATAACCAAATCATTACGTTAAATTCTATCAGTATGTTTATTCATTCTATCATAAAAGAAGAATGTTAGAGTTTTAGATCGTTCCGGGAGGAATTTCAAGAGTCACTGCCAACTTTTAATTTAAAGCGTAGTTGTCAAGGTTTGGCCACACTGTCTGGGTTCTGGTTCTGGTTGAATAGCTCTGTGAGTAGGTGCAGAGGTGGATTTTAAAGACTGATTTTCATTGTGTGCACTCTTGGCTGCTGCCCGGAAAGTGTCCATCTCTTTGTAAACAATACTTTCAGTTAGATGTGGTGGCTCACACCCGTCATTCCATTCCTAGAGAGTGGCCCCAGCAGGAGGAAGGTCACGGGGAGCATGAGGCTACCCTAATGTGAGGATAGCCTGGGCTGCAGAATTCTGTTCTTGTCTCAAACCCTGAACAGGTAACAACTACCCTCTTCCTTCCCAACAAGTAGCCCAGCTTTGTTCGCTGTGTTTTAAATAACTGTCCTAAAGTGGTTTCTTTAGGATGAAAGACAAAATACTTCACAATTTAGTGACTTTGAATTTTTCGTCTGTGTGTGGTAGCACTGTTTTGTTTCCTAAACCAGATATTCTGATGCCAGAAAGCACCACACTCACAAGCTGCCTGTCGTCTAATGTGGATGTAGGTCTCACGTCACCAGCTTAGATCACGTGGCACAGCATTTTGTCATCTATTTTATCAGGACTTTGGGAATTATTTTGGTTCTATGTGGTGGTAAAACGATCATAAGATGATACTAGATTTAGATATGCCAGTCTAAGTGCATAGAACAATTTGTTCTATGCTATATGATTAATACAGTGTTCAGCGTTTATATGCTAAGTGTTATTCACTTTCTTCTTTTAAATGTTTGTAAGGTTCTAATTCGTAGAAATAGCTCTGTTTACAGCTGAACAACGGGTGGATTCACATCACTGAATCCACTGAACTGTAAGCTCTGGGGCAAGCATGTCTACAGCTAATTTTTTGATTTCCAGGGTTTAGAATGGCATTTGGTAATAATAGATAATAAATTCAGTGGGAGGGTGACTATTAGTACATATTGATTAGGGAATAGCTTTTGAACATCTCCTTAGTATGTGAGGGAACATTTGGGGAATAACTTTCATTTATTCTGAAAAGTGCACGTGTGTGTGTGTGTGTGCGTGTGCGTGAATATGTGTGTGGATGTGAATGAATGTGCATGCTTTCTATGTCTACGTTGGTTTTTAAAATGTTACTTCTACTGGCTGGAGAGATGGCTCAGTGGTTAAGGGCATTGACTGTTCTTCCAGAGGTCCTGAGTTCCATTCCCAGCAACCCCTCGGTGGCTCACAGCCATCTGTAACGGGATCTGATGCCCTCTTCTGGTGTGTCTGAAGACAGCTTCAGTGTACTCATATAAAATAAATAAATAAATAAATAAATAAATAAATAAACACATCTTTTAAAAAACTGTTATTGCTAAATTTTGAAGTTGGGTAGGAAAGGCTGGGAGTGTGGAGAGTGTGGGAAGGAAAGGTCTGAGGCTGCTTACCATGCTCAAACTATGCAATTCTCAAGGAATTAATAAAATATTACAACATGTAGCTATACGTTAAACATATTTATTTGTATATAAAGGGTAATGGAGAGAAAGAAAATAAGTACACCGACGCCAGACATTCTTTATATAATTTAATGTGGCCTGGAGCTTCAGAGACGACATATGCCTAGGACCCTGCTGTTATATAAATTAAAAACATTGAACAGCATTTGTCAGTGCCAAATGTAAATGTTGGTTAGCCATATATGGAATGTATTTTGGTTGATTTTGCCACTAGTTTGTCTCATCACTCATTAGGGAATTTAAACCCTCTTGTCCTTATATATGGAGTCACCATTTTCACGAATCAGATATTATTTTTTTTAAACTTTGGTGATAAATACACACTGTACTGTCATTGCTCTTGGTTTCAACGATGCTGGAACGTTTTTGTTGTTATAATTCTGAATTCTATTTAGTACAGACAATATGCTTTCAGATATTTATTGATTTTGCATTAGCCATTCTAGGTTAAATAAAGCCTTTACATGCTTGCTGCTATAAAAAATTCCTAAAAGATTAAAACAGCCTATATTTGATTATTAAGAAAAGTATTTAATAAAATATTTAATAAAAATATTTAATAAAATCTAAAATGTCAATTATTTTTATAATAAAATTTAAAGCTGAATATTTTTTAGTTTTGTTTAAAGACTTGCTTTATAACTATGTATTATGATATCTTCATTCCTTGGGGTATAAAGTGTATTTTATGGAGTTGAATAGTTTTGATGGTAGATTTTAAATTGAATGGACCTTTCTCCCTCCTTGCATTGTCTAAAAACATTGAAATTTATATCTTTAAATTTAAGATTATGAAGTTATGTGGAACTTACTGAAAAACATCTATCTGTTTTTCTTTCCTGACTCAGTTCTGATAAGATAGTATTGAGAATCTTAGAATGATTTTTTTAAAAAATGAATAACTGAATTAATAGAGTTTACTGCACATAGGTGAGTTTTATCTCAGAGCAGAGTCTCTCTGTCTCAATCCTGGGAAGACTGAATTAGCAGTGTTTCCCTGGCCTGATACCCTTTCCCCCGTAGCTGATTACATACAGTGTCTAAGCAGACCTCAGAGCTCATGGCTAGTATATCACTTTGTATTTTGTGAAATCTACATCATATTTGGAAGGATATGACCAGGAAGTGGTATTAGGTTGGAGGCCAGGTGGAGGAAGACAGGGTTGGGGGAAAGATGTTGCAGCTAGCAATTTTATACAAAGAGAAGAGCTAAACCATCCCTCCAGAGGTAAGAATCGAGACTCAGAGTAAATTTATTGTAAAATAACAATGAAAGCTAGACTAAAGAGGAGAGATGTGTGTCCATCTACTGTGTCAAAGTAGCTTCCTCCTCTGTTCTGGGTAGACTTCTCTCCAGGAATAAGAAGTTTCTATCAAGGCCTTTTTCCAAACTGAAAATCAGAAATAACAGGCCTTACATCTGATCTTGCACCAGATAATTGTCAACCCTTAAAAAGTTACCAAACGTCTTTGTCAAACGAGATGGCTGGATGTCACGAGGGCTTCGATACCACCTCATTTGAGCCTTACATGCCTGTGCTTCTATTCTGTCTTCAACATTTCTTGACCGCTGTCCGGTCTGATTCCTTGTACTGTGAAACTAATTTTGTAAGCAGCTTATATTTCAGCTGAGGTATCAGTTTGTACACGTTTTTGGGAGGCGCAGTGTGCTGTCCAATACCTGTATAAGTGTAATGACCGAATCAAGCAGACCCATTAACTCCTCCTTTTGTAATCCTTCTGTGGTAGGGATCTGAAACATGCTTTCTTGTAGCTATCCTGAAACACACACTTAAAAAAAAAAAACTGTAGAAACAATACAATACACAATAGAATAGCAGGGCTTACTCCTATCTAGTGTTTCAGATATTTTTTTTCTAACTCAGTTGTTTTCCTTTCTCCTTTTGAGACCCTAAAGACAAACAGTTGAAATTTCTGGTATTGTCCTAGCAGATAAACTTCTCTCTAATCTTCTCCATCCTTTATTAACAATGCTGGTAAATTTAAAAAAATCAGACTTTTTATTGTTATTTCAACCGACACATAATCACACAGCTCTGTAAGGGTATCTGAGATATTTTGATATGGCCATACATTATATAATCATTGAATCAGCACAATTATATATTCATGTTAAGCACTTATAATTTGTAGTGAGAACATTTAAAACCTTCCCTTTTCTAGCTATTTTGAAACAGTTAGAACTTGACGCTAGGAGAACTCCCCGTACGCTGAAACTGAACACAGAGGCTTCTTACGTAGCTGGAACACTGTCACGGCCAATCACTCCCTGTCCTCTCTGCTCCTACCCTTCCTGGTCTCTGGTAGCCATTCTTCCTTCTGTGAGGCCAACAGGTTTTGATCACACCTTTGCATGAGACTGTTCAGTGATGTTTGAACCCCTCCCTTACCTCACTTGGCACATCTTCTCCAAAGCTGTAAGGCTTTTAAAGACCGACTTCCACTGTGTGTTTCTTCCACGTTTTAAGCTTGTTTGTTCACTGATGGGTGCTTAGATCGATGCTATATCTTGCTAATGTCAATGATGGCAATGAATACTCAGATGTCTCTTCAATACAGTGATTTTATTTCCTTTGGCTGGACAGACAGTAGTGAGAGTGCTGGATCCTACCACGGTTCTATCTTAAATTTTTTGAGGAGCCTCTACACTGTTTTGTGCAATGGCCACGACAATCTGCATTCTTGCCAATAGCATGAGAGCATTCTCTTTTTCTTCCCACACTTGCCAGCGTGTTATTTAATTTTTTAAATATATTTTTGATGATAGCCATTCTAAAGGAGACAAATGGTATCTCATTTTGGTTTTGATTTTTATTTCTATGACGATGGATCCAACTTCATATACCTATTGGCCACTTATCTATCTTCTTTTCAGAAATGTCGGTTTAGGTATATTGATTATTTTAAAATCAGGTTTATTTGTTTTTGGTATTGACTTGATAGGCTATGAAATTCTTGAGGCCAAGCAACGTGTCTGATTCTTCACTGTGTCTCACCAAAGTCTAATCTTCAGTGAGATGGTTAATAAATGTTTTATTAAGGGATGTTTAATTTTTCTAGTCTGATATTTTAACTTCTTTCCTTTTGTTTCTACAACAAATAATTTCCAGAAGCAGAAGGAATAACTATATAGAGTACTGTCTTATTTACAAAACAGTTTAATGTACATAATTTGACTTGGTATTATGAAATGCCCCAGTTAGTGATGAAAGTTCTTTATAATTTCACGAAGAAAAATAGTCCTATAACCCATGAGTACCAGGGGCTGTTAGAGACAACTCCTATAGGTCTGTCAGGAAAACGGATATTCTTTTATTCCACGATACATTTAAGAATGCTACCAAACAAAAACGGTGATCAGTGTTGGAAGACAGCGTCTCCACTCTCTGGTATAATAAAAGTATCTCTTCCCCCAAGGCCGGGGAAGATCTGCTTGTTGCCCATTTTAATGACCACAGTTCCCCAAGTTCATCATTCCTTGGGTGTGGCACCAACAAGCAAGGCGAGGCATCATAGCTGTGGGACTTCAGACAGGGAGACTTGACTCGAATGTGATGGGACTGCAGCTGTGGTGAATAACGTCCTTTGTCTCTCACCAGGGAGTCGTGCGTGTCTGGCCAGTGTTTATGAAATATAGTAGGTTTACTTGTCGGTTTTCAAAATAGAGTAAAAAAAAATTCCAACACTCAACAGTTCTTCAGTGTGTCTCTCTCCGTCATGTCAGAGCAGAGCTGTCTGTTAGCCTAGTTTACACGTTGAACCATTCTCGATAAGACTGTAACATACTTCAGTGACCTTTATGGTTCCTTCTGACCCTATGTGCTATGTGTCTTCTTCTAGGTTCATCCTTCTGTGACACTTCAGAAGGTCCTGTATTGGGTGGAGGGGGCAGTGGGAGAGGAGAGAGTCACAGTGAGTCTTGGCTTATACAACAATTTCTTACCACGTAGTAGCTTCATAGTGACTGTGTTCTCCCTAGATGAAGACAATTGCTAACATTTTAAGCCTTTGGAGTCTGAGCTGGGACTGGAGCTTGTCCTGGGGACAGCTGAGAGGAGACAGAAGTGAGTCATGGAGACTGGGAAGGGACTGCGGTTTAAAGTACAGGCTTGGGATCCATTTAGGAGGTGTCAGCTGCAGCCTGTACACTAGTGTGTGAAATTACCCGAGGAGCCCCAAGGAACGATAACGTGGAAAACAGACCTCCCATGTTCTCAGTGCCTTCAGGAAGAGACACAGTCCAGTCTCACAGTCCTTGTGGCTGTCTCCTGAGGAAGCTGATGAAGACATCAGGAAGGGATCCAGGGCAGAAAAGGGGACGAATCTTTGAGTTTTGGGCTCCTTGCTAACCCAGGGACATTCTGTGCATTGAGACCTTGAATCTCCATAGCTGTCTTGGACAGAAGTACCGTGAGGGAAGAAGACCTTCACTGTGGTCTTTGCTTTCCATGGAGATCTATAGACCTTTGAACATTTAAACCTTAACACTGTCACCCTGGCAAGCACCATGGTAAATAATCGTCATTAATTATCTCTTGCAGACCACATAGATATTCCAGAGGATGATACTACTTTAGTGCCAAAATATCTTTCTTCTAAATAAGCGGAGCAAAGAGAACCAGACAGCTTTTAAATTTCGACTTTAGAACAAAGATTTGTTTACTGTTTTACATGTATCAGTGGTTTGTTTTTTTGCTTTTGTTTTGTTGTTTTCTGCCTGCATGTATGTCCACGTATCCTGAGCATGAAATGAAGTACCCCAGGTTGGCCAGAAGAGAGCATCAGAGCCCCTGGAACTGGAGCTACAGATGGTTATGAACTTCTAGGTGGGTGCTAGAAACCAATCCCAGGTCCTCTGCAAGAGCAGCCAGGGCTCCGAGTCACTGAGCTGTCTCTCTAGTCCCTGGAGCAGAGTTTTAAACCATATATTTGGCATCTCCATCAAGCTGAAAAAATTACTTCTTTTTTTTTTTTACTTTTTTATTTTTTTTCTGGCTTAACATGATGCTGATTAGAGAATTGTCTTGGTTCAAAGAATTTGTATCCGGAAATGCGAACTACGACCTGTTTTTCTTTTCTTCTCAAATTCAGAATTGTATTATTAGAATTGCACGATAATATCCATAACATCCTTTGAATGAGTCTCAGCTTTCTCATAATATCTCTCTATGATTTTTCCATTCTATATTTTGAAAATCTCTTAAGTAGTGAGATAAAGGACTGGTGCTTAAGATAATTCTAAGAACTCAAATGATAAGCTCAAGTATTTATTAAGCCTAATTGAAAAAAGGAAAAAAAAAAAACCACAACTCATAAACAAATGTGAACAATAGCGTATCTTTTTTTCCTTGGCATTTAAATTCAGGGGAAAATGTTCTATGGCATTTATCTTACAAAAATCTCTCTTGGGCTCTCTGGGTTGTAAGAAGTAGGTTTCTTGGGGGCACAATGGGAAGAGTTTATGTAGAGGCCCAGGTTATAGAACAGACTTGGTTTCCTTTGTAGAACATCAATATAAGACGAATTAGATGCTAACTGCTTGGTGGGTATTGAACAATGCAATCGTCTAATTTTCTGATTAATGACAAAGCCTCATAAAAACATTAATTATATTGGATGAATTCAGATAATCTCCTTCTGAGTAAGTCTATTATTTCTTTTCTTTTTTTTTGAATTTTATGTTTAGCAAGTGGCAGAGTGAAGAAGATAATACATCTATGAATGGAATATCTTGGTAATCATATGATAATGCAGGCTGCAGACTGTGTATGGTAATAGGAATAAATAGGCGTCTTTTCCCGAAGGTTAGGGACAGTTCTAATATGAAGGCAAGATCAAAGGAGGAGTGGTAACTTGCAGATACTTTGTGTTTTCTTCCTTTGTCTTAAGAACTGAATTTCGAAAAGGTTGGTATATACTAAACCTCAACCTTTTATATTTGTTGATATATATATTTATTTCTCTGTGTGTGCACATGTGTGTGCACATGTGTACACAGGTCAGGTTTGTTCACAGGGTGGAAGTTGGTGTCAGATGTCTTTCTCAGTGGCTTGCCTTAGATTCTAAAACAGGGCTGCTCACTCAACCTGGAGCTCACCAATGTGGTTAGCCTGGTTGACCTAGGGATTCTCTTGTTTCTCCTTTGTCAGCATCGGGGGTTGCTGAGTGTCAGATCATCTTCTCTAGCTTGCGCTTTACTGATTAGCCCTCCCCTGTGAAATGCTGCCTTATAAACATTTTACATTTTTTTTTTTGTGTGTATTTGATCAGAGGACAACCTAACAGGTTTTGGCACCCTCTTTCCACAATGTGAACGTCAGGAATCAAACTCAGATCACCAGGCTTGGCAGCCGGCACCTTTACCCATCAAACAGCCTTGGTGGTCATCCTCTCCTTAAAGAAAAAGATACCATTTAAGCTTGTTCAAAAAAAGAGTTAACATCTATGTATATGTTTTGTATATTTGATTCACTGTTTTGTTGAAAAAACCAAACAAAGCAGATTAAACTGTTCTGGTCTGAATTACAATGTCTTTTAAAAAAATCTGATGTTTATTTATTTTTATTTATGTGTATGAGTGTTTTGTCTACTCTGCATAAGTACCATTTGAATGGCTGGTGCTAGATCTCCTGGAACTGGAGTTACAGATGATTGATTGTCAGTTGCCATGTGGGTGCTGGGAACTGAACCTAGGTCCTTTAACAGAGCAGTAAATACTCTAAACTGCTGAGCCATCTTTCCAATCCTTGAATTATAATGATTGCTTATGGACTGTAACTGAAATTGGTACTAGCCTGTCAGTTATTAATACGTCAAGTGTCAGCACAAATTACCTTCTGTATTAGTTTTTTTCTATTATTGTGATAAACAGTGGTGATTATTGTTGCAACTTATGAAAGAAAAAAAATTTAACTTGGTTTATGGTTCCAGAGGGCGAGAGACTATGATGGTGGAGAGAAGGCATGGTGATGGGTCTCTGGAGAAGCAGTTGAGAGCTCATGACTTGACCCATAAGCCAGAAGCAGAAAGAGGGCACACTGAGAATGGCCTGAGTCTTCTGAAACTTCAAAGCCCACCCCCCAGTGACACACCTTCTCTGACAAGGCCACACCTTCTAATCCTTTCCCCACAATTCCACCAACTGGAGACTGTGAAGTCAAATACATGCGTCTACAGGCGTCTTCCTCATCTGAACCTTATGAAGTTAGAAATAGTCACAAACCTCCAGTCTGGCCTAGAGAAAAGGGTCTTCGTGAAAGATAAGGCCGAGGCACAACTTATAACAAAGTCATGTTATGGGAAGAGCCACTTTAGACAAGAAAAAAAAAACCTACAAAGTTTGAAGAAATAGTCACAACGAATAAACATTTTAAATAGTTTCTTATATATTTTATTATAATATTTGCATGGGATATTTGCCCCCATAATCTTATGGTTGTTAGACCATGAAAACTCCCAGGTATAAATACAACTCAAAATTCTAACTTTACAAATAAGGCCGTAAGGCCCAGAAAAATAGCGAGATTATTGAAATGGTATTGAGATAATTGGTTTGGGTATAGAGATCCTCTCTTTATAAATTCCACCTGCCTTTCCTCCTTCCAGCCCCTCCCAAGTATTCTCCTTCCAGTCCCTTCCATATCCCCTTCCCAAGCTGATAACCTCTTTTCCTCTGAGTATTTTTGTCATGTGTATGTGTATTAGTCATTTAATAATTAATTCTCATGTTTGTAGCTTGCTTATCAATATAATCAATAATGCAATCAGCCAATAATCCACTCATCCAATAATTGTTCATAAAGCAATGTAGTATCATAGGTGCTTTCTCATATGCTGGGACACTTATTAAGTCAAGAATCCTACTCTCTTGGAGTTTGTATTCAAGAACAAAAATGAGTTCACAGAAATATATATGTGCATGTGTATATATGCATAGGTGCACAGTATATGTGAATGTGCAGATTAGGATAAGTGCTGAAAGTTATCTTCCAGTATTTGGAAGTTTCTATTGCACTAATGGATAGATATAAAAAGGGAAAGATATTAATTAAAAATGAGAAAGAAGAGACTGGAGGGATGACTCAACAGTTCAGAGAACTTGCTGCTCTTCTTCATGACAGGGACTCCTGTCCCAGCACCCATGTCAGGTGGTTCACAGCTGTTTGAAAATATAGCTTCAGAGGATCTGATGCTTTCTTATGACATCTAGGAACACCAGCCCAGGGATGACAGTACCCACAATGGGCCCCCCCACCCTTGATCACTAATTGAGAAAACTCCTTACAGCTGGATCTCTTGGAGGCATTTCTCTAGGGAGGCTCCTTTCTCTGTGATAACTCCAGCTTGTGTCACGTTGACACACAGAACCAGCCATGGCTCTACACCTGGTCATAGAGGGAGACACATCCACAAGGTCTCAGCAACATCACTTCCAAATGTGAGCTGGCCAAGGATGGCACCAGCGGACTTGGTAAACTGGAAAAGCCCATGAGGCCTCAGTGCTACAGATTTGCAACCGAATAAAGCTGGGAGTGAGAGAGGTGGCCTTCCTCAGGGAAGAGCACACCAACTGAGCCTTCGGTACTAAACGGCCAGCCCTGCAAACACACCTACAAGTAACATTATACAAACCGAGCAGGTCATATTTAGGAATACATTGTGCATGCAGTTACAATTAATGAAAAAGGAGGTCATGAATGTGAAGGAGGGAGGACAGGCAGTATATAGGGGAGGGTTTGGAGGGAAGAAAGGGAAGAGAAAATGTTCTACTTATAATATACTATAACCCCCCAAATAATAATAAAAATAAATTTTTAACATGACCAGGAAGGCTGGACAATTACTAGAACTGTCTAATTTAAGAGTTTCAGAAAATAGCAAACTTCTGCCCCAGACTATTCATAGATATGCATCTGGACAGCTCCCAAGAGAGCATCATTTATTTATTTTAATTTTATTTTTTAATTTAATATTCTTTCTTTCAGAATTTCATAACTATCCACTTCATATTTTGATCATATCCAACCCCTGCCACCCCTCTGACTCCTTGTGGACCACCTCTGTACACACTCCCTTCCCAAATTTAGGTCTTCCTTTTACAGACTGACAGTGAGTCCAGTTTGTGCTGTCAATATATACACACGTGTGAGCACTATCCAATGGTCCATAGTCAACTTACTGATCTCCATACCTTTAAAGAAAATTGACTGTCCTTCCCCAGAAGCCAGCAAATGTCAATAGTTCCTCATGAGCCCCACCCTCTTGTAAGCATGAATTCTGATTGGCTTGGTCTTGTGCAGGAGCCCCACCCCCTTCCATGTTGATTGGCTTGGTCTTGTGCAGGAGCCCCACCCCCTTCCATGTTGATTGGCTTGGTCTTGTGCAGGTCTTGCACAGGCAATCAAAGCTGCTGTGAGTTCAGAGTGTAGTGGCCCAGTCATGAGAGAAGACACTGATTCATAACAGCGTTCACCAACCTTGAGCTCTTACAATCTTTCTTCTAGCATTTCAGTGACAACCTCTAAACATTGGTTTGGCATTGGTGCCGATATAGATACCATTCGGGGATGAACAGTTACGTATTTTCTGAATGTTGACCTGCCCCAGTCCCACAGGGCATTGAACTGGGATCAGAAGACCTGGAAGAGAGAATTAGGGGACAGGGGGTGCAAAGAACAGGCGGCTTGTCTATAGTCTGATCAAACCATCGATTATAATTTTTTCACACAGGGGTTATATACACATAAAGGCAGGATGTGGGGAAGAGGATGATACAGGAACATAGGTGCTCTCAGGGGGAGTACAGATCTCTTCCAGAACAAAGTGTTGCCTGGGTGAAGAAGCAGGGGACAGGTCACTTATGACTCTGTCTATGATTCACTCGTTCTTATCTAAGCTGGTACCTTCCACCAAGGCTACCTACCTATCCACAAGATCTATGACTACTAGTTCTTATCCAGGCTGGTAAATTTCTACCAAGGTTGACTGTTTACAAGATCTTATAGCTATCTGTTTCGGTGTTTTTCCACAGAGACCCGAGACTTTGTGTTAGCAAGCTGACTTAGGCCTATTGGTGATTTTAGGCCTTCAGTGTATATGCAAGGCTGCTCCTGACATTGACCAGTGTGAGTTTCTGTATTTAACTACTGCCCATTGCAAGAAGTAGCTTCTCGGATGAGGGCTGAGTCTTACCAATCTCTAGGTACAAGTACAGTAAGAATTTAGAAGGAAGTCTGATGTTATGTCTAAGTGAACATGACTTTGAGAGCAAACATTGGACCCTTTATTGAATTACTTTTATTTGCGCTTCCTTATGGATAAATTAAGTTCTTTATCCAGTTAACTTTATTAGCTTCACTTTTCTCTTGACTCTGACATTTGATCTGACTATCCTTTTTCTCGGCAGCTCATCTCCTTTATAAAATGAACACATATTTGTACATCTCTTACTTCTAGAATCGTTTCCTATTTCAGAGTCTTCTGACCAGCTCCTTTTTCTTACCATTAGAAACCTTTTTTTTGTTTGTTTTATTTTTTTTGTTTTTTTGTTTTTGAGACAGGGTTTCTCTGTGTAGCCCTGGCTGTCCTGGAACTCACTCTGTAGACCAGGCTGGCCTCGAACTCAGAAATCGAAATTGCCTTTGCCTCCCAAGTGCTAGGATTAAAGGTGTGCGCCACCACTGCCTGGCCATTAGAAACATTTTGGTGTGTGTGTGTTAGAGAGAGAGAGAGAGAGAGAGAGAGAGAGAGAGAGACAGAGAGAGAGAGAGAGAGAGAGACAGAGAGACACAGACAGACAGACAGACAGACAGACAGACAGAGACAGAAAGACAGACAGAGAGGCAGAGGCAGAGACAGAGAAGGACATAGAAGGATAGACACAGGCAGACAGACAAACAATCAGACAGACACACAGAGTGCATATACATGTGGATGTCAGAAGATAATGTTCATGAATTATCCTCTTCGAGATAGGGCATCACAGAGTGTAAGGCTTGCATGGCAGGTACTTCTGTGTACTGGGCAATCTCCCAGGTCTCCCTTTGGTGAATGATCAGTGGTTTCTAGCACTCTGTCCTTGGTATGTCTCTCTCTTATCAACACATTCATATTTTCTTGATCTCACATGCATTTGAATTTCTGCATGTGTGTCTCTGATTTCCAAATTGAGGATGCTGGAGAAACATTTTCAACCTGATCATTACCTATGTACTGCTCCTTGAATGTATCAGAGAAACCTCAAACGTCACATGCCTCAGACTCAACTCATTTCCTATTCCCTCAAAACTTCTTCCATTTCCCAGCATCGACAAGTAATGTTTAATCTTCCCAAAAGATTAAGATTTTTCTTTTGAGTGGTAAATTTTAATACTGGAGACTGTTAGATGCTTATCCATTAAATCACTTCCATCAGAAACTCGGTCAAAGGCTTAATTGAAACTGCAAGTTGCTATGCTGATTCCAACTGCACAGAAATAATAAGTATCATGTTTTCTTATATGTGAGAACTGATAAAACAAACAGGAAAGAGAAAGATAACTTGATACTACAAGCATTTTATTCGTGAAGAAAGGAAATGGGGATAGATAAATGCATGATTGTAAATGTTACAGTGAAACCCAACAACACAAGCTAATGATAATAACTAAAAATAAGGTGGGAACAACTTCTATTGGAAGGTAATCTGCGGTGTATGGGAGATGTGTGATAATTGTTAAGCAGATGAGTGGATCAGTGGTTCTCACCCTTCCTAATGCCATGATGCTTCACTTCAGTTCTTCATGCTGTGCTGACCCCCAACCATAAAATTATCCCATTGCTACTTCATAACTGTAATTTTGCTAGTTTCATGAATCATAATGCAAATATCTGTCATGCAGGATAATCCCTGTGTAAAGGTCATTTGACCCCTCAAAGGGACAGCAACCCACAGGCTGAGAACCACTGCCATAGCTGGATGGCTGAAGTTCATGCAGACACTGAGAGCCACTTTCTTTTGCTTTACATTTAAGAAGATTAAACCATTTGATGGTGAAGGCTGCAGAGTGTCTCTCCTAGAAACTTTAGAATGTCTCCAGGATAAGTTGATAAGGAGATCCTTCAGAGTTTTTCCGTTTGGAAACTGATGTTTGCTTCACATCCATAGAAAGGATAACAAGTGAATGTTTGCTTCATTGATACCTTACATTGAGTTGGTCTCTGATTAGAATGTTCATATGTTAGTCAATTTATTCCTCATCAAGAACCAAGGCCCAGGGGCATAGTACCTACACCCTCATTTTTGCCAGGATAGTTGAGTGCGTTAGAGACAACAGTGAAGTCAACTGAGCTTATGAGGCCACTGAGTGAGAATTTGAACCTAGGTTCTCTGCATAGTAAAAACAAAGCCATTTCCCAATTTCCTACTTTTGTGGCTATTTACGGTCCAGGAAGGTGACTTTGCATTTTAATGCTATCTTACTTGAGTTTTGAGTGTGGAATTATGTATTAGTTAAGTATCCAGTAGGCACTTGCATTGTGTTTACCCTGAGCATTAAACTTGCTGAAAAGAAGTCAGTCACTTCTTTGAAAGAGTGGAGGACATGATTTGTTGTGGCATCCCTAGGCCTCCTGTTGAGTCTGTTATTGAAAGAAAACCTTTTAAATTGTTCTGGTTGGAAGAGTGGTTCTGGAGCACCTCACTTCTCTTATTGAACTTCTGCAGTTGCATGGTATCTTTCTGGTATGTTGATGACTTGAAGAATGGCTTCCATTAGACAGTCACTGAGACCCTCTGGACACATGCACAACTTCAGCACTGTCAACGAGGACATCTATGTTATTGTATTAAAGTCACTTGCTTGCCTTTGTCCTTAGATTATAGGCCACTTAATGGTGGGGTTAACCTTTGCACATGGTGCATTGTGGTCTCCTAGGTGATGTTTGTTGAGGATGAGAATGAAAAGAGAAAAAGGAAGAAAGGGAAGCCCAGGAAGAAGGGTGCTCGTCTTCTCTCCATTAAACTTGTTTCTTGACCAAAGAAGAGTATCAAAATTGCCCGAAGTGTTTTTAGTCTTTTGAAGATTATATTTTACTGTACAACCCATACAGATAATTTCATTTGTGATATAAAAGTTTTATGCCCATTTGTGTCAGTAGGCTTCCTCTTAACCTATGTGAGGATATATGTATACACATATTTATATGTGAAGGACAATAGAGTTACACTCTGCCCATATTCCTAAACTTCCATGAATTAAAAAAAAAAGATAGGTGTGGACCAGTGGAAAATTTCTTAGTATTAGAATAGGTTTATAGATTTACTCTTATATGATGGCATTATTTGTTTACAATCATCAAAAGTAAAAAATAAAAAATAGATCATTTATAGTATCCTGTATTCATTTACTATATATGACTACCCTGTTGCTGTCTTCAGACACACCAGAAGAGGGCATGAGATCCCATTGCAGATGGTTGTGGGTCACCATGTGGTTGCTGGGAATTGAACTCAGGACCTCTGCAATAGCAGTCAGTTCTCTCGACTGCTGAACCTTCTCTCCAGCCCTCCTGTAATATTTCTGTATGGAGTGGTACATCTTCTTCTGGTGCCGTCTTTAACTCATTTGGGTTTCTGTGATGAAGCATATGAGCTGTATAGCTTATAAACAATGGAAACTCGTTGTTTACGGTATGGGTATGGCCGGTATAAAGACCGAGCTGCTGGAAGACTTATAGTCTCATCCAGAGCCTCCCAGTGCATTCTTTCCATCCCAGCAAAGGCAATGCTTCTTCTCGTGGTGAGACGGGCAGACAAGTTCTCTTCCTCCTCTTTTATGGAGGCATGGGCTCCATTCATGGAAGTTCCACTTTCATCATCTAAAAGGGCCAGACTCAGAACTATGAGTTTTGGGAATATATTCAGGTTATAGCAATTACCAAGAGAAATGTCATAGGGTGGAAAGTCTTCGTTGTTGCTATAGTTTTGTTCTGGTTACAGCTTCCATTTTCTACTAAATCTGTCCAAGTGCAAGGCCTCTGCTTTAGAATCTAGAGTTGTTCAGTAATGTGAAACTGTAGTATTGTGAAGCTCAAAACAATGTGGGGAGGATTTGCTTGATCATACAGTTTTCTCTCTCCAGATCCATCGTAGGCTGTCTATGTAAGTTACCTAGTGGTGGCGAGGTGGTGACTCATTCAAAACAATAACAACAGCTGAATAACATAATAACAATTTGATGCTTTAAGTACGGTGAGTTCCTACTAAATGAACAAATGAATAATGAGAGATTATAAACTCTATGTTTTGAAATATGGATAAGTCAAGAAATGTTGTGGGGCTGGCAAGGTGTCTCATTGGGTGACAGTGCTTGCTACTAAGTCTGAGTTTGAACCCTAAGACCCAACAATGATAGTTGAAGAGAACTGAGTCCCTTAAGCTCTCCTCACCACTCCATGTGCCCCAGGGCATGCTCATATCAGTCAGTCAGTCAATCAATCAATAAGCTAACCAACCAGTCAGTCAATCAATCAATGTGAAAAACAGGTACATAAAGAAATGTCAAAGTCGGTTAGAATACAAAAAAGACTAACCCTAGTTTTAAAATTTGTGGGTATCAAATATTCTTGGTAAAACACATTAGCAGCTGAACAGTCAAGGTAGTCTTTTGTCTGACACAACTTACACTGCAGGTCAGGTTCCTAAGTCGATTGGTCCTTTTTAGTAAGTCCTATAAATACCTACAACTCTGGGAGAGAAAATAAGCAGAAGTGAAAATGGATGAACACAGAACAGTGGTCTATGTCTGGATTCTTGTAGACTGGATGGTTGAAAAAGTTCCAAACCTAGTATTTCTTTCATCTTGGAAAACATTTTCAAAGAAGGCATATCGTGAACTGTGCACACAACTAGACAGAAGTACACACCCGGTCTGACATGAAGGATTTAATATCAGACTCACCCGACTTGCAATTTCATCTTACTTCTTAATAATGAAAACAGCTAGCTCTGACAACACCGTCCTTTGTTCTGTATTTTGGAAAAGGTGTCAGTTGTGTTAGGCCTAAGCCTTGCCCTGGGGTCATGCAGACTGCAATTTTCTCTAGTTTCTATGAATCACTGGCACAGAAAGATAAATAAGAGGACAGTCATGGTGCATTTAACAAAACTTTGAAAATCATGTAACACAGAAATGAGTTTAGAGTCTTAATTTATTTTTCAGGTGTATGCCTATTGTAAACTCATGTCCATCATATAGACACTATCCGTTTGGAATATATTAACAAAAGTGTTTCTTTAAAAATCATTATTTATTGGTTTGTTGGGCAGCGATGGGTACATGCCTTTAATCCCAGTACTCAGGAGGTAGAGGCAGGAGGATCTCTGAGTTCAAAGGAAGCCTAGTTTACAGAGTAGGTTCCAGGGCAGCCAGGTCTATGCAGAAAATTCCTCTCAAAAACCCCAACCCAACCCAACCCAACTCAACCAAACCAAACAAAACACAACCAAACCCCAAACAAAAAAACAGCCTAACCACCCAAACAAACAAAAATCCCCAAATTGTTATTCATCTTTAACTCCTTCCCCTTTTCTTCTTCTTTCTCCATTTCTCTCCCTTCTTTCTTCCTTCCCTACTTTTTTTGCTTTCACAGGTCCTCTGTAGCACAGGCTGGTCTTGAACTCATGCCTCTTGAGTGCCGGAATTGCAGCTATGAGCTAGCATGCCTATAAATGCTTTCTATGCGTCTTTCCTATGTCTAATGTATCCCTTCTTATGGCATATTATTATGATAAATATACATCTATAAGATTCTTATGTACATGGTTCCTTAAGAGACAGACAATCTTTAAAAAGTGGGTCCTGAAAGCTCTGATCCCTTTGTAAATGGCCGTGAGCCGGGTGACTGTGGGAATGTGCAGCAGTGAAGCACATATCTGTATTGGGACTGGAATTAGACAAGAGGGACTAAGCTCCAGCTTCATGGCTAGGAAGCTGGCAATGAAGCAGTCAATGAAGCATCACACAGCCTCTACGGAACTAGCCCGTGGCCAGCTGAGTTATGTTTCTGTTTGTTCTTCTGCTTATACATACCATTATAGAAGAACCAAGATATCTATTGTTTCTTCTGTAAATATTTTGTTTCTCTGAAAGATAATGACTTTGAAAATATTTAACCATAACCATGCCATCATGCCTGAATGACTAATATTATTTCCTAAGCATTATCAAATAGTCAGGGTTGAGATTTTCCCGTTGTTTTACACACACACATAAATGTATATACACAAATGTCTAGAAGTGCACATTCATGTTGGCATATAAATACATCGACCAACACACACAGACATCATGCGTTGCCTAACGATGACATATATTCTGAGAAATGTATTACCTAGGTGATCTTATAATTACACAAAAATCATAATGTATTTTACAATCTTAGCACTTAAAGTGGATTTTTGGTGAAGTTAAAAGATGTTGCTCCTGGCATAACATGGCAGCTCATGTCATAGGAAACATTGAAAATAATCATAAATATAGTCTGACGGTAAAAGTTTTAATATAGTAAAGTACTTATGTTAAGTAGCACAGACATGATTATTATGGTCAGGTTTTACGGGTGCTGTGAAATTGTACATACTATATTTTCACACGACTCCCAGTACAGGAGTTTCATTTGCACCATCATGATCACAAATGTGAACAATGCATTGGATTATAGGGCCGTGACTGCTGTTGTGTGACTTTTCCTGTGAGGACGTAATAAGCCCGTGCTCACTCTAGATAGGGCACTAATGACAGACCAAAGAACCGATGCCACCCAAGCTAGCCACACTGAACAAGTAACTTTACTGGGATTGTGTGCTAAAGTGTGGGTGAGGGGTTACTCGAAGAGGCATGAGCAAGTCCAAGGCAACAGCATCACCAGAAATCCCATCCCAGCACAGGCAACGACTCATGGACATTGTGGGCTGGAGTTTCCTGACATGACTCAGCAGGCAGCTTGGTTGCTCTGTCTTCTCCCCACAACATTTTTTTTTTTTTGACTTATAAATACTAAGTTTTAATGGAATTTAGTGCATTTTGGGCTACTTTCGTATTCTTGCCACTTTTTAATTTCTGAGATTGTATTGCTTCTCCCTCCATTTCTTCTCCATATTCTCCACATTCTCCCACATTCTCTTTCTTGCTCTTTCAAAATCATGTTTTCCTCTCTTTACCTGTTGTTACACTCATATATGCATGTTCCTAAGTACATGGTGAAGTACATTCTCAGACTGTGTAATATCACTTGTATGTATATTTTTAGGGCTGACCATTTGATATTGTATGACCAGTTGGTGTGCATCTCCCTTGGGAAGATGGTCTCCTGCTCTCAGCAGTCCTTTGTGTAGGGCTGAGGCCTCATGGTCTTTCCCTTGTCCCTGTTAGTCTATTGCTGTTGCCCTTGTTAAACTCATGGTTACGTAGCCACATTGGTGAGACTTTATGTCTGAGGTGTCTCTAACACTTGCAGGATTCAGTCTCACATCAAACTCCCTTATCCTCTGGCTCTTACAATCTTTCCAGCCCTCTTTCTGAAATCTGAGCAATATATGGGACTGATTCTGGACACTGTGATTTTAAGGTAATATTGTAATATCTATACAGTAACATCTATGAGAAACCAACAATTTATTGGGGAATAGCAGGGAAGATTAGGGCCAAAGATGCATATTTAGTCACTACTTGCATATTGACCTTACTTGTGAACATAGGTGTTGATAAAGAACAGAATATAGAGGTTCCATGGTTGAGCCTTGGAAAGTCCCTTGCCTGTTTTGGGGACAAGGACAGAGAGAAACTAGAGAAGGGCAAAGTTTCCAGATAGGGAAGAGTTGGCTAGGGGTGATTTGGCTCTGGTGGGAGAACACCATAGGCATCAGTGTTGAATGTAACCGAATAAAAGGAAAGAATTAAACAATGTTCTATTGGATTCTGAACTAAGTGTAAGTGAATAAGAAGAGGGGTTAAGAAGCTTTGGTACCTGAAGATAGAAGCCTTGTCTGTAAGTATGTTTTATATGACAAAATTATCCACAATAATCTTGTAGCTGTTATGTAATGGCATTTCTCCCAAGATACCAGGGACACTGCATTTGAGGAGAGGAAAAACTCCAGGTCTGGTTCTGTCTCTTCCCTGCTTTGTAACTAGGGATAGATCATTTATTCTTGGGACTTTATCTGGAGAATGGCCTGTTGGAGCCACTACATGCTCACCACTCCACTGGGGTTGAGCTACTAATTGCTACTAACCTATTGTCTTTGGTGGAGCCTTTGGCGTGAGGCCTTGTGCTAATTGCTGTACCCTATTTGGTCCTTTATGTGATCTTTCAGATCTGGTCTAACAGTTTTATGATTTATTCGGGAATTCATCAGAAGTACCCCTAATTGAGAACTGTTCTGAATTAACCGAGATTGTGTTGAAAAATTCTACTTTGATTAATTGCTGAGTGGATTAAAAAAAAAAAGAACATCTTAAATCTTGAGTGAATTGTGCGTGTGTTGATATGCATGGCGTGAACCCTGGCTAGATTGGATACCTGTGGGAAGCAGCATTTGCCTTGTTTAGATGTATCCCCTTCTACTAGAAACAACTCTGCTCATTAAGGCTCTACGGGAAAGACTTACTTAAATGGAACTCACTGCCTCAGTACGGCCATCTGGCTTTTGTCGGTAAATTCCAGCACAAGAATGTCCTGAGAATAGAAATGTATCTTAAGCTCCTGAGTAACAACATAGAGGTTCAATTGTAAGGGAAAAAGGGAGGGAGAAAGGGGAGGAAGGAGAGGAAAGGAGACAAGAGAAAAGGAAGGGAAGAGAGGAGGGAAGAGGAGAGAGGAAGAAAGGAGAAAAGAGGAGAGAGGAGAGAATTTTTAAGGGAAATTTGGCTGCCCTTCAAAACCTTCAAGTTTACCAAATCTCAGATCAATGGACTCAGCTTTTATTGAAGCTTCTAAGAGACAGCCCTCTGCAGCAGGATCCGTTGGAATAAACACAGATGTTCTTTGAATCATACGAGTGAAAACACATCAAATACTAGATTTCTTGTCTACTCTCTTTGATTGCCTGAAATAAGAATATCAATAACATTTTCATTTTCTCTGTCTTCCAAAAATAAATTAGATTTCAGCTATGATTATACCAATATCTGTTGAGATAAAAATCCATCTAATGAGACTCTGGCAAAGATCTTAAAGTGTCACTGTGCAAAATTTTCCCAGCAACCCCCCCCCCAAATTTGTTTTAACATACTCATCAAGAGAAATAAAACCTATCTGATGGCCTTTCTTCACTTTGTCCATTTAAAAAAAATATACATTGAAATCATGTGAAGTTCATGGGGAATTTACATTGTGTGAAGACAAACTGGCATAGTTTCTGTATTTAAATAGCCACCTCTCTCTAAGCATACAGATCTTACAAATGAGAGAGAACATTCTGTGACCTCTTGCTTATGTAGTTTTCAACAAATCCATTTTAAATAGGTCAGTTACCTCTTTGAAGATGAGAAGGAAGGTCGAAGAAAAACTTATGCCACTTGCCCCTGCCACTGAAGAAGATGACGGTATGACAGCCATAACAGTGGTTGCCTCTGACCCAGAAGACAAGGACTTGAGAACAAGACAAAGTTCTTTTAAAAGCCATGTTATCTTAGGAACAATACCTCAAATTGCTGGGAGCTGTCACGAAGATGAAATGGGTTATAGGGTCAGATTGAAAACCCTTCTCTTAAGAAGAAAGGAAAGTTATATGAGTTTGTAGATTTTGTCCGGAATTCAGGCTCATTTCTACGGACTTGGAAAGAAAGCATGGCATTAGCATACTCCACTAGCTATCTTAGGAGAGATCTGATCATGTTAGGGAGCACATGTTGCTCCCTTTAGAGACTAGCAGGGGTGATACAGTGCTTGGTATCCAAAAAAAGATGCTTTGCATCCATGCCTCTCAGGCTGGCGCTAACTTCCATGACTGACTGTGCCAGTTAAGTCTCTGCCACGATGCAACATTTCTGGTAGAGCGTTCTGCCTTCCCTAGGCCATCTGTTATTTCCCCTAATTTGTGCTTTTTCATACACATTCACTTACAATGCCTCTTTCATTTTTGCCCTCGGAGAATATTTTGGACCATAGTGGCCTTTTGCTCACGATCCTGGAAGTTCTCGAACACAAGCTGAACACTCTTACTTTTGTAGTTTGCACACAGATATTTATATAATAGGTACAGAATCCTCTTAGCTGACCTTTTACTAATCTAAATTTCTTTCAAGATAGATTTACTGTAGGATGTAATTATGTTTTTAAAGAATATTTTTGTGAACTCTTTAAAATTTTCAATGTATTTTGTTAATATTTACACCAACTCTACCCTTTAACTTCTCTCAGATCTTTTTTCTACTTCTCTGTCTTCCTACTTGAGTTCTTTTTTCTCTCTTTCTTTCCCTCTCTCTCTTTCCCTTTCCCTCTCCCTCTCCCACTCCCTCTCTCCTCCTCCCTCTCCCTCTCCACCTCTCCTCTTCCTCTCCCCCTTTCCCTCTCCCACGCTCTCTCTCCCCCTCCCCTCCCTCTCTCCTCTCCCTCTCCCTCTCCCCTTTTCCTCTCCCCCTCCCCCTCCCCTCCCCCTCCCCTCTCCCTCTCCCTCTCCCTCCTCTCCTTCTTCTACTTAATAATCCATCATTGACTACATTTCCATGTATAGAGTTCACCTAGGATACTGTTGGAGAAGTATAATTAAAAAAATAAGACCTCCAGCCGGGCAGTGGTGGTGCAAGCCTTTAATCCTAGCACTTGGGAGGCAGAGGCAGGCAGATTTCTGAGTTTGAGGGCAGTCTGGTCTACAGAGTGAGTTCCAGGACAGCCAGGGCTACACAGAGAAATCCTGTCTTGAAAAACAAAACAAAACAAAACAAAACAAAACAAAACAAACAAAACAAAACAAACAAAAAACAAAAACATCTCCATACAAAGGTAATTGAGAAAGAAGTTGGTTCCATAACTAAATAAATATTGAAATGCAAAGTGATGACTATAACAGGAAGCCTGCCAAGAGATTACAAAGAGATCTCGCCCCTTTAGATGGTCAACCAGCATAACTCATTACATTTGTGCTTATGTGTTGGGGTAGGGAGTAGAAATGCATGCACATACATGCATGGGTGCCTGTAGAAGCTAGAGGTTGACATTGAGTGATGCCTTCAGTTATTAGCTGTCTTATTTTTTGAGATGGGGGTGATGGTGTATCATTGAACAAGAGCCAAAGGCTCATTGATTCGATTTGAATGTGAGTCTGCAAGCTCTAGGGACCCACCTGTGTGCTGTCTTAACACTAGGGGTGTAGAAGAGAGCTTCTGTCCCTCACTATTTCCATGGGTACCTGGAGTTCTAAACCCTGGTCCTCATGCTTGCATGTCAAGAACTTTACAAACAGCCATCTCCACAGCCTCATGCGTAGGTGTTCAGGGTAAACAAGAAGTAGTGCTCGAGCAGGAAGATACCACATCGTTGCCACAGACAGTTCATCTTAAGGGGACCTTGTAATTGCAGTCACTGTTTATGGTAGCTACTTGCCTTTATCTCCATGAAAGAGATATTTTCCATATTTTTAAAAATAATAAGTAGTTTTATAACTTAGAGCAAGAAATTGGCTCCCACCTTTCTTCATAAACTGCCAGTTAGTTTATCCTTGATGAAGTGGCTATTTCTAGGAAGTAGCTTCTAGACCCTTAGTAAAAATATTCTGGTCTCAATTTCGATGAAATTTTAGGCTTCCTGTTCTTTCTGTTGTTGTTCAAGTCCAGCTTTAATCCGTGGCGGTCTGATAAGATACATGGCATCATTTCCACTTTCTTGTATCTGTTGATACTTGCTTTGTGACTGAGAATATGGTCAATGTTGGAGAAGGTTCTGTGAGGTGTTGAGAAGAAGGTATATTCTTTTGTGTTTGGGAGAAATATTCTATAGATGTTTGTTAGGTCCATTTGAGTCATAGTATCTGTTATTTCCATATTTCTCTGCTTAGTTTCTGTCTAGATGACCTAGACAACTTGGTGAGATTTAGGTATTGAAGTCTCCCACTGTTAATATGTGGGGTTCAATGTGTGATTTAAGCTTTAGTAATGCTCCTTTTACAAATGTGAATGCCTTTGCATTTGGGGCATAGATACTCAGAACTAAGATGGCATCTTGGTGGATTTTTCCCTTTGCTGAAGAAGAAGTATCCTTCTCCATCTCTTTTGATTAAATTTTGTTAGAAGTCTATTTTATTAGGTATTAGAATGGCAACTCCAGCTTGGTTCTTGGGTTTATTTGCTTGGAAAATCTTTTTACAGCCCTTTATTTTGAGGCAATGTTTATCTTTGATGTTGAGGTATGTTTCCTGTATGCAGCAAAATGATGGTTCCAGTTTTCTACATCCGTTCTGTTAGCCTGTGTCTTTTTATTAATGGATTGAGTGCATTGATATTGTGAGATATTAAAGACCAATGATTGTTACTTCCTGTTATTTTGATGGTGGTGGTGGTAGTGTGTGTGCCTCTCTCTCTCTCTCTCTCTCTCTTTCTTTCTCTCTCTCTCTCTCTCTCTCTCTCTCTCTCTCTCTCTCTCTCTCTCTCTCTCTCTCTCTCTCTCTGTCTCTCTCTGTGTTCCCCCCCCTTTTTTTTGGTTTTGCTGTGTGAAATTTCCTGTGTTTTCTTGGGTGTAGTTAACTTACTTGGGTTGGAGTTTTCTTTCTAGTATCGTCTGTAGGGCTGGATTTGTGCATAGATATTGTTTAAATTTGGCGTTGTCATGGAATATCTTGTTTCTTCATCTATGATGATTAAAAGTTTTGCTGGGTTATAGAAGTCTGGGCTAGTCTCTTAGGGTTTGCAAGACATCTACCCAAGCCCTTCTGGCTTTTCTTTTTTTATTTGGCATAATTATTTTTTTATTGGATATTTTATTTACATTTCAGATGCCATTCCCTTTCCCCATTTCCCCTCCCTAGAAAACCCCTATCCCATACTCCCTTCTCCTTTTTGCTTTTATACATTTTTTTAATGTTAACCAATGGCTTTATAAATTTGGTAGTGCTCAATATCAATCAGAAGTGTAACCTAATACCCAACCTAGATATATCAACTATCTTTGACTGGCAGAAACATGTGAACATCTGCCTCCATGTCTGCCCCCCCCTCTTTCTCTCTCATCACTTAGCTCCTCCTCTCCTTCTCCTCCTCCTCTCCTTACTCCCCCTCTCCTTACTCCTCCCACTTTAGCTCCTCCTACATATCACCCTTCCTGTTAAAATAAAACTTTTCTCTCAAAATACAGTTAGAGCATGACTATACCAATTTATGTCAGTAAGGTGCAAGATAGACCTAATACCCAGTCCATCATTGTGTTGACTAAGCAGAACCTCTGTCATCTCTCCTAAATAAAAGACTTAGTTCTGAACCTGGCTTTTTTTTTTCTTAGCTTTAGAATGAATGTCAGCTGAAAACCACCCTCTCAAATCTTTTCTCTCAAAGTAAATAGCCAGGATTGGCTATGAGACTATAAGTTTTCAACCCCATCAGAAATCCAGAATGACTGAAATCCAGAGTTAACTGAAATTATGGGAAGCACAAAGCATAGCTTCTAAAACATAGCCAATTTATAGAGACTGCTGAACACCTTAATATTCTTTGTTTTGTGCACTTGGTGTTTTGATTATTATGTGACGAGAGGTATTTCTTTTCTGGTCTAGTCTATTTGGCATTCTATAGGCTTCTTGTATGTTTATGGGCATCTCTTTCTTTAGGGAAGTTTTCTTCTATAATTTTGTTGAAGATATTTATTGGCCCTTTAAGTTGGGAATCTTCACTCTCATCTATATCTATTATCCTTAGGTTTGGTCTCCTCATTGTGTCCTGGATTTCCTGGATATTTTATGTTAAGAACTTTTTGCATTTTGCATTTTCTTTGACAGTTGTATTGATATTTTCTTTTTTTTCATTTGATTTTATTTACATTTAAGATGCCATCCCCTTTCCCCATTTCCCCTCCCCAGAAAACCCCTGTCCCATGCCCCACTTTCCTTTTTGCTTTTATACAATTTTTTTTAAATGTTAACCAAAGGATTTATAAGTTTGGTAATGCTCAATCAGAAGGGTAATCCAATACCCAACCTAGATATAAAGACTATCTTTGACTGGTGGAGACCTGTGAACATCTGCCTCCATGCCCCCTCTCTCTTTCTCTCTCTCATCACCTAGCTTCTCCTCTCCTTCATCTTCTCTCCTTACTCCATCTCTTCCTCTCAGTACTCCTTCCCACTTAGCTCCTCCTACATATCACTCTTCCTGTTAAAGTAAAACTTTTCTCTCAAAATACAGTTAAAGCATACTTATTCATAATTGTACCAGTGAGGTATAAGATAGTTCTAATACCCAGTCCATCATTTTGTTGACTAACCAGAACCTCTGTCATCTCTTCTAACTAAAACACTTACTTTTGATCCTGGCTTTTTTTTTTTTTTTTGGCTTTATAATGAATGTCAGCTGAAAACTATCTACTCAGATCTTTTCTCTCAAAGTAAATAGCCAGGATTGGCTATGAGACTATGGGTCTTCAACCTCGTCAGAAATCCAGAATGACTGAGTTAACTGAAGTTATAGGAAGCACTAAACATAGCTTCTAAAACTTAGCCAATTTATAGAGACCTCTGAACACCTGAGAAGCCCCTATACTACTGAACATTGGAGCATCAAATCTTCAGCCTTCTGGCCCAGAGTCATCTGACAGACCTTAGTGATGCAGGATTATTAAGGGCTGATTACTCTGTCTGGGCAGATATAATCAGTCGACTATTCTGCATGTGTGTCCTCTTCAGGACAGTAGTTAGTCTGTAGATGGAAAGAGGCAATTCTTGCCTAGTGGCTGTCACCACACAACTGGCATAACTCCAAGGATGCTCAATTTCTTCTTAGAATCCACAACAGGAAGCTGTCAGGAGCAGACAGGTCTCTAATCAGAATGGACATTTATATAAATTTTTGTAGCGTCAATTCTATGGACTTCTGACGTTTTGAAAACCAACTATCCATGTAAGGTCACCTGGACTGTTGTCTGTTCACTCCTCTTGGCTATTTCTAAATAAAATATGGTTAACCTCCTAACAATTAACTCAAAGCCATAAATTTGCTATAGTCCCTTAACTCATAGGTTAACCATCCCAAATCAGTTAAAAAAGTTAAGGAAGGACTGGGTCTAGGCCTTGTATTCCTAAATGTGTTATACAAGCACATTGCCCATGAGAGTATCAATATTCATCTCACTTTTATATTAATAAGGAGCTCGTACCAATGAAAACCTTAAATTTGAAATCAAAGTAAATTTTGTACCATTTAAGAAATTATAACTTCATCTTGATAATAATTATACAGATTTCTACCAATAGGTTATGGCTGTGCAATAAGTCCTAGCTAATCCTCCCTGTTCCAACAAAACCACTACTTTTCCCTAGAAAGACAGACCATTATTAACCACATTAGTCCCCAAGCCCAGGGAATAGGGGCGCTGACTCTTCTGTAACTTCTTCAGGCTGATTACGGGCGTTGAGATATTAGAAGAGGGGTGGGGGGAAGAGTAAGTTGATAATCCTCTGATGCTGTGTCTTCACTGAATCCAGATGGAATTCCAGGACATCGGAGGTTTGGGCAGGTCTGCTCTGTATACTTGATGAGTAGATACACCAAGGCTGTGTATTCTAAGATACTGCCCGAGTTAGAGCGTCTGGGATCCCCGCTTCCTCTGGGTTCTTGAAGGTTGGGGGGCAGAGCTGCCACCCCAGATCTGCTCAGTGCCCTGGCCCAGACTGGAAGGAACCGTATTGATATTTTCTATGGTATCTTTTGCACCTGAGATTCTCTCTTCTATCTCTTGTATTCTGTTGGTGATGCTTGTGTCTATGACTCCTGATTTCTTTCCTATGTTTTTTATCTCCAGCGTAGTCTCCCTTTGTAATTTCTTGATTGTTTCTAGTTCCATTTTTATGTCCTGGATGGTTTTGTTCAATTCCTTCACCTGTTTGGTTGTGTTCTCTTGTAATTCTTTAAGGGATTTTTGTGTTTCCTCTTTAAGGGCTTCTACCTGCTTACCTGTGTTCTCCTCAAATTCTTTGAGAGTGTTATTTATGTCCTTCTTAAAGTCCTCTATCATCATCATTAGAAGTGATTTTAAATCTGAATCTTGCTTTTCTGGTGATATGGGGAATTCAGGACTTTCTAGTGTGGGAGAACTAGGTTCTAATGATGCCAAGTACCCTGGGTTACTGATGCTTATGTTCTTGCGCTTGCCTTTCACCATCTGGATCTCCTTAGTGCTACCTGCCTTGTCCCTGACTGGAGCCTGTCTTTCCTATTATCTTGGTTGTATCAGAACTTTGTGGTGGGTGTTACTACTAGGGTAAGAGCTGGGGCCCAAAGTCTGCTCAGTGCTCAAGTGCAGACAGGATGCTGCCCGGGTTAGAGCCCTGGGAGCCCTGTTTCCTCTGGGTTCTTAGAGATTGGGGGCAGAGCTGCCACCCAAGATCTGCTCAGTGCTCTGGCCCAGACTGGAAGGAACCAGTGCTCTGGGCCGGGAGTGACTTCCTGGGTCCTTGTGGGTCCCAGTTACTCCCAGTTTGGGGCAGGCCTTGCTGTCAGCTTACCTAAGATACTGCCCGGGTTAGAGTTCCTGGGAGCCCTGCTTCCTCTGGGTTCTGTGTGATTGGGGGCAGAGCTGCTGTTTTGGATCTGCTCAGTTCCTGGGCCCAGACCGGAAGGACCCCTTCTGGCTTTTCATGTCTCTGTTGAGAAGTTGGGTGTAATTCTAATAGGTCTGCCTTTATATGTTACTTGGCCTATTTTCTTTGCAGCTTTTAATATTCTTTCCTTGTTCTGCACATTTAGTGTTTTTATTATTATATAATATGAGGATTTTTTTGGTCTAATCTATTTGATGTTCTTTAAGTTTCTTATAAGTTTATAGATATATCTTTCTTTAGGTTATTGATATTTTCTCCCATGATTTTGCTGAAAATATTTTCTGGGCCTTTGAGAAAGGAATTTTCTCCTTCTTCTATTCCTATTATTCTTAAATTTTGTATTTTCATAGTGTCCCAGATTTTCTGGATTTTTTTATAACAGAAATGTTTTAGAGTTAATATTTTCTTTGACCAATGTATCAATTTTTCTGCAGTGTCTTCTGTGCCTGAGACTCTCCTTTCTATCTCTTGCATATTGTTGTATCTCTTACCTAAAGTTCCTGTTCCCTTACCTAAAATTTTAATCTCCAGGATTCCCTCAGTTTGTATTTTATTTATTGTTTCTATTTCTA
Source organism: Arvicanthis niloticus (assembly GCF_011762505.2). Lineage (NCBI taxonomy): Eukaryota > Metazoa > Chordata > Mammalia > Rodentia > Muridae > Arvicanthis > Arvicanthis niloticus. Next base: position 44,912,657 of record NC_133429.1, read on the forward strand.
TTTTCAGGTCTTAAACAGTTTTATTCATCTTTTTGCTTATTTGATTGTATTTTCCTGTACTTCTTTAGGGGATCTATTCATTTCCTCTTTAAAGGCATCTCTCATCTTCATAAGATTTGATGTAATGTCAGTTTCTTGTACTTCATCTGTGTTTGGATATCAAGGGCTGGCTGTTTTCAGATAGCTGGGCTCTTGTGGTACCATATTGCCCTGATTGTGTTCTGATGCTGGCCTTTAGCAATCTGGTTGTCCCTGATACAGGCAGGCTTCCAGGAATGCAGGCAGAGCTGTGAGCTAGAAAATGGGGCACAAGGGGGTACAAACACAGTTTACTGCTTTTGCATGTGCTCCAAGAGGACCTAGCTGACAAACACTTTTGCCATGCTTGTTAATTTGTCATAGTGTACTCTGTTCACAGTGGCAGTTCTGATGGTAATGACTGTGGGTATTTCTATTAATGGTTATTGCATTGAACATTAGTCTCCTCAGAATTATTAAAATCCCTTGGTTGCTTATCTGTTTTATCCCTAGCATCTACCTTTTTGGCAAGGGATCGATCAACAACAGTACTCCACAAGGCACTACTTTATGAAAACAACTTGAGCTTTTAGAAAATGGCCCCCCCTTTTTTTTTTTTTTTTTTTTTTTTTTTGCCTTATCTACCATGTTTACATAAGGGTTCTTCAGAACCATGTCAAGTTACACTGTGGAACAGGAGGAAAATAGGTTTCCTCTAAACAGCCAGAATTTAATGAAGGTTCTAGGACCTGGTGTTGATTTTAGAATTTAGTTATCAGAAATCCTAACTGTCTGACATGGTCATGTATATTATATATGGGTACCAAACTTATACACTGTACCCCATTCAACTGTACAACTGAAATGGCTGGGGAAAGAAGAATTCACTCATCATAGTTATGTAACAGGTGGTTACTATCATTTTCTCTCAAACCAGAGTACTTTAAATGAAAGTGACATTTTCTTTTCTTTGCTCAAATAAGTTAGGAAAGGAATTGAGTGCTACCTGATATCTTCTGATATCAGACATTTTTTTCTTATTATTTGTATGGGTATTTTGTTTATATGATAATGACAATTCAATGGATTAAAACCCCATTTTGCCTTTAGATGATCAGTTTACCTGTATTTTGTCTTTGACATTAGCGATGAGGGTAGGAATAGATTAAACAAATGTACAAAATAAGTCAGTTAAATTTTCACAACTGTGTCTTGGTAACTGTGATGGGTGTGAAAGGTTAGATTAGAGCAAGACAGAGACCGGTCTTAAGGTACATGACATAGATTTAAGTCGTCATAGTGGGTTGAGTCCTTGGTCCAAAGATTTTAGCATGTGGATCTGAGAAAACTAATTTATACTCTTTCTAAAAGTAAATATCTTCTTATATACTAATAGATCATAAAAGACTCACTGAAAGAACACCTGTACTAGTTCTCTGAAGGTATTTGGAATTTTTTCTCCACACACTAGAACTACTATATTATGCTTCAATGACATATCATATAAAAGGGATAATTATGTTCATGATTTGAGCTATAACACAGTATGGACACTTATTTACTTCTGTCTTAGCCAGTGTTCTGATGCTGTGAAGAAACACTATGACCATGACAAATCTTATGAAGAAAACATTTAACTGGGGCTGGCTTACAGTTCAGATGTCCAGTCTATTATCACGGTGGGAAGCATGGTGGAAAATGATGTTGGAGGAGCTGAGAGTTCTACATCTGGATCAGCAGGCAGCTGGAAGAGAGAGTGAAGCCCTGGGCCCAGTTTGAGCTTCAGAAACTTCAAAGCCTCCCCTCCCCCGCCCAGTGACATGCTTCCTCCAATTAAATCACACCTACTTCAATAAGGCCACGTGGTCTAATCCTTCAAATAACGGCACTCCCTATGAGCCTGAGATTCAGATTACCTCAGCAAGAGTTCAGTTATTTGCAAATAAGTTCTTCTTCCTGTGTCATATTTAAAGGTAATTTAATTAGGATTTGACTAATGCAGTTGATCACATCTGGATACCTACTATTTGTCCATTTCTACTTAAATTAGTAAGAGTAGTAAAGCTGTTTGGGCTTAAACCATGGATATACTGAAAATTTATTTCTTCAGAAAAGTGTATAGGGAACACAAGTTTAACCTACAATAGCATCAGAGCTACTCAATAATTACAGAAGCATGCATGCACACACATGGACGCACTCTGTCATACCTTCGTGTCACTCAACAAACGGACACATATTCGTGGGATACTCTGTGATGTTCTAAGTATCGGACACAGAACAGGGAACAAGACAGACAGTTCCCATGTTTTCTCTGAAACTTATATATCCTATACCAGCAGGAAAGCTTAGGTGAAATAAATATGCCAAGTGCCAAGAAATGGCAAAGGCTTCAAATAAATAGTTGTCCGAGGATGGTGAGTGGTTCCTTCAGGTGGGCCGATCACCCGTGATCCCGAGGATGCTCAGAGACGCTGTCTATGAGGAACTGACGTTTGGGCTGCATCAGAAGAATAAGTCGGGAACAGCTACATGGAAAGCTGGGTGGACCCCACATGTGGGATCCTCTGGTAGGAATGGATTGCCATGGCGACTAAGGGAATGGCCTAGAATGCAGGCTGGAGGCTTGATGGCAGAGGCTCTTCCTGTCAGGTCAGGGGCAGATGGAAGTAAGGTATTTGCAGATGTTTTCCCAACAATCTGCTTCATAATATCACTGACGACTGTAACCCCCCATATGTTCACACTGCATTTTAATGTCACATGTTCTCTCTACTATTCAATAAAAATGAGATGACTGTGGTAACCGCTTCTCCATAGTGCACTGTAATTATATTGTCACAGAGACAGAATATTTTTGTAGCTTCTTCTTTCCTGAATTGACTTTTTTTATTTAAAAAAAATATTTTTTTTAACAAATCATTTTCTGATACATGAAAAAAAATTCATAGATTTCATAAAAGGAAAAGGTGACAAGCTTGTTACATGGTGATAAATTTAAAAAATGTTCTTAGGATTTTTTTTTAATAGCTGTCCTACCTTTTAATAATTTTTTTGAGAGGAGCACAATACTCTAAAGCATTTAAATTCACTGCATAATTACAGTTTAAGTCTATCCCATGGAAATGAAGTCTAAAGGTACAGAGGCCAAATTTTAAGGCAAAAGTGAGTCAACAAATGTAAATTATGCAATTATATCAAGAAACAAGATACAAAATTAGTAAAACATTGGAAATTGCTAGAATATTATATATCTTCTTGCTTTACATTTACATAGTTCAAAACACACATAGAAGATAACTTTATGTTTATTTGATTCATATGAATATATGTATATATGTATGTGGAACTTACATATTTATCAAGTAAGGTATTGTCATATTAAGTGAAATCTATGCGTGTTAGAATAAACATCTGTTTATTAACCTATGTTATTTTAAAATTCTTTCTCATGAGTTTACATGCACATGAATATAGTGCAACATTTATTATACAGAGTAGACACCAACCTCATTGGCTCGTCAATAACAAAATACTTTCAGACATGTAGTCAGGTCTTGAGGACTCATGATCCAGGTCTGATGGGTTTTCTATTCAGCTCATCATTGCTAATCTATCCCTAATTCTGACCGATCTGAAAACATGAGCAACTTTAGAAGCCTCGCTGTTCAAATGTCTCTTGATATCAGAAGGAGCTTGTCATGTAATTCTAGTTGAATGATCTGAAAGCAGAGTCTCACTTCTTTATTTATATGGTCCTATACAGCTTCTATTCTGCCTCTTCTCTCTTCTCCCTTTTATCTGAAGCTAGGCTTGGATTTAGATTTGCAAGATCACCCAGAAAGGCCATGATACCCACAATCATGGAATTGTGTCATGAATCCTTCAACCACAAAAACAAGTTCAATAACGTCTTACTATTTGGCCCATTTTCTCTTCTTTTTCTCTTTTTGGACAGGTTTTTATGTAGTTCATGCTGGCCTTTAACTTGCTTTCTAACTAAAGATGATTTTGAACTTTTGCTCTCCCTGCCTCCACCCCTCTAGTGCTTAGGTTCCAGGTATGCATCACTGCCTAGTTCCTGAGTTGCTGGGGATGCAACCCAAGATTTGGGCCTGCTGGGCAAGCATGCTACTGGCCGAGCTGCATCCCCAGACTCTCTGGAACTTTTTGTATGGAAATAGATTGTCCTTACCTTGCTTGTTTGTGTGTGTTTATTTTCTATTGCTCTGATAAAACACCATGACCGAAGAAATTTATAAAAGGAAGTGTTTAAGTGGGTGGAAGGCTTCAGAGGGTTAAAATCTGTGATGGTGGAATGAAGGGGTGGTGGCTGAAACAGCTGAGAGCTCACACCTGAAACTGCAAGAAGGGGCAGAGAGGGGCACACTGGAGGTGTTGGGAGGTGTTTTAGGATCTCAAGGCCACCCCAGACACACCTCCTTTCAAAAGGCCACACCCCTTCAAAAAGGCCACACCCCTTTCAAAAAGGCCACACCCCCTTCAAAAAGGCCACACCCCCTTCAAAAGGCCACATCTCCTAATGCTTCCCAAGAGTCCTATTGACTCAGAATCACGTATTCAAACATATGAGCCTATGGGGGCCATTCTCATTCAAACCACCACAACATGCAAACTATTACTATTCAGAATGTATCATTTGTATTTTATGTTAGAATTTCAGTGATTTGATTTAGAGCATACAATACATAAGTGACAGTATTTGGCAGCTAATAAACCGTTTGATTCTGTATTTTACACTCATTTTATTTTTTTACTAGGTCCTATCATTTCTTTGCATTACAAAACTGGCTTAGTGTTTTGTTTCTATATTCCTCCTTTTGTTCTTAGAAATTTTGTCTAATAGGATTGAAATATTTTTTCAGAGCATTGACCAAGATTCCTTATCTATTGATTTTTCCCATACCACTTGAAATAATAATGCTATAGATGAAAAATCTGTGTGCCAGACATATGACACACAGGGTCAGCAGACAAATCCTGTCTTGTTGAAGATTCATCTTGCTTTGGACAGTAACTCTTTTGCAGAAGTAACCTTCTGCCTTCAAAGTCCACAGATTTCTATTTTCAACTGTAGGAATTAGGAGTTGTAGTCATTAATTTTAACAAGTTACTGAGTTTACTTTGGACACTAACTCTTTTGCAGAAGTAACCTTCTGCCTTCAAACTCCAGATTTCTATTTTTGACTCTAAAAAAATCAGAAGTTGTATTCATTAATTTTAACAAGTTATTGAGTTTACCTTACATCAATAGTGAAGCCATGTTATGGTGCTGGGATGATTAACAGACTGTTTCATCAGGAAATCGTAGAGCCCGGCAGTGTATGCTGTTAGGATCTCTCTGTTTGTCATGTTGGACATCAACGTGTCACAACACTCTGACATTATTTTTTTGCCCTGTAGCAAGGATTCAACACATTTTTGGAGATTGATCAAAATTAAAACATGAATATTTCTAGAGAACCGGCTCTATTGTTATAATATAATTTGACACTTCAATGGCTTTTAAATATATGTCTGTAGAGCCACAATTATGCTGGTGATTTGGGCAACGGCAATTAACCATGCAAGCGGCTGCAGCTGTGTACAGCTAGGCTGAAATTTCACTGCCCCCTCCTGAGCCCTGTGCTTCACTCCTGTCGGAGAGTGATCCTGAGTTTAGAGTAAAATAACAGGTCTTTAAACAGGAGATGTATCAACATGCACAGGAGAACATTATCAGACTGTCCTTTATGTATCTTCAGCCCTACATGAAGCAACTTTGGGTCCCCAACTTTCCAAGTTTGGGACCCCTTTTTTGTTAAGACTTTTAACCCATAAACACACAAACCTCTCTAGATGACTGAATGATTTAGCAAGTTTGTGGTATTATTCGGGTCAAGAGTGAATCCTTGGGTTTGAAGAGTGTTAGGGTGTTTCTCCCTCTCTCTCTTCCCACCTCTCTGTCTTGTGTGTGTGTGTGTGTGTGTTGTGTGTGAGACAGTATGTATGTGTGATAGTGTGTATGTGTGTATTACTGCTTAGTTGCTTTATCTATGTAGAGCTGAGGCCAGTTCATATTTCTTCCTATTGTTTGCAGGAAATAATTCCACTTTTATTTTTACCACATTGTTCACTATGTACACAAAATAGTAACTGAGACCATGAGTGGAATTAAGCATAGTCTGTGGTGATGGTGGCAGGAAGAACCTTCCAGATACCATTCTCTCCCTCCTGTTGTAGAGTGAAGTGTGAGGACAGTTGCACATTTTCCAAAGCAGTACTGTTCTGCTGTGTATTTTATGGATAGACTTGCTGCTCCAATGGGAGGCACTAAGTCAGAAATGTCTGCTTCATTGAAAATAGTTTGCACTACACGCTTACTTTGTGTTTTCTATCCCTCCTTAGCACCATAAACATCTAAAGGCTAACATTATTTTGTTTCAATAGTTCAGTGGGTAACTCTATCTGATAGGTAAACGAAACATAACTGAAGAATTTATTCTCTGAGTCCTGTTAGTATTCTAACCTCATAAACACACTTCTCTAAATAATATGGTCTATTCTAATGTACGGTACAGAAGTCCTCATGGATGAAAGAGGGTATAGAAATAGAGATTTCTGTTGTACATAACATACACAAATCTGAAGCAGAAAGAAATGAACCTACTGACATTTCTGGCTAGAAAAATTACAGTTGAAATCAGAATGAGCCAACAGAAAGATTTTCCTCTCAATGGCTATATAATTGTTATTAAATTAGCAATAAAGTCTACCAATAATGTATTGAATCTTTTGTCTATGGTGCTAAATAACTTTATAAACAGTGGATGTTACGCACAGGCCATATGCATTGTCATTCTGAGCGTTAGTCTGCACTCAGAGAAGACCTGCCTTTCTATAGCAACACCTTTCAGGGTTCTGTGCAAGCAAAAATCGAGAGCACCATCTCCTGCTCTGGAGAAGAACTTTTAGTAAAGCTGTAAATGGCAAGAAGCTAATGAGTGAAATACACCAGGGTGTGATAGTTGGTCACTGCAGGAGAGTCTCAGCAACACTGTGTTCTGTGACAAGGGAATTGGCCAAGCCAGCAAGATGGGTGCTGTCTTAGGGTCTCTATTGCTGTGAAGAGACACCATGATCATGGCAATACGTATGAAGGAAAATATTTAATTGTTCTGAACCTTAAAGTTCAGAGGTTCAGTCTGTTATCATGGCAGTGGGAAGCATGGTGGCAGGCAGACAGACATGGCTCTGGAGAGGGAACTGTGACTTCTGCATCTGGATCAGCAGGCACAGGGAAGAGATAGTGAGTGAGCTAGCCACTAAACCTGGCTTGAGTTTCTGAATCCTAAAATTACACCCACAATACCACACTGTGGGTGTCCAACAAGGCCATACCTACTCAAAATAGGCCACACCTCCTAGTAGCACTCCTCCTGATGAGCCTATGGGGGCCATTTTCTTCCAGACTACCACAGGTGCTGACTGGCCCCTTTGGATTGACCTTTGGTCTTGGCTTGTTCTGGCTCTTTGAAGAGATGAGATGAATACCTTACTGTCCAAATAAACAAAACTATCTTCATTTCAAGGGACACTGGAAACTTTTCTAGCTTCAGCCATCATATTGGGGTCACATCTGAAGCTACAAATTAGAAAGTCCTAGCTGATCCTTGACCATGGTGGTGATAAGAAGTCATGTCAGTAACTACTACCATGATGGCTGTGTGGGTTCCCAGGTAGGTATACATAGATTTGTTGGGACCATCTTTTGATTGTTCATTTGTTTTTCTGAAACAAGAAGTCCTTTAATTTGTGGGAGTGCCTCAGGATGGGTCTACCAGAAGTCTTTTAATTTGTGGGAGCCTCAGGATGGGTCTACCATTAAGAAGCATACAGCAGGGGGTGGAACATTTAGGGAGGTGCTACATTCATCACATCGATATTGTCTCTGGTTTGCTTCACGTTTCCTTCTTTGAGGCCAGTGTGTGGGGCTGTAGCTATTACCATTTTTTGAGTAGAAAATGCATGAATAAATTAATCTCATTCTGTCTGTGAGAAGATGCAGAAGGCTAAGAGAGAACAGTTTGCTTCTAGCGATCTACCTTTTGGGGAAATTTAAGTCTTTGTCTTCTATTTCCATAGTATGCTCATTTCTTAGTGCAATCTGTGTCCTCAAAAATAGATTAAGTTACAAACAACCATTTGTAAGCAGAGAAATCATAAGAATAGAACAAAATACAAGTGCCATTTGACCGGGATCTCTTTGAGGGAAAGTGTCATGTTTAAATAATCTTTATGCTTCTGGGACTTGTCACCATACTTAGCACTTAAAGACTCAATTAATGTTGGCAGAATTAAAGGAGACATGGGTGATAATTGGGTCAGAAGACACAGCATCTGAATATAGATTTCCCCTCCCAACTGAAGCACTCAATTTAACTCTTAGTTTACCAGAGGCTTAAAGCAAACCTAGGGAATTACATGTTTCTTAATATTTTAAAAATAACGAAGTCGAAGATTTTTCTAGCCCTTAGCTCTGAGGAGAGGTCTTTACATGGATCTGAATGCAGAGAATATCAGCCATCTAGTTAATAGCAGTTTCACAGGTCGGAGAAACGTCTGTCATACTGAAATCACTCACACTGACTTTGTGATAAACGCCAAGGCGTAACATTCAATCACAGTTCTTTGAAAGCATGCCAGTGGTCCAGTGAGAGTTCAGGAAAGTTACTCAGTGGAGCTGACTGTTGGAGAGCAAATCTTACATTGATGCTTACATCTGGGAAGTTACTAATGTTATTTTCTGATAATATTTTGTAAGCAAGTCCAGACTTTCCGTTTCTTACTCTTGTTTGATAAGGCAGAAGGACATAGCTACAGTTTAAAGAAATTTATAGAGAAATTTGTGTGTGTGTGTGTGTTCATGTGTGTGACAAACTTTCTTTTAATCATACAAAGTCTTAGGTGAAAGCTTAATGTATAAAGGAGGTGAAGTGAGACTGATCATGGTTGACAGTGTGTAAAAGACAGAGAAGCAGCAGAGAGACAGTCACTTCGGGTTTCCAACCATTATCAAAGCCTTCAGGATTCCTCTGAGAATGACAGAGCCCTGCCAAGCACTTCAAAAACCTGTTTCTAAAGTCTTTAGTGTTGCCTAGATCTTCCCTTTGACCATTTGATAGGGCTTGAGTTTTAATTGAAGAGCCACGTCCTATCTGTGTTGATTTTTTTTTTTGTTTAAAATAATTTTTACTTGTAGTATATTTCCCACATAGACTAGAAATTCTTGGGAAATGACAGTGAAGCATCTGAAGGAACATGACTGGGATCCGTAGGAGAAATGCACAGTGGATCGATAAATCTTTCTGCCCTAGAACTGAAAGCAAACTATGAATTAACAGTGCTACCAATGTGCACACCTGGGATGTAGCTCAGGCTAGATCTTTTTCAGATCTGTACCGAGATGCTAGTTTTCTGACTTAGTCCTCAGGGTCAGGCTAAGAGTGTGAACCCCTCCAGCTGAGGCATACACAAGCCCTGGGACAGAATCTCAAGGAAATCTATGTGTTCAGTGGATCATAGAAAGATTAAACACGGAAAGGTTTTAGGCTGTGATGTCTAAAAACATCAATGAATCCCTCGGCAAGGGGAACCAGCACTATATTAGGAGATACCTGATTTTTTTTTTTTTTCTACTGAGAAGGACATATTGATTAGCATTAGTACTGTTGAGTTTTAATTGAGTATATCAGGCAAATCAGTATAAGATTAGTCAGTTTGAGAGAGACAAGAGCCTCTTATCTTTGCAGTTCTTATTGGTTCTACAAAGAGCCCACATTTTACCAAGAGGCAGTTTCTCTCTAGGACTTCAGGCTCTGTGTAAACAAAGCTCCCAAGAGAGGATTATCAAACTAGAGTCTGAATCTGATTGTTTTAACTTAGAGATAGTCCTTATCAGAGAGATTACAGAGATCACTCAGGGCAGAGGGTAGCCACCTCTGTGCCTCTTAAAGCCTTAGATCAAGTTTCTAGTTGTAACAGGATGTCGAGTGGAATTGTTTGCCATAGCTCGGGTTTAGGGACTGGATTTCAAAGCTAGGCTCAGAGGGATTAGGTATCTGTCATTCTTAGGAGAGTCACCAGGATGAAGAAATGCCTCCCCCCCACGGGGCTGAGAGGCCTGAACCTTGCCACCACCGTCAGGCCTTAAGCAAATGTCATTTGCAGAGGAACAGATGGAATTTGATATCATGGTGCTAAATGAAACCAGGCAGACTCGGACAAGCATCACATGTTTTATTATGTGACAAATTCAGATTTAAATTATACGCACCTATCTGTCTGTACGAATGATGCAAAACTAGAAAGTGGACCTTTGAATGGGGGTGGGGTGGGGTAGTAGCTAGGAAGAGAAGGAATGGTAACAAAGGAGGGAATTTGGGGTGAGTATGAGCAAAGTACATAATATGTATCTATGAAGGCGTCATAACATAATCCTCCTTTGTCACCAATTAAAAAGTAAAAAAAAAAAAAAAAAGCCTGCTAGCTGAGAGCATCCTAGCGTTCAGTGATGTGGAGTTTAGATGCTATTCTGTTACCAGATAATAGGAAGGGCTGCTTTTGTCTAATCTTAATGCTGTCTCAATTTAAAGTTAAGAATCTCCTCTCTCAGAGATCCAGAATTATGCGTAGGAGCTGGTTTGTCCTGCATCCCAAAGCGTACCGTGCAGCATGCATGTGCGGCTCAGCTGTGTGAGCTCTTGGGGAAGGTTTTAGCCTCTCTTTATTTTTCCAGTATTTTATTTTTCACCTTAAAAATTCCAATTTAAAGTCGGTGTTACAAATCTCTAGATATCTTTTAACCTTTCCTGCTCTGTGGTAGGAGAAGGATGGAGCCATCCTTTTCCAGAGCGAAGGTGATCTTACTTTGTTTTGTTCCCCTGAGGCAGAAGTGATAGGCAGAAACCACATCCAGACATAATTGCATGTCTCTGTAGAGGAAATTCTAGAAGACGTTCTTCTTTTGATTTTTAGCAGCAGTGTTAGATGGTACAGGACAAAGATGTTTCATGTAGAAACTTGGTGACATTCACTCTCTCCGTGAAATGCAGCTTCTGGAGAAGACCATACATATCTTGCTGACAAAAACAGGTGGCATTTGTAATTTGCCAGTTCTGTTCCAAACCCCTACCTTACTCGGGAAGAAAAGTCTGTTAACAAGATGATTTATCAACATAAGGAAGCACTGGAGTTTCAAGGGATACCCTGTCTAAAGTCACAGGCACCAAATCAAGAGGAGACTTTAAGTTGGGTTTCAGAAGAAATATGGCTGGCGAAATGACCAGACTTTTGCTACATCTGCTGGGAGTGGTGCATTCAACTGCTACATATAACACATGGCTGGCATATAATGGGAATATGCTGGGGTGTGGTTCCAGATATGTTACCTTGGACATGTTTATAGAGACTGACTATATTAGGATTCTATAAAGGAATACAACTTTTAGAATGAATATATATGTAATGAATATATCTAAAAAGAATATATATTATATATGTATATGTACACATATATTTGTATATATACATATAGACACACAAATATACATATAAGGAAAGATTTTTTTATATTGGCTTACAGGATACCATTCATATAATCTAATAATGCCTGTTTCATACTGGAGAGGCCAAGAATCTGATAGTTGTTCAGTCTATGAAGTTGGATGTTTCAGTAATCCAAACTTGACACTATAGGCCTGAAAGATTTCTGGCGATCAGCTGGTCTTTAATCTACTTTGGAAGCCTGAAGAAGTTGCTTCCAACGTTCGTGAGGGGATGTTGCAGCTGCAGGTAAATGAACTTGTCAAAATAAGGGCAAGAAGGTGAAAGGCTAACATCGTCTTCTTCTGTGTTCTTTTATCTGGGCTTCCATCAGAAAGTGCCACCAAGATTTTGGCTGATTCTTCCTGCTTGAATAACTTGATTAATAAAATCCCTCAGAGGAGTGCTCAGCACCTTGGGTTTTAGTTGGTTCCAGATACAGTCTCTTGATAACCAAGGTTAGCCACCACAGAGCCCCTCAGAAAACTACTCATGTGTGTAGGTTATTTCAATAATGGACAATCTAAGCATTTTCAGAGGTATGAATAAGAGTTATAAAAGACTATAGGCTTCTCAGTCTAGGCACCCATCAAGAGATAAATAAGGTCTAGTATATCTACACAAAGGGAAGATTTTTTTTTTTTCACATATGGAGTTCAGATTTAAACCAAAGACACGAACATAGGAAGACTGTTGAGTATTGGCTGGTAGAAGGGAGGAAGCTGGACAGGCAAGGAATGAGCTAAATATTACTGAAGCATACAGGATCACATATGCAAATGCCATCATGAAATCCATTGTGTTATAGAGTTAGTTTTAGAAGATTGGTTAGGTCTATGACATAGATCTGTTGCCAGAATGCTTGCCTCGCATATATGAAGTTTTTCGTTTGAGCCCCAGCATGGCTCAACATAAGTATGGTAACACATGCCTGTGATCCCATTGACTGGGAGGTGGAGGCGGGAAGATTAGCAGGTCAAGGATATCTTTAGTGGCAGAGAGAGTTTGAGGCTAAGCTGAGCTACATCAGAGACCATCTCAACAACAAGATCATCTGATTCTTCTCAGGCTGAATGCGATATAAGTAACATAGTATGGTGGTCTCGGCACTGAGAGAGCTCCTCCTGCTTCTAAGCTTAAAGAGTTTTAAGATTTTTCTTTCTAAAGCAAACATTTGATGTGAGTACATTCCCTGAAGCGAATGAAGAAGCCAGAAAAGTACAAAGGAACAGTTGCCAAATCAGGGAGGGTTCGAGGAGTCACAGAGAAGGGAATAGCTGGGTACATGCTATCTAACCAGAGAAAAGGGAACAGGGGAACTCTTTAGGGAAGGAGAGGGAGATAAATGTGGAGAAAGGAGGAAAAAATAACAATAGGAATACCCGAGAGTGTCATGAGGAACCATACAATCAGCTATCTAACAACTCCCATGATATGTGTAATTCTGTGTATAAAGATACACATGGAGTTTAAATAAAATTTTATCATGTGGGCTGACAATGTTTCCAAGAGCCAAAGATCACCTGGCAGAAATCCTAGTGCCAGGCATGTGATGCCTTCTTTTGAGTTGTTGGTCAGGGTTGCCCAAAAGACTCTCACAGACCACTCAGCCTATTGTGTTGCTCTTGATTGCCTCCCTGACCCAGGTGGAATTCTATTGCTAAAGACACAATTCACTTCAGAGACACAGTCTAGAGGCCCCTGATCTGGAACTGACTTGAAAGTCTTCTTCCTGGAGACCAGAAAGCACCATGAAAGCTTCCAAAGGAGGAAAGCAACCCAAAATTCAACCCACACATAATGCCAAGGAACCCCAATAATAACCAGCTTGGCATGATTACCCCATGGGTGCAGTAGTGGCATGCATACCTTGCTGATAACCCACTGCTCTCTAATTGGACTTTAGACACATTCAGCAGAAGAAAATCATACCTGGTCCCGGAAGCCTGGCCAACTACTCAAGGCTAGTGAAGTGGTGAATCAGAGGAGAACCTACAACCACCACTCCACAAAACCTTCCCAATCCCTAATTACATTACAAATATTTGTCCTTATACACACAGATAAGTGTAGTCCTCACCCATCATCAAAGAAACTTCTCTTTGCCACAGATGGAGAACATTACAGAAAATGACAACCAATCAAAATCCAGAGCTGTGGAGTCCAGTCTCAGTAGATACATCTGCAACACAGCTCCTAGTCCCAAGGCTCAGGAAGCATTGCAGAAGAGAGAGCAAAAAGATTGCAGGAGCCAACCAGAGAGTTTGCCAGGTGGCCGTGTCTCGTAGGAATGTTAGAAGGTACACTCAGACTTGCCAACACGTCTGCCTGAACATGAGCTGAACAAGGACAGCAGCAATCCCCAAAGTGCATGGGGAAGGCCCATGAGAATGCAACCTACACAAAGAACTACAGGCAGCTAAAAAATGCTGAGAATGGGAGACATAGTCTCCCTCAGGTAGAACACATTAATTGGCTACTATCCGGTATCCAACAGTCAGCCTTGAATACATACATATAAGTAACATTATGAAAACTGAGCAGCTTACATTTAGAAATGCATATTTCCATTTGTACGTATACATACATTGGTATACATATACACATACATACACATATATATGTATAACAACAGTGTAAAAAAAGAGGCCATGAATTTGAAAGAGAGCAAGGAGTATATATGAAAGGGTTTGGAGGGGAAAAAAAGGGAAGAAAGAAATGATGTCATCTTATAATCTTAAAAACAAAAGAAAAATATCTAAAAAATTAATATAACATATAAAAAATTTTAAAGAATAAAAAAGCAAACACCTAAAAATGCAGTTTGGAGGGATTGTGTTCTGTAGTGCTCCACATAGTACTCCTGGGTTGAATCCAATTAAATATGTATATATCTATATATCTTTATCTCTGTCTTTGTCTATCTATCTATCTATCTATCTATCTATCTATCTATCTATCTATCTAGTGTATATAATGTGATTATTGGCTTCTGGATACACCACTGTCATATGACTAAATTAATCTTAAACAGTTTCACTATCTCTGGCACTCCCTTTTGATAAAGGATGGATCTGTTGTATATTGCTAAGAAGTCACTTAAATGCAAAGGGGACTCTGGTAACTTAAAGTTGTCTTTCTCCTGGAAATACCACTGGAACCCTTCCTGGAGAGAGTGCTGAGAAATTTCAGTGGGATGTCTCTCCTCCTTAGAACTGTGCTCTGCCCTCTTCTTTTGGTATTTTGGCATAGCCACCCCTCAGAATTGCTCAGTATTGGTTGTCTGCCATGTAGAGTGAAAGGGGGTTCAGGTATTCGGAATTCCTGGCTGTCTACCAATTCAGAGTGATAAGAAGTAGCTGACCAGGCCCTGCCCCTTCCACTCAGTTTCCTACAGTTTTTAATCATTGAGCCCTGGAGAATTTCATTTGCTCAATGAGTTTGTGTAGGGATTTTTGTAGGGATTTGTGTAGGTCACATGGGGCATTCAGGATGGGAACATTGGCTAGGTGCCTATAGTTATTATTTTTTTTCATTTTATATATAGTAGAACTAAGCTTTCCTTAGACATAAGTTCATAAAGATAGTAAGTCATTTAATCTCCATATCCTCCGTTTCTTTATTTATAATAGATAAAACTGATAACACCAGGCCAGATTGAAATAAAGTGCCTTCATATTGGATGTCCAGGGCAACATGAAAAACTTCACTAGCGGACACCAACAACCACAGCATCAGTGATAGAGCGGCCAAGGGAGTGTCAGTATATTTAGTTAGGAAGATGTATAACTCCCTGAAACACCAGAATCGACAGTGAAGATGGTTCTTCCAATCTTAGCTAACTGGGATCCCACTCTAATTGCGATAGGCACTGGTCATCCTTAGGAATAAAGGGGGGTCCTGCAAGACTAGCATTCACCTTCCTGTGTTGGAGATTCATGGATCTCCTCATAAATGGTTTGCTTTGGGTTCTCTCTCTCTCTCTCTCTCTCTCTCTCTCTCTCTCTCTCTCTCTCTCCCTCCCTCCCATCCCTTTCTCCCTCCCTCCCCATTCTTCCCTTCCTCCCTCCATCTCTTCCTTAACCCCTCTTTCTTTTTTTTTTCCCTACACAGGGATTCTCTGTGTAGACCTGGCTGTTCTGAAACTCCCTCTATAGACCAGGCTGTCCTTGAACTCAGAGATCTGCCTCTATCTGTCTCCTGAGTGCCAGGATTTCAGGTGTGCACCATCACTGGCTAGCCTTTGAGTTGTATCTCTTACTTTTCCCAAATCAAAGCCAAATCAAAAGATTGTTCATTTTAAGAGATGAAACCACAGAGCCCCAAGTTTATTCAAGTTTTCAGTTTGAAATAGCAACAAGCCAAGCAAAAGTCTTTGAAAATTATGAGTAGCAATTATGGCAACTTGCTTCACCCACAGTTCTACGTTTAAAGCTTATCAGTAAGAATACTGAGGGATGACTCCCCAGTACAGGTTTACTTTGTTCTGATCTTATTATGAAGAGAATGCATATTTTCATATATTTAAAGTGCACACACTCATATTTTGAGATAAATTATCTGTGTGTGTTTTATTAAAAGTATTTTCAAGTTTACAATAGAAAAATTAGTCTTTTATCCAAGACATAGCTTGCAAAAGTTTCTGTTCAACTTGTTGCTTCTATTTTCATGGCCCTATAAAATTTTGTATTTTTGTGCAGTCAAATTTATGTTTCTAGTAGGCCTTTTTAAAGCAAAATGTATTCAGGTACATTATATTCATATAGAGAATCTCTGTTATATCAATGGGGAAGCTACATAAACAGGTAAAGCATTCTATTGTATGAATATTTTAATTAACTGATTAATTAATTTTTTACTTGTTTTGAAGTATTGGACATTAAACCTAAGCCTTACGCATAACAGGCAAATGCTCTACCAGCAAGCGTCAACCCTAGTCCTGCCTAATTTCACTTTTTCTTTCTCTTGTATGAGTTTACATGAAATCAGATTATCTTAAATAAAAAAAAATGACTAAAAGTAAACAAAAAGAGACAATTATAAACATCGAACCCAGTGTTTATTCTTTAAAGCCTGGAGGAGCAAAGACATGGAAGATAAAAATCTCACTGAAGAATCTTCCCAACACGGGGGCTGTCACCAGCTGTCCTAAGTCACTTGGGAGAGGAGCTTAGGGATGTCGGCTGCAGCCAACCTCCATCCTTACAGAGCTGTGTAGTCAGACGCATCATTACGTACATGGATGGAAGACACAAGTCCTGGAAACACAACCATGATTTGCATGAATCTTCCATCTTCTGGGGTGTGGGGACTTTGAGCTCCTTTTTTCACTATGGAAGGATGAGCCTCGCTCATTGCTAAAGCCACATAGTACCTGTGATTAGAGGGCTGGTAGCTTTGAACAAACACTTTTCTTAGCTTCTCTAAGCCTGTTTCCTAAACAGTAAAAGCTATTCTAGAGCATAACAACCATAAGGCGTTAAAGGGACAGTAAACAAAAGTGACTCAGCATATCGCATGGCCCAGGGACATGAATCATCGTAAATTATAAAAGGAGAATTCTCCCTGCAATTCACACTAGCAGGACTAACCTTCTCTCTCTTCAATCTAGACTGTTTCATCTCACTCATGTGCCAGGGCTTTGACTGGACATGGATAGTCTCCTTTGATTGGTCATTCTTTTAACTTTTTGTATTTCTCAAGGAAAAATTCATTATCTGCATAGAGAACTGGGAACTGGAGTAGGCTGGGTGAAAGCTTGTGGCTAAGGTGAAGGTGGGAGAAAGTAAAACTATGTAGCACATTGTATTGAATGGAAGTAGACACTGAAGCAGGGTGAGGTGTGAGATACTGATTAGGAATCTGTCCCTGTGTAAGTTAAGGAAGGAACTGAGTTGGATAGAGGGAGATGAGTTATGATACTGACCAGAGAAAATTGGTCACTCTTGCAGAGACCTTGGAGTGAGTATTTATTGTGCACCTGAGTTGCCCTGAGGTGATCGTACTGTCTAGTTTCTTATGTCACAACATTTGATCCAGTGAGGAAGTTATCTGTGATTGATAGAATTCTTCAAAGAGTAGATGGCTAACTTCACGTAGGGCAGGAGGAAGTCTTTGAGTGTCTACTGTAGTGTTCTTTAATGGAGCAAGCTATAGCTCCTGCCTCAGGCCCTCGCTCACAAAACCACTTACAATCTGCAGGCATTAGTCTGGGCAGGCGAGGATAAAAATTTAATCCTACAGCTAAATAATAGGAAACTGTTAAAATATTTACAGTAAAATCTGCCAAGTAGCCAGGACAAATCTCTTCATAAAACACATTTACCCAAGATCACATCGTGCTCCCAGGAAATAAAATACAGATCGCCATGGTGGCAGGAGGCATTGTCTTTCTAAAGTCTGTATTAAAAAGGACAAGCAAACTAATAAACGGCACTGTCCTTTCTCTTTGTCTTTCCTCCCACACCTTGAAAGAAAGAGAAACCAGTATTTATTGAGTGCCCACAATCTCCTGAAACGATGACTGAATTGGGAGTTGGGAGACTATTTTCATTCTGGCACAGTCATTGTGTGACCTTGAGCAAGTCACTATTCAAGTCCAAACCTCATTTCCCTTATGGCCATAGTGAGGACATTGGGTTAGATTCTGTAGGGGTGATATTTAGAAAATGGCGCCCAGTCTGGCTTGTTCCTGGGTAGCCACCATGTTCTGCTGCTCCTTGGCTCTGACCAGGGCTCCAGCTAGCTAGATGCGCAGGCCCTGGCACCCACAAGATGCCAGCGTAGGGGCTGGCTCTGCCAATCCTCCATGTTGCATCCACAAAGCTCGTCTGAACCCCAGACAATATCTGCCGTCCTCAAAGTAAGGTAGAAATGAGACTCTTAAAGCTTAATGATTATCTAAAGGATTTATATTTAGAACTGCTCAATCAACAAGATGTCCACACAATTAGAGTTGTTACCCAATATCTAACTTTTTGATAGAAGTTGCTACCCAGGACAGCTTTTGACCCATCCATGGTTCTCCATGGCTGTTAGCCTCCTTCTTCCCCTCCCCTTCTGTTCTTTCTCTCCCAGTTCCACCTCTTTCTTCTATTGCCTAATCACGGAGCTCCACTGTGAATACAATGTAGCAGAATAAGTATCTTGCTACAGATTCCTTCCAGCTACTGTGCCCTAGCCTCAGAAGACAGGGAAATCTTTCTCTGAAAGGGGGCCCTTCTTAGGCTTTTGTCCCCTGCTATGAGTCAAGCAGTATATGTTACCAATTAGCTAATCCATGAAGCAGGGACCACGTTTCTGTGGGACAGACACTGGCTGATGTATCCACGTCCCATCTTCAACCAGAAGGGATGTGAATTTCTGTGTTTAGCCTTAAATTAGAACCGTATATAAACTGTAAAATGGAAGAAGGCACAATCCACAGAATCTTCGGACAGATTTGCATTTTGCTGCTCCACCGCTCATGACTTGCAATGCGGCTGCTCTGGAAAGCAATGTTTTAGTTTCCTGCTTTAGTCTCCTGTGGGGAGAATGAGCTGTGAAATGCTTGCATCCCTGTCACCCTCAGTTGTTCTACCAGGACTCCTCAGTTTGCAGCACCCGTGCTCTTGCTGTAAAGGCCCTGGGTAATTATGACTTTCAGAAGTATTAAACTATGTTTTCTCCTTTGTCTTTATTTTCCCTTGGCATACCTTTTAACAGTTGATTGACAGCGCTCCTTTCTGGGTTTGTCTTAAAGGTGAACAGCTTTGGGAAATCTTCTCTTTTCCTGCCCTTCATTTAATCATATCTGATCATTTCATATAAATGTATGGTTTATTCATTTATACCTTTAATTATCCCCCAAGAATGGAAGGAAATTGTTTTCTCACTTGATTCTTTAGGTGTCATACATTCTATTAATTCTGTGGCACTCATTATTGAATTAAGGATAATGCTGGCAAGCCTGTTTAAAACGTAAATTTTATACCTCTTTGGGAAAAAATGTTATTTTAAATTAAAATGTACTTTTCTGTTTCCTTTGCGTCACACGTCCTGGGTGGCACACTGACCTGAGAAGTTACAAAGCAGCCATTTGGTTGTACCATGGGAGGCCAAACTTCGCTGAGAACTGCATGCTCGCTCATTCAGTGGCAGCCTTTAAGCAGCACAGAGTGGCATGGGATGCCCCCCCCCAACCCCCACCCCAGCAGTCGCCATGCGGCATGGCTTTAGAAGATACACTTAAAGTACCAGCAGTTGTTTATTCCTTCATTTTCCAAAGCTTGGCTGTGTACCTATGCTGTGCCTGACACTACAGCATAGGTACACAGGAGGTGGAGTCATAGCAGCAAACTGTCAGTCAAAACTCCCTGCGCTTGTGAGACACATTCTACAGAGAGAAGGAAGGAAAAACAAACAACAACAACAACAACAACAACAACAAACAAACCCTAAGCAAATAAGCAGCATGAAACTACATCAAGGGCTAAGGTGTGTTAGGAAACAAAGAAGGATGGAGGTACTGGAGCTGTCAGCGGAAAGGTCAGTGTGTAATTATAAATAGCCCTGTCGGGAAAGACGTCAGAGAGGAGGAGGCAGCATTTGAAGTAAAGACGTTAAGTTTGTAATGGGTGGAACATTCTAGACCCAGGAACTACACAGTGCGGAAGCCAAGGGGTTCCTTAAAGAGGCCTGTGTAGCAGCTGCATTGGGGTGGTGGTGTGTGTGTGTGTGTGTGTGTGTGTGTGTGTTTCGTGAGATCCCAGAGAGGCCAGATACGGGAGGCCCTGATGCAGGTTGATTTCTCGGACTGCTGTGGGGTACATGGCTTTATTCTGACCACACAGAGGAGACATTCAAAGATTTGAGCAGAAGAGCGGTTCTGTAATCAAATTGATGGCTTGGGAGGACCACTTGGACTTCTCTGTTGAGACTAGACCATATGCTGGCACAGGTGGAGCTGTGCCAACTGCACAGAGGCAACCAGGGTAGTGCAGATGGGGAAAGGGGAACTGCTCTGGGGATTGCAGTGAGGAGGGCTGGGACTCTGGGGTGAATTAGGAACACACCCTCCCCTCCCCTGCTTCTATGAGAGTGTTCCCCCACCCACTCACTCCCACCTCCCCTCCCTTGAATTCCCCTACACTGGGGCATCATCGAGGCTTCACAGGACCAAGGGCTTCTCCCATGGATGCCCAACAAGGCCATCCTCTGCTACATATGCGGCTGGAGCCATGGGTCTCCTCATGTGTACTCCTTGGTTGGTAATTTAGTCCCTGGGAGCTCTGGGGGCTCTGGTTGGTTGATATTATTGTTCTCCCTATGGTGTTGCAAACCCCTTCTACACCTTCAGTCCTTTCTCTACCTCCTCCATTGGGGACCCCATGGGGTCTCCGTGCTCAGTCCAATGGCTGGCTGTGAGCATCCACCAATGTTTTTATCAGGCTCTGGCAGAGCCTCTCAAAAGACAGCTATACTAGGTGCTTGTCAGCACGTATCTTGGAATCCACAATAGTGTCTGGGTTTGGTGACTGGGGATGGATCCCCAGGTAGGGATATGGGTTTTGGGGTGGGGGAAACCTGGCCAGGGGATAACATTTTAAATGTAAACAAAGAAAATATCCAATAAAAAGAAATACATCCTCAAGAGGGGGCTTTTGGGTTCTAATCCATATTCCAGGAATAGTAGATGAGGATGCAGATCAATAGGGGGGTGTAATTTGGAATTAGAAAACCCTAAATTAGAATCTAATTTTTGTCACCTACCAGCGGGGTGACCTTGGACAAGTCATTTCTCCTCTCAGAGCTGCTTATTGTGTTTGGTTTTGAGATGGACTAAGAAGAGCTAGCACTCAGAATTTTGTCAAGATTTAATTGGTAATGTTTGAAAGCTTTGCACAGAGGGTTTAGCATACTAAGTGCTTCATAAATATTAATTTCCGTCAACTCCTCATTAGCTTAACTATGGTATTTTACAATGTAAGTTCAACAGATCATGGCTTATTTGCCCATGAACTAGAAATATGTTCCTCTGACATTTTTGGGCAGGATCTGTGCAGGATATTTTGCAGTATGTCTGTCCCTCTGGTAGCAGGAGTAGAAACAGGAGGTTTTCTGCTCAAATATCTGCAATTGTATTGAAGACAAATTACCAGTACTCCCCATACACCCCCCAAACCCCCCTTCTGTCTCGTGGTTGAGATGAAGATTCTTTGTGAAGCAGAGGCTTTTACTGGAGAGGGGAGTGGAATGAGGTCTCAGGAGCCTCAGACAGTCTCCTCAAATTCCAGGAACAGTTTGTGAACGTGCATATTGTGGGGATAAGAAACCAAGGATAACAATCTTCTTAAAGGGGTGCATGGTACCAAGAGGTAACCAACTACTGTTCTTATAAAGCCTCACTCATCCAGGGCTTGCAAATGCCCCCGAGTTGTGTGAAAGAACTCGCAGCCTACTTTTACTAATTCTCTTAACAAATATTTCACCACAAAACACTTTGTGGCTAGAAGATGTTATCCTGGCTTCTTCTGTTTCTCAGTCTGTCAATATCTTCTGCCTTTGACTGCCCAGCCACTGCTAATTATAGAAGTCTCTGTGTGTATACTGTTTACAGAAAAGAGTTTCAGATCTCAGCATACATTGTATCTGTTGCCAGTTTGAATTACAAGGATAAATCTTTTATTTTTTTGCTCAGTAGTCAATCCAAAAAACCTGTGGAAAAAATATAGTCGGAAAAGTTGATCCTTTGGTATTTGTACTCCCTGAATATTATATTAAGATAGTTTCACCTAAGGAAAATTTGATCTTTTTTTTGGAAATTATCAGACTTGACAGAAAAAAATCACAAAGGAGAGGAAAACTCACATTCTGTATGATTCTGGATTTTTTCCCCCATATAAGCCACGTGTAGACATACTGACACCTAATGATTCGTAACACTTCTAATCTGCTATATTCAATAAAATAATTGTTAGGCTCCTCAGATATTTTTGATTGATTTCTGGATCAATTTTATCCAAACTAATCATGAACATATATTTCTTCCAATAAAATTTAAAAACAAAATAAAATTTAAAATAAAAAATATAAAATTTGAAACAAAGACATGCCCATTTATTAAACAGGAACCACACACCAAGGGCTGCTATGCGCACCAGAAGATGATGCAGGTGAATCTGAAAGATCACAGGCAAAGCTACCCTTGGGCTGTGATGAGTCAGGTATTGTTTCATCAGTATTTCCTGTCTTGCATCTAGCATGAAAAAGACCCCCATTCCCTGAGATGCGGAAAGCAGAAAATGTCAGTTGGGGTGACGATGACATTCCTTTGTTCTGTACATATGTGACTTCCAACCCCGAGGTTGACCTTGTTTGTCAGTGCACATTGCACACTTAGTTTTTTTGAAACAGGGCTACTGAGCAGTTAGAGGTAAGCTTTATTTACTACACTACTTTGTATGACGCTTACTTTACTGCACAAGGCAAGGTGTAGTGCTGACTTAGTGGAGCTCATGATATTTGTAGATAGAATAATTCAGATGAGGCGTATCTGTCTTGGCTGAACAAAGCGAAGTTTGTGTTATGTTTCATTAAGTTTGTGTGTGTGTGTGTATTGTATGGTGTATGTATATGTATGTGTGTGTGAGTATATATATGTGTATGAGTATGTGTATGTATGACTGTGTATGTATGTGTGTGTGAGTGTGTGTACATATATGTGTGTATGTGTGTGTGAATGTGTGTATGTGTATGAGCATGTGTATATGTGTTGTATGGTGTATGTGTGTATGTGTATGTATGTATGGTATGTATGTATGTATGTATATGTGTGTGAGTGTATATATGTGTATGAGTATGTGTATGTATGAGTGTGTATGTGTGTGTGAGTGTGTGTACGTATATGTGTGTATGTGTGTGTGACAGAATGTGTATATGTATGAGTGTGTATGTATGTGTGTGAATGTGTGTATGTATGAGTGTATGAGTGTATATCTGTGTGTATGTATGTGTGTGTGAGTATATGTATGAGTGTGTATGTTTGTGTGTGTGAGAGTGTGTGTACATATATGTGTGTGTATGTGTGTGACAAAGTGTGTATGTGTGTGTACTTGTGTGGGTATGCTCATTTTTATTCTATGCTTTATCTTTCTAATGCTTATTTCTATTTTCTAATAACTCCATGCCTTTGCCGTGACATGCATTTTTCAGATATTTCATACCTTGTAGAGAAATACTCTGCCGGCTTGATAACAGTGGAATGAAGAGATATTTACTTGTGTGCAGTAGTTGAGTTTCAAAGTCATAAATCTAATGGCAACATTTTGATGCCTGTCACTGGACTGCTAGGCAATTTTCTGAAGTATGCAGTCCTTCAGAATGTGTGTCTTATTGTTAGGTTAGGGGTCAGACTTTCCCTAGATTGTGGATTTCCTTGGGTTACTTGGAGACAATCTAGTGAGGTACTTTTTGGCAGTATGCCCTTGACAACAGCCTCAGATCAGATCCTCATCTTCTTGGAAGAATGAAGGCAATGGTGTTTATTGAGAGCCATAAAACAGTTCTTGCCTCTAACTAGTTTTCACTTTCTCAGGGGACAGGGACAATGGGATAGTTATTATAATACAAGTGGTTAATATTATGATGTGGTACTGTTGCTGTGGACAGCAGTGAGGGTCAGGTTAGTGTCTGGGGCCAGAGAACGTCCTTTAGAGGAAGAACAGTATTACACTGGCATCTGACAGACCAGTGGAAATAAGACAGGATAATCAAGACTGGCTTAGGAAGTACATTTGACTGTTACACTGCTCCGATGGAAGAAGATGGCTTATGATGGGGACAATGGCATGAATGAAGACAGGCGAAGAATCAGAATCTATCTGTATTGCTGACCAATACAGAACATAGAGGTCATATATGAAATGAGTTGGAAAGGAAGTAGCAAATGATTTATTTGTTTATTACATATGGGCAACTACATACTAGGCAACAGTGATAGGCTTAGCTAAAGAGATATGCTTCTCCCCTTCAGAGATTTAGCTTTCTAGTAAAAGACACAGTAGATAGATACAATTAAAAAAAACCCATAAGCCAAAGATGCAAATCAAGATTAATGTTATTATCCCTTATCATTTGTCTTATTAGGAGAGGGACCATAGGAGGACACTCATCTCATTGAAAGATACCTCCTCATTTCTTCTCCAAAGCCTTCTCTCCAAGATCATCACACCGTGGGATAGGGTTGCAAACAGGGATTAAGTGTAGTGGGTTTAGGAGATGGATCAGTCTGTAGAGAGCTTGCTGTGCAAACATGAAGAGCTGAATTCACATTCCTAGAGCCCACATAATGCCCGGTGTGGCAGTGCATGACTGTGATCTCTGTTCTGGGAGGCAGAAATAGGAAGATCTCCAGTTGGTCTTGCCCTCCCCCTCCCCTCCCCTCCCCTCCCCTCCCCTCCCCTCCCCTCCCCTCCCCTCCCCTCCCCTCCCCTCCTCTTCTCTTCTCTTCTCTTCTCTTCTCTTCACTTCTTTTCCCAACTGCTCAGGCTTACTCAGTGAGGTCTATGTTGTCTATACTGAATGAGCATTCCTGTCTCAAAGCTGAGGTAGAGGGTAACAGTGGAAAATGTACAACATCCATCTTTGGCCTCCACACCCAGTTTTCTCTCTCATACAGAAATTTAAAAAAAAAAGGAATTCATTTGTAGGAGCACAAACATCCTTTCAGTACTGTGGAGGCAATCTCGGCAGTATGGAGTTTTCAGAGATGCCCTAATAGAAGAAGTGGCCCTTAAAAAGTCAAGCATAAGAAGAGAGAGAGAGAGAGAGAGAGAGAGAGAGAGAGAGAGAGAGAGAGAGAGAGAGCATCCCTGTAAGAGGAAATAGTCTTGGCATAAAGGGACTGGAATGTTTGAGAACCTACCAAGATGCACACGTGTTCAGAGCATAATAATCTAGGAACAGAGAACTCTGAGATGAAGCTGGGGAGGAGAGGCAGTGGTAGAACCCTGTACCCAGCTTTACAGGTAAGGAAATGAGAGGCTTTCTCGGGTGGCAAATGTCAAAGCTATTGAGCTCATTCAACTCTCTATATTCTATGGTGTTTGTCTAAGACATTCCCCCCCCCTTATTTAAAGCTTATCTTTCTCTGAATTCAGGCACCATGATGTGCTGTAGAGATGTAACAGGAAATGATATATTTTAAGGTGTTTGCTTTCATGGGGCTCTGTCTTGCTCTTTTCCCTGAGTCATGTTGGTCATGACTGAGTCAGCCTTGGAGGTCAAGGGCAAGGCAAGAGAAATCCTATCTATAAGCAACAGAGACACAAAACTCAGAATGATGTATAGTATACAATTACTTGCTTATGTGCCAGACTGGATAATGATCTATCTTTATTTTTCCAATCACTTAGGTTTTTTTTTTTTTTTTTTTTTTTTTTGTGGTTTGTTTCCCCCAGTTTTAGATTTTCTATCTACATGCCATACTGTGTATAAGAAGAGAAGATTCTAAAGTTTCCACTTAAAATTTTATGCTTTGTGCTGATCAGATTGACCATGATGGGACTAGAATGCTTCTGGTAACTGGCTCAGCTCTGGACTCCATACTCCTTGAAGTAACTATTGGGACAAGGATATTTCCAGTTACTATGCACAGGAGCTACAGTAACTTCAGAAATGTGGATGGATGGAAATATAGGGGAGGGGAAATTGATGAAGGATGTTACATTGTCTCAGTATTGAGAGTGAGTATGTGGATGTTAAAACTACTGACCTTTAGTGGATAAAGGCCAAGGATGCTAAATGTCTTGAGATTACACAAGACATGTCTATAACAGATAGTATTGCCCCATCTGTATTTTTGAATGTGATTCTGGAGAATATGCAGATGTGAAATTTGTATAATCATCTTAACATGGCAATTTTTGCTTCCATACTGTATTTGTACATACCGAGTTTTCTAGAATGTAATTATTGAGTATATAGTGATGAAGAACAGTAAAGGAGAGGTAGCAAATATATAAATGGAGGAGAGCGAGGTTGGGTCACTCAGAAACCTGAACAGTGAGATGGTCACTACACTGGAGGAAGACAAAGTTGATTCCTTTCAAGCAGAGTTTATAAAAAAATAGAACCCTGAAAACATGCAGGGTAGAGAGTAGAAATAGATTTTGCTTTACTGATACTATGTCTACATTGAAGTGAAGCCTTGTCTGTTATCTTTTGTCTTAATTGTTTGTAACTGTAAAGAAACATCATGGCCAAGGTATTAGAAAAAAGAGTTTATTGGGGCTTATGGTTTTAGAGGATGAGACCATGACCATCATGGGTGGGGGTATGGCAGCAGGCAGGCATTGTACACAAGCATGGGAGAGAAAAAGAGAGAGAGAGAGAGAGAGAGAGAGAGAGAGAGAGAGAGAGAGAGAGAGAGAGGAAAAGAGATAGAGAGATGAAGTCAGAAGGAGACAGTAAGAAACTGAGGTACTGAGAATAGTGTGGGCTTTTGGAACCTCAAAACTCACCCCCCAGCAACATGCCTCCTCTAAGAAGGCTACACCACTTAAACTGGTCTATTAAGTATGGACCAAGGATTTAAATATGTGAGCCTCTGGGAAAAATGGTGCCATGTTAGATGCTGATTCAAAGTATATACCACCTTCTGGTATATCTCTTTGCCAGCCCTCCAGGAATATTACTTCATGTTTCTCCCTCAGGAACTATTCTCCCTGCCAAGGGTATCAGGGAATGGGAATGTTTTTCCTGCCAAGTAATGACTCCACGATAATTAGAAGCAGCATAAGTCCAGGAGATGAGGGTGTGTCTAATGTCTCAGCAAAATGTTAAATGCTGTGACCTTTGGGACAACCCTTAATGCTTTAGGAAAGAATGCTGAAAACATGAATTCAAAAATATATAATTTCTCAACTATGAAAAATATAAGGATGCAATATGAATTATATGAGGGGCTTCATGGACTTAAAAAAACAGAGGCAGCTGCACTATGAGCCAGCTTGTCAGATAGATTAAAAGACAGGCAGATTCCTGAGTTCAAGATCAGCCTGGGACAGTGAATTTAGGCTCTAGTGGGAGTGTTGGTCTCAGAGCGTGATCCTACTCAGCTAGCTTATTGTTTGTGCTTACAAAGGCAGGCAGACCTCTGAATTCATTTGTAATGTTAAGACAAATATCTTTACTCTCTTTTCCTAGTAGTCAAGGAGCTAAGATCAAAAACTGCTGATTCATGGGATAATCAAAAGGGAGCCTGGAGTGAACAACTGAAGTAAATATGTAAATAAAAGACTGGGCTTTGGTCTGTGAGAACTGAGCTGTCTAGTCTGGTGATCTTCAGAAAGCTATCTCGAGCAGAACACAAGGCTATCAGCTTGAACCCATGATTTGATTTTGAGTTGTTCTTTTCAATGCTGCCAAATAACCTTTCCATAAAACTCCTCTCCAAGCTGAGGCTGTTCCTTGTCAGGATCCTGAGGATGATATCCAGCATATTTGCTAACATTGTTCTCCTCTGAAACCTCTTTAGCAGGACCTTCATCATGCACATTGCTTTCAGAACTATTGTCTTCCAAGCTCTACGAGGATGACACACTAACCTGTCTATTTGTCCCTCTATCTCTATCTTTATCTCTATCTCTATCTACCTATTTACCCACGTACCTACTTATCTATCTATCTATCTATCTATCTATCTATCTATCTATCTATCTATCTATGTATCTATCTATTTATCATCTATCTATCCATCCATCTTTTCATCTATCAATCTATTGATCTATGGAGATCATCTATTATCTATCTGCCTATCTATTTGTCAATCCATCATTTATCATCTATCATCTATTGTCTGTCTATCATCTATCTACCTTTCTATCATTTATCTCTATCTATCAATCAATCTATCTATCTATCTATCTATCTATCTATCTATTTATCTATCATCTTTCTATCTCAGTGGTCCTCAACCTGTGGGTCTCCACCCTTCTGATAAGCATCTATCTCCAAAATATTTACATTACAATTTATAAAACTAGCAAAATTACACTTATGAAGGAGCAACAAAAATAATTTTATGGTTGCAGGTCACTACAACATGAGAAACTGTATCAAAGGGTCACAGCGTTAGGAAGGTTGAGAAAAACAGCTCCAGATGAAAATAGGATTTACTAGAGAGGCTTAGAGGCTGTGGTCAAAGTCATCCACTGATAGCTGCCTCCTGATGAAAAGGACAAATTCCAGTAGAAGTTTAGTTCATGAGACTGGATGACTCAGCAGTCCCAGTATAGTCCTGGAGTCCCAAGGAAGTTCTAGATAGCTTTCTGTTTTCAGACGACACTGGAATCCCAAAGAAGCAGGTTCTAATAGCAGTGAAGAAATGACCCAGGATGAACACCTTTGCCACTGAGAGTGAGAGCAAACACTGCAGAAGCAAAAGCTTCCTCTCCCATTTTCCTTTTAAAAATGTGGGCTGCCACTAGATGGTGTATCACAGATTTAGGGTTGGTCTTCTGAGCTCAAATGATGCAGTAAAAAAAAAAAAAAAAAAAAAAAATCCCGACAATATGCACAGCTTCTTGGATTTTAGTTAGTTCTAGATGTAGTTAAATTGCTTACAACCACGATTATCCTTGACTTAACCAAAAAGCCAAAAATAGCCTATGCTTTGGTCATAATGAAGCTGGTGTGGCTCATATGTGACCACAGTTCAGAGCGGTCCTAAGAAGTCCTAAGAGGACCATCTGGGTGTTCCAGAAGCATAGTGGAGTTAATTAATTTTACAAGGGTTTTTAATGAAAGAGTACCCAGGTAAGACTTCTAAAGACTTCTACTTTCAGAACATTCTAGTTTTATTAAAACAATAGATTTCCCCAGCAAACTCCCTCTATCTAGGTCAGCCTGATAAAGTACAAATGTCATTTGTTTTTCTGTCTGCATGCAGATACCACCCAACAACTCCTGGTAATCCAAGGGGGTACGGGGCCAGTGTGTTAAGTCATTACTCGCTGACATTTTCCCTTTGTGCTCCCCGCTCCTAGCTCTGCCGGCGAACTGAAGGGCTTGGTTTGCGCGGGTCTGTACGTGTCATTCTCTCAACAAAAGCCAGTGAACTGTAAGGCACTGTCCCTTTCCATTAGTGTGGTTGTCCTGTCTGCTCCCCTTTCTGTTCTGCATCAACGCTGCAATCAGTAGCAAAGGTTTTGTTAGCCATTTGTTGATGCTTATCACCTGCCAGCTTTCCAGTCTGTTTAACCACTGAGGAGAGTTTTACTCTCTTGTGCAGATAGGGCTTCTTGCAGTTAATATAATGTTACCCACCGCACCATTTCCCCTTTGGTTTCTACTGCCTCTCTTGACTTTCATCTCTGAATAGATCCAGCCTTCATGAAGAATTTTATTGTTTTTTTTTATTTTAAAGTATGAACATTCAAAAGAGTGTGGATCAGTGACATTTATGTGACACGGGCAAATATTCTTGATCAGAACATATTAGAGACCTGTGCGTGGGTGTGGTCTTAAAGTCTGTAAAGGTCCCCAGCTAAGCGATTGCCACTTAGTGTCAGGGAGTGTCAATTGTGTTGAAGATACCAAGGGAAACAAAGCAAGTAACAGGAATCTCAAATTTTCCTTGTGTATCTTGAGGAATGTGTTACTGAGTAACAGCCGTCCTGACTGGGTCTTGCAGCATCTGCAGTGTTAGCTTGTATCTTCATTTCTCACGCCCCTAGACTGAATGGTTTGCTTTTTACTGTCTTCATTTTGAGCTAAAATGTGACATTTTCTCTGCTCTCCAAAATTTGCTTCTTTCTGTGAGTCTCAGCAACAGCAGGGAAATGCTAAAGGCATCTCCACACCAGTTAAAAAGACCCAAATTACCTTGTTTACTCAGAGCAAAGGAAAAACGCTATGAGAGACAGTATGTTCTCGGTCCCCTAGGCTCCCCAGCCACACGGGAAGATGGAGACAATTTACTCTTGTTTTCTAATTTACTGTTAAAAATAGCTGCTGAAATGTAAGAAAGTGAAGTTCGTGGGGACACTATTTTTGGAGTTATATTTATCATCTTTTATAACTGGGACTTGGGATTTATAAGTTAATTTAATATGCTGTTTAATGGAGTGTTACTAAATCATAACTTACAAACTTCTCATTTATCCCTAATAGTTGGGAAACAGAACCTTAGAGCATTTTGGATATTTGAAAATTGCTACCCTTTGTATTCTCTACAGCGATGGTTCTCAGATGGAGCAAACTTCAACTCCAGGGGACCTTTGTCAATGTCCTCAAACGCTGATTTTTGAGTAGTGGGAGAAGAGAAGGAGAGGTACTACTAACTTTTAATGAGTGTGGTCCACTGATGCTGCCAAGCATCCTGTAACACACAGAACAGTTGTTGTAACAAAGAATCATCTGTTCTGATGGTAACAGCACCGAGTTAGAGGAACTTTGCTTGACAGTCTGGCACATTAAAAAGAAAGATCAAATTAGAATTCGGCAAAAATTCAAACACAAAAGAGGATGACAGAGGCCTCTTCATTACCTGATAATTCTGCTATACTTTGCATAGCATAATATATATATTATGTATATATACATATGTATATTATGTATATATATGTATATATGTATGTATATTATGTATATATATGTATATATGTATGTATATTATGTATATATATGTATATATGTATGTATATTATGTATATATATGTATATATGTATGTATATTATGTATATATATTATATGCATATATATATAATATATATGTATATATATTATGCTATGCAAAGTATAGCAGAATTATCTCTTTATTAATGCTAGTTGGTACAGTATTGGTGGAGTCTTGACTCGTTGGCCTAAGAAGCTGCCTAACTGCTGGATGGATAGGGCAGTTATTTGATGATGCTCTTATTTGAGGCTCATTTTTTTTTTTTTAAATGTCTTAACAGCTGTGTGAGCCACAATGCCTACTTATTTCTTTCTTTGGAGAGGGTTGTTTGCTGTCCCCATCATAATGTATATTTTAATATAGCCTGGTCTTTGTTGATGGCCTTCTAATCTGCTCGAAGCCTATCAGTGGTGTGGGCTTGGATGAGACCTGCTGTTGCCATAACTGTTATCACAATATTCGGATGATTTTATTTTAGGTTACTGGGAGAACAAAAAATGAAGGAAAATTTTTTTCTCTTATTTGGATAGCTTATCGCTGAGAAATATCTAAGAAAATGGAAGAGGAAAATACTTGCTTTTGAGTAGAAAACTGAAGGGATCTGTTTATTTCTCGGTGAGTTAAATATTTATCGAGGACTCTTGTTCTCATTCAGGCTAGAGCAGTAAATAAGATAGAATCTTTTATGATGTTGTTCGTGGAATTATTTGGAAAATAATAAAAGTTTAAAGCGTGAGACTGAAATTAATTTCTATCTGTAGTAACCTCGAGCACGCAGACGACGACAGTATGTACAACGACAGAGACGCCTGGAAACTGCCTATTATGTGGCCCCAACATTATCTGAATAGTCACTCTTTCAGTTAAGAGCTAACTAAGGAGCCAATCATTAGGAAGTGGATCTATGCAACCGATGAAACCTTCTTTATCAAGCACACATTAAACACGTCATATGTGACACGCTCTTCTGGGAACATGGGGCATAAATGTGAATGAGGAACAGTCCCTGTTATTCCACGTGATTTGGAGAAGGAGCTAGGATGAGGGAGGGCAGGGTGGGAATTGAGGGCAGAGTTCAGAGTGTGGCAGGAGGAGAGGGGTGAGGCTCCCAGGTGGAAGGAGGAGAAGCCAAGGATAGGGGAAAACTGTCACACCCACAATGACCACCGACTTGGTCTTTACCTAGATTTCTTTGTTTTTTAACCCTTTCTGTGAGAGACATTTACCACTAAGGTTTGTTGATTAATTAGCCTTGAAAAGGGCAAGGTAAACAAAAACTTAATTTATGTTCATTTAACAATCCCCGGGTTTCCAGGGAAATGAATTATCTGAGTGCAAAACCAGGGCATTGATTTTTGTCAGTTAACACTAACAAGCAAGCTTCTAGGACTCTGTCTCCCAATAGATTAGCATCGAATAAACAATGAAAATTCTCGAGGTTATGTATTTTTTTGAATTTCTATTCCCAAGTATAATCTTAATTTAATTTTAAGTGTTTTCTGGTCTTAGAAGGCGGTAATAAAATTGACCAGAACAAACTGCTGAGATAGGAGGGGAAAAAAAAAGAACCACTACTAATCAAGCATTTTATCTCAACGTGACCAAAATAGAACTTCTTATTTCCCACTCTACGCTGCCTTCTTTCGTTCCGCCCAGTGTTCTTGACTTGATGGCACCTCCTGCAGATTTCCTTTTTCAGGGCTGAGCCCCTCAAATCTTTCTCTGTGTTATTATCCAAGCGAACGGGGGGGGGGGGGGACCGCATATGTGAGGAGAATAACAACATTAGCAGATAACATTTAATTGAGTATTTATGATGTACTCGGCATTCTCCTAAGCCTTTAATTTGCAGTAAACCTTTCCATTTCCAGGAAGAGTGAGTGTGATATCAGAATTGTTATTATCTATCACTTAAAGGCAAAAACATAGTCATTAGTTCTAGGTAATCTCCAGGAGGTGCTGGAACCAGGTTTCAACCTCAGTCAGAAGAGGGAAGAGTAACTCAGATAGCCAGTTTCTGTTTTAGACCTTCCCTGGCTTCTCAGAGCCCATCATAAAGTTCAAATTATATCTGTCGCTCACGTAACAGTTTTGATTCATTTTCAAAGACCTATTGCTCAGTGTTAAAACTAAAATTCCGTTAATTCCAATAAGAGAAATTATAATGGGATTCCATTCTTTCTTAAGATACCCAAAACCGTTTTCATAGATAGTAAAAAGAGATCAATTTAACAATGAAAATAGGTCTGAACAACCAATAAGCAACAACGTGAAAGGAAAGAAACCCAGTTTCTGTATAAAATAAAAGGTGGAAAGGATCCAGGAGAAGCAGTCTGGCCGTGGAGGTGTGGGACAGTGAGGGCTTTCTTTGGAAGGTGCATTCTCTCTCACTTGCACTTTGTGCCTAAGTCTTAAGGTTGTTTGAGCTTATGATTGTCTTGTACTCAAACTTTATTTTACATCTGATGGTACACCATCAGGTAGAAGAGACGCTAGACTTGATGAACCATATCTAATGTTTGAACTTGACCCACATGGATTATTTGCCTTCAGGAAGACACTGTTGTGTCCAAACCACAGGCTGATGTTTCCTTTTCCCTTCAGTCTCAAATGCTTAGGTACGTCCCAAAAGGGTTCTCAGTTTAGATGTATTCCGTAAGACACTTCCTGTCTAAACCCTGTGCAGTCCAGAACACTGGGCTGTGACATTTCGAAATCATAACATCAATATTGTCACACCATTCACTGTCTTTATTTAATGGATTTGTGTGTGTGTGTGTGTGTGTGTGTGTGTGCATGTGTGTGAATTAATATTGAACAAGGGAAAAAGACTCATCTAAAACTGGCATGAGATTTCTAGAACCAGAAGAGTGATAAGTTATCAATATTTAGCATGAAGTCAGTATCCACTTAGCATATGACGTTCTTCAAGGTTCTGTCTCTCTGCATGGCCTTGCTTCCTGTCTTCGTCCTTACTTGTGCACACCATCAGATAGTTCACTCAATGTGCATTATAACATAGTATTTTCTACCACTATTTGTTCTCACAGACTAGCCTCTCCTCTCTTCTCCTCTCTTTTCTTCCTCTCCCCACTCCTCTCTCCTTTCCTCTTCTCTGCTTTCCTACTCTCTTCTCCCCTCTCCTCCTCTTTCCCCTCCCCTCTCCCCCCTCCTTTCCCTCCCTCTTGTCCCTTCCCTTCCCCTCCTT
The DNA here is from genome assembly GCF_011762505.2 of Arvicanthis niloticus. Classification (NCBI taxonomy): domain Eukaryota; kingdom Metazoa; phylum Chordata; class Mammalia; order Rodentia; family Muridae; genus Arvicanthis; species Arvicanthis niloticus. The sequence goes on from NC_133429.1 coordinate 44,947,145, forward strand.
TTTTCGATCTCCTCTCTTCTCCCTTCTCCTTTCCTCTTCCTCCCCTCTCCTCCCCTCTCCTCCTCTTCCCTCCTCTTCTCTCCCTTCCCCTTTCCTCTCTCCTTTTCCCCCTCTTCTCCTCCCCTCCTCTCTTCTATGCACTAGGCACATCCAGTCAGTTTATCACACAACAGAGAGGTTTAAGCCTTTGGAAACCTCAGTTTAGAAAAGAGGATTGTTACCCAGACTGCTCTAATTTTTTCCTGTAAAGACATACTGTCTTTATTATTCCTGTGAGAAAACACATCTTCCCTCTCTCTTGGAGAGACACACCATTTCTATCTTACAAGGCTGCTTGACATGCAAATATTCAGGAACACCTAATTTGAAAAGAAATATCAAGTAATGTGTTGGAAAGTAGAAAAATCGGAGAGATTCATGGGTAATTGTTTTTTTTTTTTTAACACTCCTTGCATTTGCTACATTATATTAAAATTATTATGTAAAGATCTGGTTGGTGGGTCTGCTTAGAGAAGACACATAATCTTTTTTATCTTTATATTATTCTTATCTATCATTGTGCTATCTCAGAGGAGAGAACAATACATATGTATGATGAATGCATGAATACACAAATAAAACACCTTTGAAATACAGTGAATATGTTGGCTATACCAAGCATGCTTCTATAGCCCAGGCTAGCCAGGGTTTCACTATGTGCCCCTCCAACAAGCTTTGAACTTGTGATCCTAAGGCACGGGCTATCAGTTCTGGCTCATATAACTGCGTTTTAAAATGGTTAGTTTCCGACAGATAACCAGCTGGTTTTGTATGATCTAGACTCTGATATTTAATATTAAATCCAATACTTCTTAAGTGTCAAGCTCTGAGTTAAATCCTATATAAACAATAGTTCACTATACCTTACAAGATGTGCTGTTATCTTTGGCTAAGAGCAATGAAGACTCAGGAAGTTTGAAGAAAGATTTATATAGAATTTGAAGTAATTTATTTGTTAAGTTGTTCAGGTGATCAGTGGTAGGAATCAGGTTTAAGTCTACAGAGTTTGATGCTGAAAGCTCCTTTTTAATGGTTTAACGAGTACAGCTTTTTGAAGGAAAAGTCATGACAAAGATGCATGGGTAATACCAGGCTCTATAAATTCATACTATATTCTCTACTAAACTGGAGCAGAGCATGCATTTGGGGGACAAAGTTGAAACATTTTGCTTTACTCCCCTCCTCTCCTCTCTCCTTTTCTCCCCTCCCCTGACTTGCAAGTCTGACTTGTGAAGGAGATCTTTTGAGGAGGGTAAGGTGAGGTCAGTATGTTTGTACACATTGGGGCTAGAGACGAGTTGGAGGCCAGTATGCTTGTGCACACTGGGAATAGAAGCCATGATGAGGTCACTATGCTTGTGCATGCTGGGAGGTAGATAATGAAACCATGGAAAGCATGATGTCATCAGTGTGCTAGTGCATGCTGGGGACAGGAACCTTGATGACATCAGAGTGCTTGTGTATGCTGGGAGGTAGACGATGAAACCATGGAAACCATGATGTCATCAGTGTGCTAGTGCATGCTGGGAATGAGGACCTTTGAGGATGTCAGTATGTTTGTACACATGGTAGACAGAAAGCCATGATGAGGTCAGTATGCTTGAACACCCTGGGAATAGAAACTCATGTCAAAGTCTGTATATGCTTGCATGTGTTTGGACAGGAATCATGAAGATCTCATACTTGTGCACGCTGGGAATAGAAGTCATAGTGAAGTTAGCCTGCTTTTGCAGGCCGGGGACAGGAACCCATGAACCATGAAGAGTCTATTGTTACCTCAGTTAACCTGGGGAGTGAGCAGGGTCAGCTTCACTAGTATATGATCTAAACTGCCTCACAGGGTCCTGTGCTTCAAGGGCTGTCTGGGAGAGTTGACTTGGTTGGTTTCCTGCTTTGGCAACGTTTAAAAATCCAGGTTTCCTGTGAGCAACCTACTAGTTTTTCAGGATTCAGTCCCTATGGCATTTGGAAAAAGAAAAAAAAAACCTTTAAATTTAAATTTTAATTAAAATTCTTAATGTTTTGATTTTTTTTTTTTGCATACTGGGCATTTTGTGGCATGTGCTGGTTGGCATCTTGGTTAACTTTCTGTTTCAATTTGTTTGGTGATTGTTTGCCATGTATGATTCTGAAAAAAAAAAAGAAGCCCAACAACTTAAGTTTTGCCTGAATTCTTCTATTCAACCATCCTGAGGATCATTTGAGCCACATTTATTGCAGAACACTGGCCGGCCTTAATGGAAAAAATTATAGAACATCTATAGGTATTTCTATAGGTTTTAAAGATTTTAGACCAGTTCTCATCTCTTTCACTGCCTTGATAGTTCGATTTTAGATTAATTGAATTTCAATCTTTTATAATAAGAACCAAATCAATTAAATGAGAAATAGCATTAACAGGAATCAATGCCATGTCCAGTTTTATGTATAGGTTGCATTTCTATTATGTTTATTAAATATGGAATACACTTTGTAATTTTAGGTTTTTATAATGCATGTAGCTTCAACACTTGCTATACCATGAGGCTGTGTAGTAAGTATATTTCAACGTTGTTACCAACATTTTTGTGTTTTATCCGCTCAGTAATATTAGGTAGCTACTTTCTCTTTATTTAGAAACCTTACTGTGGGACTTTACATAATCTGTGATCACACACGTTTGCATTTGAGCCCAGAAAACACGTGTGTAAGCTCGAACTTATTTCTTATATCTTTTTCTTCTGGACAGTTTTCCATTATTATCTCAGTGACTGTTGCGTCCCCGACCCTCCTGCCCTGGCCCCCTGAACTTAACTATTCTAACTACAACTGGGAACAGCAAAAACTGGTTTTGTTTGTAGTGGTATCTTCAAAACGTCTTGTCTTGATTTTTAAATACTGTTTGATTCAAGTCTTGATTCTTTAATTTTTCCATACATGAGTTGTCTATTGCGTTTAAGCAGGAGGAACTTGCAAATTCCCCAACTGTCAATTCTGCAGAGATGCATGTTGTATTACTTCACAGCCAGCAGAGGGCGCCGAAGTTCACGAACAAATTTCAGGAGACGTTTTGATGCCTGAACTAGAAATTCAATGTGAAAAGTGATTTTGAGGGTGTGGGATGAGAGAGAGATCAGGCTGTATGGGAAGGGAGGGAGGGAGAGAAAGAGAGACAGACAGACATATAGACACACAGACACGGAGACAAGAAAAAGAGACACAGAATGAGTGAACAAGCAGAAGAGACACAGAGAGAGACAGAGAGTGTGAGTGTGTGCATGTGTGTGTGTGTGAGCACAGATAATAGAAAGCAGTAAAGCAGGAGAGGTTAGCAATTCCTGTTTTAGGAGACACTTGAAATGCAGAAGATATATTACACCTCCTGAGGGGAATGGCAGAGCAGATGCGGAGAAGAAGCATTTCATTTTCAGATCTCAAGAAAGCACTTCAATGCTAAATGCATAAAACAACTTTCCTTTCCTCACTTTTCCAGTTCTTTCTGTAGAACTCTTCAGACTAAATCCTTATTCATGTCCATTCCTGGAGATTGTTATATTTAGGGCTGCTACACAGCAAAAGCTCTGTTAGCTTCCTTCCTCGAGCCTGCTGCCTGCCTCTTAGGCTTGCTCACACACTGAGTGTGTCTGTATGTGGGGTAGAGAACCTTGGAGACTATTTAAGTTAAGGTGGGTGTTTACTCAATAGTTCAATCAGTGAATCTGCTAACAGTCCAGAGAGTGGTTGTGTGTGTGTGATGTCTGTGTCTCTGTGTGTGCTAGGTTGTGTGTGTTTGTGTGTATCTATACGCACCTCTGTTTGTATGTGTGCTTTATGTGTGTCTGTGTGTATCTGTATGAGTCTCTGTGTGTTGTATGTGTGCCCTGTGTTGTGTGTGTGTGCTGTGTGTTGTGTGTGTGTCTCTGTGTGGGAGAATGCACAGGGTAAGAGAGTCAAAATGCACTTTGTCCTCCATGACCTTCAGTGCACCACTGTCAGTAATTGTGTTTAGCAAGCCAGGATATGTTGGGCAACTGAGCGTTAAGCAGTAGCTCACTTTGTACAGAGCGGGCATCTCAGTACGTGGTTTCTCAGAAGAGAGCTACAGAGAAAAATTATTGAGGTTGGAAAAGCCTAGAGTTGAAGGACAAACTGGGCTAAACATCACTGGTGTCAAACACTAGAAAAGGAGAGGGGAGGGGAGGAGAGAGAAGTGGAAAAAGGTGAGTTTTTCTGATTGGAGAGGCAGCCCAAGAGAGATGTGCAGTAGACTGCTTTGATGTTTGGTGTGTTGCCACATGAGATTATGTGCAGCACACTGAGGCAGTGCCAATCCCATGTATAAGGCAGCCTAGATCAGTTCCTTTGACAGCTAGTGGAATAATTTTCCTTTCATCTATCTATCTGTCTATCTATCTATCTATCTATCTATCTATCTATCTATCTATCTATCTATCTGTTTATTTTTGTGGCACCGTATTTTCTTCTATGACCATCCTGAGAGAGTTCTAATTATATTCAGTTCCTGGTAAAGGATAAAACCCTTCTAAATTTCTCATAGTGATATGTTTTGTCTTAAGAGATTAAAGGTAGAAGTTACTTCAGAAAAATCTAGGGCTCGCAGTGGATGTGATATTGAGTGGAGAGGAGAGAGGGAGAGTTGGAACTTCCACTGGGTGTTCATAAAACTCATCAAGCACCCATTGATAACGTGAGCCCAGATGGAATGTTACAGTGTGGTGGGTGGGCTGAACAAAGGCCGTCAGGGTATAGAAAACAGATTCCCGTTTGGGAGAGATTGGAGAGTGGAAGGCCTATGTGGATATTTCAAATACAATAACCTTATGTGAACGTATGCTTCTGAGGCAGCTGGAAACCCAAGACTAAACTAACTTACATTTGCTTTCTCACTGTGCCCGTCTATGCTAGAATAATATCTGACTATTCCTCAGAGATAGTTTGAAAAGACTGTTCTTTATTTTCTCTCCCCATCCATTAGTTTGGGAGAAAATTATCCACCTGACAGTATAAGACATTTCGTGATCTTCCTGACCATCTCTCAGCGCATGCTTGGGAATGGGTTTGATCTTCCTGACCATCTCTCAGTGCATGCTTGGGAATGGGTTTTTACTTCAGGACTCGTAGGGACATAGACTATTTCTAATCTAGATTTCCTACCTCATCAAATTATTAAATGGATGCTTTAAAAAGAGAACCCCAAAATGCCTGTTTAATGAGACCGTTAAAACGCATGTGCTTAGCAATCGCTAAAAGAACCGCAATATTTTTGGCTACTTCCGTTATGTAATGCTGTATTTGGTTGCGTTTTTAAATCACTGATTATACAGCAGATCAAAGTTTGTTCTGTATAGTATCTAGTGCAGTGCCTGGATAGAAGTCAATGTTTAATAGATTTTTTTTTTTTTTTTTTGTTAAATGATTTCAAAGTTGAACCTCTTAACTTGAGAAGTCACTGAATGACAGCGTGATCCCAGAGCAACAAAGGCTCCTCTGATGTAATAGATATTTGACAATTCGCCCACTTTGGGCGTGTCACTCCTTACTTACCTGTGAGGTAGAGATTAATGTCACTTCATTTTAAAGTAGTGTTCAAAATAATTAATTCAAAATGATCAATACAACAAGGATTGTGAGACAAACCAAACCACAGTAGAAATTCCAAAATAGAAATTGGTGGATAACAGAAAATAGAAATATGGAGAAATGATTACATTTGTCTGCCATTGTCTGTTTCTCCTCTCTCTGTTACAGCTAATCAAATAGATTCTTCAATATGACTTGGCAGAGGAGTTGGGAGCATTCAGTGTTAGGGAAACCTCTTTCATGCTTTCCCATTATTATTATTATTATTATTATTATTATTATTATTATTATTATTATTATTATTATTATTGTTATTATATCATCATCATCATTCTGTAATCTTTTCTTACAGTCCAGTTATTATCCCCCTCCTGGTCTGCTTTCTGACAGTTCCTTATCCTATTCCTCTTCCACCTGTCTCTAAGAGGACATATCCACTCCCCACCCCCACTCTCTGGGGCCTCAAGTGTCTTGAGGGTTAGGTGCATTTTCTTTCACTGAGGCCAGACCAGGAAGTCCTCTGCTGTGTATGTGTTGGGGGCCTCATATCAGCTGATATATGCTGCCTGGTTGGTGGCCCATTGTTTGGGAGATCTCAGGGTTCCAGGTTAGTTGAGACTTCAACTAACTTCGTCTTCCTATGGGGTCGCTCTCCTCCTCAGCTTCTTCCAGCCTTTCCCTAGTTCAACCTCATGAGTCCCTGACTTCTGTCCATTGGTTGGGTGTAAGTATCTGCATTTGTCTCAGGCGGCTGCTTGTTGGGCCTCTCAGAGGGCAGCCATGCTAGGCTTTGTCTGTAAGCACATCACAGCATCAACAATAGTGTCAGGCCTTGGAGCCTCCCCTTGAGCTGGATCCCACTTTGGGCCTGTCACTGGACCTCCTTTCTCTCAGTCTCTTCTCAGTTTTTGTTCCTGCAGTTCTTTCAGATAGGAACAATTCTGGGTCAGAGTTTTGAGTGTAGGATGGCACCCCCTCCCTCACTTGATGACCTGTCTTTCTACTGGAGGTGGGCTCTACAAGTTCCCTTTCCCTACTGTAGGGCATTTCATCTAAGTTCCCTCCCTTTGAGTCCTGAGAGTCTCTCGCCTCCCAGGTCTCTGGTGCATCCTAGAGCCTCACCCCATCTCCTGCATGGTATTGGTACAGAGAGACATATTGATCAATGGAATAGAATTGAAGATCCAGAAATAAAACCACACACTTATGGACACTTGATCTTTGACAAAGAAGCCAAAAATATACAATAGAAAAAAAACCATCTTCAATAAATGATGCTTTCCCTCTTTTAAAATAATTATCGTTACTGTATTTTTTTTAAAAATTAAAAAATGTATGATTTATTTTTTTTTTATTTTAAACTTTATTATAAAAAAAGCTGCAAATAAAAATACACCAAAATTAGCCAGACTCAAAGTCTCTATATAGCCCTGTAAGTGCCTATAAAGTTATTTTTATTTTATGTGTTTGTGCCTACATGTATGTAAACACACCTCTTGAATACCTTGTTCATGCAGAAGCCAGAAGAGGACATCAGATCTCTTGGGGCTACAGTTACATGTAGTTGAGAGCCATCATGTAGTTCCTGGGAACTGAACCCTAAGGGCAGAAAGTGATTATAACTTTATGTCTCCAGCTCCTGTTTTTAGTTCTGAAAGAAAGTGTGTGAGTGTCTGTGTATTTACTTGTGTATGTATGTGTGTGTTTACTTGTGTATGTGTGTATTTATTTGTATATGTGTGTGTATGTCTATGTGTATATACTTATTTGTGTATGTGTATATATGTATTTGTGTGTTTATATGTGTATTTATTTGTGTATGGTATGTATATTTGTGTGTGTATTTGTATATGTATTTATTTGTGTGTGTATTTGTGTATGTGTGTATGTGTATTTGTGTATTTGTGTGTGTGTTTGTGTGTATATTTGTGTGTGTATTTGAGTGTGTGTACATGTGTACTTATTTGTGTATGTGTGTGTATTTCTGTGTGTGTATATTTATTTGTGTGTGTATTTATTTGTATATGTTGTGTATGTCTATGTGTGTGTACTTATTTGTGTATGTATGTATGTGTGTGTGTGTGTGTGTGTGTGTGTGTGTGAATGTAATCCATCCAGAAGGCATTAGATCCCCTGAACCTGGAGTTACAGGTGGCTGTGGGATGTGAGTCTTGGGTGGTGCTGGGAGTTGGACTCTTGTCCGTTGCAAGAGCGTGCTTGTCACTCAAATCATCTCGAATGATCACTGGAGCCCCTTCTTACTGTATGAAATGAGCCTCCTCAGTTACTACTGTGCATGAGTTGCTTTCATTTAGAAAAATACATAAATAATTATAATTTTTACCTAAATTGTAAAGATTCGAAGTCATTTTATGAGAATCATTCAATAGCCATCCCCTGAAGTAAAGCTCAATGCTTAGTGAACAGATGGTTTACTAATTGTCTAAGAGCACATGCAATATAAGCCTCACCTCTCACTATGTACAATAAAAAACTCAAGACAGATCAAAGATTTAAATGTCAAAAGCGAAAATTTAAACACTTAATGGAAAACTTAGTAAATGTATTACAGAGATACAATTAGCAAAATATTTCTTGTCTAGGGAACCGAACACCTTGATTATCAAATATGTACATCTCATCCTGTTATCGTTAAGAACCCTGGTTCATCTAGGAAGCTTTCTATGAAAATGAAGAGTTCCTTCACATCTACAGAACTGACAAAGGGCTGGTGTCAGCGGCACAAGAGCCACATACGATCAGTCTGGAAAATGAAAACACTCATTGGTAGACATTTCACGGAGGAGGAAACTGATGTGGTCAGTCAGGAAACAGTCAGGCGCAGCGTGATGAGCCATGTTTACCCGTGACCACAAAAACAGACAAAGACGGTAATACCGCACCATAGTCTTATTTTGGAAAAAAATCATCGTCCAGTGTTATTCAGTATTGTTGAGGATAAAGGTCTACCATATGCTTGTTTCTGGTTGAAATGCAAATTGGTCTGATCACTTAGAAGCTGTTAAACGTTTTGGGAAAAGTGGCTGCTCATATATCGTATGACTCAGCATAGATCTCTGCCTCTAGGTAACTAATAATTCTCACAGAAAGCCATGTGTGCAACAGAAAGCCATGTAAGAGCCATGCAAGGAGTGTGTAAGGGATGGGGTGCGGCAGGGAAAGGGGAAGGGGGAAATCGATGCAATTATAACTTCAAGATATAAAACCATTTAGAAGATGGATATATAACTACATTAAAATGGATCATACCTTATCGGCGATGAGAGTTCGTTATGAACAAGGCTTATGCTGTGTACTTCAGGTACACAGAGGGAACATGTTCTCCCAAATTGGGAAGGAAATTTAGTATTTGAGTATATGCTAATAGTTGGTATGGCAGGATGTATTCTGTTTTTGTCTTTCTGCTATTTACTGATGCATTTTTAGATTATGCTACACGAAAAACACTTTAGGGCCAGTGAGTTGGCTTAATGGGTAAAGATGCCTGCTGCCTGACCCTGCAACCTGAGTTCAGTTCCCAGGAAGGTGTCTACATTGCTCCCGGCACCTCCACATGCTCACACGGACACGAGTAAGTGAACCTCCACATGCTCACAGGGACACGAGTAAGTGAACCTCCACATGCTCACAGGGACACGAGTAAGTGAACCTCCATGTGCACACACAGACATGAGTAAGTGAACACATATATAGCACATGCTAAAAAAAAATCAAGAAAAACTCAGTCTTAGATTTTATGTCTTTATCATATGAAATGGAAGGATAGGAATAATTAATTTTGTTACTGTATTAAACTATTTCACTATTTTCTGAAGGAAAGGCTTATAATATAAAAAAATTGAAAGCCCATAAAGATACCTGAGGCATTTGAAGTGTTGAACATGTAAAAATTTCAGGTTACGGACACTCCTAGAAATCTGTGGAGTCTTGAGCTCAATACTTTGGATCAGCACTAGAATTTCAGATATAAGTATTGAATGTCCAAAATGTTCTTCCTAAAATGTACCATGTTTGGTATTTTGAAACAAAATTAGAAGCATTCTGTTTTAGAACAGCAAAAGTAAACCTACCAGGATTACTGCAAATGGAATAAATACAATATAAACATAGTGGGAGTGGATACGAAACCCAGCAAACCGAGGAGCTAGTCAGCGAGAAGGGTCTGATGTCAGCCTAGGAAATGAATAGACAGCCTCTAAGATCTGAATACACTAGTCTGCAATGGGACCTCGATACTCATGTGTGTTTTGGTTTGCTATGGCTGCCAGGATAAAATCCTAACTCTGGAGGTGAGAAGCCCAAGATGAAGGCTCTAGCGGATGAGAAGGTGCCTTCTTTGACTTGCTGCTTTCCGCTCTCTGTGAGCATCCTTTATGTTTCCTCTTATGGATTGGAGCTTCTGACAGTTCAGTGCCACCACCTTCCCTGTCTCCAAAGGGCTTGGAATGTGTGGATCAAAGAGGAGCCCAGCTGAGTCCCTCGGAGCATCCTTTCCTGTGACCGGTTCTAGGCTGGAGTCTTGCCTGCTGTTCCAGATGCAGCCTACAATGTGTGCCTTCACAAATGTACATGAGACAAGGACCACAAATCACAGGAAAATAGTATCATGCTACCATCCCCGGATCTCTGTTGTTTCAATCTGTCTGTCATTCATTCTATGAAATTATTGCCTCTTGTGCCAGCAACCCAGGACAGGAAAGGCAGCTGATGTCTGATATTTTACTGACACCAGCGTTAGTAACTGAGATTTGGTAGACACTCCTGTGCTTTTGTATGATTAAGCCTTTCTCCCATGGTTGATTGAAATCTAATGTTACCGGATTAATGTAACAGGTGACAGGTGACAGATGGTAGGTATGAGGGGGCAGGATGATTGTTTTTTTTTTTTACTTTTTAAAAATTTTGTTGTGTTTTGAGAATTTCACACACATATATACACTATGTATTTCTTTTTTAAAAATATTTATTTATTTATTTATTTATTTATTTATTATATAAATATGAGCACATTGTAGCTGACTTCAGACATACCAGAAGAGGGCAAAGAATCCCATTACAGATGGTTGTGAGCCACCATGTGGGTGCTGGGAATTGAACTCAGGACCTCTAGAAGAGCAGTCAGTGGTCTTAACCACTGAGCCATCCCTCCATCTGCCAACATGCATTTCTTACATATACCAAATAAACATATAAACCCTTGCTACCCCAGCTCTCCTCAGATCTTCCTATCTCGTCTGCCTCCCAACTTCATGTCTCATTTTATAACCATTTATTAATTTTTTTACCATTGACTCTTTCAATGTATTGAGATATCATTTCCATCACACCAGTTCAAAAAACATAAATATATAAAAAGTGGTATTTTGTGTACCTGGATTTACGGTCTAAAGATGTGGACTTGGCACTGTAGACTCATGCAAGTCTGTTTAGATACAATAACCTCTACCAACAAGAACCGAGAAAGACGGAGCTGTGAGGTGGCTTGACCCACGGCTAAAGACTTGTGAACTGTAAATTTCTTACTGTAGCTTGTGTGATATGCTGTGACAATTAGAAAAAAAAATGTCAAAACTGTGTGAAACAGTGGCTTTCTTCAGAAGCATTAGGGTGATCTGGCATAGAAACGTGGGATCTAGGGACCAGTGTAGGCTCACACCTGGTGCACACGGAAGGCAATGCCCGGTTGCTTTCAGTTTGATAATGTTATAGCCAAGATGACCATACTCGCTTCTCTTGTGAATGTGGAATTAAGATTAAAAAAATCTACATTATAGATAAAGCTTTACTTAAGGGAAGTCAGTTTTGAGAAAATATTTTAAAAGACAGCCACTATAATTTTTTAGAAGTTAGCCTCAGCCTAAATGACAAAATAATGTTTTAATTAATTCATAACTAAATTAAATTTTAATCACATGAGACTTATGAGTTAATATGTTGCCCAGTTAGGATATATGACAAATTAATAACAATGTTTTTGGACAAATTGCTGGGCGTTCTTAATATGGAGGTTTGAATGACAATAGCTCACATGTTTGAAAACCAGGACCCCAGTTGGTGGGACCATTTGGGAAGGGTTAGGCGATTTGGCCTTGTTGGAGGCGGCATGTCCCTGGGGGTGGGTTTTGAGGGTTCAAAAGACTTAGATTGTTCATAGCGTCTCACTCTGCCTGTGGTCATGGGATGTGAGCTCATACATGCCCATGTACCATGTCAGCCTGTCTGCTGCCATGGTCTCTGCTAGCGTGATCATGGACTCTGGCCCCCTAAAATTATAACCCCCTCCCCAATTAAATTCTTTGTGTTACAAATTGCTTTGGTTATGGTGGCTTATCACAGAAAAAGAACTAAGGTAGTGTTATGAATTCTACCAAGACAAGCAACCTGTGCAATTTTGACAGAGCTTCTCTATGTTCATGTGTCTGAGATTGGCAATGGTCAGTACTGTAGATCCAGTAAACAAACCCTCTTAGTAGCTATCTGAAGCTGTAGCTTACATATTACTTTTCTGAAAAGGAGAAATATCACAACTTCAGAGGCTAGAAAGATGGCTCAGTGGTTAAGAGCATTGCTCTTGTACAGCGCTTGGTTTCAGTTCCGGGACCCACATGGATTCTCACACTGTCTGTTCCTCTAGTTTCAGGGGATCTGATGCTCTCTTCTGATCTCCAAAGGTATCAGACATGTGCTTGGTGTACATACATACATACATACATGTTAGCAACACACACACACACACACACACACACACACAATATACCTAAAATGAAAATAAAAACCCCACAAAATACAGCTCCACAGCCTGGTTGTGGATTTTAATCTACTCGCACGGTTATTGGGTTTAGCAATAGAACTAATTTTTATTATTGCTGCAAGTTTTACTAATTGGAGGTTTTTAATAGCTTGACCCATGTTCTATAATGTTTTGCTTGGTTGATTTAACAAATTATCCTCAATTGTTGAGCCAGCCATTAATGCATGTTTGAATTCCTAAACAATTTAATTTTCTCTTACACATTAGAAATAGTGTATACACGATAAATGCCTTCATGTGTAAATGAACTGCAAAGCCTGGCAAACAAACAAACAAACAAACAAACAAACATAATAAGACAATGAACCTGAATGAGTTTTCCCCTTGTTTCTGTATAGATATTTTGCATTCATATGTCTGACTGTGTACCAGATACATGCCTGGTGCCGATAGAGGCCAGAAGGATATATGGGATCCCTGGAAGAGAAGTTACAGATGGTTGTGGGTGTTCAGAATTGATCGTCTAGAAGGTCAGCGAGTGCTCTTAACTCCTGAGTATCTCTAAATTTTTGTTTTTGGGGCTGGGAAGGGAACCGAGGCCTCATGCATCTAGCAACATTGTTACCGAAATATTTCTTGGGCTAAGAATAAAGCCTTTAAAATAATCTCTCACAGTTTCCAAAGCAGGCTAGCAAGCAAAAGGAGAAGTCAGCTCCAATGCTCTTCAGCAAGTGCTGATAATGACATTAAAATTCAGTCATTTGTGTCCATTTAGTGTTATTTTATTTATCTAGAAAGTTTTTTAACCAAAATGAAACACAAAGCTGCTGTTGGTGAGTGAGGAGGCCGTGGCTGTGAATGCCCACGGTGGGAGGATGGGAGTATCAATGCAGGAGGCTGAGAGGTCTGGGCTCACCCCGAGGAAGAGATTCTGTTCCACATCTCCTAGTTCAGTTTCCTTTAATGCCAATTTTCTTTAAGAAAGCCACCTCAGGTATAGCTACTGGGTCTGGGGGCTGCACAATTGATTGCTCTGGGTCAGTAGTTCTCAACCTGTGGGTCAGGACTCCCTTGGGGATCAACTACTCTTTTACAGAGGGCACATACCAAATATTTATATTATGGATCATAACGGTAGCAAAATTACAGTTATGAAGTAGCAATGAAAACGGCTTTACACACAGTAAGAGGAACTGTACTGAAGGGTTGTGGCACTAGGAAAGTTGAGAACTGCTGATCCAGGCTTTGTGTCGAGTTCTGGCTTTTTGTGATGGTCTCCATCTGCTATAAAACAAAGGGTCTTTGATGAGGGGTGGTATAAGTTATATTTATTTGTGGGTTTAAGGATGAGACTTCGAATGTCGTAAGGAAATTGGCTGGTCTAGCACAGTGGCTGTGGTAGACTCCTTTCTGAAGTCCCCAATAGCCCTGGGAAGCTGGGTAGATGGCCAGCACCAGGCATGATTTAACTCCTGTTTAGTAGACATTAAATCTGGTTAGACAGCTGTTGGTTTCCACCTACACGTGAATGCCAATATTGCACCTTTGCTGCAACATGCTGGTATTGTCATGGATCTTAGGTACTGTAGATGGTTGTTTTTGTCTGATTGCTTTTCTCCATTGGCAGCTTGAATAGCACTTTCTGGTATCTCAAAAGTTGGAATGAAGAGAAGAGGCTTTCAGGTTAGATATAGTACCAAGACCAAGTCAAGGGTTCAGTGTCTTCACCAATAGGTGCTCATCTTCAACCTCTGAGAGGCAGCCAAGGGCAACAATGGTACCTTATGTTGCTTTGAGAGTTACATGGACTACCCTGACCAACCATTTGAAAGGACGCTTCTCACGATACTTGGTACTGGCTTTTTTGTTAGTCTGTGGTAGTTGTGAGGAGACCAACTAATATAACTTACACACACACACACACACACACACACACACACACACACACGAGTGCACACATGCACATGTGCAAATATGCATATACATTACATAAAAAGCATTGTCAGACTAAGTAGTGCAACTCTCTCTCTCTCTCTCTCTCTCTCTCTCATACACACACACACACATTTAAATGAATTGTGTATAGTTTCAGGTAAATACAGGAGCTCCTACATCCATGGTTCAGGGAACACTGAGGAACAGGGGTAGGAAAATTGTTCTGAGTCAGAACACCGGGAAGTTTGCCATGAAACAGTCCCTCCTAGGAATGGCTGTACAAAGAAGACAGGAACAATGGCAATATTGACAGACATGCTGACATGGATGGAGAAAATCTCACAGGTGAAGAACTACAAGGTGAGTGAGGACCACTAAGAAAGGAAGACCAGCTTCTCCCAGGGATAAGGCCCTAGTTGGTTATCTAGGACAATGTGGTCATCCCTGAGGCCCACACAAACAACAAAAGTGGACTTAGGTTCTATTTATATGTGAGCACACTTATCCATTCATTCATTGGTAACAATAATAAAGTAAAAGAGGTTATTGATTTAAGATTGGTGGGCTGCCATGGAAGGAGTTGGAGGAATATAATATACTAATATGTGTTATATATGTATATACATACATACATTTATATATATTATTTATAAGCATATATACTGTATTATATACTATGTATATACATACTATAATACTATATGGTATATGTACATACATTTAAATATACTATATATATAAAATTCATGTATATATAGTATATATACATACATATACATGTATAGCATGTATACATATATGTATGTATATACACACATGTAAATGTATATTTATACACATATGTATGTATATACATACATATACATAAGTGTATATACATATGTGTACATATACATCATATACATATGCACATTTATACACACATACAGACACTTAAGAAAGCTATGCTGGGGCTGGAGAGATGACTGAGTGGTTGAAAGCACTTGCTCCTCTAACCGATCTTTCTCAGGACCCACGTGACAGCTCATAAACTCCCATCCATTGACTCTCACACCCATCTCTGCCTGCAGGGAACACCAGGCACTTCTGTGGTGCACACCCCTAGTCCTTAGCCCCCAAATAATACATGCATGCATGCATACATACATACATACATACATACATACATATATATTTGTAAAAATAAAATAAAATATTTAAAAAAGAAATTTATCTTAGCTCATTTTATTAGAATTCTTAAAAAAAATCTAATCTAAACCAAAGGAAACAAATAAAATTCAGAAAACATTACTTTATAATATTCCAGTAGTCACGACTTTTGTTTTATTTCGACATGGGGTTCTGTCCTCCCGTTTCTCACAGCTTTATCAACTCTTCCTCTTGATCCTTCTTTCTTTATCATTTTGAGAAAAAAATGTGTACTTTCCAAAGTTGAGAAGCAACCTGGTTTGTTTTTACTTTATTACTTTTACTTCCAGGCTCGGGCGAGCGTGGGTTTTAGCAGGATCAGAATATGAGAGCAAACATCGATGTCTGAAGAACACCGAGAAGCAGGTCTCTCTCGTGGGCATTTTGCCTCGGCCCCTGTGGAAGGGCTCATGGAGGGAGAGTCGGTGAAGGAAGGGCAGGGCTTTCTTGAGTCTGCTGAAGTCAACGGGAAGTGGTGATCCCGCAGAAGCAGAACACTGCTACCGGAAGAAGAAGCGCTCACACACAAATCTCAGTTGCTGTTGTGTCTCCTGGCAGGGAGCTGTTTCCACTTTTAATTTGCTGAAAGGCAAAGGAGACAGCGCTCATCACAGTGGGATCCTAGGGACAAGATCTGAAGTAGCAAACCTCTACGTTCCTGTAGAAAGGAGAGTACACTAAAGGGTGGGCTTCTGTTGCTCTGTAGCTTCTCAGGAAGCTGTCTTGGACACCATCTTTAGCGTAAACTCATCAGATTTGACAGCGTAGAAATTTTCTCTTCGGCCTCCATCCTCCGGGATGAGAGAAGCCAGAAAACTTTTGGGAAAATACCTGAATTGGGGCTTCGTGTGTTTTCATTAAATCATTATGCTTTTCCTTACATTTATCATACCGTATAGCGTGAACTAGGATTATGCGTACTTGTCATCAAATGGGAACAGACACCGGTCCTAACTCCAGTGTGTGAGCTGCTAATGGCCGCATCCTCTGCATGGCGCCTTAGGTGGTGTTCTCTCCAGGGCTCGCCAGAAAGCATTACTCACTGAGCACCCATCCCTTCTGACTTCTGGTGGGTTTGTTTTATTTGGGTATTGATTGACATTACACATTTCTTTATTGCCAACATGAGATGGTGCTTCATCGGAGCACTTAGTGGGGAAATCACGGTATGTAGGTAGAAAAGTCAGTAAAAGTAGCTCTGTGTTGGCCATGCACCGGCAGTCAACTGCACGTCCAACCATAGGACTGTTTGGGATTTTGGTAAGTTGCCACACTTAACTTATCTCTGCTATGCATTTTGTTGGGTGACATGCATTATTTAGATGAACGCAGAGCTCCTCCTTGTACTCAACATAATACATTTTTAATGGCTAATGATTATATAGATAATCTCATGCAAGGAAGCCAATTGTTTCCCTTTTGTTATCATTATAAATATACTTCTGAACAAATTAAAAATGAAATCATCATCCCCGTCAGATGGGCAGGAAAACAAAGGCTTATTAAAATTTTGCTTTTTCCCCTGGCGGGCTATATTATCAATAATCATCTTAGTCCATAATGTATGTGGTTTGGCATGACATATTAATTTGTTTTGATTTAATGCTGGAGAAACCATTACCATTTTATAGCCCTTTTTGCTGCTTTTTTTTTTTTTTTAAACCTCTGTCTTAGGGACTTGCAGTAGTCATGTGTCTTCTGTAAAAAAAAGTTTGCATTATGGTAATGACAGTGACTGGAATGAAGTACAAGCAGTAAAAATTAATAATTAGAGGCTGCGTTCTTCCTGTTACAAGGACAGCAACATTTCCTTCCTTCCTGTTACAAGGACAGCAACATTTCCTTCCTTCCTGTCACAAGGACAGCAACATTTCCTTCCTTCCTGTTTTTTAATAAAGTCTTTAGCTCAGAGAACTTGTAATTGTATTTTCCCCCTTCTTTGAAAAAAAATTTTTTTTAGTCCTTTTAGACCTTTTTCCAGCTTTAGAACTTAGGAATATCTTCCTTCAGGATCTGGAAGCCATCACTTTTGAAACATAAACCCCTAGGGAGCGCTCACCTTGGACTCTCGGTGGTTCTGGAATCATAGGAGTCTAAACTGAGCCAGGATGCTCAAAAAGGCAGGTTGATTCAGATTCCAACACCTACTGTCACGAAGATAGGAGAAGTCTGATTCTGCTCTCAACAAAACTAGCTAGCTCAGTGGTTTTCAACCTGCATGTCAAGACAACCCCTTTGGGGTCAAACAAACCTCTCACAGGGGTTGCCTAGGATTGTCAGAAAACACAGATATTTATGTTACAACTCATAACAGTGGAAAAATTACAGTTATGAAGTAGCAAAAAAATAATTTTGTGTTTGGGGGTGTCACCATAACACGAGAAACTGTATTACAGAGTCATAGCACTAGGAACCACAGAGCTAGCTAGCTAATGTAGATGACACCTCCAATCTCCAGGTACATTTGGAATGAAATGTGTGAAATGGCGCCGGTAAATTTTCTTACTTGAGGACTTATTATTGCTTATCTTGAAGCTGTATGAAATTATTAATATTTGCCTGACATATCAATTGTAATATAATATTCAGTCTTTGTAACTGCTAACAGGTTACTTTGACGTATTTGTATTACAGGCAGGGTTTCATGCTTATTTGATAATAAAAAAAACCATATCTTTATCTTTTACTACCCCGATAGAGAGGATGTCTAGGTTGGGAGATTTCCCTTTCGATTCTATTTCCATAATAACAGATATGGCTTGTTATAAAAATAGTGCTTTGACCAGCATGTCTTCGCTTTGTGTTCTCTCTCTTTTTCTTTAATCAGATATGCACTTCAGAGTGGTCCTTAATGGGTTAAGTTCACAAAGGATTAGATGTATTGTGAAATAATAAACAGAACAACACAACACAAAACAAAACAACCAAAGTGGGGAGGGAAAACCCAAAACAACAACAACAAAACAACAACAAAACAAAACAAAACAAAACAAAACAACAACAACAACAGAATCCAACAAAAAACCAAACCAAGACATTGTTAATAGCATTTTCTCTTTTCTGTAAAAGATCAGTCTTCCAACTTCAACTGTGAGAGCGACTGGGAAATCAGGATTATTAGGTAGCATTCTATCACCTTTGCTTTTAATTATTTCTCCATATCCCCCCTCCCCAATAATCTATTTTTAGGCTAATTTTAATCTATGAGAGTAATCGCTATCCATTCCACTTGCGTCCCATTATATTGTTGTAGGATCTTTCCAAACGCTCAGCGTGGCATTGCTAACGCAGAGGTGACTGTGGCACAGGAATGATTTATGCCTCTGGAGTTGCAGAGGGCTAAAAATAGGGCTTGATGGTACTTTAATACGTTCCGCGGTACACAGTCATAATAGGGTTAGAGGCGATGGAGTTTCATCCTGAACTCTCCGTTTCCTTCCCTTTGTCTCCGAATCTGAGAAGTGACTGAGTAATTAGACAGACGTTCCTCATTTGTCACTTGTATCATTTCCGCTCAGCACCCCGTCCTGCCGGCTCCGAGGTGTTGGTGAGGAAACATGTAGTCTGTGAATAGCCATTCCGCTCGACTCTTGTTGCTGCTTTAACTTGGAGATTTGGAACCGGACGATACACAGACCGTATCGTATCCTATCTATGCTTCTAGGTTCGGATGGGGTAAGTGCGTGCGAGACTTCAGCCTCAGGAGAGGATCAGAAATGAAAGTGTCCAGTTAAGAGATACAACAAATATTACAGTTTTACAAAAAGGGTCCCCGTTAGAACGGCGAATGCTAGCAGTTTTGGGGAAGCGACCTTTCTGAACGAACGGCAAGTAGACTTTAGTCAATATTTCCTCTGGTGTTAGCTTTCACGAGTGTGAGATGGCAGAGTGGAAGAATGTTTTCTGACAGCCTTTCTGAGTGGGAGTTGTGATCACGGGGAATGGAGCTTGTAAAAGTGAATTCAGGTATTTATTGTTGAAGGGCCAGAGGAAGTCGCATGTGCATAAGAGCAATCTGTACGAAGAGCGATCAAGGAAATGAGTCTCTCTCTCTCTCTCTCTCTCTCTCTCTCTCTCTCTCTCTCTCACTCACACACACCCCTACACCTGTATATATTTACGTGTGTGTGTGTGTGTGTGTGTGTGTGTGTGTAGCATATATTTCTTACTTGGTTGGCTAGACAGTTGATAAGGCAAAGTAGGAGTTAACAGAGCAGCCACGCTCAGGAGAGCCCCAGAATCATCTTTGGTCAAATTTGTGAACACTAAACACTGTACACTGTAGGTCTAAGTAGCATGAGTTGCTAGCCCTGCTCCCACGCATTACATACTTTATTGTCACGCATTCTACATCAAGTTGATGAGGGAATTAGCTCCTGGGCACACTCTTGTGCTATAGTAATGGACTAGCTTAGTTTTTGAGGGCAGCTAGAGCAGCTCTCCACGGTGTCCGCGGTAATTCCGAGCTGTTCCACAACGTCGAATGTAGTTCAGCTCTTAGTTTCCAGGAGAGATCCCAGAGGTTACAGTCTCAGCAGTGAGTTTGCATTCCACGATGGCTACTGTGTTACCATGGTGTGGTGATGTGGAGCAGGATAAGCCACTTGCCAGCTGCCACCAGCTGGCGGGGGTGGGAGGATGGGGTTGGGGGAGGAAAGAATCACATTCTCGGGAAGTATCTACTTGATTTTAATAAATGTTGATGTTTAATTTAATTGTGACCTTTACGATACACTTTGTGAAGAACAGAATCTCAGCTCTTCTCATGAGCTGTTGAAAAGCCAGGATACTGTGTCTGCTATGTCAATGGCCCTAGAAACATATTTTAAAACCAGCAGTGATATCCGTCTGAACCTAGGTTCAGTGGCTGTCCAAGTAACAGCTTGGTGGGTATTTTTTGATTACTTAATTGAAAATTAAATATATATATATATATAATCAAGAGAGGACAAAGCGGTGGAGTACTGAGGGCTTGAAAACACTGTCACTTATAATGTACTCTTCTAATAAATTGTGCAGCAGAGAGCTCTTTGTTCAGTTTCTCAGCCAAGCAAACTCCTACTGGTCCTTCAAAACCTTTCCTTCTGTTGCTTCATTCCTGTCCCCTGCAAATCTCCTCTCTCCCCACCCCCATAAAACTCCCCTCAATTTTATGTCTCATATGCAGATAGAAGGAATTCTCAGCATTTTGTCCATATTAGTCATGAAGTCTGTATGATAAAGCATTGATTTCTAGCCTTGTGCTATTGGGAGCTAGTGGAACCTTCTACAGATGGGCCAAATGGGAGAGCCTTAAACCCTGGTTGTGGGTCCTGGAGGAAACAGCGGTTCCTCAACACGGTCTTCTTCCCGTCTCTTTACCTTTTGTGACCATAGTGGGGATGTTTTATCTTGTTCCCCCTCCACCAGTCATGGACTAGGGCCTCTGAAATCAGGAAGCAAAATAAGCTTTTCTCTTCATAAAGTTATTTGTTTTAGTGACAGAAAATTATCACACCAAGCAAACTTCAAATGTCGTCAATGGTTATTTGCAGCTAAGGTTCAGATTCATTGTAACCATGATCATGGATGAGAGTGAAGGATATGAGCTAGCCTGAGGATCTGGTGATAGCAATAGCACCGCATGTGTTAAGCACATTAGTTAGGCTCCAGTCAGCCGGGCATGGGTCAGTGGCGAGGAGTGGAGGTTCTGATCATTGAGAACTTGGGATCTTTTTAGGAGCCTTAGAATTCTCTCAGGGTTTTCTTATTGCAGAACACACGTGAGAAACAGACTCTGGTTGTAGCTGTTATTTGGAGAACTTCCCACTAATCTAGAGAGCTTGCACATTTGATTGACTTGAATTGTTTGTATGTATGGGCACATCTTAAGGTATCCTGTTTGAATTCTATTCTATAGGAAAACAGGATGAAGCTCGTCATAATGACTAAGATGTTGACATTTCTGATGTTTCTGCAACTTATATAAACACTCTACTAAGCCTCGTTGGCCTTAGTTTCTGTCTTAGAGGGATGGAATAGTGTCTGCATTAGGGCCAGTCTGTAGGTTAGATGCTGCCCATTTAAGGGACCATTCCCTCTGTAGTCTATGGGATTAGCACCTTTGAAACGAAGAACACAAAATATAACCACAGTGGCAGGGTTGCTTGGCTCAGATCTGAGTCATTCTCTGCATGTAGATCTCTGCAGTGCTGTGCAGTGCTGTGCAGTGCTGTGCAGTGCCATGGAATGCCATGGAGTTCTCAGCAGTGATGGGCAGTGCTGTGCAATTCTGTGGAGTTCTCAGCAGTGCTGTGCAGTGCCATGGAGTGCCGTGCAGTGCTGTGCAGTGCCATGGAGTGCTGTGCAGTGCCGTGCAGTGCTGTGCAGTGCCATGGAGTGCTGTGCAGTGCCGTGCAGTGCTGTGTAGGGCTGTGCCGTGCAGTGTCGTGCAGTGCCATGGAGTGCTGTGCAGTGCCGTGCAGTGCTGTGTAGGGCTGTGCTGTGCAGTGTCGTGCAGTGCCATGGAGTGCTGTGCAGTGCCGTGCAGTGCCATGGAGTGCTGTGCAGTGCCGTGCAGTGCTGTGTAGGGCTGTGCCGTGCAGTGTCGTGCAGTGCCATGGAGTGCTGTGCAGTGCCGTGCAGTGCTGTGTAGGGCTGTGCCGTGCAGTGTCGTGCAGTGCTGTGCAGTGCCATGTAGTGGCGTGTAGGGCTGTGCCGTGCAGTGCTGTGCAGTGTTGGGCAGTGTTGTGAGTTCAGGAAATGTAGGGATGACAACCTTTATAGTTATGATAAGGCAGAGGCTGTTGATTTTAGGTTACTGGGTGAGCTAAGAAGTTGTAGAAAGGCCTCAAATAAATAGTATTTTCAAATTATGCTTACAGGTGGGTAAGAGATAGAAAATACAACGTCCTCCACAGATCAAAGCTACAGGCTATATTTGGAAGTTAATTTATTAGAAGCCACCTTTCACATTGGTAGAAGTGATTTTGTTTTGTTTGTTTTGTTGTTTTTTTCTTTGTCCTTCTTTTTGAAACTTCAATACCATATAATGCTGAAAATGAGGAAACAGGCTGAGGGGTTTCTGCAAGAGTAGTTTTAAAGTCCTAGCCAGTAAGACACAGAAGTGAATTTGAGGGTTGTTTTAGAATTTTAATGCTTCTCAATATATGTATAGCAATTAAATGTCATTTTAAAAATAGATTGTCCAGGGTAAGGACAAGGTTGTAGGTCTTCCTTTGTGTGAGTAAATGTATGTGTATGTATGTGAAGCTATGTCGAGGTGGAGTTTGTGTCAGACACAATGCAGAAGCCCAGTGAGTGAAATTATAATAAGCCCGACCTGGGGGCAAAACAAAGAAAGTATGCACTGTAAAGAAAAATGTTCAATATTTTCTATTTTAGAAGGGTACCTACATCTTAAGTATATTCCAGTTTTAAGGCATTTATTGACCAAAACACAGTCTAACTGTAAACATTCAGTAGCAAGGGGAGGCAGCATGGTATGGTAAAGATGTAAGCCTTTAGTCAGACTGTTTGCTGTACACATTCATCTCTCACATGGACGTCATTCAAGCAGGCTCAGTGTTGACTCTGTTTGGTGGTCTGTGAGGGGGAGGTCATATTTCTCAGCTTGCAGGGTTGCTGTGGGGCTGGGATGGATCCATACGCTCTGAGGATAGTTAGCCAGAGCCTGGTTTATTGCAAATTCTCAGTGTACTATTTGTATTTCTCTCATTTTTAAAAGTTGTCACCAGGTTTATTGAACACCTTATACAAAAGATCCAAAAGCCACTTGATGGTTTTATTTATCGGAAACACGCCGTTCTCAATAACACACCATAGCGTGCTTATTTCGTTGGCTAAAAAAATGGACATATAATGTCTGTTTCGACACTGGCTGGTTATCATCGAACTCCACAATTAAAACATAGTTTTAAAATTTGAATAATCTAAACATTCACAGGCACAGGCATGTGTGTGTCATAAAGTCCGAGAGTGTGCAGAGATCTCGAAGGTGTTTGTTTTTGTTTTTTTTTTTTTTTTGAGACAGGGTTTCTCTGTGTAGTCCTGGCTGTCCTGGAACTCACTCTGTAGACCAGGCTGGCTCGAACTCAGAAATCCGCCTGCCTCTGCCTCCCAAGTGCTGGGATTAAAGGCGTGCGCCACCACCACCCGGCCTCGAAGGTGTTTGTTCCCTAGTTTTGTAGGATTTCTGGGATGTCATGACTTTGTAGACATATTTATTGCCACTGCTGTCCGAGTTAAGAACACCGATCACATTCTTGTGTTAAATGCACTTTTAATATACTTCACTTCAGATAATGGTTCTGGGATGTGTTACAATCCTCTTTTTTTTTTTTTTAAATTTACTCTTAGGTGCATCTTGTCATTGCTGTGTATCGTATTGATTTGGAGGATGTTCTAGAAACCTACACTATTGATTAGGTAGAGTGTTTCTATATTTTGTGATTTGCCAGGGTGTTCTTCTCATATCATCATTACCATGGTCGAAAGCTTCCTCCTTTCATGGAATCTTTCCAGTCTTCATGACACATACCAGATAACAAAATTTTGGGCGTGTACTCTCTGATTCCCCTTAAATTTATGTAAAATATGCCATCTGCTTTGGAACCTCAAGTGATTTCTGATTTATTAGATTTACTAAGCAAACATTTAATGTGTAAATATAATTTAATAAGCTTCCCACAGGTGTCTAATTAGGCATCAATTTCTGCCACGAGGACTAAATGGAGTGAAATATACATAGGCTCTGAGTCTTAGCCATATGTGTGAATGCTAGCTAGTCAAAGTGAGGATTCATGGTTTAGTTCAATTTTAATTTTGCTATCTCTGAGTGTCTGATGATTCTGATATGGGGCCACTCCATTAAGGAAACCGTGATTCTGAAACCTGTGGGGGACTTTTCTATAAAGATGGAAACACTTCCTTTCGAAACTCTAACCCATGTACAGAACTCCAATGTAAATGCCTGACAGTAATTGGCTAAAGTAGTTAGAAGACTACTGCATAGATTCTACTATCGAACTATGCAGGACCATTGCATAGATGAGTGATGGCCCGGTCTCTCCATCCTTTTCCGTTTACCCACATTGCGGGTCTTTTTCTCCTGGTTTATTTTGGGAGCACTTTGTAGTATTCCAGGGAACACAGCCAGGGCACCCAAGCTTAGCAACTCCAGAGGCAAAACATCTGTTTTCTCTCTTCTCAGTTATTTGTCTGAGAAGACTCTACTCAGCCTTGCTTACATGTTCATAGGTGTCTGAAGAAGCTTATAGACCATTGGTAGGTTGATCTTGGTCACTTACTCTGAAAATCCTGCCGAACATCTGGGGAACGTTTCAGTTTTCAGCAACAAGTGTCCAAGCACAAAGACATATCAGTGTTTGCATATTCTTTCAGGGTCTGTCCTCTTGACTTGAGCAGTTTGTCTATTTAATAAACTTCTTCATTTTTATTCTTTCTCTTACCATGGTGGGTATTTCTATGTTCCCTATAAATCTGTAACTTTGTATCCTGGGACCTGCAGGATATCCATAACAATCTGGTTGCTAGCTTTCCTTCCCTGCCTCAGATCTGTAACTATGGTTTCGTGTCTGGGACCCTAGCCTCTCTACTTCACTCTCTGGGTATTGGTAACTTCAGATCTATAACTGTTATGTCCTGTCAGGGACTGTCAGCTGCCAGCTGCTCCTGTCAGAGTGTGTCAGTGTCCCTCAGCCTCCAACTGTCACTTCCCTTTTTGGTCCGTATGGGTGTTCTTTCCAAGATGTACAGTTCTTTTTCTGTCCCACAGAATAAATTTTGTGGTGCTCCTAGATGACCACCCCTCACCCAAGACCCCAGAAACAACAGGTTTAAACTTTCATAACAGAACAGTTTTAAGAACGAGTGCAGTTGAGAAGAGCCAGGCCAACTCTCATGTCACCTGTTTGATTTTTTTTTTTTTTTTAACATCAAACAGAGAAGAGGAAGCTCTTGGAAGAGAAGACTGTTAAGTGAAACTTTTCTACACACACACACACACACACACACACACACACACACACGAGTTGGTTGTAAATGAATGGAAGATAGAGCAGAGTCTAGACTAATGTGTCACGCCTACAATTGGCCTCCTGTATTCAATCAACCCTTGATGTTTTTGAATTATTTCTATACAGCCGACTGAGCATTCACAGAGCAAGCCAACAGTGGTATGTGCACTGGTCAACCCTGAGGGAAAATATTCGGGATGACCTGCAAGCTTTCACTGGTTCCTACCTCTCTCCCGCCTCATGACTTCCAGGTTCATCATCAACATCCATGGTTTCTTTTCCCTTCCCCTTTGTGACAGGGTCAGCTTGCTTCTGGCCTTTGCCTGTGTTTTACCTTATGCCTTGAGTTCCATCATGGTACTTTTCCTCCTGATTTCTTTCCTTGCCATTTAGACCTTGGCTTAAATGTTCCTCAGGGAAGCCTTCTGAAATCGGAGTACAGACGAGTCCCTTCAATCCTTCACTGTAACGGTATTGCACTGCTGCAAGTGGTGAAGACAGATGTGTTTGTTAAATGGCTCTCTCCTTTTTGCACTGTAAGTACCGTGTGAAAAGCGATCATGGTGCCTAACACAGTGCTTGGGGTGTAATTCTTATTCAATAACTGCATTTTGAATCATCAGTGAAGAAATGGAAAGAGAATGGTTGGAACAGAAACAGCTGGAACAGCTGACTATAAAGATTAGAATTAGCAAGGGAGTGGTAGACAGGAGATATTTTACAGGGGACTCAGCGACAGATATATGTGCAAACAGCTCACAGAACATCATTACAACCGGGGGCATGGAGCTGTGTGATTTCAGCCATGTGCCCCATGAGGACATGTACAGGAACACGAGCCTGCTGCTGAACAGCTCCTGAGTGAATCAATGTGATATTCAGGAGGTCTGGCAATCAATACAGCTTAGCAGCCTGGAGACAGGCTTGCATACTGCACCTGAGTGACAAGCTAAGCCGTTTGTGCCTATGTTTTGATACCCACTACACTGGGAGAATTAGTTTCACTTGTAACCTCTAGCTGCCATTATTAAAATATTGGAAGCTACACTGTACATGCTAGAGGTTTTTTTTTTTTCAGAATAACAATTTAAAGGCAAAAGCTTGTGATTTAATGTTTTGGGGAGTGATTAAGAGATCATGGTAGAATTGGGGTTTATGATTCTGGATACCTGCATTATTATTTTTTTTTTATCACCGTGACAAAATGCCCTGTAGAAACAACTTAATAGAGGAAGAATTTACTGTGGCCTATGGTTTCAGGGGATTTCAGTTCCTTTTGGGTGGGGATAGACATGTGGCATCTGAGTAGCTCCTGTTGGCAAGACAAGGAGTTGGAGAATGAGACCAGAGTTGGAGCTGGGTGTGACATTCGAAGTCTGTCTCCAGGGTCCTGCGTGTGCTATCTAGGTACCATTGTCCATAGGCATCACAACTTCCTAGAACAGCAAAACAGGGGACCATGGTCAAACACATGATACTGTCAGAGGACTGTATTTCAGATTTAAATTGTAATGGCATTTAATTAAAATAAGCCAGATTAGGTAGATAGGTTTATTTAAAAAAATCACTGCATTGACCTGAATCCTTCAAGTCTCTGGTTTTTCAGTCTGCAGTTCTCTTTCTCTCTTTTCTTCCCTCCTTCCTTCCCTCCTTCCCTCCCTCCCTCTCTCCCTCCCCTCTCCTCTCTCTGTTCATTCAAAGTGCATGTACATGTATGTGTGTGGAGGTGCATACGTCTGCATACACGAGCAGAGTCCAGAGAGGCATCTGGTGTCCTGCTCTACCACTTTACATTTGATTCCCTTGAGACAGTGTCCCTACTAACTCTGGAGTTGGGTTCCAGGCCATCACAACCCATTGATCTTCCTCTCTGTCCCCTGCCATGTAAAAGTTCACCTTGCTTTTCCTGTGGGCACTGGAAGCCTGAAGTCATGTCCTCTGGCTTGTGCGGCCATTGTTCTTAACCACTGACCTTTCTCTCTAGCTCAGACAATCCTCTGCTTATAAACAAAACCACTCTGTGACATCCTGTATGTCTTCCCGTCTTAATGGGTTTTTATGGTTTTGTATTTTGACTGTCTATCTTTCACCTTTTCATTATCTCTATACCATCCATATACCTTTGGTGCTTTTAATTGTCATTGATGTATCAATGCATGACTTTTAAAAGAGCACTTCAGTGTGAGCATCATCTCTGTTGCCTGAGAAAGCCTAACGAAGGGGAATTGTGATATTTTCCCTTTTCTAAAATCAATGTATCACCAGGGATATATGCAGTAAAGTCAGAATATGAACATGAGGAAGGGGCCCGTCCTTGGGGCTTTCAAGCCTGCTGGTATCTACATGTGATATTAACTTTAAAGCAGACATTTCCCTCACGGGTCTGGTCACCTGGCCAGTGTTCTAAGCATTACCACACGGTAGCTCAGAACCAGTTCTGGACTGAGTTCCACGAGGTCTTGTCACATAGCTTTGAATCTACCAAGTTCTGTGAATTTTGGCCATCTCTGAGTTTCTCTGATTCTGCCTCCTTCATTTGTAAAGTGAAGCTCAAAATTGTATCTTTGAAGGTTTCAAATAAGGATAGAATGACTTCCTATGCACAATGTGTCTAAGACAGTATCTGGAAGAGAATAAGCTTTCAGTGTTCACCAAGTACACAAATAAGATTCACAATTCTGAATACAATTAAGATTTATATTTGCTGTGTCCTTTATTATAAATATATTTAGAAATTTTAAATGTAAACTTGATTTCTTTCTGAGATTATTTCTTAATAAAGAATTAAGAGCTACCCCAGTCAATGACACAGGCTCTTTTTTTTTTTTTTTTTCTTTCTTTCGAAGCTTGAAAGCATAGCCCTGACAAGGATGGAGAAAGTGGCTCATCCTGTCTAAGGATACAAAGTATCCACTGGGGAGGACTTTTTTTCTTTTTTTAAAGGATAAAGTTTCCTGAATTTATAATCAAGGTGATTGAAAACCTTCACAGCAGTCACTGCTGGAGGCTGCTAGGTCCCTGTCTGCTGTAGTTGCTCTGGAATACCTTTAAAGCTCCTGCCCGCTTGGCTTTGCCTTCAGAGCTGCTTGACGGTCTTTACAAGGACATCCGCCTCTTTATTTTGCAGTTAAATCTCATTTTAGACTCAAGATGGTATTACCCAACTTTATCATTCACCTGATTTATTGAACTTGACACCGAATAATTTTGGTTCTTTAAAGAATTTCATCCACGAAGTATGAACATGTAGCTCTCTGGAGAAAATAGAGTGTGATAAAGGTTTTGGTGTTTTTTTTTTTTTTTTTGACAAATGTCCAAAAATGATCTGTGCATATGACATCAATACTGGAGTGTGGTACAGTCTTGCAATGTAGTCATTTTGATGGAACTAAGACCCATTTGAGTATATACATTCTAGGGGTTATTATCCATGATACAGACCCCCAAGGGCATCTCGTCGGTTCTTTGCTTTTCAAATGCATAGTTAGCTTGAAGCTCGACTTCACCTCAACATGTAAATTCTCTCATGTAAAAGAAAACAGTTAATAACCATGATATACAATCTATTTTAATTTTTCCTTCATCTTGCCATTTATCATTATGCTATCCAAAAAATTGATTTGGCTATTCATATTTCTGGAAAATTCAATAAATCTGTACCAGAATAGCTTATGATAAAACCATGTAAACACATCCAATTATTGTTTTTCTATCACAACATAGCCTTGGAAATGGTTGTATAAAAGCAGATAGTAATTTCCTAGAGGTGTAAAATGGGTAGTTAGGCTTCTGACCAGATGTAAAATCCAATCAGAAGAAGAAAGAAACAAGCTATGAGAAATTGTATTAGCTCAAAAAAAAAAAAAAAAAAAACCCAAAGTTTTACAACAGCGCCAAAAAATATTTGCACAGTTATACTCTACATATTTGATTACAAAGAGGATATTGATAAACCATGGTTTTTATTTAATAAATGAAACCCCCATTGATAAATTTGACTGAAAACTAATATTTGATGAATAATTATTCGTGTATTACAATGGTTCTAAAATTATATGAGATTTTAAGGGTGATGATTTCTAAGGGTCAGTGTCTCTTAAAAGATCTAGAGGAATTATAATACCTTGTTCATTTTGTGGGCAGCTACATAAAAAATTATACTACTGGCCTGAGAGCCATCTCCTAATTTATCTTAATAGGTCTTCCTGCATTTGTTAATGAGGTTGATACTTTTGTTGAATAAGTTAATGTTATAGGAGTACATCATTCTAGATATGTAGGCAGTTGCAAGCTAAGGAGGAGCTCCAGAATGAGTAGAGAAACTGAGGCACAGTAGACAGAAAGTCAAGAGAAGAAGCTTCAAGTTTGGATAATTCGTGTCCAGTAAAATGAAATCTAAGAGCTGACCATGGGGGTTTATAAAACAGGAAGTTATTTGTGGCCTTGGTAGGCGTGGTTGATGGGTAGGGAATGGCCTGATTAGGGAAACATGAGACTAGAAATAGGACACAGAAGCTTAACCTTGCCTTTAAAGAGGTTTCCTGGAAAGAGTGAAGACAAAGGGATGTCAGAAGATGAAGTTTTGGTGGGAGTAACTTATCTATTTATTTGTTGAGATAAATTATAGCACAATGCATGTTTGTGTAACAGCCTGGGGGTACTGTTGCTGCTACGAGGATGGAGAGACTTGGCTACATGAGCCTGACAGGCATGAGTGGATGACAACACTTGGGGTTGGTTCTTCCCTGAATCTCAGACAGTGTATCCATGTTAACCAGAAAGAACATAGCACATAAGGGTGCAGACACAAATAGGTGGGTACCATTTGTCCTTTCAAAGATAATTTTAAATGTTCAAAGGCTTCAGTATTGTTGTTCAATATCACACCAAATAAGGATGAGCCGAAAGCAATCTGTCACTTCATGTGATACTCTGTCAGCAGTCATTAGAGTGCTTTACTAGTCTTTGGAAACTCATTAAAAACACACTTAGTAGCAAATCTTGGAAAAGGGCTTTGAAATCTTGCTAGAGTCAGTCTGAGATAGATGGTGGCACTGCTGTGATTGAGATTGCTCTTTACCCTTGGTTTGATAAATTATTGAATGAATTGATAAGGAAGGGCTAGGGGTCATCTGGGTGTAACTGTTCAAATAACACCTTCAGATTATGGCATTGTCAACTTGAGATATAGTCAATGGTAAAAAAACAAAACAAAACAAAACAAAACAAAACAAAACCAAACCAAATCATTCAGGACCTGAAATACTGGGTCATAGTTGTGTGGTTCCATCTCAGTATCTGTGTCCCGAGTGGTTTAATAACTCTTCTCCTGTGCTGCTGTCTTTGTGACAAAGAGTTTATAAGTTTTATTGAATATATAAGGCCTGGGTTCAGGACATGTCTCAGAGGTAGAGTTAGCTTAGGCCCTGAGCTTGACCCACAGCAAAAGCAAGGAAGGGAAGCAAGTAAACAAAGGTGAAAACCCAAAGTCAGACCTATAGCTGAAGATAGATTATGTAGTTGATTTTTACGGATTGGAGTTAGCATACAGACTATGTTAAAGGGGGAAGCAGATGTGAACAATTTCATATTCAATACGGTATATGTCTACTGTGTTTAAAAATTGTGCCAGCCTCTGTAAAGATGATATTAATACCAATTAGAATTCACTGCCTTGAATTAAAATAGAAAAATCATCATAAAGATGCATCACTACTGGGAGAGAAATAATTTGCCATGGACTGAAGGACTTTCATCCAGATACCTTTGGATGAAAGACAGTGCAGCTCAGGCTTAGACTTCAAGGTGAGGCTTCGTCTTGGCGCCCAAGATGAGAAAATGACATATCTGTTCTGAGTGAGCTGCTTGAGACGCATCAGACACTTAGGGACGACTCGTTTGATCAATTTCGCCATAAAGTTTTTGCAAATACTTAAATATTTAAATTGTTTGAATGTGGCAAGCTAATAAACAACAGGTACAAATATGTAGGGTTGTGGGTTTGTTTTTTTTTTTTTAAATAATCCATTTTTGTCAGCACCGAACAGTTTTAATCATTGGAAAGCTCATTTTGGACCAAAGTATCTACCTTCTGAAAGACCTGTGAGCAGTTCTAATATACGTAGTAGTTTTCTAGAAGAGGTTTGATATCCAAAGGAGAGATGGATTTACTCATTCATCTTGATCCACCCAGGAATACTGTCCTCAGAAAAAGAATGCTGGCATGGAGGTTGTAAACTCTTCAGAAAATAGACGTAAACAACCCTAGGAAAGAGAGGGAAAATAGACAGGCTCTTCAGCTAACCCAGGGGCTCCATCACTACACCTGGTAGTGACTATTTCAATTCCCAGCTATTCCTTCTCTATTGCCAAAGGAAACCACCTCACAGTCTTAGGCAAGCTCTTTTTCTTTCCAAATCAGCAGACTGCTCAAAGCGAAGCCAACTGTTTTGTTTAGAAAACTCACTATTCAGACCATAAAAGCACGCTTCTATTTTTAAAGAGTCGAAACGCATTATCTTTGATTTTGCAGTATAATTTTGATATGTGGTACAGCTTGAAAATTTCTATTAGATTATGGATGTGTAAATGACTCTCAGGAGAATTTGCTCAAAGCTCAATTTCCTATATAGTGTGTCATTTATTTGTAGGAATAGTTTTCCAATTCTGTCCATTAAGTGAAGTTCTTGAAGAAAGTCTCTGAGAATTTAACCCTAGTGAACTAAAAGAAACTATTTTTTTTTTAAAAAAAAAATCTTGAATTTAATTCATTGGAAAATCCTTGAAGGTGAATTAAAACCAAGGGAAGCTACTGTGTAGTAAAGTGAGCAGTCACTGCAATAGCCTGAAGGGTAAGTAAGTGTGGACCACAACTCAAGCAGTCTTGTGATAACTGATAATTAGGCAGCCTATAGCTGATATGACATGTCACCTAAATGTCACCCAGATTAGTTGAGAATACCAGCTGCAATAGGGTGAGGTTTGATGAATGCGTACGGATTCTGATGATTAAAGAATTCTTTTAGGGAATAAAGCAAAGGACAGGGGTAAGATGCATGATATCGCATGAACAAAAGCTGGATATGTTACTAGCAGCCACTGATATAAAAACTGTGAGAAATAGTGAGTTTTTACCTAACTCCCCACCAATCCAATCACGCTAGAAATTATTTTCTTTAGCTTTGCAGTTTTGAAAATTATTTAGAGTGTTTTATGAAATATCCGTGTTTAAATGCTTGGACCAAGTTAACAAAACAGACTCAGATAACCCGAAGGGAAGCATTCTTTCCCTCCTCTCTCTCAAAGCTGAATCTAGGCTCCAGTCAAGTCCTGCTGCTTTTCATATCCTGCTTGGCTCACCATTAAATCAACAACTGGCAAAACCAATTACTGAAATTAAAAATCAGCATTGACTCTTCCGGCACTGCTATAGTTCATTCATTTAGGGCAGGATTGGAAACCACAGTACATAGATGGTTCTCAAAGCCAAGGCTTAAATCTGTAGAAATTAGGGCTAGCAGGTGAGCAGGGCAGCCCATCTGTTGAAACACAGCTAATCTACTTACTCCTTTGTTCACATTCATTGATCATCACCAGTCAATTATCAATCATTTACAAAATATAGATGATCTCATTGTTGCATCACCAGAGGCATTGATTATAACACAGTTGTTTTCAATTACTAAAAAGGAGATGATAATTTTATTACTAACTTGTGGTGTTTTGAAATCATTTTAAAATAGGACCTAAATCATGGTTTTGGCCTTGTGGATATTGATAAAAATTGAGAATTAAGATAAAAAGTTTAGATGTTTTTCATTGCTGTGACTTTTTTAGGTAAGGGAAGGAGAAAGATTTAACACATGATAAGAAATGTGTGTGCGTGTGTGCATGTATGTGAATGCACAATGGTGATCTTATCTGAAAGGTATTTCTTTACATGTCCTGCTACTCCCAAATACAACAAATGACAGTTGAGAATGTATCAGTCAAGGACAACTACCAGATAGCCAGGGATTTCCGTGTTTTAGTTGTCTTTATAAGGAAGAATTCCTGTGTAGCCTCAGTTCTCCACTCTGGTTCTTGGTAAGCTCTTCATTCCTTACTATGGTCCAAGCAGTCTTGTCTTTCCCCGAATCTTTGCTTCTACTCAGTAGTGTCAACCCTTACAGGCTCTGGGTTCCAGAATATATGTGTATTCACCCATAGTTTTGCAAGATCAAAGATCCTGGTCCGTGTCTTTGTGTCTGTCAGAGCATTAGACTGTGGTCACCACATGAATTACTGCTATGCTTCCTGCTGTTTCCTGAGAATCCCTTGTTTTTAAAATTTATTTTTGAGCAGCTATTTTAACTATTGCTTCATTGGCCAATTTGATTTATTTGTTTTTCTACAGAGCTTTTGATGTGTACACACACACGCACATGCACACGCACACTGAGTTAGACATGACAAAGAAGACTATTGAATCAATCAAGCATCTGGAATACAAAGCTGGAATGGTTATTTTCTTCATCAGAAATGCTATTTAACAATAGCAAGGCTCGTAAACATCAATACCAGACATTACTTAGTCAGCATAAAGAATCATCCTTGATTCCCTCCCCTACTTTAATCCTCAAAGCTAAGGCAACCATATGATTTATTGTCCAAACCAGGGCACCATAGGAATAAAGAAAACTCTTAATTCCACAAAGTGTAGGAACAAAATAAGAGAAACAAGTTCTTACCCAGGCCAACATGAATTACTCTCCACATCACTAAAGCAGCTGGGCCCCTTGACTTTGACCACAAAATACACAGTGGGTGTATTTATTGTCTGTGCTACGCTGTGGTTACTCATTCCTGGCCCCCATCAGCTTTAAGTCTCTGTGGTCATAGTAGCCCCTAATGGATCCATTTCAAGGCTTGTCCTGATATGATTCATTTCTAAACACAGTCCTAAATAACCTTTTACAAATTAGACTCCTTGTTCAAAAGTCTTCTGAGAAATCACATTGCCCCTCAAAGAGATTCACGCTGCTCACATGGCCTATAATAAGTTACTGTCTCTTGTAGGTCATCCCACATCAGTGTAGTGGTTTGAATGAGAATGGCTCATGCATTCGAATGCTTGGTCCTCAGTTGGTGGAACTGTTTGGGAAGGATTGGGAGGTGTGGCCTTGTTGGAAGAGGTGTGTCACTTGTTTTCCGGGTGAATCTCTCTTTGCCTTGTGGTTATGGATCCAGATGTAAGCTCTGGACTGTTCATTTGGTTCACATCATGGACTCTAACCCTCTGGAACCGTAAGCCAAATTAAATGCTGTCTTTTGTACGTTGCCTTGGTAATGGTGTTTTGTCAGCAGTAGGAAAGTAATAAAGAGAACCAGTGTCTCCAGGATTCACTTTACCTCCTTCTCTTTCCAGTTCTTTAACATGAGGGACCCATATCTGCTTCAGGTAGTTTTCAATTGTTCTCTTGGCCTAAAACTCTTGCCCTGGGGCTTTTCTTTCCCTGTTTAGCTCTCAATCCAATGTCACTTCTGCTGAGCACACGAACTCTGTCCAGTGGTTGTTACGTCTTTCTCCTAGTCATCTTGTTCCATAAGGCCACCACCTGAAATCATACTGCTCTGTATTCTTATCATAAAAAAATATACAGTGTAATGTTTACCATTTTAATATGACTTCAGTATTCTATATATTCAGTTAACCCGAGGGACTGTATTTCGGTTGATGTGGCCTGAAGGAGCCATTGCTATTCTAGGGAAAGCCTTGGAAAATGCTTTAATGGATGTCACGTTATTACTGTAAGATTTTTTTTCCTCTCTCACTTTTTTTTTTGTAAAGTCCAATACTTATTTTGAAATTCACTCACAAATTCTCTGATGCATTTCAGAGTGTCTCTTAAGGATTCTGTAACTCGTTCATACGTCATTCATATTTCTTTCCTACTTCTTGTCTCCTTTAGGCATGAGTGTTTGCGATCATCCAGGCATGCAGAATTAGAAAGCTAATTAGTAGGGGAAATCAGCAGAACAGAATAAGCCAGCAGAGTACAAGCCTTTCCTTACCATTCTCTATTTCCCTGGATTTTTTTTTTTGGGGGGGGGAGCAAAATTTCCCTTCCTATGAAAACTGTGTAGAAACAGGTCCAAACACAACTCTCGGGGTTTAGGTAAACACCTTCTCAACTCAGTATTAGCAAGTGAGACAAGAGTCTTCTTGTGGGACTTCCCCTGGCTTTGCTCAGCATCATTTGAATTGCATCTCCACCTTTGTACTATACTTACAATTAGAGAAAAGCAAATGGAAAAATGCTAATGATTGTTATAATTGGGCTCATTATTTAAACAAGCACTAGATAAGCTGTCGGGTATTTAGGTATTAGGCATATAATTGGGAAGTGGTTTCGTGGTCTCAAAAAGCTTTCTTGCACACTTGGATTTGAAGATTGTAGGGGGAAAAGGAACATAAAAGGTAAGGGAAAAGTATTAGGGAAATGTAGTGCACTTGCCAGAGGAGTTTGGCTTCCTTTGCATACCCATTACAAATTTTGATGAAAGGTTGGCTGTTTTGAAAATGTACTATATACTCACACTTAACCCATAAATCTCACGAATTCTGGAGTTCAGATTAGAAACACACAGGGAATAGCAATGCACTTCTTTATGTATCTTTTGAAACACATGTATGCAACAAGAATAAAACATTATCCTAGTAACAGTAGTGTGAGAAGAATTGAAATTAGTAGGTAAAATAGAAAAAATCATTCATACTAAGACTCCCAGTATACTATTAATGGTATAGATATCTTAATTTGATTTGTGAATGATACTGGTGTCTTTTTGTAATATATGACTTGGTTTGTTAACTATGAAACACTATTGAAAAACAAATTGAAAAAAATCAATCTCTCTCTCTCTCTCTCTCTCTCTCTCTCTCTCTCTCTCTCTCGCTCTCTCCTACACAGAACCAAGGTGTTCTTGAAGGACAGAGGCATTTCAGGAGATAAAACCTGATATTTGTAGAATGTGTCCCAGAGCACTATTTATGTGAACTTTCCTTGAGGTTGTCCAGCAAGCATTCTCATACCATCTGGACATGTCTTTACTTTCTTTTGACAGCAGGAAGGCATGAAGGGAAAGCACAGCTATTGCCACTCTACATCGGAGAAGCTGTAGCTGGACATTTTCAACCCAAGCAGATGACTCAAACCAGAGTATAGTCATATGGCATTATGGCACATTCATATTGCATCAAGTGGCTTCAGTTCATAATGCCCCAATGAAGCAAGATTCACAGTCTTGAGAATACCCAGTTATGAACTGTAGGTGACACTCAGTGAACGTTAGGGCAGGAGAAACTACTGGCTTAAAGCCTCAATTCTAGAACCAGGTTGTGAAAATTCAAACCATGTTTCACTTGCTTGCTGTATGACCTTGGGCAATGTGATGTTTAGTTTTGTCAACTAGACACGACCTGGAATTTCTGGGAGGGGAGCCTCAATGGGGGATTGTCTAGATCACTTGCTTTCAACCTTCTGAATGCCATGACCATTGAATGCAGTTCCTGATGTTGTAGTTAACCCCGACCATAAAATCTTTTCTTTGCTGTAGTATAGCTATACTTTTGATCCTGTAATGAATTATACATATCTGTGTTTCCTGATGGTCTTAGGCAACCCCTGTGAAAGGGTTGTTTGACTCCCAAGGGGTTGTGGCCAACAGGTTGAGAACCACTGTTGGAGGTCAACTTGTCCTGTGTCATGTATGTGAGGGATTGTCTTGACTGCATTAATTGATGTGAGAAGATCAAGTCTAAAGAAGGTGTCATCGTTCCCTTACTTTGGGTGGCAGGACTGTATGAATGGAGAACGTTAGCTTAGGACTAAGGTATTTATACACATTTCTCTCTGCTCCTGACCGCAAATGTGATGTTAAGTAGCCATTTTAAGCTTCTGTTGCCTTGATTTCCCTGTTTCAATAGACCATAACTTGGGATTGTTAGATAATTTGAATTCATTCTTCTCCAAATTTGTATGTCCACTTCTTTTTCCTCATCTGTGAAATGTTAATACCTCTTGGCTCAAAGCGTTGTTGCATCAATTACGTGGGAAAAACTCGCTGTAGAGTATGGTAGACCAGTAGTTACCGGTATGACAGTATTAATTGATTTTTCTAGTGAGTGAATAGATGATAAAATTTATTCTGAGAGGTTTTACTTGAAACTCATATTGTATATTCCTTAGAATTTAACTATAATTTTCTATTATGATGAGTTGGTGACTTGGTATTGTTTCTATTTATGGTGGAATTGCTTCCTGTTACCTTCATATCTTACATCAAAGGGCCTACGTGCTTGGATGCTCAGGCGATCCCTGAAGACGGAGTCATAAACCACTCTTCTCTGGAGGAAACATGAACTTGATAAGCTCTGAGAACAAACTGTCTGTTGACCCAGCCTCTGTATCTCAGGGCCCAATATTGTTGCACCGACAAGCACCGACTGTGTGTTACACTCACAGGAAGCCAGACAGGCAGAATTGGATGTTGTTATACTGAAAATAGCTGACTGTGACTAAGACCTCTTGAGACACAGGCCACATGAAAAGAAAATTGGAATTTGCTCTTGATTCTCTTCCTAACTTACTGAGGAAAAAGTCATTTAATCTTCCTTAGATGCATAGTTTGCTGTTTTTTTCACCTTTAAAATGGAAAAACTATTTCATGCTCTATCATTTCATATGGAATTTTAATGGTAAAATTAATATGATACCAATAGTGAAGATCACTTGGAAATTTAAAGATGATTAAATAATTACAAAGATGCAATTATAATTCTATAAATAGCAGTAATGTTAAAGGGAAATGTTTTAATGTACGAGCCAAGAGGCCATTTTCAAGGATAAAGAAGATTGCTTTTTCATGAACTTGTTACATAGATTAGTCTTCAAGGTCATTGATATAATATTGTGATCAGGTTTTTGTAATTTTTTTATAATATAAATGTTAAGTATGAATGTGAAGTCAAAATGGAAATTATGTTTTATAAACTATAGAAGTGAAGGTTGAAGACATTTAAAGGTATGACAGAGCCACTTTGTGGTATAAAGAATACTTTGTTAAAATGAGGAGATTGAGCTATATTAACCCAAGAATCTCTGAATTATTTTGAGATGGAATGTGGACTTTGGATCGTAGACATAGTAATAATAGACTAATAGACCTTTATTAAACCAAAACTACAGTGTGGCCTGCAGCCCTTACCCCAGCAATATTCCTATCAGGAATATGAGATAAATTGAAAGTAACTGATAAAATAGAGATTTGTAAACTTCACCAATATTAACATGTTCCTTTTCATGTGAGTTTCCTATCATAACTCTATAATTGTAGATCAATGAGCAATGTGTGCTTACAAAGACAACTTTTGAGGTTTTAGATTTGAGAAGAGGTCTGCGTATTTGTGCATTTTTAAATAAAGTAAGCAGATATACAGATGTCTCTGAATGTATGAAATTAACCATTTCCCCAGGTTTTTATTTGCATGGACAGGCTTGTTCCGAAGAACAAGGCTTTCAAAGGAGATGCTAAAATGTAGTTTCTGAGTATCTGGGGTTGTAGAGAGGGTCTCTTAGTTGTACATACTGCTGTTTTATCATGAACGTGGTTTGACTTTGCAGAAAACACTAAGTTCTGTATCTAGGAAAGATATAGTCAGAAGCTAGGGAGTTGTTTTAAGAAAAAAATCAGAAACATTCCCATAGTCTGGGCATGTTAGAGTACAGAACGATGCAGGGCAGAGACCATGTTCCTTGGGAAAAGCATGCATTGGTCTGGTGACTGATATGCAGGGCACAGTGGTACAGAGGTACTCAGAGGCACATCAACAAATCCCTGAAGGAGAAAAAAAACTTGAGGAGGGGCAGTGGTGACAACTACAAGATTGTTTGGATATAGGACGAGGAATAAATACAGCAAGATAAAACTGTTGACTTTGTAGTTTCTTGCTATATGACTTCAAGTGTGAAAATGCAAATAAGGACCTTAAAATTGAGTTATTTGAGCCTTTTACTGACTATCTTAGTTAACAATTTAATATATGTATCCTGATGACTCTATCTTTCACCCCTTCTTCTTTCATCTCTGTGAACACCCTCACCCATACCAGCCCTTTTTCTGATTTATGGCTTTTGGTTTTGTTTTATGACTCATTTAGGTTAACCAGGACTATTGAGTTTGAATTATTAGAGTGTAGTGGGATTATCAGTAGGTATATGACTGAAGGTAGTGATTTCACTCTTTCCGAATCTGTTGGTAGCATATAGGTTATAAAGCCCAAGTCTGTCCTTCATCCGTGCATGAGTGTAGATGGGCCTATTCTTGAACAGATCCAGAGCTGCTGTGTGTTTGAGACTGCAATGGCTGTGTCTTGCCCAGAAGATAGTTCATAACCATTCTCCTTATTTTAAGGCTATTATACTTCTTCTTCTTGTTGTTGTTCTTCTTCCTCTTCCTCTTCTTCCTCCTCCTCCTCCTCCTCCTCCTCTTCTTCCTCTTCTTCTTCTTCTTCCTCCTCCTCCTCTTCTTCCTCTTCTTCCTCTTCCTCATCCTCTTCCTCTTCTTCCTCCTCCTCTTCCTGCTCTTCTTCCTCCTCCTCTTCCTGCTCTTCTTCCTCCTCCTCTTCCTCCTCTTCTTCCTCTTCTTCCTCTTCCTCCTCTTCCTCCTCTTCTTCCTCTTCCTCCTCCTCTTCTTCCTCTTCCTCTTCCTCCTCTTCTTCCTCTTCCTTCTACTCCCTCTCCTCCTCTTCTTTTTTCCTTCCTTCTGCAATGCTTTCCAAGTCTTAGAGAAAACAGTATAAATGATCTCTTTAGGGCTGCTCCATCATTAGTTCTCAGTATATTTGTTCAGCTATGAATCTGCATCTGCCATTATTCACTGGAAAAGATTATCCGATTAAGCCAGTGAATATTGTTAAAATGGATTTTTTTTTGTAGATTTTAGTCATTGTTACAGTAGTGACAGATGAATTTACGAGTGTGGATGAAGTCATCTTAGGGGAGTATATAGAATAATAAGTAGTATATATAATGACATATAGTAAGAGACCTGTGGATGTGAACAATATTGAGAGTTGTCAGAGAAGTTTGAAAGAAATTGAGATAGCCACATGAGTAATAAAAAGTTTTCCATGTTATAAAATTTCTTGTGCTTTGCCTTAGAGCACCCATTGCATAGCTCTGGGAGGATTTAACAATCCAGGCATTGGAAGAAAGTTTTTTTTTTTTCCTTCCTATGAGTCACACGTGATACTGATCCTTGTTTCTTCAGTAACAATATTGTTTTTCTTCTATCAGCTCAGAAGGTACTAGCCAAGCATTTCCTTTTTTTCCTCATTAAACAATAATTATGTGCTAATTCAAGCAAGCATGTTAATTTTTAATTTACACTTATATTTACCTCTTACTGGGCTGAAGATGTAATTCAGTGCTTAAGAGAGCTTACTGGTCTTGCAGAGGATTCATGCTCAGTTCCCATCATCCACATGGTGACTTGCAATATCTGCAACTCCATTTTCAGGGCGTCTGATGCTCTCTTCTGCATCTATGGCCTATTGGATGCACACAATGCACATTAACCCACATAGGCAAACACAAACACAGGTGAGTAAGGTAAAAATAAATGATCTTAAAATGGAGAGCAAGTTCAAAGTATTACATTATTCTTACATTTTCAAAAGATACTTTATGAAATGAATTTGTAACATAATACCAGTGAGTATTTTTATGTCAGTTAATGGATACATGAAGGCACCTCATTATACCATGTGAGTATTTGTTTCAAAATCTGAAATCTCTGGTGCTACATTAATTGGAAGTAGTATATTTACACTGTTTTTCAAGGACAGACCTACTTGAGGATAAATAATTAATTTGTTAATTTGTTGAATAGTGAATAATTCCTGTCCCTAAATAATGTCTAAATATATCTTTATCTATTATTAGAGGAAGATATAATATTTTCATTTACGTTGGGCATCTCAGCAAGTTAGCCACTTTAATTAATTTAGACCAGTATGATAAGGAATGCAAGACTCAATGGTGTCTAATACTTCTTCAGATTTCATGAATGTTTCCCTACTTTAGAAGCCTCAGCATCTTAGTCAGTCTTCTGCTGCTGTGAAGAGACACCATGACTAAGGCACCTCTTCCAAATCCCACACTAAGTTTCATACTGCTTCTGTTTCCCCCAGAGGAGATGTTGCTGCTATGTGGAGCAGCAATCTCCAGCTGTAGGGCCTTTAGAAAAAGCTGTCTTACCCAAGTACTGGCCTGGAAGGACACTATGGGTAGTAAAGTATATGGTTATTTCTTTTTTGTTTTATTTACACAACAACAGACACACTGGGTTATTCTGTGGGAAGGAAGAATTGTAGGAATGATGCTTTACTTCTTTTCTTTTATTTTTGTTTTTTGTGGTCATGAGCATTATGTAAATACAGCTCGAGACTGAACAAGAAAGGCCCCTGAAGTGCCTTGAAGGATGGACTTTTGTGTGGTATCTGATCATAGCAAGAGAATTTAGAGGCATTAGGAGGAAAACATCTGATATTTATTGGGGATGAAGGCTTGAAAACATCATGGAAAACTCTAGGAAGTAAAATATGTTCAGCTATCCCTACTGTCAGTCACATGATTTTGAAAACTCACAGGCAGAAAGGTTGCTGTTGAGCAAGTATGAAAATTTGACACAGGTAATACTGAATTTATTTATCTTAATTTGATAGGAATTACTCACATTTTTGGGTTACAATGCATGACCTATGTGTTGTTCATAGTAGGAGTCAATCAAACAAACACTGAAGGAATTATCTATTTCTAATACCTTAAATCTTGCTGAATTACCCCATGAGAAAACTTAAAGATATCTTGGAGGCTCTCCCTGAACGACTTCAGACTTTTTCATTTTCCTACATAGATCTGTGTGCTTGATCATTCGGAACATTGAAGATGTATCAGGGGTACTCAAATATACAGAAACAGGAACATTTGATCTGATTCAATTTTAAATACAACTTGACCAAGGAAATACCTTTTTATTTTTAATGGACAGCTCAAATCAGCTTAACTTTCCAAGTGAAACCTTCAAGGTATGGTCACGAATAAGAGTATAATGAATCTAGTCTACATGATTATGGTTATGCAGGAATGCAAGAGCTGTGGGATGCTTGGGATCTCCATCAGGCTTTGTGAAAAGACCTCAGAGGCCTGGTGATGTGTGGCATGTTCCATTCCTGGAAGGAGGAATGGATAAAGCTGTAAGTGTTGCTAAATCTGTTGCAGAGACACCAGGATTCTGCAGATGTAAGGAATGTGAAATGCCTACCTAGGAAATCCACAGGTATTGAGTTGACCCCTCCAAGAGAGCGGTCCTGTAGGCTAATGCTGGCATGCATATCCACGAGAGCTCATGTTAGCTCTTTGGTTGTCCTGCTGACTTTTGGTGGCAAAAACCATTATGGTCTAATCCTTCTCTCATTCTTCCTGATTTTTGAATGGAGACGCTTATTCTATATAGTGTTATAATTTAAAAAGTATATGTCTTTTGATTTTACAGGTACTTACAACTAAGAGTTTGCTCTGAATGTCCGAGGAGACTTTGAACTTATGCTTTTGAAAGATATGGGCTATAGATCCATTATTAGATAAACTTGTAACATCTTGCACCTTGTCTTCCAAGGTACATATGAGCCTTTTGGAGTCAGAGGAAGAATGTTGTGATTTAAAGTGATGTATTTTGATATCAAATTGACTAGAAATAAATTTGTGGTGACTGATCTTTATCGTCAACATGATTGTATTAAGAAACAACTAAGCAATCAGTAAGGCACACCTTTGGGTGTGTCTGTGAGAGTGTTTCCAGAGCCACTTACCTTAAGAGTCCCAACCCAGTGGATTAGTCCACCGATGATGAATTCAGAATGTGATAGCATCATCGGGATGTGCTACATAGAAGAACGTAGGGTTTTTTGAAGAAGTAGGTATAGTATGATGTTTTTTCTAAGCCATCACTTTTATCAAGCAGAGTGGTTTGATGACCACAGTCATGACATAAGCAGAACAATGTAGTTGATGGCTAGGTCTATGGCGATGATGCTCGTAACACCTCCTTGTGGATGGTGTGGTGATGGACACAGTCTTTATCTATCACCTGACATTTTGATCTTTCAGTCTTGCCCTAGCTGCTTGTGGTCTTGGAAGGAGTAGAGCATACAGAAGATAGAAGTTTGACTGGTGTTTGAGACACATTTCAGTGGTACAGATGGTTGTGAGTTCTCCATGCTGGGATGGGCTTGCTATGTAGTGATTGGCCAGTTGCCCATACTTATGTGAGTAGTTCTAATGGACTCAATGGTTCACCAAGATGGACGTGGACTAAATGATTTCTTTGAACTTTCAGTGGTCTCTCTATCTATAGGTGAGTAGTTGTTTCTTTGCGTGTCTCTGGGAAAACTCTGACAGGACTTTGTA
This sequence comes from Arvicanthis niloticus, assembly GCF_011762505.2. Classification (NCBI taxonomy): domain Eukaryota; kingdom Metazoa; phylum Chordata; class Mammalia; order Rodentia; family Muridae; genus Arvicanthis; species Arvicanthis niloticus. The sequence continues at coordinate 44,991,208 of NC_133429.1, forward strand.
TCACTGAGAAGCATGCCATTGGTGTCACATCTTGCTCTGGACTTTTCACGTTCTCTTCCTTTATTTGTTTCCTGGGTTCTGTCACGTGCAACCTTCTACCACACCCTTCCATTGTGATGACCTGACGTGTATGAAACTACAAGCCCACTTAAATCCTGTCTTCCTTTATATTGTTTCTGTCAGTCATTTGGTCACAGGGACCCTAAATGAAAGGCGAAACACTAGAAAACACACGTTTTCATGTTTGTGCACATATGTATGTGGATATATTCATTCTTAATTAGAGTAGGTGATCTGCTACTAGAAATAATTACCACATAGTTATATCATAGCCATCAATTTGACGTTTTCATCTGGCTGACAATGGATCTTGTAGTCACCAAAAAACAGGACTGAAGGGGAAAGAGTAGAGTCTGGTCTGTGTTTTCTGTTCAGATGATTTAATTTTTTACATTCCTGTGTCTCTAGGTAGGTATTCATTTCCCATCTGCAGATACAATAGTATCAAGAGATAGGTTAGCCACCCCGTCTACCATGCTAGACGTTGCTTTTCCTTACTCTCCTATTGATGGGATATGCATATGAATAGTGTTTATTACTTTCATCTTATTTTATGTGTGTGGGTACTCTGCCTGCCTATATGTCTATATGCCTGGTGTCTATTGAGGCTAGAGAGAGGCATGCATCCCTGGAACTGGAATTACTACTGTTGTGAGCAGCTCTGTGGCTGGGAGGAATAAAACCGAGGTCGTCTGGAAGAGGAGCCAGTGCTCTTAACTACTGGACCATATTGAAGGACATCTTGTACCTAGTACACTAGCATTTGTCTTGTAGTAAGTGATCGTTATTGTAATCACACATTTATTTCATTTAGTAATCATGAGCAATAATGTCATGTTTGTAGAATAATCACCTGAAGATGTAATAATACTCAAACCCATCATTCGTGGGTAATGGGTTTATTGAATCACTGTGTACTTAACATCACATCCATGAGGGTGCTCTGGATGTAATAGATGTGGTTATTACATTTCTCAGTTTGGTTCATGTTGTTTCTTGTGAAAACAAATTGATACTTGAAGGATTTGCTTCCAAGCAAGAGTGAGACCAACTTTTATTTTCAAAGCATTCTTTATTGGTGGATGTTCTTAGCTATAAAAATTTTTATATAATATAATATATATATAAAACATATATATTACATATGTGCATATTATACAGTATAATATGTATATTATATGATATATGAAACATTACACGTATATTTGTAAAATATATAACATACATATACATGTATATAATATATGATATACATATTATATATAATAAACACTTTAATGTTGGCTTCTGGAAAAGAATGAGTTGGCATAAATTAGGTGATGTAGAATAAATTAAGCAGGATTATTATAGCAGTGGATGGTTACTATGGTAACACTGTTGTTTTGTAATAGTTCAGTTGATTACCTGAAGTAATGCAAAGAATTTTACTCCAAACTGGTTTAATCTTTCTCACATGACAATAAAAAAATCTCCCCATTTTCAATTCTGTTTCAAAGTCCTGAAGTAATTAACATAAATTCTGTTACTCCTTCACAGCCCTATTAGTTCTAACTGGGGTTTGGGATGGTCTTAACCAAATTCAACTGCAAAAACTTACGCCTACTTCTCCATTCTCCACATAGGCTGAATATTCTTCCGTAGAACCTGACCTTCATGCTTTTTAATTTAAATATTAATATTTTTTTACACTTAAATATTCATATTATATCTATCATCTGACATTTGCATCTTCTTCAAGGGAAAAGATTGCCATCACGATAGTTTTCATTAGCTCCCTAACAATTCCGTTATGTTAGAATCTGGAAGTCGAGGGTCTGGAAAACTTCCTTGTTTTCGAATGAGGCCTTCAACTTCAACAAATATTTAGGAAGAATAACTATCAGAATTTCTGTGATGTGAAAATAAATTGCTTAATGACATATACTATGTTGTCCTGCTAAATGGAATACTATATTCTGGATACTGTAGTCTGAATACAGCAGTCTGTATACTGTCTACATGTAGAAAATTGATGTTAATCTTAATTTTCTCATACATGGTCATATGTGCACACAAGTGTGTGTGTGTGTGTGCATGTGTGACTTGAACCATTGTGTGACATCAATAATTAAATATTCCAAATGAAAAAGAGTCCAAATCACATTTACTATTTGGCTAAGCAAGTTTTTACTCACCAACTTTAAACTCAGGAGACATGCACGGATTTTTTTTTTTTCCTTCCCATTATACTCGCTGAGAGTCACATGGGATTCGAACTCGGAAAGCAGGGCACAGTCCGCCCTGTGGTGGCGGGTGCCGAAGCCTTACGCCATCGCACGGTCGACATGCAGGGTTTTTAAAGGCACTCCTATTATGCAACATAGCAAGACAAACCCAATTTGCTGCAGCAGTTTGTGTGTTTGAGAACTGTTTATCCAATGAGGAATGAGCTCTTCTCTTTTCCTTTTGTACAAGGATGCGTTTCCATCTATGTAGTCGTGGAACAGGAAGACCCTCCCTCCTCATGGGTCCACTTGGCTCATGACCTCATACTTTATAACAAGAGCAAATAAAAACCACATTGGCTGCATACTATGTGGTCTGAAATGCATCTAGTAACTTACAAAAGATAGGGGTCACTAACAAAGGTTTGAAATTAACTAGACCTAATTAAAGTCAAATCTTGGCTATACTTTGACTGTGTGCACTTTATGTTATCTTTCCTGTGCATGAATTATTTTCATTTGTATAGTACAACCTCCATGTAGGCCTGTAATATAAATTAATTACATCATAGGAAAAATGTATAAAATGCAGAGCACGCAGAAAGAACAATAGTGGAGCAGTAGTCAGATCACTACGGAGGTGTATTTAATTATCCGTGGAGTTTCTCTGCCTGCTGACCTGCATTGCTCAGCTTCCTGTGTAATACTCCAAGCTCTTTGGCACTTGTGGGTATGGGGAGCACAATTTTGCACCAGTTACTTTCATCTCTTGTGATGTTCTCTCTGACACTATTGTTTGAGGAATTGTAAAAGCTTGAGGTAGAAATAGGAACATTTTTCATGTAGGTGAGCTTTCCAGTATCAGATAGGAAATGAATCCTCACACCACGTCAGCCACTGAGTAGGACTTATTGCACAGGAACAATTCATCAGTTGGTCAGGCAAATTTCTTTCTTCCCCACTTTGCTCCATCTCTTTGGTCTGTGTTTTAACCTTTGAAATAGATTAGCCTAATATTTGAAGGTGGGAGACGTTGTGGTCCAAGAGTGTTGAACCTCTTGGCTGTTTTCTTTAGACACACAACTTTTTTTTTTTTTTTTTTTTTTTTGAAACACAGTTACAGAGAACAATGGGACTGGTAAAAATAAAGTCTGCTATGTAAATAGTAAGTTTAGTCTCCCTACCCATCAGGATACTATTCATTTTTATACATATCAGAGTAGGGAAGTGCGCTGCTTGATAAAACTACAAGGATCCATGTGCCTCTGTGAAACAGAACCGTCCACTCAAGCCTTCCCTTTTCAGATCCTGGCGAGCTCAGCTGCTTCGCTGTGCAAGTCAAATATCTAGCAGTCAGCCTTACTCCTCATATTTGTGGTGTTAGGCTGTTTCGATCAAACAAAAATATGGTTCAAAACACGCCATAAGTACATCTGCTTTCTCCCAACACCTGTCTACCCCAGCGTCATCTTCCTTGAGAATTCTCCCCGAGATTACTGTTTCCTTACAATCCACCCTCTATGGAATAGTTGAAACCATATTTTAAGCATGTTAATGATATCGTGCCTTTCTCCTTTTTAAATGCTTTCCGTGTCGTGTCTCCTAATGAACATCCATTTTCCCTCTTCAGGCCCCTGAAGTCCCTTCACGATCCACAGATCCACAGCATTCTGTCCTTTCTGAGCCTGTTTCATGATCTCCCTTCTTGCTCACTCGTTCCGCGTTTGCCACCCGCTGAATTTCTTGCTGTCTAGGATGCTCTCCACTCTACTGCAGGTTTCCTTGCATTCCAATTTTAGCCTAAATGTCACCTTCCCGATGCTGGGTCCCGCTGCTTCCCGCCCCACTGTTGCACTCAGTCTGCTACTGTTTCTCATCCTCCAAGCCGCAAATAGGATGTCTCCCGATGCTGGGTCCCGCTGCTTCCCGCCCCACTGTTGCACTCAGTCTGCTACTGTTTCTCATCCTCCAAGCCGCAAATAGGATGTCTGCGCATCTTTCTCATCCGTTTCTTATAGCAATGTTGAAACACGGGTTAACAAATGTTTGTTGAAGGGTTTTTCTTGGTGTGCCGTGTTTTATGAAAATTCATTTGAAAATTTAGCTCACAAAGCAATGAATTTTGTTGTGGCATTTTATACACGTCTGTAATTATCTTCCTCCGTTCCCCACCAGATGCCACCCATCTTCCTGGTTCCATTCTCCATCTCCAACACTCCTTCCTTTTGTTTTTAATCATGTGGATTCCATTGTCTTTATTCTTCTGTCATGCCCCCTTTGCTTTTTGTATGGCTTTTTCTCTCTCTTTTTTGATGAGGGGTGAGAAGAACACTTATCTGTGGGTGTGAGGACAAATATTTGTAATGTAGTTAGGGATCATGCTTGTTTAGTGAAACAGTGGTTGTAGGTTCACCTTCAAGATCCAGGACTTTTCTAGCCCTGGGTACTACGCTTCCAGTACCAGGTGTAATTTCTCTCTTGTTGAGTAGCTTTTATGTTTAATTAGACAACATCCTATTATTGCCAAAATATGCATGTCATTACTGTACCCTCAGGGTTTTATGCCATCCTGGTCATTATTGGGCTTCATGGGCATCATAGCTGGGTAGGACTGCTGGCTGCTTTCCTCTTTTGGAAGCTTTTAGGGTGCCTTCCTGAGTCCTGAAAGTGAGTCCCCAGGGAGGAGGCTTTTAGGTCAGTGCCAGCTCAGAGGCCTCTAGGTCCCGTGTGAAGTGCATGGTATCGTCAGGAACCAGGACTCACCTTCTACCTCTGGGAAGGAACCCAAATATTTTGTAATAATCGGGGAGTCTTTTGGAAAATCCTGACCAACAACCCCAAAAAGGTCTTCTCATGCTTGGTGTCGGTGTTCTGTTAGATGGCGTTTGACTCTGGGCGTGGTCATTGTCAGCCCAGACGGGAAAATTTCCTTTGAGCTATGTATGAGCATATATTTATATACAGACTTATGAGATTTATAGGTTTTTTTAAAATTATATAGATAGTTAATGATATGGTTCTTTTTCGGTTTTTTTTAAACCTTCACACTGGTTTCCACAGAGGCTTGGCTCGCTCACACTTACTGTCAGCACTAAAGAAGCTCCTCCTTCCACATCCTCAGGAGCCTTTGTTGCTCCTTGTTTCTTGGTGATGGCCGTTCTTACTGGGATGAGATGGAATCTGTAAGAAACTTTAATTTGTATTTCTCTACTGCCTAAGGATATGGAACACCTTTCAAACATTTGCTGGCCGTTACATTTCTTCCTTTGAGAGCTGTCATTACGTTCTTCAAGTATAAGAACCGACCACTTGGATTCAACACATATTTACAAGGTACTCACTTACACACTACACTACCTGGTACATTTCCTATCTGTTGTTCCTGTACCCGTGGAAGTTCATGCTTTTAAAATATAATTCGAGTATCTCCTTTGGCTTGTGATATTTGAAGATGGCCTCCTATCCAGCAGTTAGTCTAAGACTTGTAAGACTTTTATTCTCCATTCTTTTAAGCATGCTCTTAAACTTGATCATGTTTGAGGGAAAAGGATCAAGGTCATGTTTGTCCCCATTGATGTAATATTAGCACTAAACTCATCATTTCCAGAAAACAAAGTAACAAATGAAGTAGACTTCAAACAAATATCTGCTCAGAGTCTGTTCTATCTAATGCCACGTGGAGTTTGCTCTTATGGTCACCGATAAAATGAAAAGGGTTACAGCCTGTCCTGAAGCAATAATAAAGGAGTCAGGCTGAGTCCAAGAGGCTAGAGCAGAGCCCAGGAGGCGTTTATTGGAGCCTCTCTAGATGCTATAAGCTAATCCCCTTTGAAATAATGGCACAAGATCATTTCATTTCTTTTTGTGATGGAGATTTTCACGCTGGTTCTATGTCTTTCTGAAGAGTGTGCGCTTTATAATATCTTGACCTGAGAAACTTCTAAAAACAAAACTTACGGAGAAAAGCCGAGAGGTTCCCAGCATCTGCTCGCTGGCGTGGGGGTGGATGTTGGCAATAATGATGAATTTGATCAGGACAGGAATTCATCATTCCTACTCTTAAACGATTACTGGTGACCATAAATATTTTTGATGGATTGCTATCATGTTGAGTGCCGGCTCCTATTTCCTAGTGTTGGCCGAGCACCATAAAGCAAAATCCAAAATCCTTTATATTGGGGTTCGAAAAGGAGAGAGCCTCTAAATTGATTTCTTGAATAATATTTGGAGTCTATGAATATTTCCATTTATACATTGTAACAAGGAGTGAACTCACTTGGTGGTTTGATTGGCATGATGTGTGAGCCCCTTGCTTAACTATTGTAAGACCTATTCCGAGGAGGCAGGTGGAAGACAAGATAATTGCTCTCTGGGTACCAGCAGGGAAAACAGCTTAGCTTTGATATTTTTCAGCTTTTCAAAAGAGAGCAGAGGTGAGGTTATAAAAAGAATCCCGTCTTTCTTTCTCTAATCCATCCTACAACTTTGTTAGTGCCAGCCTGCCCTGCGTGGCTGATTTGCTTAGTCAAGAGGCTGCATCATTGTAACTGAAGACGGGCCACGGAGGCAAAGGTCAGCTTCTGTGGGGCGTCAGTAATTTAAGAATTCCTGAAGGTGTTCTTTTTGGCTTTGCTTGCTGCCTTTCATTTGAATCTGTGGGAACACATCTTGCAGTTTCGTTTATTATATAAAAAAAAAAGAAGTAAAGAAAGAAGAGCCTGGGAGATTGGCTCTGAAGTGCACTGGAGTTTATATTTTCCAAGTGAGGGAGATAAATAAGACTTGTGTAGAAGCAGTTGTGGGAGAGCGGCTAAGAAATTGAGTCATTATGGGATTACGGAACAGAGTTCACTAAATTAAAGATCTGAGACTAATACTCTTCCTTTTCATACGGATCTGGGGGAATGAAGTAACACAGTATAGTCAAGCTGCAGTACATCATCTTGCTAATACAAACATGAAAATCTAATCATGCAGTCCGATGTTTTATTTGTTTTCTTCATTGACATATAAGTATGTAAAGGCCATCTAAACACTTCTTGAAAGTATCTTTTAAAATTTTAAGGATAGTTATCTGATACTTTTCTATTTAAATACGTTTAACAATTCCATGGGGGGGGAAGAGGTGCATAGCCCTTTGTTTGAAAGTGGAATTCTGATTTTGCTTTTCTTTAATTCTTAGTAGTTCTTTTCTCCTGAAGAAACTGCTGTCCTCAGTGAGATGGGAATGTGATACTCTGGCATGTTCCAGATTACATCGTTGGTAGTAATTGTAACCAGCGGTGTTATAAAGTAGCCTGTTTTGGTGGCAGTGGATATGTTCTATAACTTGTAAGAAAAACTTGATCTCTCCTTTTATCATCTTGTGTGACAGATAATTAGGTAGATCATGGCTTTAACTGTTATTTTTGAGGTGAAATACCCTATGTGCAGTACTTATAATTCTGAGTCTGTCCCCATTAATAACTAACACACATGAATACTAAGGGCTGGAGAAATGGCTTAGCTATTCACAGTAGTAGCTGTTCTTGCAAATGCCCCAGTTCAGTTCCCAACTTCCACATGGTGGCCCACAACTGTCTCTAACTCTAGGCACACATGTACTGTATATACATATATATGCAGGCAAACACTCATGTATGTAAAAGGAGGGTAAATAAATCTTTTAAAATAGATTTAAAACGCACAAATAGACAATCAGAAGTTTTATCAGTACACAGGACTCTTGGTTAATCCAACTGCATGATTTTAAAATTTGACTATGCTTGCTCACCCAGCCTGCTTATGATACAGAGAGACACTAAGAAGAGGTACCAGAAAAGTTCTACTGTATTGTTTTCTGGGCTGCACCCAGAGTCCGTCAATGCTGATTTTTACAAAGCTGGATGTGATTTGGAGTTTTCGGTTGTACATTCTCAAAATTGTTTTTATTTTTTTTTAGTATAAATAGGCAGGGCTGTGGGACCAAGTCTCTCCAGTAAGGCCAGTGAGTCCGTACTAAGCACTAAGCTTTGGCCTGCAGCAGGTTGCTGAATATTTAACGTTTGAAATTTGAAACTTCTTACTGCTTTTTATTCCTCATAGAAATGTTGCTGATATTTTGACTGCTCGTTGATGCTTGGATTTTTCCTGACTTTAAGGTGCCTCATCATAATGAGCCCTTTTAAAGAAAAATACACAAGTTGCATATTATACTGATTTTGTGCGAAGCTTGATCTCATTGTGAAAAGAGCTTGCAGACAGTGCATGTACTGTGACTGGGTTTTGGAGCTGAGGTCCTCTGAGGAAAAGGAAGGCAGTATGAATTTTGATCTCAAGGGAGCATAGTGCTAAAACATAGCAACATTAGACATGGCATTTACTTATGCATGCACAAAACTTCATATTGTTATTCAAAATAGTAAAAATTAATATTAATGATTTAGCAAAACAGACAAACGGAAATTGGATCTCTAGTTCATAAAATCACTAGAATGTTCAGGGTTGAAGTTCTGTGCAGTATTTCTACAATAAAAGTTCGTGGAAGTTTTTGTGAGTTAAAGGGAAGTCACATTCATTTGAAAGATGGAATTGGCCATCATTTTGTTATGGATGGGTTAATATCTAGTGAACCAGTCTGTGCTTTATTAGTTATTAGGAATACGATTTAGTCATGTAAGTAACTTTTCTTCTAAAGTTATATTGCATGTGACACAAATGGAATACTTAGTATTATTAAATAGAAACATAGTTGCATTTGAATAATTATTTTGAGACTTTGTTTAGCCACTGTTAATGGTTAATTCATTTGAAACCAAATTAAAGAAAATAAACACTATAATTTTGACTACACACACACAAACAGCACACACACACACACACACACACACTTTTAAAAAAAAGGATTTTATTTTTATTAATTATTCTATTTATTTATATTCCAAATGTTACTCCCTTCCTGATTCCCCCTTCATGAGTTCTTCACTCCCTTTCCCCTTTCCTTTGCTTCTGAGAGAGTGTTTCCCCACCCACCTACCTACTCCCACCTCACCCCACTAGCATTCTCCTTCCCTGGGGCATCTGGGATAAATAATCCTTTCCCATTGAGGCCAGACAAGGCAGTCTTCTTCTACATATCTGCCTGGGGCCATGAACCAGCCTATGTATGCTCTTTAGTTGATGGCTTAGTCCCTGGGAGCTCTGAGGAGACAGGGTTAGTTGATACTATTGTTCTTCCTATGGGGTTGCAATCCTCTTCATCTCCTTCACTTCTTCCCCAATCTCTTTTTGGGAAAGTGAGGGAAGATTGTCACAAAAAAGCCTTCTCTCGTTCTCAGGCATGAGTATATATAGTCATTGATACCATTGCAAAGGAGGCTTCCTTGCTCATAACAGAAGGCGGCAGCTTGGACTTTCTCCTGGTTTCCGCAGCCCCTCCCTTTAGACCACAGACCTCAACCTGGCTCCCAGTGGTAACATGGACCACGGAGTTTACAGCCGCAGTAAGGACCATGGACATCAACAGGGCCTCAGAAAGCAGCAGGGGTAGGATACTGGAGAGATCCAGGATGCTGCACACCTCCCAGTCCTATACATGGGCTGTCAGGCCATGAAGCTTCACCTGGCGTGACCATTATGCTTGCGGCCTCTGAGCTCTGCTCTCCCCAACAGGGCGAGCCACAGCAGAGGTGGCTCCATCAGGCCCGCGGGGCAATAGAACTAGGAGGCCTAGTGGAGGCCAGGGCCATGGGGCCCAGAGAATCAGCCCCGTTCAGTGATATGCTCCTTTGTTGCTGCTTCTCTCCCATGAGCACCAAGGTGTCTCCCCTTGAAGCCTTCAGGGTTTCAGGGTCTTGAGTAGCTTAACAAGTGGCTGCCATCTTGAATCTCTCTTCTATTCCCCTTTAATATGAGAATGTTGATGAGGCAGCATGGGTAAATTGCTTGTTATCTCACAATTATCATTCATGTCAACACAAACTTTTATTTATTTACACAATATGGCAAGATAAGTCTTTGTTTTTTTTTTCTCTCTGTATTCCAAGAGCTTAGGAAATACTTTCTCCTTGCTATTAAGAATAACGTCTTCAAGTGTTAGGTAAGATACTTACTTAGTAAACTCGGAAAAGAACCTGACTCCTGAACCCACATCCAGATTGAAACCTCTAGTCATTGTTGGTTACTTGATCTCAACAAAACAACAACAACAACAACAACAACAACAACAACAACACCCCAAGCCAAACAAAAAACTTTGCCTTTGAGCCTCAGTCTCTAAAATGGCGATGTCCCACAATTACGCAACCGTTGTAACAAGCATGTTAGTTAACGTTGGTGCTGTCTCAGGATCAAGGTGACAACAATGATAGCTCTTATCATTTTCTGGAAGATACTTCTTCTTCCTGTTCATAAAGCTTAAATCACCCAATGCCTTCTTTGTCTGAGTCTATAGACACTTTCCACAAAACAACTGGCCCCCTTTATAATTAGATTAATTTCTCTGACCATGTCACCAACGACGAATTTTGCTCTTATACATTCTGATCTGTAAGAACTGTCTACATTGCACCGTTTTATTAATCATGGCATGAGGTAGATCAAAATAACCAATGTTTATCTGAATAATAATAATAATAATAATAATAATAATAATTCACTGTGTAAATCGCACTGACTGAGCAAACAGAAAAACAGGATTTAGTTCTTCGTGACTACGCACACCCCTCTGCTTCTGCAGCTGCCTTTCTGCCAAAGCCTGCTTTCTGGTGCTGCACACTGAGTTTGTGTCATTGGTAGAGAAAGTTCCCAGGGGTGCTGACTAAATTAACTTGAACTGTAAATGGAACTCAGATTTCCGTTTTCTTGGGCAAACTTCAGCAAGTGAATAAGAACTGGACGGTAGGGCACAGCTCCTGAACTTAGTTGTAGCACAAGGTAGATGTGTAAAATAACCAATCTCAATAATCATTAGCACCAGGAATTACAAGGTTTTTTTAAAACATAAAGATTAGGAAAAGGCTTTCAACAGTAAGAGGTTATAAATGGCTTTGCCTCTCTACAAATAGATATCATGTATGGGGACATTGACGTGTCTACATAATACTCAGAAGAAACTGGCTTTCTAAAGTAAAGATGTAAATGTACTCAGAAATTATGGAGAACAGTTTTAAATTTGCCTTTTCAGGTTGAATTAGCAGAAAAGACTTGAATCACAAAAGCGAATTAACCCGAAGTGATAGAATACCTCCAGGTAAAAACTCAGGGAAAGAAATTAATGCATTGTTAATGCATTTTTGCATTTTTAATACAGAAATTAACTTTCCCTTACTAAAATTTTTATAATAGAAAGCACATTTTTTTTCCTGCTGCACAATGGGAGCTGAATATTGTGTAGTTGGCAAAGTTACTGTTAGTTCTTTGTCTCAAAATATGTAGGTTCCAGTAGAATATGCCATCCTATATTTAAGACGTTTATTTCTCGCCTTGAGTCTATGAAATCAATCATATAGCAGCATGTTAAGTGTAGTGATTATAGGAGCCCACTGATAAGCCAATGTCCTTCATGTTCTGGATCATTATTTGTTTTTAGCCAACGTTGACACTTAACTTACCTACCACCATGAAGCAACTAGGACTATGAGTTACTGGGATATGCACCCCCTCACCCCCAAGTATCTGTGCCATAACTTGTAGGAACTATGAATATTTTTCCTTAGCCAAGATGTAATCAAGGATAAGATCGTTCAGATAGGAGATATTCCTGGGTTATCTAATCACAGGAGACTTTAAAAGTAAAATGACCTTTCTTGCTGGGTCAGAGTTGTAAGACAGAGGCAGGAAGTGTGAAATGTGAAGGGGCTCCATCCTGCTGGCTGTGAGAGACAGAGAGGATCCGAGGGGAGGGATATGTGACCTTTAAAAGCAGGTTTTTAGCATTCAGCAAGCAGGAAAATGGATACCCCTGTTGTTGACCTTGAAAGAACTTAGTTTTGTTTTTTCTTTTGTTTTTCTTTTCTTTTTTCTTTTCTTCTTTCTTTCTTTCTTTCTTTCTTTCTTTCTTTCTTTCTTTCTTTTTTGTCAACATACATGAACACAAATCTCAGCTTTTTCATCTGAAGCTACAGGAAAAAAGAGTAGCATGCTGGGATACCATGACTTTAGCTTAGTGAGACTTTGCGATTTAATCTTGAGAGCTATAGGGTAGTGAATTGGAGCTGCTTTTAGCAATTAAGTTTGGTATAGAACAACAGGCAAACTAATTCGGGTGGACTTACCTCTCTCCATTACGTCAGATCAGGACAAAGGGTGGTGATGTTGGATATAATCATGGATCCTTTCAGGTTTTAGAGCGGCAAAATTCGCCTGGAAGCTACAGTAGTCAATCCCTAATCTGCTGTCTACTGCGGGATCGCGAGGAAACTTTCAGGCTATGTGTTATGACAGGGACAATGCTTGTCATTGTGAACGTCGAGCTTTTCCACCATGGCCCTCATAAGCTGGACCGGACTGTATATAGATTTCTGACATGGCTTGTCTTTCTGACTTAAAAAAAAAAATCTAAGACTTAAACGAGACCTTCCAAACTCATTTGCATTTTACTTCTAGGCGTACATTTAAAAAAATATCTTTAATAGAAAAAGAATTACGTCTCCTTCCCCGCTTCATCTCCCCCAGATACTTTCCTTTTGACGCCTCCCTCATTTCCTCCCCATCCTCAAGTTTACAGCCTTGTTTTCTTTATTTTTGTCACATAACATACATGCATGTATGTGTATGCACGAATATATAAACACAACTTGCTGCGTCAGCGTTTGAGTGTGTGTGTGTGTGTGTGTGTGTGTGTGTGTGTGTGTGTGTGTGTAGTTTCAGGCCTATCCATGCTGCACTGGACAACCAATAAATGTGTTCATCTGTGGGAGAGACTAATTGGCCTTTTCCCGGATAGTTTTGGTTGTCTGTAGTTCTTTGACTAGGGGTGGGATCCTGCAAATTATTCCCCTCTGTTGGGCTGTGGTGTGCATGGGCGTGGGTCCTGTTGTGTTGAATTGTGGGTCCCACATCTGCCACCCCCAAGGGGCTGGGACTGTGGCTCAGGGAGGCAGAGGCTTGGGAAGCTGACTGTGTTCACTGGGGGTGTAGGGGGTGTGGTGGACGTCTGGCTATGAGAAGCCATGGGGCTCCGTTCCAGGGGTGGAGGGAACACAGTCTGGGATCCCGCAGAGAGCAGAGCTCTTGAGTTGGGGGTTCCCAGGGCCAGAGGCTGCCGGGACGGCTGGTTTTCTGGCCCTTGGGCTCTCAGACACCACTGAGAGGCCCCAGGGAAGGTTCAAGACGGGTGTGTGGGGGGTGGGGGGCAGAGGGCATATGGGCTGGATCTTCCCGTAGCAGGAGAGGGGGAGAAGCTCTAGCTACTGAAAATCTAGCCCGCTATCTGGAGCTAGTGAGGTCCCAGCATGAAGAAAGGGTCCTGGGTATCTAGCTAACTGCTTGGTATGTATCTTAGAGAACCCATTACTGCCATGTTACTGACCCAGCATAGTTCCTAACTACATTATAAATATTTATTTTTATACCCATAGGTAAGTGTAGCTCTCACCTCATGACAGAAAACCACAACTGGTTAAAACGAAGAGAAAAGCTGATTGTTCGGTACCTGGCCACTTGATCCACCCACAACACAACTCCTACACCCAAAAGCTCAGGAAACATCACAGAAGAGGGGCTAGAAAGATTGTAAGAGGCAGAGGATCAGAAAGTCCTCTGTGAAATTGTGTCTCCCAGAAATCCTAGGGAAGCTTTGCCTACGATAGATACCCCAACAACATGGCTGCCTAAAGCACACTTGAACGGTACGACACCAAGAGAAATGGTAATATAGAAGGAGGATATCTCTCATGGTGCCACCTACAGACAAAGAACTGCAGGCAACCAGGGAGCACTGAGAGTGGGAGACGTAGTCTGCCTCAGGGACGAGCTCTAGAACTCCTTATCCAACACCAAGTTGTCAGTCCTGAGGTGATACAATACAAGTAACATAAATTGGGGTGAGCTGATTTTATTCATATATTTAGACATTTATAGATGTAACCATAACACAGTGAAGAGGACTATAATTTGAGAGGAATCGAGAGGGTACAGGGGAGGGATTTGATAGAGAAAAGGAAAGAGGATACAATTTAATTATGTTTTAATTGAAAAAAAAACATTGATTGACTTCAAAAACATTGAATCTACTCTATGTCCTGCAGTATTGACTATTCACTATAAATCAGTTAGCCCATCAAGCTTATAGGCAACTTTGTTATCATTTCTAAGAAATAGAAAATTATATTATAGTAAAGAATTATTTTAAAATAAATCATAGGATTTAAATAAATTAAAGGAGAAAAACCATGTTTGGTTTTATATCAAGCTGCCAAGTAGGAAAGTTTTAAGTTTTATGTCTTTTTTTTTTTTTTTTTTAATTCTCTTTGTATCTCTTGAAGCCCTATCTTCCCTGTACTACAAAGCTCAACACTCTCATGTTTGGAGGAGAACCCATCACTGCCATGTTCCTGGAATGTAAGTTCTTTACAGATTTCTGGTTAAAACGAAGAGAAAAACCTGATTGTGTGGTACCCGGCCCCAGTTGATCCATCCTCAACACAACTCCTACACCCAAAGCTCAGGAACCATCACAGAAGAGGGAGGGGATTTCCACTTCTGTCTCACTAACACCCTCAGAAAATTGCCTGGTTTAGAATCTTCTAGGCACTTCGTAGAAATTGAATTGAATTAATGGCTGACTGATGCTCTCTTACTTTTTTCTTTGAAACTTAGACGTTACTATTTCATAGAACTAGTTCCTGGGCCTCATAAAATGAGCAGCCCCCAAGAGATAACCTGGGTAAGTTGTTATCAGTGGACCGATTAAAGATGTAGTCTGTCACTCTCCCACAGCTGTAACTTCTCTTCCACTATCCCATGTAGGATGTATTTGTTATTTTCCAGAGCTATCCCGAGGATGTCTGTGATAGCTGTTCGGGGAAGGTGACAGAAATTGAGGTTCACATTCTACCCGAGGTAGACAGTTTTCAAGCCCAGAGAGCCATATCCTCTGAGGATACTAACTCAGCGAAGCTCCATTGTGTGGAGAGGCAGGGCCAGGAGATGCGATTGTCTTGGTACTGGGTTAGGTTTAGGTTTCTGTGAGTAGTTATAAGAAGGAATGGCACCTGGTAAGTTTGACATTTAAGTCCTTGCCACTCGCGTGGTCCATCTAAGCACCTTGAACTGCATGCTCACTGGAACAAGTTCTAGATTTCACTTTCCTTGTGATTGTTGGTCGAAAACAAAGCAAACGTTTCCCCAGAGGAAGACTTCTATGTTGTGCATGGCCCAGGTATTTTGTATTCTGACATTAATTCTGCTCTCCTGGGAGGGGCTGCGGACAAGGAATGAATCATACTCAGGACTTCTTGTGAACCATCCCCTAATGAATAAAGGAGCCAATCACTGGGCGAGTAGGAGGCGGGACTTCTGGGTTGGATGGAGGAAGAGAGGAAGCAGGAGGGGAGAGAGTGTTTTTTTGTATCAGGGATAGGGCAAGGGCAAGATATTGCTACTGTGTTTTTCCGGGCTATGGTGAATCCACCAGTGTTTGCCACCAGAGCATTTAGATTTAACATGGCTTACAAGATTAGCATCCTAGCTGTTGTGCACAGAGATTGAGTTACCATTGTTTCTAAACTAAGTTTGTGTGGTATTTTTCTTCTGGTGGTGGCTTAACTGAGTTCAAGAGAGAAAGGTATGGTGGCAAAGCGTGTTTGCCTGATGTGCCCCACAAAGGCCATAGGGATTTTGAAGCACGGGGCTGACATGGTAGTGGCCCGTCAGTGGAAACTTAGCGAGCTGGGTGGAGAGATTTTGGAGTTCTGGTGCCATGTGGCCCGCTGGTAAACTGCTGGTTACTTTTAATACGTTCCACTACACTTCTATCTAGGCCCTTAAGGGCGCCTTATATGAGTCAACAAAGAAAATGATGTCAGAGTTGAAATGGGGCTCCAGATGAGAAAACTAGAAATATTGGACAATGAGATCCTATAACACAGTTATAAGATCTCCCAAATCTCTGCTTCCTCATGTCATACTTTTGTGGGGGTGATCTTCTCAAGTGTGGGTGGAGCCTGTGATTCCTAAACAGTGGAATATAGCCCAAGTTGGGGAATGTCACTTCCGTGGTTATAATAAGTAGTGTTTTATTGACATCTTGCAAGGTGACCGACTCTCCTCGTGGCTTTGGTGAAGCAAGGTGTTGTGTAGTAAGTGTACACTATGGAGAAGGGTGCATTGGGAGGATCTGGGGGTCTGCTCTAGGTAAGAAGAACCCGAGACCTATGACTGAAGACTGAAAATAACTGAATTCTGTTGTTCAACTTTGCCGTCTGTTGCTGTGGTAAAACACTGACCCAAAACAGCTTGAGGACTGAAAGGATTTATTTCTTCCTACATTTTAAAGTCTATCATCAAGGGAAGCCAGGTTAGGAACTTAGGGCAGGAACCTGGAGGCAGGAACTTAAACAGATCCATGGTGGAGTGCTGTTTATCTGTCCCGTTTCCTCTGGCCTGCTCCGTTACTCCTCTTAAACATTCCAGGTCTACCTACCCAGGGATGGTACTGCCTGTAGTGGCAAGGAGCTCCCTACTTCAATTTGTAATCAGGAGATGTCCCCAAGGGCATGTCCACAAATCTGATAGAGGCAATTCCTCAGGTGAGGGTATCTTTCTAGATAGATCAAACTGATAACTTATGCTAACTGTAACAGTTGCCACAAACTCTGTGAATCTGGAAGTGGATTCTTCCTTAAATTTGCTCTAAAATGAGACAATTGCAAGGGAAGACACCTTGATCTTAGAACCCAACTAGGGAGTGTCCAGACTGCTGACTCTCAGAAACTGTGAAGTGATGAATGTGCATGGTTTAACCTTTCTAAGTTTTTGGAGATATTGTTTGGAAACAGCAAATATCTAGTTGATTCTCAATGACTTCAGATATTAAGACAATTTGCCAGAAATCATGTAATGTGTGCTTAATGTAGCTAGAAGAAATAAAGGAAATGATTTAAATAAAAGAAATTAAA
Source organism: Arvicanthis niloticus (assembly GCF_011762505.2). Lineage (NCBI taxonomy): Eukaryota > Metazoa > Chordata > Mammalia > Rodentia > Muridae > Arvicanthis > Arvicanthis niloticus. Next base: position 45,008,570 of record NC_133429.1, read on the forward strand.
AGCACATGAAAACAATGAAATAAATATAAAAATGAATAGAATGTCTAAATAAATATATGGTGATATTAAAAATTAGTGTGTCATGGTATGCACTCACTGATAATTGGATATTAGGCCAAAAGTTTGGAATGCCCAAGATTCAATGCACAGACCATGTGAAGCCCACGAAGGAAGACCAAAGTGTGGGTGCTTCAGTGCTTCTTAGCAGGGGGAACAAAATACTCACATACCCCCTTCTATTGCCATCATATATCTATTAATATTTGACATGAAATTTGGAGACTGAAAATATTCAGTCTCTATCAGTACTTCTACACACATAGAAGAATAGTTTTTAATCTCTTAATTCCATTTGGAAGAGAAAAATACCATATTAAAAAGTAAGTTCAGGTTCCCATACCTTACTGTGAGTCTGTTTGAAAACTCTGAGTACCTGAAATCACCAATAAACGCAAGTCCAGAAAACAGCACGTTAAGAAATAGTCATGAGGTGTCCCCAGGCGTTACTTATTTAGAATAGAGCTTTATGGAAGGAAGCCAGTTTGATGCAAAGGAACAGCATTCACATTTCAAGCATCCAGAGGAGCTTTATAAAAAAAGGCATTAAGTGTGAACAGCTCCGTTTGTAGTCCAGGTTTACGGGTTATTCCTGAAGTGTCATTATACTGCCTCTGCTTTACAGTGCGACACACATCAAAACATCCCCTTCCTTTTAAAAACAGGCTTGAGTTGGCTAACACTCGAAGTGTCACGCACCCCGTATCCATGTCATTCTGAATGATAACGCTGAGTGAATTCAGGGATCTTGTATGCCCTGTGACTTAGACTTTACTCAACTGGAATTTCACTAGGATTATACTGGAATTTGAAAAAAAAAAAGTCAATACAATGAATACCTCTTTACATGAAATAAATATATGGCGTTACTGATGACGTTTTGAGCCAGTAAACTCTAAGACTGTTCATTGTTAGACCCATGCTTTAGTTAGTTCATAAGGAGAACAGATTTATTACTTGAACTGAGGATTTTGTTCCTGTGTACGTCCGCTCTTTGGATTTCTGGTGGCCTTGATGATGGTCCCCAGGATCAGCTGCTATTAGTCACTGTACACACAGCTGTTTCATTCTTAGTGGGTTGAGATCTATGTTTTTTCTGTTGTCTTAACTACCTGACTCTTGTTCTTTTCTCACATAGGTAGGGTGTCTTGTTTGTCTCCTAAGGAACACGTACTAACAGCTAACCTGACTATAACATCTTCTGTGTGGCAAGAGCTAGTTTTACCAATATCGTCCCATGTGTATCTCACACTCATCCATCAGCTCTGACGTTATTTCCATTTTATGGCTTAATGAATTCAAACGGAGAGTGAGGCCAAGGGGCTTCTAAGTGATAGAATTGGGATTTGAACCAGGGAATGTCACTCCATTGTGTTCTGCAACTTTCAAGCTTTCAAAAGAAAGAAAAATGTAAGGATTCACCCTGAGTTGTTTAGCAAACTGAGTGTTTGACAAGCATTCTGTTGGCATCGTAGATAATTTCCTTTATTTTACACTAAAGTGTTCTGTGGCAAATATTTTGGATTGGGTGGTTTTAGGTAGCCTAAGATACAAAATTTGTATTTTATTTATGAATCGACTTCAATTGATTTAGTACATTTATATAGAAATGTTACATATTCTGTATGCTCATTTCTCTGTCCAAGGATCTTTTCAGTTTTCAGATGAGTAGAATAGTCTGTCAACGTTATAAGATAACTGGTACTATTCTTGACAGGATCCCTGATTAGACATGTATGTGCACGCAACATTGTATGCTGACCAATAACAACCTGGAGAGTAATTATTGATGACAGTTACAGCCTCTTGAAACTTGGAGAAGAGGAAAATCAACAATTGGGGAGACTACACTGTTTGCTTTTTAAAATATGCTTCTGTGATTCTGATTTTGTTGTCCATGAATGAAATTAACTTTCATTTTCGAAGGCTTTATAATGTCTTCAGTCATTGGCTCACTGGTCTTACCTAGCATTTCTATCTTGAATTTTTGTAATGTCTTATTTTATTGCTCAGTTCAGAATTCTATACACAATGAAAGGGAACTCTGCTTTTAACTCTTTCCCACCATTCACCTTTTACTTAGTTTGTTTTTTAGTTTGTTTTTCTTAAATTAGCTAATACTAGTTTAACTTGGCTTTAAAATGTCAGAATGAAGTGTTTTCCATTGTCAGTAAAGATCAGACACTAGTACCCCAAAATAACATAGTAAAGAAGCAGCTTGTTTTGAATCTTTACACCCCCTTTGGTAAACAATAAATGCCATTGCCTAGGTAAAGTAATTATTTTTGACTAATGATAAAGATCACTGTAGAGGAGTTTTAATCCAGAAACATGTCTGCTCTGCCAAGGGATCATATCCAAAGATATGATTTGGTTGGAATGCAGACAGGCCTTGGATTACAGTATGGTGTGGCTGGAATGTAAACAAGTCCTTAGTACACACCTTTAACCCCTAACAATGAAAGTAAAGGTTAGTTTGTAGAAGGAAGGAACCATGTTGAAAAGTAATGTGTAATTGAAGGGCAGACAAAGTGATGAATCAGTGAAAAATTTGACAGAATGAGTTGGAGATATGATACATCCAAATCTCATAAGAACAGCAGAAAAAAAAGAAGCAACTTAAGAGCATTGAGGAAAAAAAAAAGGTGGTGGTGTGTTGGGTTGCATGTGGTGTGTGTGTGTGTGTGTGTGTGTGTGTGTGTGTATGGCAGTTTTACTGGGGCAGCTTTATAAGGCAGGTTGCAGAAAGAACAAACTAGCCACAGGTAAAGATAAAATGAGCCAGAGAATGAGAAGGAAACAGGAGATTATAGCTTATTGCCAAAATCAGTATGGGGCCAGGCAGAGCAATTTGGTGAGGAACTGTGAGAAGCTGGATTGAATCAGTCAGTTTGGAAAATTAGATTGTACAGAGGCTATAAGCTTCCATGCCTAGGTCTATGGACAGTTAGAACATAGACAGAAATGCTCTGGGCTCAGCCCATGCCTTGTATTCACACATCTTGGGTATGTCTCTCATTTCATTCCATCATTTGAGGAAATAAAAGTGACATTTATAGATTACCATGACACCTATGGATTTTCCTAAATGCTACTTCTGCACTTATGTCCTGGGTCAGACCTCAAAGTTATAGAACAATTAGAATTTAAGTAGACCAGCTTTTTACCACTTTACTGGGATGAAGAGAACCAGTTTCCTACATGAGGGAACTATTCAGTGTCTACCCATTGCCAGAGGATAGGAGGGCAAAGTACAGGTAACTGAACAGAAAACGTTAAGACAAAATGTTCACGAGTGAAATGTCTAACCATCATTATGAGATGACGAGAACACACATAATGTGATAGTCTCAAAATGAAAAAATTTAAAAGTCAGAGGAGACATTACTATACAGGAAACTGTGAGGACACTTAAGTTAGCTTGCTGTAACATCTCTACCTATGTATCTCTCTATGTATCTCTCTATGTATCTCTCTATGTATCTATGTATCTATCTATGTATCTATCTATGTATCTATCTATGTATCTATGTATCTATCTATGTATCTATGTATCTATCTATCTATCTATCTATCTATCTATCTATCTATCTATCCATCCATCCATCCATCCATCTATCTATCATCTACTCCCTCTCTCTCTCCCCTTCTCTCTCTCTCTGTTTTGTAAGGAAATGAGACAGTCTCACTCTGTAGTCAAAGCTGGCCTTGAATTCATGGTTCTTCCAGCTTCAGCTACTTGAGTGTTGAAAATCTTTATAATTGTGACTGAATGTGATAGTACACATCTTTAATCTTTTTTTTTAAAATTATTTTTTACAAGACCATATCTCTATTTTTTTTTTTAAAGATTTATTTATTTATCTTATGTCTGTGTGTACACTATCACTATCTTCAGACACACCAGAAAAGGGCATCAGATCCCATTACAGATGGTTGTGAACCACTAAGTGGTTGTAGGAAATTGAACTCAGGCTTCTGGAAGAGCAGCCAGTGCTCTTAACTGCCCTTAACTGCTCTTAATCTTTCCAGTCCCGCATCTGCAATTGTGGCAACGTAAGGGGCTGGTGCAGGGAGATTGCAAGTTCAAGGCAAGTTTGGTCTATACAGTTAGTTCTAGGAAACTGCCAGTCTCTATCCTAAAATAAAGATGGAAAAGTGGTTGGAGTTTAGGTCCATAGCAGAGTATTTAGCACTACTTAAACACAGTCCAAGTTTTAAGCACAACTCTCAGTCCTAGGGGAGGATTATGAAAGTGGAAAAAGTAGCTTGTCACCCATTTGTCACCCATGTCTGTTTGCCACGTGAGTCTTCAAGCATTACCTGTTTTTGTATGTAAAGTTTTATTGGAACATAACATGATTATTTGTTCATGACTGTTCATTATTACTTTTATATTACAAGGGCAAACTGAGAAGCAAGTGTCCACGAACACAAATACAGAGCCTAGTATAGACAGTACTTGGCCCGTGTGGGAGGAGTATGCAGGCAATTATTTTCAAGTTTATTTTTTCTGGTTGAATTATATGTGACTGTAAATTGACGCACTTTGGATATTACAATTTGAAATGAATTCTTTTCAAAAGCCATAAAAATAATTGTTAAGTGATTTAAGAATATGAAAAAGATATATTTAGGATCTCTTGTTGGTAAATTTACCTTTTATTGCTTCAATTCAACTATTTTAAGAATGGATTGTTTTTCTCTTGAATGAAATCGACTTTCTTTTTTTTTAAAAAAATGGATATCCAAGTCTCACCAATTGGATAAGTTGGTCATGCATTGATGAAAATTAAAATAGAAATATAGTCTCCACCTTACTTCTTTTTTTCAAGATTTTTATTTATTTATTACATGTAAATACACTGTAGCTATCTTCAAACACCCCATAAGAGGGCATCAGATCTCATTGTGGATGGTTGTGAGCCACCATGTGGTTGCTGGAATTTGAACTCATGACTTCTGGAAGAGCAGTCAGTGCTCTTAACCACTGAGCCATCTCACCAGCCCTCTACCTTACCTCTTGCCTTTGACATTACTTTGTTGGTGAGAATTAGTAGAGAGTAGCCTTTTCAGTTCATGAAGGCTTTAGTTAGAACTGCACTCTGAACTATCCATTGGATGTGGTTTCAGTTAGTACGTGTCTCTGACATTTGCTCTGTGATGCCAATGCTTCATGTTAAGACAACCACTAACAGTATAAAATGAAACAGTGGTTGGCAGAGAAGTATTTTGTTTAGCATAGCCAGTTCATTTTAAGAGACTGTGTAGAGAATTTATTATTATTATTTATTATTATTATTATTATTATTACTATTATTATTACTACTACTATCATCATCATCATCATCATTATTTAATTTAGTTATTTTTATGTATTTTTGTGAGTGCCTGGAATTTGAATTCATGACCTCTGGAAGAGCAATCAATGCTCTTAACTGCTGAGCCATCTCACATGCACATATGGCCATGTGCTACACACATTCAGTGACCATGGAGGCTAGAAAAGAACGTTGGATCCCCTGAGACTTAGGTTACAGCTGGTTGTGAGCTGCTACATGGGTGCTGGGAATTCAAATGTGTCCTCTGGAAGAGTAGTTGGTGCTCTTAACTGCTGAGACATCTCTCCAGATTCTATTATTATTATTATTGCTATTATTATTTTAAGTTTTATTTTTCAAATAAAGGCACCATGATTGGAGGCTCCTTGCTTCTGTCTAGGTGGATGAGGAGTTACAGCAGCCAGAGATGAATTCTGATATTCAGTGCCTTTCCCCCTTTTCTGTTTAATTCAGTCCACACCATGGGATGGAACCGTCCACATCCTGAGTAGGTCGTCATTTCTTAATTAAGCCATGCTGGAAATATCCTCCCAGGCAAGAATTATTTTTAAAGAATACCGGCCTAAACGTTTTGGTTTCACTTATTACATTTAACCCTTTACTGTAGCCTCGTACCATACAGTTCTATGGGTAAAGTGTGTGTTACGGTGCAGTGGCATTTTACACGTGGCTAGTTTTTTGTGGTATGTCTTTGCTGATTGCATGCTCGCACCTGTCACTACATTTCTATGTTGTCAAGGACAGTGACAAGCATGGGTATTCCCTGCCTCACTCTGGGATCTAGGAAAGTGAATTCAAGTACCAAGAAATGAGAAATTACACGTTTAAAGAAAATGCTTCCATAGTTTCAAAATATTTTTCCTGTTACTACTTTTATTGGACACTCACTTAAACTACCTCAGGGGACATATCCACCTAAATAATATTTCCCAAACATTACCTGTGACCCTTCTCGAAGCTGTCTCCTTGGTGCTTTTTATCGTCAGTTCCCAGCATGGAGCAGGGGCTCTAGATGCAAGAGCAACGTTGTGGGTAACGTGATTGTCATTTCTGACCATAAACGTAGATGTACGCTTCTAGCTCTGGATGAAGTTGGGACTTGGGAAGTGGGAGGTAGAGTTTGGGCAAATCTGTAGAGCTCACTGAGGTGAAGACCCAGGTAGTCAAGAACTGCTGAATGAGTAAGTGGGGAGGTGGTAATTAGACACCCAGCTGTCAGAAAGCAAGGGGCTGAAATCGTAGAGTAATAGCAGTAGCTGATTTAGGAAAGTAATTTAGCCACAGCACAGATGCTGCTAAGGTGCATTTCCTTGGAGACGGTGAACTTTTGGATTTGACAGTTTTGGCAGTTTGGAAATTTTGGAGATGGGAAGGGTCTTTGTGCTGGGTAGTTTTATGTCAGTTTGACATAGCTAAAGTCATCTGAGAGGAGGAACCTCAATTAAAAAAAAATGTATCCATAAAGATCAGGCTGTGGTCAAGCCTTTAGGGCATTTTCTTAATTAGTGATCAGTGGGGAAGGGCCCAGCCCATTGTGGGTGGTGCCATCCCTGGGCTGGTGGTCCTGGGTTTCATAAGAAATCAGGCTGAGCAAGACATGATGAGCAAGGCAGTAAGCAGCACCCCTCCTCTGCATCAGTTCCCACATCCAGGCTACTATTTGAGTTCCTGTCCCTACTTCCTTTGAAGATAATTATGATGAACAGCAGTGTGGAAGTGCAAGCCAAATAAACCCTCACCTCCCCAAGTTGCTTTGGTCATGATGTTTCATTGAAACAATAGAAACCATGACCGAAGACAATCATTTTCCACATGGATGAAATGATTATTAGAGTGGGTGAGTGCTGAGAGGCTTAGCCACTGGCTCTCTAAAACAGGCCAGAACCAGAACAGAGTTGTATTGTGTCAGTTTCTGTAATGTGAACCCTCCCACCATAGTTAATAGAAATGACTGGCTTTCCAGGACTGTGAAGAGTTGGGAAGGAACAAGCTAAATGTTATATATACTCCAAGAGCCAGCACGAGCCAGAATGAGCCAGCATGGGCTAGCATAAGCCATTATGGGCCAGCATGAGTCAGTACTAGCCAACATGAGCCAGCATGGGCCAGCGTGAACTAGCATGGGACAGCATGGGTCAGCAAGAACCAGCAAGAGCCAGCACAAACCAGCATGGGCCAGCATAGGCCAGCAAGAGCAGGCATGGGTCAGCATAAACCAGCATGGGTCAGCATGAGCCAGTCTCCCACAGCTGGTTGGTTGGAAGGAACTTCAGTTCTTTGTTGCCAGAGACTCCATGGTGGTGTTTCCTGTTGTCAACTGATGAGTGTCATATGATCGCTGGGCGTTCACATTCAGGAGGATGTGGAATTGTATAAAATTTGAAATCAAGTTTTCATCCCTTTTATTTTTTTTTTTTGACACTTTGGCAAGAGAGGCAGCGGTAGTAACAGAAAAGAGATCTCAAAGTTCCCTTTCTGAAAGAGTGAAATCCCAAGACACCTGTTTCTTAAAGTCCCAAGAAACAGACTGCATTGGAAGTGTGTCTACTGTACTCCAGTGAGCCAATGGGTACAATCACCCTCAGCCCAGTTTTCCACTCGTGAATCTGCATACTTCCCGAGACCAATAGTTAAATAACTTATTCATCTTGAATTCCACAGGAGAGGCGTGCGACATTTCCAGAGCCATTGTCTCTCACAGCTAACAGGTGACTCTGCACTAGAGAGTTGGTCTTCAGGCTGCTGTTTCCTGGTAGTGGTCCTTGGTCTTTTCATGTTGCTAATATCATTGATAGGCATAATTTATATGTACTACAGTAACATGTAAATATGAAGTGTAGCCTCAGACACTTTTCTATGTGTGTCTTCCAAGATTATTTACTGTTTAAAAAGAATCCCTCCAGACGATATAAAAACATCCTTTCATAAGATACAAGAAAGATGTATGTTTTCTTTCCGTGGCTTCTTAAACTGAGCAGTTTGGCTTCTTTGCCTGTTTTCAGCTGAGAACCTTGTAGTTGAAAGATAATTTATTTGATGTCGGCTTACTCTTTATATGTGTTATACTCTCATTGGTGTTATATCCACATACACCTCACCTAAACTCTCGGACTCTGCTGCTTTCTTCTGTTGCCTCTACTCTGCCTTCACTTGTGCTAGGTGTTTCTTGCCTGAATAGTTACTGCTGTCTGGCTCTCTCTGCAGTGAGAAGTTACCCTTCTCAGGTGTGGTACATCAGGACACACAATCACAAACAAAAATCTTCTTGGATGAGGTGTTGTGTGGCTGTCTCACTGGCATGTTTGGTGTCAATAATTTGGTGCCTCTTCAAGACTATTTTATTTCTGGAATGACAGGATCCTCCTATACAGCTACATCCATGCTGGCCTGAAACCTGTCCTTGTGCCCTAAGCTGGCTTCAAATTTACGGTCCTCTTTGTGCTTCTGCTTTCCAAATGCTGGCTCACAGGCAGGTGTAGCACAATGTCTCATTTTTCTTTATTCAGCGTTTGGACGGTTGTCACAGAGCAGGGGCTCCTGGATACTGTTAGCACTTTGACAGTGTGTATGGTTCACCCATCGAGTCCACACCTATCTCCTTGGAAGGCATATTAGCATAGCATCTCAGATATATACCCTGGGGCCTGAGCTTCCTGCCGTAAAACTTACCCAAGCATGCTTTCATATGCCTCTCCGTGAGAATAAGTGTAAATACAGCATTCTCCATCTTTTTGTTTCTACCAACAGTTTACTGGTAACATGAATAGCTGCATGTCACTCTGCCTGCTGATCTTTTGTCTATTGGTTGTAGTAGCACATTGTTCTCGTTGGCCTGTGTGTGCCCAGTGTGAGTGTAGGATCCCCACCTTGAACATAAATACTGTCATTTCCTACATAGCAATTCAGTCACAGTGACATTTAGGCCATAGGCTGCACAAAACCACTTACTTTCCCGTTTACTGACTCTGTCTAGATAACTTGCATACTTTGTTTATTCATACCAAGGCTTATAACAATGTGATTAAATGAACGGAAATAAAAGCAATAATGCAATGATACAACAAAGACACAGAGGTCAAAGGTTGAGCAGGAGCTGAAGGCAACAGGCCAGTAAAGGAGAACTGAGGAATGTTGGAGACAGTGAAAATAAATAAAACGCTTGGTGAGAGTTTAAATTTCCAGCACAGCGTGAGTAGTGATGTTCTCTCATATCTTCATTTAGCAAACGTTTCATTCAGATATTTGGGGGATGATTGTTCCAAGACGACAGTCTCTAAGTTTTTTGAGGCAGTGTCACATAAAAGTAGGAGTTGGGGGAAAAGGGGCAGATCTCATGCAAATGTGTCACACGCACTTAAGCACTTGTCAAAGTGAAGATGCACTGGAAAGGCTAGTTCCAGAGCCCACCTTTTGTAACACATATCTGGTCTTTAAAGCAGAAACCTGTGGGCTTGTGGTTTGCATTTCTCTTGGGACTCATGAGGAATTCCTGAGAGTTTTCAGACAAAAAACAATTCTGTATTTTCTAGTTTGATTTCTACTTACTCACACCCTAGCATTCCAGGAAATTTAAAAGGAAGTGATTTCTTGAAGGCTCCTATCCTGGAAAAAAACAGATGAGTTTACTATTTTTTTTTAAAGAACCCCCTCAGGTTGTAAAAAGACCAGGACTTTACACTTATGATTGTGTATACCTGAATGAAAGAGAATAATTTATGAGCCATCATGTTAAATTATGTTTTCCTTTTTTAGTGAGTACTTACAAGAATTCTGGCTAAAAATGTTTAAGATGTACATGTGGAATTAAGTTAATGAACCCTAATAGCATTCTGTGATCAAATAAACCACACACGTAATCAAATTTATTGCTCATTATTTCTGAGGCTGTTTGCTTCTTTTGTAGTGGTAATAAATTTATATTGTATAGAGACGTATCATATAAAATAATACTTGCATCATGATCTAATTTAATCATCACAGTGATCCTGGGACACAAGATGCCCTGATAAGGTAAGAAAAATTGAGGTCTAGGAAGGTTATAAATTGCCAAATATCACGTGGTTTATTAGCAAGGCCCTAAAATCTATGCTGGCCTTTCCATTTTTGTTGAGTTGTTCCTTGTTTCCTAGATCTTATTACTACTGGATAGATATCAGATCTGATTAAAATCTCTTGGTTAGAGTACACCATATTTACTAATTAGTCAGTGTACTGGTTGATATCTCCACTCCTGACCTAATTATTATAATTGTTTCTCTTTCCCAATTTTGACGTCTGCATTTCCCTGAGCACCTTTTCTTTGTGAGTTAAAGAATAAAACTTAAATTTATCATTAAGAAGTGTCAGGTTTTTTTTTTTTTTTTTTTTTTTTTTTTTTTTTTTTTTTTTTTTTTTTTTTTTTTTTTTATAGCTAATTCGTTGAAGTATTATTATCCTCTAATGGATGAAGCAGCAGTCTGTTAGGTAACCATTTGACAGAGACAAATGTTTGACAGTCCTGGTGCTGGTTATTTATGAATGATCCTGATCACCGACTTTGTTTATTTGCCAAGGTTTATTCTAATAAGTTACGTTAAATATCAGTTTTAAGCACAACAATACCTTAAATCTGTACCGCATTCCATATTGGAGACATCTTTGTTTAATAGTTACTTAAGGATTGCTGTTTTGTTGAATATACCTTGAGTAGAGACAGTCAAACTGAGGGCACTGTTAACTTCATTTAAAATACTTTTACCAGTGTGATAACAATACACCAGTGTCCAGAAAAAACATGTTTAAATGAGAACATCTTTTTTCTTTCTTTCCTCTTTCGCCTCACCCACTTGAGGTGATTTATAACCCATACTAAATTAAGTTCTGCATATCTTTTTGTGTAGTCAGTTGAGAGTGAAGATTGCCGAGTTTTAGCCTTTATAGTATATATTTTTTTCTCTTTAATCTTTGTTTCTGATCGGTGAGCCAAGAGCTTCCTAATTGGATGGCAATAAATCAATGCGAGGACTGACTTATCTTGACTCATTTTTCTAGCGCTCATATATAACAAACATGGAAGCGGGTTGAATTCGGGGGTCAACTACTATCAGAAACACACTTAAATCATCTGGATCTTGTCTTAGTGTTTAAAGAGCAAATTGCAGAATTATTGCTTTTTGAATCTGTCATTAGAGCCCACGGCTGCTCTGACCTTTGTGCTCCAGTGTAATCCAGGGCGCCTCATTTCTCTAGCTGGCTTTCTGTCACTCTGATTTAATCATTCATCTTCCCTTCCCCTCACATTTCCTTCAGTTCACGGTTTTCATTTTTCAGCTCTCTGTTGGCTGTCAGCTCTCTTGGTCTGGTCTTTCTGAGGACTCTTTTCTGCTGTTGTTGCCTTACATGTAGTGCAGGTTTGGGGGCTGCAGGGTGTAAAGCAGCCCCCATGATAGTGAGACTCCTCCCACTTTGGTGAGGCCCCTCCCACCAATTACTCTGTGTTGTGGAAGGACAAAGTTTCCCTCACAATGGATAGACATGGTAATTGGACGAATTCTGTTTGGAGGAGAGGAAAACAGAGAAAGTCCTTATGATTTTACATGTCGTATCTCTCAACTTTACCAGCAGGATCATTTCAAACAGCCCCAGGTTTAGCGCGTGGGGCCTTTGTGTTACGTTTGCATTTTCTTATGAATGACACGGCAGGTGGGTGCGAAGCTTAATTTTGAAAGAATAAAATTTCTATTCATAATATACTTTGTTGCCTTTTTAATATTTTTGGCTTAAAAAAATCCAAAATCTGCGTATTTTCTTTGCAAGAAAAGGACACGTGGCTTTGTTTTAATGGAGGCATTTGCTGGGTAATTTTATTATTTTATTTTATTTGCCTACCATATGATGGATTTCAGACTTGCCTATGAAAGTTACTCATAGGAGAGCATGAACTTCCAAAAAAGAAAGTCTTTGTGAGGCTCCAACCCAAAGCATATAGCATTTGATGAATAACTAATACAGATAATTAGCAGATTAAGAGAGCCAGTGAGTCCAAGCATGAACTCATGAACATGAGCGGAGAGGAAGATTATCAACATTAAAAAAAAAAGTCCCAAATGAACAGGGCAACTGGAGCATGAATGAAATCAGTTTAATTTGTAGGTACTTATATTTTCATGGAATTATAGTCTCGTTCCATATGCTGGGTAATTTTCTTATGTCAGTACTGAGGATCTGTGCCTCAGACTTCTGTCTGAAGGGCCAGTTAGATTTGCCCACATGGGACCCATTACTGCGTTCAGTGGCCCTACATTCTGTTTTTCTTTCTGAAAGGATACGCTTATAATATCCAGGCCCTAAAATGCCAGATATAATAATTTTCAAAAGTCTGAGGAACTCATAGGGATGATATTATTATTATTATTATTATTATTATTATTATTATTATTATTATTATTGTTATCATTATTATTTTATTTGAGAAGCAGAAGTAGACCTGACCACCGCAGGCCTTATTTTTTCCTCTCATGGCTTGGAAACTTCAGAGAGATTTAGGACTCACCTCTTCTCTCTTCGTTTGTACCTGGGAGAGATTCTCAGCCCAGCCGGTCACCCCATATTTGGGCGTATGTGAAAGGAAGAAAGATAAAGTCTTACAGGCTTTCAAAAAAACTGATTGGTCCTCACTTTGTTTGGCATGTAGAAAAAAATGCCTAATAAAAATGGTTGATTTATCAGCAGGTGAGAAATATAAAGTAGCACTAGATACAAAAAGCAGGGAGGTCTGGACTGGAAGTTGTTCGTTGGCCTGATGGTTACTGATGCTTTGTTCTGCTGGCATGTGCACGTGTATAGCAGCTCCCCCCCACCCCCACTCCCCATCCCATGCTGGTGTGGTTCCTCCCACTTGTGGTTGATGTGTGTGGTTGGTCCAGGCTCTATCTCCTAGGTCTGCTACTTAGTTGCCTTTCAGGGGGGGTCTCTTTTTCCAGAGTCAGATTCCCGGACTCCTCCTGGTCCATTTTATCTTTTCCACTTCATTTGCAACTAGGTCTTTTGCTACGTTGTGTGGAAATGATAGTTTTAAGATACAAAACCTCCCAGAGCTTTAAGAAAATTTGAACAGTTCATTATCAGATTACCTGAGGGCTAGAGAAAGTTTTTGAATTTGGGGTTTCCTGATATTTCAGGAGAAAAAATGTACCTTTCCTTAACACCCTTTGACTGGGTTCCTTCTCAGAAGGAAGATGAAGAACCTTAGGACCATTCTGCTAATGGATTCTCAAATCTTCTGCGTGCATTTTTAAGGATGAAAAGAAGGCTTGACCATTGTGTAAAACTACTATGAGCTTCCTTAGTAATCAATAAGATTTAAAAACAAAATCTCTCTAGGAGAGTGGTTCTAAACCTTTGGGTCACGATCCCGTTGTCAAATCTCCATCTCCAAAACATTTATACTACAATTCATAACAGTAGCAAAATTACAGTTATGAAGTAGCAACAAAATATTTTATGGTTGGGGGGGGGTCACCATAATAAGAAAAGCTGTGTTAAAGGGTTGCAGCATTAGGAATGTTGAGAACCACTGGTCTAGGATGATTGGATTTTCCTTCACCAGTTAGAGCTAGTCCTATGGGAATTTTTTCTGTGTTTCTCTTTGTCTTCTTTTTCAATGTAGGCAACTGTTGACATATCCTTTCTTTAATCCAATGCCAGAAAAGGTTTATAAAATTTTTATCTTAGGTATGTAGGGTTTTGTGGATTGGCTCCAGGATGGAAATATCACATGCTCTGTTAAGACATCGTCTCGGTAGTTGGTGGAAGATGTATTTCCAAAATCACCAGGAGCGAAACAAAAAAACCATTTTACCAAGTAAAATGTAAAGATAGGTAATTAATACTTGAGATTAATTTAAATTCGATGCTAATATTATTAACCCGTCTGAAATAAAGCAGGCTTTAATACATATGGTGAGACACAACTAATTAAAATTTGCATACTTAATATTTCTATTTTAGGAACAGAAAGGAGGGCTCTAGTTTGTCTCAATTCCCTTCAAATATGAAGCACCTGCCACCGTGGTTGCAGCTCTCTCTTGGAGACTTCTCAACAGGATAATTTAAAAGACATTTATATGGGGTATTAAAACAACATAGATAAATTAAGATATACCATGGCCTTCTGTTTTGAAAGTAAGCATTTAATAGTAAAAAAGAATGGCTCTATCTTCTTTTTTTTTCATTTTCCTTTTTTTAAAAAAATTTCCATCTACATTGAAATCCCTTTTCAGTTTAAGGTGCATGGAAAAGTTGCTTTAAGATGAAATAGGATAATCTTTGAAAAAAAAAATCCAACTCCCAGGTCCTGCAAGGAGTCTTTATTAAACCATAAAGCTTCATTTAATTTTAACTGTAGTGAGAAAACATGATGTTAATACAAATACTTAAATTTCATAGTGCAATGCCCCATATGGTGTGTGTCTCAGACTGTTTTCCTCCCATTGGTAAGGAAAGAAATGAATGAGTCTATGAGTCCAACCATGAACTCCAACTTCTGCCCTGAGATTTCCTGATACACATTTGGTCACCTGTCACGAAAGCCATTTTACTAATAAAGTTGTGAGAATATTAATATTCTATTTGGGCAAACCCACACTTACTGTAACTACTGCTACTTCATGCACGAAGTAAATCTTTCCTGACTATTTCTGCACAGTCCCAGAGTTATAGTTTCATAACTCTGTTTTCAGTACTTGATGATTTGAATAAGTATGGCCCCACAAGCTCATGCATGTGAATGATTGGTCCCTAGTTGGTGAAACTGCTTTGGAAGGGAGGTGTGGTCTTATTGGAGCAGGCATGTCATTAGGTAGGCTTTGAGGTCCATTCCAGAAGCCCATCCCAGTGTCTCCCTCTCTCTGCCTTCTACTTGCCACACAGATGTAAGCAAGCTCTTAGCTACTGCTCAAACACTATGCCTATGGCCATGCCCTCTGTTTGATGCCCTGTCATAAACTCCAGTCCTCTGGAACTGCAAGACTGCCAATGAGATCTTCCTTCTATAAGTTGCTCTGGTCATAATGTTTCTTCACAGCAATGGAAAAGTAACTGAGACAAATACCTACCTCATTTTGCTAATTGCATCATAGAGTTCAAATGTCCACATATGAAGCAGTTAGGGTACTGTACAAAGAATATGAACTTTGGGCACAACATATATATATATATATATATATACACATATATACATCACATATATATTATACATGTGATATAATATATAAATATATAATATATAAATATATATGTGTGTATATACTCAAAGATACTTAATATTTTGAATTTTGTACCATAATATTTGAATTTGAAGCTTGAATATATATTCATATATATTCATATATATCCACATATATATTCACACAGACACACACACACACACACACACACACACACACACATATATATATATATATATGCCCATCTCTTTTTTTAACCTACATTCAGTTTGACTTACCCCTGCTTTGGTTCTGTGATATAAAATACCTCAATCTCCTTTGCTGGGACCTTCCTTTGTTCCTGTAATAGCCTGTTAGCTTCTTAGAGTTGCTGTAACAAGTTACCCCAACCTGGCTTTATGGTATAGGCTAGATGTTGGGGAAGATCTTTACTTAGCAGTTCTCTCCCTGAACTCTCTAGAATGTTCTCTCTTTTAGCCTCCTCTGCCTTTTAACACTAATTGTAATTGTTTGACTTCTAGGAGCTGTCCTCTCTTTGTGCACCATCACATTGTCTTGAATCAGGAAAAGCCATCTGGAGGCCCACAGTCATATATCTGTGTCTCCTTGGAGAGTTTTAGAAATTCTGGTTGAGTCAATCCAAACCTTAGTGCATCAGAATTCCAAGGGTGGTACTCATATGAAACACGCATGTTTTCCATTCCAGACATGATTTTTATTCATACTTCAAATAATGCAGTAAAGTTGACTCGGCCTCTTCAGGTCGCATGGTGATAGTGATGAGCCTTACGGGTTGGTGGCATATATGTCAATACATCTATGTCTTAGGCCTGTGTAAGCACCAGGTAGAAGGACTGCCTCCTGTAACATCTTCCTAGAGCCTGTAGACAGAAGCTGTCCCAGGCATACTTAGGGCAAAGGCAGCATTGATGATGTGGCAATGTACCATGACTTGCATCTCGGTTGCCTTAAAGAGTCCTTTTCTAAGCTCCATTTGGCAGCTCATCTCTTTTAAAACTGCTTAATGTTTCTCTCTCAACCATTGCTCTCTACCTCCCACACTCTTGTCCAGAGTGATCCAGAGTCTAGGGAGAGGTGATGTCTGTTGATTTGTTTGAGGAAACGTTCTACATATCAGTCTCTTATTATTCTGTCCGGGAGGATGTGGAACACAAGAGATGATGATTTATTAAGAATGAAGCAGCCATTCTGGTAGCCTTGCTGGGTGGTTTTCATGGAATCCTCTGCAACAAATGTCAGGGTTTTTTTTTTTTTTTTTTTTTTTTTTTTTGACAGATTAGGAATAAATACAATGAGAGCTAACAAAGTTAGGAAGATTTTAACACTTAAGTGTAACAGATATGCAGTGCTTATAGCATTACAAACCAGTGGATGTCCCTTAACCTGCAAATCGTAATTCCGGTTCTTTTCTTGCTCAAGATTTTCTGCACATTGGTGTGTGGCCCCAGGAAATTGTTTTGTGAAGGTCACTTGTGACAAAGACAGAAACTGTCCCTCTGATTTTGAAATGTGGACGTGCTCGGAGGTAGATGCTATGTGAAGAAATTCAGTGGTGAGCCGTCAGCTCAGCAAAAGGGACGTAGGAGGGAGAAGGCTGGGTGAGAGGGTTGGGAGTATCTAATTTCTTCCTGAGAAATTTATGTCTGTCATATATAGCATGGCTTAGTTTCATTTCTTTTCAAAATTGGGATGTAAAATGCAGTCATGGTGGAAAAGATAGGTGGGAGAAACAGAATTTCTTGGAACCTGGTATGCAAAATGAAATTCTGAGCGGTCAAGTAAATATCTTAGTGTTTAATTTCTCCCCTAGGCATAGGCCTAGAAGTTAAAAGTTTTTTTTTTTTTTTTTTTTGAGATAGGGTCTCATTTGTTAACCTAGGCTAGCTCAAAGTCATAGCAATTCTTCTGCCTCACCAACCAACTATTTATTTGGCAGGGGTATAAATAAAAGTAATGATTTACACTGAGATTTCTGGGGAGATTTCTAAATTTAGATTTCTAAATCTAAAAATTTTCTAAAGTCTAATGGACAGAGATAAAGAACAAAACATAGGCACCAAGAATACTGGGGTAGAAGGTAGAAAAAATGGGGAGATGTTTGTCAAATGAAAAGTACCAGATACAATTATTATAGTCCAAGTAATTGGATCACAAATGTGAGCTATTTTGCTTCACTTCTTTTAAAACTCTTATTGCATATGTTAATGTTTATCATATATATATAACATATAACATATATAACATATAATAAACAATTATATATAACATAATATATAATTCATATAGATCTCTTTATAAATTATATATATAATATATAGTCTGTTTATATAATCAAACATATAATATATAATGTCTCTATATAATTATATATAATATATAAAATATATAGACACATATATATATAACTATATATATGCATATAATTAATGTGTGCTTCATTCTTCATTCTGTATTATTTTTATAGTAAAACAGGAAAAAATGTTTTTTAGCAAAGATTCTGAATACAGTATCATTAACCATTAACATTAAAAAAAACATTAACTGCATAGTCCTGTTTTTCATTATCTCTTTAGACTTGTCCGTCCTCTGTATCTGATAGTTCATGCACTTGGTACCCATGTTGTATTATCTCTGTGTATTAGACTTCTAAAAAAAATTTAGATTTTATGTATAAGGGAATTCATGTTCTACAGAAAAATTTCTTATGTGCAGCTGGTGAGAAAACTGATTTGATATTCACTTATGTAGACATATTCATTTATTGATCTGATATTTATTATTTGTGGTTCAGTTGGATCTGAGACATGAAAGTAAGGAAGACACATTTTATTTTTTTCTTCAGAGTTTTCAGTGTAGTGGAGGAGTCAATCTAATAATTTGGGAAAAATAATTGAGGTTATTACTTTTATTTATGTCCATGCCAAAGAGACAGTGAATTATAGAGGTAATTACTCCTCTAGTCTATAAAGTGTTTTTTCTCAAATGCTGTGCACATCATAGGTAGGTGTTCAAGGTCTCTTGTGGGGTTTTGCATAACATAGTGGTGGTCTGTGTAACAGAGTGGCGATCTGTGTAACATAGCGGGGCCTTCCTCTGTCTTGGCACATCTTACCCCATAATCCTGTAGTGAAGGTCCAGGCATATGTGTTTGTAAAAGGCAGTGCAGATGATTCTGGAATCTACCTGGGTTCATGAGCTTCTGCGGTGCATGCTTAGAAGCAGAGGGGATACACTGTAACTGGATTAAGGATCCTATGGTCTTCTAAGGAGGAGTTTGCTGGAGCTTGGAGCCAGAACTCAAGTGAGAACTGTTTAAGGACAGCACTGCTGTTGGAGGAGATGCCTGGCTCACAGGTCAGGGGGACTCCTTTGGCGCTGTGTTTCCATTCAGCCTGCGTAAGGACACGGAATCTTGTTTCTTGGTTATTGGTTTGAATGAAGCTTATCCTGACCAGATGGGAAATAGTTTGTGAGCACAGATGGAGAAGGAACAGTGAGTGCACTGGCAGAGCCCACACATGGAAGTGAGCAAGAGAGGAAGAGACTAACTCAGAGGCAAAGGCACCGAGAAAACAAACACTCACCTGGCCACTGCAGAAAATGCCCCCTTGTTTGGTTTCCAAACAAGGTTGCCCGTCGCAAACCATGAGCTCATTTGCACTTACTGCATTTATTGTCATCAAGTTGAGTGAGGAATACCTTTTTAGTATTCGCTAAGATTAAATTATCAAAGAATAAAAAACACTGTTTACTAAATTGTTTAAAATAGCTGGTAATGCACTGGGGACTGGAATCTAAGGATCCTCCTTCAGGAAAAGAGTGTTTTTGTGAGGATCAGAGGGAACAGGTTCACAGTGGTTGACTCCAGTGCTCATCCAGAAAAAGTCCAAAATCAGCAGAAGACTTTTAATAAGAAAACTTTACTGCTGTGGTAGCTAACTTCTTCATTTTCTGCATTGGGTATTTGGTGTGATTTTGATATCTAGTTTTTCAGCTTTGTGTTTTATCTTCAAGAAGCCCAAATATACTCCTTTTCGTACATATTTTGTACTTTACTAATCTTCGTGTGTAACTTATCCCCCACAGATTTTTCGGCATTTCTATTGGACTTCTCATATTTCATCAGTACGTTTCTTTTAGCAAATACCAGTGGCTTGTATAGTGAATGTATCTCCACCAAAGATTCCCGAGGCGTAACTTTAGATGAATGAATGGATAGTGGGTGGAGGGTCTGTGCACATCCATCGTGGACGCTTACTTCATACAGAATGTAGGGGCTGTTGACTTATTGGCTGGCTCTCTCTTCCGCCATCTTAGAGCGCTTTTACATCTCAGGCAATTATAGAACTTCAGCTCTGCTCACTGATGCCCACTTGCCCTAGCCAGACTGAAAATCAGTCACTTTCTTAAAAGTGTCCAAGTACTACTCATATAATATTCTTGCTGGCTTCAATTGTCATTTATTAATGTTAACCATACATTCTATGCTTGTGGTGTGTGTATATGCGTATATGTGTGTAAGAGTATATGTATGTGTATGTTTGTGTATATGTGTGTGTATGTGTGCATATGGGAATATATGTATATGTGTGTATGTGTGTATTTGTGTGTGAGAGTATATGTATATGTGTGTTTGTGTCTATATGTGTGTGAGAATATATGTGTGTGTATGTGTGTGTCTAAGTGAGAGTATATGTATATGTGTATGTGTGTGTATGTGCATTTGAGTGTGTGTGTGAGAATATATGTATGTGTGTATGTGTGTGCATGTGTGTGAGTATAAGTATATGTGTGTATATGTGTATATGAGTATGTGTGTATATGTGTGTGTGTGCAAGCATATGTATATGTGCATACATATGTATGTATATGTGTGTGTGCAGGTACGTGTTACATATTATATGGTATATGCTTTCATGTGTGTATGTGCACATTTATTCACTGGGACCCAGAGGAGGATGTTGAGTCCCTGCTGTTTCTCTCTTTTACACAGGGTCTCTCACTGAACCTGGAAATAAGTTGGTGTCCAGCAAGCCCCGGAATCTCTGTCCAGTGATTATTACAGAAGCATAGGACACTGCCCATAAATTTTATGTGGACACTAGGACAGAACTGGTATCCATGCTTGTGCAGTGAGGGCTCTTACCCACTGGGCTATCTCTTCAGCTTGCCATGAGTATCTATTCAATGAATGATCATCAAGTAAGAATATGTTTGATAGTCATTTAAAGAATTAGACCACATAGAAATGACCTCTTTTCTTCATTTCTAGAAAGAATTCATATTCAAGCCGGTTCCTGGCACTAATAATAGATAATTTTATATAGTAGCTATAGACAAAGTGGACTATATCATGACACGTGGATGTGGCTGTGTTGGGAAACAGAGGCAGTCACTCACAGCTTTTTCTATTGTTTCCCTGATACCGCAACTATAACTATTTTTCTACTTACTTTTTGCAATGTTTAATTATTAAAAGTTAATGAGAATTATTTTTCATATTAACAGAGATGATTAAAAAAATTTAAATTGTACTGATGTGGTAGTGGATTTTTGAGCCCATCATTTAACTCTCCAGACTATAATTTTTAGGAGTTTAATGATGTTAACATAACGTACACCTATTATCGACTATGGAAAAATTCACGAGAAATTAAATAGAAGATTAATGAAGCAATTTGGAGAAGAAAATAAGGGATCATATTGTGAGGCAGACATCCTGCTTTGCTCCGTGTAATATATACTCAGTCAAAGACAGTTAGCATAATTAGGCAGCCTACACAAAGCAGAGGTGTTCATCCTTTAGATTTTTCAAATGGCAAATAGACTGAATATCCTTATTAAATTGATTAATCTATTTATTAGCCAAAACAAATCAGAATGAGCATTACAGTCGAAGAGAGTAAAAATAAAACTTGAATTACAGACCACTGTATGTGAGTTTGCTTTCACCGAGTGTGCCGACCGACCCATTGGCCCTTCCTGTGGTAGGCGTATCTAATAAACACTTGTCTCCTGTTCATTTATCTAATTAGTTGGAGCAGGAGGTGCCTTAACTTCATCCCTATCTTGCTTAGTGTGTGGGGCTAGCCAGGGCATGGGGGTTGGCTTAAAGGGAAGAGATTTGATGCTTGACACTGCTTGGTAATAAAAAAAAAAAGATATGGTCTGTTTTTAGATGTCCTTTCATGACCAAAATGCATCAAATTGCTGTTTATAGTGTTAAGCAGACATAATAGCTGGTTGTACGTTAACTGGGTGTAATGGTCTGTGTGCTTAGGAACTCTCTAGTGCAGCCTTTTACTTGTCTTGAGTATAGTATGTTATTACTCATTCTGTGAATGGACCAGACAGAATCACATGAAATTGCCTATAGTTAGCTGATTTTGATGTATAAACCTTACTTTTTCATACAGTTCAATATAAATCTAAAGCCTTTATCCATTCCTCTATAGAAATATGTTCTAATTAATAATAAGAAAAACTTGAAATGGTATTATTGGTACTTTTTTTGATTAAAAAAAAGATACTAAATGATTCAAATGGATTTTTATAGAGAACCCCCTAAACCAGTGACTTGACAGGCAAATATCAAGCATTTGATACACAGCCTATTCACGTAGATGATTTGACACGTGGAAGAGTGTTATACATATCGTGACAAGATCGTCCGTAAACATTATTTGCTAGTTGTTTAAAACTAGTAATTATGTGTAAATAGAGAATCAGGTGATACTGTTGATGGTGCTGGATTCTCTTTCTCTTTCCAGGTACTGATTTTCAATGAGAAACAAACTTTTGCCACAAAGAAATCAAGTCTTTGTCATTAGATCAAATGTAAAAATGTGTCAAATTATAAAGAGCAAACATCTTTCCTAGGGGATTATTCCAACTTTAAGATCTGTAATGAAAGAAGGCCATTTGAATCCCTAAGTTTTGACCTTAGGGTGTGGCATTGCCTTAGCCCGTAGAGATTTTATTCTCCAGGTAGACAGAAACGAGTATGCATTAAAGACTTTATGGCATGGGCAGGCATATGGTGATGTTTTATATGGGGAATGCCAAAGCGCGATGTA
Organism: Arvicanthis niloticus; assembly: GCF_011762505.2. Taxonomy (NCBI): domain Eukaryota; kingdom Metazoa; phylum Chordata; class Mammalia; order Rodentia; family Muridae; genus Arvicanthis; species Arvicanthis niloticus. Next base: position 45,031,271 of record NC_133429.1, read on the forward strand.
ACACACAATAATTTCAGTGTTTGAAAATCAAGACCAACAGCTTGAGCTTCGTGCTCCACCAGACAGACTGAAGTAAGTGCTCAGGTGCCTTTTGACATGTCTGTAAAGGGCTGGCGACGTATGTCTGTGTTTTCTTGCAGGGAAGATTCTTAGCAGGGAGAGAAAATAAATTCAAGTTTTGAATAAAATTTTTTGTTTATTTTCTAAATCCCCTATGAGTAGGATAATGATAATCTTAATAAAATCCACGATGAAATGGGGATTCTCATCAAGGGTGAAGACATTCCCTCTGACAGTGTTGCATCCTGTTTTGATTTTGTGCTTTAGAATTAGTAAGCCCTCCAAATATTCTCGTATCTGTTATTACTGCTGATCCAGAGGAGTTAATACAATGCTCAATGTTTGTAAATATAAGTAGCTTCAAGCAGGTTTGTTGTTTTCCATTGTTAAGAAAAAGACCGCTAAATTTTATCAATGCATGAAGAATTTTCAGATAACTTCTGGGCATAAGAATACCTATTGTTATTACAGAGTTTAAATAAATTTTAAAGCGAGACAGATACCCACAAGTTGCTCTCTGTCGAGAGCTTCCCAAGGCCATGAACACTTCCTAGCGGATTTCACTAGAAAGAATGTTAAAATTATTAACACAAAAAAAATGATTTCCATTCTTTTATCATGGTTTCAAGAGCTTTTGATGTGTGAACCTCTTGCCAGAGATCTTGGCAAAATTTGATTAAGTTCTTACATTCTTATGTAACAATTTGCTAGAATGTATTACTGAATTACAACAAAGAAATGTTTGTTAGAGTGCGCTGTTGGTTACCTTCTTTCCAGTGTTTTACCTTACCCTGGTTATATTTTCCGGAATTATAATTTCTTAATTATTTTGTGGCTAAAATTACCAGCGTAGATGTTTATAATTCATCATTTACTGTTGACCCCTTGGATTTGGATACACTGTAAATTGAACATTGATTGTGTTGTTGTTTGGTACTGTGCCAGCAGCCACTGCTTTACAAGTACCCTTTGCAGCCAAATCCTAGACCAATGCTGGCCATGTTATTGGTGATATTTTTGTCTGTTTCCTGACACTAGAAGGCAAGAAGAACATAGTTAAAAATCATCTCATAAAGTTAAAGTTAATTAACTTTGTTTCTTCACAATATTCCACACAATATTCTAATTTTTATTAGACTGAAAAAAAAAAAGCCCAAATTACCTTGGAGACTTCAATTCATAAATTACAATGCCCTCACCAAAGTAAATGTTAACAAAAAAAAACTAGGGTAGACCCTCATGAATATTCAAATTATCCCCCAAATTTCATAAAATATGCATCATCAGAGGTGCCATCATTTTGGTCCATGGAGATGTTTGTGTTTTTGTCGAAAAAGAGATATATGTGATATAGTTAAATCTTACATTTGTGTTCCTCATGTTTTTAGTGTGCATATGCATAGTTTGGTCTGTATTATTTTTATATTTTTGAGTGGGCTTACCAGGCCCTCTTGGTAGTGCGATGCTTCAGGTCCCTGTACATTGGATCCTTAATATAAACTTTGCAACTTTAGCACCCTGTGTCCTAAAACAGAAAAGATGCAGTTTGCATAGTTTGCATGTCATCAGCTCTGGATCTTTGAGTATAGTATGGAATGCAGCCATTCTATCTGACATGTTAAAATGGAACGATAAGAGGGTGTATGAAGACTGGCTGTGTGGTGACTTAAATTGTGAGCAATCCTGTAGTTCTACATGTATGGTAAGGCTGTAAGGGAGGCCAGCCCTGTAAGGCTGTAAAGGAGGCCAGCTCTCCTGCACCCACCCAAACTCAGCTTCATCTTTACCATGTGCTATGAGTTTATTGGGATAAATCTCATGATGTTTTTAACTTAAGTTGACTGTGGAAAGAACTCATAGCCTCCCTTATCATCACAACGACAGCACTTGCTCCTCTGATACTTCATTCTCTATCCACCCTCTCTCGTCTCTGTATACCCGTAACTCCTCAACTCCTAAAAAACTTACTGCTTATACTTTCTGGAGTTCCTGGCCCACCATAAGCAAACAATTCTATAGTTTCAGGCTCTCTTCTGGTACTCGTCCACTTTTTTGCTTGGACAGCCATTCTTGCCCGCAATTGATATCAGGTGTCTAATGTTTTACCCCTGCAATTGCTATGCATTCCACCACTAGAGATGGTATTGTTTATGTGAAGACAAGTGTCTTCACAGTGGTTTGCACATGATTCTCCGTCCCCCTGCACCCCCCCCGCACTTTGCCTTAGGCTGAAACTACTGCACACTACGAACCCTTGAATCTCTTGACCTCATCTCTCATAGCTTCTACTTACGGCTCAGTTTAATCTCCTCATAGTTCTCAGTGACCTTAATGTTGTGTAGGTGGTCCTTCCCATATGCTCTACTTCTTGGACTCGCCTTCCCCGCTTAGCACCAAATTGGGAAAGAAATGTCGTAGATACTGATGCTCTTTGCATTGCTACACACCAAGAGGATATGCTGAAGGGTCAGAAGCAGGAAGTCTAAAGGACAGTAGAAATGAGCGTCAGGGGTTCTTTCTGTAGATTACCATGTAGCCTTGTATATTGTTGAACTATGACTGCTGACCTCACATAAAATCGGACTGTGATTGCTTTTTACACACAATGTCAGAGAACCCTTAATAGAAGGTAAGTGCATCCATCTCTTGAAACACTGGGCTGTTAATGCTGAGACTGTTCTTCCAGATGTGGCAGTAGCATATCTCTGTTCGTTCCTATTCTCTAGAAACATCCGTAGAGCATACAGGAGAGTGAAGCAGGGAAATCAACCAAGGGAGATAAGCACGAACAGAGGCGGACTTATACAGAGTCCTCTTTTTGTGTGGTTGTGATGGTGAGTTCTGGCCTCAAGTCTCCTCTTCTCATAACATCATTATCCTAGACAGGATTTTGACCTATATTTAACGAATGTGGGAAGTATGGAACGATGATAATTTCTCTAACCCTTGCCTGCATATTCTGGCTTTTAGAAAAAAAAAATGAGCATCTAGTTCCATCAATAGAGAATGTTCTCTTCCACCATTTGACAGTTACTTTCTCAAAGGAATTTAATCTATGTCCTGTGTGACTCATTAAAGCTTTTAGCTCTGCAGGTAAAGGACATGCTAATTACCAGGTGCACGACTTCAGATGAGGTTGCTAACGTCTCAAAAATATAATTCCTCTATTTGTAAAACAGCTATAATAGTACCGTTTTACCATGATATTAGTCATGAGATAGAAACCATGTAGGTGATGCTGTCCAGCGCAAGGGACATGTACCGGGTCCCCCATAAGGAGTAGCTTTCTTTCTTCATGTCAGTCAAGCCAGCTGAAGTCCCAACCCAACTGCATGTTGCCCTTACAGGTGAAAAGTCCTGAGTATGTAAGGTAGTTTCTGTGACAGACCTCAACAAAAAGATTGTTTTAAGACCATCTTGTGAAGCTTAAAAGGTTGTCTAATTTTAAATTAAAAATAATAAACACGGAAAGAATATTCTTCATTTTCAGAATTTAACACATTCTTTAATTTTTTTAATTAATCATTTTATTTGTTTACATTTTAAATGCTATCCCCTTTCCTGGTCTTTCATCCAAGAACCCCCCCTTTGTCTCTAAGAGGGGGCGCTTCCCTACCCATCCACCCACTTTTGCCTCACCCCTCTAGCATTCCCCTTCTCTGGGTCATCAAGCCTCCACAGGACCAAGGGCCTCTCCTCACACTCACTGATGTCAGATAAGGCCATCCTCTGCTACATATGCAGCTGAGCCATGGGTCCCTCCATGTGTACTCTTTGGTTGGTGGTCTAGTCTCTGGGAGCTCTCGGGGCTCTGATTGGTTGATATTGTTGTTCTTCCTATGGGTTTGCAATCCCTTTCAGCTCCTTCAGTCCTTTCTTTAACTCTTCCTTGGGGTTCCTGGGCTCAGTCCAATGGTTGGCTGTGAGTATCTGCATCTGTCTTAGTCAGGTGCTGGCAGAGCCTCTCAGAAGACAGCCATATTTAACTTTAAAAAATGCCTACCCCTGTGTTTTCCAATGTAGATCTAATAACAATATATTGAACACAAGGTTTTATAAGTGAAAGCATGCACTGGTAGCATGCTGGCAGAATGCAGATAATAAATGGTGGACACTCTCCTGTCAGCAAGGAGGAGGGACTTGTGGATGCCCAGGAAATGGGAGTTAGTTTGGACCTTCTGCATCCTTTGGGGTAGTTGTCCTGGCTGTTGTGGCAGATGTCCTTTTTCCTGATTAATAAACAAAGTTGATTTTTCTCACATTTGTTCTTGGCTCACACCTCACAACAGGTGGCCAGTCAGGCTGCAACTGCTGGCTGTCAGGAGCTTTGCAAACCTTCTGTTCTGATTAAAGCACAGTTTAGAGGAAACTTGGGATAATGAGCTGAGTTTCTACCATTTTCACAAACTTACTTGTGAGCTAAGTAAGATAGAGTCTGGTGACTCTGAATATACCTATTTTTCTCCTGCGTTAACATGCTTGGTTGCAGTGCACCGGATTCAGCAACCTGACAAGCTTTTACTGGTGGGTAGCTAAGGATTGTTCTACACGTGTCTGTTTTGAGTCTTAGGGAGAACTGAAGTGTTAGTTTTCCAAGATCTACTGGCTCTTACATCGAGAGATTGCTTCAGGGAATAAGGGAGGAAAAGAGGATGAGACTTTTTATGAAGGAGCCAATGAATCGCTACTGGTTTAGTTCATGGTAGATAGACTAGCTCACTGAGTCCAGATCAGTTTGACAAAGCAGAAAGCCAGAATAAACCCAGAGAAGGGAAGTTATGTCCATTTGCCTCAAAAACAGGGCATCACACTGAGTTCAAGGAATCTTAACCTTTGTCTTAACCTTAATCTTAACCACTGTCTTTCTTCACCATAAGGTGGTCTTCTGGGACTTGAGTTCCACCTGACCCTGAAGCCTGCCATCACTGCAGGTGATTTAGTGGGTAGCCTTCCAAGTCAGAGAGAGGGTCTTTGGCACAGGGACAAATGCTAAGCTGGAGAATATAAGCCCAGGGATTCTTAGCTTGTGTCATCTCAGAAGGGCGGCTGCTCCTAGGGCTGGTGGCGGAGCAGCCGTGAGCTTGTGATGCAGGCCCTGGTTCTACAGAGAGTGGGGTTAGAAGCACGATTATATCTTTCCTCGCCAGTGACAAGTTGTGTAAATTATGAAACCCTTGTAGTCGTGGGTTTGTCCATCTCCAAGAAGAAAATTGTGTTTGCTACACATAAGTCTTAAAACACAAAAATACACCTTGAGTAGGAGCTGTCATGTAGCAAAGTGCCATCCATGTATATGTCTCTCTGTATGTGTGTGTGTGTGTGTCTATGTGTGTGTGTGTGTGTGTGTGTGTGTGTGTGTGTGTGTGTGTATATATATATATATATATATATATATATATATATATATATATATTGAGATTTGATGTCTGTAATGTAGTACAACAGTAATTTTCTAGGCAAAGAAAAAAATCATTACATTGTTTTGGGATACTTGTATGAAAGTGCCCTACAAATATAAAAATGATTATTCATAGCCACAGCACACAACTACCATGAATATTTTCTTACTTTGCTTGTCGTAATAAATTTTAACCTTTAAAAATTTTAATTTCAGGCTAGAGAGAGAGCTCAATAGTTAAGAGTACTTGTTACTCAGGAGGAATGGAGTTTCATCCCCAGCATCCATGCAGGGTTCTTCGGATCCAAATGACACTGTCTCTAGCTCTAAGAGATGTGACAGCCTTTTCTGGTCTCCACCTCCACCCACATGCACTTTGCCATATGCTCGTGTAGACAAACAGATAGACAGACAGACAGACAGACAGACAGGCACACACACACACAGTTAAATACCAATAAAATAATTTTTAAAAAACTCAAATTTATACAACTCTTCCTCAGAATAATTTGATTTTTTTTTCCTAGTACCTTCTCTCCGCTACCTTAGTGCTCTGTGAACAGCACTCAAGTTTAGTAACTCTTTATCAATTGGTTGTTTAATTTATTATTGTTTATTAATTCATTATTTGTCTAATCATAAATATCATCCTTGTAGTCCCTTTCTGATTTCTAGGGCCATGACAAAGAACAACAAGCCGTATGTTAATTCTTTATCTTTTCATCTTACAGCTACAAATTGAAGGGGTAACATCTATGCAAATCCTTCCTTCAACCTAGGAATTTTTCATTTCCATATTTTAAATTAGCCTGCTTTCAGTTCAGTGATTTTGTTTAATCTTATAAATATGTGGCAGATGCTGTTGAGCTAAATTTAAACATTAGGAATAATTATTATCAAAGTAGTGCCCGTATAGATCATTCTGTGAACCATAGGAGAGTCATTATTCAAAAAGAGAAGAGAATTTCTTGTGGAAAAAAAATGTCTTTGAGCTATTGATTTTGAAAAGAAAGACCCTAAAATTATTATGAAATCGAATAAGCTAGAACTATAATTTCCAGCTGTGTTCTGATGTACCTTCGTGCTGTTTGATACTGCTGCATAAATGAAGCCATCACGGTCAAACATTTAAATGCAAATTTATAGTTCTAAATGTTCCTCTTTGTTAGCACTGCTCTGTTTAAGCCTGGGAGCCTCATGGGATTTATCACAATTTTGAGTAGCCTTTGAAATGGAAACTTTTCGTGGAAACAGAAGACAGAGATGGTGTAATTCAGGAAACTCAAGAAACATATACTCTTTCCCAGATCCCAGAAACAAAAGGAAAGCTGGGCAGAAGTGAACACTCTGTTTCAGGTGACAGGAATAAGAGGTATCTGTAGGACCAGCCAGGAAGTGAACCACCTGAAAGGTCAAGTGGGGCTCTAACTGGAGAGAGTCAGACCAATAAATGGATCAGCCTATGCTACCGATAACAAATGTTTTCTCAAGAGGTTGGAAAGTCAGGTGAGCAAGAAGCAAGCCCACTTTTTGTGGGTTACTTTACTGTACCTTTTCCAGAGAACTGGTACAGGGCTGTAGGACAGGTCCAGAGGAAGTTTTCTGTAGCTTGCTGTCTTTCTTTGTCTTTGTCTAATCAGGTAAGCCTCTGAAACAGGGTGAGCAGAGGAAATCACATCAACGAGATCACACTAAGAAAATCACACTAATGGGACACTTGGCAACCTCTTCTCTCATAGACATTTTCTTAGAGTCATAGCAAAAGAAATGGGTAAATTTTAACTAATTCTTTACATGGTTAATATTAACATTCATCTGAAAGGATGACCTGAAACCTTTTCCGAATTATCCTTTTAGAAGCTTACAAAGCTCCTCGGAATATACATGTTTAAACACCCTCACTCAGTGGATACCTGTATTGACTGGTATACGTGAGGTACAGGAAATGAGCAGGGTTGGTTGTTTGCTCTATTAACGTATGTCGTGAGGTAACTGAGCATCTGGAGCAGAAGGACTCATTTTATGAGTTTTTACCCATTACTCAGGTTTGCAAAGTTTTTGTTGTTGTTGTGCTTGTTATTAAGCATAATGTGTTTTTAGGGGAAAAGCTACTGTACCGTACTGTAAGATGGAACACCTGTCTGTACAAATCAAAGCTAGAAAATCAAGTTGAATTTGTTATAATTTCCTACCATAAAACATTTTTGTTGTTGTTGTTAAATGCTTTAAAAGTAGGACGCCCATTCTTTCACGCAAAGCTTAATACAAAACAAATTAAAATGAGTTTAAAACAATAACAGCCCAAATGAAAAGCAGCAATAAAAATTTTTACAAAATTCTACATGTTCTGCTTGGGTACGCATGACACATTTTATGGTGAAACAGTTTCCTGCCATGCTGACAGGAGGCTGTCTGTCTATTAGTTGGTCATTGTGCAGAAATCAGAATGGTTTCGCGTATGGGATATTTGCTTCATTAAGTTGCAAAATGGAAGTCTCCGGAGGTCGTGTCCTAATCTAGCAGTAGCCACCGTGAGAACTATCATAGCATCATTCTAGAAGACGTATTATGCTTGGCGGCACGTATATCTCTGCCTAGGCAACCATTTTTTTCCTAGCTCCAGAGTCATTCATTTTGTATGAGCACTGTAAACTCAGGATTCTCATGCTGTGACTTTGGGGGTGATTGTATTGTCAGCAGTATATATGAAAGCTTTGCAGGAAACCAAAAAACATGAATCCCAAGATTATGGAGCTACTTGCTGACCATCCTAGTGCAACCGAGAATGAGGGAGGAGGAGGAGGAGGAGGAGGAGGAGGAGGAGGAGGAGGAGGAGGAGGAGGAGGAAGGGAATCTGCATGGTCGGACTGTAAGACAAACGCAACGAGAGAGCCAATACTTGGAAAATCTGCAGTTAAATCAGACAAGAAAGCACAAGTTAGAACTAACCAAAGCATCTGGACTCTCACCAGCTCACCTAAAATCTATCTAGCTCTTCTATACGTTTTTGTGAAGTTGTCACTAAAGTAGATTGGTTTCCTTGTGGCAATAAAGACGGTGAGGATGAAGAAAATAACGGAGAAGTCCATGCATGTGGGAAGGCATTCTCTTTATCTGTGGTCATCTCCCACCCTCTCACACTTTTTCCCCATCACCACCAGCCCTCCTTACAGATCTCCTCTTGCCCATCTTCCTATCTTTCTGCTTTGCTTTGTAACCCACTGAGTTTAACCAGGACCAAAAACAGTGGTTTGGAGTTACCCACTGGTGTCTGGGAAGCTCACCAATGGGTACGCAAATTAAGGCAATGACTGTCCTCTGTGTGGGTGTAGTATCCATAGTTCAGCAGAAGGGATGGGGTCCCGTGAAACTCTTCCCAGCTGTGGGCCCCGTGAGACTCTTCCCAGCTGTGGGTCCCACGAGACTCTTCCCAGCTGTGAGTCCCACGAGACTCTTCCCAGCTGTGGGTCCCGTGAGACTCCTCCCAGCTGTGGGCCCCGTGAGACTCTTCCCAGCTGTGGTTGAAGGTTGATAAGCCCAGTGTTACAGAGCCCTATCCTATAGCCATAGCTGCTGTTGACATCACAGTACAGAAGCCTGCGCTCTGTCCCAGTGCATTCCAGTCTTATCATCCTCGTCTCATGGGCAGGTGAAGATCCCAAGGAATGAATGCCATTGTAAAGCCTGAATGGATTGAAAAATACAGATGTGCTCTGATACCCCTTCTCCATGTTTTATTTTCTCCTGACGAATCTCAAAACAAAACAAAAACCCTTTACTGGTATGCAAAATTTAGAAAATAGTCTAGATAGAATAGGATGTTCTGGTTAAAAATTATGTTTTATAACTTAACGGCCCATAAGTCTTGGTTTGGTAACACTATGCTATATGGGCTTTGATCCAATAAAATGGCAATTCACATGTCTGTCATGCAATTTTACCTATTTCCCCAATAAACTCTGAGCCTATAAAATACACTCCCCCCTCTCCTATGTAACTTATATAATTACTAAACTTAGATCTTAACTAAAAGACAAAACAAAACAAAACCACCCAAGCTTATTTAGAAGGACAAGCTTATTTTCTGTACTTTTTATAATAGAAATCAAGCCACGTGTGACATTTTACAGAAGGTTAGCCTCCCTCCCATCTGTCTGTGTGGCCACTTTTCCTATCCCTCTTTTCCCAGACTCTTACCTTAGTAACCTAAGGTAATGGTCTCTGTTTTTTTAGTATTACCACTAGAGAACAGTTTCAAAATACCAATGGCCTTTATGAAGCATTGACTCCTATTTTTTTTTTTTTTTTTGGTTTAGTTACGGTTTCCATTTTTCCTTCCCCTTTTTCTTTCTACCTCTTTTCCCCCTTATCAGAACGTGCACCCACAAAACCACTTAGGAGGTACATGCTTTAGTAAGACTTTTAGAAATTAGGTTTCGCAACATGTCATCTCCTGTTGATGGAGTACATCGCAACTGTGGTTTCTATCTGAGATTGATCATGTATTTGCTCCCTTAATGCTACCCCAAGGATGCCAAGGCATGGCAAGCACTTGTCAGTGTATATTTATGCTGCCCCAACACAGCATGATAGACACACAGTCAATAATGTTTGTGGATGAGTGAGTTATTATCCAACTGCCTGTCTTGCTTGACAAAGGGAGTCAAAGTTATGCTACTACTATTCCATCTGCTCAACTAGGAACAGAAACAAAATATATAATTTGGGATACAAGAAATGTATTCTTACAGAAAAAGGTTAAATCTAATCACGTTTATATGTACCCGGGTGAACAAGAATTACTCACACAGGTTATGTAAATAAGGACTGAATGAGTTAATATCACAACAGCTCCTGGCAAGTACCTTGCAGAGCAGAAAGTACTGCTCAGTGTGTGCCAGCAATTGTTATAGTTTTAGTGCAAGGGAGAAAATGGGTGAGGATGGTGGGTATCTCATAGAAACACCTATTAGTTCTTCCTGGGGCAAATATGTATCCAACTGTTGTGTTGCCTATTTCACAAAAGGGTCGGTCATGGAGTGCAATCAGATGCATTTCAGCCAAGATAACTAAAAATATATGACCAATTGTGACACAGGCATTCCTAAATCCCATTGTCTTTAAAGTAAAATGGAAGGTTTCAGGATGATATATAAAGCTCTTGTCTGTGTGACCTCTGATGGTTACCTAACAGAAGCTACTCCTCCTGCTCAGGCCTTTTCCCTCCATCCCTCATGACTTCCTGCAGCACTGTGAGAGTATCTGCAGCCAGTACTTAACATACTGACTTGTATGGGCTGAGTTCCTTGATCATGTCCAAGATTAGACCTTGTTTTGTCTCCTGAATGCTAAAAAATAACAGAAATTCTGTGTCAGCTTTAGCTACATTTATAGGCTTTGCAAACCGTGTTGACTTTGTTGTAATGGCTGTAAATCTGACTTATTTTATTTTATTTTTGAGGTAGAATTTTATACTGTATCCCAGGATGGCTTATACTGTATCCCAGGATGGCATGAAACTCATGATGCATCCAGGTGGTGTCCAAAACTATTGGTACCCTCTTGCTTCAGCCTCACGAATCTCTGTGATTACAAATGCGTACAGGCTCACTTACAGAACAGGCCCTGAATACACTGTGTTGAAGAAAATAATGTGGTTGTTTTCAAATAAAACCTTATGTGGGTAACACAATTTGAATTTTTAAAAACACCAATTAATATGTATTTATTAAGTAAAAGGGAGAAAAAACTTCTGAGGGTGAGAGGGCCTCATGGAGACAAACCTAAAATTTAGACTTTATATGATTATTGTGGAACAGTATTCTCATTTTGATTATTTTAATACGTTTCAAAATGTGAAACTTGTTCTTTGATTGTGTGCTATACAAAAGCAGGCTGTGGGACAATTTTGGACTGTGTGATATTGTCTGTTTCCTGGTCTGAAAAATGCCCAGTATAGAAGTGGTGATCTTAATAGCCAGGAATACATGTGAAGTCACTAGAAGAGTTTGCTAGTATTGAAAGAGTTTCAGACATAAGGACAACCCTTGTATGGGTGTTTGTTTCTGGTAGTATAGGACCTATACCCTCAGGGTATCTGACAGAATAGGATCTGCCCAACTCTCATGAAAAGAGAGAGGAAAGGGATACTACATAAGAAAGCAGTGCATGCTGGGAAGGAGGAAAGGAAGGAGGCAGCTCTACTGGGGCAGTTGTACAGAGACAGGTTGCAGAGAGAGAACAAGGCAGACACTGGTAAAGACAGAATGATCCAGAGAATGAGAAGGAGCCAGAAGATTGAAACAGACTGCCACGTTAGTATGAGATCAATTCACTCAGGAGAGGCTGAGAGAGAAAAGCCAATAGAATTAGTCACCTTGGAGAGGAGTCTGAGCCAGAACAGCCAGAGATCAGAAAGGCAGGGGTGAGCTTACTCAGCACTCTCAGGGGCTCATAACATTCTAGCCCTAGATAAGATTGAATAGAAGGTGGAAGCTTCCAGGACTAGGTTAGCAGATAGTGGTAATACACCTCTAAGACAACAATTACACCAGGAAAATAAAAGATGATTATATATTCTCTCTCTGTCTCTCTGTCTCTCTCTGTCTCCATCTACCTGTCCTCCCTCCTTCTCTTCTCCCTCTCCCTCTCCCTCTCTCCCTCTCCCTCTCCCCTCCCCCTCCCCCTCCCCTCCCCCCCCCCTCCCCCTCCCCCTCCCCCTCTCCCCCTCTCCCCCTCTCCCCCTCTCCCCCTCTCCCCCTCTCCCCCTTTCCCCCTCTCCCCTCCCCCTTCTCTCTCTCTCTCTCTCTCTCTCTCTCTCTCTCTCTCTCTCTCTCTCTCTCTCTCTCTCTGAGACTCAGTGAATTAACCAGTATCATTTGTGTGACTGTGGGGTTAGGATTATCTGTAGGAGTCTGCTGGGCTCCTCAATGGGTACAGAGCTGAAGGTAATGGCTCCTCCCCCAGAATCCATCAGAGGACTCTATGAACTCGTGGTCATTCATGATAGACTGCTGTTAGATTCAGTCTTGTGTAGGTCCATTACAAGCCGGCACAGATGTGAGCATGCCTGTGTTAGCTGTGCCTTATTCAGAGGACAGAATTTAATTATACCATTTATATTTTTAACTCGATGCACCAGTATTGGGCATATACACACTCCTGACTGTTGAAACAATTTTTCTGTCCTTATATAGTGATATATATATATATATATATATATATATATATATATATATATATTTCTGATACAGAGTCTCACTTGCCCTTTGTTTGGCTATTGTCTTTTTATTTTTTATTGTCTTTTAAGATTTTTTTACTTATAGCCTTTGTGCTTCATTACAATGGAGTGAGTTCCTGGTAGCCCACATATGTAGTTTTATTTCTTTAATTCCATGAAGGCAGTGTAATTTTTTTTAAATCTTGGAACCTCATTTATGTGTAAGTTTTATTAATAAATAGATATACCCTTGACTTTTATTGCTTCTTTTTGTTATTATGTGTCTTTTGTTCATTTCTTTTATTTCTTTGCTCTCTTGTTCACTTTTGTTTTGATGGTTTTGGGTGCTGATAGCATTCAATTTTCTTCCCATTTTTATGCATCTGTTTTATTACTATTTTTCTATATTTTGATTTTTTTTATCATTGTGGCTTTTATGTTTTCATTTCTAGTGAGGGTTTTTTAGAGCACTTCCTGTTTGGCTGGACTGGAGGTGATGAAGACTCACATTTTGCTTGCGTGGTTTTTATTGTTTATTATTTCTGAAGGTTGATGTTTTCAGGTATAATATTTTTGATTAATAGTATTTTTCCAGAACTTCAAATATATCATTTTAACCTTTCTTGGCTTGTAAGAATGCTACCGAGAAGTCCGAATTAGTCCCCTTGTATGCAATGCAACACTTTTCTCTAGCATTTTTTTTTTAATCTTTGTTTTGTATTTTGACAAACACCTTTAGTGAAGCATCTCTTCTAAATCTACTAGGAATCCTTAAAACTTCCTGGGTCCAGTGTGTTTATCTTTCCTAAGATATGGAAAGTTCTCTCCCTTTTTTTCCTTAATAAGTTTTTCTTCTACTGCATATATACTAAACAATCTATCTCTGTTTTTTAAAAATTAGATATTTATATTTTATATATTTATATTTCAAATGTTATCCCCTTTCCCAGTTTCTCCTCCGAAACCCCCCTATCCCATCCCCCTCTCCCTGTTCTCTCTGTTGAGATCAGGTTTAGTTTTCTAATTCCATTATATTATGCGTCTGTATCCTACTGGTCTTGCTGGTCTATATCCCACATGTTTTACTGGTATGTGTCCCACACATCTTGCTGGTCTATGTCTCATACATCTTGCTGTCTTTGCCCCATGTGTCTTGCTGTGCCACATGTGCTTCTTGCTAGATTTTCAAAGCCGTTTGAAATCTTTGTCCTGCAGCTTGTCAGTATCCTTGTTTTGAAGTCCTTTACCAGAGAGCTGGTGTGTCTTGTTGTAGGCAAAGTGCTCCCCATCCTCATCCTTTCCATGCTCTGGTATCTCTAAGTTGATATTTTCCCATGTGGTAGTAATACTGAATTTTGGTGATGAAGTGTAATGTGTTATGACTAACATTTATAATATTTCAGTAAATCAAGTGATACCAAGGCTATATTTTGATGGAATTTTCCTGGAAGATGAGAGAGATTTTACAATGTACATTAATTATAGTGTCTAAAACCCTGTCAAATATTTTATTCCTGCTTAATACTAATTTACAGCAGAGATATCTAGCAGGTTGTATAGTTATTCCCATTTCCAGGGGAAATTTTTCTGAATCCTTCAAAATGATAGGATTTTTCAATCAAGACCAATGCTTTGAGTAGAGTTAAAAAAAAAAAAAAAAAAAAAACTCAGGAAATTTCACTTGGAGTTGACTGGTCTTTTTTTATACCCATGTGAGATAAACAGCGCCTTCCTGACATTAAATATTTTTTTCCATTTGTCTCTGTAATTATAACAGAGCCCGAATTTGAGTGGTTGTTTAGGCTGACACTATAAACAGGGGGTCTGAGTGCTCCCTGCCTGTCTTTTATCATGCAGTGGATTGCGTGTCGGTGACTTGAAGTCAGCATGTGCTCAGCTGGTACAGGTGTTTATGAAATATACATGCCATATGGATGTGAAAAACAAGAGTATCCATGCTTCATGCAGATTGATTTTTTTTTCCTTATTGAAAAACCCCATTTTCAGGAATTATCATGCAATTATGAAAAAGCAGGGATCAGAATGTCAGTGGACACACTTTAGAATAGGGATATTTTATCACGTGTCATGATCTTTAGCATATTGATCATTGGCCTTCATTTTAAGGTCATACTTTATTACTTTAGAAATACTCTGGATTACAAGCTCCTTAGTGATAGAAATATTATGCCCCATATGTTTGCTCATGTCACAGTTTTATATATGATTTTGTGTTTAACAGGCACACAGACATTTATTTATTTATTTATTTATTTATTTATTTATTTATTTATTTTTGTAAAAAGCTCTGATCATCACTGACAAAAGAGAGTTCTCTAACGTGACTCTAGGACAATTTCACCAGTATCTATCATGTCTATGAGTGCATAATATCCCAATGATATGAGCTGCATCCATCCTCGGCTAGTTTTACCGTGTTGCGGTTGGTATGGATTCCCTGAGTCTCAAGTGAAACTAGGGCCGAGGAAACTTAAACACTGTGTGAGTTAATGTATGACATGCTTTCTTTGTAGAACTTGTGAGGATTCACTGGGATGCATTGTATACCAACCCCCCTGGTGCATGGTAAGCCTTCAATAATTTAGTTATTATCATTAAGGTCATGCAGCCAAAATAAGGTAGAGATGGGGTTAGGTTGCTGACCTCCAGAGTGCGTCCTCTTTTTGTTGCTTCATCTCAACATCCCTGATCAAAGTATACTGTAGCAAATCATCCCTTCTTCTATATGGTCCTTGAGGACAAAAGATGATACCTTTTATATTGTTTCCTAGTACCCTGTACACACCTGATAAGTGGTGTCAACATTTTTTTTTTTTCCTCTGTATGAGTGATGTTGGTTCTGAGAAGGACCCAGGAATGCTACCACACCATGCTTTACATTTTCCATTAGGAAAAGAGCTTTTCCTCTGTACTAGGTTGTATTAAATTTTCTTTCCCTGGTGCCTGGTGAGAAAGGATTGAGAGTAGACACAGTGTTTCAGCAAAGTTGCTTCTTCCAGTTAGCTTTGCCAGTGAGTTTCAATATCAACCCAGAGCAACGTCTGCTAGTTATGTCTGGGGAGTTTTCAAAGTTACGTTTTTTAACTGGAGGGGTAATAAATAACATTCTGTGTTTCAGAAGGGAGAGGATTTTTTTTTTTTTTTTTTAAGTTCATTGAGTTTCATAGTCCTGGAGAGCTTTCCCGAAAGGGAATTTAGGTAAAAAATGAGCTGCCAGTGCCCTTGAGGGTTGTTGCTTGTCACATAATGAAGCATCATTTGTCAATTGCAGTTGTCTTCCCACTCCTGAGAAATTCCAGCTTCTGGCAATGTTTCTCCATATTTGTGCAAACCATATTTGCACATATGTGCAAACCAACTCAGCACAAGGAGTTCTGTATCTGTGTAGAACATTGGCCATGGCAAAAAAACATGTCCTCATAGTTTTGTGATAGTTACCTGCTAAACTCTGAAAGTGGGACTTCCCTGGGTGTCACTTTTTTGAAAGTTAAAAATAGCTGTCCCCTGATAGGCTCTGCCAGAGCCTGACCAATTCAGATGCAGATGCATGCAGCCAACCATCAGACTGAGCGTGGGGACCCCGATGGAGGAGTTAGGGCAAGGACTGAAGGAGCTGAAGAAGTTTGCAACCCCATAGGAAGAACAGCAATATCAACCAACGAAACACCCCAGAGCTCCAGGAAGTAAACCATCAACCAAAGAATACACATGGAGGGACCCATGGCTCCAGCTGCATATGTAGCAGAGGATGGCCTTATCTGGTATCAATGGGAGGGGAGGCCCTTGGTCCTGTGGAGGCTCGATGGATGCTCAAGCATAGGGGAATTCGAGGGCTCTGAGGCAGGAGTGGGTGGGTGGGTGGGGGAGCACCCCTCATAGAGTCAGGGGAGGGGGAGGGGATAAGGGAATTGTGAAGGGGAAACTGGGAAGGGGGGTGACATTTGAAATGTAAATAAATAAAGTAACCAATAAAATATATACATATATGTATCTTGTAAGATACACATAGTACAGAATTTACCATTTTAATGATTTTTTAATGTAGTTCCTGGAATTGCTTATTCAAATTGTGTCTCAAATGTATCCATCAAAAACCAACTTTTGTTTTCCTCTGTTTCCAGCATCTGACAACTACCATTCTCTTTTCTATACCTATGAATTTGATGACTCATGTTTCATATATATATATATATATATATATATATATATATATATATATATATAATGATGTAATGATGTATTGGTTTCAACCAAGCCCGGTTATCTTCTATTATTCCTCATTGTGGTTATTATCTGACCTGTGGGATTGATATTTCACTGACAAATCTGTGAAGGTGGTGAACTTAATGCGGTTCTCTTGTGATAAATATTCTACCTTGCCTCTGCGTACCAACTTCTGACATAGCATCATCACATGTAGAGGGCAGGAAGTGCACACAATGTGCTCACCACCATTTCACCAGGATCAGGAGCACTCTCAGAACAATCTAAGAAGATCAATATGTATTGATAGAATAAGCAAGCGCTGCTGGCCTTGAACATTCCAAATTTTACTTAAATTTATGACTTATTTTCTTAGATTTTTTTCTTCTGTGTGGGCGCCCATCTAAATTAGGGACCCTTGTTCATTTCCCGTGACTATCTCTCTAAGAAACAGGTGATGATAAGAGCCCGATCTATGATAGCTTATGTGCTCAGACTGGTTCTTAGCTCATTAACTCATTCATAAAATGTTGCTTAAAGATTTGTTATGATTAAAGTACTGACTGTGCCCTGGTGTGGTAATCCTTAACTGCGTGTCACCACCCTTAAACTGACAGAGAAGCTCAGTGGAGACCACAGAGCAGAGGAGAAACCATAATTGAAAATTATGAGAATGCTTTGAAGAAGGTCAGAGGAGGGCAGACAATTTTAAACTGAAGTAAGTGGAGACGTAACTTCTCATATTTGTGAAGATCCGAGTTGTCACATTGGAGAGAAGAGGGCTTGGTTGAAAGAGTTGAGCTGCTAGCACAGATGGGTTTTAGAAGACAGGCTATATAAATGCTTGCCGATAGAGTGCTCCAAGGTGAACTGTATGCTCCTTTTTACAGGGCTTTTTGTCATATCCTTCGACTCCTTGGGCATTGCCTTGTGGCGATATGTATCTTTGCACTTGCTACTTTGTTTTCATACCTGACTGGGGACCAGAATGAGAATTACCATTTATGGGAAAGGGCCTCAGCAACAAATCACATTAATAATTTGGTTTAATAAATGGTAGCTGAATCTTACCTTTGCTTATTTTGTCGTATCTTTATTATAACAACTGACCTGCAAAGTGTTTTAAAACTGAACATAATGTCAATTATAATCTAATATGCACCATTAATGGTACAAAATCAATACCTTAGTAATGCTGGTGAATATGTGGTCTGACTGGATAGAATATTGGTATCTTGTTTCCAAGTTGGCCTACCTTTGTGACACATGCCCGCAATGTCTTTAGGATGAAGATTTAAAATTCCATGTCTCATTGCCTACAGTCTAAAACTAACGATTGTGTTGATGGTTCACAGTAGGGTCCTTTTTATTTTTTCTTTTAATAAAAACACGTTTAGTTCAATTGTAAATACTTTAGATAAATAATATTAATGTATATCATCTACTTTATCATTCCCGAATTAGCTTGTAAAAATTGCTCAGGATTTCGAGTATCATGATGAAATACATTTTAAATTAATTTTTAAAAATAATTTTTATTGAAAATTTTTTGTGCAATCTATATTCTGATTGTGGTTTCACCTCCCTGTTCTTCTCCCTCCCAGGTCCTCTCCACCCCTTCAACTCCAGGCTTCCGTCCTCTAACTCTATAGTAAACAAACATGAGAAAAAAACAATAAAACAAGATGAAAAAAAGGAAGAAAAAGCATAAGAAATATATACACAAATGTCTGTGTACACACACAGACACACAACCCATTAAAACACAAAATTGGAAATGACAATATATAAGCAAAATATGAAGAAGATTAAAAAATGCCCAAACAAAGCCATATGTGAGATAAAAATATCTCCAAAAATATTGCTGGGTTTGTTTTCTGTTGGCCATCCAATGCTGGTATGGAGCTTGCTATTAAGTGTGTCCCTAGTGAGAGTCCTCTGGAAAAAAACTAATTTTTCCTTTGTGAGCTGTTGTCAGTTGGAGATAGCTTCTTGGTTATAGATGGGAGCTCATGTCTCCTTCTCTGATGGTTGTCTTTTGATTTAATATACATTCATATAATCCAGTGATATAATGTATGTTTAATATATTAATATAATAAACATTTAAAATATTTCATTTATATCTTATACATTCATTGACCAAGGTATCAATTTATCATCAGATAGCAAGTGTTTAAGAAATATATATATGTCCCAAGCAGTATTTATGGGAAGTTGGGCCAAGATCACTGGTTTCCCCTTTATATTGCATATATTGTTGAGGTTTTGCAGATACAATGTTTTATCACTTTATCACTTACAGAATAGATATAAAGAAATATTGGCGTTGGTGATGCTAGATTTGAAGGTGACCTTACATTGCTCAACTTAGACAAAATATGTAATATTTACATCCTGGATCTTCCATCCTTTCTGCCTGCAGATGATCACAATTTAAAGACAGAGTAACAGAGTAAACAAAGTGGGTTATTAAACGGGACAACCTGACTTCCACACATTCTACTGGAAAGCAATTTCATATGATTGCTGCTCGTTAAGTGAGCCTATGCAGCTCACAATGAAGTTCATTACTCACACTGTGGTATCGGACTGGTAATAAGGGTGATTTTTATAATGGAGTGAGTCCAGCAGAGTTGGCGTGCTGTGTGATGACGACGTGTGTGCTCCTAAATATCTGGGTGTAGTGTTTGCACGAAGAATTAGATATTGGAATTTTAGACTTACTATTAACTTAAATCTCAACTGGTACCCATTAGCAGCAGGAGTCTTCTTTTTCTTTGCCTGTTGTGTGTTTATTAGCACACTTAGTTTGGAAATGTGTTAACCAGGAAAATTGTGTTCTACTTGATCTTGAATTTGTTCAGACCTCTTGAATTCTACGATTGGAGGCTTGTGGGGTGGGGAATGGCAGGCATTGATCTCTTTTGTGCTGCCCTATGGTAGGCATTCCATATTTATAAAGCCTGAATTTATTTCCATGCAGTAGAATTCTACCCCATATATCAACCGGTAACACCTTTCTTAAGCAACAGTATCCTGCTGTATTCACTCATTGTTTTTTTCAAATATAAGCTGCAAATATTTAATAACGGGGTGAATTGGCCTGACCATGTTTGCACATCATCTGAGTGCTCCCCTGCTCTCCTTGTGACCCTTTGTGCTTTCAAATGCGGGAGCCCGAAGGCCTCTTGAGCATGGGCTTGCTTTTCAGGTTTGATAATGAGAGAGTGTATATGCGATCGTGGTCTCTGTGATCTTTTGTCTGCTGGACAGACTTCAGGACAGTATTCTTCTGCAGCACGAGAGCACTTACCTTATTGTCTGAGAATTACATTTCCCTCTATTATTTAGGTCTAAGTGACTTTTATTTTTTCTAACCTTGTTAATGTTCTGTTATGGAGAATATTTTTCTCTTATGGTTGTATTTTATTGTCAAATGTCTAGATATATTTTAGTATATAATATCTGCTGGGACTGTTTGTTACTTGTAAGTATGAAGTTTGGGTGCTATGTTCTAGATGAGATTAGTACCCATTATAGTTTAAAACGTTTGATCTGTGAGGGCAATTTTAGGAATAAAACCAAGAATTGTGAGCTGGGGTAGACCGGATAGTTTCCCCACTGTAGCGATTTTTACAGTTTTGTGGTGTGGGAAAATTCAGCAATAAAGCAAGCAATGGAAGTTTGAAGGTTCTTATAAAAATAGGATGCATCTCTTTGTAACACAACTTTCTGCCCTCAGAGAACAGGTTAAAAAAATCCTACAATGCTCCATTATAAACCAGTGGTTAGTCTCTCTCTGTGTCTGTTTCTCAAATGTGAGAAAGATGGTATTCCTCCCACTGGCTACAATATGACGTCTTTACCGAAGGGAAAATAAAAGTGATAAAAAAAATAAATTTTATTACATGCAGAATGGTCTGCTTCCTATATTTGCCTTGGGGGAAATACAGACTTATCAAACACTTAATATTGCGACAGTCAGATGTTTGACATTTATTGATGATTCCTAGTGAACTGGCTTATATCACACTGTTTGGAGGACTTATCATCTCTAACTCTCATAAATTTCTCCTACGTATGTCTTTTTAGGGCCTTAGAAGTTCTAGATTTCTATAGATTCCAGCCAAATAGGCTCAGTCAGGTGATTTCAGAATATTTAAAAAATCATATGTGAATCATTATTGTTAAGGATCTGCTGTGGTGACTGATTTCTACGTGTTCGTGAACTGACAGTGTCTTAAGAAGGTGGCTCTTGGTTCTAGCTCCACTTAGGGGACACATGGATTCAGCTTCTTGGCTGACGCTGGTGTTTTAACTCTGGTTTACCTTAGCCAAGCTCTAGGTCTCACTGGCTGTCTTATTCTAGTTTTATGACCTAACCACTTGACTGCCCTCAAGAATGTGGCACTTTATGGTGCTTTTTATGAACATTTTGATTACTTGAAAAAAATAATAAATGGTGAAGAGAGAGATAAAAATAAATGGTGGGTGGTATTTTCTTAGCTCCGTTCACTGCATAACAAAACGAAAATTAACCAGCTTCCTCATGCCAATGGCACAAGAAGAGGTATTTCGGAGCAGTTGTAGAGGACTCAGAGTTGTTTAAATGCACTGCCTGGTCGGTTTAGTTTTCCTGTCAGTCTTTGTAGCTAGAAAGTTAAGGACGATGAATTTATTCTCTGGGTTGGGTGAACCTCGGGAACGAGAGGCTACGTGACTGAAGCTGTGGTCTCAGCAGTGCCTCGACTTTGAATTCATACATCATAGATGGTCACAGTACTGGTTTATTTACCTGAAAAACAAAGGATACAATTCTTTTGGAACTTTATGGGAGGAATAAATGGGTGGAATGAAAAAGTACTTTTCCAGTGACTTAGCCACGTGGGTTTTTGCCTTCTATTTTGCTTTTTTTCTCCCCTTCTTTTTCCTTCTCTTCCTCCTCTTCTTTTTTGATGTTCCTGGTGGTTATTATTGTTTTCCCAAACCTGAAGACTTGTCTGACACATTATCCCTTCTCTTGGCTCTAAAGGACTTGGGCCCATGAACATCTTAGAATTTTCAGCAGCTGTGAGTTTCTGTCGCCTAAAAGACACTCACAAAATTCTTATTAAATGAATAAATTAAGAAGAATATGCAAGAATGCTACCTTTTCCCTCCATTTCACTTCCTCTAGTCTGTAAGAAGATAAAGGAACATGATGACTTCATGAATAAAGGAAGTTACGTCATCTCTTTGGCTTTCAGTTCATTTAATTGATTTGTAAACAGTTTATTTGAATAATTTATTATGAAAACTGTTATAAACGTCCTAAACTATGCAATAGCTATGATTATTATACACAAGAATGGATACCAAATTTGTCACAGCTTGGCATTTTTACCTTAAAATCCGATATTATTATACTAGTTAAATTTTACCCTATTACATGTAATTGGATAGGGAAAATTCATTGAGAAATAGGATAAAAGTTTTAATACTGAGGAAAGTTGGTCATTTTTCATGAAAATCCAAGACACTTGCAACAACAGATTTTTTTTCTATCAGTTTTTGTAGCTGGCTTTTCCTCTGTTCGACCCACAGTCTTCTTTCAAAGTTCTGTTCTCTCATCATGTGTGATATAAGGCTAAAATGTTGGCAATAAAATGGATAGTGTTGAGCAATCTTCAAAAATGTGACTGCAGTCATTTTTCTGGTGTATAATCCCTGATTCATCTAGACAGATAGCAATGTCAGAAAATGAGATATTAATATTTGGTCATAAAAACTTCTTCATTATTTTGGTTCAGGAAAACCTTAACTGTGTTTATGCTAAATTTTTGTTATAATAGATGTATTTTTAAGGAAAGCATCATGTTTTATGAATACATTTTTTTTTTTGCATTTTTTCAGACTTGGAAGATATTCTCAGGTGGTCCTGTGTTAAAATAGTTTGATTTTAATAAGGTTTGGCAATGTTCTAATAAAATAATGCTAGGAACTACATATTCTAACATTATTATTATTTTGTTTTTTGTTACTTCTTGCCTTCTTGGCCCCTTGAGGTACAGTAATCTATTTTAAGCTTAATTTTAAAAGGAGTAGAAAGTTTGTGAAATATTTAACAACATAACCATTTAACTATTCTCAGGAATGTAGTATTTTATAGATTACTTTTGCTTTCTATTCTTTGCCTTAAAAGGTTTGACTAAATGGAAGTTAAACCAAAAAAATAATATTTTGTAGAAGCAATTCATAAATTACTTCAAATATTGATTCAAATCCTTTTTCATGGTGTCCCCAACATTCATTTAATTGATTTTCTCATGTTTTATTCTTTTGGGATAGGGGCTTGAGTATTTTTTTGAGTGCATACAATGCTGTCCACATAATCTTTCTTTATAAATCACAACATGAAGCTCTGTAGGTCAATAGACTACTCAGTCTCTGATTCCAAGCTGAAATAATTTCTGCAATGTTCCTGATAAACCATTCATTTATGCATTCCACATTAATTGATTAGTTGCCATGGGTCAGTCATTTGTTCTTTCGTGAGCAGAACAACAGAAGAATAAGCTAGTGACTGTATTCCAGAGTTTGCTTCCCAGTTCCCAGTGTGAAGACGTGGGCCATGCACATAACCATATCACAACGAAACTGAGGGGAAAGACCAAGAAGATCGGGGGTATTTGGAAGTGGTTGTTTGTCTATGGATTGTAAAGAAAACTTACATAGAACCTTACAAAAGCTATGGGACAAAGCTTTGTGTTGTCTGTGTAAGTAATGATCCCATCACATGGCTCAAAGACCACTACATCCTTCCTTGGGATGATGCGGTAAGAGGATGGTGAGGCTGGATCTCAAGAGCTCCCAGAGACTAAACCACCAAACAAAGAGTATACATGGATGGGTCCATGGCTCCAGCTGTATATGCTGCAGACGATGGCCTTATGGGCATCAGTGAGAGGAAAGGCCCTTGTTCCTGTGGAGGCTCAATGCCCCAGAATAGGGGGATGCTAGGGTGGTGAGGTGGGAGTGGTAAGTGGGTGGGGGAACACCCTCATAGAGGTGGGGGTGGGGGGAAAGGGGATAGGATAAGGGGTTTGTGGAGGGGAAACTTGGAAGGGGGATAACATTTGAAATGTAAATAAATAAAATAGCCATTAAAAAAAGTGGAGGAGAGGAAAAGAGCAGAGAAGGGACTGGGTATCATCAGATCTCACAGGAGAGCTCTTCAGTGCTCTCAGTTTTCTTCAAAGTCAGCCATACTTCTAGGACAAGGCTTGTTCTTCAACACCCACCGAAGGCAATGCATATTGTTTATCTAGTCTTGAAAGGAATATTACGCCGTGGATATAGTATGGACCACAGTTTAAGTAACTTGTAGCATTTGTGATAAGCTCAGTCTTTCTTTTTCTCTTATTGCCTTGTAAGAAGATAACAAAAAGGTCAATGAAGGTTTACTGGAGAGATGAATAGGAAATAAGGGGGGAGAAAATGTATCAGTGCTGACTTTCCCTTAGGACTGTGTCATGCATCCAGTGCACATTTCAAAACACATAGTCATTAACAGGTTGCATGGTAGAATATTAGCAAAAATTGAAGTGGTGTGTCTCCATAGATCTGAGGGGGATTTTCCTTTCTGTCACTCAACATTGCTGGGATTAGACCTCCTGATCAGAGTTGATATAAAATGTGCTGTGTGGTGGTGACATATGTCTTTAATCTCAGCACTCTGGAGACAGAGGCAGGCAGATCTCTGAGTTCTAGGCCAGAATGGTCTACAGAGTGAGTTCCAGGACAGCCAGAAATACACAGAGAAACCCTGTCTCAAGAACAAAAACAATAAAAACAAACAAAACAATAAAATGTGTTATCAAATATAAATTCTACCATTTAGTTCCAGCCTTACTGTCTTGTAATTCTGTTTCCTTTCCAGTTTTACATACTGGAGCAATAATGTGATGGTTGCTTTGACAATTGACCATTTATAGGTCAGTGTATTTCATGTTCCTTGAATTCCTGGATTCTCCTAGGCTTAAAGTAGTGATGATTTTCTTCCTACCAGCAGAGGGCATGCTTTACAGCCTGGGATGACTGAAGAAAAGCACAGAGGAGTTGCAAAGAAAGGTTTTTTTTTTTTTTTTAAAAAAAGCCCAAGTCGATAACAACAAACACCCCGGCCCCAAACTAAAACAAAGAAAAAAAAACTTTTAAATCTCATATGTATTCACAAAACAAAAATAGATGGGACTTTATCCAGTCAACACTTTTACCATCAGGCTAGATTTATAGGTTGTTCTAAACACTCTGCTTCCAAAGCATTAAAAACAAAACAAAACAAAACAAAACAAAAACAAAACAAAACAAAAAACAAAAACAAACAAACAAACAAAAAAAAAACAAATTAAGAAGAAAAATATAATAAATCCATGGTGTGAAAAGAATGAAATAGTTGATAAGTAGATGACCTGCAGGTAAATGATTCAATACTCATTTTTCAGCCATTGCTTTTTCAGATATGGTTTCTCACGGCAGTTCTGAATTCCAAAAGGAGCACTTATTTTGAGTGGGACTATCTACTGTTGTACAACTTAAATCTGAATGACCTGTCTGTACCCCACTTTGCTTACTACAAAGTTTGTGTAGGGAAATTTATCAGCTTATATGTGTGCTGGCCAGAGCAAGAACCTGAATTCAAGTTTAGCCTAGAAACCTTAGGAAGACATGCACTCTTACTGGACCTCATTTTTCTTTCAGTAATCTATAGATCTCGAGGACATGGTTGATATAAGGTCCCAGAAAGCACTGTCATACTAAATTTTTATGTTAGGTGCTCACCAACCAAGGAAATGATACAGAAACATAACTGAGGTTAAAATATATTTTCTCTATGTTAAAGTTATATCCTACATGAATTAACAGGGTGTGTGTGCCTGTATCCTGAGACTGTAGCAACCTCAAACTATATTTAATATAAAATTGGAAAGAAGGAAGAAGACACGAGTCAATGTGAATAAAAGTAGAACATTTTGCTTCCATCCATCCATTACTATTGTGTATGTAATGCATACTGTTCAGTATGGTGTTAGGTTTTACACACACACACGCACACACACACACACACACACAGAGAGAGAGAGAGAGAGAGAGAGAGATTTGCTACAGTTTAGTAAGCTAGTAAATCTACAGAATCACATAGTTATAATTTTTGGTTCTAAATAAATTGTAGTCTTTCAGCAAATTCCTAGTATTCTCTGGAATGTTTTTAACTGTGGTTTTCCCGATCTACATTTGATCTGGAGATCTTGACTTGTCTCATTGGGGTATGACTCTGTGCCCTTTGACCTGCATATTCTTATGTAGGACACCCCTTGGCCGTTACCCCTAGATTCCAGCATTCTATTCCATGCATATGACATTTTAAAAAAGCATTCCATATTATCCTAAGCACAGTGGTACATATCTCCTTATTCTAGTACCCAGGAAATGAGAACAGGAGGATCAGGAGTTTTAGGCTAGCCTTAGCTATGTGGTAAGTTTAGGGCCAGCCTGGGTTACCTAAAACCATGATGCCTCAAAACAAACATCAATAAAACCAACCCACAAACAAATGAACATCCAAATGAAAACAAACACCACCCGAATAGTCCACAAAACAATTGTGGTTAAACAGTACTTTATTTGTTCGTTTATTTCACCCAGTGTAATGTCTTCCAGGCTCATCCTTGTTATCATAGAGTTCAATGTCTCCTTACATGTCTACATAGTATATCACTACATACATGCACATAGATACGTGGCATCATTTCTTCAGGTACCCATGGAATCCATACCATGAATTTCAGAATAATGCTGGAATTAGCAGGAATCCCAGACAGCTGTAGGAAGTGCTGACTTCATTTTTCTTGGGCACACACACACACACACACACACACACTCACACATACACTCACACACACAAGAGTTCTATATAATACATGTATTTTAATTATTTAAAATTAATTATTTAATTATTAAAAGGTAGCTCTTATGCCTAATCTTTAAAGAAAGAGTAACAAAGAAGACCATTACCACTTCTTCCCAGGCGCAGCCTCTTCCTTGACTTGTGCACACATGACATATGAATTCATTCACTTGTTCATTGATTTGCTAATTGGGCAATTATCTTGCTGATCTTGCTATCTTAAAGGCAATTTGCACTCTACCGCATTCCTCACCAGACTTAGCAACACCAGTTTTTCTTCCTCCCAACTCACGTCTGAGGAGAGATTAGAGGCTTCTTCTTCTTCTTACAATACAGCCATTTCAACACAAGTCATTTTTCTTTCTCCTTTTTAACGCTTCTATTTTCCCCTCTTCCAGCTGTTACTTAGTGATGTTAGAAACACCTGCTCCCTGCACTCCTTTCTAGTGTTCTTTATTTCATTTAGATGAGTGAAAAGAAAGTAGCCACGGATTAAGTGTCTAAGAGCCACACTGATGGTCCACGTGAATGGAGATGAAGAAAATTAGGCTTCGAAGTGAAAAATAAATTTAAAAGATTTAGTTTTTCTTTGCTTTCTGGAATTCATTATGACCGTGCTTAAATGTTGGTATTCAAGATTAAAACACTACCCTTTATGACATGATTTTAATTATTGCTTTTGTTTGTAACATACAGTATTTTATAAAATTGTACATGCTTCTGTAAATAGGTATACTAATCTACAATTTGGATATTTTCCCTTAGCACAGAAAAATGTAGAAATTTTCAACTATAGCATATGAGCCAGTCAGGAATTTGTAATTCTATTTCTTCATTAAGTTCTACTTTCATGTCTTGAAATACTTTATTTACTACACTCAAGTGTATGCTTTGTTTTCATGGTCTTCTTTAATGCATTTTTCATATCTCTTTAGGTCCTCGAACATATTCATAATTGCTATTTTGAAGTCCTTGTCTGATGCTTCATCTAAATTCTTTTCTAGGCTATTGCAATAGAGTTGCTGGCCTTTGGAGCAAGTGTGTTGTCTTGCTGTTTGTGTTCACTCTTTGTGCTGGGACCCAGCATCTGGAGTTAGGATGCTTGACGTGTTTCTTGGTGTTGATATCTGCTCTTGACTTTGCTAGGTAGATATTTTGCTCTTTGGTTGGCACTGCTCCCTGTGGATGGATCCTAGACAAATGTGGTTGCTATGGAGTGTCTGAGTCCCAGCCTAGAGTGGCAACAGGGGGTCACTGGAGGAAAACATTTTTACAGATCGACTGGTAACCCAATGAAAAAAAATTACATTTGTACCCACTTTCCATAGAAATACTGGAGCCTATACAGTTCCCTGCTGCCCATAAGTATTAACTTGGTTCTACTAAAGCACAGTAAGTCACACATACATGTTTAAATTATTTACGCCTATTTATTATACATCTACAATGCACTAGGTACTAACAAGTATTTGGGATATATAAATAAATAAGAAAGAGATGTTTCTTCTTCAGGTAATATAAAGGACAGAAACAATTAGCAATAATAAAATTTATTTTAAAAGTAGTTAAAAGCATAGTATTAAAAAAAAGGAAGAGAACGAAGTAGTGAGTTGGGGATGTGAGGCTGACGTGTAATTGCTGCGATTTCAAACCAAGATTGATTCTTTTCGTCTTATGTGAGGTGGTGCTCTGCCTGCATGAATGTGAGTGTACCACCTGCATGCATGTGGAAGGGCTGTAATTGCAGATGAAGGTCCAAGGAAAGTCTCATGGAGCCACTGAAATTTCAACACAACTTGACAAAAGCAGTGGAGAAATGATGAGGAGAGTGATGGAGAAGTGGTGGGGAAGTGCTGGAGAAGTGATGAGGAAGTGAAGGAGAAGTGAAGGAGAAGTGATGGGGAAGTGGTAGGGAAGTAATGGAGAAGTGATGGAATGGTGGGAAAGTGATGGAGAAGTAGTGGGGAAGTGATGGGGCAGTGATAGGGAATTGATGGGGAAAGTGATGGGGAACTAATGGGGAAGTGGTGGGGAAGTGATTAGGAAGTGGTGAGGAAGTGATGGGGAAATACTGGGGAAATGAAGGAGAAGTGATGGGGAAGTGATAGGGAAGTAATAGGGGAAATGATGGGCACTATTGGGGAAGTGGTGGGGAAGTTATGGGGAAATGGTGGGGAAGAGAAGGAGAAGTGACAGGGAAGTGATAGGGCAGTGATGAAAAACAATGGGGAAGTGATGGAGAAGTGATAAGGAAGAATGAAGAAGTGATTAGAGCTAATGGGGAAGTGGTGAGGAAGTGATTAGGAAGTGGTGAGGAAGTGAAGGAGAAGTGATGGGGAAATTATGGAGGAGTGATATGGAAGTAATGGGAAAGTGATGGGGAAGTCATGGGGAAGTGATATACTTTGGCCTAGAATGTTCTAGAGAGATGTACCACTCAAGTCAATGCTTCTGTGGTCTGCCTCTGTTGACAAGGTTGAGGAACAGATGGAATCATGTAACCACCTGGATTGAGTATGCAAGCAGCTGTGGGAGTGGTCTAGAGACCTTAGGAATATCTTATTGCTGGCTTTGTAAAATATTACTTGGACTTCTATATTCACTGTGGGTGAGAGTCTATTTGGGAGCTCTTAGTAGAAGAATAGCTTGACTTGATTTACATTTTCAAAGCATCTCCTGTCTGAGACTAGGCTGTTGATAGCTAATGTTAGAAGTTGAAGGCCCTGTTGAGACTAATGCAGGGATCCAAGAGAAATAATGACCGTGGTAGAAGGAAGGATGCAGAGGAGCAATGCTGGTAACAGACAGTAGCTTCCTTGAGTTTTCCCCATTGGCTGGATGAAGGGATAAAGGACATCATTCTTCAGAAGAGAGAGGAGCAGGAGGCTGCAGGATTCTCTAGGTTGATGACACAATTGCTGGGCCCTACTTTTCTACACATGCTGTTTTGTTAATGACACTGTGAATATTTCTGATCTCAAGATTTATTAGCATTAAAATCCCATTTTAAAACCACTTCTTAAGACAGCTAACTAACACTGCTCACAGTTTCTTGTGGTTTTGTTCTTGATAGTCACATATTTTTTAGTTTTGTGTGATCAGATTTTTGTTTTACATTTTATACAATGATTGTGTACTGTGTTGTTTAGTGGGTAAAAGGCCAGTTCAGTATATTTATTGGCGGTGAGGGAGCACATAGAATCTTAGCAACATGCTAGTTTAAGAGAACAATAGAACAACCTCAGAAGTCTCAGTGTGCTTATGTTTGTTACTGCTTCTTCCATGCTTTTTGTAATTTCCGTAAGATCTATATGGAATAGAATTAGCAGCAGTCAGAGGGAAAGGAGCAGTAAGTACAATGGTGTTGATTTCAAGTTGTTTTTCAGCCACAGATATTGTAATTGTGAACATTCTGGAAGCCCCTTTTATCTATGTCTTAAAGGTAAGCACTAGGCCAAATTTTATCATTGATTCATTTTACACACGTCAGACATTTACACATGTAAAATTATAAAGTATGGATATCCTTGGGCCTCATTTTTTTTGCTTATATAAATTTATTGTGAGTTGCCATGTTGATATAAAAGACAATAGTTTATTTTAACTTCTAAATATTGTTCTATGGTATGACTATATCAAAATCTATTTTATCATGGAAGAATATATTGAGTCATACTCTATATTTTAGAATCTTTGAACTTGTGCATTTGTGTGTATGTATATCTGTTATATATATATATATATATATATATATATATATATTACTGAAATTGCTAAGTGATGGGGTACATATACTTACAGTTTTTGTAAATACTTCCAAATATTGACACAAAGTAATATTCCAGTTTTGACTAACTCTTGCAATGTCTGAGAATTTCATGATCTTCTCATGGATTAGAAAGAACTTTCTTTAAGGCTTACTTTCTATTGTCCCATTCTTTTCACACCATGGACTTATTATATTTTTCTTCTTAATTTATTTCTTTTTAAATAAGCCTTGGAAGCAGAGTGTTCGGAACAACATAAAAATCTAGCCTGATGATAAATTGCTGACTAGATAAAGCTCCTTCTATTTTTTGTTTTATGACTTTGTCGAATGTTGCTGATGTATTTAGTAGTAGCAGCTACTTTGTCACCAGCTGTGAACATATGTGGTTCCGTTATGCCCAGCTTCACATTAAACAAACAAATAAACAAACAAAACAAACAAAAAAAAATATATTCCCTGCTTGGATATTTTCTCTTGAATCTTTTTGTAAATGTGACTAAATGAAGTTAACAATAACCACACCATATCCGAACTGTTGTCTTAAATTTCTCTGCCAAACAAATAGTATAAGTTAAAAAAATACAATCTCATTCATTATTTTAGGACATGGGTAGAACATAGCTGGATTCTTGGACAGGCTGTAATATGAATGAGCTTTAACTTTGACAGAATCTGCTCCCTTCTGATCAAAAATGCAAATAGGAGCACATTATTTACCCTCCGCATGGAATTCTGGTCTTCCAAGCTCCCACCCGAATGACCTATTACTTATAGTATTTTTGGGCCTGTACCTCCAATATCTCTTACATTCCTCCTATGAACCAACTTGAAATGGTTTTGATTATCAGAGCAACAACCCCACTCTAGGTACCAATTTTTTACGTCGTTAATTTTGTGTTTACTGTGATTGAAATACCTGACAGAAACAACTGAGGAGAGGGAAGACTTATTCTGGTTTATACTTTAAAAAAGTTTGCAGTCTGCAACCTCAGGGAAGGTAGACAGACTTCCTGGAAGAAGCTTGCGACAGTGAATGTTCACATAGCGTGAGCCAGCGAGAAGCATGATCAGGCTGGAAATGCTACCCAGAATGCATGGCTACTTCTCCGTGTGGCTTTACATCCTCTTTGTTGTTCATAATAATTAGGTCATGAAAATAGAGAAGTAAATTTTGGAGATTCCTGAGCCTTAGGCCCTCCCTCTCCAAGACAGACCCTGAGACAAAGACTTCCTGATTGTTGTTTACTTAGGAACATAACCCTGAAGCAGAGGAGTAGAGCAGATGGGAATAAGAATGAAGAACAGAGTAAAAACCTACCCAAGGTGCATCTTTGAGCTGCTTATGGCCCTGTGCCACTGTGCCTTAATTGTACTTGCACATATGGAAAAGCAGAGTAGTTATACAGTGGAGACCCAGGAGAGCAGAATGTGTGTTAGTTATTATGGAATCTGGTTTGTTAGTAGTAGCTTCTTATGCAGGCGTGTGTGTGTGTGTGTGTGTGTGTGTGTGTACTATATAAGTTTTTTCTTTTAATTACATGTATAAGTTTGCATGTGGGTATGTACACTCAAGTTCAGGTGCCCACAGATGCCAGAGGTTTCAGATTCCTTGAAGCAGGAGTTTTGGGCAGTTATAAGCCTCCCTAATATAAGTGCTTGGAATATAATTGGGTCCTCTTGCAAGAGCAGTATGTGTTCTGAGATGCTTAGCCATCTCTCCAGCCTCACAATTCATGAGTTTAACAAATCGGATTAGTGGTTTTTGTATTTCCAGAGTTATACAGACATAACTAAAATCAATTTCAGGACATTTTTCATTATCCTTTCTTATGAAACCCTATACTCACCTACTTCAAGCTCTAGGTGACTCTCTGATTCTATTGATCGGTTGATTTTGGAAATTTTATAAAAAAAAAAGAATTACAAATATGCAATCAAATGTACGTTTAAGTCCATGCATGCTTATTGATTCATCGTGAGCATCCTCTGTGAGCTGAGTATTATGCTAGGCATGGGGAAAAGTGCAGCGTTGACGAATTTTCAAATAAACAGTCCTGACTGTGCTGACCACAAATGTTGAAATTCTCAGAAAGAATATTCCCCAATGTCCAAAATTTCAAAAATCTAAATATCCTCAAATTATAGCCCTTGATTAAAATCATGACTGTGAGAAGCTGAAAATCTGGAATCTCAAGAATAACCCATTTGTAAGCAGCAGCAGAGAGATTCTGGGGGAAAGGTAACAGGAGCATCAGACAGCAGGACAAAAAAAAAAAAAATAAAAAAAAAATAAAATAAACACGCCACCGTAAAGTGAAACCACTTGTTTGAATTGACGTTCCTGTTCCTTGCAGCCTCCAGGAGCCAGCCATGCTAGCGCTGCCTTGAGAATAATTACATGTATGGGGTAGAATAAGAAGACTCATCACTGCCCTGGTTGGTGTTCAACTGCAGGGGTTGCTTCTTCCAAATATTTGGCTTGCATAGCAGTGCGTGCTGAAGGCGCTCTATGTATCCCTGAACAACAGGGAAAGCACTGCCACAAGACAGGAAAATTTCAAATAAGAAAAAAAACCCTCATAGTGACTGCTGTCTATGATGTCACAGCACATTTCAAAAGATGGCCCATAGAGCAAATGATTCCAGTGAGTTATCTAATATAAATGTCCTAACAGAGAAAATAACCCAACTGTTGATCAGAAGCAAGGCTACATGCGGCAGGGGAGGGAAGCTGAGATTGGTATGTAAAGTAAATAAATAGCTTTAATAAGCATAATAATAGTGAGAACAGCAACAATCTAACCGAATGCTACAGAATTGAAAGAATCTAAAGAAAGAATGTTGTTAGCAACACACTTATAGATCACTAACGTGGGGGAAAAGAGCAAGACTACAAAATATAGGTAATGATCGTAAAAGTCACGCAGTGGTTCTGGAGCACTGTTCAATCACCTATAGTCTACCCTTGTTGTTTTTCAGTGTCTAACTTTATTTCAAAGTTTTTATAATTTTCAAGATTTTTACCTCATTATCTTAAAGTATCTACATTTTTTTTTGCACATTACCATGTATTTTCATTTTTATGCCATTTTGAATAGTGGAAGTATAAATTATGTGCATACCCCCACTGTTCTGATATATTTCTTCTCTCAAGTCTGACTTGTTAAAATGCAGTCTCACCATGTTGACTGTATATATACATTTTGCATGCATATAAATTATTGAAACTTCCTCAGTAGATGAAGAGGCATACTATTATAGATTTGCTCTTATAAAATGCAACATTTTGTCAAGTTTTCAGCTCTGTGATTGGTATATGGTGGTGAGCCAATGAAGTATTTGATTGATCTTGTCAAAAAGCTTGTGTTGCCTGTCACTGTATTACCATGACTCAAATTAGGAATCTGGGTGCCAGTCATAGTGACATGCATTTATTCATTTTGCTTTCCGACTTATTTAATTATGAATCAAGTTTGTCTTCTCATAACCATTATGGCCAGGAGACAGTTGTCTCTCTGCTGGAGATAAAGAAAAGTAAATTTGTTCAGGGTATGTGGAGCACGGAATCAGAAGATGGCCCAGTTCTAAGCAACATCTAAAGTTGAGATCAAAGAAAAAGAGCCAGAAGGAGATGTTGAAGAAAAAGTCCCTAGGCAAGGAGAAAAAACTAGAAACATAAGGATACAGAAACCAAAGAGAGCAAGTAGAAACCTATGCCACAGTCTATTATAAAGTTAAGAAAAAGAATAGCAAAGAATTTCTGAGTGATATCTGTAATACCCAAGTACCTTGCATTCTTTTGCATTCAGATGTTAGCTTAGCATGTAATTTAATCCTCAAGAACATTCTCAATGGCATTTAAGTAAAAGAGATCCTATAAGAAACCCCCAGTTGTGTGCTTGAGCAGTTACAGTCAACACAAATGTAACCTACAACATGGTATTAGTCACATGTGTCCATGATGCTGTGGCATTTCATAAATGTCAAAAGCTTTACTCTTGAGAATAGAGACACTGATAAACATTAGAAAAATTATATGAATAAGTAGGATGCCCAACAAAGAGGTTAATACGATTTGTGATGGATATATGAATTTTAGATTTGGATGGTGAGCATTTCAAATAGGTAAGAACACAGGTTACCTTAGGTAACAGAGGTGAATATGGATTCTTTACAGAAGCCTAATGTAAAGAGTCCATGCTAGTTATAACCCACGTTTATCAGTCTCTGGTGTGTGAGCTAAAACATAAAATACAGATAGTTTTCTGAGGCATCACCTTCTCCTTCTACCTAATAAGGGACCATGGTGGTTGCCGCTCTTCAAAGTTTCCATAAACGCCTAACATATTATTACAAAACAATATGGGGGAGAGATTATCTATTCATTTGTGCTGTCCATTCTTAGTGTAAATGTGGAATCACTAGGCACTGTTCTGGGCTCAGGGTATAAAGAAAAATTTGAAACCTCCCAGACTCTACTTCTACAGCCCTGTGGAGGGATGCATGCTGTGAGAAAAAGAAGAGCTATGTAGCTGGAGCAGGAAACAAGGTGGAGGAGGCGGTGAGGGTGAGTGGGGAGTGGTCACTGAGGAGGCGGTGAGTGGGGAAGCAGTAACTATTAGGGCCCTGGAGGTCGAGCTCAAACGTTGAACTTTGTTTTGAGAGACAAGGGAGTGAAAAGGGAGACTATTCAAATATTAGAGAGGCACAGTGGCTCCCTTTGTAAGCTTCCACTCTTGGTATGCGTAGAGCTGGAGCTTAAAAATACGAAGGCAGAAACGTAGAGGGTCTGGCCTAAGGAGCACAGGAGAGGCAGAGGGCCTTTGAGTGAAGTAAAACATACACTGGCTGGATAATGAATACATCCCCACAAGGATGCAATAGAACAAACCAAAGGTCATTGACAGCATTTGAAAGAAGGAGGGGGAGCAGTAGTGTCAACTGGCCAGACCCCCCAGAGCTCCCGGGACTGGACCACTAACCAAAGAGTACACATGGAGGAACCCATGGCTCCAGCCGTGTACGTGGCAAAGGATGGCCTTATTGGACATCAGGGGAGGAGCAGACCTTGCTCTTGTGAGGGTTCGATGCCCCAGTGTAGGGGAATGCCACGGCGGGAAGGCAGGAGTGGGTGAGTGGGTGGGTGGGTGAGCACCCTCATAGAGGCAGGAGGAGGTGGGATGGGATAGGGGGTTTCCGAAGGGGAGACCTGGAAAGGGAATAACATATGAAATGTAAGTAAAGAAAATATCCAATAAAAGAAAAATATTCAAAAAATAAAAATAAAAAAGGAGGGGACTCCAGGGACGTTTCTTCTGAGTTGAGTTTCCAGTTTCTTTCTTTATTGCATGTTTTATTTACATTTCAGATGCCATCCCCTTTCCCCATATCCCCTCCCTAGAAAACCCCTATCCCATACCCCCTTCTCTTTTTTGCTTTTATACATTTTTTTTAATGTTAACAAATGGCTTTATAAATTTGGTAATGCTCCATATCACTCAGAAGTGTAACCTAGTACCCAACCTAGATATATCAACTATCTTTGACTGGAAGAGACATGTGAACATCTGTCTCCATGTCTGGCCCCCCTCTCTCTTTCTCTCTCATCACCTAGCTCCTCCTCTCCTTCTCCTCCTCCTCTCCTTACTTCTCCTCCTTACTCCTCCCACCTTAGCTCCTCCTACATATCACCCTTCCTGTTAAAATAAAAACTTTTCTCTCAAAATACAGTTAGAGCATGACTATACCAATTTATGTCAGTAAGGTGCAAGATAGACCTAATACCCAGTCCATCATTTTGTTGACTAAGCAGAACCTCTGTCATCTCTCCTAACTAAAAGACTTAGTTCTGAACCTGGCTTTTTTTCCCTCTTGGCTTTAGAATGAATGTCAGCTGAAAACCATCCTCTCAAATCTTTTCTCTCAAAGTAAATAGCAAGAATTGGCTATGAGACTATAAGTTTCAACCCCATCAGAAATCCAGAATGACTGAGTTGACTAAAATTATGGAAAGCACAAAGCATAGCTTCTAAAACATAGCCAATTTATAGAGACCTCTGAACACCTGGACACTCCCTATACTACAGAACGTTGGAGCATCTGATCTTCAGCCTTCTGGCCCAGGATCATCTGACAGACCTAGTGATGCAGAATTATTAAGGGCTGATTACTCTGTATTGGCAGATATAATCAGTCGACTACTCTGCAAGTGTGTCCTTTTCTGGACAGTAATTTGTCTGTAGATGGAAAGAGGCAATTCTTGCCTAGTGGCTGACTCACCACAATTGTAATAACTCCAAAGATGCTCAGTTTCTTCTTATAATCCAAGACAGGAAGCTGTCAGTAGAAGACAGGTCTCTAATCAAATTGAACATTAATACAGAAATGTTTGTAATGTCAATTCTGTGGACTTCTGACATTTTGAAAACCAACTATTTATGTAAGGTAATCTGGACTGTTGTCTGTTAACACCACTCAGCTATTTCTAAAGAAAACATAGAAAACACCCTAACAGTAAACTCGAAGCCATGAATTTGCTATAGGTCCTTAACTCACAGGCTAACAAATAAGTTAAAAAAGTTAAATAAGGACTGGGTCTAAGCCTTGTATTCCTAAATGTGTTATACAGGCACAATGCCTATGATAGTAACAATATTCATCTCACTTTTATATTAATAAGAAGTTTGTACCAATGAAAACCTTAAATTTGAAATCAAAGTAAATTTTGTACCATTTAAGAAATTATAACTTCATCTTGATATCAATTATACAGATTTCTACCAGTAGGTTATGGCTATGCAATAAATCCTAGCTAATCCTCCCTGTTCCCCCCAAATCACTACTTTTCCCTAAAAAGACAGCCCAATATTAACCACCTCAGTTCCCAAGCCCAGGGAATAGGGGCACTGACTCTTCATTAACTTCTTCAAGCTGATTATGGGTGTTGAGATATTAAAAGAGGGAAGAGTAACTGATAAGCCTCTGACACTGTGTCTTCACTGCATCCAGCTGGAATTCCAGGACATCAGAGGTTCAAGCAGGTCTGCTCAGCTTGCCTGATGAGTAGATATACCACAGCTATGTATTCTGCAATATACAATTCTCAAAACAAATTTTAGTATCAAGATAATTGTTTGTTTGAATTCTGAAATGTAGTCTTCTGGCGGCCTGCCTCTGTCATGTCTAATCCATATAATTCTGGGAGTTTCTATGAGGGTGTGCTCCCACCATCTTCCCATTTTTGCCTTCCTGCTCTCAAATTTCCCAACATCAGGGAATCCAAACTTTTGGGCACCTAGGCCCTCCACTTCCACTGATGCCTAACCCTCACCCCATTCCCCGCCTCCAATTACTATGAGGGTGTGCTCCCACCATCCTCTCATTCCCACCTCCCTGCTCTTGCAATTCTCCAACACTAGGGAATCCAAACTTTCAGGTACCAAGGCTGTCCACTTCCACTGATGCCTGGCAAGGCCACCCTCAACTACCTATACAGGTGGAGCCATGAGTTTCCTCTCCCCCCACCCCCATTTGTGTTCTCGAGCTGGAGATTTTAGAATGGCTACTCCAGCTTGTTTCTTAGGACCATTTGTTTGAAAAATTGTTTTCCAGCCTTTTATTCTAAGGTAGAGTCTGTCTTTGCACTGAGGTGGGTTTCCTGTATGCAGCAAAATGCTGGGTCCCGTTTATGTATCCAGTCCATTAGCCTATGTCTTTTAATTGGGAAACATTGATGTTAAGCGATATTAAGGAACAGTGATTGTTGTCTCCTGTTATTTTTGTTATTAGAGGTAAAGTTATCTTTGTGTGGCTATCTTCTTTTGGATTTGTTGGAAGAGGGTTACTTTCTTGCTCTTTCTAGGGTATAATTTCCCTCCTTCTAATGGAGTGTTCCTGCTATTATTCTTTGTAGTGCTGGGTTTGTGGAAAGATATTGTGTAAATTTGGTTTTGTCATGGAATATCTTGATTTCTCCATCTATGGTAATTGAGAGTTTTGCTGGGTATAGTAGCCTGGGCTGGCATTTGTGTTCTCTTAGGGTCTGTGTAACATCTGTCCAGCATCTTCTAGCTTTTATAGTATCTGGTGAGAAGTCTGGTGTAATTCTGATATGTCTGCCTTTATATGTTACTTGGCCTTTCTCCCTTACTGCATTTAATATTCTTTCTTTGTTTTGTGCACTTGGTATTTTGATTATTATGTGACGAGAGGTATTTCTTTTCTGGTCTAGTCTATTTGGTGTTCTATAGGCTTCTTGTATGTTTATGGGCATCTCTTTCTTTAGATTAGGGAAGTTTTTTTTTCTATAATTTTGTTGAAGATATTTATTGGCCCTTTAAGCTGGGAATCTTCACTCTCATCTATACCTATTATCCTTAGGTTTGGTTTCCTCATTGTGTCCTGAATTTACTGGATATTTTGTGTTAAGAACTTTTTGCATTTTGCATTTTCTTTGACAGTTGTGTCAATATTTTCTATGGTATCTTCTGCACCTGAGATTCTCTCTTCTATCTCTTGTATTCTGTTGGTGATGCTTGTGTCTATGACTCCTGATTTCTTTCCTAGGTTTTCTATCTCCAGGGTAGTCTCCCTTTGTGATTTCTTGATTGTTTCTACTTCCATTTTTATGTCCTGGATGGTTTTGTTCAATTCCTTCACCTGTTTGGTTGTGTTCTCTTGTAATTCTTTAAGGGATTTTTGTGTTTCCTCTTTATGGGCTTCTACCTGTTTACCTGTGTTCTCCTCAAATTCTTTGAGAGTGTTATTTATGTCCTTCTTAAAGTCCCCTATCATCATTATTAGAAGTGATTTTAAAACTGAATCTTGCTTTCCTGGTGATATGGGAAATTCAAGACTTTCTAGTGTGGCAGAACTAGGTTCTAATGATGCCAAGTACCCTGGGTTAATGATGCTTATGTTCTTGCACTTGCCTTTTGCCATCTGTATCTCCTTAGTGCTACCTGCCCTGTCCCTGACTGGAGCCTGTCTTTCCTATTATCTTGGTTGTATCAGAACTTTGTGGGGTGGGTGTAACTACTGAGGTAAGCGATGGGGCCCAAAATCTGCTCAGTGCTCAAGGGCAGACAGGATGCTGCCCAGGTTAGAGCTTTGGGATCCACGCTTCCTCTGGGTTCTTAGAGATTGGGGGCAGAGCTGCCGCCCAAGATCTGCTCAGTGCTCTGGCCCAGACCAAAGGGAACCAGTGCTCTGGGCTGGGAGTGACTTCCTGGGTCCTTGTGTGTCCCAGTTACTCCCAGTTTGGGACGGGCCTTGCTGTCTACTTACCTAAGATACTGCTTGAGTTAGAGCACCTGGGATCCCGGCTTCCTCTGGATTCTTAGAGATTGGAGGCAGAGCTGCTACCCAAGATCTGCTCAGTGCTGTGGCCCAGACCTGAGTTTCCATTTTCTAGAATTAAAGAAGGTGGTAGTAGCAGCCCAAGAGAAAGAATAAAGAATTATGTAGAAACATTAGCTCAGAGCTAAACAAATGATAGTCAGATGGATGTACATTGGGATTTGGAAAAAAGTGACCCTGGGGAAAAACACATCTGAGGGAAATATACTTTTACATGATTTAAACATTGGAGGAAAACAGTATTGTGCAAAACATATTATTAATTAAAGTGAACAAAACCAATGCAATTTACCACTAATAATTAAGTCATATTAACTTGATAAGAAAATTCTAACTAAAATGAATGGAGATAAGTTCCATTAAATTACTAAGGAAAAATACAGTAATTTCAATAACACTAAGGTAGCAATTAGAAGCTTTCAAACAATCAGAGAGATGTAAGCATCAGTATAAAAACCTTGTTTTGGAATTGGGGGATGCAAATTGTGTGCTCAAACCTCTGATAATGCATTACATCTCACAACGAGCTGGAATTAAATCACATGATGGCTGTGTCAGCAGAAAAAGACTAATACAATATTTACATTCTTGGTACAAATTGCACAGTTAAACCAGGGAGTCTTGGCTGCAAGAGGCCAGTTCTGAAAGGACAGTTTTCTATCAGACCATGTCAAATCCAGAGGAGTCAAGCTCCTATCAATAAACAGCACATCAAAGTCGAAAATTCACAGTGCCTTTCGGTCGGATGACTGAGAAAGGTAAAAGCTGAAGGGAGCAGACTATTATGTCATTTGTAAGTTACTAGCT
This sequence comes from Arvicanthis niloticus, assembly GCF_011762505.2. NCBI lineage: Eukaryota > Metazoa > Chordata > Mammalia > Rodentia > Muridae > Arvicanthis > Arvicanthis niloticus. Next base: position 45,072,054 of record NC_133429.1, read on the forward strand.
TCCTAGAATATTCACAGAAATGCAGGTTTCAGTCATGAACATGACTGAGACAGAAGGTGAGAGTCTACTGAGCAAAGGTCTTCATTGAATTAAAGGTCTACGGGTGCATTTCTTACAGGTGCATTTCTTTCCCTTTTCTGTTTGTTTGTTTGTTTGTTTGTTTTTTGAGATAGGGTTTCTCTGTGTAGCCCTGGCTGTCCTGGAACTCACTCTGTAGACCAGGCTGGCCTTGAACTCAGAAATTCACCTGTGTCTGTCTCCCAAGTGCTGGGATTAAAGGCGTGCGCCACCACCGCCCGGCTACAGGTGCATTAGTTCTTGCAGGTGCATTTCTTAATGGTGCACTTCTTACACCATTGATGGTGTCACCAATCTTCCATCCTGGTGATCTCAGCATATAAAGAGGACTCTTTGTGTCTTTAAGGTTGTTTGTTATTGTACAAGACAAATAGCTTTCTGCAAAGCTTCCAAGGAGCAAAAGACTCCAAAGGAAACCCCTACACACTTATATCTAACCCTGTAATGGTCATGGACTTCCTGAGGCAGCCTTCTTTGCTTCATTTCCATCTCTCTGTAAACATTCCTGTGTTACAGTTGCACATGAGCAACTATTATGTTTCTGAGTAATAGTGTTGCTTCAATCTCTATAATTGGTGGCACCATGACAGTGTTATGCAGTTTAGGTCTTGTCTACTATATTGAGTCTATAGTCTTTTGTGGAGGGATATTACATCATGTCTTCTTGCAATCATTCTTTTTCTTATTTCTTAAAATTTAATTTAAATATAATTACATCATTTTCTTCTGCTCTCCCTTTCCTCAACACCTCCCACGTTATCCTTTCAAGTTCATGGCCTGCCTCTTTTATTTGTTTGTTGGTTGGTTGGTTGGCTTTTCAAGACAGGGTTTCTCTGTGTAGTCCCCTCTCTCCCCTCCCCCAGCTGTCCTAGAACTTGCTCTGTAGACCAGGCTGGCCTCAAACTCACAGAGACCTGCCAGCCTCTGCCTCACAAATGCTGAGGCTTGTTCCATCATCGCAGGCTTGTTGGTTATTTTTGAGATTGTAATTTAATGACATTTTCCCTTCCCTTTCGTCCCTCCAAGCCTCCCTGCTTCCTTTCAAATTCATGGCTTCTTCTTTTCATTAATTGTTATTACACAGATACATGCATTTGTTCATACATATACATTTCTAAATGAACCCTGTTGGGTGCATATTATATTACGTGCATGTAAGTATTCAGAGCTGGTCATTCGGCACTGGACAGCTGTTTGGTGAACTCTTTCCTAGGGAGTACCACCTACTACTCCTCCCAAGTTTACTCACTTGTATGGTCTCCTAAAAACATATATTTTGTGTGTATGTGTGTATTTATGTATATACATATGTATATTTATACAACACATACATTTACACACACATACATATATACATACACAAAACACACATATATATTTATACACACATACACACATATATACACACATACACATATACATACACACATACACACACATATGTGTATGTGTGCAAAACTTACTGAGTCCATTTCAGGTTGATTGTATATAATTCTTAGGACTAGCCACTTGGATAACTGGTTGGGACTTCATCACTCAGAAAAGCTAACTTCTCTTAGCAGTTGTTATGTTCTTTATCAATGTTGGGATATCAACTGGTCTTATCCCTATTCAGACCTTGTTTCAGCATCCATATTCATGAGTTAGTATAGCTCTTTGTCTTCATTCATGAAGCTTTTTTTTGCAGCAGGTAGAGATCATTTCTGAAAGCCACAACTGGGGACAATGAGGAGCATTGTCATGGGTTGCTCACACTCCCTTGACATATCTGCAGCCACCCTTACACCCAAGGCTTGTGGAACTATCTTGGAAGAGAAGGCAAAATGATTGCCAGCACCAGAGAACCAGGGAGTCTGCTGGGAGACTGTGTGCCTGTGAAGGTACACCCACAAAGTGTTAATTACTCTTAATGAATTATCTCATATTTGAAAACAATTGAGAAGCATTTGATAGGAGTGGGGGCAGGGTGTACAGTTTAACATCAATGCAGAAGCATGGCAGATGGAGAAAACGGCCAAAGGTACCCAAGGTGAACATGAAGAGGGACACTGATAGCTTGTCTATTTGAAAGAGAAAACTGTCATCTTTCCACAAATGCTAATGGGGAAAGATAGCATCGGAGATCCAGAAAGGTGACCACATGGAAGGAAATGAATTTAGAACGTATGACTGGTTTGCTACATAGCCTCTTAGAAGAGGACTCCATGGCTAGCTATAGATGTGTAGGTCTTTTTTTTTCCCATGTGCATGCCTGTTTATGTAGTGTGTATGAGTATATGCATGTTTGCCTGTGTGGGCACATGAGTATGCATGTTGGTGCATGCACATGTATGTGGAAGCCTCACTGATCACTTTCTATCTCACATATTTGACACAAGGGCTCTTGTTGGATTCTGCTTACTGTTTGAGCTACTACTTATGGGATGGAATCACAGGCAAGCCACTGCTTTATCAGTAGGGCGAATGAGCTTCAGAGTGAGGAGAAAGAGTAGATGTCTGTGGAAATGGCACAGAGTTCCTCTCATGTTTAGAGGCCAGGGAACTAAAAAGGACCCATGAGGAAGACTATCGTTAGAGGAGAACCTGAGGAAGACCGTGTTCTGTGGTCACTTCCTGTTTCAGAAGAAGGGTATGATCAGTGATGACAGATTCTTCTCAGCAGAAGAGAAAAGGGACCCCGAGAAAGGCAGGTGGGTGGAGCAGGGCATGTCTAGATCATCAGTGACCTCCGTAGGGGCTGCTTTGAGGAGAGAAGCAGAGACTAAGACCCCATTATAATAGGCCTAACAGAGAATGAATCAGAGACTTTAGACAGACAAGCATTTCAAGGAATTTCCCTGTAGAAGAAATGACTGTAATCTGAACAACGAAAGACACAGATTGTGTTTCTGATGGAAAGAACTAACCGAGGCAGGGGCTGAACTGAACTTAAGAATCTGCCTTAGAAGTTATGAGAGACATGTGCTAATAAATGACAAGATAGGATTTAAAAAAAAGCCAAAGGGTCGGTTTTGAGTTTAATGTGGGCAGCATGAAGTCTTGTCGATTTTTCAAAAAGAATATATATATAAAAAATTATATGTATTCATAGGTGAATTCACTGAACTGGTTAATAAGCATCATTTCTTTTGATAATCTATCTCCTTAGTAAAAATATATAAAAAAGAATTGTTTATCATTAGGTTGGCAATTCCAGAATGCAGACATGATAGCTGGCCATAATTTATGGGACAAGAAGCTCAGGCACAGAGATTAAGCAGCTTTCTTAAACAGTATTTATACATAGTAAAGTTAACTCAAATAATCCGATTCCAGAATAGAGCACAGAGCATCCACCATGTTCTCGACTGTCACTGTCACTTTTGCTTTATTGTTCAGTAAATTATAGCTTACCTTTAATTCCATGTGCAGTTGTTTTCTGGGGTCTCACAAAAGTCATTTTTTTGTCTTTACACAAATATTCTGCCTCTCTGTTTCCATCAGATCAACTCACTGTGTCTCTTGTTAGCGTTTGCATAGTATGCTGATCATGTATAATTTATATATCATACACATACAGCTCTCTCTTCTCTCATCCCCTTCTTGCCTGCCTTTGCATGGTAATGATCAAGTGCAGAATCAAGAAGTTAGCTTGTTTTGGTCATAGTTGCTTTATAATTGCACAGTGCTTCATTGCTGGGTAGGTGTTACTACATAAACAGTTTCACCTAGTGCTCGCAACAACTCTCTGAATTAACCACTACCCTTTAAGAAAATGAAAACTGAGAGCCCGATGGAACCCGGTATTGTATGTAGCTCAGAGTAGACACTTAAACTAACAGTCAAATAAAAGAATAAATGAGTCAACAGCTCATAGAATTTGGAAGAAAAGAGCATTAATTGAAAGCTTTGAGTCCTCATTGGTAGTTCAAGGTTTTTTTTTTTCATTAGACTGTACCTGTGTTGAATTTGAATTCTTAGTTTTAATTAAAATCCTTTGTCTTCCAAGTACGAGCTGTTAAAATGTAATCCAAGTAGTAAGATGGAATTTCTCACTCACTGCATCCCCAGTATATAGAGCTAGCTGGCCGTCTGTAGCGAACAACACTGCTTCCACAGGTAGCCAACTGTTCGTCGGGACAATATTGAATGAATGTTTCAGCAGATTGCTATTGCAGACTGAATTGTATAGAGCACTGTTTTGGAGGTGAAACAGCTGAAGAAAAAAAATGGTTTTCAATTACCAAAATCGTTGAAATAGGAAGGGGGAATAGACATTTAAATGTCCTAGTTGCGCGCTTTGGCTTAGGTAATCGGTATCTTTTCCTCTCTGTTCTTCTGTTCTCTACATTTTAAGAGGCTTTGAGGGCAATATGCTTCACAGCACCCTATTCTGGAGCATTTCTATACATTTCCTGAAGAAGATTAGAAGCCTGCCAGATGCTGCTCTTGGATTATGCCTTGTCTGGGTATGGGTAAGGGTGTGCCAGCTGCTGAATCTCTCTTTGAACACAAGCTTCTCATCCGCTCTGGCTCCTCTTGTCTGAGAAGTGGGACAGAGTGAATGAGGAGGGCTTTGGTAAGGGTAGAGGTGAAGGGTTTGTAAACAGATTACGGCTTGGGGACCCCCTGGTTTGTATTCCTTGTGGGCCAGAAGTGATTGTACAGAAACAGCCAGACATTTGTCAGAGTCATACAGCTGTAAATGTTGTGCTCTCTGTGTGGGGTGAGCGGCGAAGAGAAGCTAAATGGAAGATCTGTATTTTCAGTATGTCTCGCGCGTGAGTGTTTGGGAGGAGGAGGGATAACCTCATTTTTGCACAAGGTAAGTGTTACCTTTGACCTTGGGTAAGGCCCTTCTACATTGGTACAGCAACACCAGGGAGTTATTTTACGTTTTCTTGTTGCTGCTCAATGCCCGGAGCACCGAGGATAGACTGATATCCAACTCATGGTAGTGGGGCAGCATCTTACATGGGGCAACATAATCAATGTTGGTCAAATCACTGCACTATTAACAAATATATGCCTTAGGTTTTATTTTTCTTTTTTTTGTCTGAAGCCACTGATGTTCTGCACAATGTAAGAGGAATCTAGGCAACTGAGAATATATTCACGCTTGAGGAAAAAAAATTGGATCTGTTCACTGGTGCTGTTGCTGCCTGCCTCTATATTGAGGCGGGATTGTTTCTGTTGAAAGAAGCATGAAAGTTGTATCCCTAAGTGTCAAAATAAAATGTCTACTCAGCTTGTGTGACATCAATTAAGAACTTAGAATATCACATCCCTCAGCTCAGCAGAGAGCCCTGCCTCGTACAGGCTACATCCTGCCCAGACATGTTTGCAATAGCAGCTTATGAAAATATTCACGACAAGAGGTGGTACAAACTGTGCGGTAAGGACCAAGTCACCTCTGCACTTGATTGCTGGGATGGGATACATCTGCATATTCTTACACATCTCAGTCAAAAGCCTTAGTTTTCTCATGATAAATTTTATATCCTGAGCTTTGAAGTCAGAACTTAAAGAACTTGCTTTTCAAGAGAAACTTTTAAATTAAAATTGCAGTGTGTACTGTAGTTAGTGTCATGAACAGTTGCTGGATAAGTGGACTAAACTGAGAATATTGGTAATGTACTTCTCAAGATGTCATGTACACGGTATCACTGGAGCAATGCTTGCAAAGGGTTGTCAATGGCAGAATTGACCTCTTCCTATGATTTCACGTATTTCTTTCATTCTGTTATTTCCCAAATGATTCTTGATTGATCTTAATTGTTTGAACTTAGATATTTTTTGTGTTAACATCTTTCTTTCTTTCTTTCTTTCTTTCTTTCTTTCTTTCTTTCTTTCTTTCTTTCTTTCTATTATTATTCTTTAATTTTTTTTCAGTCCAGTCATTATCTCCCTCCCGGTTCACCCTTCTATAGTTTCTCATCTCATTCCTCCCCTACCTGTCTCCAAGAGGATGTTTTCACTACCCCCTACCAAACCTCCCCACTCCCTGGGGCCTCAAGCCTCTCAAGGGTTAGGTGCATCTTCTCTCATTGAGGCCAGACCAGGCAGTCCTCTGCTGTATATGTGTCAGGGCCCTCATATCAGCTGGTGTATGCTGCCTGGTTGGTGGCTCAGTGTCTGAGAAATCTCAGGGATCCAGGTTAGCTGAGACTGTTGGTCTTCTTATGGGGTCACCCTCCTCTTCCCAGTTGTAAATCTTAGAGCAGTTTGGAATGTATTCAGTAGTTTTATTGTGTATAGATTGGAAAGGCTCACATCATGTTGGGGAGAAAGAGGAGGAGGAGGAAGAGGAGGAGAAGGAGAAGGAGGAGGAGGAGGAGGAGGGCATATATTAGTTATGAATACTAAGCTGCCTCATGAGAAAGAGATCCTCCACATAAGGTGCTAAGTTCTGTGTACAGCTCAGGACTAGACCATGCGGCATGTCCTGAGAGCCCTACAGAATGGGGTGCAGCCAGGACAAGCTTCCTACTGCCTGCATTCCACTGTGTCTGTCAAAAGTGCCAGTTCATCCTCCCTAGAACACTAATTGAACACTAATTCATTGTGGTGATGATTTATAATCTTTGACTTATTTTATATGATTTAAGCCTTAGGGAAATTCATTGATTTTAATTTGCTTCAACAAACATTTGTCTTGAGTCTCCATTTAAGTTGGCAATTTACAAGAACAGCAGAATTTTCTCCTGAGAAATTAGAGCATGCCTCACTCTGGGGCAACATTTCTGTGTCTGTCCACTCACTTCCTTCTACTGAAAAGACTGTAAAATATTACATGATTATTTACTAGTTCTGCCAATCTATTTAGCATGGAGGAAAGCATGAATAATTTAGGGGCTTTTAGGTCACAGCATATTATTGGTTTAGCTATCGTCTTATTCTCGGAAGTACAGAACCCAGCAGGCATTTTTCGGGATGCAGGTTTTTATGGACTCTTGGAAGGTGAATTCACTTTGGACAGGGCAAAACAGAATCTATGCATGAGACCGCAATAATAACACACACACACACACACACACACACACACAGAGAGAGAGAGAGAGAGAGAGAGAGAGAGAGAGACAGACAGACAGACAGACAGACAGACAGAGACAGAGAGACATGTGTGTGTTTGCTCAGTGATGGGCTGACCAGAACCATTTCTTTTCTTTTCTGTCCTGGACCTTGATGGATCACTGGCTTAGAAAGCAGGCAGAGATGTATAACCATAGCACTCATTTTACCAGAAGCTAGAGATTCTTCCGCTCATACCCTCTGGCTTTTTAATTCGGCTAAGTGTAAGGAGGATGCTGTGAGGAAACACATTATGATTTATGAGCATGGATCTTGTTGCCCTAACAAGATTCTTAGGACGGCTGCAGGTTTGTTTGGTCTGAATCTCAAAAAGGAAAAAAGAGAGATGTTTCCTCTCCCAACCTAGGATACTGAAAACTTAAAGTCAGGGGGAAATGCTGCTTTTAATTATTTTATTTTGGAGAAGGGGCAAGCAGCATCAGGTAAGATAAAATAACTGAATCATTGTCTACACTAAGACAACTGAAGCATGTGATGGCTTCAGCAATGAAAAGAGTGAGTCTTCCCCACAGAAGGACTACTGTCTCCTCTCTGGTTCTTATTCTGTCAAACCCTGTTTATAAATCATAATCTATGCCATTATTAGAAATTAGTTATTCTTCTTTCCGAACATATTAAATATATGTCATCAAAAAGACAGGGTAAGTTTTATATGGACAAAATTGGTGATTTTAGGTCCAATTGTCATCAGGTGATAGAGTTTTAAAATTTTAGACTTTTAGACCTTTAATCTTTTGTCTAAGTACTGTCCACTCTTTTCTTGCACTTTTTATAAAAAGTATTTTACTTTTTACAGTTATTATTCAAACCAATGGTCTTCCTCATGGCCTCCACACATGTCTGTGTCAGTATACCTTCACCTTATTTGTCCTTTTCTCACAGTTATCCACCTTGTCCTCATCATTCCTCTTGCTGGTCCCCTTCTCTCCACCCCCCAATAGTGCCCCCTTCTGTTCATATGCCATATGAATTCTATTTCATTCTGTTGCCCCTTTTCCTTCCTGAAGAGCTCTTTCTCCCCCTCTTGTATTCTGTCTCCTTTAACACACACACACACACACACACACACACACACACACACACACACACACTCACGCACACGCGCATGCACACACACGTTTAGATTTTGTACATGAGAAGAAATGTGATATCTATCTTTTGGAGCCTGCTTAGCACTCTATAAATAGGAAATACAGCAAACATGATGGGAAAGATTGTTGTGTCCCAGAGCTCCTCTAAGTGGCTGTTTACTTAGTCTCCTCTAGGGGTCGCTATAGCAATTAGTGGTGAAAGGTAAATTAAGAATTCTGAGTATGGTCCCAGTTAGGTAAATGGATTGATGAACACAGAATGATCCAGTATTTTGGTCATCAGTGCATGCTTCATTTAAACACTAAACATAAGTAGGATCTATGCAGATCCATATTTCACATTTAAGTATAGGGATCAAAATTATTTTATAGACAATAACAGAACAAATGAGTTTTTAAGGAAAAAAATGATAGTCCCACTTGGTATTTCAGAAAAACATAATTCATGGAAATAAATATGATTAAATACTTTTCTCTCACCCCCAAATAGCAACAAAAAGAAAGAGAAATGTTCTTATAAAGCGAGGGAAAGGAAGACAAGTGAAGAGGTGATTTCTTTTCTTTCAGAGTTACACTTTCAGTTCAGTATGCTAACTCTGTGTCCCTGAACAAGGGAGATCGTTATTCATAAGTAGTAGAAACCCAAGAATTAGACTTCTGGTTTCCCCAAGATCATTTCAGCTGGCTCTCACCACCAATAATCACACAGCATTCAGAACGCTATAGAATCTATCCCTAAGTAACGCACTATAACAAACCATTATTGATTTCCCCAGAAGCTTATGGCTAGATGTCTCCATGACTTTAGGCTTCACCATTCACCCTTTGTGAGTCTTGTGAATGGAAGCACAGCCAGGCCAAAATAAGCCATCCTAAAATTATTTGCAAAGTACTTCCGTTCATCCTATATTTGTCCACACTTTGGCCATATTGCATAACTGAAAACAATCTCAATATCCTCCCCACAAGTGTTGAGTTTGAGTCTTTAGCTCTCAGGGCAGGGACAGGTCTGTTTGATTGCTTAGCTACTCTGGTGTCAAGTAGCATTGCCTGTCAACAGGAATGACATGGGCCTTTGAGAGAGTGAATTGCATGATCAGCTCGACTTCACATTCAAAGCAACTTTCACCTTCTCCTGCTTTTGTAATTAGACTCTAGGATGGTGTTTAAACCCTCAGGTCCTTTCACATTCCTTTAGTTTAGTCTAAAGGTCTGGTGTACACTATAAAGTAGGACGTTTATTTCATCCCAGTGTGTGCATATGAGGACAGCAGCCTTGTCTCATAATGGCCTTTCTGAGCAAAGGCCGTTGCAATTCTAACAAGACTTGGTAGGACAGCAAGAAATCTCTCTCATACAGCCAACTCCATCTCAGTTTGAGTGAGAACGGCAAGCCCTGACCTGGATCCTATTTCAGATTTCTCCTGTTCCAGGGAGGCCTTTCTATTCATGTGTCTCCTGCCCTAGCAAGGGATCACAGTTTAACTGAAGAACACATTTTGTGAAGTGTTTTAAAGGGTGCACATTTTGTTTTTAAAGTTTGTAAGATAGAACGCAAAACAAGTTAATAAATTCACTCTAAAATTTTGGAAAGAAAAAGAAAAGAAAAATGAGAATCACAGCATCATAGGGGTGAGTGATACAATCTCTCAAACGCCTATAGTTGTCAGTGGCTGTACCCAGTACATTGTGCATGTGGTTACATATGTGTGTGAATATATACATATGGATGAAATCACCACTGTGATACTTTACTGAAAATGTGAACACTGTTCCATATGCAAAATATAGTTGAACATGCCTTTAAAATAATACAAGCTGGGGCTGGATAGATGGCCCAGCAGTTAAGACCATTTGTTGTTCTTGCAGAGAACCAGGGTTCAGTTCCCAACACCCTCATGGTGTCTTACAATACGTGGCTTCAGTTCCAGGGGATCTGATGTCTTCTTTTGACCTCTGTAGGCCCCAGTCATGCGAGTGGTATTCATACATACATACATACATACATACATATATACATACACACACATATCTAGGAAAAACATTCATACAAATAAGAGAAATAAATTTAAAATAATATATTTCTTGTGAAGGATCCTCATGGCTTCTTCCTCATTTGTGGCTTGTAATGTGAGTGGATCTCTTATAAAATCCACTAAATCTTTCAAAAATCTATGATGGAAAATGACAATTTACTCAACCTTGATAGCCTTCCTTTCTCATCCTTGTCAGTGTCTTTCTGCAGCTGTGGCCAAGCAATCAATCCTCATCCCTCTAAAGACTGTTTCTCATGGCAGAGGTGGAAAAGAATGCCTGTCATGTGATCTGGGTTCTATTACGAGCTGCATAGCCATCCTCCTGTCTGTCTGTAGAACATCAGCTCCATGGGGGTAGAGATTGAACTCTCTTGTTCTTTATTCTGCCTTCTGCATCTATAGTAGTCTAAATTAGATTGTTCCGTAGATATTTAAGTACATTCCTTGTGCCAGACACCACTCTAGATGCTGAAGATAAAAGAACGCGTACAATAAAATTCTTATATTGACATTATTCATATTCTAGTGAGATGATAAATATGATAAATGTTTTGAAGTATAATATAGCATCGTTAGAAGACTAGAAGACAGAGGTAGATGCTCTGTCATCTCTCTCTCTCTCCTCTCTCTTTCTCTCTCTCTTTCTGTGTATGTGTATGTGTGTGTGTCCACCCGTATAAATTCCAGTCATGCAGAGGGAAGGAGGCTAAGTATTTCTGCTAAATTGTCACCCAGGAAAGGCCTCAAACAAGCCGAAAAACTGAGGTATGTGCATACAAGAAGCAGAGAGAGTTCAGGATAGAGACTGGCACAGCCACACAATAGCACAGTAATCAATATAGGTAAATGGAGGTGAGCAAGCAATTTGAGTGTCAGGACACGAGGCCATTAGCTTCATTTTGTTAGCAGTACTTTATGCTCATTTTTGGCCTCTGAGAAGGATGGGTAGGGGTTTCCTATTCATAACACGCAGGTGGCAGATCAAGTTGTATACTGATTGATTGATGATTGATTGATTGATTGATAGTTGTTGGGTCTGGGACCTAGAGTTCAGTCCTTTCCAGTTCTTATTGTTTGATGAAAACCATGGCAAGCTTCCTGGGAGGGAGTCAGAAGTGATCCAAATGGCCATTTCTCTTCATTTATAGCTGGAGAGGAGTCATTTTGTGTCTCATAGGTATGAGTGGGAGATTTATGGGCAATGTAGCTGATTATGAAGGAAACTAGAACATTCTTAAAGAAATTTTAGAATTGTCTAACTTAAAAAAAAAAAAAAAAAACAACTTCACAGTACTTTGAAAAGCCTGAACCTTTTAATACTATTGTATGTTTTAGCTCCTACTCAACCTAAATTTCATCTCAGCTGTTCAGCTGTTGATGCTTTCTGAAATAGGTAGTCCTTCCTTCCTTCCTCCCTTCCTCCCTTCCTCCCTTCCTCCCTTCCTTCCTTCCTTCCTTCCTTCCTTCCTTCCTTCCTTCCTTCCTTCTCCTCCTCCTCCTTCTTCTTTTGCTTCCTCCTCCTCCTCCTCCTCCTCCTCCTCCTCCTCCTCCTCCTCCTCCTCCTCCTCCTCTTCTTCTTCTTCTTCTTCTTCTTCTTCTTCTTCTTCTTCTTCTTTTTCTTCTTCTTTAAAAAGACTAAATTTGAGTAGAATTTGAATCCATGATGGTAGGAGAGAGTTAATGGAATTTTAAATATCCAAAAAGCATTGAGTGGGCATTTTTAAGAAAAACATCTATATTTAGTTTTGTCCTGTTTGCTGGTGAGAATAGTTGAGGAAAGCAAGCTGGCAGCATTTAATGTGTGTTTCACAGCCCCTCACGTCAGAAAACTCTCAGAGGTGAAGGAACATATCTAATGAGGTTCTTCCATGCTCTTGTATAGATGCATATGGAGGTACCTAAGACCAGAAAATGACAAAACCATCTACCATGGGGACAGAGGAATATGCATGTGGAATGTGCATGGTTAACACAGCACACATAAAGGCAACACGTTCATCATGAAGTCATGTGGATAGCCTTTAGGAATGCGGACAGGTACTAAGAATCTGATACAACAATAAAAGAAACAGTGGAAGAAAAAACAGAAGCAAGATACACACCAAGCACTCCGCTGCTTACCTGGTTACGCTGATTCTCATAAACCGACTGTCCTTAAAGAGGTAGAAATATGAGATGTGGAAGTTGAGGAGTAAAAGGTGGGGCTCGTGGAACAAGAGAAGACCAGAAACAAGCTGGAAATTGAAGCAAGAGAAACCTTTTGATGGCAGAGTATTGGGAATAGAAGAATGAAAGCAATTGAATAAGATCTTCGCATTTAGGATTCAAACTATAAGGAGAACGAGTCCTCCTTTTGGAGTCCATTAAATTGTGATTCCAGGGATGCCGTCGGATGGGAGAAACAAATTTAAAGAAGGCATTCTGAACAATTCATGACCACGAAGTAAATGTTAAAAGCAATTCATGTTATCAACTACCTTTTTAAAAAAATTATTTATCTTTAATCTTTTTTTTTTTTTTACCGTCCAGTCGTTTTCTCCCTGTCTGTCTGCCCTCCAACAGTTCCTCATGCTATTCCTCCTCCTCACTGTCTCCAGGAGGATGTCTCCACCCTTCCTCCTCACCCCACCCCTCCAGACATCCCCACTCTCTGGATCTTCAAGTCCCTCGAGGGTTAGGTGCATCTTCTCTCACAGGCCAGACCAGGCAGTCCTCTGCTGTGTATGTGTTGGGGGACTCGGACCAGTTAGTATATAACCCCTAGCAATGGTGTGTCTTGACAGCATGGCGTTTCAAGTATGCTTTCATAGGACTACAAGGTGCCCTGCAGGGCGTGGGAACGGACATTTGAGGCTGATGCTTTTTATTTCTTTGGAAGTTCCATTCAGGTGTCCTCTCCTCCAACCTTAGTGTCTGCGTCTTCACCTCCCAGGCACCTTTACTGTGGAGACAGAGCCATGTTGGGCAGATGGCTCTTACTGTATGACATGAACGTTCTTCCACTAAGGTTGTTTTTACTTAGTTATTTTAAGATTTTCCCCCCTCTCATTTCCTCTCCTATTTTCAATGTTTAATTACTTCATCTTGAGTTCCCGTTTTGTTTTCAATTCTGACAACACAGTCTTCATTTCAGGCCGTTTTAGGGGCAGTTCATCAGTGAGTTGCAGGAACAGACTCCTTTCTCATTCTCTCTGAGCTTCACTCTACACACTCACTTGATTTAGTTTTAAAACGGAAATAGTGGGTGCCTGCTGCCAGCTTTATGCTCCGGATACTATGGCGGATGCACTGCCATGTTGTTAAGTGCTGTATCTTTCTCTTCTGTTTATCTGACATATATTCAAGTCTGTGACCAATAAGATGTTCTTCGGTGGCTTCAGTTCAAAACCTTTGCTGAAAATCTTGCTCTTGTGTTTACCCAGTGAGGGAGTGATTCACATCGCCCTACACCACTTGCAGTTAGTTATTGCTTCTTCAAGGATAATTACTATTTACTTAATTATGTAGTAAGTGCTATTCAGTGGTCGGGTAATTAAACAACATACTGCACAATTACAAGACAACTGTGGTATCTGGGGAAGTTGGAAGAGAATTCGTTTTTATCAGTAATTCATTGGCTAGCAAAAGAGAGTGGCGTTAAGTCAACTGAAGGCAAAAGGACAGATGTCATCTGGTTTCACATTACAACCTAGCACTTAGCAACTGGGAAGCAAAGAGATTTCTCCAATGAGAATGGATTTCATACACTTTGCCGGTCAGCACAGGACTCCACGTTCGGTTTCTCTGACTGGGAGGGAGTTGTGAGTGCTTATTGGGGAATATTGATCACCTCCATGTATGCCTATTTTGAGAAGCAAGGCAAATGTGGGCAAGCACTGGCGAGAGTGGGTCAATACACCTATGGTTCACTTCCCGTAGGCTCTCAGCGTCTGTGATAGGGGCTACTAACATCACAGTGTCTGGTAGCATTTTGAAACTGGGGGAAGGTCTCTGCCACATGCCAATTTATAGGCTCTCATCCCTCAGCTATTTGAGTTCAATCAGTCCAAAGTGAAGCTTTGGAATCTGCATTTTAATCCAGAGTCACTTGGGTGTTCCTCAGGTGAATTCAAGCCATCTTTAATTTGAAGAGGCTACGAAAACAGCAAAGAAATCCAGGTGTTGGGTGGAAAGATTGCTTAGTGGTTAAGATTTTCCTCTTCCTAAGGACCTGAACTTTTTCAGTCATGCATAAATTGTGAAATATATATGACCCTAAATCCCAGGACACATTAACAGTAAAAAAAAAAAAAAAGTGGATATGTTTAATAAAAGAGAACACAAGTTCTCTTTTTTTGAGATATTTTGAGAAAAAATATTTTGTTTTTGGATTGAGTAACTAATGAATTGTATGGGGGCTTGGTCTATAATGTAGAATAGAGAGATACTGGCAATCATCTGGTAAAGTGTTTGCTTGCTTCTCTGCTTTACTGGGATATGACCGACAAATAAAAACTGCACAGAGTCAAGGTAAACCACAGTGTGATTTGATATCTGTACACACTAAGAGACGATTGACAATCAAGATCATTAAAAATCACACGTATTTTTCTTGTGCTAAGAGAACTTGAGGCTTAAGAGAACTGAGACTCTTTCTTAGCATATTTCAGATATAAAACATATTTTTATTAACTCTACCCATCATGCTTGTAATTAGTCTCCGGGACTTACAAGATAAAATTTATTCTTTTTAGTCATTGTCCCAGGGAGGCCATGCAGAGCTATAATTGTACCAAACTCTGTATTTGAAGCAGCATCTGGGGGTGGTGTAGGCATGTGTGTACCACACTCAATGCAGCATCCGAAGAGTCCCCAAATATGGGAGAAATCTGAGTGCTCTCCAGTAGATGAAAAGGTACAGAATCATGGATAGTGTAAATCTGGGGGATTGATAATTGTAGTGGATATTCTTCAGCCTTTACAGAGGAAGCTCTCCCATTTCTGCTGACATGAATGATTCTCGGGAGCAATGAAGGCGAAACAAGACAGACCCAGAGAGAAGACACCACCATAATCTCCTTATATCTGGGGCCTATGCTATATGCCTATACTATGTGGGGCATATGCTAAATGTACCTGAGAGTAGAAAAGCAGGGGGCAGAGTATGTATGGAGCCAAAGGCCAGTGGTAAAGATCAGATCTACAGAAAAGAAGTTGGTCTGCGTACTGTATAGCACGAACACTACAGTAGTTAATCCTCTATTGGATATTGGAGGTTTGCTGAATCAGTTTCATATTCCCTGAACACAAAGGGCAACTGAATTGATGGAGACCTTCACCTAGACCAATCATCTCATTATGTAGTTGCACATGAACATGGCTTGTGCTACACCTTGATTGCATACGACAAAATAAAAAAATGGTTGGTTCATCTGACTTTGACCTAGGGCTAACATTTACATATATAAGAAAAATTTTCCCCCAAGTTATTTGCAATGTCAATTCTTGCCACTACTTTAGTCTTAAACATAAGTGCCAGTTGTCAGAACGTGCCTAGCTTCTGACTTAGAAGAAATGGTAATGATGGTGGCTTTTGACTAGACAATTTACTAAGCGTGGCACCCCAGTTTGTGTAGCACATGAGTTCTTCCATGCAAAGAAGCTGCATTGTTTAGCAACTTCAGTGTCAGTCTCTCTGAGCATCCATGATCCTGTGTGCTCTGGCACCCGGAATTCATTGCTGTGGGAAAGGTGGTACAAAAGATTGCTGTTCCTGAGTCCCACTGCATGCAACAGTGTGAACAGCACTTTTAATTTGTCTTCCCATCTGACGGCATGTCTAATTATACTTTAGAAAGCCCATTTTAAGTGGTAGTTAAAACTTTCATTGAAATATATTTACATAAAAATGAAGATTAAATAAACACTTAAGAGTTACATTGTGGAGGCATCTTAATTCTCTCATTCCTTCTGCCGCATTTAAAGCATGATCTATATTTTGTTTATGCTGAAATAATTTTTCAGCAAAAGCAGAGTGTCCAGAAGCAGCTACTCAGAATGGGGGAGAGAGAGAGAGAGAGAGAGAGAGAGAGAGAGAGAGAGAGAGAAATCCCTTCTTGCTTTGAAAGTATCCAGCCACTTCGTATATATACTTGAGTACCTGGCAACTGTTTTCTGCCATTAAAATTCTTTTAAAATTTTCTTAAATTTACACAATTGCTAAAAGTAATGGTGGGGCAGGGGCATATTTTATTAATCATATAGAGATTAAAGGATTTGATTACACATTGTTAAATGACAACAGATTATGCTTCTCTCCCCTTTGTTTTTGCCCTCTCCGGTCTCTCGTCCCAATTTTCAGAATTGTAGTTAGCACAGTGACTGCTCTACATATTAAAGCATTATTCTCTTTATACAATAGAATACAAATTTTTCTCTTTTGCAGAATTTTAACAAGAATTTTTTACTATATTAGTGCAATTCTTTGCCCAGACCTCTAATGGTTGTAATTAGTATTACAGACCTGCCTGTAGTTTAAAGCATTTACTTTTTAAACTTGCCAGAGCATTTGGAATCTTAAAGAAAAGTAGTGATTGGCTCCCAGCCTCCCTACAGTTTATAACGTAATTAGGTTGGTGTGTGACTGGGGGTGGGGGGGGGTAACACTTTCAGTGATTTTTATTTGCAGCAAGACCTGGGATCTCCTGCTTTCAGGGACTGAAGAGGTTTCCTCTAGGCGCTCAGTGTTAACAGTGCTGCTTTCAACCCGTCTGCTCAGTGGACTCTTGTGGGGAACTTACAAAATTTATGAGGTCTCTTTTCTTCCCCCAAGAAGTTGTAATTTGATTGCTCTGGATAGGGATTTGGGATTCGAAATTTCTCAAAGATCCCATGTGATCTTCATGTGAAGAAAAGCTTAGGAACCATTATGTTAACCCATAATTTTAGAAAATACTGTGGAGTAAATCTAACCAAGGAGGCAAAGAGACACTTATATTAAAAACTTTGGCACTGAAAAAAGGAATCGGGGGAAGTCATCAGAAGGTGGAAAGATTGTGCATTGGCATAATTTGTATTAGCATAATTAATATTGTAAAATGGTTATATATTACTAAAAATATTCTACATGGTCAATTCAATTTTCATCAAAATCCAATCAAATGCTTCACAAATTAGAAAAAAAATGTTCCAACACTCATGGTATTGCAAAAGCAAGTAGCTCAAACAAAAACAATTCTAAGAAGTCAACACTGGAGACATTACAATATCTGATCTAAAAGTATTTTACAGTGCTGTCATTACAAAAATTTCATGGTGCTGGCTAGTATAAAGACCAACAGAACACAGTAGAGGATTCCAAAACAACCCACCCAGCTACAGCCACCAAAGTTTCGACCAAGCTATCAACAGCATTTTCCAGAAGAAAGAAACTCTTTGAAAAATGGTGTTGGGAAAACTAGATATCAAGATGTAGAATAAATGTTCTTGCTCTTTACAAAACTCAACTGGAATGAATGAGACACTCCACAGTGGGTCAGGCGTGGGTACTCATGCCTGTAATGCCAGCACTCAGGAAGTAGGGACACTCAGATCTCTGAGTTCAAGACCAACCTGGTATACATAGCAAGTTCAAAACTAGTCAACACTACACAATGAGACCTTCTCTCAACCAACCAAGCAAGCAAGTCTCTAAGGTAAATGTAGGACTTTAGAACTTCTGGAGGAAAACATGCACAAAGTAGGTTAAAACATAGGCATTGGCAAGGATTTTCTGAGAAGGACTTGAGTGTAAAGTGAAACCAAGTCTTTCCTCCTGGCCACTTTGTTCCCTGAAATAACCACCCCGAGACTAATCATTTATTAATAAATGCCTAGGTTGTAAGCTTCAGCTTGTTCCTTGACTTGCATTTATTATCCCTTTTATTCTAACCTAGGTGGCTGGTTTCCTGGGGTGAATCTCTCTTTATTCTAACCTGAGTTCAGCTACTTTCGGCTTTACATCCATTTCTTCAGCATGCAGGCAAATCTCCTGTACTTCTTACTATTTCCCCAAATCCTTTCTATTCCTGCCAGATGTTCTACCTCCTTTTTTTTTTTTTATGTTTCAGCTTATTGGCCATAATCCCTTCTTATTGATAGGTGATGCTTATAAGTGATTCTGTCTATACTCGGTTTGTCAAACATACTCCTAAGGGATTGCATGGCATTTAATGTAGAACAGCAAAGAAACAGGCACCAGAGTGAAGAGGCAGCATACAGAGGAAAAAAAGGTTTTGTTTACTATACACCAGACAAGGGACTAATATCTACAATATATAGGGAACTGCAAAAGTTGAACACTGAAGACATAAAATTATCTTAGCAAACGAGCCAGTGGTCAGAACAAATAACTGTCAAAGAAACAATGGTGAATGGATAATAAATTTCTGAAGAACTATTAAACATCCGTCCTATCAAAGGAATGTGAATTAGAACTGTTTTGGATTTCATTTCCCCCTGCTCAAAATGTCATCATGAAGAAAGTAAATGACATCAGATGCTGGCGGACTCTGGATCAAGAGGAGCCGTGCCACGGTGCTTGTGGTCATCTGGGCTGTGTGGTCAATACGGAGGTCAACATAGCCGGCTTTGAAACAACAGCCATAGAATGCAGCTACGCCACACCTGGGCATGTACCAGAAAGACTCTAAATCAACATACGAAAGAGATAATTATAGAACCATGTTTTGTTCTGCACTAATTACAAAGTTAAGAAATGGAACCAGCCAGAGTGGCCATTGGCAGATACAGGGAGAAAAATGTGATAGGCATACACATAAGATTTCCTTCAGGCATAGAGAGCAAAGAAAACCACAGCCCTAACAGAGGAATCAGTGTAAATAGTGTCTTAGAGTTAACACTGCTGTGATCAAACACCGTGACCAAAGCTACCGGAAGTGGAAAAGGTTTACTTGGCTTATGCTTCCATACCACTGTTCATCACTGAAGAAAGTGAGGCAGAAACTCAAACGGGGCAGAAACCTGGAGGCAGGAGCTGATGCAGAGGCCATAGAGGAGTGCTGCTTACTGGCTTGGTCCTCATGGCTTGCTCAGCCTGCTTTCTTATAGCATCTGGGACCACATGTCCAGGGGTGGTCCTATCTACAACCCTATCTTTCTAAGATTCACAGAAAAAAATATGTATTAAGTTGTTTGTCCTGTGTGTGTGTGTGTGTGTGTGTGTGTGTGTGTGTGTGTGTGTGTGTGTGTGTGTTGGGAGTGCTACATGCAGGTGTGTCACAGATGTGCATGTGTGGAAGGCACCTTGTGGAAATCGATTTCTCCTTCTTCAGCCATGTGGGGTTCAGGAATTTAACTCTGGTTGTCTTGCTATGAGAATGATAAGTCCAAGAAGATTTGAGTAGTGAGTGGTTTATTACTTTCTACCTATGTGACACCTACCTGTCATTCAAGACCCATGTAACAGTTTCAGTTTCTAGAAGTTGTTCATTGATTTCCCTTTCTCCTGTGACTCTCCAGTGAGTATTCTGTATCTGTTCACTTTGTGTCTTGGTTTCCACTCACCCCTAATTTTTTTTATTTTATTTTACATTTTCACTTTTAGTTTCAGATGTAACCTGTACAGCATTAGTGACACCTTCTGTCTTAGTGTTAGTTGTTAGACGCTGGGATTTATTTCATGCTTTTTGGAATTCTTAGAGTGAAATGCAAATGTGCCGGGAAACACAGTTTTTGGCCCGCCTGGGATACACATACACAGACACACATATGTATATGTATACATATGTGTGTATGTATGTATGTATGTATGTATCTATCTATCTATCTATCTATCTATCTATCTATCTCTACACACACAGACACACACATGTATACATGTATATGTATGTATATATATTTATATCTGTCTTTACACACACACACACACACACACACACACACACACACACACACTGAGTTTTTCTTCTCAATTCTCAAGGTGACCTTTGTAGTTAGGGTGTTCCTGATTATGTTTATCTGATGATGCATTTCTTATTTTTTAACTGTTTTCCAATACTCCTGACTCCTTTTTTTCCCCATGAGTTTTTTCTCCTGGCCTTTAGTACACATTGGTTAACTAGTCAATTATAAAGTAAATAGTTCTTTAGCAATGTCATTTTATTTTACATAAGAATTTAGTGTATAGTTACAGTGTAGAGCTCTTTTGATTCTTGGCTTGCTCTACCATGTAATTCACAGTAGTATAATGTGATGAAAACATTCTTTTGGCCAAATGGATGCCCCCAGTGAGTTTTTCTTCTCTATTTATATCTTGTTTACTCCTTAAAGCTGATACTTCTTTTTAAAATTATATTTAACAAACTTATTATTTTTCTTTTATAGTCTCTACTCCCAACCAACCCAATAGTAAAAGAACAGAAAAATCAAATATGAATTTTACTAAGAAATTTTTATTCTTATGTAAATTTATGTCTGCTAACATATTTTAGCATATAAAACTATTGATGGCTAGTTGTGTTTTTTGTGTATCTATGTAATCAGCCTCATTAACTGTGATTTGATGACGGCTACCAACAGTCATCATTTCCAACTGGATAACTGACATGTTTACTTCTTGTTTGCTAACACAGGTCATAAATGCTGTGTATTTTGAAGTCATGTGAAATGTAGGATCTGAGGCGCAGGCTTGTGTTGCTATAATGTGTACAGAGATTATGAGTGGAAAACCAGAGGACACTACTCAGACTGGAGAATGGAAGTAAGAAGAACAGAACATAGGTAGTTTTAGTGGAATGCTGTCAGAGGGATTATAGATAGATGATATACAAAGATAACATAGTGTGATAAGCTCGTGAATAAGAACTAACACATTGTATATGGAAGGAAAGATGAAGTTACGCTGGCACAAATGAAGTTTGAATTTATTTTTCATTTCTTCAGTATTTTCTCATTTTCACTGTCACCTGAGTAGCTGATGTGATCAGGTGACAAGGAAGGGACATGTTTCCAACATGTTTTTCAATTATAGTATGATGTTTGCTACGAGATGAATATTCTATCAACCTAACAAGAGACCTCATTAAGCTAAGGGCTATTACCAGGCCAGGAGCAAGATTGCAGAAGTGTGGGACTCCAGTCTGTTTGAAGCCCGTTTGTAGAGTTCATTGCTTGTGTCCATTATGTCTAGGATAACTATAATCTTCGTTTTTGGAGAGGGAAGTCCATGGTGACTAGGTCATCTTTGTCTTCTTTTCCAGTCATGCACAGGGCACGGACTTCATAAATCCTGACTGAGTGTGCATCCATTTGCTGTCTTCTGATGTGGTTTTGCTCACTCCCCTGTCACTATTCTTAATTGATTTTCAAGTTCTGAACTGAGATGTTTTGTATTCCAAAGGAGGATGCTTCTAGGAACACTGTTTTGAATGGTTCACAGAATTGGTTCAACCTTCACTTCAATTTCCTGCACTTCACATTATTACAGATGGAGGGAACAGTGTCAGGCTGCCAGGGTTTTTTGATGGACTGCATGTGGTGTGCTGAATGACTTCAATCAAACAGATCGAATGAATGATAGAGTATAGCTTGTCTGCAGAATCAAGTAATTTCGTCTGGAATGCTATGAGTGGCTGAGATTTTCTGTAACTTACCCCTTACATTTAAATTCTTGCATTTAGTGACTGACTGTTTGCTCAGGCTCTCTGTGGCATCAGGATGTTTGTCCCTAGAATGTGCCACTTAAGTCAAGTCCTTGGGGGGTTTTCTCTGAGCCTTCTAGGCATAACATGGTATTTATATTTAGCAGGTAATTAATTAGTGTTTCTTGATTGAATTAATTATTGCCTAGTTGCAGAAAAGCACCAATGTTGCTCTGAATACTTAACACAATGGAAATAACATAGAAAAAAATATTTCCAAATATCTCCACTTTTCTAAAGCCTAGGCCATGAGAAAAAAAATCAACACCCTATGTAATATAGACCCAAAGTCTTCAATACTTTTAATTTAGAGTAATTTTAAAATTTACTTCTAATGCATGCATTTGATGAAAGGTCACCTTGAGTCTTATTATTCCTCAAATATACTGTGCATATGTTAACTTTTCCTTAACACAATAGAATATACACATGAACACATATGCACGCACAGACATATTTGAATGTTGCTTTTTTGTTAAGCAGCAAATCTAAGGAATTTCAATTCATTCTTGAAATCTCCCATTTTAGTCCTATTATGAATAAATGTATAGTGTAAAGTAGAAGGATAGAGGCTGTGTTAGCAGAGATGAAAGTGAGAGGAAAAATAAACCAGGCTCCCCTCCAAGTGCCCTTGAGATGGGATTACATCATGGAAGGTGCACTGAGTTTAGCTATTTCCCATGTTAATTCTACAGATATGTATGGCCTTTCTAATATGCTCAGAATTGATGTAGTAAATGATTTGGAGGGCGATTAACCCACGTGGATTTAAAATAAGTCAAGAAATACTAGAAACTAAGTTTCGGTGGGATGAACAAGATATGAAACCCTGTGCTCTTCCTGTTGTCAGAGAGAGAGAGAGAGAGAGAGAGTAAGACAGTATATCCACTGTGGAAGTGGAACAACAGCACCTCCGAGTCTCCCAGACGTGCTTACTGTATGCCCATAGTCTCCACATTAGATAGCTACCCTAAGAACTGAAAACAGTCTTAATGAATTATTGCTAGATCCATGGTGATGGGTGTCTGCTCACAAGAGCCAGAAAATGGCAATGAGCTAAGTTTCTAGCAACTGATGAATGGATAAGGAAAATGTACATGCTTTGACAAATACTATTCATTCATTAGTATATGTGACTGATTAGCTCACAGGTTTGCTTAAACATCCAAACAAAACTATGGTTTTCATTTGAAGGATGCAACCTATAGAATGTTTCAATCTTGAGAAAACTGTTATACAACAGTCATGGATGTATTACATGAACAAAAGTAATGGTCTTTATTTTAGCAAAAGTGTGTATTAACACTGCTATTTAAGATATAAAGGAACACACACACACACACACACACACACACACACACATACACACACAATAACCTCCAAACATCCTGAAATATTCTAATAAGCAAATAAACAATTTAATAGAACAGATAACTTTTCAAATAAAGAAATACAAATAGCCAATAAATACAGGGGAAAGCTTCAGTGTCTATCTATAGCAATTAGGGAAATGCAAATCAAAAGAAGACTGAGATTCTACTGTTCCCTAGTCAAAATGGTATGTCATCAGATGAAACAACAACAATAAACAACTAATATTGTTAAGGGAACAGGGAAAAAGAAACCTCTACACACTCTTGGCAGGAATGAGTATTAGTTTACTGAAATCGCTATAGAGGTTTGTCAAAACTGAAGATAGAATTTCCGTATACTTCAGTGGTTCCATTCTTCAGAAGAATCGATGTTGGTATGTTACAATGATACCTGTGTGGCCCGTTCCTCAGTGGACTGTTCAGGATAGGGAACTATTAACAACTGAATGGCCACAGAAAATGTATTTACACCATGGAGTTATTTTTGTTGTTGTTGTTGTTGCAGTTTTGTATTGTTTTTCATCTGATTCCAGAGTCTTCTCTGGGCAGTGTGTTCTGCATTGAATGGGTGTGTAAAGAAAGACTTCTGCTCATTTTTCATTGTTATCTTTTGAGACTTAACTTTTTCTTCAAACATGAAAATTTTGCCATAAATTCTTTGTTGAAGTAAGAGGGCTGTGTGTCCCCAATGTGTTGAGTGAATTTTTCTGCAATCTGTAGGGTGGCTTGGGTTTTCTTCATCAACAAGTATTGTGGAGGGACCAGTTCAGGGTTGTAATGGCAGCTCCCCATTTCTCCCCATTTCACCATTTCCAAGGCCTCTGTTCAGTCTCCTTTAGCATGGAGCCATAACCCCAGTGATCATTGTAGGGCATGCTTCACAAAGGAAGAGAATGAGAGAAAGAGCCAGCGTCAATATCACAAAGTGAAATAGTTTCTACTGAATTTCTCTAATGTGTTGTCACTCAGAACATACCAGGGAACTATGCAGCACTGAGCAATGCAGGTGCCAGGGTGCTTCAGAGCTGCAGTTTAGGAACAATGGTAAAGACTTATGTGATTTCTTCTGAATCAGTCAACAAGGTTTGGCTTCAGCTCTGTCCTGTCATTGGCTTGTTGAGACAATCTTGGTGAAGATTCCCACTAAGTTGGTCATAAGATCATCCTTGATATCTGATCACACTCTTCATCCTCACCTCTTATCCATACATATGTGTTTGGCCTGATTATGCTAAGTATCCTGTTAGATCCATTTTCCAAGAGCTTCCTTATGCTTGGTGTCTTCTCTCAGTAGTTTTCCATTCACTGATCCCTCACTCTGTTCCTTGGCCAGGAATTCCAGCTGTTGTCATGGTATTGAGTTGAGCACGTCTACCATATTGCTATAGTTGTGAATTAATTCTTCCCTGCTCTATTAACAAGTATGTGCCAGAATTAATTGTCTTTCTTCAACAGTGACCACAATGAACAGAGTTATATTTCTATTAGCTATGAAGAAAAGTGAATGACTAATGGAAAAACCAAGATGATAATTGTGATACCAAAGATCTCCTCACCCTAAAAGGTGAGTCATCCCACTTGAGGAACTGATACTGACCTGGAAGATGAATTCTGGTAGTTCGGGTGCTACATTTGACTCTGATCTCTGTTCATGGGGGACTTGTGAGACTTCTCATCTTTGTATTTTGTAGGTGCGTTGGAGAGTTGTAGTTGGCTGGTGGTTATAAAGCCTTTTGAAAGAGGGTGCTATCTGTGATGTGTTGCTGAGTTACCTGAGGAGAGTTTCACCAAGTCTGGGTGCCTGTCAGATAATTAGAGGGGAATGCACTGGAAATGTTGCTCTAGGACTCCTATTAGTGTTCACTGTGGTGCTGACACGCCCATTGAGGGAAAAAGATCTCACTCTGCTCTGAAGTAGTCGCTAAAAATTCCTTCTTCTGTCTTTTAAAATCATGTTCGCCATCTGCTGAGAAAGGAATTCAGATGGCTGCTGGGAACTTCACAATTAAACGTGCTAATACAGTCTCAGGAGAAAACGATTGTCACACCTGTTTTTCTAAAAGTGAGAAAAAAAAGCACAACCAACAACAACAACAAAATAATACCACAACTCTCAAAAAACAAAGTGGAAAATCCATCTGCTTTTTCCATGTTCAGCAAACCTCAGATTCTTAGGAAAATGTAAAACAAGAGCAGATACACATTCAGATATTATTAGACACGGTGAAAGGTCATGACAAAAACCTTTCACTCATTATAAAAGTTAGTTTCAAGGCAAAGACTCATTCAACCAATGTAACTGTTTTATCTCTTTTTCTTTTGGAGTTTGAAATTGTCTGGGGAAAGCATATCTGTAAATGAGATGTCTCGTTGTGCTGTAACCACTGACATTTATATAACACCTATAGAACATAAAGATTTTATATTTGTCTGAACGTAAGAAATATTCCTGTAGTAAATCGTCACGTATAATAATAGAGAGGCACTTTGCAAAGGACTCCACTGAAACAGCACACAACAGAGACCTGACCCTGGCTCAGGGTTACCAATAAACTCCGTAGGTATAGAACAAAAATTCTAAAACTCAGGAAAATTAATAAGATGAATTACTCTGTGTGTTTAACGATGGTTGAGTCTGGTGTGAGAACCACCTGCTATGGTAAAGAAAAGAAATTTGTGACAGCCATGAATTCACAATTTAACAATTTCTTTCAGAAGAATTTACTAATCTTGACCATAGGGCTTTTGTCAGACTTAATTGTAAAATTAACTCGATATAAAATATTTTATTTTTAACCTGTTTTTATGATGGCAAATACGGGATCATATTGGACCCCAGTACTTCATTTAATCTGCACAGTAAACATATGTTTCCTCAAACCTATGTGAACTCCTTTAAATTTCACACTAAATAGCAGATAATACATGTATGATCTTTATCCTGTTTTCATCAGTAGTATGTGAAATTTAAGACTCTCAATTTTTAGTGCATTATTTCTGGCACCCTGCATGCTATGTAGACTGTCATATCCTATCATTTTTTGCTAGGTATTTCTAAATACTATACAATGTACAGACCTAGTCCACCTTGTCAAGACCCTCAATATTTTTCAGGAAGGATTTTACTGTTTAATATTTGATAAATTTCTAAGATTTAGTAACTTAATGAAGACTTTTGGTTAACAAATCTTTCCGGTGGTATAATGGTTTTATATAGATCAAAGAATACCAGAACAGGGCTTTCTGGGTTGCAAGAGGTGGGTTACAGAAGTCAAAATACTGTGTAGTATGTAATAAGTGGAGATGTTTTTGTTTACTTTAGTTTCAAGTCTTAGACTGGCTTGGTATTATTCATGTACACGACTATGCTTTTTGCATCAAATTGATATTGTGTTTAATGATGTAATAAGTAGTAGTGTGCACAAGTAGAATCAAGCACCACATTTATAAAATTCCATGAAGCAGCCAATCACAGGCTGGGTCTGCTCAATGCATTAAAGTCATATTGTCTTGTTAGCTGGGGTGTGTCCACCGATGTCATCTCTCAACAAGATACCAGACAGTGAATTTTCAAAACATGTCAGGATTTTAATAACTCAACTGACAAGAAATGCTGGACTGGGTGAAGGGAGAAGGGACTACGCCCTACTGGAGAGATTGAAAACTGACCCAGCCACTTTGGTAATCTGAATGGAGCATCCTCAAAAAGCTAAACATATATCCACCATGGGATGGACCCACCACTCTTTGGCATGTGCACAAAGGATTTGATGTCCTGCCACACAGACACTTGCACAGGTTTGCTCATTGCTGTTCTATTCACAACAGTCAGGTAATGGAAGCAACCTACATGCACTTAAGTTGATGAATAGATAGTAAAAATATAATACAGCTCTACTATGGAATGCTACTGACTTGCAAGGAAAAACGAAATAATGAAATTTGCTGGTGAATGAGCGGAACTAGAAAAGCTCATACTGAGTCAGCTAACCCAGATCCAGAAAGATAAATGTCATAGGGGTGCAGGGTCCCATGTATCTGTGGTTCCTGGCTCTAGTCTTCAGATGTGAGTACACAGCCTAGAGTAATTTCAGAATGTGGGGACCTTGGGAGAGGAAAATATGCAGGATACAGGTGGTTAGAACAGGAAAATGGAGGCATTTAAGTAGATAGGGGGTGGAAAATTGATTTAAAAAAAGGAGGGTAACTTAAGGTTGTCGTTAAAAGTCATAAGGAATAATACTATTATCTGCCTAAAAATAGCTATGATACATGTAATTCAGTGTATGAATATGCGTATAATACATAAATAGGTTAGAAGAAATTTATGTTGAAAATGCCCTTCAAATAGACAAAGATTACCTAACACAAACCCAAGCACCAGAAAGGTGAAGCCTGCTTTTGAGTTGTTGGTCAGGGTTGTCCAAAAGATTCCCCAAACATGGGCTAGAGAGATGGCTCAGAGGTTAAGAGCACTGACTGTTCTTCCAGAGGTCTTGAGTTCAATTCCCAACATCCACATGGTGGCTCACAACCATCTGTAGTGGGATCTGATGTCCTTTTCTGGTGTGTCTGAAGAGAGCTACAGTGTACTTAATCCCAGCACTTGGGAGGCAGAGGCAGGCGGATTTCTGAGTTCGAGGCCAGCCTGGTCTACAGAGTGAGTTCCAGGACAGCTAGGGCTACACAGAAAAACCCTGTCTTGAAAAACCAAAAAAAAAAAAACACCCAAATAGCCACACAAAGACATGATACCTATGAAGCAAGACACCCGCTAATACAGCACAATATCCCCACGGGAACACTGGTGACATGTATACCTCGCTAGTAACCAAGAGCTCTTTAAGTCAGCATAAAGCCCACTCAGCAAAAGAGAAATCATGCCTAGTACTGGAAACCTAGCCAAATACTTGAGATTAGTAAAGTCATGGATCTTGGATGAGAACCTGCCACCACCTTACTAAGCGAGCAAAGTTCTTAACTGTATTATAAATACTTATTCTTTTGTCACAGGTAGGGTCCACCTCTCTTCAAAGAAATGTCTCCCTGCAACAGACAGATATCACTACAGAAAGCCACAAGTGATCTAAAAACAGAGAACAAGCACCCACGTGGTGCCTAGTACTAACGGATACGGGTACATCCCACCTCCTGTACCGAAGTCTCAAGGATAGTAGCCTAAGACAGGGTGGGAAACTTGGGAGAGCCAGAGGAAGGGGCCGTTTGCTGTGAGATGATGATGACCAGGATTACAGTAGCTACACTCATGAAGTCTCATCAGCATGGCTGTCTAAAACAAGTCCTGAACAAAGAACTAGACGTGGTAAAATGGTAAGGGGAGACCTCAGCCTTAGACAACCAAACCAAACCAAACCAAACCAAACCAAACCAAACCAAACCAAACCAAACCAAACCAAATCAAACCAAACCAAACCAACAACAACAATGACAACAACAACAACAAAACTTACCATCAATTCAGCAATGCTAAGAGTAAAAAAAAATAGCCTTCCATAGGGGATATCGCTTATATTTGTTATCTAATACTAAGTGGTCAACCCTGAAATATACATTCAAGTAGCATTATATACACTGAGCAGGTTGTAGTTACATATTAGGGAAACATGTAACCAAGTAAAGGGAATGAATTTGATAGGGTAGAGTACATGGAAAGGGTTGGTGAGAGGAAAGGGCAGAGCAAAATAATGTAATTGTATTTTAATATTAAATTAAAAAATTAGTATCTGTATACACATAAAAATATTGATTGAAGATGATCCAACCCATTCTGTGAATGATCTTTGTTTCCTGGGAAGTTAAAAAGAGTTTAAATGTATGTATCACAAATCCCAAATGCGACACTGTAGTACTTCATTTTGCTCAAGATAAACAGAAAAACAAAGCCACTTTCCGTCAAGTCTTGAGTATGTCCAAAGGTTACAGTTGCTTTAAGTATGTATTTTAACTTGGACAGTTTCGTAAGCTTATATCTAAATTTTAAATTTCTAAGTAAGTTCAAGTAATAGTAGGATTTAAAGAAATCCTATCTTGTTTTAAACTGCCTGTCTTAGGGTTTCCTTGCTGTGAAGAGACACTGTGACCAAGGCAACTCTAATAAAGGACACCATTTAATTGGGGCTGACTTACAGTTTGAGAGGTTCAGTACATTGTCATCAAAGCCGGAAGCATGGCAGCAACAAGGCAGACATGGTTCTGGAGAAGGAGCCTGAGACTTCTATATCTTGATCTGAAGGCAGCCAGAAGGAGACTCTCTTCCACAGGCAGCCAGAAGGAGGAGACTCTCCACACTGGGCAGAACTTGTGCATAGAGACATCGAAGCCTGTCCCCACAGTGACACACTTTCTCTAATAATGCCACACTTGCTAATAGTATCACTTCCCATAGGCCAAGCCTATTTAAACCACCACCGTGCCTTTTCGAGAAAATGGTTCTTGTAGGATACCAGCTCGATTTCAGTGAAAAATGTCTTTTTCTAGGCTTGATTTTTGTCTACGCTTCTCTCTGACTTTTGTGGCAATGGGTTACACATGCCTCCTTTTGGATTTGTTTGTCCAAACACATCCTGATACTTTCGGTGTCAGTGACCCATATGAAAGCCACCAAGATAGGCCCCTCCCATAGTGAAGAAATTCCTACTTGTATTCACTACAGCCATGAACGGTACAACAGTCATACATAATTTATCTTACATTAAGGGGGAAAATTCAACAAAATACAGGGGATAATATACTATTTTAGGAAATAATATTGCATTGCCTTGCCTTGCTTGTTTCTTGACTATTTGCGTCTACTGTGTTGCTAGTTCCTCAACCTAGAACTGACCTTAATATACTTGCATGTAACCAAAATGGTATAAAAGCAAAAAGGAGGAGGGGGGATGGGATAGGGGGTTTCTAGGGAGGGGAAATGGGGAAAAGGGATGACATCTGAAATGTAAATAAATAAAATATCCAATAAAAAATAAGAAAAAATAAAAATAAAGAAATAATATTACAAAGGAAGTAAGAACTATAAATTTCCCAGTGACATAGCTGTATTTTATTTGTTCCTACCCTACAGTATAACTTCACTGAAATTGTGCTCTTTGTACAGTTGGCCAATCAATTGCTTCACCATAAAGCCTCTGCTGTTTTCCAGTAGCCTACGATCCTTTGCATTTAAAGTGTTGCTATAGAGACCTACAGTCTCTACAGTTTAAACAAACACATTAAGAATAGATACTGATAATGCAATGGTGTATTAATTATTTAGGAGAGAGTCTTGCTTTCCCTACTTGGAAAGTGTGAGGGGTACCTTGGCACCATGTCCTAAGATGGAAGTGGAAGTCATAGATTCTCAGGAAACTAGAGTGCTGGGTCCATCACTACTCAGGAAGAGTGCTATCTCTTTAGGAGGAAATGATAAACAAGAGGTAGACATGTGGAAGACCCTTCACAGCATTTCAGAAACGTTAAATGACACCCTCATTGACTCTAAATCAAGAAATGACGTTTCTGGCCATGGATGCTCGGCAGTCTCTCAACACTGATGGCTTTTCCTGCTGTTCAGATGTTCTCAGTTGCTCCAGTACACAGACTCTTGCTTTCCTTTGTCTGAACTGTGCTATGGGAACAGAATATCTTTCTCCCTCCCCTGAGTGCATCTGATGCTATATTGGCTCTGATACAGAGCCATCTTGTGTCCATCAATTGATACATTCTTTCCTTTCCTTTTTTTTTTTTTTTTTTTTTTTTTGAGTCCTTAAATTATTTACTGCGTGTCTCATAAAGCCTGTATACTCTTTTGTAAATGTAACTTTCATTCTCCTAATTTAATCATTGTTTCTGATGCTTCCTGCTTCGTCAGCTAACCTAAGCCTAGCCCTGGAAACTTCTAACCTCCACACAATCTAATCTAGGTGTACAATGTTTTCAGCTTCTGAGACTTACTGCTGGATACAATTACCCTTTTCAGTTCTTTCTGAGTTCTGGCTGGCTGGCTGGTTCAACTCAGCTGTTCTGGCTCAAACTCCTCTTCAAGCTGCCTCAATCTGGCCTTTCTCTTTCTCTCTTGGTCTCTCCTGAATTGCTCTGTTTGGCCTCCTACTAAATTTGGCAATATGTTCTAATTTTCTGTCTCCTTCTCATTCTCTGGCTCATTCTGTCTTCACCTGTGTCTAGCTTGTTCTCTCTTCAACCTGTTTCTGTATAACTGTCCCAGTAAACAACTGGGATACATTCTCTGTGGCTTTTGTCAAGTACTTTAAAGGCAGTAAGGAGAAGCCCAAAGACTGACAGACACATAAGTTTATAAAAACAGAGATAAAGTTGTCACCCTGCATTTTTTGTTTTTTGTTTTTGTATGTAGTAGATCACAACACTATATTGGACTTCTAAATGTCTTTCTGTTTTTATTGGGTTAGTGTTCATAGGTTATTGAATTTATTGTTTATATTCTTTTCAGAAAGATAAGTAATTAGCTGATGGAAATCTAGGGAATAAGAGGTTTTCCCGAGTTAATGAAAAGGACCTGACTCTTGGAACAGGGTAGATAAGGATCTCAAAACTGAAAGAGGTTTACAAGATGAACAGAGGTGGAAAATTGAGATAAAACTTGATAATTTACCCTTTATAGTTCTTTTTGTATGGAAAACATCTTTGCTTCTTTATTATTAGCTAATAGAAAAATATAATTATATATTGAAAATACTGACATTGATTGGCAAGTTGGGCATTTTATGCTGGAGAATCTGTGGCAAAAAAATGGGTAGTCCACCTACCTACCTTGGCTCTATTTTTCTACCGTCCGGTCAATATTCACACTTACAAAGACTTGGGCCTAGGCTCACATGCATACAAAAAAGAAAAGAAAAGAAAAGAAAAGAAAAAAGAAAAGAAAAGAAGAGATATAAAACCGTGAAGGTCCAGACTATACTTATAATTTACAGAAGAAATCACATTGGTGGTGTGATTTTTGACTGGTGATTATAAAGCTTATAATGATTTGAATTTTTCTAAAGTGTGTATTAGTTAGGATGTGTCTAATTTTCAACATTAAGTGAATAATGAAATATTCAGAAGCTGCTAATTAAATAGTTAGATATTAATAATATTCTACTTCCAAAATAGGCATATATGGTGATTAGTGTGCCTGAGGTAGACTTTTGGGGATCCACTCTGAAACCTGGATGGGGATTTTACACAACTTAGATATTCAAGGTTGTGCTGTATTTGGAGTAGGGAAAATCACCGGAAGGATTAATTTCTGTGTGTTGTTAAGTAACCAAAAAGACTACAATAACATGGCAGGGTGGACATCTAAGTATGAACAAGCTAGCTCTGCAGGTTATATGGTGGGTAGCAGGCTAGACAGGACTCAGAAGAACACTGATTCCTTGTCCCTGGGAAAGTTGCTCAAGTCCCACACTCTCAGTTTCTCTGTAAAAGGAGGGAGGTGAGCCATGGTTGAGGTTCCTTTTATTCTAGATTTGGGTGTTTGGAGTGGGCAGACGGGGACATAACTGAAGTTTATGATTCCCTCACCCATGGAACACACGATCATCCCTGTATGTATCCTATTTAAGGCAAATTACCATAACACCTTTGCTCTGTATTTGATCAAAGAGCCTAGCTTTTATTAGCCATCATTACTTTACTTCTACAGTTAGAGCTTTTACTAAATTTTGTTTGAGTACCTGAAACACTAAGATTACCATCTGTGTCTTATATTCTACCTTATTTTGTTCCCACTATTAGATTCTTAGAGGCAAAAGCAAGCAGACAGTGCTTGTATGAACTATAAGTTGTGATGTGTGTTTTTCCTTATTGCTTCCAATCCCTCTAGGCACTTAAACAAAACAGTAGTGGAATTAAAATCAGTTCATCTCAAGAGCTACAGAGACTCAAGGATCGTCTCCTTCCCAAAGAAGAAAAGCCAAAGGTTTAGGCTGCAAGGATTTACTTAAAATTGGGATATCCTTTAGCACACAGTAGGTTTTTCTTCTCTTTTTAAATTCTAAAGGCTTTGATAGAGAATCCATGATAGAATCTACCACCAGAGCTATGGTGACACAATCCTCTTGCCAATTCTTAGATGAAAATAGACAGGCAGATACCAGGCAATATTCTGAGGAAAGTATATGTGGTGTGTGTATAAATTACACACACACACACACACACACACACACACACACACGCACACACAGTCACACTTCAAAAAGTATTTAGCATGATTCTTTTAGGCAGAGCCTCACTGATACACAGTGGAGGATGTCCTTGAATTCTTAATTCTCCTGTCTATACTTCTTGAGTTCTGGGTTTACAGACATGCACTACCATGCTTGGTTTAATGCATTGCTAGGGACTGAATCGTAGGTAAGCCTTCTCCCAACTGTGCCACATGTTCAGCAATTCTTATGCCTTTCTTCTATTGTTTAACATTCACTTCCTATGTGGACCTGTGCGCTACAGCAGCAGTATGAATTCACTACAAATTTATACATGGATTTATTCTATGAAGTTCTATCTTTCGCGAATATTTATTTTCTTTCTTTCTTGCATATACCTTATATAAAGTAGAGATATTATGCATATCTGAACATATATTTAGATGTTTAACACACACACACAGCTAACATGTTGACACAGTTATGTACAGATGCTAAGATTCTCTGTGACACTCAATTCTATTCCTATTCACTAGGTTTCCTTACCTCATCTATTCCTAGAGATGTGGTAAGATGTGGGCTATCATTTCACATTGCCAGTCAAAGCATGCTACAGTGACATTAGTGACAGTAATTATTGAGTTTTTATGGGATATTTCTACAGTGTGTGTGTGCACGTCTGTGTTAATGTGCATGTATATTCATATATAAGAATGCAGTTATGTGCATACTCTGTTCCACATACAGAGATCAGAGGATAGTATCTGGTGCTAGTCTTTGCCCTCTATTCTATTTGAGGCAGGCCCTGTTTTTGTTCAATGCAGAATACTGCAGAGACCAGGCTAACTAGCCCTGCAGCTCCTGGCCTTTCCCTTGTCTCTGCCCATGTCCCTGTAGTAGCTCTGGGAATACAGATGCTCACGTATCAGGCATGATACCTGATGTAGAAGTTATGTATCTGGCTTTTGTGTGACTTCCAGTAACTCAGACTCAGGTACTGATGGCTTTGTGTGACTTCCAGTGACTCAGACTCAGGTACTGATGGCTTTGTGTGACTTCCAGTGACTCAGACTCAGGTACTGATGGCTTTGTGTGACTTCCAGTGATTTAGACTCAGGTACTGATGGCTTTGTGTGACTTCCAGTGACTCAGACTCAGGTACTGATGGCTTTGTGTGACTTCCAGTGACTCAGACTCAGGTACTGTAGGCTTTGTGTGACTTCCAGTGATTCAGACTCAGGTACTGATGCTTGTGTGGCAAGTGCTGTCCCTAACTGAGCCATCTCCCCACCTTCCGACAATACTTCTAGAACCCATGAATGAAAATAAAGCACATTTGAAGCATTGTGTATTGGCTTCCTGGCTTATGTTGAATTTTATGCTATATACCCAGTGTCATCTGGGAATGGGAAGAGAAAGCAGAGTAAACTGCATTTCATCCATGATATTATTTTCAGCTTTCTCTGTCATTTTTGAGCCTTTGCCTC
Source organism: Arvicanthis niloticus (assembly GCF_011762505.2). NCBI lineage: Eukaryota > Metazoa > Chordata > Mammalia > Rodentia > Muridae > Arvicanthis > Arvicanthis niloticus. Next base: position 45,107,034 of record NC_133429.1, read on the forward strand.
CTGCTGAGGCATTGCTTCTCTTTGGATTGCCAGGACTTTGCTTGTTAGCTACGATCTTTCCCTTTCCTTTCTCCAATGCTTTATTTAATTTTCATCTCACAGACACAGCTAGTTGGCTAATTGGAGCCTCAATATTTATATATGCAAATAGGTATGCATGCTAATTCCATTTTAATTTGATATTTTTCAATATCAGATATTTTCTAGGTAAGAGAATAGTCTGTGTTGCTATTATTTTGCTCTTTTTTTTTTAAAGAAGACTTTTAAAGAAGGTAACCACGATGTGTTAAAATTTTCAAAATTATATTATGTATTTACCTGTAGAAATCCACAAAATTTAACTTCACTATGGCAAGATCACATTTTGGACGACACTGTTTTTTTCCGTGGAATTATTTCAGCGAAGCCACCCCTGGGAGGCTGCCCTTCCTCGTACCACACTTCCTCGGTTTGCAATTAAAGATAGGGATCGTTCTTCACTCTTGTACTTCTTGTTAATTCTCACCTCTCAGCAAGTTACTTAGCAGCGCCTTTTTCTCAGCCCGTTATTCTTTTCTCAGGCTTTTAGCATCTAATTTACAGCTCTGATATTTTAGGGCAACGTTTTGTTATGGGGAAAGACAGATGAGCAGGCTCGCTCAATAGTCTAGTCGGTAAGAAATATGGAGGCTCCAGTTCAGTGAATGCCATGCCTCTCAAAGACACGGTGATGACATAGTTCTTGTCTGAGTGTGAAGCTAGAAAGGGTGACAGCATGGTTCTTGTCTAAATATGTAGCTAAGGAACTAGACGAGCTATAGATGGAAGTTCTAGTTTGAAAACCAGCAGACCGGAGGCTCAACATGGCCAATGTTTCCATCAGAGTCTAAAGCAGAGTTTCTCAACCTTCCCTTGTTGTAACCCCTTAATACAGTTCTTCTTGTTGTGGTGACCCTCAACCATAAAATTATCTTGTTGCTCCCCCATAACTCTAGTTTTGCTGCCGTTATGAATCATAATATAAGTATCTGATATATCAGATATGCAATATTTCACCCCCAAAGGGATCATGACCCACAGGTTGAGAACCACTCTTCTAAAGTTGGGAATAGAGCACTGTCATTCTGTCGGGAGGTACAGGGCTCAATTAGGTGGACACATGAAATTAACCCTCACGTTCTCCAAACAAAATGGCAGTGTATCTTAGGAGACCTATTTAAACAGCAGAAGTAGGATGGATGTGGGGGTAGGATCAGAAGTTCAAGGTTTTCCTCAGATACACACACAGTAGGTCTGAGATAAGCCTGGGATACAGAAGAACCTTGTCTCAAAAATGACCATGTTTACGGGCTCTTTAGTTGAGAATATACTTAGGTGAGTAAAGTTTTTTCCTCAAATTCCCGGAACTTCATGTCCAGCCTATAGTATCACACAAAGCTGAGGGACAGAAATTAGTTGTGGATATTTGAGTGATCATTAAGATAAAACCAGAGAGGTGAGCAGATATTAGCCACAAGGAAAGTTGCCTGGCTTTTTATGTCATATATATATATATATATATATATATATATATATATATATATATATATACTTGTTATATATATTATATATATAAAACAAGAAAAAATATGAAACTATATATGAAACTCTCTCTTTCTCTCTCTCTCTATATATATGAAACTCTATATATTTCATATATATATGAAACTCTATATTTCTGTATTTAAGACACATATTACATTAAGAATTATAATGAACAGACTGGAGAGATGGGTCAGCTGTTAAGAACATGTGAAGCTCTTACAAAGGACCTGGGTTGGTTTCTAGAAATTCCATTGGGGAGTTCATACATTTGGGATTCTGGTTTTAGAGGAAGAAGTGACAGCCGTTTTGGATCTTCACAGCCACTTGCATATATTGTGCACATACTTAGACTCAGTTCTGCCCCCCTGCCAAATAGAAATAACGCAAATCATTAAAAAAATAATCATAATTAAAATGCTCAACTCATTACTACCTAAGTCAATAAAATAGATACTACAAAAGCCTCCTACAGTCCCTAATTACAATTCTCACTTCCCAAGGGGAAATCATTATCCTGTTATTTGTGGCAATCATTTGCTTGCTTTTAAAACATTTTATAGCATACATCGTTGAACAGTATAACATTTTACTTCTAGGTTTAGTGCTTTATATGAATGTAACCATTATAAATATATTAGTCTTTCAAATGGTTTATATTTTCTCTGATCATTGTTCTTAGTCAATAGTTCTAAGGTCCTCTACTGAAACATAATATAACAGGTGAGCTCTGTATTGCATGTCCTTCTATGTCTATAAGTAATATTTACTTATGGGTAATTTTTCTTGAGTTTGAGGTGGTTTTTTTTTTTTTTTTTTTTTTTTTTTTTTTTTTTGTATAAGAAGCCCTCTGCATTGAGAACACACTTTATTCAGATGTCAAATGTTATGGTTGTTCTGAATTTGAATCTTGGCTTTAACCCTGGTGAATGTTGCAATCTTGTTCACATTACCTTATTTCTTTGCTTTGTGGAATGGGGATGAAAATAGAACCCACACTGTGGGGCGGGGCAGCCCAAAAACAAGTTTATAAAAGGTGCTTAGAGCTGTGTGTCTGTGGGGGGATGGGGTAGGGGAGGAATGACAGCACTCACCAGTTGTTTAAATGTTATAACAAGAAAAATCCTTGTGTGGATTAAATGAGTGAAGTTTAATTAGCATCTCTCTGGTAAATAGGAGGTACTCAGTGGTGATTCTTGGTGCATTTCTCTGTTTTCCATTTTCTCCTTGATGATATGACTGCTTTCCAGACATCAGAGGTTTCTGGGAGTCTCACAGTTGTATAAATGGGGACGTTGCTAACGCTCTCTTCTGTGTGTTGCTAAATATCTGTGCTGCCATCATGTTTTCTGTTCACTACTTCTCCAGCAAGTAGTTTTGAAGTTTTCTATGCTTCGGGACTTGCGCTCAACTCTTGGGATGTTAAAGGGAATGACAGATCCTTGCTTCAAAGTGGGGAAGTCCACACCAAAACCTTATTGATGTCATTTATCTACCATAAACCAGAGAAAGAAAAACACCTTGAATTTTTCAGGATTAGAGATCTGACCTTAGAGCATTTGCCCCAAACAGAAAGAGGTAGGAATGAGTGGAAAATGGGTCAAAGTTCTAGGGGTGCACTGTCTAACAAGCAGATGGGGTATAACGTTTTCATGCTGGTTAGCAGAGAGGAAACATTATGTGGTCTCAGTATATTTTTATTTTCCAGTTGTGGTCGAGGAGCTTATGATGAGACACTTGACAAGATTTAATTTTGATGAAAACGTAAACTTCCCTACTCCTTGTCTACTAGCCCAGGTCTGCCCAATAAAATATAACACAAACACAGAACTTAAAATTTTCTAGTTGACTTATTAAAAAAGCAAACAAAAATAGTTGGAATCATTTTAATGATGCATGATATTGATTATGTATATGTAAGACACAGATGGTCCCTGAGTTAATGAGAACTTGATAAAGGATTTCACCTTCACCCTGAAATGAACATGTACCCACGAAGTATTACTAGCCGAACATGAGATCAATATGAATGTTATTAATGATATATTTAAACATTTTTCCTGTACTGAATGCTCAAAAAGTGATGGCCGCTCATTCAATTCAGACTCGAAATTTTCACCAGAAACATTCTCTGTGTATCTAAATTCATGAAACTATAGTGTAAAGTAGACTGTTTATCTGAGAGCCCAAATCTTTTAAGTTCAGACTCCATTTTATAAGACTTGAACTCAGATAAACTAACAGGCATTACTTTCCAAGCTACCTCCCAACAAAACTGGAGCCTAGCTCTAGTTTCTAGGCTAACCCCAACAGACCAGTATCTTCAGGTTAATCTCCCCAACAATTAAGCCTTTCCCGGCTTCCCAATTAGAGGCTTGTACACACCCCATCCCTGCTTGCTGCTTTCTATAAGCCCTGCCCCCATAAATTTTGGGGACTTCTTTCCATCAAAGCCATCCTGCTGTGTCAGGGCTGGCAGGCAGGGAGTCCAAGCTGGAGCTTGTGAATAAAGGCCCTGTTCTGATTTGCATCGGATCGACTCCTGTCTGTTTTTGGGGGGTTCACTAACAATTCTCTGACATTACACATGCATGTTGCTCAAAACATGTAAAAGCACTAAAAAGTTAAAGTTAATTATAATGACATCAACGTAACAGAAGTATGCCTTTTCTTTTTTCCTGGTCCTATACAGGGCAATAACTTATATCTGACTACTCTGATGTAAGTGGTAGAGAGAATAATCACAGAAGATGGAGTGGCAGCTACAAAATGTATTTCCCTGGTCATCCCCTTTCACATAAAGATGTACTTGACAATATCATTCCACAGCTTTATGTGCATTGCACATTGTCCCCACATAGCCAGTCTATGGAGGACACAGAGAACACTTTCCTTTTCTTTATAGATCTGGGATTTGAACTCTGAATTGGCTGAGATTTTGCACTCCTTAGGAGTTGGGTTGCTAGGCTCCGCACTTCAAAATTCTCTTTATTTTGATTTTTTTTCTAAATAATTCTGTAAAATATTTAATGTTTTAAAGTTATGTGTCTCTTTGTATATCTGCGTGGTTATGTGCATGTGTGTTTCTTGCTTACAGAGGCCAGAAGAGGGTGTGGAGTCCATTCTGGAGCCGGAGTCCTAGGCAGTTGCAAGGCACACAGTGTGGGTACTGGGAACTGATCTCCAGTCCTCTGGAAGAGCGGCATAGACTTATCATCCACAGAGATGCCTCTCCAGCCTCCCCAAATCAATATTTTTAAAAATGATCCTTTTACTTTGTTTCAAATTTCTGTTTCAAGAAGTGCCCGCCATTTTTTTTTTAATTTTTAGCTGAAGAATTTACATTGATTCTTAAAACTTGGGTTCACGTTAGACTTCTAAAAATATCACAAGGAAAGTAGATGTATGGCAATAATTAAGAGTTTCTGTTCCTTAGGAAGGACTTTGAAATCAGCGTGACATTGCACATCAGGGGCTTAGTAAGGGGTTTATAAATGTATAACCAGCTAGAAGAATTATGTATTTGATTGAAGGATTATGGGGAAGCGGGGTATGCTGGCTTTTGATGAAGTAGAGCATGGCGAAGATTTCTGAAGAATGGCGATACAAGCAGCTGCCTGTGATGAATTCCTATCAATTGAGAAACAGATTGTATTTTTGGGAAAGGTAGCTTAAAATATTTCTTATCACTTTGGATGTGAGCTTCTTGGCGTTCACTATTGAATAATTATTTCTGGAGAGTGTTGTCAGAACCCGGCCTTCTAAAAATAAAGCAAACTCTCATCAAATTAGCATTTTCTCAGGGTGAGGATGTATCAGTGAAACCCTCTAGCTTTGCTTATGGTTCTCTCTCTCTCCCTCTCCCTCTCCCTCTCCCTCTCCCTCTCCCTCTCCCTCTCCCTCTCCCTCTCCCTCTCCCTCTCCCTCTCCCTCTCCCTCTCCCTCTCCCTCTCCCTCTCCCTCTCCCTCTCCCTCTCCCTCTCCCTCTCCCTCTCCCTCTCCCTCTCCCTCTCCCTCTCCCTCTCCCTCTCCCTCTCCCTCTCCCTCTCCCTCTCCCTCTCCCTCTCCCTCTCCCTCTCCCTGTCCCTCTCCCTCTCCTTCTTGCTCTTTCCTTCTCCCCCTCCCTCTCTCCCCCTCCCCTCCCTGTTTCATCTCATATTCATCTCCCCCTCCTTCCCTCCCTCCCTTACTTACTTAGTCAGTGGTTATGATGTATAGTCTATACCCACACTAAGCTCAGTTCACGGTCAATCCAGTCAAATGGTTCCATGCTGTCACGAATCTCATGTGCTTTGAGACATGTAGGTGTTCCTTAATTTAGACATTAAGTGTGCTTCTGCTAAAGTTCTAAGCTTGTAAATAAAATCATATATAGATGTGGTAGGAAAGTGATTATGAAACTAGATTCTTTAAAGAGGTGGAGGGCTTTTGAGAAGCCACTCACTGTGTTTGCTTAGATTTAAGCTTTGCCACTTTCCTTTCCTAGACTTTACTATTGTCAGGGTAGGCAGTGGGGGTCTGGACATTCTTTTCAGAGAAACTTTCTCTTTGTTATAGATTGTGTGCATGCATTTGTGTGTGAATGTATGAATGTGAAGGCTAACAGTTTCTGTCAGGGATCTGCATCTGTTACTCTCCACTTCATATATTGAGACTGGTTCTTTCAGTGAACCCAGCACACTCTCTTGCCTGTGGGGGCTGGCTGGTAAGATCCAAAGACCCAACTATTTCTGCTTCCCCAGCACTGGGCTTACAGATGAACCCCCACCCCAACTATGTCTGGCTTTTATGTTGGTGCTGAGGGTCTATGCTCAAGTTCTCATGCCTGTACAGCAAAAACTGTACTGACTATATCTCCACCTCCTGCTCTGGTGTTTGACATAAAACTTCTAAGATACAGAAAAGGACCTGTATAAAGTTCCACAAACAGCATGAGGAAACATTGGGAAAGTTGAGATCAAATGGCATTTCTGTGGCAAGCATCTTATTTGTGTATGTTTAATAGTCTTGGGGTTAATTTTACAGTAAAGTCCAGAGCCCAGATTTTCAGATTATAGAGACAAAGAAAGATCCTGGTACACCTGTAAGAATGCGGCTGCTTTCTGAGGCACTGAATGTAATCTTAGTTGGTGTCTGTATCCAATATTTGATTGCTGAACAGATTCTCATCTGCTTTCCTGAGAATGTCCATTGCTGTCCTCACTGCTGAGGAAAGCTATGCTTTATTCTGGTGGTTCTGAGTTCCTCTGGATGGCAGATTTGACCCTGGATTTTCTGGGAAAACCAGAAATTCTGGCCATCCTCTTTATTTGATAGCTGTTGTCTTACTTAAAACTCATCCACAGAATTTGGTCAGGGGAGTGTGATAGCTGAATTTAGCTATCTGCTCAACACAACCTGAAGTCACTTGGGAAGAGTGTCTTAATTAGGAATAAGCTAGCTCAAGTTGGCCTGTGGACATGTCTCTTGAAGACTGTCATAGTTTGAATGGGTATAAGAAGATGTGGTACTGTTCTCCAGTAAGGACGGAGAAAGGGAGCTGAGAACTAACAATCTACCAAGCAAGTTTGGTTTTTGTTTTCTCTCTTTGGACTTCACTGTAGAAGCGATTTAAATGGATGGTTGAGTGCCTGCCTTGACTTCCTTGAAATGATGGACTGTCACTTGGAATTGCAAGTCAGATCACCTCTTCCCCCTCCCAGGTTGCTTTCTGTCAGGGCGTTTGCCACAGCAGCCAGCCGACGGGAAGGTGAGACGAGTGTTTATTTGAGAGCATTACGCTACGAGCAGCAGGATCTAAAGGAATATATCTGTACAGATCGGCTTACTCATTCCAAAAATATCTCCTACTTTTAGGTCTCAGATCTACTGAATAAGCAGAATATATTATCACATAGTTGGGAATACAATGCAAATAAGCACCGTGAAAAATGAAGACAGTCGAATGGCGTGCTAATTTGAAAGACCTCTTACTCAAAGACATGGATAGACTCTCATCAACTTGTTTATGTATACAGTTTCTGAGATAATACTTATCAGGGATCTTTTCCCCTGTTAATTATATTTATGCTATGGGATTTTAATGATATTGAAAATCTGCTGTGTTCATCATGTACTTAACACAGTGCTTAGAATAGAGAGCATTCAATAGAAAGTTGATATCGTTCTTACTACATCTACTCCTGTTATAACAGCTGCTGGCATTAAATTATTTTGGGTAATAGTAGCCTAAATAGAAAATATATGTTTAAGACTCTTGGTTAAGCTCTGCACTAGTAGCTCTGTGCATTAACATATTTAACTCTCCGGAGGGTATAGTGAGGCAGTTATTATCTGTTGATGAAGACTATATGCTCAGAGCTGCTAAGGAAGCTTTGTGTAAGCATTTAGATAATTCATCTGAATCTGAACTGGTTGGATTCGACTGAACATTGCTTGCTTCCTCTATCCTCCTTGATACAGTAAGTTTCTGGATAAATCTAGAGGCTGGACAAATTGAGGTTCAGCCTGAGAACTCTCTTCAGTTGACTTCGATAGTCTACATGAGGTAGATTGGGCTGGGGGAGGTTTGATATAATATCGGTTGGATAAGCTCAGTTTTCTGCATCCTTTCATGATTACCTCTAACTACTCTGCCTTTCCTCCTTTCCTAGTCCCAGGAGACAACAGCTTGTGGTCCAAGGAAGATTACAAGTGTCTAATATTGGGCTTGGTGGCTGTGTAAGATAGGAAAGAATTTACCACATGGAATACTTTCCACTGGGCCTTCCTAACATGTTAAGGAAACAACTCTGTGACCCTGGGGAGGTTGGTGGAGTCTTTAGGTTAGGAAAACCAGGCATACTGAGTGAACAAGGCATGCTTTGAGGTCTGATATTTCTCTCCTTGTTACTCTCACTGTTCAAGTTTTCTCCAGAAACTAGCTTTTTAAGTCTTCTGAAGCATCCACTCTTACCATGTTCACCTAAAGGGCCAGTGGACTTAAGTAGAAATGGAATGTATAACACAGTAGCTATCTGTTTCTGTAAACGGTGTTAATCTGGAATCAGAGGGCCACATTTGTGGCCAGAGACCTTTCTTCTAGAAACAAAATATACAAATTATTTTTCTTCAAGCATCATTTTGCATACTTTTAACTTATTTTGGTGTGGAAAATTAGTTGCATAAGGAAGTTAGCTGCCGAAGAAGTGGCGCCTAGTGCTCTGTGATATAGCTCTGATATAAAAGTATGAAGTAATGGTAAACATTTATGGCTGGTTATAAAATTTAACAAAAACGTAAACACTGGTAAAACAGAATGATCTTCTAAAGAGGGTTTGTAGGCAAGCAAGAGCTCTATATACATAGAATTTTGATTAGGTCTAGAAATTTCTTGGCACATACCTGATATAAAAAGCGGTCTTATGTGTATTACCTTTTGTATTCCAAAAGATTCTCCAAAGATAATTCATCTGATAAAGTTGCTATACGAGCCAGCTGTGCATTTTATAGAAAAACATCTTATGAGAAAATAGCATGAACACCAAGGGGAACACAGGCTGCTAAAGTTTAACTGTGCCCTCCAAGCTAGAGATGAAGTAACTCTTGTCCTGTGAGTGTTGAAACTACTGGGACAAGCAGAGCAGATTCAAGGTTTTGTGCCTTGTGTAGAGTTTCACAAAAGAGCAAAAGGGGATCTGCAACAAAACGTTACGTGGTTCACATGTGGACTCCTCGTCCGTGGCTTTCATAGAGTATACCTATTAGAGAAAGGCATTAAAAGGTATCCAATTTCACTGCAGTGGGTCAGTGTTAAGTGCTCACCGAGCATACAATTAGACACGGCGCTCTCTTTATTACATTGCTTTGGATTGGATTCTGACAATATTTGCAGCTAAAATCAATTTCATGTGTTAAAAAAAATGAATGAAGGTATCTGAGATTTCCAATATAAATACAAGGCTACAGACCAAGGATTAATTTTTGGTGTGCTCATGGCAGGGATTAATTATGGGTGTTGAAAGACAACATGCACAGGGTGGATCAGAGTCCAGTAATCCTAAAGTTGAAAAAAAAAAGATAATGTACTTTAATTGCCGAATGCCTCATGGGAAGCTATAATTATTTATGATAGTATTTAAACTGATGATGGCCTGAAGAGCAGAGAGTTGTCGAACATCACTGTTTCTTCAGCTATTTTGACGTGTCATACAAAGAAATAAATGAGCCCTCATCCGTTTGGATAGTCATTTATTTTTATGAAACCAGCTATTATCTGGCTTCAGTGGGAGACAGGTTCTTTCTGCATTTATAAAGATGAGGATACTAAATTACCTCTGCCACAGATCCTCTGAGGATTTAACAACAAGGCTATCAAAGGAGCTGCTGCTCCCATGGGTGCTGTTGTGCCTCTCTGGCATCTGACAAACTGGATTGCCGGCATGGCTATTCCAGGGAGTTAGCTACCTCCTCCCCTAGGCAGGATGTTGTAAGAGGAAACTGAAACGTATGAAATTATGATCTAAGATCCCAAGGAACGTCGCTGTGGTGAAGAAATAACTCTGTCTGAAATAACTACTGAGCTGCAGGCTCTCAACTATTATCCTAATGACTGAATGTACTAATAGTGTGTAGTGCTGGGTAGAGATGGTAGAGGGTGTGGCAGTTAGGGTTGGAACTTTGTGTTCAGCAGTTCGAATCCTGCTCTTTGCTTTAAGTAGACACGAGCTGTCTTTTTTGGTAAGCAGAACGAAGAACACTGCACTCATAGGCTCTCTGAGAACAAGATTGTGATAACATGTGTAAAAAGCTTTAAGCAGAGAGCTTACGAGATACCATAGTAAGGACTTAGTGTGTGTTTTCTACCATTATTACAGTGAGTGCCGGGCTCCTTGGTAACCAGGAGCATAAAGATGTAGGCTTCCTTATCTGTGTATAGTTTATCTCTCAGGGTTTCAGTTTTACTCTGGGAGACTGGGCATTCTCTTTCCAATTTGAGATTATACAGTCAATTCTGGCTTAAAATTTAAGTCTACTCTGTGTAAGTAGATTCAAGGTTTTTTTGTTTTCTCTTTCCTGCATTCTTGTCAAGACTGAGTCTTTATTTTCCAATGGTCTTTTGCATAGTTTTGGTATCAAGGAATCGTCAGATGCTTTTATATTTCTTTCCATATCCTACCATTGTAGTAGTGTGTCACCTGCTGCCTCCTCTAGGATAGCATAGAGATTGATGTAGGTATGCTTGCTGTCCTTCCTCTGTAGGCTTGCTCTCAGTTTGTCTCACAATATTGAATTTTCTGTCTAGTTTAGTTCTTACCCCATACCCTTTAGAATCTATTTCATGAAATTAGCATTATAATCATGGCTACTAAAGTCCTAACCTTCCCAGAATAATATACCAGAGATTTGGATAACATAAACAGTGCTGCACTGAGGAACAACTTTGATCAAAACTCTTGTTCAGGCCATGATGGTCAGTGGGCAGTTGGCAAAGAAGGCTTTGGAAATGATGGGTCTGGTTGGTGGTTACTAGAGATTTAAACTCAAATGATGTGTTTCCAAATTCTGAAATCCATTCTTTGTGATCCTCATCTTCATTTTCTAAAGTGATACATACACAGTTTCTTTAAAGTAAAAATGTAGCTGAAACTGAAAGGCAGAGCTTGTACTCCATCAAGAGTTGGGCTGAGGACATGCCTCCATTAGAGGTCTATCAAGTCATCAGGGGTCAAGAGGAACCAAGAGGGGTCTGTGCACTGTAATTAGGACTTCATTATCCATAGGCTTGTGATTCTTCCTAAGGGGTTAAGAAAAACTCTGGATTCCTTTTTCATGGTCTCAACACTTTCCACTTCACCATCACGTTCTGTAGTGAGTCCTTCAGGGCTGGCTCTAACTGCCCTGTATTCCTTTACAATTATTCATCAAGAAGCATCACATGCTTCTCCCACATCCCAGTTCCCTCTAGGGTCGGTTGACTCCTGTCCGGTTTGGTCTCTGATGCTCACCCATCCACCATATCCTTTCCCTTGTTCATGCTCAAGGTCCTTCATAAACCACCCCAGCCACAGATCTCCAATCTCTTCTCTAAAAACAGTCTCCATCCTCGTGAACCAGTAACAAAACAGACCCTCAGAGGGCCTTGCTTCCCTTCAAGATATCTTAATCTCTCTCCCTCTGCCATCCCTCATCAGTCTTACAAAAAGATTTCTTGTTACTATTGACACTCCCAAGAAACACCCAAGTTTTGACTTAGATGTCAACAGGCTTCATGATCTACATGTCAGTGTTCTTACCAATGTACTTTAGAATTATTCTTCTATATTTGTTGGTGATTTATCTTTTTTCACTATCCATTTTTATTCCCATTTTAATTAAAGGCATTTTAATATGGCTTCATACACTCAGAACTTATTTCCTTGAATCCTCAGACAGTCTTGCTCTGCCTCCTGTGGTCATTATCTGTCCTTTACATCACTACGAACTTCAACTTGCACATAATTACAGTTTCAATTTACTCATCTCTGATCTTTTAATTTCTTTTCTCCTTATACATTTCTGTACATCTCCCATGAGCCTTTGGTTCCTCTAAGATTTTTCATAGCTTACGCCTACCATTTTATTTGCTCTCTTCATTTTCTTGTTGTTTTTAAAAATATATATATTAGCAAATATAATTTATAAAAACATCAAGTTTTATTATATTTTCATACATGTGATGGTTACCTCGGTTGTAAAGTTCACACACACAGAAGGAGAGATCCACAGTCAAGAAAAAGCCCCTATCAACTTGGCCTGTGGACATGTCTGTAGGGCGTTCTTTTGATTAATGATATGGGAAGGCCCAGTCTACTGTGGGTGATACCACACCTGAGCAGATGGTCCTGGACTGTACAGAAAACTAGGCAAATAAACCAGAAGAAGCAATCCCCCCAGTAGTAATCACCCCTCCATTTCTGCTCCCTTTCCTGCCTTTAAATTTCTGCCTTGAGTTCTTACCTTGGTTTACCCTCATGATAAACTTGGGTTGTAACACAAACAAACCTTGTCCTCTCTCAAGTTGATTTCAGTCATGGTATTGAATTATATCAGCAGAGAAGCAAAGTAGCATGCAAAATGGTGTATTGATTTGACAGACTGACCATATTGTTTTGGGGAGGTATCTAGAAGCTTGGAAATTTAGGCTGGAAAAAGCCCTCAAGTGCTGAGAGCTTTAAAGACTAGCATGTGTAAGATAAGAATGCTGAAGGAATTCAGAGAATGGAGACATGAAGCAGGAAGCCAAGACTTTATCAGGGCTGCTCGAGTAGGGCTGAAGAGTCAACTGTGATTAATGAGACCAGCATCACTGAGGTGAAATGTTCTGGGAAGTATTTTCTTAGGTCAGCATTGCAGAAACTGTGGTCCAAAGGGAGCAAGGCTATGTCTCAAGCTGTCAGCTGGACTTGGTAATGTATAAACCTCTCCCTTGTGGTGCTTGATTTGGGCAGCATGAAAGCTGCAGGACTGAATCACGGCGAGATGCTGAAGCCAGCAATTTGAGAAGCTAGGAGAGGCCACTGGTGACTGTGCAGCCCAACTGCAGTGGAGACACCATCATCCTAGAGATATTAGCATCATCATGAAGGACAGTGGAGTGGCAGAGTGCAGTCTGCCTAAGCCTTTGAGATAAGCCAACATGTTCTGTGGACAGCAGAGCCAGAGAAGTGGGGCTACTCACACTCCTTGCAGTGCAGGCGGTCAGGTCACCAGTGAGTGCAAGATGTCAGCTATTGAGCTGTTTGTACTGTTGGAGTTTGAGTTTTCTCTATCCGATTATAAATGTGCCTTGTCTCTTCTGGGAGTAAGAAAGTATTTAACTTATTAATCTATGATTTGATTTTATAGGAGCTCAGAGTTAAGAGACTTTAGAACTTTAAAGAGAACTGTAACTTTCAGATTGTTGGAATTTTTTTTAAAAAGACTGTGCAACATTTGAAAGTTTTTCACACTGTATTCTATACGTGGGCTCTTGAGTTTCACATATGACAGTTATGGTTGACTAGTGATATTTGTTTGTAAGATGATAAGGGAAGGACTCACGGTGGCTCATCTTCAGCCGTCAACACTGGGGGAGAGCTGAGGAAGTACGTCCGTCAGCTTGGCCTGTGGACATGTCAGTGTAGCATTTTTGTTGATTAATGACTGATGTTGGAGGGCCATGTTTGCTGGGTTGATGCCACCCCGGAAGTCTTGGGTTAAATAAGAAAGCTAAGTGAGACAGCCATGGGAACAAGCCACTAAGTAGCATTCCTCCATGTTTTCTGATTCAAGCTTCTGCTTTGAGCTTTTGCCTTGCCTTCTCTCAATGGTAGACTGAAATTTATGAGCTAAGTAAACACTTTCCTTCCAATATTGGCTTTGGTCATTACCTTAGCCCAGGAGTGAAATGCGCACTAGAACAGCATATGTATATACCATTCTTTGATGATATTTAACCCATTGCCCTCTCTTGCACCATCTTTCAAAGTATTCTCTTTCTTCTCCTTTAATAGTACCCCCACATGATAGCTTAATACCATCTGTAATTCCAGTTTCATGAGATATGATGTCTTCCGGTTTCTATGGGTACTGCAAGCATGTGATGTGCTTATATGCATGTAGCAAAACCTCCCATGCACATAAACATACATAAATAAAAATAATCTTTATAAAAGAGTGTCCTGTTTGGTTTATATTTTGTCATTTGTTTACTGTAGTATTTGATCTTTCTTCCTTAACTTTCTTAACATTTCTGGATCCACATTCTGGATATTGTGGCACTGCCGTTTGAACTGCTGGATCGGGTTCTGTCTTATTCTGTAGCCGGTCTCTTCCCTCTGTTCATTATTTTCTTTGCTATAAAGAGGCTGTTCCATCACAAGCAATCTTATTTGTTAATTCTTGAAATTATTTTCTAAGTTATCAGAGTTTTCACAGAAAGTTGTTGCCTAGGCCTACATTTTGAAGTATTTTTTCATCTGGTAGTTTCAGACTCTCAAGTTACATGTTAAGGTCTTTGATCGAGTTTCGATTGCTTTCTGTACAAAGTAAGAGATATGGATCTAGGTTTAGCCTCTAGTGTGTGACCCATTTATATAGCACCATTTGCTGAAGCTTCTCTTTTTCTCCCATGTATGTTTTTGAGAGCTCTCTCGAGAATCAGGTGTCTTTAGCTACACGGGTTTATTTTAGAGTTGTCTCTTCTATTCTCATAGACTAAGTCTTTTTATGTCAATACCAGGATTAAAAAAAATCTTATCACATACAAATTAATTTGCAACTAGACATTATGATAACTCCAACATTATTCCTTTACTTGTGATTGCTTTATTCAGAGTCCTTTGGCTCCCAAATGATTTTAGGGTTGATCTTTATGAGTTCTGAGAATGCTGTCATAGGAATGTTGGTGATGTTCTCCAAAGCATGCTTAGCTAATAGTCAGCCGACTCATGCTTCCCTCGGCTTTCTGTATTCACTCAGAGAAGCTCAACCATTTTAAAACCCAGCTATTCAGTGTAGAGCAGCGGTCCTTAGCTTTCCTAATGCTGTGGACTTTAGTACAGTTCCCCATGATGTGGTGACTCCCAACCAAAAAGTTATTTCCATTGCTACTTCATGACTGTAATTTTGCTACTGTTATGAATAATAATAATGTAAATGTCTGCTAGGTGACCCCCAAAGGGATGGTGACCCACAGGTTGAGAACCACTGTGTAAGAGGATAATAGCTTCAAGAAAACAGGCTGACAGTTCTCACTTAGTCTGTGACTAACTCCTCAAATGGACTCTCATGCCTTTTGCATTAACACTTTTTCTTTACTAGTTTGTTTAATGTTTTACTCTTCATGTACTAATTTCACCATTTCTCCCTTTTCAAAGATTAGTATCTCTTTCTTACCCTCATTCATTCTTCATTACATTTCTTCTTGTTCTATAGAAAATCCAGAAGGATCTGTACAGAACTAACTATTCCCACAACACACCTACCATCCACCAGCATATGCCTTACAATCTTTTTGTGCAGAATGGAGCAATGGTTCTTATCACTGTGGAAACTTTGGAATATTACCAGGACATCAGAATAAATAACTTGTAAGCCCTCAGTGGTATCTGCGTGTACATTTGCATGTGTGCATGGGAAGTACGGGTAATTGCATCTGCACGCACTTGTGGAGTCTAGAAGTCAACACTAATCTTTCATTATTATCTTTACCTTATCATTTGTGGCAGGGCCTCTCACTGAACCTAGAACTCACTGGCTCAGTTCAGTTGGCTAGCCACTGAGCTCCAGGGATCTGTCTCTTGTATCCCCTGGATCCAGTGCTGACATTATAGACACCTGGTGCACTTAGTTGTCCTCTTGTTTTTACAAATAAGCTCTTTCTATTGGTTTACATCAGCAGGTATTTATTACTATAGTGTTTTCCCAACATCCTTGTTAGTGTTTCTATTGCTGTACTAAAACACCATGACCAAAATCAGCTTGAGGGGAAAAGGTTTATTTCATCTTACAACTTGTAGCCCATTATCCAGATAAGTCAGGGTAAGGACTCAAGGCAGGAACTCTTACAGAAGGCACGAAGAGTATTTCTTAGTGTCTTCCTCCTCATTTGCTTTTCAGCTTGCTTTCTTTTACAACTCAGGACCATTAGCCCAGGAACCACTAGTACAGTTCACTGTGTTTTTCACATCAGTCATCTATCAATAAAATGTACCAGAAACTTGTCCGTAGGGCAGTCTTGTAGGGGATTTCTTCAGTTGAAGTTCCCTCTTCCAAATGACTCCAGCTTGTGTCAAATTGACATAAAACTAGCGCCAGCACAGTTGACTCCTTGTCAACTTGACATATAAACAAGTATTCAACATTTTCTTTCACTTTCCTCTTTGAGAGCTCATATTAATAACATGATATAAAACATTCTAAAAACATAAACACTTTAAAGTTCAATCTATTTCAAAGTTCTAAGCTTTTCTAAAATATCCAATGTTTCTCTAAAGTATTCAAAAATCTCTTGAAAAGTTTGAAATTTCTCTGAAATACACAAATTCATATGGCTGTATGCTTCTGTAAAATAAAAAAAAAGAAGTTAAATATTTTCTGATTATAAGAGGGAAGAACCAGGCACAGCCACAATTGGACCAACAATAAAAAATCTAAAATCTAACAGTGTAAAGCTCCATGTCATGTTTTGGGGACTCATGATCTCCTATGCTCCCAAAGACTGGTCAAAGCACACATAGTATATTTTACAGCCTCAGGCTGGCTTTGATCCACAGCTGAAGTCTTTGGTAATCAGTGTATGGTACTGGCATCTCTAAAAATGCTTGTTTTTCCACTAAGACTAGTCTGTATCTTAACCAATCGGATCATCTGGGCTCTCTTCAGGGACTAAAACCGTGTCACATAGCACCAAGCATCACCTCTCTAGATGATACTTTCATGCCTTCATGAAATAACATGATATTTACCAGCAGAAAAACTCTTGTACGTTACCATGTTCAGCTGTCAACACAAGGTGTAAGTTTGGCTCCAATTTAACCATGGATTCTGCATGATGTACCCCGAGAAAATACTCTCTGATTAAAAAAAATCCTCAATGGTGTTGGTCCGTTCTCAATTTCCAGCCCCTGATGACCAATAATGATTGTCCCAGCAAAGTAAAGGTTTGACTTTGGTGGTTCTTAACTTAAAATATCACACGAATATGAGAGAGTCTTTCAGGGACATCAAAAACTTTCCTCTGAAACTTCACAAGCTAGGCCTCCACCAATCCCATAGGTCTCAGGATTACCTTCTGAGTTCCCACAACAGGCTCATGAAGCTCTAGCCAAAAGTCCAAAGTTCTTCTGTAATCCTCCGCAAACATGGTCAGTTCTGTCACGTCAGTATCCTGCAAACCCACTACCCATTTCCATTTTACTCGGGTTTCTATTGGCTATGATAAAGCACCGTGACACAACCCGACTTGGTGATGAAGGGGTTTGGTTTTGGTATGCTTCTGCATCGCAGTCTATAATAGAAAGGTTCAGGGCAGAAATTCAAAGCAGGAACCTGGAGGCAGGAACTGAAACAGAAGCTTCCTTGATGAGACATGCTTTGTGTGCTCTGCTAAGCCCTTTGGGGTGTAAGAAGGGCCAGAAAAAAAATCCACTGAGCTCTACACGATTGTTTTATATGGCCAAACGTCACAGTCGGTTTTCATCTTAGTTTATCCGTTAATACTATTTGCCATAGTAGGTAACACACTTCGTGAGAATATGAACATATATACTTGCATAGAGTACACTACATTATCTATTTGTATTCTGTCATTGTTTTTTTTTTCTGCCCTAGTGTTTAGTTGCTTCTTTCTCCTGCCTCTTGATGGTGGCAGAGCCTTGACCACTATTTACCCATTTTTTCCTTTCTTCATTCATTCATAGTCATGCCATTTACTTCTGTGCCTTTAAGTCCTATCTATTGCCTAACCAATATTTGCAGTCTACTTTCTTAATTTATTTACATATCCAATTACTTAATTGAACAATTCTACTTGGGGAACTCATAGACAACTCAAATATCTTTTGCTCAAAATGGAGCTCTTTTTTTCTTAGATCCACACTCCTGAGAGAAACAAAGACAAAACTAACAAACCAGCAACCTTCCCTTTCATCCATAGCCTTTTGCATCTCAGCTATAAATCTATTCTTACGTCTCTCAGATGGCAAGATTTCGGAGTTATCTTTGAGCTGTCTGCATCTCAGAACCATGTTACAGGTATCGATGTCTCCTCGCTATGTCTTCAAATTGTTTCCCATACCTGGCCTCTTCTCACCATCTGTACTTCATATAAACCAATGCCACTCCTTTAAACATGTGCGCTCCTTTCTTGCCTCTCCTATAGCTATACTGTCATGAGGTAGCCAAAGCGATTAGCATAAGAGCTGAGGCAATGTGTCTTTCTTTTGCTCTAACACTCCTGTGAATCTCCCTGAGGGAGGGTGAATGACCCTCCGTCAGAGTGAGGTCTTCATGACAGTAAATGACCCACGATGACTTGGCTCCACAGTTTCTTTCTGATGTTGCCTCCTGTTGCTTTCTTGCCCTCTTCTGCACTGGTGATGTTGAGCTTTACAGCTACCGCATTCCCACATCTCTATCCATCCCCTGATACTGCCGAAGGGATTTTGAAAACTTAAGTATTCATTTGAGTCCTCGCTGTCTCCCTTCATTCAGTATCTTTTCAATAAGGTTTCCAGGCAACTTTCTATTCATCTTTTTTCCATAGTGTGTTCATGTTATGATCTAATAGTCTTCTATTATATTTAGTGTACTGGAGGACTTTTGCTTCCCATTCTTTATCTTTATAGCATCTTTCAGCTGGATCCTGGAGATACATGACCAACTGATAAATTAAGAATGATTTATCTATCATCTGTCTGTCTGTCTGTCTATCTATCATCTATCTATCTATCTATCTATCTATCTATCTATCTATCTATCTATCTATCATTTTAAAAGAAGCTCTGCTGGTATGTGGAACACAGGGACCTGCACAAGGGATAGGCTGCTGAGCATCTTAGAGCGGTGACCTGGACTGTTCTCTCTCTCTCTCTCTCTCTCTCTCTCTCTCTCTCTCTCTCTCTCTCGCTCTCTCTTTCTCTCAACATTTTTTTTAAAAAAATTAAGATTTATTTATTTATTTTATGTATGTGAGTACACTGTCACTGTCTTCAGACACACCAGAAGTGGGCATCAGATCCCATTACAGATGATGGTGAGCCACCATGCTGTTGCTGGGAATTGAACTCAGGACTTCTGGAAGAGCAATCAATGCTCTTAACCGGTGAGCCATGTCTCCAGCCCCATCTCTATCTCTTAATCTCAACAAAGAATGACAAACCAGCAAACAAGTGGCTAGAGAGAGGACGGAGGCTCAGTCTGCCAGGACCAGCAGACTGTATAAAGCAAACATATGTGGGAAATTGATAGAAGATCAAGGTTATCTTTTAATCTTTGTCAACGCCAACTTTTTGTCTTTTTTTTTTTTCATGGCGTGGAAACTTCCTTAGAGGAAGAGATATGTGTAATTCCTCATTTCTCAGAAGTTTCTGCTGTTAGTGAGAGGAAGGAAGCAGTGAGGAGACTTCTTTCTGCATTTGTTCATTCTCATTTGTCTCAAACAATGCTTCCATCACAGTGCTGTATGATAGGGTGGCGCATTCTGTTCTTACAATAGAGTACTTAGAATGATACATTTGATCGCCAATTGGACTGGTGAATATTCTTCATAGTCACTATCCTATTTAGCATCTAAATGAGTGCTGATTGGTTACGTGGGTCATCTATCACTCTCATGCTATAGATACTATAAAATTCCTGTGCTTGATGACATTGCAAGTAGCACTAAAGCTGCCATTGCAATCACTATGCTATTTAAAAATTTTGCCTGTAGCAATTGCATATTGCAAATGAACTAATGAGACTTACAATTTTAGCTTGAATCGACATCAGGAAAGTGAAGTGGAAAATTGAGGATATTATACTGGAAAGCAAGGCAAAAATTATATTTGCCCGAGTTAAACAATTGATACAGACCTTTCTGTTTGGGGATCGGTAATGAGAAATTGTTCACTGCCCTGTTTCCTTCTTTCTGCAGCTTGCTCAATCTTACGACACAGTTAACCTTAGTGAGCAAATAAAAAATGAAGACCTGAGCATTGTACGTTTATTTAGAATTACACAATAAAACAAATGTGACATAATAAAATATTAATACACAATGAAGTATGCAATGTGTAACAAAATGCACAATACAATACAATGTTTAGAAAGAACCACACTGGTGGTTGATTTGAGTGTTTCACAGACACAAAATATCCAGCTATTCAGAAGTACATTTGAAAAGAAAGATCGATAGGGAAGTGTTTGAATAAAGGCAGTTAGAATAAAGGCCAACGGTGGAAAGTGGGAAGGCCACAGGTTAGATATAAAGTACTCAATAAATGCCAAATTCAGCAATGCTTCTAGTTGATTTTATTTTATTTCATTTTTATCAACATACAAGGAACTAGGTTTCACCATGTGGTTTTTTTTTTTTTTGCAAACAAAAATTACTTTAGTTGCTTTTTTCCTCTCCTCCTCTGTCCACTTCCCAGACTTGTGCCCAGTATGTCCTCTGTTTCCATGTTGTATGTATGTGTAACTCCACACCCTCATCAAGTTTGTCAATGCATACTCTTCCCTCTTGAGGTCTACTGCTTAGTTTCATGGCCTATGCACACTCTCACACCCCTTTTAAAAACATTACATATAAACATTTAAAATTGGGATCTGCTTATGAGAGGGAATAGGCATACTTTAATACAGTATCTAGATCAGCTTCTCTAGGAATTTCATATTATTTATTTTAATATGTATTTTTAAATATTTGTTTTTATCATGTTTTCCCTTTCCCAGCTTCTCCAAGATCCACTCAACTGTTTGTTCTCTCTCTCTCTCTCTCTCTCTCTCTCTCTCTCTCTCTCTCTCTCTCTCTCTCCCTTTCCCTCCCTCTTTCAAAAAAATTAACCCAAAACCACACAAAACCCTTGGGATAACTCTGAGCAAGTGAAAATCTTATATAATAAAAAGTTTAAGATCTTGAAGAAAGAAATTGAAGAATACACTAGAAGAGGGAAAGCTCACCTGTGCCCATGGACTGGTAGGGTTAATGTAAGAATCACAGTTCCACCAAAAGCAAAAGCAAGGTACAGATTCAATGCAATCCACATCAAAATTCCAACACAATTATCCACAATTCGTCAAAGAAATATTTAATACAGACAAAAAAAAACCAACCTGTGATTGCTTAAGAACAACCTGACTGATACAAGAATTGCTAGAGGTAATATCATTCCAGATTTCGTATCGTATTATAGAGCTGTATTGATAAAACTGCATGGTATTGGCGTATAACAGACAAGTTGATCAGTGGGATTGAAGTGAAAGCCCAGACATATTTCCACACACCTGTGGAGACCTTATAGAGAAGACAAAAACACACTGACGAAGAGACAGCATCTTTAACAAATGGTGTTGTTCAAATCTGGGTGGTTGCTTACAGAGGAATACATTCATAGCTATTGTCCTACACAAAACTCAATTTTATTTTTTAGCTGAGTAAAATTCCGTTGCCTGTATAAACCACATTTTAATTATCCATTCTTCTTTTGATGGATTATGAGGCTGAATCCATTTCTTTGCTGTTGTGAATAATGTAACAATAGGTATGGGTGGACATGTATCTCTGGTAGGATATAGATACCTTTAGATATATGTTCAGGAATATATAGATGAGTTATATGGTAGTTTAGACTCTATTAATATAGTATCCCACTTTGGTCACATCTTGACCAGGTTTGTTATCATTTTTTTTTCTTTATTATAGCCATTATCACTGAGATGAGATAGAATCTCAAAGTAATTTAAATTTTTATATTCTATTTTTTCTTTAATAATTTTCTATTGTTTTTGAATTTCACACACACACACATATGATGTAGTTCGATAAAAGTCATTCCCACGTCCCATCTCCTCCATTTTTCTCTAGTCCCTCATCACTTTTTTTATTCCAGCTTCATATTACCAAACCCACTGTGATCCATTTAGAGCTGAGCATTCCATAGGCTCTCGTTCTCTGCATGTTGACTGGTTGTGGGACTCTGGATCAACCACCATCTACTGTTAAAAATACAAGCAAATAAGCTTCTCTACACTAAGATGTGAGTATATAGATAAGAATTTAATGGGAAGTTTACCAATTAGCAGTTTATCATTTAGCAGAATAATAGTACTGTTCACACCAAGAGCCAATCACTCAGCTGGCCATGATTTTTTGGTCCAGCTAATACTACCATGCATGATTTCAATCTTATTGAGTGGGTTTTGTATTCAACGGGAAGCTAGTGGTTACTCTATAATGTTCATGGCATCATTTTGTGAGACATAACTTGGGAGACCAGTTGTTATTGTAGCTTGCAGGTTCACAGTTAGTAACATTGTTGATTACTTTTTTCTTGTAGTAATGAGTATAGAACTTTAGCACAATAAAAGTTAGCCATCAGGGATGAAGCTTTCACGTAGGTATTAGATTGATTTGTTCATGTCCTGGGATTCAGATATGCAGTGTCTTCAGCAGTAGGGTCTTACGATCTAGTTCTGTAGGACTGTCAAGAGCGATGGCCATAGCCTTCAATGTTTGGGATTTATGGGACTCCACTGACCAACAAATGGAAGAGAGATGTGCCCGTACTTGGCACAAAGGTTTTTATTTGATAACCTAAGGTGTCTGGAGGGAGGCCTTGTTCAATGTGTTGTAGTGTAATTTCATTTAAACTCTTTTAGTTTTTATATGTATGAGCATGCATTTCATGAAACTTATTCAAGAGTGGATTTTCGTATGGGACTTTCAAAAGTCTTTAATGTTAGTTATCCCTCTGCATACTAACTTTTAAATTGTGTTTTCCCATTCCCCACCCGATTTAACCCTTTCCAAAGATATCATTTTAGATTTAAAATAGAACATTAAAAATAGAGAAGCAAATATGGGGATGATTTCACGATAATATAAGTGATTTTTGAAGATATAGTTGAAATCAATATGCTATAATAATGGAAGGTTAAAAATAATTTCTGAATTGAGTTAATAGGTCATGTTACTCAGAGTACCAATGCTTTTCATACATTTTCCTATTTAACCTTTGTAACATTTCAAAGAGATTAGAACAGTGATTATTATATATCGCTTGCCAATCAAATATGTCTGGAATGGGCAAAGGCCTGGCATTAACTAAGACATTTTTTAACTGCAGCGCTCTTAACCATATGCCATTCATCTCCAAAGAACCTCCAAGTCCTCTCTTGCCTTTGCTAAACATGAAGCTCTGTCCCAAGGATGGGGTCAAAGATCTATAAAACACACACCATTTCCATGCCCAGCATTACTTGAACCTTCTGACTACCCAAATGCTGTCTCTATAACTAGATATATACACAAGAATCACAAAATTCCTGAATCGTCTCATCCTTCAGGAATCGAACTACTGGTTTTTTCTTCCCATTGGGCTAGGATGTGTCTATCTCTTTGTTGGCTGTTACTTTTTACCACTGTGTAACTTCTTGGGTCTTGAATTCCATGACAAATACAGGAATTGTATCATGTTGATAGAGCTGTTTCAAGGCCACATAAAAACCTTTCATCCTGCTTCTCTCTGGTTTCCAGTAGAGTTTTTTTCCTTTAATAAAAATTAGTGGCTTATCCTACCTCAGTAAACATCTTAGTCACATTTTCTTTTTGTTACTATAAAATAACATGACTAAGGCAACCTATAAAAAGAAACATTTAATTTGTTTTATGGTTTCAGACAGTTGAGTTCAGGATGGTTGAGGGAATGAATAGCTGAAATCTAATATCTGATATACAACCAGCAAGAGAGAGGAGGGAAAAGGGAGGGAGAAGGGGCAGGAGTGGGAGGGAGGGAGGGAGGAAGGGAGGAAGGAAGGCAGGGAGGGAGAGGGAGGGAGGGAGGGAGGGAGAGAGAGAGGGAGAGAGAGGAGAGAGAGAGAGAGAGAGAGAGAGAGAGAGAGAGAGAGAGAGAGAGAGAGAGAGACTATCACATTGGAGACACAGGATTTTTTATAAATCTAACTTCATCCACAGTGACACATTTCATCCAACAGGCCATACCTCCTAATCCTTCCCAAAAAGTTCCACCCACTGAGGCCATGTTCTCAAATATATGACCGAATGGGGGGGGTCATTATCATTCAAATCACTGCAAGCAAAATTGAAGGATGCATTCACTAACAATATCTACCATTTCCTTCCATTCAATCTTTTACCCTGAGGTTCCTGATAAGATTCTCTACACAGCACAGGACAATTATATTGTTAGGAGTAGTCTGGAGGGTATACATTTTAATCCATGAAAGCATAAAATGTTCAACTAAAGAAACATAATCATAAAGATTCAATGCCTTGTCAAACAACACAACACAACATCAGTGGACATGATCAAGTAGAGTCTGAAAGTGTGTTTGTCGAGAGTATTTAATAAAGAACTTGATATTACCCTGACATTTTTTAAATAAAGAGAAAGGTTTAATTTAATCTTATGACACGTGTAAATTATGACCAAATAATTTTGTGTAGTCATTTCAAAATTTTGCCTAGCTAGGATGTATAGGCACATTATATAATTTATGGCATTTTTTCTTATCATTTATGATTTCATAAATGATTTTATTTTGAACATAAAGTTTCCACATCCAGTAACTTTACATTTTGCTGCTAAGGTTAGGTTTTTTCCTGATCGTTGCCCCTTGATCAGGAGCATCGATCTTTACATCCTTCTCCTATCCTTGTATATTCAAATGTCAGGACTGGGGCTGGGAGACACACATCACTCACAGTTCTTGCCATGTGCAAGTTCTTACTGTTCCCAGTTGGGCATTCAGCTTAATTAGACATGAATGACAATGATGTGCATGAACTTATCATAGTTAATGTAGCTATTAAGAGCACATTTCCATGCAGCATCTGTATATAATTTGGATAAGGAAGCATAAAACCTGAAATATATCCTTCCTTAATTATTTCTCAAGAAAAGGTGGAGAGCATGTTAGATTAATTTGGAGTTTTTCACTGATTTTGTCAACTGGGAATAAGATAGTTATCTTTAGCGTGCACTCCAGATTAACGAATTCGCATAGCTCCGGTAGCTTCACTGACATCTTTTTCCTATATAAAATCAGAATGAAAGAAAAATCAATTTATGTGGAGCTACTACACTAAGAAATCAGAGACTAAAAAAACAAAAGCATGAAATTGTAACAGAAGTTATAAATGAAAAGTAATGGAAAATCTCCAGCTTTGAAGATGCAGTTGTGCCTTACTTTGTTCTATTTTGTTGCAATCACAGATTGAAAGCACTTATAACACAACAATATTGGCTACATATCAAATCAGAGCTCTGTGTTTACAATCATTAATACTACAGTAGGTCTGATGTGGAACGTGGGCTATACCACGTTTAATCCTTGCTGTCGACATTTGATGATTATAATCATTTGTGTTCCCTATTATGAGTAAGTTTATATGGGGAAATGTAGATTCAGAGAAGTTGGCTTACCCACTGAATGTTGTAGTTGGCAGTTTCACACAATTTCTTAGCACGATGAAGGCTTAGGGAAGGATTGGAATGATCAATGAAGGGGATATTTTCTTCTTGTGTTTGAAAAATGCCTATTATAGATAGAGATTTGGTAAACTTGGCTGTAGAGTGCTACTCTACCATCTGGCTTTGGTCCCTAGCAGGGGTGGTGGTGGAGGATTAACCACCAAGGAAACTATAGTTACAGATTCTGACACAATATATGATGGTTAATTTTAAGCACCAACTTGACTGGTCTAAGAGATACCCTAGTTGATAAGATACCTTATCAACTAGGCAAGTAGTCAGGATGTCTTCAGAAATCATTAGCAGCCATAAACATATTGAGAAATGGTCATTGCCACCAACACAAATGTCCGCTGCCCGATCTGTTGAGGAATAAGGCAGGACGAAGGTGGAGGAAGTTACATGAATTTGTTTTCTTCTTGAGACCTGATATCAGAAGAGACTTCAATAACGGTGTGATACCTATAGTAAATCCTTTCTTTAAATATATACCTTATCATCTCTTTTTTATAGAGAAATTTCATTAAAATACCTGGGTTAAAATCAGAAGTCACTAGAAGAAGGAGTTTATCCTAATGGGATGATATTTTCTTTATTAGATGATTTCTGGAATGAGTGTGATTATATATGTGTGTGGAATATATATATATATATATATATATATATATATATATATATCCTTTAAAACCATATAGAATTCTATAGAAAATTTCAAATCACATCTATCTTGGCATTGAGTATTTTTCATGCTGCATATATAAAAGATTTTTAAAAATAGTATATATTTCTGACTAGAAAGCAAACTAGAACATAAAATGCCTGTTTATCTAATATTTTATCAGATCTAGATCCCTTTTCAGGAATATACACACTGTAATGAGGACTGAGTAGATGAATACTATATGATAATCTTAGGATAAAAATTAAAGATATGAAATCAAGTCTTCAATCTACCAACAAGGATAAATTTTGATAATATCTTTTAAAGAAATTCTTCAATGTCTAATATTTTATGACATATCTTGCTTATTGATGTACCAAGTTTTTGTTAAGCTGAAATGACTGTAATTGTTTCCATGGGATTTAGAGTGGCCTAATAACAATGCTTCCTGCATAATGCCTTTTCATCTTTATAAAAATACAAGATGCCTTCTAAACACTCACACTGAATACTTCAGGAGTCAGTGTGATGAACTCAAAGCCTATATTCTGGATCTCCTCTGTATTTCTAGCAAGAGAATACCTTTATGACAAGAATGGAGATCCATTATTGGTTTGTCTGTAGTGCCTTAAAAATTGTACTCCTATTCTTTCTGAAACTCTGTCCATGAATCTTTACTCTCAAGGTATCAGTGATGGGTATGGAGAGACAAAATAGTGATTAAATTAGATTTTTATGTCTCCAAATTGTACTTTCTTTTAGACTATAAGAAAGACAGACTTTATCCTCCAATGACATCATTCTAATTATTTAAAATAGGTGGACGTGACAGATCTATTTGTCAAAAAACATTAGGACTATTAGAACATTGTGATAGTTTGAATATGACCCATTGGAAGTGGCACTATTAGAAGGTGTTGCCTTGTTGGAGAAAGTGTGTCACTATGTGGTTGGATTTTGAGGCACCTATGCTCAAGGTCTGCCCAATGTGCAAGAAAGCCTTCCACCAGGCTGCCAATGGAAAAAAATCCTCCTCCTGGCTGCCTTCTGATCAGCATGTAGGACACTTGGCTCCTTCAGCACCATGTCTGCATGCACTCTGTATTGTTTCTAGCAATGATGATAATATACTAAACCTCTGAAACTGTAAGCCAGCTCCAATTATGAATTGCCTTGGTCATGGTGTCTCTTCACAGCATTGAAAACCTAAATTAAAACAGAAATTGGTACCAGGAGTGGGGTTTTTATCATGGTGAAGAAACACCATGACTTAGACAACTGTTATAAGAAAACCATTAAATTGGGGCTGACTTACAGTTTCAGAGGTTCAGTCCATTATCATCATGGTAGGAAACATGACAGTGTCCAGGCAGACATGGTGCTGGAGGAGCTAAGAATTCTACATCTTGATCCGAAGGAAGCCAGGAGACTGACTTCCTCAAGAAGTTAAGAGGAGGGTCTCTTCTCTGTACTGGGCAAAGCCTGAGCACTAGGAGACCTCAAAGCCTGCCTACACAAGTCACACTTCCACAAACAAGGCACACTTATTCTAACAAGGCCACACCTCCTAATAGTGCCACTTCCCATGGGCCAAGTATATTCAAACCACCATAGGGATTGAGTGGGCACTTAATTGAACTCCAACAAAGTTATATTATGGTATGGATAAAGTCAATTGGGGTAATATCACAAGGGCCAAGAGTTTACAGGTGGCTCTTCCTCTTAAGTCCTATGTCACATAAACACCATAGTTTGGATTTCTTTTGTCACCTTCATTTGAATTTAGTGATAAAAAAATGCAGATTTCTTAATGCAATTGTGACTCATGGAAGAGATAGGCCACACAGCTTTTTTGTTCTTCTTTCTGTTTTCTGACCATCCTCAAGTCCTTGGGGCTTAAGTACCTTTGAGACATGTGTTCTTCTTAGACCAGATTTCTTACATGAAAAAGATTGGCTTCTGCTACTGATAACAGCATTCATTTCCTTATGGAGTAAAACACTGAGGGAGCAAAGTTCCACAACAAGTATTAATTATAGAAGTTAAGAATTGTAAGTCCTGTTCACTTTCTTCCTGTGAGGTTCATTCTCCAGGATTCAGCCTATAAAAGACAGAATGTGACTCACAGGCTTAGGCCAGCATCCCAGTGGGGCTCTTCAAATGCCAATTCAAATGATGAAGAATTGAGTAAATTTCTTTTCCAAAATTTATCCCAGTTTCCTTGTGTTAACAAAAGCTGTTGAATTAGAGTTCCCTCCAGTGGTTATTGTGTATAATAATCAACATATCCATAAAATATTTTGAGTAATTAGAGGCTTATATTGACGTGCTATAAATGTTAAATAATGATGCAGATCTCTTGGGTCATCCAGGGCACTGTGTGTGGCAATTATGGCCATTTTATGTTCAGTATGTGTTATTTTTCTCTGACCTCTTGTGTTCTTTCTGGTTCTTTTTTAACTTGGAAATAATTTCAGTAGAGTAAAGCCAGTAGTCTCAAATCTGGGAGAGATGACAGTGCACTGCTTGCCTTTGGCAATTAGTGCAGAACCTTTTAACATTTCAGATTTGATACCTTTATGTGGACATACAACATTTATTAACCACACTTACTGCTCTCCTTAAGGCATCGTTCCAGAACATTCTTTTATTTTTTTATTTATTCATTTATTTCCATCCCAAATGCTACCCACTCATGGTCCCTTTCGGAGTTCCTTCCCCCATCCCCATCTCCTTTGCCTTCGAGGGGGTACCACTCATAATCCCCCTACCCTGGCACATCAAGTCTCTGCAGGAATAGGTGCATCTTTTCCCACTGAGGCCAGACATGGAAGCCCTCTGCTACATGTGTTCTGGGGGCCTTGAAACAGCCCATGTATGTTTTTTTGTTGGTGGCTCAGTCTCTGAGCTCCCAGCAGTCCAGGTTAGTTGACACTGTTGGTCTTCCTGTGGTGTTGCCATCTCTTTGCAGGTCTTAAATCCTTCCCTTAACTCTTTCACAGGGATCCCTAACCTCTATCCAATGTCTGTCTGTGGGTATTTGCATCTGTCTCAGTCAGCTGCTGGGTAGAGCCTCTCAGAGACGTGCTATGCTAGGCTCCTCTTTCTGTTGGCTGTCCCATGTGAACCATCTTTTGAAATTTTTTTCAAAAACAAAACAAAACAAAACACCAAACCAGTATAGATTCCAGAGGCTCCAAATTCTGAGACCCAGATAAGATAGTGATGTCTTCTTATAAGCCCAGCTAAGATTTTACAAGCCATTAGATGTATAAACTGTCAGACAGGAAAATGTTAATAACTGAGTTGGCATGAGTGGAAGAACTTATTTAACTTGGGAATATGAGTATGAGGGAAATGATAGGTAAGGTTGTGGATTGGAAATTTCAGAGTTGTGCTTGTTTCCTCCCCTATGGTTCAAATGTTTTCCAGAGTCTGAATCTAGATGGATAAATGGGAGAGAAGGTATTGGAATGGGGTTAGAGAAAAACTCAGGAAGCAGCTTCTGCCTCTGAATGATTGTTAAGGTGTAATCATGATAAATTGTCAATGTTTAGATTAAATGCACAATTTATACCCCAAGTAGCTCTGTAATCTAACAATAAATGATTGGCCCAGAAAATAGAAGATACAATGACCAGGGCTATCTTCTCCCCAAAGTTGTGAGAACACAATACCACAGACACACACAACCTCTGTGAACATCTGTATATGATGTAACTCTTCAACCACGGAGCGAACGAGCAGGCGAATTGCTTGTCTCATTTTTGCACATCCTAAAGACAAAGGAACAGCCAAACATCTGATCTCTGAAACAAATGTCTCCTAAAATAGAATTGCCCAGATCGTTGGCAGCGTTAGGGCTTTGAAGAGACACAGATGGTTCAGAGTTACACAGGGTGCTTTTCAGCGTGGATGGCAAGTGGGCTGCTAATTAACTTCAGTAGGACTGGCTGCAAGTTTCACTTTCCTCTGGAGTCTTGACCTTTCCCCAGCATCAATCCTGTCTTTTCATTAACGTTCCTCTTGCGTATTCTTCCTTCTTTAATCGCTTTGAGCCTCTAGCATGAGTTTGGTGATAATTATGGTATATTCTAGGTTAGCTCCTTTCAAGTGTGTGGTTTTTAGATTGATGTGACTGTAGCCACCCTGAATGGCAACTACCATGCCATAATTGCATCTGAACAACCCCCCATTGCCTTTTCTTGTTTTCTTGCATCATTTCCAGTAAACTTTACATGGAACCATTAGGGTGCTATGTGTAACCAACAGTCAGACTCTTGTTACAAGGATGTGATTGAATATTAAAAGTGTTTTAAACTCAAGATGAACAAGTTTATTCTAGCTACCACAGTGTTATTTTTGTCCTTGTCCATACATGAGCCCTTCTTTTCGGCTAGGATTTGCACTATACCATATGCTGAATTAGAGCAGTGAGCAGGTTTTCAAAAGAGAGAATAGCCAGAGATGTAAGTTTTATTGGAAGTCGCTAACAGGGGACAGTGGAAGCTGGTCACACACCTCTTATACTCTCTTCAGTACTAAGTGGTCCTTAACCTTTCTTCCACATGTGCCACCAGAGTTAGTGTATGCATACATTGACACTGAGTTGGTCTTGCTGGGTTGTGTGGCCAGCATCCCAAGGTATAGCTCTCCTTGGTAGGCAGATGTGCACACTCTGTACTCTGTGTTCTTCTCATAAATAACTGGATTTCTCATTTCCAGCATTTTTTGCAATGAGCTTACTGATCAGAGCCTCCATGGTAGACCTGCCTTTTGAGACTCTTTGACTTAGAATTGTGGCCATGGAAAAAGATGTTCAGAGATGTGGTGTTTGACATGTCATTTTCTCCATTCATAAACATGTCTGAAAGGTCTTAGCCAAAGGGTTCATCAAATGGGACATTGAAATGGATTTGGGGGGTAAGAAGTTTACTGGAAGAGTTCACTGTTTCTTAAGGAATTATTTTCTTCAAATTATTAAACATTTTTTTCAATGTAAGGATCTTTTCTGAAGCTTGGCTAACATCAAACTCTTTCTGGCTAATGTGGTCCCACATCTCAGATTTGACCTATGGATAACTCCCACATTTGTGTATTTGACTTCAATCTTTTTGTTTGAGCAGCTTTGTCTGAGAAGGGCTCATGGCTCACTTTCCTTGCACCCCTGTGGCTTTTAGAGCACTCTGAAATTGGATGGCTTCCCTCTTATTTTGGTATCTTGCCTCCATTTTATAAATGAGAAAATAGAACCTTGAGAATGTTGTGACTTCAAGGTCAAAATGCTTGTTACAGTTTACGGATTTGTGACTGACTACTCATCCCGTGCAGGGCCCTAGATGCTTTCCTCTCCAAATTTCCTGATATGTGAACATCCTTCACTGTGTCCCTGGGATTACAAACTGTCATCTCTTGTAACTCTCTGACAGTGAAATGCAGGCTCCTTCACGCCAAGCTTGTTTCGTGAAATTGCTCTATTGGGTTACTTTAGGATTAAACATTACACTGCAGAACACATAATATAGGTCTTTGGAGAAAAGTTAATATCACTTTAATTTAGATTTGCTAGGACACTACTGCATCTACTCTCTCTGCCTCTCTGTCTCTTGGTCTCTCTCATGCTGTCTCTGTATGTCTCTGTCTCTCTGTCTCTCCTAAGTTCTGTGACAACTGTGTGTGTGTCTTCTGCCCCACAGATACATTTGTATAAATGTATAGTGAATGAGATCATATTCTTTGACATTACAGCAGCCCACTTTCCTCAATACAAACTTAGATTTCCTTAACACTAGTTCATTGTGGGCAAGCATGTCCTGAATATATACATGGGAATTTCCTAGTGATAAAGTTTGAGCTTTAAATTGCATGCCCCTGGTGTAGCTTGATGAAATGCTACCCATACAACTTCACGTTGTCCAAGTGAATGAAGCCATTGTCTGGTCTTCCCAGTTATAAACAATGCCCTCTGATTGGTTAAGTCTGCTGTCAAACTGGGGCAGAGTTTGTTTTCAAGTAGCTTCTTACTTACTGATGAATGCAAAGCTCAGGATAGATGATTGCAATTTAGGAGTATCATAGAGACCCCATAAAATATTTCCTTAGTGGAAGAGGTGAATGGTTTTGACATTCATATGAAGATGTTTCTAGGACATACAGTGCCATATTCTAAGGCACAGAGAGAGAGAGAGAGAGAGAGAGAGAGAGAGAGAGAGAGAGAGAGAGAGAAAGAGAGAGCACATTACCACATTCTTTATTATATATGTATATAAATGTATGTATACATATCTATAATATATGCATATATATGACAGAGAGAAAGAGATTTTGTATGTGTGTGGTGTGTGTCTGTGTGGTCTGTGTGTATGTATGTATGATAAGTACACACGTGTGTCGGGGTAGTGGGGGACAACAGAAGTCCCTATCAAAGGCTCTTATTTTATCACTCAGCACCTTACTTTTGGGGGGTGTGGTCTATCACAGAGCCTAGAGCTCACCAAATTAGCTAGACTGGCTGGCTAGAGAGCTCCAGGGACAACCCTGTCTCCACTCTTCAGCTCTAGGATTACAAATGTGCGCTTCTATGCCCGACTTTTATGTGGATGGTAGAGATCTGAGCTTAGGCCCTTATGTCTGTGTTGTGCCAAGGAAGTGTTAGCGAACCCCCAAAAGACCAGAAAGAGACGATCTAATGCAATCACACCAGATCCTTTATTCGAGTTAGCTCAGACTCAGCCCACTGCTAACACACAGGATGGTTTTGGAGAAGAGGAACTCCGAACATCCATGGGTTGAAGTTTTATAGAAAGTAGCAGGTGAGGGATGAATGTTTCTAGCCTGGCAAACATCTAATTGCAGAGCTACTATGGCCTTTAGCATAATTGGCTGGTGCTGGGAGTCAAACCATAAACTTAACTTCTACTTCTTTCTGCATTGGTGGTTGTTAGACAGGGGGCAGACTTGATGGAAATTAACCTGGAAAAGCTGGGTTTGTTGGGAGAGATTAAACTGGAGAGACCCAGGTCTTGTTGGGGTTAGCCTAGAAACTGGAGCTAGGCTTGGGTTTTGTTGGGGATGCGAAG
The DNA here is from genome assembly GCF_011762505.2 of Arvicanthis niloticus. NCBI lineage: Eukaryota > Metazoa > Chordata > Mammalia > Rodentia > Muridae > Arvicanthis > Arvicanthis niloticus. The sequence goes on from NC_133429.1 coordinate 45,140,531, forward strand.
TTGGACTTGGAAACTAATGTTAGGTACTGATCTGTTACTTTACCTGAGTTCAAGTTCTCTAAAATGAATTCTGAACTTAAGAGATTTGGTCTCTCACTTGCACAGCAAGTTTTTTACCCACCAAGATTCCTTCCCAGCCCCTATTATTAACTTTAAAATCTCTTTCCAAGTACAATGTACGAATTAAACTTTATTGTATATGAGACATAGGGAAAACAGCATACACAGAGTTCAATATTGTTTTTTAGTGTTAGACACCCATTTGTGGGGGTTTGAAATGTATCCCATGTGGATAAGTGGAAGTCTATTGAATGTTCAGTTCATCATAACTTGGTGTCATATTTTGGAAGTCTGAGCCTTTGGTTCCCAGCTGACTTCAAGTCCAAGGACACTGTAAATAGCATGTAAATATCACAGAGTTTGGCACTTCCACAACACAGTTTGTTGGGGTTGGGGAAATAGCTCAGTGGTTGACAGTGCTTGTTGTGTCATCATGAGGGAGGGCTGGAGCTCACTTCCCAGCACAGTTAAGCAGCTGAGTATTTCATATACATCTGGAACATCCTAGAGGGTGGGCACACTGGGGCTTATTGACTTCCAGCCTACTCAAGGAATCCCTAGAATCAGGTTCAGGAAGTGACTCTTTCAAAGGAGTAGACAGAAAATGATAAAGGAAGACACCCCATGACCTCTTCTGGCCTCTGTGCACCTTCATGCATAAGTGTGCACATAAGATATATGAACACATAAATAAGTATGTCTTAAAAACTTCGTGTTCTTTATGGTTTCTACGATTCTCTTAGAGTCCACACTCTTACACATAGGGTTTATGACATCTCTCCACAGTTTTCCAAGGGCACTATTCGGCAACATGGCGAAACATGCAGGAGTTTTCTCCACTTTCAGGCTCAGGTCTAATACTCAGAATAGCCACCCTCGTCTTCTCTGGTTTGATGGAAATGAATGACCGGTTTATGTATCTATAGTTTCTCTGAATTAGGGAGTGTACTCTGTTTAAAGGAAGATTAAAAGTACTAATGGGATGTGTTACTAACATGATTACTGAATTGATGTGTTCTCCATGCGCACTCAGAAGAACCCGTAAGTAGTGAAACAGAACATCAGGGCTTTCTGTGAGAAGCACATTCTGTATGCTTAGGGCTGTGCTATGCTGTTACTGGCATTGTGTTCAAGAATTCATAAAATGAATATTTGCCTTTTAGTAGTTGTAAAAATTCTAATTTCTCTTCCATATGAGAAAAATGATTTTGACTTGCCTTTATAACTGTAGAAGATAAAAGCATTGATTATGGTAAAAATCTCATTTTGCATAACTCAATATGAGGAATTTTTCTTGGAGACCCCCATAGTTTTTAATATATATAATAGTGATCTTTCTGATAACATCGAGATAATTTCTGATGTTAATTTTATCAACTTTCTTAGCCCTTTGCACTTTACATATTCATTTGTGTAAATTATCAGGTATAATGATATAATTTTAAGGTATAAATTATCAGGTATAATGATTTGTGTAAATTATCAGGTATAATGATTCTTTAATAATGAATTAACATCAAGAATACCTTATTCTTGAAAGGTTTAGCTAATGTCTTATTTCTTTAGTTTGTATCCTTACTGCCTATTTTAATAATTCTTGAAATCATATTAGTAGAAATGTTGGGTTATTAAAGTATGGATTCTTAGTAGCTGACACATTCTGCTCCACCTGTGTAATTTGTGTCATTAGGTCAACTGGGGGCCTGAGCAGTGACTTAGAGTTTTAATAGTAATTTTTTTCTCTTACTGTTTGAGGATACAAGAAAAAAGTACACCATCTTTTATGATAATCATAAGACGTTTGTATTATAAACGTCTGAGTTAGATGTAGAACCAGATAATGCTGTTTGGATTTATTCTTAGACATCAGCAATTAATGCTATGAAAAGGCAATTGTGAAAAAAATACAAATTCCTCAAAACTTCAATGAGAACCGACAGTACATCTCCTCTGCTAGCTTTTAGCATCTGTACTTCAATGACTACCAGCTGCAGAAATTTGTCAAAAAAATATCATGGTTGGTAATTAAAATCAACAGAGTGTATTTTTGTACTTTTCATAGAGCCAAAAAATTGAGGTCAATGGAAGATTCAGTTAATAAACCTTTACACAGGATGAAAATGTGCAAATACAGCTTCTTTAGCATCATCTGTTTTAAATTTATTTTTAACTTTAAGTTAGAACACAAAATAATAAAAGTAATGCATTTTGTTATGGTGCTTTCATATGTATGTATGTATGTATGTATGTATATCATATTAATCTTTTATTCATCCTCTTATGTTTCTACCTTTCTTTATATCACCCTCTTCTTATTGGTTCCTACCTTCTTCCAGACAACCCTTCTGCTTCTCTACAGTATGTAATTAATTACTCTTTCTTCCCCCCTTCTTTCTTTCTTGCTCTCTCTTTTTTCTTTCCCTCTCTTCCCTTTCCCTTCCTTTCTTCCTTCCTTTCTTCCACCTCTATCTCCTCTCTTTAAAAATTTGTTTCTTTCTTTAATACATGACCCCCTCTCTCTTACGGTCCCCTTTCTACTTTGATGACCTATTCAGATGCATACACATATGTTTAACTGTAACATCTGCCCATGAGGTAAAACACAAGTCATGCTTGTCTCATTTAACACAACTGTGTCTAACTGTATCAGTTTTCTTGCAAAGAGCATGGCTCCATTTTTCGTTAGAACTAAGTAAAGTTCCCCTGTATATGTGTTCCATAGATTCTTTCCTGGCTCCCATGGAGGTGGCAGTGAGCAGGGAGGTCTTCTCTCACTACACCCTCACTAGTATTTGTTGCCAGGTATTTTCTTTATGGTACCAATTCTGACTGGGGTGAGATAGTTTTGAGTCCCCTGGTGGCCAGGGGTGTTGAATATTTTCTCAAATATTTACCAGCCTTTGTATTTCTTTGTCTGAGAACGACTTGTTCAGATTATTAGCTCATTTAGTGAATGCTTAGTTTAGTGTTTGTATTTTTTTCATGTCTTTAGATTCTCTACATACTAAGGCCCCATCTGATGTATAGCTGGCAAATACTGACATTCATTCTGTAGGCTGTCTTTTCACGTTAGCGTTTCTTTCTTTTGCTCTATCAAAGCCTTTTATTTTACATGGTAACATTTGTCAACTCCAGTGACTAATTCTCTAGTCACTGGAATCTTTTGCAGATCATCCTTGAGCATGCCCATATGTTCCTATCTTAGTGCTTTTCCCTTTAACATTCTCAAAGCTTTAGGTCTTATATCTAAATCTAATCAATTCTGAAAAAAATTTTTTAAGTGTGAATGATTTGAATGTAGTTTCTGGTACCTGTGAATATAGTTTCCCAAGCATTTTTTATTAAAAAAAAACCCTAAATTATTTTCCAATCTACATTTTTGATAACATTGTCAAAAATTAATAATTTTAGATGTGTTTGTTTATTTTGAGCCACTGGCCCCATTACATTAAATCACGTTTTTTTTTTTTTTTTCTAATTTCTATCTTGACTATCTTTAAAGAGTTCTTTACAGAGGTTATTTACTTTCTTGGTTAGGTTTGTGCCTAAGTATTGCCCTTCCTTCCTTCTTTTCTTCCCTTCGTCCCTCCTTCCCTTCCTCCTTCCCTCCTTTCTTCCTTCCTTCCTTCCTTCCTTCCTTCCTTCCTTCCTTCCTTCCTTCCTCTCTCTTTCCCCTTTCTCATTTCTTTCATTCTACTAGCTACTGAGAATGACTCTTTCTTTAAAAATACATTATTAGTTCTAATTTCTCCATATTGATTTTGTATCTTTCTACTTTGCTAAAAGACTTGTCAGGTCTGAACATTTTCTGGTGGACTCTTTAGGGTCATGTTGTCTGAAAATGTAGATATTTTAACTTTTTTTGTTTTTACTATATCCTTTTTCTTTCTCTTGTCTTATTATTCTAACAAAAATTATTTTGAGAACTGTATGAAAAAGAATGGTGTGAGTGGCCATCTTTGCTCCATTTCTGATTTTAAAGAAAACACTATCACCTTCTCCTACTTAATTCAATGGTTATAGGTTTGTTGAATATAATATTTATTAATCTTCTATCCATAGTTTCCTATAAGAAAGGGTGTGGTAGATTTTATATAATCTCAGAAGATAAAGTATCAAACCTCTTTTTGCATTAAGTAAAACGGTTGAGAGATACCTGTTTTTAGGCTACTTATATGTTGTATTCTATTTATTGATTTGTATATGTTGAATCAACCTTACATTGTGAAGATCAAACCAGTTTTATTATGATACATTATTTCTTTAATGTACTCATGAAAGGCAAGCAGGAATTATATTCAGGGTTTTGGGGTTGTTACCAAAATATTATTTATTACTTCCTGTATTTTTTAAGCTTATAATGACTTTTTGAAATCATAATATAATTACATCATTCTTTACCTTCCACTTCCTCCACCTAGGCCCTTCCAATCACCTTTCTTGTTCTCTCTTAAATTCATGGCCCTTTGTCTTTAACTGTTATTACATATGTATATTTACATGTCCATAAGGGAAATAGGTCTATAGTTTCCTTTTTTGCTCTCCATTTTGGCTAATACTCATTTTGTAGAAAGAAGTTAGTAATTGTCCTAAGGTCATGCTCCAACACTGAGGGTTGGAGGTCAGGGCAGGGCCTCAAGGCAGGAACCGAGGGGCAGGAACTGAAACAGAAGCTATGGAGGAACCCTACCCATTGGGTTGTCTCTATGCCTTGCTTGGCCTGCTTTCTCTTAGCATCCAGGACCACCCAGGGATGGTACCACACACAGTGGGCGACACACTCTTACATCAACCATTAATCAAGAAATTTCCTCAGACTTGCTATAGACCTTCTATCAATTGTAGTTCTTTTGTCTCAAATGATTCTAGCTTGTGTCAACTTGAAAACAACCCAGCCTTCATAGTAGAATTTCTTCCATTTCTGTTTTGTGGAATCGTTTGAATATTGAGTTAGCATTTTCTGAGGTGTTTGGTATACTTCTTTGGTGAATTCATCTAGTCCTTTGTAGATAAACTTTTTATTATTATGTCAGTCTTATAACTAGCTAAAGAACTATTTAATTAAATCAAATTTGGCTACTGCATGGGTTCCTTTTCTACCACCCTATTCCACCCTTTCCATGCCTGCCCAACTCTAGGTAGAAGATAAAGGAAAGAAGGTGTCAATACCAGTAGACATTGAGTTCCTTGGAGCAAGTTTGTTCTTCTCTGTCAGGATAGCCAACTTCTTGTCTCTTTGTGCACAACCACTTGACAAACCACAGCAAACTGCACCACCAGTGACCAGGAGCAGGAGCAGCAGGGGCAGGAGGAGGAAGAGGAAGAAGAAGAGGAAGAAGAAGAGGAGGAGGAGGAGGAGGAAGAAGAGGAGGAGGAGGAGGAGGAGAAGAAGGAGGAGGAGGAGGAGGAGAAGGAGGAGGAAGAAGAAGAGGAGGAGGAGGAGGAGGAGGAGAAGGAGGAGGAGGAGGAGAAGAAGGAGGAGGAGGAGGAGGAGAAGGAGGAGTAGAAGAAGGGGGAGGAGGAGGGGAAGGAAGAGGAAGGGAGTGGCTCCAGCTGCTGCAGCTCCTCTGTGCTCTTTCAAGAGTCCCCTCAATTGCAAACAACACACACTTGCAGAAACTACTTGCAGCAGGCAAAATCCCACCCCCTGCTAGAACAGGAGGCAAATCACAGTCAGCTGCTGGGGACAACCTAAAGCAGCTCCATATGCCACACCTGGGATTAGAACAGAAACATAGTCCCATAATATTTCTTTGTTCTTAAAGAGACTGCAGCTCTTACTACACACTCCTTCAGCCAGGAGGAGTTCTACAAGGGTCGGGGGATCTGAACTCAGGTCCTCATGCTTGTGGAGTAAGTATATTACCTACTGAGCTATCTTCCTCGCCCTGAGGGTATTTCTTTGACCTTTTAAACCATTTCTAATATTGTTTCTTCAATGTGGTTGAGTTTATAAGTAATTCTTAAAATTCGTTTCACATTTGGGTTGCTGAATCTTCCACTTTTCAACATTTTTACCTGTTTTTCGGTGTTGAAGCTTGCCATTTTTCATCTACTTGCCAATTTTCTCTCCCAGCCTGCTGACTTTTCCTCTATCTTGCTGATTTTCTCCTCCAGGCTGTTGATTGAATTTATTTGTGTGCTTTATTCTCTTTTAGGTCATTGGTTGATTTACTAGTAAACATTTGAAATCTTTATCCAGCACATTACCTCACTCAGTATCTTTGAATCCAGTAGGTTTGAGGACTGGGGTCTTTTGGGAGAGCTGTGTTATCTTTTTTATTGTTGTTGGTTTTTTGTTTTGTTGGTATTTTTTGTTGTTGGTTCATTTTTGTTTTGGTATGTCTTTTCTGACTTGACCTGCCCATCTTTTTTTGGTTTGGATGTTACCTCTAGGTTTATTTGAGGATCTTGTTATTGAGTCTACTCTGGGGGCTCACTTTGCAGTACTGCTTTAGAAAGAGTCTTTTACTCTCTTCCCCAATTGGAGAGCCTAGCAGCTGGAGTCTTGTTTATCTGGGCTCCTTTTTCAAACATTGTTTTTCTTTTTCTCTGTACTTTTCAGGAAAACCTTTGTGAATTTCTTAAGCTCTTCTTTGCCTCTCTTTGACATAAAGTCTATTTTTTCTTATTCAGATTCTTTCCTACACCAGATCAGACAGAAGCAGCTTCTAGTTATAATCCTGTTAATATCAATATAGCTAAGTTTTAAAAAGTGTAATTCTTGATAGTGGAATTAAATTAGTTTAAGTTTCAATTTCATCTATAAACGTGAGTTGCTGGTAAGGGATCATGTGGTCTCTGAGCTAGATTAACTTGACTGAGGATTATTAAAGTATGCTATTTACTGTTAATGTTTTATTTTCTCTTAAATGTTCATGCATACTTTATCTTGGTCGGTCAACTGTATTAGGTTTTCTTGTCATTGTGACAAAATACCTGGGAGAAGCAATTTAAGGGAGGAAGGCTTTATTAGGCTCACAGTGTGAGGGGCTTAGGCCACGGGCCTGGGATCAAACACTGACTCACTGGTGTACTCTCAGGGATCTACTTCACTCAAGAAGATCCATCTTGGAACTTTTCAGAATTACTCCTTCCCCAATAGGACCACCAGCTAGAGAGAAAAAGACTTCAATTCCCAAGTCTTTGTGGGTGATATGTAACAGCAAAATCTTAATACCATCCGTGCAATTATTATTATTGCCATCCAAGAGAAAATTAAGGCCTTCAACTAGTTAAAATCAGGGACTACAACTTACTTTACTTTATTCTCAAAGCTCCATTACTAGTATATGTCTGGCAAAATAGATGCTCTGTGAATATCTGATTAGATGCTCCATGAATATTTGATGATGAAAACATGCTCAAGAGCAAACTTTCAAAAGTTAGAGATAAATTTTGAACTTATATCTAAGATATAATAGATATTTATTCCCTTCTAGTCCCCTTTCCAAATGTATTTAGAGGCTATTTTGGACCTCTAGGAAAACCTGTATTTCTGCTCAAACATCCCAACTTTCATATTGGAGATTGCTTTTCTTTAACTGGATTGGTGGCTGCAAAGCCAGGTGTCTCTTCTGTACCCGCTTTCAAATATCACCAAATACACAGGTGCTATTTTCTTTAAATTTATGCTTTATCTTTGTTAAGTTGATGACATAGTTGACACAGAAAGCTACTTTGATATTTCTACTTCTAACTTCTCAGATGTTGTATCAGCTTTTTAGTGCCCACAAAGCCTGGCTTTGAAGATACAGAAATCACCGTAATTTCAGATGACAGACTTTGAAAATAATAGCAGGACTTGTGTAAAGCAGCCATTTTTTCTCTCAAATTACTCAGACTATTATTATTCCATTGTCTGAAAAGGCAGATAATTTAATGAGTGTAAATTACAACTAACTTGGTACAGAGCGAGCTTTGCTCTTTGATTTTCTTGGATGTAAAAATAAAAGTGAACCTTTTGACTTCATGGAGACGATTGCATTTTTGACTTACAGATTATAGCTGAAATACAGTGAAACTGTAGAAATTTTAAATGACTGTTTCTTAAAATGAAAGAGTAATGCACAAGTCAGCCAATTTCTCCAAGATTATTAAACTTGACATGAAAATGAACAGACTCCAGGTCCTTGCTTTGTGATGGTTATTAGGTATTTGGGAGGAAGGTTTTTAAAAATTTATTTCTTTAATAAATATTTGAGTGCTTATTCCAAGCCAGACATTGTTTGAGACCCAGTGTCTTGGAACAGTGGTAAATAAGACAGAAAAGTTTCTCACCTGAAAGTTGGATTTTCTTAGGAGTCAGACAATATATACACAGATACAAATGAGTGAGCCTTTATGGCAAATTCAGAGTGATAGAAATGAATGGGGCACTAAACTGTGCATGGTAGCCATAAAAACATTTGACTCAAATTATGGAGAATTAATAGTGTAAAAAACCCGAGGCCCTGAGTTTGGCATTTATACAAAGGAGACAGGTGAGAGAGAAGAGTTTAGTGAGCAGAGGGTAGACATAACAGGGTTCGATTGCTGACATTCTACTTCTGGGTCAGGGTAGGGAGTTGGGAGTTTTACTTTAGTAATAATATGCTGGTTTTACGCTGGGGAATTTAAGTGAAGTGGTGATGGAGTTTCTGTATAAAGAAAAAATTATGGATCTCTATGAGTCTGGAATTGTTTGATGGAAAGTTAAAAGCAGGGGGTTTGATTGGAGGCCATTGTAGTAATGAAGACCATGCTTTGATGTGAGTAAAATTGGAAGACATGAATGGATTTAATGTATGTATAGTGTGTTGAACACAGGATGGGAAAAATATTGGAAGTTGGGGTGAAAGAAATGGAGGTGTTACTTACTGACTTTTGCTGTGGTGGATGAATGGAATAAACAATGGGAGAAAATCCTGGACAGGGAAAGGACAGGCATGCATTGATCTACTTGGGACATATTAAGTTTGAGGCATATATCATTTGTCTAAATTGGGATTCTGATGTAAGCTGAATGTGCAAGTGTGGCTCAGTTAAGATGCCAACATTCAAGAAATCGCTTGAGAATGTCCTAATTAGGAGAGCACAGCCAATCTTGGAGATTGGATGAGTTCATCTGGAAGAAACTGTAGACAGAGAGAGCCTTTAAGAGAACTTTAAGCAATGTTATAGCCGCTCAGAGAGCAGCAAAACAGCAAATACCAGCAAAACTCCTGGAGACAAGATGTAAGCAAGGTTGCAGAAGAAACAATTGTTTAAGGGAGTTTTGTGCCCTACCCTGAAGAAACAGCATATTTATAGAGAAATATATGCTTGACTGTATTTATATGACAGAAAGGCAAAAAAGATGGGGACAATGGTGCTAACCTTACACAGATGATTTTAGCTTGGAATTAGGTGTCTGTGTAGTAGGCAGTATTGGACTGGCATCTTAGCTTTAAGGTAGTGACCACTGGCCATATTTCAAATGCAAAACTGTTAATGAGATAATAAAATCTGTATTTCCTTAGTTCCATAGTTTAGCTAGAATTAGTGATTTTTTTTTTATTTTTATAGACAGACCAACTTATGAATAGGCTAGCCTCCAAAACAGAAAGGTACATACTCTTTGATATTAGCGTGTCATGTTTTAAAACTGTAGCATAATGCAAGAGTTTAGTAAAGGTTTGGAGCTGGAAGCACTGCCCACAGCCACAACTCAGTGCTGTAGCAATCATAACCTTTGTTTAAAGATCATAGTTGCTGCCCTTAGCATCCACAATAAGTAAAATATGATGCCTGTTTGGTCAGATAGCCGATGAAGCTGTCATAGACCAGTAGTGACAGTGCCCTTATTATTAAATCATGTGACTCCCAATGTTACAGAAACTGGTAATACAGCCAAGAAAAATGTCTGGAGAGAACAGTGCCTTCAATGCAACTTTAAATCCCATTTCAATTTTCTGATCTTATCTGAAGAAAATATTTAATATATACAGGCCCAATGCTGGTCTGTTGTCAGACAGATCTTTTTTAAAATAAATTTAAAGTGGCTGGACAGTGATGGCAAGCACTTAATTATTTTTTTTAAAGATTTATTTACTTTATTTATATGAGTACACTGTAGCTGCCTTCAAACACATCAGAAGAGGGCATTGATCCCATTACAGATGGTTGTGAGCCACCCTGTGGTTGCTGGAACTTGAACTTAGGACCTCTGGACAATCGGTCAGTGCTCTTAACCACCAAGCCATCTCTCTAGTCCCAGACAAAATGTTTAGATAGAACATTTGCACTCATTACAGTGACTGTGAACTTTGGCTGAGTTGGGATATCATATGTTTGTTTTAGCACAGTTAGCAAATGGGCAACAGAAAGAAGTGTTTCTTTTCATGACCAAGTTTCAGTATGGAATCGGAATCTATATTTGATGTGTATATGAAGGCAGGCATGTAAGTATAGTCTTGAAATCCCAGCATCCTGAACTGGAGAAGTAGAGAGATGTAAGTTCACAAATTCCAGCCTAGTGAGATCCTCTCAGAAAGGAGGAAAAGCAAGGGAGGATGGGGATGAGGGTGAGGAGGTTGAGGAGATGGAGCAGCGGGGGAAGAGGAGGAGATAAAGAAGGGAAGAAAAAGAAATTTGATCATTTTGAACTTGGAAGGCAAACCAAGTTTGACAGCATTAAAACAATTCTCAGAACAATATACAACACTGTCGAGAAAAGACCTGTGTGGGCATAAACTCTGTAAGGCTATAGAAGAAGTTCCTTAACAATACAATTAAATCAGACCTGAAACTCTTAATAATTTCAACTCAAAACATACGTGGTTAGTTGTCTAAATTAGTGGAAACACTTGATTGTAATCTGGTACTATGGTATTGGAAACACAGGAGTAATACTGGCTGCTTGCTTGAAAATGTGTTCTTCTTCTTCTTTCTTTTTTTTTTTTTTTTTTTTTTTTTTTTTTTTTTTTTTTTTAGTAATTAATGGATATCAATGAAAGTAATAAGGTTAAAAATAAACATTATTTGAAAACACCCTGATTGTCAGTAATAATCTGTGAAATAACAATTAAAACAATAAAGGAATGCCACTTCTGATTCTCTAAAAGGCAAAGAAATCAACAAAGAAACTGAAAGCCCTAGACCAAAGGTTTTCCTTCAGTGTTGGAAATCCATAGAGTGCTATGGCTTAGAAGTGTTGTGTCTCCCGTAGGCTCGAGTGTTGGAGCCTTTGATTGCTGACAGGAGGATGCCTTGTAGAGATGGGCCACTAAGGAAAGGCCTTTGAGGGTGATAACCTAGCCTACACTGTGTGTTGTTTTCTCCTTCCACCAAAATATGAAACTCAGCAACCAAGGGCTCCTACATCCCACACACTTCGTCAAGCCTTCCTTGCTGTGCTGCACTAAACCCTGAACCAAATGAAGATTCTTCTCCCTTAACTTGCTCTGTCAGGCATTTGTCCCTGTGATGAGAGAAGTAATAGAATCAATGAGGATTTCATAGACATTCCTTCACTCACTGAACTAGGACAATGACTTTAGAGAACCATCTAACCATCTAATTAAAAGAATAAAATAAAATGAATTCTTTGGTGTGTGAACCAAGATATGCATTTTAGGTGATTGCATCCAGTTTGACACTATAATTACTTTGCCAGCAATTGAAATAATAATTCACATACATATTTCCTAAAGCAATTTTTGAAGGGGAGATGAGTGGAGACAGAAGGAAGACTGGAGAACAACACAACATCTATCTATGAACAGAGGTATAGTTGTTCAATTAGTGATGGGTACATAGTAGGAGCTGCCTTGCATTTTTCTCTTATGAAACTTCCTACAAACTGAATGAATGTTACCTATTTCAAGCGTAGGAAGTGTATAGAAAAGCAGTGCCTTCTGAATCAGTTATCCCTAGTACTAGCCTGACTGATGATGAAGATGCGTCTCCATCTTGGTTACCATGTGACTGTGATTCCTCCACTTGCTATCTGAATCACAGATAGTTTGTTGGCAGGCAAAAGAAAGGAAACACCACAGATAATAGAGCTTAATGCAGGTCCTGAGGTCTTCTAGCAATCAGGATGCTTGGTTAACATTTTGGTTGACAACATGGCATGCTGTTCTTTGCCTGCTGAGTCTTCTACCATTACTCCATCACTTGCTTTTCAAAAGTGGAGGCAAGATAAGAATATAGAAAAATCAAACAAATCATCTACCAGGAGGCTCACATAAAGGTATAAGCAAATAGTGCCAGAGGCACTGATTAAAACAAGGAGACTGAAACCCAAATAACCCAAACCCCTCTAATCACAGACATTAAGACAAGCTTCAAGCATCTCAAGTGGCCCAGTGTTATCGGCGTTGATGATGTGGCTGCGAATCCAAGCACTTGTCAAGTGCTGTGTGTTTAACTGAAGAGATAATTGCATGCAAGTCTATAGAATCCCTGGGTAGATGAAAAATGTGGAGTTTGGTAGATTATTAAATATTTAATAATGTTTTTTACAGTCATGAAAGTATAATATAATTAGATCTTGGCTTGGTTTTTGCTTTTGACTGCCATTGTTAATTTTTTTCGTTCCAGAATTTTATTAACTCTCAACCTCAGAGTCATTACTCTCTGGGTGCTGTTCACACTCAGCTCTGGGTAAGCTTAAGGCATTAAATAAATTTCTACAAAAGAAAAGGAAGCAGGGAGCTGGTTGTCCCTCTCATGGGTTGTTCAGATTGTTTATGGATAGAACAGGAGTGATTCTTTGGAATGGCCATTGTGAGCTCTTGTCCCTAACACTGTGTCCATTTCATTTGGAATTTTTAAGTAAACATTACACCTGAAATTCAACTTGCTGTATGATTGGGTATTTTAGAGACTGATTTTGTTCTGTAAGTGTGCGAATGGGTAGGTTAGAGAAGGATATATGTTCTTGGTAGAGGGCAGAAAGTTGTAGAAAGAAAATGCCCGAAATATAGTGAAGATATTGATCACTGAGGTGTGACTTTAAGAAGAGTATCAAGATCTTGGAAATTCTACCTGTTTCTGATTTCAATCATCTGATATCCATTTCTGATCCTCTTTAACCACCTTACTGAATTTTATAACTTCCTGTGCCTATGATGTCTCCAAGCCTCCCTCTTTTCTTCCCTCCCTTCCTCTTACCTTCCCTCCTCTCTTTCTTCCCTCCCTCCCTCTCTTTTTCTTCCCTCCCTCCCTCCCTCCCTCCCTCCCTCCTTCCCTCCCTCTCTCTCTTCCTTCCTCCCTTCCTTTTTCCCTCTCTTCTTTACTGGGAAGATGTTAAGTAGCAGGCAAGGTATAGGAGGCCATTGGCCTTCAAAGGATCTTAAACACTTTTGAAAACACATAGTTATTGTACATATATGTGTTGGCAGATGGTGTCCTGTGGCATGAACATGATGGTCCACAGGGCAACTATGGGGAGTTTGTTCTCTCCTTCAACCTTTGCCTTGGATTGCTGGCACTGAACTGAAGTAAACAGGCTTGCATGACAAATGTCTTTACCTGCTAATTATGTTGCCAACACAGTTGAGCTTAGAATTTACTTCCTGCTCATCTATTTACCAAGTAAAGCTAAAATAAATACCATAGTGGGGGTGGAAAATTTAAATTATATTGCACATGCTGAGAAAATAGTCTGCTCAGTAAGGCTAATGTTATTAGCAGATAAACACATATTACTTATAGAGTAGTTTTTTTCCTATATCCGTATTTTACACATTCCAAACTTAATACCAGGTCGACTTCTAATGCTAATCCATAAATAGCAGAAAAAACATAAGACATTCCAGTGTGAACTTAGCATTGAAAAAAAAAATCAGGAATCATGTAGACAATGTTTACTCTTTAATAGATTGGGGAATTTTGTTTATTTCACTGTCTTTCTTTTGTTAGTAAAATGTCAAGTGTTGTAAGCCAAATAATTATTTAGATTACATATTTCAGCAGGCCTTCAGATAATTGGCAGTGGTTGTGATACCCAGAGAATTAAAGTTATGTATCTATTTAAATCCGAGTCTTCACTGTTTCTATCTGCACCTCCCAGACCCCAGACTCACCTCTTCGGCAAACTGCACTATCGCCAGGTCACTGAGTGCTTGATTTCTCTCTGGGAGCAGATCCAATGCAAATATCTTCATTAATTCCACACATGCAAAGGTCAAGAGGGTCAAAGGGTGGTCCCTAGGGTGGCAGACCTTTGCTCTTCTGGAACACTGCAAGGTTTGCTTTCAGGTTCTGTTAGCCATACTTTTCTGTGTAATGATGTAGGTCATGGCGGTGCAGTTGTTATGCTGGTTATTTAGGAGTTGCTGATTTCCCAAACTCATCCTCTTGGAAAATCTCAGTTCTGTCCTTAACAACAGTGTAGAAGCCATTTTAGACTTCTTGTATTTATTTAAAAAAAAAAAAGATAAAGGAAATCATGGGGACACTGATTGAAATGTGAACATTTTTGCCTTTAATAATTAGCAATCATTCATTGTCGTGGACCGCTCTGCCCCACGTTTAGGGACCAAAGTGTCGGGGACCGCTCTATCAATGTTGGAACCCACACTGCCAAAAGCCTTGGGGGCTAAGTTGTTAGAGCCCGCACTGCCCCAGGCTGCTCCAGTATGTGGGTCAGGGTTCAGCAAGAGAGAGAGTGAGGACGGTCTCGAAGAATGAAGACCAGGCAGAGTGTGACTCAATCCTGTTTATTCTTCAGTCTCTCTTTTTCTCTCCAAGTCCCTAGTTCCAAGCCCCTAGTTCCTAGTACCAAGTCTCAAGTCCTAATCCCAGTTCCAGCTGTAATAAGTCTCAAGTCCTAATCCCAGTTCCAGCTGTAATAAGTCTCAAGTCCTTATCCTAGTTCCAGCTGTAATAAATCTCAAGTCCTAATTCCTAATTCTAAACTGCTAGTCTCTTTCCCAGTTCTAAGTCTTCTTCCCTGGTTTCAAGTTTCAAGTACTCTTCCAAGTACAAGTGTCTAATTGCTTTCTTCTGTCTCAAGTGTCTAATTTCTAATAATTTCTTCTGTCTGCCTCTCACCTTTAAATGTCTCACTTCTAAGCCACGCCTTTAAGTCATGCCTTTAAATCACGCCTTTAAGTCTTGTCTCTAAATCTGATCTCTGAGTCATGCCCTTAAGTCACACACCTTTAATCTCACACACCTTTAAGTCTCACACACCCAAGGGAAAATCCTGGGTATCTAAAACAAGATGTTATCAGAGTGTGCTCAGCTGTTGTAGGCTATTGTAAGCAAGTCTCTTGTCAGGGTATATGGCTCAAGATGGCTGTAAGGATGATAGCTGCTTTCTGTTGGCTCCCCACAATTCATATAGCTATCCAAGTACTTGAAACAAGTAATTTTGAATATGTCTGTATTTGTTTCCATGATAAGATAATACATGGATGATTACTTTTCTTTCCGACTGTGGTATTAAAAATTATTCATTGTGTGTGCATGTGAAAATATGATGCCTGTGAGTGCTGGAATGTTCATACCAATTGCATGCATGTAGCGGCCAGAGGACAACATCTGGGAATCAGTTCTTTCCTACCACCCAACAGGACTAAACTTAAGTTATCCTCTACCTGTAGGCTATCACACCAGCTAGCCAATGTTTTATAACTAGAATATAGAAATACCATTAGAATACCAGTGGTATATTTTCATATTTGTTTGCTTGTGGGGTTATTGATAACATTAGAAACTATCATGGATGACCCCAATGTACAACATTTTCCATCAGGAAAAGTGGAATAATGCCTCTCCTCTCTCACCTTGGATTTCTGATTTTCTTGGTGTGTTAGTCTTGCAATTTATGTATGTATGTATTTATTTATTTATTTATTCACCATCACTGGAATTGTCTACTTCTCCCTCCACCAAATCATTCATACCCACAGATACAATTTTTTTTCTGTGTGTCCCCAGGGCTGTATCCCTCCATAGCTGCTACCCAACTGTTGCACATTAGAAGTTCACATTCCACTGGTGTCCCAGGTCCTGTTCTCCCATTCACATGAATATTCTGATCCTCTCCTTTTACTGTGGCTTCCATTTCTCCAGTCACTCTGGCTAACCCCCACGTGGTTAAGTGTAATGGTCACTCATACGTTTCCCCAGTTGAACATTTCTTCTGGGGACACTTTTTCTTTTAGTGCCTAGGACACTACACTGTCCTGACTGCCCCCTGGAGAGAAGCCTCCTTTGCTGGCTTATATCTCTTAGCACTACAACAGGTTTCTTTAATTCATGGACTTCCTTGACTTTGGATATCTTGACTTTGAGTTAGGGTTATCTAGTGTGTCAGCAAACAAAAGACAAGACTTCCAATTTAAATTTGGACTTCAGATACTTGTAGCATAAGATTTTTGTGTCTTACACAAACATGTATTTATTTGACCCTTGAAATGTTTTAGACACATTTGTATGAAATCCTGGACAATGTAGCAGAAATTTACCCTTAGTTGCTGTTTTGTTTTTGGTTTGCTGCCTGTACACTGGGTAAGTCATTCCCTTTAGATGCATAGAGTTCAGTATGGCTCTTCTCTTTGTCAGCCCCAGGCTTGGGCTCTTGACAGTGACTAACATCCTGGATGCACATTTTCTCAAATATAGTATATTCAAGAGAAAATTTTTATTGCTATTTACCTTCATCTTCCTCACAGTTTCAATCTTCATTTAATTCCTTGAGTCAAATAGCTGGGCTGTCTCATTGATCTTTCTATTTCCCACCCTCTTATCAAGTCTTTGGAAAAGTTCTGAGGTCTGAAGGTCTAAAATATATAACAAATGTGTTGACTTTTCTTCATTTATACTTCTGAAGGTCAAGCTATTATCATAGTTGGTCTGTACACTATGAGTAGATCAGTCCCCCATAAATCCTTAGCATTTTATTTTGTACATTTATTATTATTGTTATTACTATTACTATTATTATTAATTATTTGGATGCTACTGCTGCGGCTGCTGCTGCTGGTGAAGATGGGTTTGTGTGTGTAAGTCAAGAGTGCAACCTTCAGGAGTCAGTTTTCTCCTTCTACCACATCAGTCCTGAGAAGAAGTGTTAGATATCAGTGTTGGTAGTGAGCACCTTCATCTGCTGAGCCACATTTCTGGTACCTCTTCAATTAATTTTTCTAAATTTTATGTATTTAGTTTTGTACCTCTGTGTGTGTGTGCGTGTGCGTGTGTGTGTGTGTGCGTGTGTTACATGTGAGCCATGTTGGGAGTGTGGCAGTGAGGTCACCCTGTGAGAATCAGTTCTCTTCTTCTACCATGTGGGTCTTGGGAATTGAACTTCAATCCCCCTCTCCTTTTTAAAAACAATGTCTGGCTCTTGAAAGGAGCATTGTGAGCTCAGATGAGAGAAAAAGCTCACATCTACACTCCACTTATCCTTTCAGTCCCTTGCTGTTTCACACTGTATTGTTCAGATATTCATTTGTGTTCTCTGGCCAGGTCCATGTAGGGTGGGAGAATTTCATTTCTTCTGTCGCTAACATTATTCACAGCTAGAACAGAATGAAGCAGGTACTCATTAAATATTTGCTGACAATTCATCTAATTCCCTTTTGCTATAGAAAACAATCAGTGCCTAAGATGGCATAAAAATTTCTAGCAAATTACTCTTTCTGGATATCAAAATGGTTATAGAATAGAAATGTCGCCGTTCTCCTTTTCCTCCCACTGGCGTTTATGCTTGGATGCTGAGGTGGACACACTGGTGATAAAGCAGAAGTCAGAACCAATGCCAACACAGAGATGGGCTCCCCTCCTCTGTGGGCTGCTTGGTCTCTGGGGAGAAGGTTGGCATATTGTAGCCCATCAGGATCCTGCCATGGATTGTCTTTCAAAGTCAAATTCAGCCTGTCAAGAGATAGAGAAAATGATTTGTTGCCTGAAGAGATGGTAGATTAATATTTCTGAAAAGTTGTGTGCTACACTGCCTAGGGCGTCTGTACTACCATTTAGACCGCCTCCCTTTGATATGGAGAAAGCTTACAAAACAGCATATTTTCTTGGTGCATAGACATTTCCTGTGCCCCAGGACTGGGTTCCTAGTGAAGTGTAACATTCATTAGCCCCTTTAGCCAACGTGGCCTATGAAAACAGACCCAGGTCTTTATCTTGCAGCCTCATCTCAGAGTCTGGCGTGGCAAGGGGAAGCTGTGATATATGAATCAGGAGGGAGATTGATTTTCCTCCAGGTACGTGGCAGCCAGAGTAATGAGACTGGAAAATTGCCTGCTCACTGAGCAAACATGACAGGGGTGTCATAGAGCAAATTTATCTTTATGCAAACACACAGGGGTCACATGGGTGGGAATTCCACAAAGTGACCCAGTCTCTGGAAGGTGTCCTTCTAAATCATCCCCTTGCATCAGGAATCCAACACTCAGCAAAACTGTGTGATAACTGCCCACCCCCACACACGCTTCCACTGAATAATGTAATCCTCACACTACAGTAAGAAACAGGATAAATTGTGGTGCCATTTTCAAATGAGAGTCTTCAACTCTCTCAGGCTATTTCTAGTGTTCATCTTGGATCTTTGTGGCACTGAAACATAAAATATCTACTTTAATAGAGTAAAAGAAATGGAGTGATTTATCCTCGTCATCCTAGGCCTTTAGAACCTTCATTTGGTAATGGAAAAATCAGTGGTTGATAGGGAAGCAGATAATTTTTCTATGTGTAGGCAGCCTAGTGCAGAGACCACATACTCTTTTCAGAACATTTAGGCACACAGAAAATTTCAAATCATATAGAAGGGTGTGCTGACAATATTTTGTTAAATCACTGAGAGATTTCCAATGTAATGGTGGGCACAGTTTGCTTTTAAAAAGCATTTTCTGGTGTTTATTTATTTATTTATTGCTTTAAACTACTATAAAAACCTCAAAACTCTTACCAATTTTTTGTTAGTAACTCTTGGTTTTAACAAGCATTTTTAGGTTTGAAGCCTCTCCTTCCTGGTTGAGACCAGTTTGCTGATTATTAATCACCCAGTAATTGAGATGGGTTTTTTGCCTGAGTATATACTCAGTTCAGGAAAAAAAAAATAGGATCAAAGGAGTCAGCCAGATTCTCAAGCAGATCATTCCTTGTAAAATAGATCAGAATGTAAAAGAAGTCCAGAGAAAATGAGCCTTGTTAAATCTAGTCCTGGGGACTGAGCCACAGGGATCAAGCAGAATATGACCTTTTGTTTTTATTTTTGAGACAGGGTCTGGTGTGTGGTCAAAGCTGTCCTCAAACTCTTTCTTCAAGGAAGAACACATTCCGAGGCATCTTCTGTCCCTTATGCCCTATCACCAGAGTCTCGGCTGTAATGTTTAACAGGGCACATCTCGTTCCAGAATCTATAAAACAACAATGAAAAGCCTTTTAACTTCATGTTTTGAGACGACAGAATAAACATGTTCCTGTGTGTCATGAACCATCCTAAGTGCCTGTTTGTATTAATTTAGCATTCATATTCACAGGAGTAGATGGAGTCTGTTATTAGGTACACTTTGCAGACAAGAGGCTCATAGAGGCCAAATAACACCCTAGGTTCCAGAGATAGCTAGCAATCAAGACCAACCCAGTGCTGCTATGAGTTGTTGTGTCCCTGAGGCTCCCAGGGCAGTTGAACCTCTCTCTCTGGTCCAGGGAAAAGTCAGAATCTGAAAAGCTTTTGTGAAAAATAAATAAATCCTTAGTTGGTAATAAGATATAGCCTATGAAATTTGTTATATGACTGTTTATGCGGCGCCACACATGGTACAGAGTGGAATGTAGGTTTTCATTTCTAAAGCCTACTCACTGAGAGTCTGGACAGACCCACACCTCCACCACTCTAAGATTATCTCTCTGTGCATCTTCTGGTCCTCTTTTCTGCCCACACAAGTTTTGCCACTTACCAGCACGCCCTGGATTCCTGCCTCCCTACATAGGGGTGCCTACGTTCCCTTCTGAGTCTTTTTCTCCACTTGATCTTTTTAAGTGCAATCTCTCACTGAATTTTTCAGGAGAAAGTGCATCCTTTAAAAGCTCTGCAGAATGGGAGTTGTTACAGCCCCTGTCATCCTTGCTTTGCCTGCTTTCTGTTTACAGGAGGATATGGCTGTGATTGTGCCCTCCTGATCTGGGTGCTCTGTGTTCTTTTCCATATGCTGTGTACTTCGTCAGGCTGCAGTTTAGATATGAATTTACTTTCAATGGAAAGACTCCTGACTGGGGTCAGAGCTAACGAAAAAAATGCCCTCTTTATGAGAGATGTGGATGCCTCCTGTCTCTAATGGTTTCCTCATGCCAGCTCCCTGACTGCTGTGAGAGAGACATGTCTAATAGCAATTAGCTAACATTTAAGTCTCTCTGTATGTCACACATCAGCCTAAGTGCTCTGTCTGTCTTAACTAATTTAATAACAGAGTTGATCGGATTAGGTAAGGTGTGACACTATCTGCATTTAACAGAAAACTTTCCAAGAGGTAGTCAGCCCTGAAACAGATCTGATTCTCCTGGCCTCCTACTGAACTGTTACTGATATATGGGCTGGGCTGAAGGTAGTGGGGTAGTTGTGTGTGAATTCAGGTATTCCTGGAAGTGATAGGAGATGGGGAAATCCCACTGGATGACTTAAGACTGTTTTGTATTTGATATCGCCATGTTATTTGTGGGATGTGGTAGCTCACCAAATAATTTAGTTGAAGACCTGTTGATGTCAAGTCCTGCTCTAAGAGCTTTATGTGCATTAATTCAGTGCATTAATTCAGTCAACCTTCACGGCCCTCTGAGAAAGCATGTTTTCTCATTTCATAGTTGAATGAATTGCGGCGTTTGTTAATTTTTTTCTAATAGTCCAAAGTTAATGAATGTCAAAACCATGGCTTAAATGCAGGAAGTCTGGCTCCTAAGTTACCCACAGTTAATATAGCCACTACCTAGTGAATGTCAAATAAAGTATTTACAATTATGACTCTATACCTTGTCCACGCGGGAGCCATGCTTTTTCTTTCTTTGCTATTTATGTGCCTACAAAAGCCAATGGTATAAAACAATAAAGACTAAGAACCAAGTTCTTTCAACATGCATTTCTTTATGTTAGCTTCAAGTGATTAGTACTAGCATCAGACACAAAAGAGGGTACAGATGAGATCTAGGCACTATGAGAGCTGAATGTGAGGACCAGACTTAGCCTGGGTGGGAAAGATGGATCCTTGTAGTCAGAGCAGGGTGTCCATGTGATAAGGAAAGGGCTAAGTCCATTGGAAACAGAAAAACTCCACATGGGCAATCAGAGGAGACTGTCAGTAGATATAAAAAAAGCAGAACTAAGCTTTGGGGTCACCAACCTGGAAGATGGCAAACACTAAGTTGTTCTTCAAGGGCTCCCAAGAAAAGATCTGGTAGGAAAGTGGTAAAGTCAGGGTACCACATAAAAGCCAGCTTGTAGAACACAATCTGTGTCCTATCTATAGTCTGGGACTGGATCCTTTTATTTCTTCATGTTAATGCTAAGAATGAACCTAATGAGTGGAGGAATGTATGTTCCTACGAGAGAGAAGACAATCCCTGACTTTGGAAAAGTGTTTTAATTTTGTCAGAGGGAAAGAAGTCTTGCCCAGGCCTTCCATCAAATAATGACTACTATTTGTCATCACTGTAAAGATATCTCTAGATGTAGCCATCCTCTCTTGGCTGGATGTATAGGGTTACTTTTGATTCTTGTGGTTGAGCAAAGAGGTGACATTCACAAGAACGAAAAAAAGAGTTGCATCATTAGAAAATGAGAGTCATTTTGTCTCTCATATTTAAAAATAGTACTGATTGGGGCTATTTAGACATGGAATAGTTATGATCAAGTTTCTGACTGAACATAGGAGAATGTGATGGTCAATTTTATTCTTTATACCTGAAGACAAAAAGAATTAATCCATAGTCAAGAGAATGGCTAAGGTGAACCGAGGTGGAAGACACATGTTCCCTAGACAGTTCACAAATTGGATAATGTCCCCAAGCACATTAAAACTTAATTGTATTATCATCCACATTTGAGGTTATACAGTGTGGTGTCAGCAGATGGTGTCCAGGGTTCTGTGAACTCGATTATTTCTGTACAATTCTCAGGGCAAAAGTTGTGGAACTCTGAAGCAGGAATGAAAAGAGAATAAAGCCACCTTGTACCCCTACACTGTTTTCTTTGGATCTCTGCACAAAATGGCAACTGCTGGGGAAGCAGAGATCACTTCAAATGTGTCTCATCTGTGCATGACATGTCTACTAATGCTGCCATAGTATGATTTTACCAAATGGGAAAACCACAGAGGGATTCCTAAGCAGGGTCGGAGTTGGGTTCTACTGCCGTTACTTGTAAGTGGCACGTGCCAACTCTTTGAGCACAATTTCTTTTCTTTTTTTTTTCTTCTTCTTTCTTATGTATTCACTTTACTTCCTAATAGCTCTACCTCTCCCAGTCGGTCTCCTCTCCCACAGTCCTTCCTCCTACTCTCCCTCCCCTCTCCTCTGAGAGAATGGAGCTTATTCACACCCCGTTCACTCTGGCACATGAAGTCTCTGGACGGCTAGGTTCTTCTCCCTCTGAGGCCAGCCAGACAAGGCAGCAGAGTTATGGGAATGGATTCTACAGACAGGCAACAGCTTTAGGGATAGTCCCCCTGCCATTGTTCAGATCTCATATGAAGAAGAGCTACATATCTGCCATATATGTACAGGGGAGAGGTCTAGGTCCAGCCTATAATGGCTGTTCTCTGATTCCACCCAGCGACTGACTCAGACTTTTGCTGACACCCCAGCTGAACTTTTGATGGAGCTTGGAGACTTTTATGGAAGAGATGGGGCAAGAATTGAGGGCCTCAAAGGGAATATGAATTCCACAGAAGACCAACAGAATCAACTAACCTGGACCCCTGGGGGCTTCCAGAGACTGAATAGAATTTCTTTATTGTGGTAAATGCAAGTGAAAACATCATACTGTCTTTGATTTTAAGTGTGAGACAGTTTTATCCACTCCAGAGAGTTTTGTGACAATTAGAAACTATATTCAGGCTTCCTACAGTAAAATCAGAAAATCTGACTTAGTATGTGTTGCTTGTCTTTTCAATAAAGAAACTCAGTTTGATTTCATAATAGAAAGAGAGAAAACTCAGGGAGGAAGTAGGGGACAGACTCGAAGTATTTTTTGTTTCTGCTATCTCATTTACCTTTGTTACTTATCTTTGTTATATATTTTTTTAATTTTATTTTTTTCTCCCTTTTTACACTCAATTTCTCCTACACTTCTTTTTATGATACTATTTACCCTACTAAAATATATACATGGTAGTGCAAAGATTGTTAAGACACACATATTTTATTTGTGAAGACACATACAAATACACACACACACACACACACACACACACACACACACACACACACAGACATGAGGTGGGGAGAAGGAGAGGGGGAGGGGGAGAGGGGGAGGGGGAAAGGGTAGAGAGAGGGAAGGAAAGGGAGGGAGAGGGTGGGAGGGAGAGGGAGGGAGAGGGAGGGAGAGAGGGAGAGAGAGAGGGAGAGAGAGAGGGAGAGAGAGAGGGAGAGCGGGAGAGAGGGAGAGGGAGAAGTTGTTTTCTATGTGGTGTCAGGATTGTAGTTTGTAGGACGGACTAGCTGGAGCTCATCAATCTTCCAGCCTTGGCTTCCCAGATGATGGGATCATAGACCTGAGCCACCACACCAGATTTAGATTACATCTTTGTCTTGTTTTCTTTTGTACATAAATAGTTGACAGAAAATCTTCCCATATAGCTTCTTTGGTTTTGAAGGTAGTTTTATGAAAGATGAATTTTGACACCAAGAGGGCCATTCACCAGTGAGTGTTCTTCCTGCTCAAAGGGACCTAATATTGATGTTTGAATCAGAAAAATCTACAAAGAACCATAAACTGTTGCTTACTTACTCTGTTAGAAAACAGCAATACTATAATGAGCTTGCTTAAGGCACACTGCTTATTGACTTATTTCCTTTGGTAGTGTCTGAAACTCAAATGATAAAAAGATATACATAGATTTTGAACATTTAAGCTGTCATTTTTTGCTGCTTACCTTCTCAATAGCTCCTGTGTGTTAAGGATAAACACACATTTGGCTCTGAACATTCTTGGTATTCTGTGTCAGATCATTTGAACTGAACTTTGTTTTACTTTTTAATATATGGCAAACCAAATGAGACCGCACGTCCTTTGCACTGCCTGCACATTCCGAGGCCCATGGTTTTCCAAGACCTTTCCCCTGAGTTGAGATACATCCTGTATCTCTTCTGTCTATTATATCTTCATTCATTTCAGGGTTAATTCAATCACTTCTTACTTCAATTACATAATGTTGGCTCCTTGGTGTCAGGGACAGTGTGACTACTACAACAGTGGAATATCTGCTGCTCTGATAAATGTCTTCTATCCTGATTTTCCTCAAGAGGTTTGGAGGGGGATGGAAGTTACATGTTTGATTGTTCTATTTTACAGCTAGAAAATAGGTTTGAAGTAATTCTATGGACTTGAGTGAAGACAGGAAGAGAAGGCAGTTGGCTCCATATGCTAGAGTCTGTGAATGCACCTCTGACCTTTGAACCTTCTCAACCATGATTTTGCTCCCTGACGCCTATGCTAATTCCTTATTTAACATTTCTATTTAATAGTTCTTTGTCTTATATGATCATGTAAACTTCATTTTTGTTTCTGCTCAGTCCTCTGAGGGCATGGAAAATTGCTGGCTTTGGTTTTTTGGGACAATGGCCATCAACATTAGGATTTCACGTAAAATAATAGCTTCAAAACATGAATATGTGGTTTTACTTTAAGCTCAATTTCAAGGAAGCAGTTGCATTTACCATACATTTTTCTGATAATAAGTGTGTAAGCATGGCTTCCAGTGACATGTACACATTAAATAAATAATACTTGGACTATGTGATGCCGGACTCTGCCTTCTTCAATTTAATTAACATAGCATACCATTATATTCTTTTCCCTATGGAAATTAATGGGAAATAAGCAATATATCATTACAGATTCATAGCCCAAAGCCTTTCTGTTTTCTATAAGCTCACCATTAAACCTCAAATTAAGAGTACCAACTTTAATCCCAGACTGGACTCCATGGGTTCAGAGGTCTTGCCTATCATTATTATCAGCATGTGGTACGATGGGTGGCTTAGGCATCTGAACGAACATACCATCACAGCAACAATGAGCTTGGTGTCAAAGTCTAAATGTGAGGCCATTCTTTAAGCATTACATCAGGAGAGAAGCTAAATGCATCCATTTTATTCCCAGTTTACTTCCTTGGCCTCCATTTCTCAGCTTGTTTGAACCACAAGCTATTTAAGGCTTCAGACTTTACCACAGGCTTCTGAATATCCTTTTGTACTCTGTAGTTTTTGTTCCCAACAGCTGAAAAGAGCCAGCTGACTCCTTTGGTATTTTTATACAGTGTGCTTTATTGTTTGCCTCCAGTGTTTTCTACCCCATGTCCCAACCCCAGATGCTGTGATTGCTACTTCTGGATGTAGGCATCTGTTCTGGAGAAGGACCCTTTTCTTCCATTCAAAATTATACTTTTTATCCATCCCTAATGAAGAACAAAGCAGAGAAGGACCTAGTCTTACCAGTACAGGGGTAAATGCATGTTCTTATCCTTTGGATTCTCCCAGGAAACAGTTGCTTAGTTTAAAGAAATACATTAAATATCTTCTGAGTTAAGGACTTTATCATAGCCCCCATGCTCAGTTACTTGATATAATCAGATTTTTGGAGACGATAAATCTGAGCAAAAATTCCAGGGTGGGGGTAAATACTCAACAGATAAGAAATAGGTTGATGATTGTCATTTTTGTCTTTGGATGAGCTCTTCTGTATATTATTATTGTTATTAATAATATTATTATCATATAGAAGGGCTATTATATATTATTATTATTAATAAAAAATTATTTCTTGATCCAAGTCAGAGCATACACAGCTCATGATTCCACCGTGCTGCCGCCAACCTCTAATCTAATAGATTAGCTCTGAGGCCACATAATCTATTTACAGATTTTAGTGGCACATAGGATTCTTAAAAACAGGACTAATTAGGAATGCTTAAAAGAGAGATTTCAAATATGATATCATACCTCTGGCTTTTTATGGAAACTAGGAGTCTATGACACCCCAGGCTCTTTTTTTCCAATGGTGTCAGTGGACTAGAACTGAGCAGCTTCTGCAGGACATAGAGACTGGGTCCTCTGATACCTTCTTCACCTGCACTTCTCTTAGGAGCTCATCATCTGTTGGTAACTACTTTCACTTGAGGTGTAGTAGCACATGTCTAATCAAATTTAACTCTACCCAGTATAATGTGTCTCCTTTTGAGAGTCACCCCCACACCATTGTAATTATATATATATATATATATATATACATATATATATATATGTATATATATATATATATATATTTTTTTTTCTGTAAACCTGGGTCAAAATTAGTAGGAATTATTTTAAAGTATTCTGTTTTATGGTATAGAAAACCAGATCTAAGAATCATTGCTTGTATTCTCATACTTGGGGTGAGAAGAGCTAGAAGTTTTGCACTCTGGATTGCCCCAGCTCCCTTTGACCTTGTACGAGTTGCTTCTATTTTCTCACCATGTTTCTTTTTCTCTGGAAGGGGATGAGCGTGTCTGCCAGCCTCATGGTCATATACATCAGAAGCAATCATGGATGTGAGAATGTTTAATACACCATATGGCACGATGCAAGGCTAAGACACTTTGTGGGCAACGAGAGCGATAGCATATGGTTTCTCAAGGAGCTTAGAGTCTGTTTACAGACTCAGGACTCAGATATAACATAAATAACAGTTGAGAATATCTTACTTCCTACAAGTAGCAGAGACACTAAATGCTACCAGAAAACACATGGTCGTTCAGGGCAACCAAACTCAAAATTCAAAGGGCATACATAACCTCTCTTCTGTTAATTTACTATTAATTTCATACATATTTTCTCTTCTATATTCTCTGTGATTAAAAAAAAAATTGCACAGTAAAGACAAAAGCAGTGAAACAGAGCACCCAGTTTTCTTTGCTCGTGGCAGTTTTTATTCAAGTAGGGCAACAGGAAATAAATAACAAACACACAAACATTTTAAGTCCACGTCATATCACATGTCACTAAGAATATACCTGCTGTGAGCTCATGAGCTCATCACTGCGGTTACTGTATGTTCCTCATGGCAAACACTCTTAAAATTCACCTTCTCACTACTTTGAAGATTTTGCTGAACTGTAATGGTCTCTGACATTGTGGTTTTTCTCTAACATTCATTTCCCCTCTATACCTTCAATTCAGTTGTTGGCCTTATTGCCAACAATTCAAGTAAAAGGATATAAATTTGGTGGAAATAAAGTCAGTAGGTTTTCAGCAAATATGAGATGACAATGGCTGTAGTTTAGACCCATCATCCCTGTGCCCTAATGTAGGCCCTCCTTCAACTCATGGTTTCTTTGGAGCATTTCTCTAAGATAGACTCGGGTAACAGGCTCTCACCATTACCCATAGATGGTGACATAATTTCACCATCTAACAGGTATCACCATTAGAAAAAAATGTCTCTGGATTGTACATTTAACCAGTTGAGGGCCAGGCCATATGTAATTGCCTTTTGCTGGAGTGTACCCCACTTCCACCCACAAGGAGAGTGTTAGAACTCAGAAGCTGATAGAAACAGAAAGGAGAACAACTGGAGATTATGTGATTGATTTTATTCATAAAAAGAAGTCCCAGATATTGGAGAATGAAAAGATTTCAAAAGGGGGCTGAAATTGTGTTGCCAAAGGAATAAGTCAGAAAGCAATATATTAGGAGCTTACTGCTGACAGAGGTTGAGAAAAGTCGTGGCTGCTTTGATTCTTTTTTTTTTTTTAATTGGATATTTTATTTATTTACATTTCAGATGTTATCTCCTTTCCACATTTCCCCTCCCTAGAAACCCCCATCCCATCCTGCCTGCCTCCTTCTTTTTGCTTTTAAACCACTTTAATTACATGCAAGTATTAAGGTCAGTTCTAGGTTGAGGAACTAGCAATACAATAGATGCAAATAGTCAAGGAACAAGCAAGACAATAAACACAAATAGTTAAAGAACAAGCAAGGCAATAAACAAAGTTCCCTGATCACTCCCCTGATCATTATTACTAAGGGCTTATCAGGATGACCAAAATATCTGAGCCTACTTCCCTGTCCTAGCCCAAAGTCATTTTCATGTCTGAAACCTACTTCCTTGTTCTAGCCTAAGATTTAGATTCCTACCTGAAATTACTTCTCTGTTCCAGCCTAATGTCAGATTCCTACCTGAAGCCCACCTCCTTGTCCTTGGCCCATGTCATTTTCCTGCCAGGCTGCTTTGATTCTTGATCAAATTGGATTCTCTCAGGTGCTTAAGTTATTAACTCAGAGCTGAGTATAGCACGTTGCTATATTAAAGTCTTATAATGCCCCAGTATTTTCTAAAAGGCATCCTGTTAATATATATGGATTTATGCACAAATTTCGAACATGTATATAGAGTGCATGTAAAATGGAGTTATTAAGGTGTGCAGACACCTGCTCCCCTGCTGGTCTCTCACTGTGCATTGTGGAGGAATGGTTTGCGGGGATTTAATGATGGTACAGAGGCCATAAATTTTTTTTGTTGAAGCCATTCAATTTTGAAATTATATTTATTTATTTTTCTGGAGGGAGTGAAAAGGAGGGCTGTGTCTGTACTGCTGTGGCACATGGGAAGGTCTGAAGGAAATCTGTGGGAGCCAGTTCTCTTGTCTCT
This sequence comes from Arvicanthis niloticus, assembly GCF_011762505.2. Taxonomy (NCBI): domain Eukaryota; kingdom Metazoa; phylum Chordata; class Mammalia; order Rodentia; family Muridae; genus Arvicanthis; species Arvicanthis niloticus. The sequence continues at coordinate 45,169,425 of NC_133429.1, forward strand.
ATACATGGGTCCCTAGGATCCAACTCAGGTAGTGAGATGTGATGGCAGCTACCTTTACCCTCTTAGACAGCCCACCAGTTCTGTCTAAACTATATTTCTTAGAAGGAAAGGCATACTCTGGTGAACTTGAGCAAACACTTTCTTCATGGACCACTTATTCCAACTTTCCTTTGACGATAGGATGGCATGTATTTTAACACGTATCTGTCATTATCTGTTTTCGCATGACTTTTTGGTTTAATTTACTTATCTGTTAGTTCTTTGACAATTGCATGCATGCACATACTGCATTCAGGTTACTCTGTCCTCTTCCATTTCCCTCCTATTTCATTTGGTTTGGTTTTGTGGACTGTTTAGTTTAACCAGAGCCATATGTGTGGCCATTGCCTTGAGACTATCCATTAAAGCCTGGTGATATTACCACTACCCAGCATAAATGAATCCTTTCTTTCAGAATCTATCAATAAGAAACAATTTGGTAATGAGGGGTAGGTCTGCCTGGTTGATGGGCCCATTCCTGTGTAGGCCTAGTGCATGCATTTCTAGCTCCCGTGAGATCACTATTGCAGTGGATATATACTGCCTAGAAGATAGCATTTGTCTCTTCTATCCACCTATCTTCTAGTTCTTACATCTCTGCAACATTCCCCTGTCTTTTGCAGGTATAGTTTAAATGTCTTATTTAAGACTGAAAACAGTATCACTTTTTCTCAACATTTTACATAGCCACAAGTCTCTGTCTCCATCACAGTTCACTAGAAAGAGGTTTGTCCTTCTGGTTAAGGCCAAAAGTGATAGTGAAGACCCCCAAACTCAGGAGACCCTTCCTCAAGTGTCAGGAAATCACGACCACCCCAAAATCACAAGAAACCATACCTGGATGCAATCAGCAGAGGTTTATTGGGGAGAGTTGGCTAGTCAATGATCAAAACTGCTTGTCCACGCAGGAACAGAATTTTGACAAAAGGCCCGCAAGCTGAGGGTTTTTTTTTTATAGCATGGGGTGGGGAAAGGAAGGCATTTTCGCGTGGTTACACATGATTGGTTGCATTTTTGCGTGATTACACATGATTGGTTATTTTACAAATTTTGAACATAACACTGGGAAGACCAAGGGAGGGAGGGGTAACCAAGAACAGTGGAACATTTTGGAGGAATCCAGCCCAAATGATCCAGAGTCATGTGAAAATCACTCTGCACATTCATTCCTCTCAAGAATGTAGCTTTACCACGTCACTGTGCCCTGCCCTGTCATTTACCCACTATTTCAGATTAACTATTTTTCTTCCCTGAGGCTTGAGGAATGTTAATCTAGCAAGTGTCCTCTGATTCAGGGATAATGTCCTCCACCTGGAATGTGTCCTGGGGCAGTGAAAATCTTACATTCAGTTCCGCCTTCTGGAACTTGTATTCTTTTGCTCAGGTTTAGGGTAAAGAAAAAGCATATATATATTTCATAAAATGGTCTTTATAATTTTTCATTTTACAGTAGCTGTCTGTTTATATGAGCATGCATGTTTAGAAAGTGGTTGCATGCTATGTCAATTTAATTAAACAATGAAACTAATTTCTTCCTTAGTGTCTAGTGATCTGATGTGGGCTTCTGAGTGGCTTTACACTACCAGGTATAGATTCTCTCTTGTGGAAAGGGTCTCAAGTCTAATCAGAGTGCAAAGTTACTTTGATAAGGCTCACATATGTTAATGTTAATGCTTTTCAGGAAATGGACATATTAATTAAGTCCTCAGAGGTTTACATTTTCAGTTACTTCTGATGAGGCTCTGCATTGAGGATTGTTCAGTATTAGGGTGGTTTATTGTTAAAGGTATTTTTGTGTGTTGAATATAGGCTGTTAACTGGCTGGTGTTCAATGAATATTGGCCATGTTGGATGACTAAACATAAGAATAATTATTCATATTCATAGCTATAAGTGCATTTTAAATGATTGTCCCTGTTGGAACTACATTTTATCTGAGCTAATAGCCTTTAAGATCTTTGTCATTATTTTCACTCCTCCTTTTAGTACTTTGCTGTGTTGAAGGAGGAGAGTGGAGTGGAATTTTTCCTGTCGTTCCATTTTCTAAGAGAACAGAAACACAAAGAATAAAAGTTTTTAGCTAGTCCAGGAGTGACACAGTAGAGAACAAATAGGGCTGATTTCATTACCATGCATTCTTTGATTTAATAACTAGAAATGTCTTGTTTTAAAAATGAAATAAAATACTTTGTTTTGAAGGCTTTATATGAAATTTAGGTTCATGTGCATGTCTATATGTACATGCATGGTTTTAACATATATGATCTCCAATTACCATGAGAGTTTTTTTGATTTAGTGATCTATGCATGGGTAAATGTAGTGGGAGGGTTTTGTTTTCTTATTCTTTATAACGGTGCTCCACCTAGGAGCTGAAAAACGTTGTCATAGCTGATCTATCCACGAGTGGATTCTTGGTGGATAATGTGTATCCACACAGTGCCTGCCTGTCTCCTACCACCAGACTATGATCATATGTTCATGTAGCATCATTGCTGTGTGCATACAAGACACGGCAAATGGGAAGGTTTCTAATTGTTAGCCTTTTTGCTTGTAGTTTTTATAGTGCAAGAGATCAAATATACAATGAGGCTCAGCTGCATCTAGATTTCAAGTACATATCTTTACTTTACAGATCTTGTCAAGATCTTGGCAGTAAACATACATTTTATATTAAATTATTTAAATAAGGATTGTTTTAAAAGTGGTTCTCCTACACTTTAAACTTCTGCTCAGTCAAACTCAAATTTAAACATGGGCTTTTTAAATGTCATACATTTCTCACTACAGTGGTTTTCTATGAACTCTCATATTTTTGGTCATACAGTATAACCTCCTCATCTTTGTGTCTCGTGGAAAGCAACATATTGAAATTGTGGAAGCAACAGTTCACGTTCTGTTTCATAAATCAGTGAACAAGTGTTAAGGTTGAGTAACTGGATACAAAACAAGAATGCAGAGAAGCAGAATAGCTTAGGGTTAATATTGAGAAGTGAGGCAAGACAGGTTGTTTAACTCTGATGGATGACTGCCCTCAAACTACCTAGAGCTACTAGAAAAGAATGAAACACATCATCTGATCATGCCAGAATGAAGGGCATGTTTAACATGTCTTGTTGGTACGTTACCATAGAAACAGATAAAGAGATAAATTTATTATTCCTTGTTGAATGGAGGAGTTTAGCTAAAGTATTCTCGATGACTATACTGTTGCTAACATTTTCAGATTGCTTACCCCATGTCAAGATTTGACATGAAGAGCAGTGGTGAAGAGAAGGTCAGTTTTTAACAAGAGGTATCTGTCAGACTGCAACAATTCACAAGAGAACTGCAAAAGTAATCCGAGGAAGAGGAACAGAGAGACGGATTCAGTGTAGAAGGTGATCTGTTGAGAATAGTGTTAATTACTGTGAAATGCCTTATCTTCTGCACTGTGTGGGAGCAATGTCACAAGTAACAACTACCTATTCCTTTGATGCCCCATGAACTTCATCAATTTTTCATCTTGGATGCTGAGGAAGATGCTGAAAATATATAATTGTGGTTTGAAGAGAAGGCCAACTTGGAGAATAAGTTTCTTGGAAAGACTATCATAGGAGAGCCTTTCCAGGGCTAAAACTTCCTAGAGAAAAGTTAAACTTCATCAAGGTTCTGATGCACATTTGAAACTAGTTGGAAACACTTGACATAAAAAGACAGAAAAAAGGTCTTTAGAAACAACTCATCTCATCAAATGATTCTTCTTTCCTGGATGCTGATGGACTAGATCAGGAAATATTTATGGAGTCTAGTTTTGGAGACACATTAGACTCCCTTCTCAGAAGGATTTGAAGCAGAAAGAAAAAGTCCATGTTGAAATAGACCATTTCTTTGGTCACCAGTAAAATTCACCTTCCAAAAAATCAGTTTCTTATAAAAAGAAACCAGAAGAGGAATCTGACAGTGTTTAATGTGCTTCCAGAAAGATTAAGAGAGAAAGCCAAGAGTCAACCTACTGTGCCCAGTATGTCACCTGCAAAGCGGAAGGTTCTAAAGAGACATGAGGAACAAGGGTAGAAGAAAAGAGTAAAGAGTAAGAGGTAGTACAGATGGGGAAAGAACAGAGTTCAGGGAGCCCATTCTTGTAAGGGCAGGACAATCTGTTAAGAATTACATGAGCCAGGTCACTGAAGCAGTCAACTTTCACCTCCTCAAAGATGACTAAATAAAGCAGTATCCCACGTACCAGGTAGAATATAAAGAAGCACACACACTTCATGTCTGGTCTGTGAAAAGCATCCTCTGTCTTCCTGCATGAGTGACTAGAGGATATACTATTATCAAGCCTTTCAACTGTACGAAGAAAAGAAAAGCACATTTGAAGAAGCAGATTCTATATACATGCCCCTTGCACAGTAGGTCAAATCCTTCCACAAGTGAACCCCTAGCAGATGTCATCTGAGGAATAAGAAGAAAGAGACCATCCTATTACCCTCCAGATCTGGACTAAGATCTCATGAGACACCCAAACTCCAAATCAAACTGCAAATCAAGCATAGCTCAAGGCCTGTGACCTGTAGAAGGAGAGCAGATTAGGTTCAAAAAACCGCAACCATGTACATTCAAAGCATAGGAACTCGGTCCCAGAATTCTTGAGATAGAGTCATTGGAGACAAGTGTGTTCTTGCCCAGCTATTAGCTGGCAATAGAAGTTGCTCTCTATATCACAAGGCATGAAGAGAACCCTTTTGCCAGACTCACCCGTACATGTGTGGCAGTGTCCCTGACAGCTTAAGATACCAGTTTTTCTGAAGATCATTTTTCATACATTTTTGAAGCTAATAATGAGACTCAACTCATATAGAGCTCAATTAGACTTCTTGTAGTTTTCCCTTCAAACATCAGTCAGCCCTTTGCTATTGGTCTTAACTCTGGCTAGAATTTCAAGTGTTTGTTTTAACACACTCTAATTCTATTTCACCATATTCCCTCTCCCTTTTACATATTCATTTTAAGCACAAAATAAAGGTAGTTACATCATGGAGAAAATGTTGAAATGAGGGCTTTATGTAAACAAACTCATCGACACCCTGCCATCTCACTGAGGTAGATACTATGATCCAAATAAAAAAAAATTAAAACTTTTTGAAATTCAAGGACATGTCTCGAACAGGTAGTGTATAACAAAATGGCATACCTGCATGTCTGAACTGACAGCCATACCTAAGGTTTTCACTCTGCACCAAAGTCTCCATCAGGCTTAGCTAATATAAGCATAATAGTGTCTGGTAGGAACAACATTCTTAGCCTCAAATGTATTAATTCAGTTTGCCATAACATACAGTCCTTATGCATGATAAATTATAAAATATTCAAGGCATGATCATTCATAGCTCTGGAGAGCAAAGAAGTGGCAATACATTACTGTTTATTCAGTTTCTTTCATCCATTTTCTCTATCAGTTCTTGATTTCAGCCTTTTGATTTTTTTGTGTGTGCACACTTGTCTATGATGCAACTCTTGCTACTAGGATTCACTAGAACAGGTTGAACGTTGTCTAAGTACTCCACATGGTCAACAGATCTGGGTCCAGGAGTTGCCTTTTGTATTCATTAACTATTTTAAAGTTACTCTTCTGGATTATTATACATAAGATGGGAATTATATGTTCAGAGTTGAGTTTAGAGGTCTAACATGAGAGCTGGATGGGATAAAATATTGAATGAGTCAGGAGATTTTCAATATAAAACTATAAGTACATGCAGAGCAATATCCAATTCTTCAGTTAACACGCCCTTCTTTATGTGACTTCTCTTTAAGGAGAATGGCTTAGGCATAAGATCCTAGAACACTGTATATTTCTAGTTTAATAACTAACTCTGAAATACAAGTATTGGTATTTTGCTAATCTATCTGAGACTCTGTCTTTTCAGTGTACTTTCCGTTTTGAGCTATTGTTTCACATCCTTTTTTTGGAAATTTTTAGATTTCAGATAAATTTCTAAAACATAGCTTACGCCTTCATCTGCCATCAAAACACATGTGCTTTCAAGATGATTTCTCTGTGACGTTGATTTTTAGATCATTCCTAGGAAGGATTTTGTGGCCTAGACTCCGTTATTTATAGAATAGAAAACTCTGTGCTGCTTCTGTGTTAGATGTTTTTACACTCTTTGTGTTTATTATTTACAACCATTCTATCAACACATAATAGAACATACACATTCCATATGTGGTCACTAGGGTTGAAGTTGTTAAGTAAACTTGACAAATTCATTTAACTACTCTGTCTTGGAGCCTAGGACCATATTTGAGGAAATATTTCTGACTTTCTGTGGGACAGACCTTTGGAGAAAGGGTAATACCTCACATATGTTCTTTTAAGTTCAAATGTCACACAGTCTCCTATTTATTATAGTGACATTTTCTAAGAAAATAGACGCTATTCCATCTTATAGATAGGGAAGGTGTGTGAGGGTCTTGGTTGCACCGGCAGATGAGCAGTGATGTAGCCCATCCTTCATCATTTCAAATGTCTTCCTCATGCTCCTATATATCTTAGATGGCTTTGTTTTTTGCTATTTATTTATTTATTTATTTATTCATTGGTCTGGTTTGAGTACTAGAGCTTGGGACCTTAGAATATTGTATATTTCTGGAGACATCATTTAAATGATAATACATTTCTTTCCCATAACACTTCAACCTGTAGGTGGCAAAGGCATTTCAGAAATCTGACAGTTTTGTCTATGTGGTGCTAGGAATAAATCAACAGTTTTCTGTGACCACCAAAATTGTAGTATTGTGAAGAATGGAATAAAACTACTTAAGATAGGTTCATCATAAGACATTGATATAACAAGTATGATAAACATTTAAAACAATGTTTTCAGTTCAATGTGTTTGATATTATGGTTTCAAATACTATAGTGTGATGATGGATATATGATATTGATTTAAAATTTAATAGTAATAGAAAAATGAATAAAATGCCCTACTTCAAAATGAGGCATACGAATGGGCAAGATCCAAGTGGGTATAAGATCAGAAACAATACCTAAGCTCAGAGAGGAAGAGCTCATAGGGGTTCCTTCAGTAACAAACTTTGATTTTACTCTCCCTCCTTTCAGTGGGCAAATTCCAGATTTTAAAGCAAATGAGGATGTGGTAGGTCTAACATGACTGACATTTTATAAACACCACTCTGTTCTCTAGAAGGGAGGTACATTCCCATGGTCATTTTGCTTGTCAGAGTCTATGACACTGTTTGGAACAATGGGTCAATGTAGACAAATGTAATAATTAGACTGGAAACATTTCATCATGTATGATATTTATTTCCACAGAAATATCTGCAGCCAAAAGGCAGCCGGGTGGTTGACCTCAGGCCCCAGGCTGTACTTCTATGTTGTCCTTCATTTCTGTTTTATCTTTTTGCGGGCCAGTTAAGTGTACTTACTGTTTCCATGAGGAATTTATTTTTCTCATAGCAAAGCTGGTTTTGAATTCTTGCTTGATTGCCCATCATGTATTTTTTTTTTCATATGGGAGGGAGTAGAAGGACTATTAAAAAAAATACAGAAGTCTAACTCTCAGTGATTTAACTGAAGCATGTAGCACAGAAGAGAAGGCTGTGAGACAGTCCAGAAGATTTGTCAGCCCTCCCATTTAGACAACTTTTTACTTCCGCATATTTCATTGCCAAGGTTACCATTTCTCATTTATCCCACATCCCCCACATTCCCTGATAGCTGCTGCTGCCGGGCAGCGATTTCAAGGTTGCACCTTCTATGTGCACTTATCCATTAGCTTGCAGTTTCTCTTCACTTGGTGTGTGTGTGTGTGTGTGTGTGTGTGTGTGTGTGTGTGCTTGGAAATTCACTGAAATTTTGCTGTTTTTACAGATGAATGTGACAATTCTAATTTGTGGTAGAAAACTTTAACTTGAGATCTGGTGGGTAGAAAATAGCAAAAAAAAAAAAAAAAAAAAAAAAAAAAAAGCTATGGATTCCTTCTTTGCCCTCGTACAAGGGTACGAAGAAATGTACCTCTCAGCTTTTCCCCCTTTGCTCCCTTTGTCAAAAATTATTAATCACTCTGTGACACCATTTTGCTCAAATTTGATTATTATTTAAAAGCAGAAGAAAGCTAGAAAGATGAGTTCTCACTGCTTTTCCTCTTTTCCGTCTGCCTTTTCCTGTCTCTCCTCACTTTGATCCTATTTGTCACTCCCTAACTACAGGCAGAGATGACTGACAAGTGTTGACTTCCTCCCTGTGGTAACAAATGCATATCATATTTGGCTAAAAGGTTTTTATAGCATTTAACAAAGATGAACTTACCAGTTATTAAAGCAGAAATTGGATTGCACCACTCATTTTATGAGACACCACCTCAGTACATCGAATTCTTATATTAGAGTGGACTGAGATAAACAAATGTATGGTCATGCAGTATAGTGAATGGCCAGTGTTGCAAAAGGATATTCAACATGGCCTTTAATACATCCTTTAGAAGGAATTCTAACCTGCAGGATGGCCAGCGAATACAAGTTAGTCATCTGGGAGGTTGTGGAGTGTTTCTGGGAATGGATGGTAGGTTTTCGCTGACATGAAGTAAGATTTTGGTGGCGGCTAGTGAGAAAACTTTGTAGACCTAACATGTATGCCATGGATCTGTGTGAATAAAGAGAGGAAGAGAAGGAGCTTAAGATCAAAAACAAAAAAATACTGATAGGGATGATGGCTTTTTCTTTTTTCCCCCTGAAACGAGAAAATCAGACAAAGCTGATAAGCAAGAATACTCATCACAGCTACTTGCTTTGCTAAGACATAGAAATTGGATGGTGTGTGTGTGTCTGTGTGTGTGTGTGTGTGTATTTGATGATATTTAATAAAACACTGAATATTACAAATATATATGAGAAGATATATACGTGTGTGTGTGTGTGTGTGTGTGTGTGTGTGTGTGTGTGTGTGTGTGTGAGTAGTAGTAGTAACAGTAGAAATATAGCTAGCATACTGTGGCCAGTGAGACATTTTGGTGGTTTGACTTGCAGTATGACAATAACATAGGTCAAGCCTGTAATGTTAGAGATATAAAGGGGATACGGCTGATGGACAAGACAGAAATACTGATGGTTTGAGAAAGAGAAAATAGGATTGTTACAGACTTCCAAATGTTGACCTGCATCCTCCTTTCTCACTTTGTTCTGACAGCTTGGTGACCTTGTGGGTGTCTCTTTTTCCATGTCTGGTTACCAGCTGTCTCTTCTGTTGTTTCATTTGATGTGTGCATGATGGTGTAGGGATGGATGGGCTGCTGAACTTGTAGCAGAGGCCATTTGTATTGGCAAAGCTATTACCAAGAGTTAGGCTGAGCAACCCTTCTGTTGGATGAATTTGGCTCTTTATTTTGTTCCATAATGAGCAGAGCCATGAAGTTGGGGGACTGGATGCAGAAGGAAAGGCAAAGTAATCAAACAAAACGAGACAAAACAAAACCAAGAGGAAGGTTTTAATTAAAAATAAGAGAGCTGAGTGAAACAAAAGTAATACAATTATAGATTAAAGTTGAAAATTTTGTTTACTGAGATAGTATTTGACCTGATCATTATTACAGCACAGGATTTCTCTGAACTATTTTTCGAGGATACTAGTAGTCTATGCTACTGCGCTACCCTGTAAAAAGATAGTTCTGAAAAGTCCCTCAGTGGAGGCTTGTTTAATTGTATGCCTCTTAAAAACTTGATTCAATAATAAATTCCTTAAATTTGTTGAATACAGAATTTTACAAATATATTTATCCAATTTGTCTTTACTACTGCTGTGCTAGCATCATACAGAGCCAGTGCTTTGGAGATCACAGTTAGGGAAATGCCAGTCTGATAGACAGCAAGTACTTGTTAATATTTACTGAACATTTAATATCTGTTGTAGGGTTTCAAATATTAAATGGAGTCTTTTGTGTAGTCTTCTACCAATTATTATAATTATGATCAGTATTATAAAAACCCTTTCTTTACTGCCACTGAAAATATAGTTATTAAGTAATTTATTCAAACCCATATAGCCAACAAACAAGAAACTTGATTTTAGACCCAGCGACTAAATTTAAATATTCAAATATCTCTCCCTTTCCACACAATCTTTGACATGTAATATGGTGGGCCACGCATTTTATATAAACATACTATTTAATAGTAGAAGAAACTTAAACAGTTTACCCCAACAGTTACAGGGGAAACCAAAGCTACAGATTCAAAATAACCAAAGTTAATACATATTATTTATTTGTCTTATCACAGCAACATAAATTTATTGAAAGTAAACTACTTTCAGGAAGCATTTATTTTGACTCATAGTTCAGGAGTACAGTCCATGATGGCAGGGAAGTCAGGCAGCAGGAACTGGAAGCTTCTTATTATACTGATTCTTTGGTCAGGAAATAGGGTGATAAATTCTCTTACTCAGATGACTCTTTTATGTCCAAGATCCCAGCTGATAAAATGATTTCATCCAAAGTTAGACAAATCTTGGAACCTTAATTAATCTAATCCAGATGAACCTCCACAGTCATATCAAAAGCCTGTGTCCTAGGTGATTCTGCCAAGATGACAATATTAACTATTACAGTCATAACCAGGAGCCCAGATAGCATGGATTCAAACCCTGAGACTTGGGAATCAATGTTTTTAATCCTTCTAACCTCCTTTTCCAGCATATAATGCATACAATCTTCCAAGCTAAGAAATATTAATGAATCCACATTAAAATATACCCTACATCAAGCTATTTTTTCCTGCATTGCTTCATGTAAAAGAATGCTCTGAATGTGTGTTCAAATTTGTTTGCTACCCCTAGTCATGGATTTGAAGAATGGTTGAAGGTTGTTTTGGCAGTAAAGCTATGAGGAGAGAATAGTTTAGTGACCTCAAGGAGAAGAAGAATCAGGCATCACCAGGCAGGAACCCAGAAAGCTGTTGGAAGGTAGATGAGAATTTTTAGGCCCAGCAAAGTTGATTTCAACATAGGATCTAAATTAGAAAGGTCCTGGAACAGATGAATATTTTGTCCTTGAAAGTACGTCTACATGGAATCTATTTTCCTTGGTTTTATTTTTGCCTTACTATTGTAGTAGCTTAAATAAGGGCTTTTTAGAATTATGTCATTCTGGATTTAAATTTTTACTCTATCGTTAAATGTGACCTTAAGAAAATTTCCAAATTATTTCAGCTACAAAATAAGGGTAGACATTTTATTTTCTGAGAAACAACAGGATAATGTATAAGGTGCTTGAGAAAGTAGATGCTAAATTTTTGGTGCAAGAGTATAAAGAAGTAGTTATCTTATTTTTTTTTCTTATTAGTATGGGTTCAGTTTAAAAATGTTAACTGTTCAAAAATTCTTATTTTTTTATCTTTTCCCTACTTTGGCTGAAGTATAATAATTCGAATTCAACAACGTCCAGTCTCCCACTGTACAGATAAGCTGGCAGAAAGAAAGCTATGTCACAGGATGACTTTCAAAATACAACTGCAAATGAGAAGTTTGAAATGACCTTATTCTGAGCAGGATTCACCTAATCAATTAGCATACATTTATTTATTCACTAATTTTTACGTGCACATATATGGGCATGTAAATGCTAGAGAACACGTGTGGAAGTCTGGCATTGAGGAAAGACTCTTGAGAGGCAGTAAAATAAACAGTGTCATTCAACTGTCTGTGTCTTAAGTTTTCTTAATAAATTACATTTATATTTACATGAAAAAGGAATTGACAGTATTTCTGAGTTGTTATAAATTGATAAAAACTGACAAAATCAAGATTTTTTTTGATTCTTGAGTCATATCAGTATGCTTCATTTAGAATACTATTCCCTGTTACAGTAGAGTTGGGCATGGTACCTTATACCTGCAGTGCTCACTCATAGTTGGGAATCTGAGATAGGAAGTCTATGAGTTCAAAACAAGCCCAGCTACACAGTGAGATCCCATTTCAAACAACAACAATAACAACCACACAATTGCCACCACCAATGACAGTAAACATAGTGACATAATTTATATAAATAGAACCTTTAGTGTGAGAAATTCAATGTTCTGGGATTACATATGTCAAGGTATCATGGATTAACATATGTCAAGGTATCATGGATTAACATATGTCAAGGTATCATGGAAAACAATTGTAGTACAATTAGAGAAGCACAATGATTCTCTGTTCTTAGGTCTTGTATCACTTTTCTATTGCAGGATGAATAAGAGATACTTACAGAAAGCAACACAAGGAAAGCTTCTGATAATTATTTTTATAGTGACCTTGTGGGGGAAAGCTGTTTCCAGCGCCAACCATCACAAAGGTAAGTTCCTCTGCTCTCTGTGCCGTCTGTGTGAGATAGCTCCTTTAAACAAATTGTCACATTCTGTCTTCACTGGTCTGTTCAATTTTATTAGGTATGGGTTCCCCTTAGCAATTTTCTTTAAGTAAAAATGCAGAGAGCTGTCTTCAAGATGACTTTGAGAGGAGAAACATGGTGTTTCCAGGATTATTGCCAATTCTGCAAATATTGTCCAATGAATGCAAAACCTAACTCTGTCTTCCCCCCATTTTAAAGACAGTGATGTTAGAATGTTGAGTTTGTGTGTGATAAAGTGAGTTTCATACTTCTCTTATCTTCATAAAGAAAATAGTTTTCATGTGCATGTCTTAATCAGGTGCACACAGTATAAAACACAGTAAAGTTTTCTTTTAGATTTTTTTGGTAGACCATCTCTTTTCTGGCAGCATGCCTTTCTGCCCACCATTTGGACACCATTTCTACATGATCCTCAGTAAGTTCTGTTCTACAACAGAAAAGAGTGAGAATGTTTGTCCATATGTATGTGCTGTCAGCTCAGAATTACTCCCCTTTCTCCTTTCTAGCCATTAGACTCGGCATAATGAATGGCTGCCATTTCCAAATGAGTTGTAATGGGGCTATTTCTGCATTATGTCTACCACAATCAAGTATTCATAACCTGAGAAGTCAATTTAGATTTCTCTGTGAAATATGGTTTTGCTATTCAATTCTCTGTCCACCATAAAGGCTAGAAATTTCCTTTCTTATTGTGTTTTGGGGTGAAGGAGGAATTAAGAGGGCTTTGAATTCTCTAACACTTAAATTATTTAGACACGTGAATTTAATTAGCATCAAATGACCCATCAACATAGAGATAAGAAAAAAGTAATGTAAGAATTGAGGTCTGATAAAATCTGAAATGTAAATATAATATCCAATAAAAAATTGAGGTCTGTAAAAGAGACCGCCTCCTTGCATTTAAAACCAATAAATGATAACTTATAAGATGGAGAATTTTGTAGAGAGTTTTTTCCCTATTTTGTAGTCTTCATTTTTACCTGCAGAGGTATGTGTATTTGTGAATGTAAAATTCTTTCTTTGTCTTTGATGTAGCCTGTGGCTCTGTCAATCAAACTTTTCATCCTCTTTAATAACTGTTATCTTAGTTTTGTTCCCTGTTACTGTGATAAAATACTCCGACAACAGCATCTTAACCACAGTTCCAGGTTACAGTTGATTGTCCCAGGGAAGTCAGCTTCAGGAGAAGGAGGGAGCTGGTCACATTTCATCTATAATCAGAAACAGAGAGCAACTCATGCAATCTAGGATCTTCTGTTCCTACAATGGTCCTCTTGACAATTATGATGGGCCTTTCCGATTCAAATAACAGAAGATAATCTCTCATAACTGCATCCCAGATGATGAGTTTGTCAAGTTAACAGTTGACACTAACCATCACAATGCTCTCTGCACAAAATTGAAAAGATTTTTGTGGCAATATATCACCTCCGCTTCAAGGCAACAGTGAACCTGGAGTCTAACATCAAAAGTGTATTAAGCACTTGTTTCCAAGAGATGTAAACTGTCTGAGAAAGGCCATACCTGGAGCTCAAGCAATCCTGCTCCATGCATACGCTCCCTGACAGTTACTCCAGGGCCTGCTTCCAGCCTGGAGAAGTGAGAAAAACTGAGAGGAATGCAAGGAATGGTGGGTGTCAGAACAGTACCAGCAATGTTCCTGACAGACATGCTTTACATTGCCAAAACCAGGGGACAGTGTCTAGAAGAGATTCATTCCTAACAAATTTCCATAGTATGGATTACACGCCACTGTTAGAGCTACATTTAAGAATTCTTAAGTCATGCTATGCACTCTGTTAACTTCAAAACTGCTATGTTTTTCTTACTACTTGCTAGCAATATAGTTTACATTTTATTGATTTATAAAAATAAAAAATTTAAACATTTGTATTCCTTTAAATTATGTATATATGTGTGCATCTGTGAGTACAGGTGTGCCTATTTAATCTATAAGAAAACCTCTGATACACTCGAACTAGAATTACAAGTGGTTGTGAGCTGCCTAAGGTGGGTGCTGAGAACTGAATTCAGATCCTCTGGAAGAGCAGCAAGTACTTTAAACTGCTGAGCCATCTCTCCAGTCTCAGCATAAAACACTGCATCATATAAGAAAACAAACGGTTGCATTGTATAAGAAACATAAACTGCCAAGTGCACTGTACAGACAGAGCCTAGGTTGTTTTCTGTCTCATGTCTGCCTTGTCACTAATTTGCATAAAGACTTATGAGAAACTTCTCTCTTCCTCTATCACACTTTCTTTCTCCTTCCTTTTCTTCACTTATTCTTCTTGTCCTGAGTTATTTCATATACAAAACTGTAAGAGCAATATAAATATCAACGATATAGCGTGTGTTCATATGCTCAGTAGTGAGTCAGGAAGTCTGCACTTAATGCTCTTGAGCGTGAACATGCTGTGTCTGCATACTGACTCCACTCCATTCCTGTCAGCATAATCATTGTTCTGAACATCCCATTTAGAATTCCTTTATATGTAATAACAGTAACCTCTTCATAGAAACGTGAAGAGGTTACTTCTCTCAGCTTCTCACTGAATTGCTCTGCTTGGCCTCAAACTAATTCTGGCATTTTGTTCTAATCTTCTGGTTCTTCCTTATTTATTTTCTGGCTTCAACTGCCTCTGCTGCACTGAACTTCATGAACTCACAAATGAACTCAACTCCACTGCACTGCACTTACTGTACTGACTCCCAATGACTCTCTCTCCTTGTGCTGCTCTTAAATAGTCCCTCTTTTCTGTGCTGTTCTCTGGAGAATTGGGCATATCCTATCTCTGTCTCATTCCCTCAAATAATTCTCTGATTCGCACTTTGCATCTCAATTAGGTGTCACTTTCAAACATGGCTTCTTTGTTCTACAAATTCATTTTACCTTAAAGGAGTGTACTAAGGGCATGTCTGCCTTCCAGCTATATCACACAGACCTAGAAGGTCTTTACATGTGGGTAGAGCAGCCATGTTGCTGGACTAAAATTCCTCTACGTCATGCAATACTTTTATATTTTATTATGTCCTTATCTTTGTTATCTTGGTAATTTAAATGTTCTTTAATTTATGTGGCAGATACTTCGGTAACACCTTTTCTATGAAAGTCATCTGTGTAAGGGCATTAGACCTTTGCTGGGTTTTCAGTCCCTTTATTACCCTGTCACAGGCTTTACCTGTCACAGAAGTAGATATTCTATTTGCATAAGTAATTGTTTGGTTGGGCCTAAATGATTTCAGTTGCATTACCTTCCTCAGATAAGGCAGGAATACTTGACTGTTTCTTACTTATTAAGCCAAGACTTTGGAGATACCTGGTATTTATATGGCCCTGGAATGATGGCATTTATATTCTAGATGACAGGAGAGAACCTAGAACCACTTCTAATCTGGGTTTAATGTAGCAAAACAGATTTCCACTTTGAGGAATGGAAACAGAATAGCTGTTTCTTTCTTGTATCTAAAGCATCCTATGTTTGTTCTCTGTCACTCTCCTTTGTCATATCCCCTCTTCATAGACGGATGTTTAGCTTGATGAGGTTTTGGCAAGTCGGGCTGATTGAATTACTATTTCTCATAAGACAGTAAGAAACCTGTCTCGGGTTAATCACACCTTGGTGAATACTCAAAAATATCAAAAATACATATTAGAAACCCAGAAGGTCTAAAGAACGTTTCAGATACCAGCTCATCTGATAACAGTTGGTGAAATGGGTACTACTGCATAACCACTTTTTTAAAGCCAGAATCTAATTAGTAAATATTGCATACGGGTTTTATGTGTGGCAGTCTTTGTCCATATAGTCACAATATATTCAGTGATGATGCTCTTTACTGCCGGTATCTGTTTGGCTGGCTTCTTGATTTTATGGATTAATATTGCTTATTAACACAAAATAGATGTTATCTCTCCTACCACTAGGATAGCGAGGTGTTATGTGCATGACAACATTCTCACACTCTTTCTGTGTAGTTCAGTGTTTATATTACATTTCGACTTTTCTGTTCTTTCCCTTCTACACTTTTGAGTATTTATTCAGATGTAAAAACCATTATTCCTTGTGTCTTGTTGTACCTCAGTTTATGCTTCAGTCCACTGATGTGCTTTAGTTACATTTATTTTATGCCTCTAAAATTCTTTTCTGCCCGAGAATTTTCTTGGACTTTAATGCCTTTATGTTCTCATTCTCACTTTCTATTTTCCATTTTATATAGCTTTTAGATTTTTTCTGAGATAAGTTAGTCATTTAGTCCCCTTCACAAGGAGGGTTTTATTATATAAAAAACTGCAATTATATTTACAGTTTTGGGAAATTTTTATTTAGTATTTTTAGGTTTTTCAAGGATTTATCACTAATATTGTATTTACATCATTTCCACTCTTTTTTTTCCCTCTTCTAAATTCTCTCATGCCCTGAAACCTCCTCTTAAATCTTCTACTTCTTCTTTAATTACTGTTACTGCTTTCTACACACACACACACACACACACACACACACACACACACACACACACAACCAAACACATATTCACAGACTCACACACTGATTCACACATTCATGCACATACACATACATAGACACGCATACATGTGCATACATATATACACACACTCACACACACTCATGCACACATACCCATGCACACTGTTGAGTCCTTTAGTGTTGCTTCTGTGTATATGTGTTTACAGATGCCCACTGGAGACGGACAGCCTATCTAGGGTCTTGTTGTTGGGAGGACTGATTCTCGCTTTTCATCAGCCATTGATTGTCTATAGTCCTTGATCTAATAGTGTTACATCCTTGTGAAAGTTGCCCCATTGCTAACAGAATGGTAGCTTGTGTTCTCATCTTACAAGGCCTGTTAAAGCACCCATATTATTGGAATTTCAAGAGTGCAGCTTGTCTTAGAGACACTTCTCACTGGCAACACATTGGTTTTCTGGTTTTTAGAATCTTTTTGTTCCCTTCTTCCATCTTCACCACTGAGGCTGAAATAAAGGGCTTGTGTTGTAGATAAATCTACCAGGGATGGGGACCCCAGAGTTCTTGTTTTCTACATTTTGAGCAATTGTAGATTTCCTTGATGTGCTACAGAAATGGGCTTCTTTGAGCTGGAATGAGGGTTACATGTATCTGTGGATATAAGGATAGTATTTAGGATGTAGTTGAAAATTGTGCCAGTTTAGGAATGCGACAATAAATCCATGACCTTACTACCCATGACCTCACTACCCCTTGGTAATTGGCTAAGTTATAGAGCCAGGCATAAATTCCCTTCTATTGAATGAGCCTTGTGTTCAATTAGGCTTTTTACCCCTGAAATGTAAGTGCCACCATTTCACCATGGGTATATCTTACCATGTTGGCCATGTTGTAGTTCTTGGGCATTACAGATAGATATGAGTTATCAACTTTACCACCAGGGCATTCCAGTTCCTCACCTCCTCCCTCATCATTTGTTCTTGTCTGGGATGTTAGCTTGATGTTTCACTGAGAATTCTGAGCCTTTCTTATGATGTGGTTCCCTTTCCCCAACTGATAAATCAAGCTGGCGAGGTGAGTACCAAGAAGTGCCCCCACTGGGACATTTTGCACCCCAAACATCCCCTTTCATGTGCCAGAGCCATTATTGTTCCGATCATCTACCCCATTGATATTCAACTTCCTGTTTTGCTGATTTAGAGATATAAAGAGACTAGGCTGACCTAGTAGTAATCAATATTTCTTGTTTAGCAGGACTTCCTGTTTCTTCCAATAAAACCACCCCCTATGTGGTAACAAGTACTCCTGGACTCATTGGCTTTATTGTCATCTTGTGGAAATATTTTATATTGGATACTTGTAATGGAAAAGTTGTTTGTTTACTCAATATTTTTTGAGTACCTGCATCAAGACAGAGAATATAGTAGTACATAAAAGAGATAAAAATTTTCATCTTATGGAGCTTTTATCTCTGAAGTAGGAAAATAGATAAAAAGAAAAAGAAATAAAATGGTGTGTTTTATGGTATAAGCGCTGTGGAGGCAGTATAAAGAAAGGAAGAATCGTGCAAAGTGCTGAGGAGGGATTATATGTTTAAATAAGGCCTTTGGGCGTAAGTTCACATTTTTAGCAGGGAGATATCAAGAGGAAAGAATTTTCCAGGCAAAACAGCCATACCTATGAATGCTTCTAAGCATTCTTAGAGACAAGGAGAAATACTGAAGAAGAAAGTGTACGTACACCAGATTGTAAGGAAGAGAACTGTGAGTAGACGTTTCAGAATAGACAGATGTGCACTATGAAATAATAAACTTGATACATAGTGGAGGCAGTATACTAATGCAATAAATCCTACTCTCCAGAGCAGTCAGGTGGAGAATTGTGTCACTCTCTTTGCTTGCTATGACACAGGGACACTCCAGTAATCCATAGCAGCTGTATCCCAGGAAACAGATATCTAACCATCAGAAATTGTTGTCATCTTCTTAACAAACTTTTGTGCTTTGGGAATTAACAGTACCTCACAGAGAGACAAATAAGTTTACTGTTCACTCTGTCTCGGAAAGACTCTGCCCTGAATTCTTACTATTATATTGAGCTGGGCATATCAGGGGAGATTAGCCAGGAACACTGTGACAGCTGGTCAGAAAATATAAGCAGCATTTCCCCCTTGGAAGCAATTACATTAGGTACAGCTTCAGATATTGGGGATCAGAGAGGAAACAGTTTAGTTGAGGTCTCCAAGTTCTCCAAAGAAAAATACAGCCATTAATCTTAGAAAGCTAATATATTTCTTGTCTTTTCTTTGTCTACCCACTACATTACAACTAAATCTGAAAAGAACAAATCATCACTAAGTATTTGGGTTGAAAAAACATCTTTTTTAAAAGTAAAAAATCTCCCTGAGATATCCAGAGTGAGATAATATAAAGAAGAAAAAAAATTCCCTAAAAGTTAGTTTGATTAATAAGGTTTAATACATGCTACTCTCATTGTAACTCAATATAATTAACAATCTGGGTTAGAACTCTTAGTGAGGTTCTTTTTTTTTTTTCCTAAGAAAATTTAGTTAAAAAATAAAGATTTTAATTTTGAAGGTAAGATAGCAACTGTTAGAAAATCGAAGTGTAGGTCTCACAGTGCCTTTTGGTCTATTTAATGCTTCTTTCATCAGCTCAAACAACTGCTCAGGAGACAGAATATACATTATGTGTCTGTTCAATGTCAGGCTTTAGGCCAAGTTCTACTGATACATAATTGAGCCAAATGAACAAAATCTGTGCCTTAGTTGTGCTTATAGTGTATCCAGGCAGAAAAACACTGATGCTGTATGTCACATACATAGTTGTATGTATGTTATGTCACATAGACATACAGGTAAATATTTAATTACAGATGGTATTGAAATACTTTAAAGATAAGATTTGGGGATGATTAGAACACACAGACTATAAATGGATGAGGAGACTTGGGAGGCTGGGAGAGGGACCCAGAATCCCCACAGTCCAGAAGCTTCTATAGCACTACAGAAACAACAGCAGAAGACTTTGTGAGCTGACAGTCTTAGCTGGCTCACAGGAGTCACAGTAGAGCAGTCAGTCTGGATGACACTCTTAGGGAAGATGCTTTGTGGACACACCCAAAATGACAGTTTTCGTAGGATGAGCACAGTTCCGTCCAATCTGGTTAAGATGCTTCCAGCTTGTCTTGGGCCAGTTTGTGGCCTAAGATAATGTGTATCTCAGAGTCTGAAGGATCTCGATGATGAAAGCAATTGGGTTGTGCTTTGGGAGAAGGAAACATAAGCAGTGTGGGTTGACTGCAGATTAGTGTCTTTAGGACACATTTAAAATATATTATTACATTTTCAACCAGTATATATCTTTGAGAAACTATGGAAATATACCAAGAAGGGAAGTCAAGAGGCACATAACATTTTAGACAGCATTTATGCAAATAACATTTGGACATATTGTCATGCGGTTTAATTGGTCAACAGTCTTAGATGTATTTGAGAGTATACAATGTTTATCTGTTTATATATTTAGTCACTTATGCTTTTTGCTTTCTTAGTTGCCCTTTAAATACTATGGAGTTGCAAATTTTGCAACTCTATTGAGTTATGTAGCCATAAATTTAAAATTATTCTTTTTTTTAATTACTATTTTTCTCTTTTCTCTCTCTTTTTTTTTCTTACACTCCAGATTTTATTCCCCTCCAGGTCCACATCCCACACCTCCTCCCCGCACCTGTCTCCATGAGGATGTCCCCCACCCCCCACACACACCTCTAAATTCCCTGGGGCCTCCAGTCTCTTAAGGGTTAGGTGCTTCTTCTCTCACTGAGGTCAGACCTGGCAGTCCTCTGCTTTATATGTGTCAGAGCCTCATATCAGCTTGTGTATGCTGCCTGATTGGTGGTCCAGTATCTGAGAGATCTCACGGGTCCAGGTTAATTGAGACTGCTTGTCTTCTTACAGGGTCAGCCTCCTCTTCAGCTTCTTCTAGCTTTTCCTTAATTGAACCACAGGGGTGAGCAGCTTCTGTCCATTGGTTGGGTGAAAATATCTGCTTCTGACTCTTTCAGCTGTTTGTTGGGTCTTACAGAGGGCAGTCATGATAGGTCCCTTTTTGTGAGCACCTCATAGCCTCAGTAATAGTGTCAGGGCCTTGGAGTCTCCCACTTTGGGCCTGTCTCTGGACCTTCTTTTCCTCAGGCTCTTCTCCAATTCCATTCCTGCAGTTTTTTTCAGACAGGAACAATTCTGGGTCAGAGTTTTGACTGTGGGATGGCAACCCACACTTGATGCCTTGTCTTTCTGCTGGAGGTGGGTTCTTTAAGTTCCCTCTCCCCACTGTAGGGCATTTCATCTAAGGTCCCT
This sequence comes from Arvicanthis niloticus, assembly GCF_011762505.2. Taxonomy (NCBI): domain Eukaryota; kingdom Metazoa; phylum Chordata; class Mammalia; order Rodentia; family Muridae; genus Arvicanthis; species Arvicanthis niloticus. The sequence goes on from NC_133429.1 coordinate 45,190,732, forward strand.
CCCTTTGAGTCCTGAGAGTCTCTTACCTCCCAGGTCTCTGGTGCATTCTGGAGGGTCCTCCCAACCTCCTACCTCCCAAGGTTGCCTGTTAGTATTCTTTCTGCTGGCTCTCAAGGCTTCAGTCCTTTCCCCCCACCAAATATAAGATATTCTTAAGATACCTCATGCTCATGTATTAAGGCACAGAACACACATGCACATACTAAAATGTAAACAGAAAATATGCAGTTACCAACAAGAACAAGAAATCATCATCTGTGTGCTCCTCCAAGCCTCTTACACATCTTGCTGATTGTAATTCTCTCAGAGGGGAGTCTGTAACACTTGAATGCTGTTGTGTCTGGTTTTTAAATTTTTCACAAACACAATCCTACTACAAATATTTACAAAGTGGAGCAAATGCCTGAAACGTTTTTGTTTTTTAAGATTCACTTCTGTTAGGATATAGGATTCCATTGTATGAACTTTCTAAGAAGGATCCAAGGCAGTTAGGACAAATACAACAGTTCTCCTTTCTCATGGTCACACCCCTGGGTAGGCATGCTTTCTCATCCTAGCACTTAAAAATCTAGACACATGAAAAGAAAGAAGGTGCTTTCATTATTTTTTTCAGACTCCAAGATAGAATAAAGAAAGGTACAATGGATAAACATGAAGAAAACCTTTACAGGGTGCAAGGTGTAGGAGTGTAGTGTGCAGACTACAGTGGGGCTATCATTCTTTTGTAAAAGAAAGACAAAGGGAAGATCCTAGGGAAAAGACTCTCAAACTTCAGCACAGTCTCCTCCAGGCCAACTAGAGCCCTTTAGCAAAGACCAGTGCACTTTTAAAGTCCCAGCAGGGGCAGCCTGTAGTACATCTGCCAGTCAGGCATTGGCTGGGACCAGCCTAACAGAACTGGGGTGTTCATGATAGATTTAGCACAACCAGTGGCTGTTATATAACTGTGCTCTTTGCACTGGGTTCTGGGACACAGCTATGTGCTTTTAGAGCTGCTGTGTTTTCAAAGGCTGGGTCTTAACTGAAACCAGCTAGCAAAGAATTATAGGAAATCTACTCTCAAAGGTCTCTAGCTCTTTTCCATACAGAAATAATACAGAGGAGTAAATGTTTGAAAAGAAAATGACAAAGCTCTATCAGGGCAATATTTACAAATATTCACTATAACTATTTCTTGACCCCTCCCTGTCATAAAGGCATATGAAACTTCCCATCTTCTCTGAAAAATATAGGTCACTAATTAAAATACATTTATTAAATGAGGTCTACAGATAGTGGTTAATTTATATAATTTATGCTTTTGAGTACTAATGAATGGATAAAGTCAGTTTTAGAATTATTTCTACTCTCTGCTATTTGGATTCTTCAGTTCTTTGCTAGTTCAGTTTTGTTTCAGCACTGAAGATTGAGCATAGGACCTTGTTACACTAGGCAGCTCTCTGCTCCTGGGCTACATGCCCACTCTTATAATTTTACTGATTTGTTCGAGAAAATACAGCTTTAAATATTTGGACATATTTCTTGCATAATTTTAGCTTATATTCTTTTCAAATTTGATATAATTCCTTTTTGTATATACATCTTAAATTAAAATTTTATCATTCCCTTGTTTTCTCTTTTCCCCCAACCCCTCCCAACTCCCTTCCTTCCATATTGCCTCACCTAGCTCTCAAATTGATAGCTTCTTTTTCAGTATCATCATCATCATCATCATCATGATGTGGTGTGTGTCTGTACAAACACAATCTGATGAGGTCATTCTTGTTGTTTGTGTTATATAGTTTCATGCTGACTGCTTTGTATTGAGTGACCTTACTAGAAGCTCATTCCTGGAAGATGGTAATTCTCTCTTGGTCAGCATTCCGTAGTTGCCTGTAGTTCTTTGTGGGTAGGACCCAGTGGGATTTCCCTCTTCTTCATTAGCATATCTATCGATGACACCATTGTTCAAGTCATATTTGTGTGGCCATATCTAAGAGAGACTTTTCAATGTTATTCAAAATAATGTTTATTTGACAGAATATAAAGTATTGTGATCTGTGGAGAAAAAATGAAAGATTTTTAAGTGTCTGTAATTCTGCTATACATATCCATTTATAACCCATTTTCTTACTTATGCTATGATCTCTCTGGTTTCCTTGAAAATATTTATTTAACAACCTTGAATTATTCCCTGAAATATTTTAAGTTTTGTTAAGTAATAATAACGTTGGGGGAACTCTGACATGTACAGTTTGTTTGAACTGCCTTAACTGTATTTGTAGTGAGGGAATGACTAGATCAACTGATTTGAACTGTGATATGTCATTGTGCTTTGACAATGATACTAATAATTACAAAGGGATTCTGTTTATTTGAGTGTTTGAAAAGAATCAGAGAAGCATTGGTGAGATAAAAATGATATCGACTCATGAAACATTCATTAATTAGCATTTATGCATGTTTAAACAAATGCCTCTTGATCTAAGTTAGAAGGTCACAAACGTTAACCTTTCCATCAGCAGGGAAATCAAATGCCTTTATTTATAAATACTTGTCAACAATTGAATCTATTATTCTATGAAATCTTGCCAATTTCATCTTTTTTTTACTTCACAATTATTATTAAAGATTATACTTTACTAATTTATATGCAATTATACTTTATTAATTTCTTTGTTAAGTCTATCAGTTGATTTTATAATGCGATATCATCTTCTGTGGTTTTATAAGAATGCTTCATAAGTGATTAACACTTTATCTTTCAAGTTTTACATACTTAGACTATTAGCATACAGTACAGGGTGAGGGAGTCCAGCTTCCAAGGCTCCCAAAATCCATTACAGGCTTGGTCTTTGGTAGATATGAATGCTCCTCAACCCATCTTTGTACAAAGACAGGATTGGGTATTATAAATACTATTAATACAGTTTTTTTATTATGTTTAATATGCCAACATCTATTTAGATTTCATCCCTTTTAATTAGTGACTAAATTTTAAGGTTTGGTTTTTGAAAAAAAGCTTTGATTTTTTTTTTTTTTAACAATACTTTCATCTTTTGTTCTGTCTTTGTTCCTAGGAATATTTGTTATGCGTTTTGTTCACCGATTTTGTTGTTGTTGCTCTCTGTGTCTAATAACCTCTTTCTTGTTTTTACTTTCCTTTGTGAAGGTGTTTCTTCATGTTTTAGTTTTCATATGTAAAGTTAATTCTCTCATTATTAATTAGGTATTTATTATAGCTTGACTTCAACGTATATTCTTTGTGAGCTCTCTTTGGATAGTTCTACAGCCTCTAACAGAACAGGAGACCCAGATACTAAAAACAAACAAACAAAACAAGTATTGAATTCAAGACCCCCTTTTGTCTAGCCATATTAACTGTCTTAACTTTGTTGCAGGCATTGCAGCAAATAACAGGTATATGTTTTAAGTAAGGATAATTTTCTAAGGTATAACTTTGGAATACTTATTTATCTCCTCTCTTGCTCCTTTTGCTCCGTTTGAAGTTTTTAAGACTTTGGGGAATGTGAGTAGATAAGCCCTTGTGAAGCAGATGTGAGCCTTATCAGCAAGTACGGCCAGCAATGGCCCAGCTGGAAGCCCAGCAGGACTGTGCTCACAAAGAAATGCATGCTCATTTGGACCCACTCCAGCTCTTAAGCCTGGAGAAAACAGCTATTTGGGAGCTGAAGTCAGTGCTCTCAGCTGAGTCAGGGGGCATCAGCTCTTATGGAGAGATTGAAGAAGAGAAAGCAAAAAGCCATTGGCTTGTTTGCCAAGACAACAATCCAATGGGAATCCATTCAAGGTTCACCTAGAGCATCAGGCATTCTGGTGAGAACAGGTCTCCAATGTATCTGTATGTTGAGTCACCTGCTTAGTCCGAATTAATTGTTTTTCTAGATGGTCTATATAATTGTAAGGGAGGGCAGAGTAAAGAAACCACTGAAATGGCCACCCCATGGTTATGGGAAAAGTTTTATTGTATCTATAGCCAGAGGCATCTGGATAAGTCCAGAGCAGAGAGGAAAAAGAGCAGCAGACTGGCTCAAGTCCAAGGGTAGAGAAGAGGCCCGGAAAATTCATGGAGGGGTGGTGGGGGGTTGTTAGAATGAGGACCTGTAGCTGAGTGGAGGAGAAGCTATGAACTAGAGCAGTCAGAGAATTTAGGTAGAGGAGAAAGTAAGAATGGCAAGGGGCTATCCTGGACTTTGAATGCAAAGCAGGTACATGCAAATAAGGACTGGAGGTATCTAGAGGCTGTTGTGGGCTTTGTTACTTAGCCATGGGTATGCTCAAAGATAAGGGGCTCTTCTGGCAGGCAGAACAGCGTTTCACAGGTTCGGCAGGAATTGTGTCTGTGAGCTTTTCTCTCTTCAACAGCAGATCTTCTATGGTCCACCTGGACCTGATCAAAGACTGTTATTTTGGGGTTCCTGTCTGACCTGACAATACTTCATCTGCAGATCTCTTCACCGTCATCTGGCAAATACCTTCTCTCATCTCGCATATCTGAAAATATACTCTGTATCCTGAATAGGTTCTTTTATCTTTCATTTTCATAAAGTATTACCTGTTGATGATGCTTAAGAAGGAAAAATGAGAGGATCATTCATTCAGATGAATGTTTTTAGGATACCCTTCTGGGTAAGTGATAGCTTGGCTAGGTATAGAATTATAAAGAAGGAATAATTTTCATATATAAGACAACATTCATAATTTTGTTGTTGTGAAATTATGTAGTAATGCTTGTTGAGATTCTATACTTTTGTTATGACCCTCTGGGTTTTTTTTTTTTTTTTCCTGTCTTCTATCTACTCTGTTCTTCCATCTTAAATTGGCATGTCTGTTAGTAAATATACTCTCAGGAACTACTCAGGACTGCTTTCTTTGATTTTCATGTGGAAACTTATGCTCTTCAATGGGTGAAAACATTTGGAATCATTTAACTGAAGATTGTTATCCCAAAGATTGGAGGAGAATGATCACCCACCCAAATCATAATGACCAAATTTATTAAAGCAAACAATTAATTAAAGCAAGCTTTTATTATTCATGTACACTGACAGCCCCCCTCTCCCCAGGCAGTGTTCTAGAAGTCATCTTTGGATATGAGAAAAAAAAGTTGGCATTTATACCTCAGAGATAAGGGGATTCCAAATGGTGGATTTAGTGAACAAAATAGGTGAAGTTACAGAAAGAGAACATAATAAGGAAGTCATAACAACCTTTTAAAACAAAGGTGAGGTTACAAGATGGTCCTTATAATATTTTTTTTAAAGATAACAATTGTAAGGTGATTATAAGGTGGTCATAACAACAGGTAACCATAACAACCTTTGGAGTCAGAGGCATGGTTGCTGTTTCCTGGAAGCATTGAGCCTTTTGTAGATAAGGCTACTTGTGTGACATAGCCCAACCCACAGATCTGATCATGAGCAGGAAAGAACCTAGCTTGTCTTTATTACAAGGTAGCTGTTAAGCCTAAAATGGAGGCAGGTGGTTCATCATGGTCTCCTCCATTCTTTTACTTGTTCTTCTGTAGCTTGGCTGTGTGACTTCCTGAACTAATTTTATAACTTACTTACCTTTTGTCTTCCTTTACACCCATTATTGTTCTACTTTAAAAATGGGCATTCAACACCTTCACTGTCTAAATCTGTGCATAATTACATATTTCCTTTTGTGCTTTTAAGTTTTAAGTGCTGCTTATGTCTTTTGAATGTTCTCCTTTGAATATTTCTTCTTGCTCATTATCACATTTTCTGGGATTTTTTTTTCTCTACTCTGCTAGGTTGTTTTCTCTCTTTAATGTTATCAGCTTTCCTCTGATATCTGATAGTACAAACTTTAGTTTGTTAACAGGTCAGTGTGGCTTGCAAAACTTGAAATTCAATATCAAAGCATGAAGAAAGGTTTATTGGTAACTACCATTGTTAGCATGTTTTGATTTTTTTTCTGTTGGAGTTGACCAGATATCCAAGAACATTTGCAATCTGAGAAGCCAAGCTAAAGCTGGGTTGAAATGCTTTAGATTCATCTTTCTGCAGTTTATTTAGCCCCTCCCCGTTTTATCAGTATGATGTCTACTTTGTTTTGTGTCTTTTAATTAACAAATTACCTTTATCTTATGAACAAACAAATGGGCTATCAAGCTTCTCCCTGGATAGACACCAGCCCAGTGACATAAAATGTTGGAGAGTAACTGGAGATTTAGTGGCTTCTCAGATGCCTCTCACCAGTGCCCTGACTGTGGTCCTCAATTCCTCATGCCCCACACCTGGACCTGATGCTTCCACTCTCCTCTTCCCTTGACAAATTTTTGATCCTAATTAAACCAGGTCCAAGACTTTAATATCATTGCCCCTCACTTAAATAAATTTAAAAAATAACAACAGCACTGATGTTTTGATTAAGCTATTTCCTTTTAAGGTTTTATATGTACTTTCTGATCTTGGCAAGGTGTCTTTAAATTTCAACCATCTCTGCTCAGCCTCAAATCTTTATCCCATGCTCTGTCACAGTTCATCTCTCATGTTGAACTACACTAAATACTGAGTAAAAGATGAGTAGAAATATTTCTATCCTTTAAAATATGGCTTTTATTTTGTTCATTATTATGGATCTATTGAGGTGTAGTGACACCAAAATCTCATGTGCTTAGGATTTACAGTGTGATACTTTGATGTATGAATGTATTACGCAATGATTGTACAATCCATCCGATTAATAAATTCATCAACTAAAGAGAAATTGCTTGGGATCTCCCCACTCAGCAATGGTCCTATGCAGTATGTTGTTATGTCTGGGTTTTAGTGATCATTCATCCTATACCTGAAGGTCTTACCTTCTAAACAACCTCTTCCCTTTTGTCCCATACCTTCTTGTAACACTTTCAAACACCGTCATGATATCGATTTCACACTACAATATCTTCCCTTTGTCTGAAATGAGTTTATTCCTAACTTTAGTTTCTCATTTCATTTTTCTCATTCCTGTTACTGTTCTTAAAGTGGGTATGTTTGGAATTTTACTTTCTTCTTTGTATTCTACTAGAATTCTTGGTCTCACAAACAGCTTCGTTCCACTATGGGACCACCTTGCTGATATCTTAATATTGGTGTGAGCTGTTTTCACAGATCTGTGAACTCAATTTTAGACTTGGTAAGAATCTTCCTCTCCAGACACCAAATCACCCCTATGTTCTTCAGGATCCTGCTACCAGCAAGGCCAATGAAAAATGTTACTATCTCCTGGTTTGCAGGTGGCCTCTCAGGGAGGGTACTGACTTCTGAAGGTACAGAAGGCATTTGTATCTTGAAATCTCCCACCAGCAGCTAACATTTAAACACAATGAGATAGTCCCTTTTGAATATACTTTGTTAAAATTTGATTTCCATATTCAAGAATATCTGGGCTGGTTAGGTCTTTAATTTTTTTTTTTTTGAAATTACTATATAATTTCCTCATTTTCTCTTTTCCTATCTTCCCTCTAAACTGTCCCATATATTCCTTCATTGATCTCTTTCAAATTCATGGCTACTTTTTCCATTAATTGTTCTTACATGCATTTTTATATCATGTATATACACATTAATTGCTAAATATAACCCATTCCGTGTATATAATGTTACTTGTGTGTATGTTTTTAGGGCTGCCTGGCCTTTGAACATTGAGTAAATAGTTTTTTCTTTTTTTCTCTTTTCTGGAGAAGACTATCTCTTATCAGCAAGAGCTGGAGGGTGGGGTAGTTACTGTGAGACTGAGTCTCCTAATGATGTCAGAAGCTTATTGGTTTTTGTCACCTTGATACAAACCTAGACATATCTGGGAAGAGGGAATCTTTTGAGAAAACACTTCCATAAAATTGGTTATTAGCTAATATCTGTAGGAAATTTCCCTGATTACCAGTTGATGGAGGATCCCACTCAGTGTAGGTGGAGACACCCTAGGACTGGTGGTTAAACCTTAGTTGGTTTAAGGAAGCAGGCTGGGCAAGCCAAGAGGAGCAAGCCAGTAGGAAATGTTTCTCCAAGGCATCAGTTACTGCCTCTGGGTTCTTGACTTGAGGTCCTGCCCTGATTTTCTTTGATGATGGACTGTGATACAGATGTGAAAGAGAAATGATCTTTTCCTCCTGAAATTGCTTATGGTGCTGGTATGTTATCACATCAATAAAAACCCCAACTAAGACAAAACAACTAGTAGAAGTTACTAAAGAGTTTGACAGAGCAATGATGATATCAGGCATTTTTGAATTTTCTTGTTTTAATGTTGATAGTTAAAGCATTCTATCTTTCATTCAAATGCTGGACTTTAAAACAACCGAAAATTCCACTTAAAATATTTTCCCCTTATTTACATTTTAGGATCACACTATCCCACAGTCCTCTACAAGATAATTCTGCTTAATATATGTATACATATATACATACATATATATATTACACAGATATACAGATATTCAGTAATATTTAATGGCCACTTGGACATTTTTAAATTGTTCATAGATTGAACTAGTTTTCTAATTAATTAACTATTTTATTTATTTACATTCCAAATGTTGCCCCACTCTCCTGGTAACCCTTCACAGAGTTCTTCCATCCCCCTTCCCCTTCCCCTCTTAGAGGGCATACCCCTACCCTAGCGCATCAAGTCTCTACAGGATTAGATGCATCCTTTCTCATTGAGGCCAGACAAGGCAGTCCTCTGCTATATATGTGCTGGGGGCCTTGTTTCTATTTTAGAAGAGTGTTTTGTTGTTGTTACTTTTTGATTTTTGAGAGTGAAAGGGTTAAAAATTTTCAAAAAACTCCTAAGAGACTGAACAGAACCAAGAGTACAGGTCAGCTTGGTCGTGATCTCTGTGTTTCAGGAACTTGGCTGACCACAAGATAAATGACTATTTATGTACAGGCTCTTAGAGAATAGCCTATACAAAATGTTCCCCATGACTGTTCCTTGGGCCTTGTCACAAACTGAATAATGGGCTGGAACTTTCCACAGGTGCTCTCCAATAACCCTCCTTAACTCCCCCTGGGTTGTGGTTCCCCCCCGCCCTGAGTTGTGGTTTTTGGCTTTAAATTCTCTCTGTCTCCAAAGCCCCGGGGTCAGACCCCATTGCCCCTGTGTGGGCTACAGGTCTTGACCTCAACATGTTGATTGAAATATATCTCTTGCTGATTACATCAAGTTTGGTGTCTTGTGAGTTAATGGGTGGCCTCCAATTCCTGAGGCTTGGGTGAGGTCCTCTCTTCGTGGGGGCCTTACAAGAGCATATACTAAATTTAAAGCAAATAGAAGTAAATTTTAATCTAGTATGTCTCTATCTGCGTGCTTTGCTTAGTCCAGAACAGGAATATTCATTCATGGTCCTTCTTCCCTCAGGACTCTTTGTCATAGATGATTCAAGGATTTCAAAAATGAAAACCCTGAAACAGAACATGCCTCCCATATGGAAAAATAATCTGACATTTAAAAATACAGTATATAAAAAAATACAGTATACAGATTTTTTTCTGGTACTGACTGGCTTATAGTTATCAAATGAAGTTACACCACTACTTCACAGTTGTATCATCAAAATGATAAGATACTGTAAATCAAGTATTTTTTTACTGTGCAGAGATCAAATTCTGAAACATTTCTTTCCAGGCATGGAATGGGCACTGCCAACATATAGCCTATTCTTTATTTTAAATTAGTTCATCTATTACTGTAGTCCTCAGCACCCAGCAAAGATTAAAGAGAGCCAGGAACTCCTTCACTTACTTTAGGGTCTAACCTGCTACTACCAGTTTAATCAGAGCATGGTTTACAGTTATTTATAGTATGCCAGAGGGGAATGTGTCCAGAGAAAGCTTTGAGGAAACTTTATTTAGGTAGTCCCTCCCTGTTGGTCTTCCTTCCCTTGCCATTTCTGCACTGCAGGTATATCTGTGACTTGCAGGAAAAGAGGATCAAATTTGTCACCTCTTACAAACCAATTTTCACCCCTTTAAGGGGATGGTACAATCCCTGACAAAAATGAATGCCCTAGAGTGGGTCAGGTGTCCCTTCTGTGATCCTGCCTGATTGGCCAGTTGCTCTGTTACTCTTTCACTGTCATTAAATGTCCTTAGTAGATGTCCTAAGAAGACTCAAGTGTAACAAGCTGTGCAGATGGGGGCAGACCACATATGGAATCCATTATCTTCATTTCTAGGAATTCACTTAGTAAAATACTTCAAGGAAAAACAAATCATCTGTACACTCCTTATTTTCTTCTGCCCATGTGACTGTCACAGATGCCCTGTTTAAAAAAATAACAATTGTTGGTCTATCCAAGTACATGCTTTCTTGGGCACAGCAGACATCTTGGTTTTGTAAATGTCTTTTTTTTTTTTAAATTACATCATCAAACCACACTGCTCCATAGCTTTTTATAATATCTCAAAGTGTCAGAAAACCAGCATATATTGGAAATATTTCTATATTCTTGCTTTTCATGCTGTAGTGAATGCCTGTGTCATAAGAAGTCTTCTACTTAGATGCCTGGTCTTGATCTCTGCAGGACACAGGGCTGAATCGGCAACCTAAATGACTGCTTATCTAATTGCTTATGAATGAATATGTCAGCTTCCCCCACGTGTATGCTTACAATGAGAGTGCAAGGCTCTAGGACAGCTCCTCTTAACCTACAGGTCATGACCCCATTGGGAGATGAATATCAGGTATACTGTATATCAGATATTGACATTACAATTCATAATGGTAGCAAAATTACACTCATGACATAACAGTGAAATAATTTTATGGTTGGGGAATCACATGAGGAACCGTATTAAAGGGTTGCAGTATCAGGGAGGGTTGAGAACCACTACTGTAGCCTCATTTCATATTGTGAGTGCCGAAAGAGAAGAAAACGTTGAATTAGAAAGATTTAGGATTTGTCTGATTGTCCTTGGGTGAAATTTATTACTGCTGAACATTTTGCTTTATTTGTAAAAAATAGGAACTAATAGATGTTCTTTTTTTTTTAAATACTGGGTTGGTATAGAGATATAAATGATTTTAAGTATGGATATTCTTTGAAGATATAAAATATAGGCATATAGGCTATTGTTTCTGTTACAGACAGATTTTATATTTTACTGGCAATACTTTTCTAAATTCTGACAGTTCTAAGAAACAGTTTTGGGGAAGTGAGTCATACTGAAAACATTGTGTTATTCTTTCTTTCTTTGGGTTTTGAGACAAGCCCTCATGTGGCTCAGCTGATTTTGAAGGCAGTATGTTGGTGATTGTGAACCTGAATTCTTCAATCTCTTGCTCTCACCTCCTGGGTGTTGAGATCACAAATGTGTATCAGTACACATGTACACTGGCTAGGCTTACTCAGTTGCCGTGCGATAATTTATATTGCATGTGTGTGCCCCAGATCTTTAATTCTTTAACCACATGTGAAATTCATCTGGTTTTGCACATATAACTCTATGGGAATATTCTGATAAAACTTAGCATCACCTGTTAGAAGAAAACAACCACACAAACAAACAACCACAATCCAAGCTGCTTTACGATGTATTTTCAGGTTGTGACTAGCTCACTTAAAAGTTAATGTTCAGAAATAAATGGAAACATTTTCCTCATTTTTTTAAAACTACTGTATCTGAGGTGTAAAGTGAAATAAAGATCAAATGTAGCTAAAAAAAAATTACAATGCTACTACGGAGGGCTGGAGTAGAAGTACACTGGCATTTTAATAAGGCCTTGTTTTCTTTTATAATAGTTATAGCCTATGTGGATACATCTCATCCCAAAGCAGATGTTACTTTGGTAAAACTATCTTTATATTCTCATTTCTTAAGAAAGACAACGCTGCTCCAAATCTGTAATGAAACACCGTGGCAAACATTCCTCCAAAATGTTTCATACCCTGTGGACTTTTAGGTCAAATATAGGTGAAACAAGTTTTAAAATTTATGTGCATCTAAAATTTGCTTCAGATGAACTCTTGTAGCAGAATTCATTTTAATTGAAGAGAATCCATTTCTGCAGGTCAGTCCTCTGAACATGCAAGCAATTACATCCCAACAGGTATCTCATACATTTTACATATAGTAGATTTCTCATTATAATTTTTATCTATCAAGCATTGAATGTAATACATTTTAAGTCATAATTTCATTTTTTTTCACTGCAGTCTCTACCTCCAAACATTTTCCCAAGTGACCATTCATTCATTCAACACATAGAGGCTGATCATCTATTATGTGGCAGACTGTACTTAAATACCAACGGACCAGCACAACAGATATATTATTGTATTCTGAAGGAACCCATTAGCTAAAGAAAAAACAGCAATTGTGTAAATAAGCTATACCACAATGAGAATGTAGTATCTTACAGATTTATGGATTCACGGAAACACAGGGACAAGGCGTGTGCACTCACATATACATATAATAACAGTAGAAGAAATAATAGTTCACATTCACTTTGCAGAGGTAAAACTGGCAGGATGCCCACACATATGCGTCAGATTGAGTGGGTCAGTGGAAATAAGATGTGACTGCTGTGTAATGGGTGGGTAGAATATTTACATTAGAGGAAGATATTGGTACCCTCTAGAGGGCAGCACTGAGAACGAGCGCCATAAGTGGGCGGGAAGGGGGCAAAGATGATTGAGAGCAATGACCACAATATTTTGTGTTTGATGAAGCAGCCTGGGAGATAAGCCCGTGTCTTCACGTTTACCGGAGTAACAGCTTGGATTGCCAAATCACAGAGGTTTTATCGCTCTCTCTTCAGAGTTCTGAAAATCATTTTGTATTCTTGGGGTAGAAAATTAAAGGTCTCTACCAAAAATGCAACTGGCATTTTCAGAGTTGCGTTTGATCAAACAACATTGGCTTGGTGACAATTACAGTTCTTATTTAAGTGCAAACCAAGTTTTTATTGTAGTTAAGGTAATGTGTAAGTAAAATAAATATAGACTACAGATCTAGTCAAGGCGTGGCTAATATCATGGGCTCGTTTAAAAATAGTTCTTTCATGTTCTTTCATCCGAATCTGTTCTGAGATTATGGTCTTTTGATCCAAATTGAAGTTTTCTTGAAAGGTTGTAAACTTTGCAGGGATTGTGTCAATAGGGAAAAATGCTTCACTACTTTTGTAAACATATAAAAATAATGTCCATTGATTTCCCGCTCCATTTTAGTTGTGCGCACGTGTGTGCAAGTGTGTACGCACATGTGTGCATGCATGTGTGTGTTTATATAACTATATATATGTAACCTTTTGTACATATTTAGGTGTATTGTGCACCTGGGTATGCATGCACGTGAGTGTGGGAGCTCATGGAGGCTGGAGGTTGATGCTGGCAATCACCCTTGATCTGTCATCTGCCTTATTCAAGGAAGCAGAGTCTTCAGTTAAAGCTGGAAGTCACAGATGTGGCTGGTCTCACTAGGCAGCTTTGTCTTTTGAGTTGGAAGTGTGGATAGAAGCTTGCAGATGTTCCAGGAATCTGAACTCTAGTCCTGTCTCTTTACTACTGAACCATTCCCCCTGGTCTCTGTCCATTCATTTCTAAGTGTTCATCTAGTCACTTATAAAATGCTATCAGAAGTGGGGGTGTATATTGGCCCTCTGAAATCCATGCATTGGTTAGGTAATCCAGCTGCAGTTCACATCTGTTGACTAATGTGTTAAACATGTACTGACTCTTTTCCTATCATTTCCTAATTTTAACTATTTTCATGGTATTTACATTGTTTTAGTTAATAACATAGTCTTTAGGTGATGCAAAGTATACAAGTGGGAGGGTATCTGTAGGTTACATGCAAATATTATAGCCTGTAATATAAATAGTTTCTTCATCTGTCGATTTTGGTTCTTGTGGAAGGGTTATTGAAGCAATCGTTTATAGACACTGAAAGATGATTGCATTTATTTACTCAAGAAACCATTCCCCACATTTTAATAGTTGAAGGAGATTTACTGTGTAATATGGACTGTCTAGCCGTGGTAATAGTTATAATTCTATATAGAAAAGTTCTTTCCCATTTGGTATTGTGGACATAGAGATCAAGCCCATGAAAGTGTTCCTGAATATTGCCATTGTTCATTTCTGGAATTGCTGCTTTTCAAGATTGACTTTAGTATACTCCAGCTAACATTCCATACCCCATAAGAAAACTAGATTGCAAATGTAGTCTCTAGACAAGGAATCTTTACTTTACAATACAGACATGGAGGAGTCTGGATAATACCATAGGAAGCAGAAGAAAATGTTGCATTGTGTCATAAATTTTCTGGTGAAACTTAACCATTTCCTTGCGGTACTGGGGAGGTTTTTGAAATAAAGCTTTGTAAAATGGTATTGGGCAATCATTTGTTCTATCACTCTGAACATTCTGGAGTCTCAACATGATATGAACATTTTGTGTTCTTGTAGAACTGTATTTTATGGATTGTTTACATGAGTGCCAGCAACAGTGTCCTTTGCACTTTATTGGGGGTAGGGTCACCTAATGATTGCTTGTGCCCTGAGATACACTGTGGCATTTTCTCTGAAAATGAACACTCCTTCCATAAAGATAGGCAGCTGCCATGTGATTCTTGGGAGATATTGTTTGTTTTCTTGTTAAAGGTTTTAGATCTGAGCTTCTTAAAAAACCCAGTACTAACTCCTTATAATGAAAGGTTGTTATACTTTAAAAAAACCTTTCTGGTTCTTCTTTTTAAAAAGCCTTTATCAACACAGTCTTGTTAATGAATTGAAGTTTGGCCAGGAGTTTTCAGGGTTCAGCCGGGCCCCAGAAGGAACTATTCAAAATCTTCTATGTCCTTTGTCCTGGCTGCACAGGAAGTAGAAAGTCTTGGGTTTGGAATTGGAGGAACCAGAGTCTTAGCGTGACCATAGCCTCCATATGCTTATTCATTCTTCATGCAGATGGCACCTTTGACTGAGTAGTATTGAACATATTAAACTCACTTAATGGCTTATATTAACATAAGAAATTACTGTTTTTATTAGTGATGTAACTGTTAGACAACAAAGATTCATATTTTGTCATCTCATCGAGTGGTATTGGAACCTTCTCAGAGTTAACATTTGACCATCCTCTTTCTATGACTTACCTTTGTTCATATTCTGATACTTTATGCCCAGGGGTATGTAGCTTGTCAAGCAGATTGTTTCATCATTCCTAGATATCTGTGGCTTAGATATTATTCTGGAGGTAATTTAAAACTCAACGTAATGATGCATATTTTTGGAATTTTAAATAGGAATTATATTACCTAGACATAAATATACAGAGTGCTTTTGCTTTGAAGTTTTGTTATGCTGCAGATGAGATTGCTGAGGAATATTTATAAGAAGACAATGCTACACCAAGTAGGCCTGAGCAAACAGCCCAGACAAAGGTGTCTTCTATGCAGTAATAATGAGTTCTCACGTGGCAGATAAAACATTCATGCATCCTGCTTCTTAGCCAATGTGTTTCCTCTTTTGTAACTGTGCTGTGATATTTTATTGAAGCAAGTGGCATTCTATTTTCGCAGAACGGAATTATCTCTGTTTACTTTCTTCAAATTAGATCATAATGGAAATCTTTGGATGTAATAAGCTTTAAAACTTAGTCCCTATAAAAACAAGCCATTTTAACCTAAATAATGATGATTTCAATCTTGGTAATATGAATTTCTATATCTTAAAGAAGAAAAAAATAAGCATTTGAGAATGTATAGAAAACATAGATTTTTCTATCCTTTATAAGACTAATAGAGAAACGTACTATTCCGATTTGACCAATGAATGATCCAGGTCAGAAAACTGAAATATTGAAGCTATTCTTGACCATATCTCAGAATGGCTGAAAGTGTCCAGAAACAGTTTTCAGAAAACCACTTAGAAAGATATAAATCTTTTTTCAAAGTGGAGATGTTTGCCACTCAGGGTCAAAGACTTGAGCTTAAGGATGAAGAATTTCTTTATTGGCTAACACGTGGAAGCCACTTAAAGAAGAATTCCCACTTGCCTATTTTAGAAGAGGAATTATTCAACAAATAATAAAAGTACAAAATATTTTTATAAACTGTTGATCTTTAAAGTATCACCTGCCCCAGTAATTCACATTAAGTAATGCATAAAGTATTAAATAATTTTGGACTGTCTCTTATAGGCCAAGTATTTCTTATTCAATAGCACAGAACACTTTGTTCCTTAGGCATCATATTGCCCTAGGGTCTTGTTGTGCATCTCCTCTATCTCCCAGCCAGTGGGTGACTCTCTTCTACAACGCTTGCCAGGTTAAATCTTACTGTGTCACCACATCTTGCTATGACACACCGTTTTGGTCTACCATTTGTTTCCATAGCTCTCTCTATAGGTCTGTTTACTTCCAATCAGGTATATAACTTCAACCACTGTCACATAAATTGATAACAAAGGACAAAATACATGTTCCTTTTTGCAGACACTGGTCTCTTCCTATAGATTTCTTTTCATTGGACTTTAGATTCTTACCTATTTCAGTTACTAGTTGTCTTAGTTAGGGTTTCCATTGTTGTGAAGAGACACCACGGCCAAGACAACTCATTAAAAAAAAACAACATTTAGTTGGGGCTGGCTTACAGGTTCAGAGGTTCAGTCCATTATCATCAGGATGGGAAGCATGGCAGAGTCCAGGCAGGTATGGTACTGGAGGATCTGAGAGTTCTACATCCTATTCTGAAGGGAAACAGGCAGAGACTGGTTTCCTCAGTCAAATAGGAGGAAGCTATGTGAAAGCCCAACCTCCCACAGTGACACTTTTTTTTTTTTTTTTCAACAAGGCCACACCTACTCTAACAAGCCCACATCTCCTAATAGTGCTACTCCCTGGACTAGGCATATTCAATTCACCACACTAATAAAAAGACTTTTCTCTTTATGATCCTTTGAAGATTTATATCCATGTGATGAAAAACTCTAAACCAACACAGTCCATAGTGTTCTGAATTTTTCTATTTTTTTTTTTTTTTTTTTTTTTTTAACTTATTTGGTCACCTTCATTTTTCTGCTCTCCGTTAAATATACTTGTTTCAAGTATCTGGAATGTTGTTGCTTCTCCAAACGTGCATCAAGATTTTTAGGACCAGGGTACAGAAGAGTATTCAGCAAAAATAGGGATAATTTCTTTGCCCGACTCAGAGATCTTTGCTCTCTAGTTTTAGACAGAATCAACTATCAGTTTGGACTGTTCTAGAATGAATTTGTTCTGAAGTTCATCTAGTTCACCAGTCTGGATCACCGAAGAGCATCCTCTGCCATCTGGTGCTACCTTTCTCTACACACTGAGTTTATCTCAGTGTCTGCTTCCTTCCTCCTTCTGTGGGACTAGCTCTGCATCTTCATGAAGACAGCTACCCATCTGTTCCTGGTCTCATGCAGTATCATTTACCACAACTCACTCCATTGAAGATGTATCTTTTAGTGTTATTTGAAGCTTTTTTAAAAGGAGGACTAGATTGTGTAACCAAGTAGCTATGGCTAAAATTAAACATGAAGTATGAAAAACAGGCTATTCCAGACAGGAAGAATTTCTATTCCAGTGCTGACCTGCTCTTTGGTTGTGACTTTGAGTTTTAGTATATGTCTTCTGTTTCCTTGTTTTTATTCTTGATGAATGTAAAATGTCAACAAATAATTTTGTCTCCTCATGCTTTTTATATTATTTTAGTAAGTTCAAGCATTAACTGAATCTTTTTGATATGCCTTATTCTCTTCTAATGGACACACACACACACACACACACACCACACAGTGGGTGTCTCATGTCTCATTATAAATATCTCATAAGCCTGAATAAACTCAAATTCTTAATTTGGCCCCTTATTCTGCCTACAGATTTATGCAATTCCATTGTTTGGAATTTTAAAATGTCAGACATTTCAGAGAATTTGTACCTGACATTTTCAAGAACAACAGAGTTCAACTATGGGGAGAAAATTGCTAGAACGACAGCATTGAAATAGCATCAGTGTTAGGACAGAGACACAGCTGTGTGGAACACAGGTCATCTGACTTCCCTGAACCAGGGCACATGCTCCCCAGGTGAGAGACACAGTTCCCAGGTGGGAGCAGCTTCTGATTAAGCAATCTAGACCATGCTTCTGTTTTCTTCCTTCCCCTTTCATCTCTTGCAAAAACCTGTGTATGTGGCTGTGAATATTCATGATCTAGTAGTGTTCAATGCATCCCATCTTCTTCACAGCACCAAATCATGCCAGAAACAAAAGAATACCAAACCAAACCAAACCCAGGATGCTTCCCTCTGAAGACAGAGGTCTTAAAACTCCAGCGACTTTTCTTGTTCATTCTGGTCTATCTGGCATTGATCAGTGCCAGGAAATTGAGTTATGATCTTGCAGTCCTATATTTGGCATGCTACCTTGATCTATTTTTTTTTCTTTGCTAATTTGGATAACTCCCCTAATCCTGGTGGTCTTTGCCTCAGCTTCTCCCTTGAGAAATGTGCTTTTGTGATAGGTTTTTCCCAGTGAACTTTCAGGAAAATAAACCTCATTTTGGCTGCCACTGAAATTCTGAATGGGGGAAAAAGATCTTGGAAGAGTCCATGCAGCTATCCAGTCAAGATCTGCCCTCATGGTGCTTGCAAACTATCCACCTTGAAATAGAACTCAGCATGTCACTGGTATTATTAACTCTGCTGCAGAAGGAACATAGAGGATGATGGTGCCTATATATGCAATGACCGGGTAGATCTTGTTGAATTAATTTGATGTGTCTTTGTGACAGGTCAAGATGTCTTTGAAATCTGAAATGTGACCCATCTGCTAATTGTTGGCCTTGCTGTGTCCCAAGCTTGTCTTTCTCTTGTTTAGTTTCCCCTCCAAGCTTCCCCCACCCCCCAGCTCCACATGTCTGCTGCTCTGCTCATTCTCCAACTCTTTCAGTATTCCGTTCTCTGAAGAGAATGTGAGAGAGAACTCTCTCAAAAAAAGACAGACTATAATTTCCTTTTGCTCCTTTACTAGAAGGCTGGGCAGGGTAATGGCTATCTTTGGTTTAATTGGAAATGGTAAATCGTTCAGAGAGGGAAAGACTTTGATGGGAAAAAAAGCAGAAAACTATATGAAGTACAACATGCACTGAAGACAGTGAGAGGTGGGAGCTGAAACATAGATATCTCTCTGGCAACTGGAATAAAGTTGTCCCACCCTGTTCCTGATGTCTCAAGGCTGGGTAGTTGGTTCTGTCATCTTTCAGCTCCTCCCCTTGTTTGAGCTTACATTCTCAAATTCTGGAAGTATATTGTCTCTTGTCAGGTCAAAGGCTGCACTGTAAAACATGCACACAAAATTAAAGGGAGGTTTGTCGAGCATCGGTGGAGGTGGCTGTTTAATATCCAAGCGGCTTTATAACCAAAGTAAGTTTAAGAAGTTTTAAAATATGCTAGATTGATTCCCTGTGTCAGTCACGCTGACTGGTTGTGAAACATGCCAAATAACATTACCATTGATTTATCACACTCTCACTATAAATATCCAAGCGCAGTGAGATACAGAGCTGAGGCACTGCAGGCACATATATAAAAATAGACTTGAAGCATATTAAGTCAGGATTAACCTAAAAATGCCACTGCTTGCCACTTTGTCCTATCGGAAGTCACAACACCGTCTTGTTGACCAGCAGAGCACCAGGATCAACTTTAGACAGCTAACACTTGCCCTCCAGCACCATCGTGGCCTTGCCCCTGACAAAGCTCTGTCTCAGACATCTATGGACATAAGCACCATGGGTTTTCTATTTGATATGGCCTCATGCCACTAGGTCTCCATGTTAAGTTCCTTCTGCCTAAAAATCTAGGCTAACTCTGCTTGGCTAATTTTTTTTCTCTTCCTTCCAGAACTGACTCAAATGGCTTGGTTAGAATTTCATAGATAGAAGCTAAAACATTGCTTGCGTTGGAGGATGAGCCACTGGGGTGGGAATTCTGTCAGTGTTCTCAGTGATACAGAGCTGCTCTGTGAGAACTTTCCTTCCCGTCTCCCCAACTAGACTGAACTTTCTGATAAGAAAGTGATTTACCTTGCCTCTTTGTCTCAGGGATACAGGTACATGTTACCACATGGGAGGATCCAGCTTGAGAGAAGTCACTCTCCCTAATTCAACCACTCATGTCTGCTGTCCTTCATGCTGCCTTGTCCCCCAACCCCCAGCCCTAAGCCAGCAGTTCTCACCCCGGACTGTGTAGATATCTGAGGCTGTACGATGCTCTGTTTGATGGCCTGAGGTGTGTACTGCATAACTTTAGGAGAATCCATGTTGTCTCTTCACGAGATACCATCAGCCCTGATCCCAATTGTCATCATGTGAAATGTGTCATGGGGAGATTTTCTGCTAATTCCGATTATTTCAGAATTATTGGAAATATATTTTCTAATGAATATATTCCAGGTAATTAAACACTGGCCCCTTCCCTGGTTGCCTCATAGCCAGATACGGTTCTGCAACACTTCACATATCATCAATATTCAACATGTTCACTAAAAGTATTTAAAAAAAAATGCCTGGAAAAACACCATTGTTTAAAGCACAAAATAGCATTTTTGTCTGTTTGTTTTCCTCTTTGCGCTTCAGTGGAATCAATATGAAGTTGCTCTGAGCCTAAACCCCAAATCTCACACCCTGCACACACCCTTAAAGACCCACATGGTCCCAGGCCTCACAGGCTAGAGGGACTTGACTTATCCGGAGAATTTTTCTGGAAATTGTAAAGGGCTCTGCCAATGTTTTTTGGCCAATTCTGAGGGTTGACATGTGTTCTTTTCTCTGGAGTGGCTCTGCCCTTTTACCTGCTTATGTAAATTATCATGGCTTGGATTGAAAGTGATAGCAACTCATATTCAGCAAAGGTTGTGGAAAGGTGGACGTATCTGAAGCATACTACAGTATTTCCCAAAACTGAATTAAAAATAGCATGCTTCAGAATTTGGGGAAAAAAACTAGAAGAATGTAGAATCTGCACAGATTCCTGTTTGTGTCTGCTTCTCTGTGTCATGTGTCTTTGAAATAAGCTCATTTTCTATTCTGAAATTTTCACCCCATTCAAAGAGCAGAGCCATGGGCCTCTTCTTGTTAATGGCTGTTCTTCTTCCACAAAGGTGCTGACTCTTAGCCCTTGGGTTTAGCTTCTCCCAATGACTCACCTTGGATCAATTGCCTATCCCCACATTATCCAGCTCCAGATGATGCTTGGACTTGCCTGTAACAGCTGCTGGAGCACAGGCTTCTTTCCTTGCTCCGAGAGCCACACAGTCCACTCAGACAGTCTCCTCCAGTGGCTAATTGTTTCCCTCCCTTCAGTGCTCATCTCTAATGTAATTTCCTCAAAGAACCCTAATTACAAGCTCTTGTATGGCTTCTCACTTATTCATAATACTTATTAAAATTATAATTGCCTTTTTATTGGTATGTTTGTTTGTCGACTGACTCTCTCTCCCTCGCTTGAGTTTCAGGAATGCAGCAATCATATCTTCCTTGTTCTCTGTTGTCTTCAGCCATTAACATGCGAACTTTCGAAGAGTAGCTATCTGATTAGTAATTACTCAAGTAGGCAGGAATTCCTGGACTCAAAACATTCCACACATAGCATTTTAGACATATAAGTGATACACTTTACTGGAAATAAAAGGATTTTAAAATTAATTTTATTTAAAGGAACAGTAACAGATTTCATGCAAAAATATGTAATGTGTCCTCCAAGGGCATCAATGGAGCGCCTCTTCCTATTCAGACTGCTGCTCAGTGGCCCTTACATCCATGGCATTTCCTGGTTAGCATGCATAGGGTCCGAGTTATGAAGTGATAAAAGAACAACCTTCAGTTTTACTTTTGTGAGAAGAGACGTTAATAGCTGAACATGAACTATATGTGGAAACAAGGAATTTTCACCCCCCAAATGTACCATGTAAATTTCCACTTTTGTGAGCTTAGAGGTAATTGGAGCAAAAGAAAAAATAAAAGAAACGACAATGGCTTTGATAAATAACTAATGAACAAGATTTATACCAATCTATTGATTGTAATTGTCTTCAAATGTGCCAGTTATGTTAACCATAAAGTAAATAAGTTTAGAGATAAAAGATGAACGAGAAGTTTAAGAGCTTTGGTTAGTGAAAACATCACCAATAAAACTAAGACAAAGAAGACAGACTCCAAAAGTGTTGACTGTAATTAAGGTGATGAAATCCCAGATACATAAAAGATATTTATTTTTTCACATTTGTTTTTTATTTGAAGTGTGAGTGCTTTGCCTGCATGTACATAAGTGTACCATCTGTGTACAATATTCATAGAGACCAGAAGAGAGCATAGGATCCCCTAGAACTGGAGTTACAGGCTATTGTGAGCCAACAATGTGGGTAGTGAGAATTGAACCCAGGTCCCCTACAAGAGCAGCAAGCGCTCTTAAAGGAAAAAGTCATCTCTGTACCCCACATTAAAAATCATATCAGTAGGAAAGAACTCTCACAAATATCTTTATAACTTCTCAGGAAACAAAGAAAGGAACATAAATTTTCGATAAACATATAGACATAAAAGTTGTTTCTATTTCACTATTAATTTCAAATTTACACACACATATACACAATAGTGATATATATATATATATATATATATATATATATATATATATATATATATATATATATATTTGGTTTTTCGAGACAGGGTTTCTCTGTGTAGTCCTGGCTGTCCTGGAATGCACTCTGTAGCCAGGCTGGCCTAGAACTCAGAAATCCACCTGCCTCTGCCTCCCAAGTGCTGGGATTAAAGGCGTGCACCACCACTACCCGGCTAATAGTGATATATTCAGAATACATATAAACATACATGGAAATTCTTAATGTTGAGTATTTATATGACACCCATAAACACTTCAGAATGTAACTGCTCCTTTCAGAGAATCAGGTTGTTACTATTTCTGTAAGAGCTTTGATTTTTTTAGGGGATACTTTATTCAATGTCATTGGGATTAATATTTATTCTGTATAAAGTTAAATAACATTTAAAATTAGCCAGAATTTAAGCCAATTACTTCAACTTTTAGCAAGAATTTAGTCTTATCTTTTTTGGACAAACAACCCTACGTACATCTCCAGGACTTCGAGGTTGAGCAGAATCTTACAATGTTTATGGAGCAGGCTATGGGCTATTTTCTTTGGTCATTATGTTCTCCATGAGGGCCTAACTCCTCAGAAAGGTATTTTTAGTTTTCTTTTTTTTTCAATCTTGGTAACTGTTATCTAAGTATTTCAATTTCAGATACCACCAGTTTTTAATAATAATTCATCCATCTAACTATAATCACACTTGCAATTGACAGGAACAGAGTAATAACACTCAGACAAGGAGCAAGTAGATGGCTAATGGGGAATATATGGTTTGTGGAAAACTTATTAATCTAAATGGGCAAGGAGAGCATCACACACTTCCGAGCTGTCTAAGTTAAGTGAATTTAAATGACATTTACCATTGTTTCAATAGATAAATGCAGTACAAGGGCTATATCCCTTGAACTGAAAGCTCTTATAGATGTGTGTTCTGGCTTTTCTATAATCAAATTCAGCCAAAAAAAAATAGGTAGTAATCAGATTTTGCTGAAAGAAAGAAAGAACAGGATATTTGTAATCTTTCACTTGGTAATACTCAGGAAAAATTCAGACCTGTGTCATATACACATTTCTTAATTTTATTAACATGTATTAATTGTATGTATTGTTTATGTATAATGGGATATTCATTTAAAAGATTTTGTTTGATTTTAATTATATGTATGCATGTCTGTTTGTGAGCATGTGCACACTGGTGCAGGTACATACAGATTTTCCTAGAGCTGGAGTCACAGCTGATAGTGAGAGTCCTGACACAGGTGTTGAGAATGGAACCAGGTGCTCGTCAAGAACTGTGGTGCTTGCTGAACACCCCAGGGCCATCTAGCCTCGCACCAGAACATTTCAACCACGCTCCCACATAGCATACCGATGGACTTAAAATAGCTGGCGCTGCCCTGTGCTATTCATTTTTATGATTATTTTTAGTTCTTTGGGAGTTTCATAGCATGTTGTTTCTTTATGTTTGCAACCTTCACACTGTCCTCTTCAAGAGCTTCATCAGATGCATAGTAAGCTATCTTGCACCATAGTTATCACCAGTGAGTAGAAACGGATTCCAGTTTAGTTAAGAGAGCAGAGCGCTGTCCAGATGTTGAGGGGTGGGGCCTGCAGGTCCCAGCAGGCAGGGACATGAACTGAGATGAAGTGGAAACTTAAGGGTTCTTTGGAAAGTTGACTGGATGGTGTATTGCTGGGGCAAACATGTGAAGGAATGTTTAGCTGAAGTGGACATAGGGTTGAAAGGCTGAGGTAGACTCCTGAAGGAATGTTTAGCTGATGCAGACACAGGAGAGAGGATGTTCTGTTAAAGCAAGCATGTGAAAGGACACGAGACGAAGGATTCTTTGCTAACAACATGCATGTATTGGTCTGCCTTACATCGTGTAGTTGAACTGCATTTGTTGGGACTTCATAGAGAGAAATGCACCAAAAGACTTCTGGTGGTGTGCTGCAGTTTCTTGCCTCTTTGTCTGACTCGAGCTGATTGGCAAAGTGATGTCAGCTGAGACAGATAGATGCACATGCTGAGGCAAAACATATGTTGAGACAAGACCTATGGAAGACACTTGATGTTTGGAGGGCATAAATAGGACTTGATGGACAGTGCTGGAGGCTGGGCTTGGCTTGCTTATAGAGCTAGCTGTGCAACACTTGTGGGTCTTGCATCTTTGCTGATCCTCACTTCCCTGAGAGGCACAGCTGAGAACCGCTCTTGGTGTTTTTCCTGGTCCCTCCTGCTGACTCCAGCTGAAGCTGAGGCCTGGCTGTCTCTGCTAGGTAGTGACACCTATTACTTATTACTATTTGCTATCCTGACTCTACCGAACTGGACAGCTGGTGAATTTGTGAAGTGTTTGTGAGTGGATCGAGCTGCCGCCGTTGACCTGTGAACTGAACTGCTGATTTCCAGTCAACACAGATGGGAGTTGTTCCAAAGACCCTTTTTAAACAGGTCCACTTCCCCTGTATCCCTTTTTTCCCACTACCTCTGGTAGGTAGGCAGTGGGCTAAAAGGGAGGTTAGAACATTTAAGAACCATTATTAAACACAGTATTTGAAAAATTTAAAATTACACTGAGAAGAGACAAGAATGAAGACTCTGTTAAAATCAGCTTTGTCAACTTGGATCAAGGCTACAGGAAACTGATGCCAGGAAGGTTATTCCCAACAAATTCAAACATGGTATAATTTGAAAAAAAAAGCTTCCTGGTGTAATACAATCTCGGATGCACAAGGAAATGTAATTCTATTGGAATTTGACTTAGTATATGTATCATTTCTTCCAAGGAAATAGGTTCTAGAGATAGATGACCTATATTTAAGGAGCCAGAGAAGGGTCTTGCTTGGTCTCAGTCACACAGATAACATAGAGGTCATTTAGGTTATTAGTCACTTCTGGTCCTAGTTGTGGGAACTTGGGGGTGTCTGACTGCATAGATAATGTAAGCATTCTCTTGACTATTAGGTATCTCTAGTCCTGGTTGTGGGAGCTTGGAGAACCCCTGACTGTAAAGGTCATTTAGATTACTGGTCACCTTTGGTCCTGGTTGTGGCAACTTGATATAGCTTGGCCCAACAGATAACATAGAACAACAGGCTATTAATCACTTGCAATTCCCAGCTTTCTGGATGGAAGAATAGGTTTTATATCTTTGCTATTGGAAAGACAATCCTGCATGCTTAATATTTCTTTGTTTCCTTGAGGTCTGTGCATGTAAGGACCTCTGTGCTGTGCTACCAACAAGATGGGGCAGCTATAGCAATTATAAAAGATTATAGTGAGAGAGAAAGAACCAGAAAGGATCATAGTGTAAGACTTAAGCCTGAACTTACTATTGCTGTAGGAGAAAGTTTCTTGAATTGTTGTAAAAAATAATTGCTATGACATCATCAATCTTATTGAATAGAGACCAGTAATGAAGAAAAATGGCTGCCATTTCATCCAGATATAGCAAGACCTGGTCGAAAGATCGATGTAATTATAGGCAGGATTTCAAAACTGGATATTTCTTGTAGTTTTTTTTTTTTCCACCTTCGTTTTATCCGCAGGGCTTGTTCACTGTTTGAAGTTATCTAATTAGGATAGTCCCTCATGAGCTGACACCTTCTTTGTGATGGGATTTGGGAAAACATGTACTGACCTCTTAGCAAAATACTGTACAGAGCTCCATCCACAAGGTCGCTATGCAGCTGCATGGAGACTTGTAATGTGCAGCTGAGCTTTGTCGGAGATGGAGCCTCAGACCAGCCTGAAGTCTGCCAGGCTTCCCTCTGCAGAAGCCAAAGTCACCGGATCAGGCTAAGGTCAGCACTGTGAATCAGTGAAGTTATTCATAGCAGAAATCAGAGCTGATGTGCAGGTAAGAAATCCGGCAGCAAGCTGCAAACCCAGACAGCCTGATGCTATTGATCTTTCTGATTTTCTGCTCATGCTGTCAGGCTCTCCTGTCTTCTGAGTAGAAAGTAGCAAAAGAGCACTGCAAACTGGATGAGCGTCTGCAGCTGGGCTCAGGAGGAAGGGGCTGAGATTACAGCAGAAGCCATGTTTAAACACCGAGTCATGGTGCTTGTGGACATTAAGTGACCTAATGTATGTGAAAGCATTGAAAGAAATGCTGGGCACATGGTGGAAGAAGTGTGATAATTCTCTCTCTCTCTCTCTCTCTCTCTCTCTCTCTCTCTCTCTCTCTTTTGTCACGAGAAAAGTGGTGAATTTTTTTTTTTTCAGTGATAAGTGCGGAAAGACATTCTCTGCCTTTTGGAGTATGAACAGAATTTTGTTGGGACCAATACACATAGAGATTTTCATCCTTGGCTTATAGACCAACTTTGACACATAAGACATATGTGGAAAGCTTGCTAAAAGGAAATATGAGGCTCTGTCCTGAAGCGTGGAGGAGGACTTTATGAGATGTACTGTGAACATCTTCAAATGGTTTTGATGTGATCTTGGCTTGAAATCTCTGAAGCTGAGATCGACAGCACAAAATGCAGGGGCATAGAGATCCCAGGCACATCTGAAGTACTGAGTCCCGGTTTAGCAAAAGAGAGTTCTCTAGTATGGATGAGGATAAATGAAAAATGGTTGCTTGGGCTGTTATATAAGGGATGTAGCATGCAAAACCAGAGACACTTGACTCTGCTAGAAGGTTGAAGAGGGACTATGATCTATTTAGTTTTGAGAATGAAGAGTACAAATTTGGACATATCTGAAGGATGGTGTGTGTGTGTGGGATCAAACCATGTTACTTTATTGCATGTTCTTACAACTAAGAATTCATGGACAATTCTTAATTACTGCACCCTGACTGGAGTTTTAAAAGCTCTAACCTAGTTACTTTGAAGTAACACCTGAGTGTACATAGCAGGTTCCCTGGGTTATTTGACATGTAGGTAGGGTTGAATATCTCTGTTCAGGTCAATTTGCTGTTATTATGACAAAACTGTTTTCTTTCATTTTCCTTTTAAATTTCTATCTTCTTATTTCCAATTTTTCAGTTATTGACTTTAAAACTATCATGTTTGGAAAGGGAGTAAGTGTTACGGAAAGAGAACATTAACACTCATCATACCATCCAAGCCTGTTAGGCCATCTCTTCTGTGCATGTTCTGCCTTTGGTAGGTCGGGTGGAATGACCATGACTTGCTCAAGGTGGACACTCTGCAAGAACGTTAGGCAGAATCTTTTCTCATCACATCATAGGGTTCCCCCTTTCTAACTGATTCATTTTCTTCTCTGCATTGCCAGCCAATTGCCTCTTTATCCAGCCAATGCTACTGATGAAGAAGTATATTTCATATACCTAACATTCCCCCAACTGCTCGCTTTACCTCCTCCCTCATTTAGATCAAACTTCTTTAAAGGAGTTAGTTCCCAAAACATGACATTTCTCTCCTTTTTTAATCATCACATTTACTCTCTAAAAATTCCCAATCACTGGCTGAGAACTGTATAACTCTGCAGTAGAACACTGACCTAGTACATACAAGTGCCTAGACTCTAGATGCACCAGCAAAAGAAAAAGATGCAAAAAATTCAAATTGGGTTTTTAGATACTTTTCTTCCTCTGAAATTGCTCTTGTCCTAACACAAGACAATTTCCAACTTCTGAAGCCACCTGCAAATCCGCACCTTACTTTATTTGAAATGACATAATTTCTTTCTGTTCTTTAAATTTTATTTTTCTTAGTGATATCCTTGGTCTCTGGTTTTATCCAAATTCATTGGCTATCCTTTTTGACTCTCTTTGAAGGGTCTTGGCTTTACGACTTAGTCTTTGCCTGTCTTTTTTTTTCCTCCTGACTTCCATGGACTGACGATCCAGCTCATACTTAAAATATAATAGTATTTGCCTGCTTCATAAGTTAATCTCCTGTCCCAGTTTTTACTCTTATTTGTAGTGTCATTTATCCAACTTCTTAAATGGCATTTCAATTGGTGATTGTAATATGAATTTTAAACTCCACTTTTCAAATATCATTTTCTATTCTAGATCTACTCATTTTTCCCTCCCTCCCTCCCATATCAATTCTGTAGCTGCTAAACCAAAACTTTAGACACATCCTTGATACATCTCCTTGCTATTTGAATCTAATCTATCAGCAAATCCTACTGATATTTTCAAATTGTATCCTTAACTTTTTATAGTCTGTATGGCTTCTACTGTATTTTCCCAGGGAAGTTCTAGCCTGTGGTTATTCACAGTAAACATGCCTTTCTATGATTTAGTATATGAAACCAAACAGTGGCCTGTTTCTTCATGGTATTTGTGCTGGATAATCAGTAAAACTAGTGCTGGTTAAAAGGAGCCTAATTAGTTCAAGGAGAAAGAAATCAGATTCTGCTTCTTGCATGATCAATGGGAAGATCACAATCAAGAACAAGAGGAAGGGAGGGATTTCATTTGTTCTGTCTTTGGCAAAAAGTTAGGGAAATTGACAACTTTTGATAAAGTTTTGTATGTATGTAGATTTTTCTTTGAGAAGTTTGTTGTTATACAGAAGAAATACGATAAGACATATTTGGAATGGAAAATTTCAATCTTTTCATTTTCAACTAATGAAGATGAAGTAGTTAACCAAAGAAATTGAGTGAAAGGTGAGAGGGCACATGACTGAGGGTAGGGAGGGGCATCCACTCTTTCAGAAAACTATTCACATTCTTACTGATGCATACTATTTTCTACTTCACTCCAATATTCTAGATTCTGTAGGTAGGTGATGCACAGTTCATTGTGTTCAGGGTAAAATGGTAGTGACAAGTCCCTGTTCTCTGCTTCAGTCTGAGAAGCTCTGGGTCTGGTTTGATCATTGTTATTCATTAACATTTAACATGAGACTTTTTTTTATTTCTGAAAATGGATTTTATTGCTAGGGAAATTGATTGAAAACAATGGATGTTCTTAAAGCTTCATTCCCCATAAAATGTAACTGTCTGTGTTTCTCTTATTCTAATATCTAGTGTGATGGATAGGTTGAGAATAATGCCAATTTGCAAAATTAATGGCGTCAGTCCAGGGCAGGAAGAAAGCAGAATGTACTGTCCCCAAAACCCTCTTCTCATGAAGCCCTGAATCAGAGTCCCCACTCTACTGTGGTTTCTGTCTTAGAATTCGTGACTGACAGGGAACTGAAGCTAAAAGAACTCATATCCCTAGTCTAGGATTATCCAGTGATTCAAAATTCAATTTTCATATACAAAACCAAACTCTAGTAAATGGAGTACAAAGCTTGATAAACAAAGCTGGAAAAGTTATATGTTTTTAGATCCTTTTTCTATGTATGTAATATTTGTTGAGTACATTCTTACGAGTTTGGGAGAGGTGTATCAAGTACATGTATAGTCTGTGGTTACAGAATCTCATTGGTTTCAACATGGCATAAAACACTAAGCTTATGTGGGAACACAACAAAGGGTTCCTCAGTGTAAGTGACATCACACCACTTGCTGAAGGTGCCGGATAATGCCACAGGGCCAGGGGTAAATTTACTAAAGCCCAGAATAAAGCTGCTACCATAACAGCCATTGAGTTTGTCTCTTCTCTTACTCCCCTAAGAGTGGCAAGTGCATTCCATCATAGGTTACATCGAAGAATTTATATTATCACAGTGTCTGGCATCCTTGGACAATGTGGCCTTGGAAGACATTCTCCTAAGGCAGGAGGAATAGTTGTGTTTGCATTTCTTAAAGGTGGCTAGCTTATATAAATTCCCTAATTAAAGTGAGTTCAAAGTGCATATTTTCCTATTTATTTTTGGATAACTTAAGTAATCTTGACACAAAATTAATAATTTTAATTACTAAATATGAATTTTTGGCCTGGTGAGGTAGCTCAGTGGGTAAAGGCATTTGTCTTCACCCCTGTGAACTTTATTTTGATCCCAGGATATCTACATGATAGAATGAGAGAACAGACTCTTACATGTTGTTTTCTAACCTCTACAAATGCATCTCTGTCTCTCTCTGTCTCTCTCTGTCTCTCTCTGTCTCTCTCTGTCTCTCTCTCTCACACACACGCAAACAACATGATTTGATTATTAAAAATTAGTGTGGCACTTTACTCTTAGAAGAATGAATTTGTGTTAGTTATTGAAGTAATTATTCAATATAAAAAGTACATAAAGGAATTTCCGTTGGATTAGACATTTATTTATTAATATTGGAGCCAGATGTTTTGCTATCTTTCATCTGGTTCATAATAGTACTACAAATAGCATATAATGATCACTGATCAGAAAGGAGTAATCCTGGAAATTAGTTTGAAATTCGACATTTTGTTATATTATGGTCTCTAGATCATATCTGCTATCTAAAAATAAGGTGTATTTGAACTGAATAACAAGGTAGAGCCAACCTTTGTTCCAACCCTATTAAAGGGGCCCAACAGACAGCTCAGTCAGATGTGTCATGAGACTATTTTAGTTTTTAAATAGAATTAATTGCTACCCACAAATATCTGACTGATGTGACAAGACATTCAAATAAACTTAATTTGAAATTATAATTGGGAAAAGAAATAGGAACATTATTAATTTATTCAAGAATACATCGGTATTCAAAATCAAACTGTCCGTGTGGAGCCATCCGATGGCTATTCAGAGCTTGGTGGGATCATTGCTAATTCTCTTTAATTAAACTTCTGAAACTCAGTGCTGAGTGTTCCTGTAACTGAGGTCCACAAGAGTGAATGAAATCATCTTCATTAGTTAGACTGATTGAATGAAGCTTTCGAGCTCGTCTGACTACATGTTTGGTTGATTTGGGAAAGGGTAACAAGTGATCTGACTGAGAACAGCCAGTTTACAACAAAGTTGGTGGAGATAACTACCTGATTTTAAAAGTGGCCCACGATTATTTAAAACTTTGAAATAATGCAATATTTATTTATTTATTTAGCATCGATGAACTGGGTTATCTATATTGAAGTTCATGCAACAAGGGATCCATATTCTGAAATGAAATACCCACTTTTAAAATTTGTTCATTTTGTTTGTGTCTTTGTATATGTGTGCACTGCAATATTTATAAAACAAATTTTAACTTTATTGACCACTGTAGTTATCACTACTATGAATATTACTGTATATATATTTAATGAAGTTGACTCTGCCATAAGTTATGCCAGTTTTATAGATTCCTATTAGTTTAAAAGCTACAATACATTATATTAATATCCTACTAAAACATCAGTGTAGCATTGTACATATGAACTGATTTCCAGTTTTGATACCAATTGTTATAGCAACTACTTATTGGGAGATTAAAATGAGAATAAATATATAGTTCACTAATGTAATTTTTTCTTTGTATCATCTTAATTGTAAGCAAATTACCAGAGATAAAACTGGCTATTTTGGTTATGAGAAAATCATTGATTTCATTCACTTGTGTTTGCTGTTATCAGGTGATTGGTGGTAGAAGACAATTTTTCTCAAGTAGGGCTTGACATACTGAGAGAATTAGACAGGAGTGGGATACAAAGAAACCCAAATGTTAGATCCATTGGTTATTGTGAGCTTTAACTGCCAACCTGACAAAGTCTAGAGTCATCTGAAAAGGGAGCCTCAATTGAGGGGTTGCCCAAATCAGACTGTTTGTGGGCATATCTATGGGGGACTGTGGAAGGGCATAGCCTTTGTGGCCAGTAAGTAATGTTCCTCCATGGTTTCTACTTCAAGATTTCTTAACAATAAGCTGTGAGATGGATCTTCAAGCCAAACCAATTCTTTTTTTCCTAAGTTGCTTTTGGCAAGTGTGTGTTTTAACAGTAACTGAGATGGGACTAGAACAGTTGGGTACACAAGATGCTCAAACAAGTACTCTGAACTTTTATATATAATTTGATTGATAAATAAATTTTAATGTATCATGACACATGAGATAGGAAAAAAACAACCAGATGGACACATCCACATTTAATGAATATTTAATAGTCATAGTATGTAAAATAAATACAAATAGTATTCATCTAATTACTGTTTTTATTTCCAAAAATTAGAAGTGAGAAATGGGTCTTCTTTTTACATAGTGAGCTTTCTGTTAGCCATTATTGTAAGGTGTTGAGGCCCACACTCTGCCTCAACACTTTGTCTCAACGCTTTTGGGGCTAAGTGTTCTGGTCAAGAGAGAGTGTGGCTCTTGGGGCAAGAGACTCGAAGAATGGAGACAAGACAGAGATTCTGATCAAGTCTCATTTATTGAAGGGAATTCTGAGCTATTTATAGGCTTTTGCCACGTGCCTTGTAGGCGCGTGGATACCACGTGCCTTGCAGGTGTTGATATGACGTAAGCCTTACAGGTGTCTATAGTGTGGACAGCACGTGCACCGCAATGCCTTGCAGGCTTGGATAGCACGTGCGCCTTACAGGCATGTATGGCGTAGATAGCACGTGGACAGCACGTGAACCGCATGTCTTGCAGGCTTGACTACCACATGCACCTTGCAGCTGGGGGCAGTAAACAGCAACACAAAATATGTGGGATATCAGAGTGTGCTTCAGCTGTTGTAGGCTATTGAAAACCAAATCTTTCGTCAGGGTATATAGTTCCAGATGGCTGCAAAGTTGATCTAGCTGCTTTCTGCTAAAGTCGGCTCCCAACAGTAAGGGAGACAATAAGAATTAAAACTATTTATTGAACAGGTATCAATGATTTATATATCCAGTAACTCAAAGAGCTTCAAAGATTGCTTCACGAAACAATGTTTACAAAATATGTTAAATATTTGGCTTAGAATAATTCTTTGCTATATTGCTAGGAAAAAAACAATTTACACATGTTTTTGTTCTAAGAGTTTATGTTTTAGTATGTAACATTTCCCATGAATCTTCCAGAAGGAAATACATTTTAGGTGCTTTCTGAACTTTTCCATTTAACTTATTGCCTCTTATTTACATGCCACAGGATTAGTACACACCCACTTAAATTTAAATATGCATCCAAGAACACCACAAAAACTGTTACCTCAAACATCTTGCTTGACACTATTTGAATACAAACATAATCTCAAAGGTTGAGCTGTGAATTTGAACAGAAGATAAAATGAAGATCGTGTGTAGAAATCAATTATGACTGAAAAGTCCTGTGTTCTTAGTAATACTCCCAGGTCTTTTGGAATCTCAAAAATCTAAATTCATGAACTCTACAAGATCCAGAGCCAGGCTGCTTTAAACAGGACAAAATACTTTATTAATCCCATTATTTCTGTTCCCTAGGATGGGGGGCAAAAGAACAAGAAGGGGCAAGATGCTTCTTTTGAGTGTAAACTTGAAAATTGTACAGAATCCTCTTGTGTTTGTCTTTTCATCTCTGTGATAAATATCTAAGAAAAGGTGTTTAACAGTAATATTTATGTTGTGTGTTGGATCAAAGTTTGAGAGGTTTCACTCTGTTGCTTGAACCTGAGGTAAGGCAGACTGGCATCGTGGTGGGAGTATATGTAGAGGCTACCTCTCATCATCTAGTAATAATAGCATCATATTATGAACCCATCAACGGGTAAACACAAGTCAAAGTCCTCGTTATCCAGTCACTTCCCCCAATTCTACCTCTGAACAGTGCTCCACTGGGAAACAAGTCTCAAGTATATGAGTTTTGGAGAAGATAACTCATACCCAAACCATGATGGTCATATATTGGCATCATCTTAACCAAAATGGAGTTGTGTAGTCAATAAAACTGCAAACAGCGGCTGGGTTCCTCTGTTTGATCTGCTCGAAGATATATTAAGAAGCTCCATTGCGTAAGAGGAGATCGGATGTTTGACAGTGACCCACAGTCCTTGCTTGTGAATCACATAGCCAGTGTGAGTTTTTCTGGTAAGAATATGGCTGCTAGAATTAAAACTGTATTTCTTCACTGCTCTTTAGCCTTCCCTTAAGCATGCAAGATCCAGAGAAAATAGAGCAGAGAATAAAATGCTACTAATGAGAGAGAGAGAGAGAGAGAGAGAGAGAGAGAGAGAGAGAGAGAGAGAAATGGAGCGATATTATGAATAAATGAAGAAGTCCACAACACAGGCTGCCTCATACATAAAACATCTTGTGAGTCCAAGCTAAGGAAGCATTGTGCATTTAAAGTGAGATGCCCTGGTTACTGGGAAATTAATATGTACCAAATACAAAGTCATATGGGCTTCCACAAATACCTGAAATAAACATAAATTATCTCCTCTGTAGTGAGATTAAAACTTTACTTTTTTTGTATAACGTAAGTTCTAAGTGTAAATTCATTTCCTAGCTTTCTTTGTGTACCATGTTTTGTCATTCTGTATTTCCCAAATTTCTTTTAAAGATTAATTGGTCACTTAGGTATTTCATATCTATTTTTGTTTGATTAATACAACTCTAGATTTACAAGGTTATAAATATATATTGGTCAAATAAGTTATGAATATGTTCTGTGCTCAGAACCTTCTTCAATACTAGGAAGATACAAGGGAGAGGGAGCATTTGGCCATTGCCACTCACATTATAAAAGTGAAATGAACTCCCCCTAAAACTTTAAAACAAAATCCGAATTATATAACTAACAGATGTGATGCCCCCTGTTTATCAGGAACTGGCATTCATCATCAATCATCAAGAAATAATTTATTTGCTGTGGCTGGAGAGATTACTCTGCAGTTAGAAATGCCTGCTACTCATAGGGAAAATCAGAGTTCTCTTCCCAACACCCACACTGGGAGGCTCAAAATTGCCTGAGAGTCCAGTTCCAAAGTATTCGATGTCCTTTAACCCCTATGAGGACATTCACATGGGTGAACATTCATGTACAGAGTCACACACACACACACACACACACACACACACACACACACACACATCAAATACAATAATTTTTAAAAACAAAAATCCAGTCAGGGTAGAATAGACATGTCTTTAATCCCAGTGCTTGGGAGGTAGAAGCAGAAAGAGTTTGACACCCGCATTGTCTACAAGGCAGAGAATTTCAGGCCAGCCAGCTAGACAGTGAGATTTTGTCTCAACCAAAGGAATAATTAACTTAAAATTTTTTTAAATAAATAATTTGCTTTCCATAATTGAAAATAGAGGCCTAATAATCTTGCATCTAGTTGTCATAGCTTCAACCCAGGATACTGTTAGACAATATGTTAGAAATTTTTCCAAGAGGATATACATATTTTTAAAAAGACTCATGGGTTTTTCTAACTGTTCATTTGCTACTTAATACAGCTAAGCATAAATTTCACTTTTATAGACCTAATGACTCACAATACATACAGAAGGGACAGAAGAGTCCTTCCCCCTTTTCTCTTAAATAAAAGATAGTTGCTATGTTCCAAAGGGCATTGCTTTATGTACTTTTATGAAGTAATTTTATAAAATATTTCTTTTTATACTTTGAAAATACTCCAAACCAGAGCTCTCATTTGACTTGTGGAAACACAGAGCCACACCTGAAAAGCATTAAAAGCACATCTCCCTCGAGTATCCCACACACTGTCTCTCAAGAGCCTCACTGTTTTGCTTCCTTGAGGAAGTTGTACAGGAAGCCACTGTCCCCAAATTCTGTCAGCTCACACTACTGAAACTCAGTAGGTCACTGTTCGGGCTCTTAGACCTCATCTTCATCCTTGACTTTCCCAACTCATTAGCTCTTCAAATTCAATCTATCCCATACCAACCCACTTCAACCCCACTAATCAAAGTCCCTAGTTGCCTCCCCCCACTTTGGTTAGTGATATCTTGTTCTCTCTTTTCAGGTGTGAACCTTCAGAATCTTTTGAGCTTTTCTATAGTATGGGTGGCATGCAGTCAGTTGACTTTTATAATCTTACATTCACACCCACAGTGGCTTTCCCTCTACCCAGGACCTTTATCCCACTCCACGATGCTTGGTGCCTTCATTCTTTTAATGGAAAGTATGATCTGACCTTTTCTGGTAAGCTGTGATTCTTTGTAAGTCACAAGGACTCACTCTCAACATATACAAACACATGCCTTCATTCACAGCGCCCCCAGTAAAATATTCTGTACCACATCCTGTGAAAGGTTAGATAAGTAGTCATCCTTTCTATTTCACTAATCTCTTATCTGAGATTATCTTTTAAAATGTATTTTGATACGGCACTTTTATTTCCCTCTATTCTGTCTCATAATCCCTATGGCACATAGTGTCATTAAACATTTTTAATTGACAACGCAGCCTCCAAACTTAATAAAACAAAGTTGTAATTTCTCTTTGGTGAGTTATCAAGTCTTAATTATATCTATAAACCTCAGAAAGATTTCACAACATCTACATACGTGAAGTATATAATACATGTTTGATGAATGAATGAACTGAAGAATTTACTGTCATTGTTGGTAGACCCTAGACATAAGGAATGGACAAATGACTTGTCAGTTACTTTAAGAACATTATTAATTTGTTACTAGTGTGTGCTTTTTCACTGTTTGAAAAATGCTCTAGCATTTTGAAAGTAATAAACTCTTTCTATAGCGTTTTGATGAAAATGGTCAGTAAGTCTTTTATTATCCAGGAATATGGCCATAATGAACATTTTATAAAAAAAAGTGAACATTCAGACAAACTCCCTGTATGGATGAAAGAAGAGGTCACAAAATCCAGCCCCATATATGAGTAGCTCTTGAGAAATGATTACTAAGAGGAGAAAAATTTTCAGTTTTCTCAAGGATGTGGCCTCTGCCAGGATACCCAGGCTTCAGTGTATCAATATACACACTGAAAGTGTTGAGTGAATTCAGTGGGTTTAAGAAACAAACACAATTTTAGGCAGTTATATTGTTGA
The DNA here is from genome assembly GCF_011762505.2 of Arvicanthis niloticus. NCBI lineage: Eukaryota > Metazoa > Chordata > Mammalia > Rodentia > Muridae > Arvicanthis > Arvicanthis niloticus. Next base: position 45,228,162 of record NC_133429.1, read on the forward strand.
GGTATCACGGGTGAAGTGCACCTGTGAATTTATTAAGACTCAAAAAAAGTACAACATCAATACACATGCAAAAATGGACAAGAGAAGTCTCATTAGGCCCTGCCTATAGACAGAAGACTACAGGCAACTAAAGAATGTTGGGAACAGGATAGTCTTCCCCAGGGTTGAGGACACCTTACTGGTTATCTAGTACCAAGTGGTCAAGCCTGAGATATATACATACAAATAACAGTAAATGGACTGTGCATGTTGTGTGTGTATGTTATACACGCACACACACACAGACAGACACACACACTTCAAAAATTAAGAGCCCAAACACATGATATTGGGAAAAAATACTGTGGAGTGAGGGATAGGGCAGCAGTTGGAGGAGAGGGAATGAAGAGTGGATTAAATCAAAACACATTTAATGTATGTATGAAAGTCCCAAAAAATAAAGAAATGAAACACAAAAAAGCCATACCAAATGGTAGGCATGAAAACAAAACAAAACAAACAAAACAAAACAAAAAAAACAACCAAGATTACCTGCACAGCTTCTTGTTACTGCATATCTAATGAGCACAACTTTAGCGTCTTAAAACTTCATGCATATGCTCTTATGCACACATGGGCATGGACCTGGATCTGGGAATGTCAAAGTTGACTTCAGGTTCATTGTTTTGGGATGTTGGTTATCTACCTTAACTCCAGGCGTTTGTTGGGTCTATAGTCTCATAAAACCAAATCTGTGCAACACATGTCTCCGTTATCACTCAGCTGATTGGCAGAAGTAATTTTCTCATGGATGTAGATCTAAATGTAATCTTAGCTCTTAGAGGCTCCTAGAAGTTTTCTGTAGTAGCAGATGATATCTTCAGAGCTGGGAAGGAAGAGGGTTCTTGAGTCAGATTGTTAGCTTATATACTCATGACGTGACATCTCTATACTTTTGCCTTCTTCCATTAGTTAAAAATAAACCCCGGTTCTTTCACATCCTCTAAAGGAGAGCATTAGACAGGGCTATGACACCAGGGGACATGCATCTTAACAGAATCTAAAAACTTAACTGCAATGGGCTTTGACACATGAGAGAATCTGTGCATTCATGTGCTCCTCTACTGGTCTGCCAGGATTAAAAGTCTCTGAACCCTCTCTCCATTCCACTTAATTCCATGTCTGAACTCACACTGATGTGTGCACACACAAAAGGACTTGCAGCAGGAGCTGGATGATAAAGGGAACCTATCTTTACTTGGGTACTGTCTCAGTGACCAAAATCACTAATGAGCCCATCCTAAGTTCACTGAAGAGGAAGTACAGGGATACAAAATGCTATGTGCATGCAAAATCTGGACGGTCAATGTTGCAAGTCTTTGTTTATCTACCTGGAAATGCAAATACTCAGAGGCTGGGTGGTATGCCAGCACTGAAATTGTATTGATTGTTCTCTGGAGATGCTGATCCCTGAGAGAGCAAAGTTAGTGGATACCTAACACTTAAATTTATTTAGTTAGTCATAGTTTACTGATATAAGCCTCCCTACAAAGAAACTGGCTTGGGAATATTTTTTTTTATAGAAGATTCAAAATTGGTCTAGCTGAATAAAACATGTGATAATATAAGCACATATTACTTACATGAAGAACATGAAGAAAAGATGAAAAATATTCTCTAGCACTATTTTAAAGGACATTTCTAAGCATGTGCTAGCCATCAATCTATTTATAGGTAATGAAAGTAAATGTTGTGGTACTTGCTAAGAGTTAGAGAAAACTCTACAAAGGATGACTATGGAATGAGTAAGAAGTTAAACTATGAACCAAGAAGATATGAAGCCCCATGAAAAGAACTTCGGGCGATGTTTTCACTGTTGTTTATTTCTTTCTTTCTGTTTTTGGCATGTATTTCTTGGTATCATCTATTTATTTATTCACATTTACAGTGACACCTTTTAGTATATACTACATCCAAGATATTATCCTGGACTTAGGAGAATTGAGGTCAAGAACTTGGTCTCAATTTATAACACTTCATAGTCTGTCAGGAAAGAAAGCATTATCAAAATTACACACATACACGCACGTGTGCGCACGCGCACACACACACACACACACACACACACACACACGACTATGATAGTGTAAGAACATGACAATATGAACCAATGTGAACAAATCCACAGGAAACAGTACCTCCTGCATCTAAGTCGTCATCACAGGCAACTTCAGTGATATTTAAAAATAGGAAGGTGTTCAATTAAAAAAAAAAATACCTTCTCCAAGCTACTTATTTCAGATTTTGTAGCAACTGTATTTTCTCTGTATTTTGACTCTTCAGAGTTTCCTTTCCATCCTGGATTTGAAATTTGTGGTAAAGCAGAGCTTTAGGCAAGAATGAAAGCATATTTAACCAATTTTCTTAGGTAATTGGAGTCTCTGGGCTCTCAGAGAGTGAGTACTGATTGAGCATATGCGCCTACCAGTGTCAAAATAGGCAGGGATTTTTTTCTTTCATTTTTAAATTTTATTTTGTTGAGGAAGCTTTGTGTCGGCCTTAAAAGATTCTGGAAATAAGAGGAAAACTTCTTCCAAAATTTTCATTCATCTATCTTAATTGTTGGTAAACAATCAAAAACCATATAAACATGCTTTATCTATATCATCTGTAGGTGGAATTATCCCACCATTTATTTATCTTTTAGTAACAACACATGCTTCAAAGCCTTAAGAAATTGCTATTCAGGGGCTAGGCAGTTGGTTCAGTAGTCACGGGCACTTGCTATCCTTGTGCTGGAATCCTGTTAGGTAGCTGATAATCAGCTCCAGGGATCAAGTGTCCTCTCTGACTTTTATAGACATGTGCGCTCACAAGCATCTACCTGTGGACACACACCCGTACATGTAACTTAAAAATTTTAAGAAGAAATTATCATTTGGAAAACCATTCAAAAGAATATATTCAAAAGATAATTTCCTTATAATTTTCTGCATTTATTGCTTTATATTTTATCTGATTTTTCAGTCGTAGCTCATATTTCGACTCAATCCTGCCGAACTCTGATTACCTAAAAGTGTGACTGACAGTTCCAAGCCACTCCATAAGGTGATTGTGAGACTCAAAAGCCTTGGACTACTCCATGCTAAGTGAAATCTCTCTAGCAAGCAAATCATTTGGAAACCTAGTTCAGAAATTTTTGTAGTGTTAGGAGAATGAACCCAGGGCTCCCTGCCTGTTAAGTGAGTTTTCTACCACAGACCAATATACTCAGCTTCCTATAACTTACCTTTTGTTTTGTTTTAAAAATCTGTTTTTAAATGTGTAATTTTTTTTAGGCAGGCTAGAAAAATTATTTAATTGGTATTTTTCCTCTGAACTAAGACCCCATGTACTCAATTATACATTGTTATAATTAATGCTATTTGGAGAAATGCTGGTGAAATTTTAAGTGTAGTGGATAAATATATTCTTAGAGTTCCTATTTGCAAATTTATGTTAATATGAGTCAGAAGCAGTTTTCTGGAAGCATTTAAACACTTCTCAAAGTTCTCTGTAATCCGTCGACCCCCTTTGTCGCTTCACTTCCTGTCTCCTACCCTCTTCTTCCATTCCTTCCTTTCAAGTTTCATTTTCCAAATCAATTCATTAAAGGACAACACTATTCCTTCTAAAGGTGAAAATGGTGACCTACACTACAGAAGGCAGTGTCATCTAGCTGTAGGCATGTGTTGACTTCCTTTTATATTTCTAAAAACTTCCTAGATTGCCCAATAAAAGAGATGGCATGTAATAAGGTGGAAGATTTTTAATTAATTATCTTATTTATTTATGTTTTCCCTGCCCAGTGCCCCCTCCCACAGTTCCTCATCCCATCTCCCCCCTTCTTTGCTTCTGAGAGGGTGTTCCCCCCACATACCCTTTCCCTGGGGCCTCAAGTCTCTTGAGGATTAGGCACATCCTCTCCCACTGAGACCAGACAGGGCAATCTTCTGCTATATATGGGGAGGGGGAGGCTCAGACCAGCTCATATATGTTGCCTGGTGTGTGGCTCAGTCACTGGGAGCTCCCAGGGGTCTGGGAGAGTTAAGACTACTGGTCTTCTTATAAGGTCACCATCCCCTTTAGGCCCTTCAATCCTTCCCCTAATTTTCCCATAGGGGCCCCCAACTTCAGTCCAATGATTGGGTGTAAGTATCTGCATCTGTTTCAGTCAGCTTTTAAGACCTCTCAGAGGACAGCCATGCTAGACACCTGTCTGTAAGCACAACATAGCATCAGTAAGGTAGAGCATTTTCAAGTCACTTTGCCTGTACTGCTGATGTTTAATCATCTCTGAGAAGACATGGGCATCTTACCTTTGTAACTATAAAAGGTGAGTTAGCAGGGATGTTCATTCTACATATAGTGCTGGAGTTCACCATGCAACCCCGTTTAATTTCTTCTGTGGCTGTGCTTTTGTTCATAGCCTTGTTGACCCTGTGTGAAATAAGTCTTAGGAAATATAAGAAAAGAAACTTTTGACTAGATGAGTTTAATAAATGTGTACAGGTAATAAAAAGTGATTCCTCTCACCAACTGCATGGAGAAGGCACAGCCATCCTCTTACAGGTTTGTCTATAGGTTCACCTATTGACTGCATAATGCTACATAATTGCTCCAAAGCAAAAGCAACAATTCCCCCCTATCTATTGCTGTCACAGAATGTTAGTGTTAGAGTTGCTGGTATTGCTAGAGTTAAACCTGGACCGTCTAATCCCATTCCTTCATCTCATGCATGATACTGTGAGACATTCGGTAGAGTTCAGAGAAAGAAGCATGGATAGCATCCATTCCGTTTGAGACATCTTTCCTACTTGGTTTTCACATTCAGTTAATCAGAATCATCAAATACTCACCAAGTACCTCATTTAGGATAACTGAAACATGAGGGGGAATAAGTAAGTTTAATTATTTTTTTTCCTTTTTTGTTTTCCCTTTCTATTTCCCAACATCCATGGCTCCTCTACCCCTTTCTTCATTTTGCATTTCTTACATTTTGTATTTCTTACTATAACAGACATTAAGTGCTTTGAATTAAAGATAAAGATGTGGGTGGGTGTACTAGTATTCTTCCCTGTTGCCAACGTTAAAATCATAACCAAAGGCAAATTGGAGAGGAAAGGCCTTTTTTCAGCTTATAGGTTAAAGTCCATCTTCAAGTGAGGCCTAAGCTCAAACCCAAGGCAAGAACTTGAAGCAGAATCCATGGAAAGATACTGTTTATTGGCTTGCTACTATCCTCAACTTGAGTTACATTTTTTTTTTTTATGCCACCAAGGCCCACCTACCTAGTGATGGCACTGCGCACACTGGGCTGAGCCCCCCCACCCCCCAACATCAATAAGCAATCAAGAAAGTGTTCTTCAGACATGGCCACGGAACAATCTGATGGAAGCAGTTCTTCAATTGGGGTTCCATCTTTTAAGGTGTGTCAACAATCAAGATTTGCTGTCACAGTGGAGTACACACGCTATCATTACTTATAGTTAAGTGAACATTAACAGGTGAATAGATACAAGCCACTTCTTTAACCTCAATTTATATTTCTCACATGGTTGGATCTGTTAAGACAGGCTTAATGTTGGGATAGGACATGATGTGAGTTTCTGGCACCCACTAACCACACCTGTTCTACCATCTTATACACATCTGTGCCACTGTAGAGAAAGTAGACACACTGTCACCAGGCCATCACTCATCTAAGTGAATGAGATTCTGGACGCAGTATTCTTACCATGTGGGTAGCTGATGGGGCAGAAGAAACGAATAGAAAAGTGTTTTTTGTTGAGAATTCAATAATGACTATTAATAATTGCACAAACATCTAGTTTTCACATGTCTTATGTAAGGTAGCACTTTTCTTTTTAAAATCTATTAAACTTTTAATAAAATTTAGAGACCAAATGAAATTTTATTATTTTTCTAAACAGTTATATCCAAGTGAAGTAGAATAATGTAGAAAAGACAAATTATTAGATACCGATTTACTGCTCATTTAGTGATTCACCTAAAGTAGTTCTTGTGCTGTCTATTTGCCAAACATGACTTCACTTACTACTTGGATCAAAATGAGGAATGGCTGAAACAATGAGCCACTTTGTAGAGACCTGCCATGTGCCAAGTACCCTTCTGTACAATCTTCTCAATTTCCCACTCCACATTGTAGTTTTAGAGTATTAAATGAGAATCCAAACTAGACTCAGGATCAAAGACTTTCATGGTTCTATCCACATACACTCTGTTTCATCCGCATTGGTGTTGGAGTGCTTACTCCAGAAAGATTCTCACATTATTTCTGGAAGCCCCAGTAAGATCTCCTTCACCATGACCCCCAGTTAGCCCAGAGAGATTGTTGCTCCAGAACTTATCCCCCAACTGAAGGTTTCTGGAATGGGAAACACATTACATAATGAGATTCCAATAGCCAAGGGGACTATGAGACCCAGAACCAGAGTCTCTGTGTGGAAGAAGATGAGTCTAGACTGGATGTTTCAACTAAGTTATGACCCCAAGGGAGGAAGGCAGGAAGAGGCTGTGGAGGTTTAATTACCCTTCAGTAGAGTGCATATGAGGGTTTAATTGAACTCCTGATCTCTAAAGAAAATACTTGAAAGGATTCCAAGACAATTGTCTTGGTCTCTAAAAAAATAGACTGGGAATTTAAAAATGGGAATGTATGTCTTTGGAATGAACGAGTGCATGAATGCTTGTCATGGTCCCATAGCTCTGTGGCTACAAGGCCTGATTGGCCCCAATCTGAGGTTTCACGGAGGTTGTTGCACCTGGATGGGCATTCCTTTCCAATAACAGGAGGTAACCAAGCATGGGGATATAGATGGAGCCCTAAGGTAAGACCTCTTAATTTGTCCAAGATAGCTGTTCAGGCAGGAGCCTTCTTAAGGGGGAAGCTGACCTTTCCCAGCCTACTCTATTTACCTGGCTACTCAGACCAGTTTGCACATATTGATTCACGGTGTCTGTTGGGTGGCTTTGCTATCCGAGCCTTTCCAGGCCCAGATCATCACATTGGCTGCAAAGCCTGAAGCCTGGGGCAACAAGCATATCCCCACATTAGCTTCCTCAGAGGATGAAGATTTTTTCCCCATAATGCCACCTCCCTACCAGCTCTGAGGCTGACCCAGGACTACCTAATTTTGCCCATTCGATGGCATATGCCATAATGTGATGCTCATCCACCTCATCCTGCTGGCCAGCTCTGCCAGACTCTGGTCCTCTCTGTTCCAGGGCTGAGCCCATTCCAATGTGTCAGTTAAGGAAATACCAGGCCATGCTCTCATCCACAAAGATGGCATCTATATTTCCCCATCCTGTACTTGTCTGAAGAGGATGGAGAGCCTCTCTGTGATTGTGGGGAAATTATAAAAGATTATTTTTCTTTCTCATGACTGGCCTTAAAGGACAGTCAGCTCCCCAATTACTGATGGGGGCTAAAGCATCCAAAAGGGAAAATAGCCTCTCAACCTCAAGAAACTCAAAGCAGCGATATATTGATAAAGGAGACTGTTTACCTTAGGGGGCAAAGAAATTAAAACATAGATCAAATCCTCCAGCTCCTAGGAACTTTCTGGGCCACTGGATATGGCAGTGGTGCATTGTCAGACTCGCTCAGGGTCAAGGGCATGTGAGTTGGGTAAACAGCCAGCAGATCTAGCAGCAAAATAGGCTAGATTCTGAGAAGACACAGCCCCAGAGTCCCCTCCGTTAAACCTCCCAGTGTTTCCCTCATAGAAGCCAGAAGTAAGAAAATGAGCAACTGATAAAAGGGCTCCTGAAAATCAGGAGGGCTGGCTGATTGCCACAGATAGGAAGACTACAATGCAGAGACAGCCACTCCCTGGCTTGTCTGGCAAGTTTGTGAAATAATCCATTGAGTTAACCCAGGAGAAAACTGCCGTACCAGAACTGTTGCAAAGGTGATATCCTGAGTTCGCCAACATTGGCTCAACAAATCTTGAAAAGCCTGTTTGCAGCATGCTCGGAACAATCTCATGCAAGGACCTAAGGCCTCCGTGTTGACACAGAAACAGGAGTCCTATACATTGGATAACTGGAAGTTGACTTTACTTACATTCACTCCTAGCAGAGGGTATCGATACTTACTGGTTATGATGTACACCTTTTCAGGCTGTGTAGCTTGTCCTACAGGTCGAGAAAATTAACTTGGAACTTGTGCACATTGTACTATCTTCAAACATCAGATGGATTGAGAGAATGAATAGAAATTTTACAAGGACACTGGCCAAACGTTTCTGAGAAACAGGCTTCCCTTGGCCAGAAATTCTGCTACTTGCAGTGCTTAGTGTGTGTTGCTTACTCTGTAAAACGTGGTTACTCTCCTTTTGAAATCCTGATTGGCAAGTATCTCCAATGCTCCCAAAAGATTCAGAGCACATCCAGAGATTCTTGAAAGACTTGTCTGAAACTGCCCCCAAATTTACCATTTCCTCCCATCTTAAAGTTGCAGGTGTCAAGCCATGGGCACACCACACTGTCAAGGTTGCAGTGAACAAGGTAGCAAGAGATCTCAAGAGTCCACCCAGACTAGTCTTCAAAACTAGTCAGCTCAAAACAAACTTGGAACAGGGATAACAGTGCTGTTCTGTTCTCTGCTTACTGTTGTCCTCCTTGATCCTGTGGACACACTTCTTTGGCTTTCCCACTCCCCCTGTCTAATCCCATCACATAATTTAGTCAGGAGGACAGCCTTGTTCCAGAGCATTAGACACCAATGGATATAACTCACCAACCCAAGATGGGTTCTGCCTTTTCTCCTTCACGTGGTGCTTCTACTGATGAGCAGGCCAGCCTTGATGACCATCCTTCACACATCCTCATGCAGTGACGGAACGGCCCATTCCAGGGAAACAGGCAGGGATTCCTTGTGGAGATGGATCAGCTACTGAAAGCATGTGACAAAAGAACTTTTATGGGTTGTAGGGGAACCCATTAGTCTTATCTTAAATAAAGTTTCTGCATGGACTTTGCCATGTAATGGGTCTGGATGGTGGTTCTCACAGAAGGACCAAGAGTTACGGTCATAAACGACTTCGGTTAAGATGTGGGAACTGAACATAAAAAAATCCTCAATCTGGAAAGGATATGTCTTAAAATGCTGGCTTTAGTAAATGCCAGCATGAGTTCCTTTACCTAGGTCAGGATTTCTAGATATGCAAACATACAAGCCAGGTTACCTATTCTGGTGAAGGAATGACTAACCAAAGCTTAGCAACCCAAGAAACATATTTAACTGGGCCACCTCCTCAGATCATGGAAAGGCCCAATATGTGGGGAAAAAAAAGGTAAGAAAAGCTTTACCAGTCTAGTTAAAAGAGCTATAGTTTGCAGTTATACATACTGTACCTGGTATTTATACCTGGTACCCAGTAATGGTTGCATACTGGTATTCTTGGCTGTGATGTGCTCTCAGGAAGTGCGACGCAGCAATACTTTCATCCCTTAGATTCAAGAATTAGGAGAGTCCTGTAGCTTTCAGTCCTGCTGGGCCACTGAATGGTGTCATTGCAATAGGTATCCAACAAGTTCAGCATTTCTAGCTCTCCACTCAGAGCAAGAAAAACCTGTTATTCAGGAAAACATCTTCCGAATGACATAGATTCATTAACGGCAAGGATCCTCCAAAATCCTAGAGACTTAGACTCAATTAGTACTAAAGACACACACACACACACACACACACACACACACACACACACACACATATGGCTTTAAATAAAGGATAATGTTTTTATGCTACACAGTCAGGAACGATATGAGAAAAATGTCAAAAATATTAATATTTTAAAATATTAAACGATTAATGCTAAAGGTTTGAAATGAGAGCCAGTGGAATGCATTGCAGTCAAACAGGGTAAAAGAGAGACATTATTCGATATTGATTTATTTAGTGATTTACTCAAAGGTCTACTAGTACTGCCTGTTAGCCAAGTGCAACTTTACTTGCTACCTAGATAAATAGTAGAAATGACAAGTCATTGCCTTTAATAACCTGCTGACCACCGTGTAAGTTTCTATAAAATCTCATGTGATTGCCTGCCCCAGCTTGGGATTTTAGAGCATAAAATGAGAATACAAACTGTATTCATACCGAAGTCTTTTAGGAGTGTCCTGGCTTCAGCTCATGGGTGACATCTGTCTTTGGTTCTCATTGGTGTCTGACTGCTTATTCCAGGAATATCCCCTTCCATATAAAGATCTTCAAAGCAAAAGTACACATTGATTCTTGGAGACAAAACATTTAGGGTGAACTTCTGGTGTTAAACAGATGTTGATGCATTGGTGAAATTTAATAAAACATCGCGAGGATGAGGACTAGAAAATGCCTCTGGGACACTCATCAGAATTTTAGCATCGGTTCGTGTAATGGAGGCCAGAAGCTGTGCTGAGCGACAGTCACGCTGTAATAGGTAGTAAACATGTGTTCCCGACAACTGAATAGTTAGCAAATTAGGCATCTGGAGGAAGTGAGATTTTGGATTCTTCATTGCATAATTCACCCGTGAACATCTGCCAGAGGAAAAAGGAGCAACAATAACGTCGAATCCTCAGATTCGAGACAATAAACAGAAATGACACACACTAGAAAAGGTTTCTGAATTCAGATACCTAGAGTGCTCTCCACACAAATACTATTTCTGAAATTATCCATAATCTTTAATTTGCATGAAATGTATTCTAAGGATAAAGAAGTCAGCTGATTATAAAAGGAGACTCCATACCACTGGAATATTTTACAAGTTTGGGAAGTCCAATACATGTTATGTTTTGTAGCTGATAATGCAGAGTCGGCTAAGAGCGATTAAATTATATATATATATATATATTTGAATAATAACTATTTCCCTAGTTCATATCAAAGCATTGGGTTTTATAAATAGATACCTTTATCAGTTTTTCATTGATGACTTATCTTTCTGGAAGCAGAAACCATGTCTTATTGTGCTGTACCAGCCTGCCTCTTCCTGATCTGTTTTTCACAAGTATAAACAAACACAGTTATCCACCATGTGTCAGATATTCTGAATATGTTTCCAGTAAGGAATGCGAGGATCCAGCCTCCCAGTCAGAGTGGCAAGAGGAGAGTTAGAGTGGAAGGCAAGACCTAGTGTGGTTATGTGCAGCAGTGAAGGAAACAGGATCTACATCCCACTCCTACGGCGAACGGAACTTTTGTGTAAAGTTATACAAATTGTATTTGTATTCCCTACACCTTCTTTTCCTTGGTTAAACAAGAGTGTAACTGGGGAAAATGGAATCAAAATAAAGGACTGAGTACGGCATATAATGAAGTTGGCACGTGCTAATATTATAGTGTCCTTGTCAAGCAGCTATTCTTTCTGTATGGTTGTGTTAAGTAGAATTTTTGGGTGCTGGGTCTAGAACGGATCTTATTGATTACTTAATTTAAAGATTGCCACCATGTGTTCCTTGAGGTCTTGTTACTTAGAAATAGGTGATGGCAATACCTAAGACACAATGCATAGACCACATGAAACTCAAGAGGAGGAAGGAAGACCAAAGTGTGAGTGTTTGTTTTTTTTTGTTTGTTTGTTTTTGTTGGTTTTTGTTTTTTTTAGAAGGAGTAGCAAAATACTCAACCAGAGCTCCCAGGGTCTAAACCTCCAGACTGAGAACAGAAAGGGAGGGACTCATGGTTCCACTTGTATAGGTAACTGAGGGTGGCCTCCTTAGGCAACAGTGGAAGTGGAGGGCCACGTTCCTCGAAAGATTGGATTCATAGTGTTGGGGAATTCGAGAGCAGGGAGGTGGGATTGGGAGAATGGTGGGAGCACACGCTCATAAAAATTGGAAGAGGGGGTATGGGATTAGGGGTTTTGGGGGAGAAAGAAAGTGGAGATAACAGTGAAAGGTAAATGTGTAAAATATCCTAAAAAAAAAAAAAAAAAAAAAAAAAAAAAAAAAAAAAACAACAACAAAAAAAAAACCAGATAATGGGTCTGGAAAAAAAAAAAGATAGTTTACTTATTTCAAATGATTTTCAAAGGTTTCCAGGAGATGCTTATTGGCTAAGATCTTATTTTACGCTCTTCACAAAAGAATTTATGTCTCTGTTTAATATTCTCAAGAGAGATGCAAATCCTAATTTCTCTCAACAATTAATTGACAAAAGAGAAGTAATTTTACAAAAAGTAGAAGAAGCTCTCATTAATTTATATATTATATAGATTGATATAGATTGATTAATTGTTGGCTGTTTTATAATAGTTCTTTGATAAAAGAAATTATTAATAAAGAATTATATTTCTTTAAATAGTGTATTCATGACTCTCTGAGGGTGGAAGGGGCATGCCTTGTTTACTCTTAACTTTCTAAAACTGAAAGTTCATGGCAAATCTGCTGCTGATTGCCTCTGGCATCGCTGAGACCAATAAAAACTAAGCCACAACTATGTGGAAGGACCCTTTTACTCTTAAATGGAATGGCCAGGACCCAGTTCCTACATGGGGCTGAGGATTGATATGCATGTTTGATACCACAGAAGGCATAGCTAAATGGCCACCAAAAAGATTAATGAACTAAATAGATACCCCCACAAAACCAGGCCCAATTATAAATAAGATGAATAACAATTGACATCCAGGGAAGAGAAATTTCCCTGAGAATTCCCTTCTTCTTTCCTTTCCAGATAAAAAATTAATCACTGGTGATGTCTGCTGTTAGGAGTTCTAATCCTGATGCTGGCTTCTGGACTTATACTACTCAGACCTCCAATGGGCCTTTGACAAGGACGTCAAACAGCTATAGACTGACATCACTAATCTGAAGAAATCCCTCGTTTCGCTGTCTGATGCAATCCCCCAAAATTGCAAAGGACTTTATTGGACTTGATTTTCTCTTTTACAATAGAAAAGACTGTGTACAGCTCTAGACTGTGTACAGCCCTTAAAGAAGAATGCTGCTTTTACATAGACAAAACAGGGATGATTAAAGAGAGCATGAAAAAGGCCAGAGAAGGTCTTGAGAAAAGACAGAGAAAGAGAAAAATGAGAGCTTGTACAAGAATTGGTCTTCAACCTCTCCATGATTGTTAACCCTACTTCCTTCCATCTTGGGACCATTAATTAGGTTATTTTTGCTTATTTCCTTTGGTCCCTGGGCCTTAAATAGTCTGACAAACTATGTGAAACAACAGATAGATAATCTGATAGCAAAATTTATTCAGATACATTATCATAAGTTAGCTATGGAGGACCACAAGACTCTAGATGAGGATGTTACTCTATCCAGGGTGCTCCCAAGTCCCATCTCCACCCAACCTAAAAGAGGGGACTTCTGCCCCTAGACTAAGCAGTGAGGGGTCACCCAGAACCCCCTCTGTCTGGCGATCTGAATTCTTGCTTAGGCTGCGAGGCTAAGCACTGTATGGGAATATAAATAAAAGCTAAAAATATGTTTCTGGGTTCCCTGAGGGACAAGCCTGACTGCATAGGGGTTGATGTCAAAAGTATCCCCTCTCCAGGAAAAAGACATTGGGACGGGTATGGCCCTCATGCCTCACTGGACAACGACAGGAGGACTGGAGCCATTACAAGGTCCCCTTTAATTACTGGAGGTCAGGCCTCTATCCCCGCCTTGGCAAGATTAGAATCGCCACAACCCTTCTATATTTGGAGAAGGGAGGAGATGTCAGGGGCAGCCCTGCTTATACACTGAAGGCTTAAAATCAGCCATAAGCCTAAAATCAGCAATAGGCCTGACATACATGCCTGCTAATACAAAGTCTTGGGTCTCTATGGAAAAACACTGAAACAGATGGCTATAAACTATTGTAAACAGGCAGCTTTTGTGGAAATCTACCAGCTTGAGTAGTTATAGACCTACGCTCCTGTGTCATCCCTTCCCCATATCCTGCATTTTTGTGTTTATAACCCCCGTGTTAAAAAGTAAAAATTATGATTTGATAATAATAAAAAAAAGAAAAAAAGAAATGAAAAGAAAAGAAATAACAACAACAACAAAAAAAGAAATAGCTGATGGGCTACTCTAAGGAGACCATATGGCAAGTATATAATCCATGAATGGTGCTTCTTTCAAAGGCTTTGCGCACTCTCTCTCTCTTAGGTCTACAACAGCATTAAGGGAAAATTCTCATTATATGCAGAAGCTTGAAATCTACTATTTTGATCAATAACATTGTCACAATGAAAAGCCATTGGCCATTAAAAGTTATGCCACTTAATGAAATGAATAATTGCTTTGGCATTTTAGTACAACAAACAGACTGTTCACATGTAACTATAGTAAACACAGACTATATGTATATGTATATAAATACAGACATATATAGTACATATATGATCTTTGTTTATTATACATACAGTCTGTGTTTAATATATATCATATTGTATATTATATATGTCTATATAAGCACATTCTATATAGTCTGTGTTTAATACATATATTGTTTATACATACATGTGTATATACATATATACATATACGTACATACATATACAATATACATGTACATATGTACATATATATTAAATATAAAATAGCATACATATAACATATGGCATATTTAATGTAATATATAATATATAAGTACATATATATATATATAGTCTGTATTTAGTACACACACACATACACACACCATACATATATCAGTACTGATATGAGTAAAATTTAGGTCATAGATCAGATGGATTTTGTGTGACAAGGTAACATAGATATGGCAGAATAAGCTGGCAGAATGAGCTGAGATTTTAATGAAGAAAAGGAAGTTAAAGCTTTAGTAAAATGATGTGAGTTGATTGTGTAGAATCCCCAATGGAGGAAGACCTGGGCCCCACTCTTATGAGAACAGCAGGTGCCTGCTGCTGAAGTATGAGAGACAGAGTAGCAGAGCTGACTCTAGACACCTGGGAGAGACTGTTTTAGCTTCTGGCAGCCTTGGGTATTGCTGCAGGATGACGGAGGCAGGGAATAGAAGTACCTGTGTAGCTGAGACTCCCCAGAGCCATCAATATGATTGAAAGTTTCTGAGAATGAAGTTCTGAGCATTTGGTGGGGGGAAAGCCTGGAGGAAGCTAGAGGTCGGCTGAGGAGACTGCAAACTGTGTCAATATGTCATGTTGAGGTGGCTGATTTAAGTTTATTTTAGCCATTTTTATATGTCACCGGTATTGCCTTTTGCTCAAATTCTCTCACTGTAGCCTTTCTTTATGGCTGTTTTGAGGTGCACTAATCTACATCAGAACTGGAAAGAGTTATGGTTTCAGTCTTTAAGGACCCCGGGCATGCCTAGTTGCCACTTAACACAGAAAGCATCTTTAATGCATCAGTTTAAAGATGACCTCTGCAGTGGAAAAATAAATAAAAAGCTCTCCTGGTAGGAAAAATACCACAAAATGATTGAAAGTATACATTTAAGGTTCCTGTTAGTCAAAATATTCTAACACAAATTTCTTATCATATATTCTTTATCTGTGCAGCACATTTGGGTCCACTAGCTTCTTAAGATGCTATCCTAATATAAGTGAATGTCTATTATTATTATTATTACTATTATTATTATTATTATTATTATTATTATTATTATTATTATTATTATTATATGACTATCTAGGACCTGAAACATACAGATAGGATAGGAAAATATGTTTAGTTCCTTTAAAACTTGACAAATTACAGTCTAGAAGGTGAGTGAGATTTAGCAAGCGATTTTTTTTGTTTGTTTGTTTGTTTGAGTTTGTTTTTGTTTTTTTTTTCTGTAAGTCCATGTTTCACTGGCTAGGCCAGGGTGTCTTCCTGCAGCATGTCAGTGAGCTGTTTGTCTCATCATGTTGCCTTCCTGAGCTGCCGTCTTGACTACATGTTTATACACGGTCTCTTAAAACAGACTGTGAGCTATTAGGGAGAGAAAAAGTGGTGAAATCATTGTTTCTTTTGGTCTCCCCAATCTGGTAGGTAGTAAATACTTCATATTTTCAAAGGCATACACAGTACAATACATATTATCCTAACAGTGTCAGTGATAGACCGTGTGCATACAACAAATGAGCAGTGTGCTTCTTTTTTAGAGTGTTCAGTGACACAAGAGGTTAATAAATCTAAGAAAAAGTATGACTACTTCCTCGTCATTTAGTTTCAGCTTTAACACCTCATCTGTGAAGCTTCTTTGACTCTTACTGTAAGGATGCTGCCTCTCTCTAAACACATGTCAGCGCTGGAGAATCCCCAACTGGTCTCTGAACCAGCTGTGACACAAATATATCTTTAAAAATGTTCGTGATAACACTTTTTTTCTTGTATAGATTTTTTTTATTCTCTTGGCATATTGTCTGCCTCTTTCAGGAAAATGAAGTCTGGTATGAGGAAATGCTCACTTTGCTACCTGCTATCTTCCCAGATCATTGAAAGATAGGTAAACAATATTTAGTGCGTGAAGGGATAATTTTTCTTCTCTTGTAAGACTTACGTACCATACAGATGCTGACGACTCCGATTTTATCTCTAAGTTTGTAATACAAATCTCATCTCAGTTTTGAGCCTGAGATAGATGCATTTCATTGTTTACTTTTTTTGTCCTTGGATGCGTGATAAGTATTGGAAATAACTCTGCTTGTCCCTTCTCTCTTGCAGTCTTTTGTATATATATATATATATATGTGTGTGTGTGTGTGTGTGTGTGTGTGTGTGTGTGTGTGTATTTAAATTTTCAAGTCTAATACATTTTGTCATTATTTGAGTACTTCAAGTCAAAACACAAACATCTAACAGGAAAATAAAAGAGCCTCAAGAGAAGGCACAAGAACCAGAGACCCACAGTCAGGAGTCTCATAAAAGCAGTAATCTCAAAGCTATGGTATATATGGAGAAGACCTGGTGGAGGCCCTTGCATACGTAGGTCCTGTGCTTGCTGCTCCAGTCTCTGTGAGCTGGTATGAGCTTTGCTCAGTTGCTTTGTTCTTGTGCTGGTTTCCCTCTTCCCTGCCTCCCCCAACTTCTTTGCATCCTCTTCCATGGAGTTTCTTGAGCTCTGAGAGGTCAGACTTGATGAAGACATCTCATTTAGAGCTGTGTGTTCCAGGGTCTCTTTCTCTGCGTAATATCTTGCGATGAATTTTTTTTTTATTTGTTTTCTCCTTCTATAGAAGGAAGCCTCTCTGATGATTGTTGAATAAGGCAATCTATCTATCTATCTATCTATCTATCTATCTATCTATCTATCTATCTATCTATCTACCTACCTACCTACCTATCTAATCAGTACCACTTGGGTTTACCTTAGGTCTCTGGGTTATCTAGCCTCTGG